>NC_091636.1:25397989-26647989 GCF_027580195.1 Bos mutus | reverse complement strand
TGTGTCTGACTCTTTGTGGACTGCAGCCCGCCAGGTTCCTCTGACTATGGAATTTTCCAGGTAACAATACCGGAGTGATTGCCATTTCCTCCACCAGGAGATCTTCCCAACCCAGGGATCGAATCCCCACCTCTTGGGTCTCCTGCACTGACAGACCGATGCTTAACCACTGTGCCACCTGCGAAGCCCCCTTCTTCATAAATTCACAGATCTCAAATAAACCTGAAATACACGATGGCTTGTTATAGACTTAGGATTATAGACATCATCAGAAGAATGACGAGGAAAGAGAAGGATGAAATCAAAGAAGATCTGATTAGAATTTAGTCATCACATCCCTTTCGTGATTCCCCCTGGAAATAACTGTGCATACCCTGGGGCCAGAGACAAGGAAGATTCTGTGCCTCATGGGTACCTTTTGTGACTTTTTGGATAACCTGATTTCCTTAGCTTTGGAAGAAGGGGTTATTGGTTCTGCATGGCAGCTTAGCAGATGTTATCAGCACCCTGATGTCAGTATGCAAAAGGAAAGTTCTAGATGAGAGGTATCCTGGTGGTATCAAAGGGAAGAGCATGTTGGACAGCAACTAACCTTGAGATGAGGCTACAGAAAAGCCACATTAAAAGATTTTTATGCACATCTTTCTAGAGTTATCCAACTATCATAAAAAGGATACAAACCCCAATATATTCCCATAAAATCTTGAGCCCAGAAACCATTTACATTATCGTTAGAAAATCAGCACGGTAAATCCAGCACCTAAGATAGAAAGTTAGAATCAGCCCCATGGCCATTGGGGTTACCATGGAAATTATATTCTGTTTTTTAAAACAGTGTTCTGTTGAGTTGATAGAAAAATGATTCCAGATTTTAAAGAAGTATTTATTTTTCCCACTCAAAGAAAAGCAGACACTTAAAAGTAGGCCACTCAGAGTTCTGCAGAGAATAATTACAGAAATAGAAATGGAGATGCACTGTGACCACATTTCTGAGCAGTTTCAATTCTCTGGACTAAATGATGCCATGTGTAATCTTGAATGAAGGGATGAACAAACCAGGCATGCGAACGCTAGTCCATTATCAGGACTCTCTTGGAACCGTGGTGCCCAGGGGCAGGCCAGGTGAGCGGCTCTTCTCCACTCATCCATCTCTTTCATCTCTTCACCATCACTTTCTGTTTTTTCCTCTACCTTGCTTTTCATTTTCTCTCTCCCTTTAGCTCACAGAGCATGCCATGAACCTCACAGCATCTCCCAAGAGGCAGAGAAAGGAGCCTAAACGCGTGAAGATGTTCCCAGGGAGCAGTTAGAAAGGCCCGTTTTCCCTGACTTAGTTCCTAGGAAGGCTGACTAGAGACTGGTTCAGTTGTAAGCGGTGGAAATGACAGGTGGGCATCCTCACTGGGTGGATGGAGGTGGACATTAAATAGCAGAGGAGGAGAAAGCTGCTGCCCTTCACCCTCACCATCACCAGAACTCAGTCCCCATCACTCATTCAGAGATGGCCTCTTTAAGACTTTGACAGAAAAAAACCTTTCGGTGCCCAAAGGTGTGCTCAAACATTCTTTTTCCATCCTCACGGAGGCAGGAAGACAGCATGGTATTTTGAGGACAGGAGGGAGAGCAACAGAAGGCCCAGAAACAGTCCTCAAGGACCCTACTAGGTCGTCTTCTACTCAGATCTGCCTTGGAAACCGCATCCACACCCTGAGCACACGGTCAGACATACGAGTGGTAAATAGGCCGGGAATCCACCTGGAGGCTGAGGCAGGCGGGGCTGGGGGGGTGGGGGGCAGGTCTGAGACATGCATCCCTGAGGAAAGGTGCCCCTGGGGATAATATGCTCACGAAGACCGGAAGAGGGCTGATTCTGAGGTACCAAAGAAACCATTCTGCTTGCTCAATGGACACATCCTTGTTTACTTCTAAGAAATCTGTGTTCATTATCTACTGCTATGTAACAGAGTGCCCTCCAAACACAGCAGCTTGAAACCAACAGACCCTTCTGATCTCACAGCTTCTGTGGGCCAGGAATCTGTGTGTAGTTTCTATGTGCACGTCCTACGGCCCAGCGTCTCCCAGGTTGCAGACATGGTACTGGCTAGGGCTACAGCGTCTCAAGCCTTGAATGGGGATGGTCTACTCCAAGCTTACTGCAGGGGCTGTAGGCAGACCTCGGGTCCTCTCTGGCGGCTGGCTGAAGACAACAGTTCCCTGCCTCTCACTGGGCAGCTTTCCTTATGGCATGGGCTTCCCTCAGAGAGCAAACATGGGGGAGAGCCACATACAGGAAGACAGTGTGAACACGACGGAAGTCACAGATAGTTTGTCACTGTTCTTGGAAGTGAGCTGTACACTATTCCTTAGAAGCAAACCCAGCCCAAGGCAAGTGTCAGGGTTTACATAAAGGTGTGATCACCAGGAGGCAGGAATTACTGGGGCCTTTTTAAGCTGCCTGCCACAGATAACCAACTTGATGATGGGTTGTAGTCTTCAGATTTAAGTCCAAATGACTTCTGCTGATACTGCTGCTAAGTCACTTCAGTCGTGTCCGACTCTGTGTGACCCCATGGACAGCAGCCCACCAGGCTCCCCTGTCCCTGGGATTCTCCAGGCAAGAATACTGGAGTGGGGTGCCATTTCCTTCTCCAATGCACAAAAGTGAAAAGTGAAAGTGAAGTCGCTCAGTCGTGTCCGACTCTTAGCGACCCCATGGAGTGCAGCCTACCAGGCTCCTCTGCCCATGGGATTTTCCAGGCAAGAGTACTGGAGTGGGGTGCCATTGCCTTCTCCGAAATGACTTCTGGTTGCCTTCAAACACCAAATCCATCCTCAAAGGGTAAAAATGCACCACCCCTGAGGATATTAAAAAACAAAACTGTCAAGGCCTCTTAAAATACTAAATATCTGACCAATTGGAGATTTTATGTCCAAGAAGATAACACCCTTTTGTGTATATAGAATCTGATGACTGTGAACTCCATGAGTTCTGTCCACCTCATTTTTTTTGCTTTCACCATTAAGCCTTTCGCATGTTGGTAATTAGCAAAAATAAAAACATTCGGTTTTCCAAAGTGAAATAGATTCTTTGTATGAACCTAGAACCCTTGACTTCTAGAGTCCTTGATGGAAAGAAAGTGACTCTCTGTAGTCATTTGAGCCCCCAGGGAAGCAGCAGAGATCTGGGGACCTGAGACCAGTTGCTCTGCACTGCTGCATCTGAGCCTCCCACAGATGGCCATGGTGTGGTGGCAAGTGGACCTGGCACTGAGACTGAAAGAAGCGGGATGCAGAACGTGTTTTGTCCGTCCTGCTCTCTGCAAAGTCTTGTGGCTTAGAAAATGCAATCCTCCTGGTTTGAAAGATGGGAAGTCCATATTTAGAAACCTGGAGATACTGTGAACCAGGAAAAAAATGCTATCTTTATTTGCTGGGCATTCCAGGTCCTGTTGGTTTCTGGCCAAGCTTCAGGTTGCTGGTCAGAGCTATTCAAGGAACACAAAGTAGAGAATCCAGCTCTCCTAATGGAAGTTAGAGCAAGGCTTATTTCCTCTGCTTATACACCCTGAATCTACCACATAAACCCATTCACTCTGTCCCAGTAGCTGACTGCAGCCATGAAATTGAAAGATGATTGCTCTTTGGGAGAAAAGTTATGACAAAACTAGACAGCATATTAAAAAGCAGAGACATCATCAGAGATCTTTGCCAACAAAGGTCCATCTAGTCAAAGCTATGGTTTTCCCAGCAGTCATGTACAGATGTGAGAGTTGAACCATAAAGAAAGCTGAGCACTGAAGAACTGATGCTTTTGAACTGTGGTGCTGGAGAAGACTCTTGAAAGTCCCTCGGACAGCAAGGAGATCAAACCAGTCAATCCTAAAGGAAATAAACTCTGAATATTCATTGGGAGGACTGATACTGAAGCCGAAGTTCTTGTACTTTGGCCACATGATGGGAAGAGCCAACTCATTAGAAAAGACCCTGATGCTGGAAAGGACTGAAGGCAAGAGGAGAAGGGAACAACAGAGGATGAGACGACTCAATGGACACTGACTCAATGGACATGAGTTTGAGCAAGCTCCGGGAGATGGTGAAGGACAGGGAGCCTCGTGTGCTGCAGTCCATGGGGTTGCAAAGAGTTGAACAAAACTGAGTGACTGAACAACAGTAACAACAATAGGGGCTCCAGATTTTGGCCTAAGCCACATTCCCTATTTTGTCTAACTTGCTTCTGGTTCTAGTGTTTAAGTTAAAGCTTTGTTTTCAATACTAGTTTTTTTTTTTTTAATGATTGAGTAAAGACCAGTCTCCAAAGATAAGTTATATATTGCATGCTAATTCATTTCACTCATGTCCAGCTCTTTGTGACCCCATGGATTGTAGCCTGCCAGGCTCCTCTGTCCATGGGATTCTAATTAGCAAGATTACTAATGGGTGGGGTTGGATCGGAAGGCAGAAATTTTAACTCACTAGCGACTAGAGGGGGCCTCTGGAGCCACTACCAGGCAGGAGGAAAGGAACACACTAAAAAAGGCACTGGTTTTCTTGCTGGTGTTTGAACAGGAAGGGTGTGTACAAGGGGCCCCCCAGTCCAGTCAGAGCTTGGACGCCCATGTTATTCATAGAGGAAGCTGGATCCTGAGGGCGCCTCAGACTTCTGCTCACAGACAGGAGTGTTGAAGAGCTAGGATGGTGGAAATGATCTTGTTGGTGGGCATGGAGAGACCAAGTATAGGGGCTCAGGAATTTTTTTTTTTAATAAAAGTATGTCTTCATGAACACCAAATGTGTAGAACTTTTTGTTTTAGGTAGTGGGGCAGATATATTTATGTGCACGTATGTGCCTGCATGTGTGTGTGTGTGTGTGATGGTGCGTGTGAATGCTATGCCCTGCGGGGGACTGGAGGTCACCTTGCACTTGCTTGTCTGTCTTCAGGTCAGTATAAGAAGTTTATGCTGAAAGTCTCTTAGCATTTTGTTTCCTCCCTGCAATGAAAGCCCACCAAACATGACCTTGGACTTCTTCCCCCTAAGCTAGAACATGGTGCAGGACAGAGTGTCTGGATTAGCAAAAGCTGCTCACAGTTCCTCTCATCTTCCCTCCTAATAGTCTCAACTGTGCTTTGAAAAGTCAGTGCTTGCTCACCAGCTCCCTTTGCATTCTTGTGTACAGGTTGCCAGAGTCATTTAGTTTGAAGAGCACCAAGGCTCAGAAAAAAGAATCAGCTTAGAACCTGTCATGCTTATGCTGGCAAAAGAAAGGGGAACAGGAATGGTGAAGTCTGAGCTTTCATTCTGACAAGAGCTGCAAAAAGAGCCTTCGGTACGGTTTCTTTTCTTTGGCTGTGATTACCTCATTTTCAGTTTGCACAGTTATTAAGTCTTAGCGTGCATGACTAACAGATAGATTAATTCAAGAAAGGTAAAAACCAATTTCAATAACACAACAAAAAAAGATCTGCTATTTGCAGTTAGTATCTGCTTCCCTCTCAATGTGCTTGGACCATTAAAGGAGGAGAGCAGAGAGGAACAACCAAAGCCTGAAGGGATGGGAGAGTGGGCGGGAGGGACGTGAAGTGCAGGTCCCGTCACATGACTGCATTTGCACCTTGACAAACGTCCCTTTTATTGATTTTTTTTGGATAAAGGAACATGTATTTACAGTACGTCTACGTTTACAAAGGTAATCAGTACGAGTTAATTATTGTCAGAGTTCTTATTGAATTTTTGGTTCAATGTCTAGCCCATTTAGCCAGAGTTAGGCTTGCTCTAAATTGACGTGCAGTAAACTTGACCTAATGAAAGCCATTGCCCAGGGCCACCATGACATCTGGTTGTCAGCAAAGATGTAAGGAACCTTTGGTTCAGGGGCTGGCTGAGAACACACTCCCTTCTTAGTGAGTGCGACTTGGCTTTGGGGCCTGAATGTCCTTCCTTGGAACTGGCCACAGAGCTTTGGAAAGTGAGAGTCCCATTTGGAATTGACAACTCATGCTCTGGGCAAAAGTAGTACTAACATCAAGTATTCTGTAGTACATGAAAGCAAAAGTCATTTTTTCCTCTACGAATAGGAGAATTAAATCCAAATTATTATTGCTTAGTTCCAACATCCAATGGAGAGTTGAAATTTGGCATCAGCTACTCATCAAATATTTATGGAGTGCATTTCCAAGTACAAGATACCATTGTAGGTGCTATGGGGAGCAGAAAAATTAGAAGACATGATTTTAGCCCTCAAAAATGATACATTCTTTTTGGACAGTGAGGTATAGGTCTATGCTGGGACATCCTAAAATGAGACCAAAGGATGGCTTCAGGGATTCCATATTTCCTCTGAAATTATGTGCAAAGTTCTTGAGTACACATAGTTTTTCAGGGAAGAATGTCAAGGATTTTACATCAGATATCCAAAGGGACTCATTTCCTAAAAAATATCAAATAACTGGGGATCTACTTATTATTTATTCATAGTAAACATGAGAACTAACTTTTATTATCATGCTTACTATGTGCTAGGATTTATTTTAGGCGCTTTATTTTTGACTCCTTAAATTGTCACAATAACCCCAGGGGGGAGGGATTATTATTTTTCATTTGTTAAATATGAAAATCGAGACCTTGAGAAGTTGCCTAGTCCGAGGGCATGTGTTTAATAAGTGGCAGTTGAGGATTTGGACTCAGATCTATTTGACAGCAAAGTCTTTGTTCTTAATCTCTGTGACATACAGTAATCAGAATATGTGAGAAGCAATAAAAGCCAAAAGTAGAAGAGATGGCGGAGGAAGAACACTTGAGTATGAGGAGCTGTGGTGGGAAAGGTTTGCGAGCACCAGAGCTGCATGCTCGGGAAGGAGGTGAGCACTGATCCGGCTTGTGAAAAAGAGAGGCTTTTTCCATTCCATGCTCAGGATATGAGAGTTTGAATTTAGAAACACTTTCTTGCAATCCCAGTTAGTGATAGCTGAAATTCTCTATCTTACCAGTTTAAGCCTTTAAGCGTACTTTTCTATCCAACTCGGCAAATAACTCTTTGCACGCCCACCAGGACTAAAGCAAAGCCGACTGGCTACTCTGAGGGTCTCGGCTAAGGAAAGTGAGGCCCCACTCATACACCCATAGAAGAGACCTGTGGGTTGAGAATTCCAGCGGGAGGCGGCGAGGTTTGGGAGCACAGCAGGAGACTCTGGGCAGCAGTCCTGGGCCTGGATCCGTCTGATCCCGAGAGCAGTGCTGATGCGGCTGGGTGTGGACAGGCTTCCATGGGGCAAGGGAAAAGGACTGCTGGGCTGAGATCTGAATGTGTCTGCCTGTTTCCCCACTGGCCTAGTTCCAGACTTTGCTGGATGTTAGGACTCCAAGTCCTGTCTGTAGGTTCCAGCCCTTATCACTTCTGTCAAGGAGCACTAGTTGATCGAATTCCTCTGCATATCCTGCCTTACACTCTGGAGTGTAAAGCTGGGCCTACAGGCATGGCTCAGCATTGCCTGGGGTTGGGAGTAGGGGCAGCCTGGGTGTTCCTCTTGGAGATATTTATTTGTTTTTCCCAGTGAGGCCTCTTTTTAAGCAAACTTTTCTTCCTTTTAGCCCAAGTTGCCAGAAATGGGCCTTCACCTCTCAAAGTGACCTCACGGAGGAGGGTGGTTTCCCTGTGTTTCGCAATGGCTGTGCCCAACGCAGAGCCCCTGGACAGGCTGGCATCCTCAGAGGTGCGTCCTCTTCCTTGTCTCTGGTGTCCCTGAGCGGTTTTCAGAGAAGAGGCTCTGGGAGCCTCCACCAGGCTTTGCTGTCCTTCCAACTGTGCTAACAAAGGCCAGACATTCCAAACTTAACCCTTCACCCCTATTTCTCCATAGGTCTCTTCTCACCAAATGACAGGTGGGCAGAGGTAAATGGCCCAGAACTTCAAGCTGTGCTAGGAGCCGCCTCGCTCTCCTCCCCAGTACACTTGAGTTAACCTCGCTTTAGGCTCCGTCTAGGTGTCCATGTAGTAAACGGTCAGTATGGTTCATCTGGATTCAGTTATTTCTGATCAAATAAACACTGGATGCAATAAGAGGGTTACGATGAGTAAGCCCATGTGAGTGTGCTTACAGGACTGACCTTCAACAGGTGACAATGGACTTGGCTCCAGGAGCCACGGGCTACACTGGCACTTTCTTCCCCCTGCCCTGAGCCCTTGGGGAGCCTCACTAGCCCTTGCCTTTCTCACCTAAACTGGATAGATGATGGTTAAGGTTCCCTCTGGGACTAACACTCTATGAAATTACAGATACCATTTTTATCTGCAAATTATAAAGGCATACATTCTGTCTAAGGTATTAGCCCTTTCTCCCACTGAGTCCAGCGCTCCTCAAAGAGAAACAAGCTGCCCTGTCTTAAAGGGGCTCTGTGGTTGCCTCTCCCCCTGTTCCTCTCTGTGTCTCTTTGTGTTCTGTGTGTATGTATATATGTCTCTTTCTCTCTCTCTCACGCACAGATACACTCAGACACACCCCATATGAGACTCTCATAATGGGATGGACCGCTTAGTCTTCCTTTCAGGAAACCCTGTCATTTGAGTGGGAAAGATCTGCCATCTGGGATGTCTGGGTCATGCATTACTAGGAAGAGAATCTAACTGATGTCTTCTCTCTAACACCTGCTTTCTTCTCTTTACAGTGTCCTTGCCTATAGCAGCCTTGTGAGGGAGCGCAGAGCTGACTTCAGGGACACTTGCTGTCCCAGGCCAAGCTGCAGTGGCCTGGGTCTGGTCGAAGGTATACTACTTTTGATGAATCATTACTCTCCAGGCCTAGACAGCCATGCAGAGGGTGATGGAGGGTGCTTCACTTTCTGTGTGTCTGGTCCCCTGCCAGGGCTGAGACGGCATGGTAGACCTCTAGATGAACCAGACTTCCTCCACAGACATTGGAGATCCCTCCCTGGGTACAGTGGGAGCTTTAGAATATTCTAGTTCAATGTGGACAGACCTAGGAATCTGCCTTTCCAACAAGCACCCCCATTCAATTCTTAAGAAGACTAACTTTTCTTAGCACTTACCAGTAGCTAACCTTACATGCGGAGAAGGCAATGGCACCCCACTCCAGTACTCTTGCCTGGAAAATCCCATGGACAGAGGAGCCTGGTAGGCTCCAGTCCATGGGGTCACTAAGAGTCAGGCACGACTGAGTGACTTCACTTTCACTTTTCACTTTCATGCATTGGAGAAGGAAATGGCAACCCACTCCAGTACTCTTGCCTGGGAAATCCCATGGACAGAGGAGCCTGGTAGACTCCAGTCCATGGGGTCACTATGAGTCGGGCACGACTGAGTGACTTCACTTTCACCTTTCACTTTCATGCATTGGAGAAGGAAACGGCAACCCACTCCAGTATTCTTGCCTGGAGAATCCCAGGGACAGAGGAGCCTAGTGGTCTGCCGTCTATGGGGTCGCAGAGTCGGACACGACTGAAGCGACTTAGCAGCAGCAGCAGCAGCAGCAACCTTACGTGAGGCAGTTATCTGATTGTTATTTTGTACCCTGCACACTATCCTTTCCCTCTTTGGACTACTCCATGACTTTAGGAAGTTTGTCTTTTGGTTTACTGTTATCTTCATTCCCAGCATCTGGTACATAACAGATGTTCAATAATTGCTTGTTAAATGAATCAAAATCTGAAAAACAGTGGTCTTTGGGGATGTTGCAAAATACTGAGGTGTATACATTTCTAATGGTAAAGTTTCCTTCTGATATGTTATGACCTACATGTGTGTTTGTACATGGAGACGGATGGAAACCACTGCATTGCCCCAGGATTCGTGGCCTAGGTTTAAGCCACATAAATGTGATAACTTTCCATTTTAATCTAGACCATTTGCACTGGGGGCCTATATGCTTCCAAAAATATTATTTCTGTTAAAAGCCCTACTTCCATGTTGAATCTATTGAACAAGTCATTTAGAGTAGAACAACATGCTATCAGGATCTGACTGTAAATCCACTCCTGGACAAAGAAAGTACTCGGGTAGACACTGGCAGTATCAGAGCAATGAAACATAAATGTGCTATGAGTATATTCTATTTACTGCTTTGTCAGGCTGGGCAAAGCTCAACTATTCACATAATGGTTGTATAGTTTGTTAAAGTCTCAAATAAAAAAATCTATTCTTAAGCTTTTCAAGTTTCCAACAAAGGAAAATAAAAGAGATCTCTCATCTACAGACCAAGAAGAAATATTAGAGTGGCCTGCCAAGCTCAAAGTAGAACAAGAATGTGGCTGTTGCAGCCAAGTTCAGCTATCATAAATTTAAATGTGTTCCTTTTACTTGAGAATGGCTTCCTTCTGTCACTTAAAGGAAGAGCTGACTCTTGCATTGTAGACATGCACCAGTCGTGGAAAAAAGCTATAAAGTAAATGAAAATGCCCATCAGATATTTACTGGCCTTAAAAAATGTTCACCAGCTTCAAAGTCTTTCCAGCACGCTTCATGATGAGGCTAAATAGATGAAATTGTGTAACTCTAACCAAACTCCATCTCCAAGCTTACCTGTAAATAGTAACTCTTAAGCAAAGGGATGAGAAAAGAAATACTGGAGAGGAGAGGAAAAAAACAAAAACAAAAACACATGCTGCTTTAACGAGAAACTTTTAAATGCAGAGGAAACAGCAAAGAAAGATACCAGGAAAGAAAATATAATTATCACTTACACTGTCAGAACCATCCTTGTAATAGTGTTTTTCCCATGTTAGCGATATGGCTGTGTCTACTGAAGTATTCTTTGGATGGAAGTCATATGGTCAAGGTACCTTGTATTTAGGGAACAAGACCAATTTTAGATATGAGACCATACATGTCATCAAATGTAATACTTCTTTCACTTATGAGGAGGGAAGATATTGACAAACAGAAACCAGGATTAGGCTGTACTCTTAAGGTGGTTGTCCAGTGAAGATTCTCTTAGGTCTCAGGAGGCATGAAGAAAGACCTTTCAGGCAACAACTCTTCTGTAGCAAATACACACACACACACACACACACACATTTATACACAAATACACACACACACACATTTATACACAAATACACACACACACACACACACACACTCATAGGGATCCTTCTGTGGCAACCGGGAAGTAAGGAGCTTTGAAAAGCTGTGTAAGCATTTATATCAAAATTGCCTTGTAGGCAAATTAACTCTGGTAGCTCTACAAAATATTCCCTGTTGGGTGAACAGTTTCTCGCAACTTCAATTTTTCCCTATCATTTTATTATGGAAATAGAGGAGGAGGAAGAAGGGAATGAGTCTTTACTGAGTATCTATGATGCGTTCAGAAATTTCCATATGTAATAAAAAGGGGTCCCCAATTCTCCTGCCTTTGGAGCTTCCTTTGAATGCTGAATGAATGTAAGCTGAGGCTCTTTCCCACATGACCTCATCTTCATGAGTTTCTTCTTCCTTCATAATTCTAAGTCCCACCAGAAAACGTGCCAATATGCCCTCTAATCTGACCTCCATCCCCTCTCACCCTGCACTTGTCCTCCAGCTGTCTGTCTCCACACTCTTCTCCTTCTCTCATCAACTCTGCCATCTTCTCTCCACCCTGAGGCACTCTAGGTGTGAACAAAGGCCTTTCTCTTTTCCAGAAAGTACAACTACTGCTTCAAGTGTACGATAAAATTTACACACGGTTTGAGAATAGTATAAGATGATTTCAATGCCAAGATGGAAAATTCAGACTATAAGCCAAATACCCTACCCCTGTAAACCATGAACTAAGCCTCTTCATAGGGACCAGCTGCTGGCTGCTCCCTCATGAGACCCCAGGCTACAGCACTGGCCAGGGGCCAGACCAACTCCCTCGACTCAGGAGTCACTTACCTTAGGCCAAGTTTTTCTCAACTTGTCTTAATGTCCCAAACTAGCCTTCTACATTATTATGCATAGAAGCCTTGCTCTTCATTCTCTGGGATGTCTTGGTTATAAAATGGAATTTGGCCTTTTCTTTTGGATAACTAAATTCCCCCTTGAAATGCTGTTCTCAGGCAAAGAGGCCAACTTCCTCTAAAAGTACGTTCTTGAGCAATAGGTATAAATTGCAGGTGGCTTTCAGATGGAATTTTATATGTCCTTTTCCTTTTTAGACATTGCTACTCATAGATTATCTCACTGTAGAAAACAAATAAGCCCATATCTTCGACTTACTGATTTGCTTATTGTCTGTCTTCCTTTAACAATAGCTTCCATAAGGGTGTGATTTTGGGGGTGGTGTGTCACTGGCGTACCTACATCAGTGCCTAATGAGCACTCAGTATATATTTGTTGAGGGAATAAATCTCATGTAGCCCTCAGCTTAAGCCTACAAGATAGGTATTATTAATTTCATTTTCCAGAAGAGGAAAAGAGCCTGACAGAACATAGGAAGTCAATCCAGGATCCCATAGATAGGAAGTTGTAGAATGCTTTTGATGAGCATCAGAGCCAATATTATTTCTGCTACGTTTACTTATTATCATTTTGTTCCCCAGTAGCATTTGGCAGCTTTAACCTGTTTCATTTTTAAGGATTTTGTCTGAATTTATCCAGACATTTAAAGGAGAATAGTTCCTAGGACAATGACAATGGTAGTGATTGAGACCCAAGGGAAAGGTGAAATGCAACAGAATGGAGTCAGGACCCCGTAATCCAAGGATCTCATTCATCTTGAAATTCCTCCTTACTAGGCTCAATTCTCACCTTTGCTAAAAGCAAAACAAACACGCTAGCACCTGGTAAACTTTGGTTGATTTTTCAGCATGGATTCGTTCCACATTTGAACATCCATTGTTCTCTGTCCTTGATGCAAAGTCTAGTCTTCAAGAGCTTATTGCCTTTTGGTGCCACAGAACAGAGCAAATTTGGGTGATGGGCAGTGGAACAAATCTACAAATTTGAAACCTTGGGGTACATTGTGCCAAGCCTGTATACCCACAGGCCACCATGAATTAAACAGAGAAGTAGAATAAAGAGTAAAGAAGAAAAGAAAGCCTTGGAGAAAGTTCTCTGCAGTCTCCAAACCATTTTTTTGTGTCTTTTTAGCTGCACTACTAGCATGATACCTCCTCACAGTAGGTATGTAGTCAGTATCTGATGGTTGACTAACTGGATGAACTCTCCTCATATGGACCAGTGTCCTTGCTTTTCAACCTGATTCGCCCTGTGTAAGATCACCCTTAAAGATTTCTGCGACCTTCTGCAGGACTGTAGAGTTGGCAGCATTATGGTTTCACATCTAAAGATGTCAAGTCTCCTGACTTCCTGTCTGAGGTTCACTGGAGTAGTTGTAGAGAAGAGCTAAAATACACAAAAATTGGAGAGGCTGCCTAACTAAAAGTTCTTTCTGTACACATGTCTATGTCAGCCTACTTTCTTTGGGAAACATTTCATATGCTTGGTCTCTAGACAAGTGACTGAGTAGTCATCTTTGTTAGATGCCTCCATCTTCATGGCCCTTTAGGCTGCTTGAAAGTGGCATTGATTCAGAATAATCATACTTTTCCTTTGTTTCTTTTATACCTAAAATCTGTATGGAATATTCTGCTTATCCCTAGTTGTGACTAGAGACTAAGAGCGAACACAGTGCTGGTTTTGGCTAGGTTTATCCATCCAAAGACAGTGGCTTAAGAGAATGCTGCAAGCATTATTCATAACAGCCTTGAATTGAAAACAATGCAAATGCCTGTCAGCTGATGAATGGCTAAATAAAATGTGGTATCTCCATACAATGGAATATTAATCAGGCACACAAAAAATGAAGTATTGATGCGTGTTATTATATGAATAAACCTTGACAATATTACACTAAGTTAAAGAACCCAGTCATGAAGGACCACATAGTGTATGATTTTATTTACATGAAATATCCATAAAAGACAACTCTATTGAGAAAGAAAGAAGATTAGTGGTTGTTTAGTGTTGAGGGCGAAGGGGAGGTTGTGGGGAGGGTGTGCAAGGAGTGCAAGGTTTATTTTTGAGAAATTTCTAAAATTGATTATGGTGATGGGGAAGTAGGAAAAGATATTCCAAGCAAATGGAAACCAAAGAAAGCTAGAGTGGCAATACTAACATCAGACAAAATAGACCTTAAAGACTGTTACAAGAGACAAAGACGGACATTACATAAGGATTAAGGGATCAATCCAAGAAGATGCAATAATTCTAAATATATATGCACCCAACATAGGAGTGCCTCAATATATAAGGCTAAGGGCAATGAAAGGGGAAAGCAACGGTAACACAATAATAGTGGGGGACTTTGACACTACATTTACATCAGTGGAAAGATCATTCAGACAGGAGCTCAAGAAGGAAACACAGGTCTAAATAACACATTAGGGCAAATAGACTTAATATTTATAGAGCATACCATTTGAAAGCAGCAGAACACATTTTTTTTTTTTTTTCAAGTGCACATGAAACATTCTCCAGGATTTATCACATGCTGGGGCAAAAAGCAAACCTCAATAAATTTAAGAAAATTGAAATCATATCAAGCATCTTTTCTGACCACAATGCTATGAAAATAGAAATCAACTACCAGAAAAACATTGCAAAAAATGTGGAGGCTAAACAATATGTTACTAAACAACCAATGGGTCACTGAAGAAATCAAAGAGGAAATAAAAAATACTTAGAGACAAAATGAAAATGGAAACACAAGGATCCAAAACCTATGGGATGCAGCAAAAGCAGTTCTAAGAGGGAAATTTACAGCAATACAAACTTACCTCCGGAACCAAGAAAAATCTCAAATAAACAACCAAACTCGACACCTAAAGCAACTAGAGAAAGAGAACAAACAAAACCTAAAGTTAGTAGAAAGAAAGAGTCGTAAAGATCAGAGCAGAGATAGACTAAGAGAACAATAGAAAAAAATCAATGAAACTAAAAGCTAGTACTCTAAAAATATAAACAAAATTGATACACCTTTAGTGAGACTCATAATGAAAAAAAAAGGAGCAGGCCTAAATCAATAAAGTTAGAAATTAAGAAGTTACAAATGACTCCACACATATACTAAGGACCATAAGAAACTACAACAGGCAACTCTATACCAATAAAATGGACAACCTAGCAGAAATGGACAAATTCTTAGAAAAGTACAATCCCCCCAGATTGAACCAGGAAGAAACAGAAAATACGAACAAACCAATTACAAGTACTGAAATTGAAACTGTCATTTTAAAACCCCCAAGAAACAAAAGTCCAGGAATAGACGGTTTCTCTACTACAGCACAATTGCACTCAACTCACACGCTAGTAAAGTAATGCTCAAAATTCTCCAATCCAGGTTTCAACAGCACATGAACCGAGAATTTCCTGATGTTCAAGCTGGATTTAGAAAAGGCAGAGGATCAGTGATTAAATTACCAACATCTGTTGGATCATAGAAAAAGCAAGAGAGTTCCAGAAAAACATCTACCTCTGCTTAATTGACTATGCCAAAGCCTTTGACTGTGTGGGTCACAACAAAATGTGGGAAACTCTTCAAAAGACGGGAAGACCAGACCACCTTACCTGCCTTCTGAGAAATCTGTATGCAGGTCAAGAAGCAATAGTTAGAATCGGACATGAAACAATGGACTGGTTCCAAATTGGGAAAGGAGTACGTCAAGGCTGTATATTGTCACCCTGCCTATTTAAACCTATATGCGGAGTACATCATGTGAAATGCTGGGCTGGATGAAGCACAAGCTGGAATCAAGATTTCCAGGAGAAATATCAATAACTTCAGATATGCAGATGATACCACCCTTATGGCAGAAAGTGAAGAGGAACTGAAGAGTCTCTTAATGAAAGTGAAAGAGGAGAGTAAAAAAGCTGGCTTCAAACTCGACATGCAAAAACTAAGATTGTGGCACCTGGTACCATTATTTCATGGCACTAGATGGGGAAACAATGGAAATAGTGAGAGACTTTATTTTCTTGGTCTCCAAAATCACTACAGATGGTGACTGCAGCCATGAAATTAAAAGATGCTTGTTCCTTGGAAGAAAAGCTATGACCAACCTAGAGAGCATATTAAAAAGCAGAGACATTACTTTGCCAACAAAGGTCTGTCTAGTCAAAGATATGGTTTTTCCAGTAGTCATGTGTAGATGTGAGTGTTGGACTATAAAGAAAGCTGAGCACTGAAGAACTGATGCTTTTGAACTGTGGTGTTGGAGAAGACTCTTGAGAGTCCCTTGGACTACAAAGGAGATCCAACCAGTCTATCCTAAAGGAAATCAGTCCTGAATATTCATTGGAAGGACTGATGCTGAAACTGAAGCTCCAGCACTTTGGCCACCTGACGTGAAGAACTGATTCATTGGAAAAGACTCTGGTGCAGGAAAAGATAGAAGGCAAGAGGAGAAGGGGACGGCAGAGCATGACATGGTTGGATGGTATCACTGACTCAATGGAGATGAATTTGAGCAAGCTCCATGAGTTGGTGATGGACAGGGAAGCCTGACATGCTGCAGTCCATGGGGTCACAAACAGTCGAACACAACTGAGTAACTGAACTGATAAGGGAAAAGAATCTAAAAAAGAATATATATATATATTTATATACGTATGTGTAACTGAATCACTGGGCTGTACACCTGCCACTAGCACTATAAATTAACTATACTTCAATAAAATTGATCATTGGGGTGGACACAGAACTTTCTGAAAACACCAAAAGCCATTGAAATGCACACTTTAGAAGATGAATCAGTAGTATGACTTGTCAATTTTATCTCAATGAAGCATTTCAAAGAGAGAGAGAAAATGCTGCTAAGAAAAGGGAGGCAGAGATAAGGACGGACAGAGAGTATTCTTCAGAGAGTGCCTGAGTCACTGGCTCTAGATTTTATTCTGCATATTCCATCCTGCTCTTCCCAAATTTTACTTGTTGAGCCAATAAAATCCCAATGCCTCCTTTTCCATTCTTCCATTTCCTTTTTTCTTTATTAATCTAATTCAAGTTGGCCTTCTGTCACTGTTATAAGAGGAGTAGCGGTTATATTTCTAAGGCAGTGGTGCTGTGCCCTCCATCATGGGACTCTGATCAAAATGACCACAGGACTTTATACATGATGGATGCTTGATAAATGTTTATTAAACATTTCCAAACTTAAGTGACAGAGTTTTCTCTATGGGGGGTTGAGTCCAAAGATCCTCTTCTTTCAGCTCAGGTTGGTTTTCTTTGATACATTAATGCCAAATTGTTTACAAAATCCTATCTGGAAGAGTTTTCTGGCATTCATAATTGCTCTTGAAAGAAAATGTAAATTTTCACTTATTGCCTTAAATTTATCTAAACTGTATTGATAGGCTAGTAGGTCTATTACTGAGTATTTCTGCGAGTCTCTAGGCAGGGGGCAGAGTTTTGAAAATGAAAGAATTTTTCCAAACCCAAGCAAATGTGATAATTGCGGGTCATAGTGGACAGCAGCACGCATGGATGCTGGCAACTGTGGTACCACTGGCCCAATACAGGGCAGACTTCTCTAGCAAAGGCTTACACACACCCACTCACTTCCGTGTCTCTGTAAATACAGTTTGTGTTGCCACATATTCTTTTGCTATTTCTGGCCTATGAGGTCATTAAGAAAAAACTGCTAGTGAGTTTCTATTACAGCCATTCTAATATGTGATAAACATTCTGCTTGTGCAGCACAATGGTTACATTTGAATTCCATATGGACCACATGTATATCAGTGGTTCTCAAACTTGAGTGTGCATTGTAAATCACCTGGAGGGCCTGCTAAACACAGATCCCAGGGCCCTATTTCTGGAGTTTCTGATTCAGAGACTGGGACCTGGGGACCCCACTTGGAGTGCCACTGAGATATAGTGTATGGTTGAATGCTTCATTTTTAACTGATGTTTAATTGTCTTGTGGGTTATTTAATTTGATTATATAAATTGGAATGTGACCCAGTGACCTGGATGTGAAAGTTTCATAGCTCATTTCTAATTCATGAAACTCCAGTTTTAAATCAAATGGTGATTATTTCAGTTTTCAAATGTTCCATTGCAAACATCAGTTTTTGTCCAGATCTATGGTTGCTCTTTCCATGTCGACTTAATCCCAATGTCATTATAATCTTTATGGGACCATTGGAAATGTAAATTCCCAACTGGACAGGGTCTGGCAGAGAAAGGAGAGGAGGTGGGTAGAATGGCTGGATTCTAAACTACCAGCTGCACAGCTATCTAAAAATAAGTCCTCTAAGTCAAAAAGACCGGCTGAGAGATGAAAATGAGATGATTAAGAACATTTTGCCGAACTGCCTCTGAGGTATATAAGTCTTCATGTGACATTTCCTTATTTTCCTTCACTGGGAGAAGCACAATCTGCTGAAATGCCTAAATACGAAACTTTCTGTGACTTCAAATAAAATTATGAGAAAGGGCAAGTCATCACAAGGGACAGAAGGAATTTCAGTGCTCAGCTTTAAAATGTGCTAAGATTAAGTCCTCCAAAAGAGCAGTATTATGTGCATATGTGGTATGTAGGAACCCAAGACATCTTTACACACATGTATCTGTGTCATTTATTAGACTTTGGGGTCTTACAACATTGTTAATGGAATCTGTACAGAGAATGGCACATTGAGTGTACAGCTTGAATTTTTACAATCTGTACACACCTTTGTAATCAATATCCAGATAAAAGAAGTCATTGCCATCTTCCCGGAATCCTCCCCATGTTCCCTCAAGTTACATTCTCCCCTGTAGGTAACCACTATCTAGTATTTTGACAGCATATATATTTGCCCTTTATTTCCTTTTTAATTAAACAGAATCACACAGGGCATATATATATATATATATATATATATATATATTATATATTCTTCTTCCTCGTTTCTGAGCACAGTGAAGCCCTAACACATTGTAAAACTTTAATGTTGTGATTTAAAAAGTAACACCCCTGGTAAAGTTAAAAAAAAACAAATTTCAAACAATGCCAAAAGATATAAAATAAAAACAAGTAGGTATGTGTGCTGTTTAGTGGTAGATAATTCACTTTCACTGGTGTACATGTTCCATTGTGTGGGTATACCTCAATCTATTTATCCTCTCTACTGCTGATGGGCTTTTGGGTAATTTCCAGTTTGAGACTATTATGAATAGAGCTATGGACTTTTTGAGCTTCCTAGGTGGTGCAGTGTAAAGAATCCACCTGCCAATGCAGGAGAACAAGAGACATGGGTCTGGTCCCTAGGTTGGGAAGATCCCCTGGAGGAGGGTATGGCAATCCAATCCAGTGTTCTTGCCTGGAGACTCCCCATGGACAGAAGAGACTGGTGGGCCACAGTCCATAGGGTTGAAAAGAGTCGGACATGACTGAGCACGCACACATCCTTCCATACTTGCCAATGTAGGCGACTGCCAGAGATGCAGGAGGAGATGCAGTTTCAATCCCTGGGTGGGGACGATTCCCTGGAGGAGGAAATGGCAACCTCCTGCAGTACTCTTGTCTGGAGAATCCCCTGGACAAAGGAGCCTGATGGGGTGCAGTCCGTGGGGTCGCACAGAGTCAGACACAATTGAGCGACTGAACACATACAGATTTTTAATATACTTCTCCTGATAAACACATGTATGTGCTTTTGTTGTTTTGAGAATGGACCACTAGGTCATAGATTGTGCATATGTTCAGCTTTAGTAGACACTGGCAAATCCTAGTAGTTTCAATAGGGGTTTTCCCATTGGAAACAAAAATATATAGAAGTTCTAGTTTCTCCACATTCTCAGAGATACTTGAGAAATTTTCATCTTACATTTTAGCCATTCTGTTGTCATGCAGAATTATCCCACTGTGGGTTTAAATGTACATTTCATGATGACTAATGAAGATGAACACATTTTAAACTTTTTTTTTGGCCATTTAGACATATACCCTCTTTGATGTTAGTATTGGTTTGAGTCTTTTGCCCATTTTTATTGATTAATAGAATTCTTTATATATTCAGGGTATATCTTTGTCAGATATGTGTACTGTGAATACCATCTCCTACTAGTAATATTTTTTTTCCACTCCTGGTGTTTTTAAATTATCTTTTATTTTAAAAATAATTATTACTTTGGGTGCCCTGTTTTGGGAGGTTTTTTGTCTATTGCAAGTTTACAAAGATTTTCTTCTCTATTTTCTTCCAAGATTATTGTTTTATCTTTCATGTTAAAATCTACAATCTTTGTGTAATTTTTATCTGTGGTATGAAGCAGAAGTCAAAGTCCTTTTATTTTCTCAATGGGTGTCTAGCACCATTTATTAAAAAGACCTTTTACCTCATCTGTGTCGTTTATGGACCTGAAGGCCTTCTATTACATATTTTTGCAATTTCTTATTCAAGATGGCTTTTGGATATTTTTTTTCTTCTTTGTTTTCACAAGCGTAATTCATGACTTTGGCTCCTTTACCTGAGGCCTCTGCCACAAACATCCTATTTGGCATAAACTAGTTCCCACTCTGGTGCCTCTTCTCCTCTTATTATTCTCATTAATTCTAGGTTAATTTCCTAAGCAACATTTGCATCATATTAAATTAGTTAAAAGGTATATTCATTTTCCATGGCTGCTGTAAAAAATTGCCACAAACTCGGATGCTGAAAACAACAGAAATTTATTCTCTCCCATTTCTGGAGGCCGTTAAATCTAAAATCAATATCAATGGATAAAATCAAAGGTGTCAGCAGGGCCACACTCCTGCTGGACGTTCTGGGAGAGAGGCTGTTGCTACTGTCTTCCAGCTTCTGGCAGTTACTGGCGTTCTGCGGCTTGTGGCTGCATCACTGTGACCTTTGAGTGCAGCATCTCCAAAACTGTGTTCTGTCTTCACGTCACCTCCTTCGTGTATGTGCTCAAATCTTTTTCTAACCTCCTCTTACAAGGAAGCTTGTGTTTGTGTTCGGGTCCTCTCTGACTCACCACCCCCCGCCATCCACGCCCATAAGCTGTCCTTCTCAGTCTTACTGAGTCAGGATCACCTGGGGAACTTGGTGACACTACAAAGGGCCTATCCACTGAGACAGGGCCTCTGCATTTTGTATGAGTTTTCCATGAGACTCTAAGGCACACTGAAGTTGGAGACCCACTGAGAAGGACCCACTGCTGTATGACACCATCAGGATATTGACAGTACTTGCTACAGGGGTGTGCCGTGAGGCTGCAGAAGAGTTTCTCAGACTCGAGAGAGCATTGGAATCACCTGGGGGCTTTGTTAAAATGAAGGTTCCTGGCTTCACTACTTGGAATTCTTATACTGTGGGTCTGGGGTGAGGGCTCAGAAAGTGACATTTCATTCTGAAGCAGATGTTGATCTACCATTTACAGGGAAGTTGTTTTGGAAGGGATTAACTCTTTGACGCCTGAACTGGTATTTGAGGGGAGAACAATACTTAAATGAGGAAGAGAAGAGAGAGACAAGAAAAGAGGAAAGAGAGGAGGGTGCAGGGCCTTCACAGAATGAGAAAAAGCAGAGAAGTAGGAATCTAACCACCATTTTGGTTTTTGCAAAAAAAGAGTATTCAGTTTGGCTAGTGCTCACATTCAAAGTGGGAGGCAGGTCAAGGCTGCATCAGGTAAGGTAGGTCCCAGCCTCAGCAATCAGGGGCCCTGACATATGAACTTCTCTGTACAAATCAGAGCTGTGAGGGTGTGTTATCACTTCATATGTTCATTCTGAAGCACTCTGACTCCAGTGGACACTCAAGTCTTCCTATCTGCCTGGTCATGAAAGCCCTGTGTCCTAATCAACACCTGCCACCTGAGGGGTTTTTAGAACTTTTGTTCTAGATCTTTGGGGCTCCTTTGGTGGCTCAGATGGTAAAGAATCCACCTGAAATGCAGGAAACCTGGGTTTGATCACTGGGTCAGGAAGATCCCCTGGAGAAGCGAATGGCAATCCACTCCAGCATTCTTGCCTGAAGAATTCCACAGACAGAGGAGCTTTGTAGACTACAGTCCATGGGGTTGCAAAGAGTCGGATACAACTAAGCAACTCAGCATGCATGCACATCATAGATCTGAGTTGGTTCAAACTTCTTTCAGTTCCTCACGTGAGTACTACATCATCACTGCTTCTTAAAACATACCGGACAAGAAAAGCATGTGCTCCACTTGGCTGCTCACTCTCCCCTACCACCCTCCTGGGCTGCTTATTGTCTATTACCCCTACACAGACTTCCATGCTGCTGCTCAGCAAGGCAGCTTTTTAAGTTCTTCTGATGCAAAGTCTGGTCAAAGCAGGCTGAAGCCCAGAAGGCACTCAGTTTAAATTCCAGGCTGAGGAGTGGTAGCTGGAAAGTGGTTATTTATATATTCCTCAGCTTGGAATAGTAAAACATTTTAAAAGGTATGGTGTTTAATCATGTCTGAGCCTGAGGAATGCAGAGCTCCTGTGAGGAATTCTGCTTCGTAAGGATAAAAATAAGAAATTGGGAGCTTCTCCTGTCAAGCTTTCCAAAGTGTGTTTGAATCTCTCACCCACTCTGCCCCGCTTTCTTTTCTTATAGTCTAATTTGCATTATGAAATATTGTCCTTAAGACCCACGTTCATTGTACCAAGACTTTGAGAATTCAGCCTCCAAATCCCCTCACCATTCCATGCAGGTCTCCCCTGTGTGTTTCCAAGGCAAAGAGAATAAATGCACATTTACTCCTCAAAGTACAGTGCTTGGTTGTATTTTCTATCAGGTAATTACCATTACTTTGGATTTCCTTTCCATTTACCATGGTCCATCTTTAAGAGATATGTAGTTTTCTGGATTCTCATATTAAGGGGGTAAATCCACCAACAAAAGGTGCTGAAAAGTAAGATGGCAAATTCCTTTTCCAGGAGACCAAGCTCATCAGTTCTGTCACATTCTTAGTCTCTCTTTACCCAGTGTCTGAGAATTTGATACTTGAACCTGATCTTCTCAAATTGCGGTGCAATATATGGCAATTACATCATCTGAAGATCTTTCTAAAGGGGAACAACTATTTTTAAACAAGGACAATCCTGACCTTAAAAAATAGTATTATTTAGTATGCAAACTTTGGAATCAAATTTCAAGGCACTGTAGGGTCCAAGCACCATTCAAACAGGTTTAACCTCAGACATGCAGGTTTGTACAAGGCACTCTGAAAGGTCACATTCTAAATGACAGACCTCTCACTTGAGCTGGGCCTGACACCCAGAATCAATGGAAGAAAAGACTGTCATTGTCATGGTCATAATTCACACTGTGTCTTGTAAATGAAACATTGCCTCCATAGAAAATAAGGAAAAGGAGTGTTGTTGATTATTTAATTTACTTCTCATAGGAACAAACATTTTATTTTTGGACTGTCTGTAAATGTTATTGAGTCCTCCCCCGATTTCTTCATGCTTACATGCCATATCATATTCAACTTTATTTTGGGTTCACAATTCTCAGCCAAACTTCCCTTGTGGAGAAAGAGAGACATGATATTGAGAAATCATACAAGAAGAATGATATTCAAGGCCCAGGTATATTCAGCATTAGTCAAAACTTCATTAAAATGCAGTTTCTAGTTTGGGGTCACTGCAGTTTATGATCACATGAAACACAAAAATAAGTCAAGTGGTGGACAACTGAACCTATAAGACTATGTCAGAGAAATAAAAATATACATATATACGAAATAGGTAGTTGTGGAATATTAGAAAGCTGTAGAGTATTTAGAGAGTTTCGAGTTCAACAGCCACTGCCTATTTCTACTACCACTGTTTTGCACATAATGAAACAGAGATACAGAGATGTAGAATTCATACAGAGATGATGAATTCTGTGCTTAAGTGGGAGTTGAACTGGGACCACAGCCCAGCACTCCTGACTTCTGATTTAATGCAGTTTCCACTAAGGTAAAAGGAGTGATTCAATGACAGAGGTCTCTGGATGAACTGATCTATGTGACTTCCTAATCTCTTAGCCTCTGCCTTGGTTTCTTCAAAGCAGGAAACGTGCTTTGCCTTCTATCTTCTAGTACGTGAACCAGGCATGCATGGTCAGTTGCTCAGTTGTGTCTGACTCTTTGCGACCCCACAGATTGTAGCCCATCAGGCTCCTCTGTCCATGGAATTTTCCAGGCAAAAATACTGGAGTGGCTTGCCATTTCCTCCTCCAGGAAACCTTCCTGACCCAGGGATCAAACCGGTGTCTCCTCCTGCATTTCAGGTGGATTCTTTACCTCTGAGCCACTGGGGAAGACTATTTGAATCATGTGGACATGAATTCCTGTTGAATGTGTATGTGCAAATCATTCTTGGTGATTTTGAAGGACGAAAAGATGAAACATTTTGTTCCTCATCAGGAAGTCCTTGACTTGTACTACCTAATGTGGGTGTAGAGGCTCTATACTCTACATTTGAAGAGAGAATAGAAAATCATCAGTTCTGACTTAGCTGGCATCTACTCTCTGAAGCAAATGCTAATGTATGCTTTCTTAAGATTCTCTCTAGATATAGGAGCTTGCAAGTCTGGTCTTACTTCTGGCTCACTCTTCATTTCTCTCCATGCCCAAGCAAAGCTCTTATATGAACCCCTTAGATCCTGTTACGGACTGAACTCTGTCTCCTCCACATTCATACAAGGAAATCTTAATTTCTCTGTGACTGTTTGGAGACAGGACCTTTAAGAAGGTAATTAAGGTTAAATTAGGTCATAAGGGTAAGGAATTAATCAGATATGCCTGCTGTCCTTATAAGAAGAGGAAATGACACCAGAGAACATGCTTGTCTGTGTATGCAGAGAGAAGGGACAGCATGAGGACGCAGAGAGAAGGCAGTGTCAGAAAGAGAAGCCACACCAGAGGTCAGCCTGATGATGCCTTGATCTTGGACTTAGAGCCTACAGAAATGTGAGAAAATCCCTTTCTGTTGGTTAAGCTACCTCATCTGCAGTATTATGTTACTATTCCTAGCAAACTAATACAGATTTTGTTAGGGTGAAGCAGAGAACTGCCATAACAAATGCCTGAAGAGTGGACGTGGATTTGGAACTGGGTAATGCATAGAGGCTGGTGAGTCCTGAGGTCCTTGTTAGAAGCTTAGAATTGTTGTGAAGAATTTATTGGCAGAATTATGGACGTTAGAAATTCTAGTGAGGGCTCAGAAAGAAGAGAACTGTACATAGAAAGCTTCTACCATCTATCTTGTTTAGTCGCTAAGTCAGGTCCAACTCTTTGAGACCTCATGGACTACAGCCCACCAGGCTTCTCTGTCCATGGGATTTCCTAGGAGAGAACACTGAAGTGGATTGTTATTTCCTTCTCCAGCAGACCCAGGGATCGAACTTACATCTCCTGCATTGGCAGGCGGATTATTTACCACTGACTCATCTATGAAGCTATTATCTATCTTAGAGATACACATATCATGATGAACAGAATGCTGGTAGAAATATAAACATTAATGGTGATTCTGGTGACATCTCAGTGGTAGCAAGGAATATGTTATTGGTCTGTGGAGGAAAGGTGATTCCTGTATAAATGGTAAAGGACTTGGCTGAAATGTATTCTTGTGGAACGTAGGACTTGTCAGCAATGCAATTGGGTATTTAATTGAGATTTCTAAGCAAGGTTTTGAAGGTGTGGCCTGGTATCTCTTTACTACTTATGGTAAAACGAGAGACGAGAGAGAGAAACTGAAGAGTCTGTTAAGCAAAAAGAAATTAGAACCTGAAGTTTTGGAATGTTCTTAGTCTGTTCATATTTCAAAAAATGAGAAGGCATGTGGCTTGCCAATCATTCCACAAAGAGATGGTCCATGTTCTTAATAAGTTATCTCAGCAGAAGCTCAGAATAGAGGTGGGATTATACCAGCGAGACACTGTCAGTTTGAACACAGAGATCAAGACAGGATGAAATGAAGGAAATCTTTCAGATTTCCAGGATTCTACAGGACAGGACAATACAGCTATCCGCATGTGAACATGATTTATCCCTCAAGAAAAGGGAAGGACCCTCTGAAAGGCAATTCAGAGATTAGCAGGCCATTCCTACTGCAGACCTAAAGCTTACACTTTAGGGGCAGAGAGGAGAGGCTGTTACCTCCTCAGTTTCAGAGGGTGGGACCATCTTCTTTCTTTCAGCAGAAACAGGCTACCCTCGCCCAGTGCCACAGGGGTGGGGCATCACAAAAACATGTAGAACTGGGGTCTGCCATCTAGGGCTAAAAGGTTGCTGCTGCTGCCCCAGTGGGCCAGAAGGCAGAACATGGAGCCAAAGATTATTCTCATGTTTTAAGATATAATGGAATTTGCCTTGTGAAAGTTTTGGACTTGCTTGGACCTGTCTTCCTTTTCTTCTTCTGATTTTTCTCTTTTGGAATGAAAATGTTTACCTTATGCCTGCCCATTGTATTTTGGGAGCACACAGCTAGTCTGTTTTCTCAGGGTCACAGCTGGAAGGGAATTTTGCCTTTGTATGAATTTTACCTTGAGTTTCATCTACACCTGCTTTAGATGTCATTTAGTGGGACTTTCAACTTGGAATTGATGATGAAAAGGGTTAAGACTTTTGGAGCTGTTGAGACAGGGTGAATGCACTCTGTGTATGAGAAGAACACAGATTTTGGAGAGCTAGAGGGACAAGTGTTATAGACTGAACTGTGCCCTCTGCCAAATCTGTATGTTGAAACTCTATCCCACTAGTGCAACTGTATTTGGAGACAGGGCCTCTGAGGATGTATGAAGGTTAAGTGACATCATAGGGAGACCTTGGTCAAAGAGAAGTTGGGCCCTTATGAGGAGAGGACGAGACACCAGGGAGCTCTCTCTAGACTTACACAGAGGAAAGGCCTTGAGAGAGCACAGTGGGAAGGTGGCCCTCTGCGAGGCAAGGAGAGGGGTCTCACCAGAAACCAACCGTGCTGGACTTGATCTTGGACTTTGACCTCCAGAAATCTGAGAAAATAAATTTCTTTGGTTTAAGCCACCTAGTCTGTGGCATTTTGTTATGGCAGGCAGAACAGATTAATACAGGTTCATTCTGACTTTTGTCTGCTTCCTTTATTCACTGACACCCTTTTTTCTTGACATTGATGACCCTCTCTATACTCTTTCAAATCACATTTTATATATTTTCTTTTTGGGGTCAAAATATGCCTAATTTTAAAAAATTATCCCCAAACATCAGTGACTAACTGTGCCTAATTTATTTTTTGCCCTCATGACTCATTCTACATGCTATATATTGTTAGTATCAGTATCATCTACCTTAAATTTTTAAAAAGTTTACACACAGTAAAATTGACTTTGCGCATCACATTTTAAAAATAAAAGGCTCCAAATACACAGAGAGGAATGCAATAAACAAATGAGCAAAAATGCAAGAGCTCACACCAAAACCCACAACTTTGGGTATTTATACGGCATTTTCAAAAGTGCACAATCCCATTGTCTCAAAAACACAGGATCCATAAAATGAAAATAATTTAAACAAATTAAACAAAATGCTGGAGTTAATCACTGAAAAACTTAAATTAGGAGTCATTATTTTGTAGTTCAAAGAAAAATAAGTGACAGCTAAAATGTTTTAGGTCAGAAGGACTGATCAGAGTTGTACTTTAAAATGAAAAAATATGAATTCCTTACCATTGGAAATTTGGGACATATGTATTTATATAGAAGCAAGGTACTCTGCAGCAATTGTTGCCAGAGATAGGATATTAAATATTCAGGTTTATGGAGTTTGATGGTTTAGTAGGTGTATTAGTGTGCAGGACTGCCATAACAAAGTACCATAGGGTGGTTGAGTTCAACAACAAAGTTATTATTATTTTTTTTTTTTTCTCATTCTGGAAGCTAGAAGCCTGAGGTCAAGGTGTTGGTAGGGTTTCCTTTTTCTATTCAGCTTGGAAATGGCCATCTTCTCCCTATGTCTCTACATGGTTTTCCCTCTGCATGTGTCTCTGTTACAATCTCTTCTCCTTATAAGAACACCCTTTGTCTTGTACTAGGGCCACTTACATGACCTAATTTTACTGTAATTTCCACTTTAAACACTGTATCTCCAAATATAGTCACATTTTGAGGTACTTGAGTCTCTGGGTTTCAACCTAGGGATTTGATGGGGAAGAGGGGACACAATTCAACCCCTAACAGTAGGGATTTCTTTATCAACTTATCTCACTATCAAAAGTGAAAGAAAGGAAGTGAAGTTGCTCAGTCGTGTCCGACTCTTTGCGACCCCGTGGATGGTACCCTACCAAGTTCCTCTGTCCATGGGATTTTCCAGGCAAGAGTACTGGAGTGGGGTGCCATTTCCTTCTCCAGGAGATCTTCCCGACCCAGGGATTGAACCTGGGACTCCCGCATTGTAGGCAGATGCTTTACCATTTGAGCCACCAAAACGGCTCTCTAAAGTGAGTTAGAAGTTCCTTCATCCACAACAAGCAGGAAAGTCAGGATTCAAACCAGGTGTGGGGACTATAGACCCCATTGATCACCACATTCCTAAATTTTAATTTATATCCAGATGTTCAAGCTGGTTTTAGAAAAGGCAGAGGAACCAGAGATCAAATTGCCAACATCCACTGGATCATGGAAAAAGCAAGAGAGTTCCAGAAAAACATCTATTTCTGCTTTACTAACTATGCCAAAGCCTTTGACTATGTGGATCACAATAAACTGTGGAAAATTCTGAAAGAGATGGGAATATAAGACCACCTGACCTGCCTCTTGAGAAATCTATATGCAGGTCAGGAAGCAACAGTTAGAACTGGACATGGAACAACAGACTGGTTCCAAATAGGAAAAGGAGTACGGCAAGGATGTATATTGTCACCCTGCTTATTTAACTTATATGTAGAGTACATCATGAGAAACACTGGGCTGGAGGAAGCACAAGCTGGAATCAACATTGCCTGGAGAAATATCAATAACCTCAGATATGCAGATGACACCACCATTATGGCAGAAAGTGAAGAGGAACTAAAAAGCCTCTTGATGAAAGTGAAAGAGGAGAGTGAAAAAGTTGGCTTAAAGCTCAACATTCAGAAAACGAAGATTATGGCATCTGGTACCATCACTTCATGGGAAATAGATGGGGGAAACAGTGGAAACAGTGTCAGACTTTATTTTTTGGGGCTCCAAAATCACTGCAGATGGTGATTGCAGCCATGAAATTAAAAGATGCTTACTCCTTGGAAGGAAAGTTATGACCAACCTAGACAACATATTAAAAAGCAGAGACATTACTTTGTCAACAAAGTTCTGTCTAGTCAAGGCTATGGTTTTTCCAGTAGTCATGTATGGATGTTAGAGTTGGACTGTGAAGAAAGCTGAGCACTGAAGAATTGATGTTTTTGAACTGTGATGTTGGAGAAGACTCTTGAGAGTCCCTTGGACTGCAAGGAGATCCAACCAGTCCATTCTAAAGAAGATCAGTCCTGGGTGTTCATTGGAAGGACTGATGCTAAAGTTGAAACTCCAATACTTCGGCCACCTCATGCGAAGAGTGGACTCATTGGAAAAGACCCTGATGCTGGGAGGGATTGGGGGCAGGAGGAGAAGGGGACGACAGAGGATGAGATGGCTGGATGGCATCACCAACTCGATGGACATGAGTTTGAGTAAACTCCAGGAGTTGGTGATGGACAGGGAGGCCTGGCGTGCTGTGATTCATGGGGTTGCAAAGAATCGGACATGACTGAGCGACTGAACTGAACTGAACTGATAATAATGTATTATATGATAATATATAATATTATAAACTATATCTTAAATTGGTTAAACATGTTCTATTTTGATAGAATATGCAAGGGCAAACTATGATTCCCATGGAAAGGGAATGGCAATTCACTCCAGTATTCTTGCCTGGAGAATCTCATGGACAGAGGAACCTGGTGGGCTACAGTCCGTGGGGTCGCACAGAGTTGAACAAGAATGAAATAACTGACACACACACACAAACTATGACTGAGCCCAATGGAGTTTTGTTGTAATTTGGGGTATTTGGTAGATGTACTTGGTTTTCCATCTTGTGTATACATGATGAAGAGGGTGAAATGATGCTTGAAACTTTACACTCTTTTAAGTCACTAGGGTCACAGTTAGCTTATTATTTACTTAAAAGGTAAAGCAAATAAATTCCTAATTTGCTCTTGAGGAAGTTCTTAAGCACAGGGGAGAAGAGAACCAAAGCTTTTCTCTCTGGGTTGGCTCTGGGATGGAGTCAGTGAGGTATTTTGATGAAATGCAATAATGCAACTTCTAAAAGAAATACTGTGCACAGTGGAGTATCTATCTATATATATAGAGAGACACACACATATATGTATATACACACACATACACACACATACACACATTATACATATATATACATACACATGTATTATATAAGTATGTATACACATATCATATGTATACATGGTATATGTGTATATGTCATGTATACATATGATACATGTGTATGTATCACATACATGTGTATGTATCACAAATACAACATATGTGTATCTATATATATATGCTATATACACATATATACACATACATATTTTGTGTATGTATAGCTATGCTATATATATAGTATATACAATATATAGCATATTATATATACAATATATACTATATGTATATATAAACATATACATATTATGTAAATTATATATTAAATGTATAAACACAAGTAATGTTCTTAGTCACTCAGTTGTGTCTGACTCTTTGTGACCCTTTGGACTGTAGCCCGCCAGGCTCCTCTGGCCATGGGATTTTCCAGGCAACAATATTGGAGTGGGTTGCCATTTCCTCCTGAAGGGGCTCTTCCCAACCCAGTGATCAAACCTGCGTCTCCTGTGTCTTCTGCATTACAGGTGGATTCTTTACCTGCTGAGCCATCAAGGAAGCATACAAGTAATATATAATATTAATACATTACTATTATATACCCATATTATTTATATTTTAATAGTTATAACAATTATATTTAGAAATTATGTATATGATATTAATATAATCATAAGTTGGGGGCTGAGATGGTGCTTGGAGAATACACATATATACCAAATACACAAATACATACATAATTCATGTATAGTACACATAATATACAATATATAGTATTATATATTATGTAGATATGTGTGCATCCTTCAGGCAGTAACCTGCATTTAAAGAGTTTTAATTAATGCTTTACTCTACTCTCTTAGGCATTTAGCAGAGGGGAACTTACACTATATGGACACACACCCCCATTCTCAGTATTACAAAAATTACCTACTTTTTTAACAGTGACTACATATAATAACTATAGTGAAAATATTTTTACAACAGTCCTAACCTAAAGATGGGCATTATAAATGTTATGGGAAGTTAAAGAAGATTCTCCAGCAGGTTGAAAATTTCCCACAAAAACTCTCTCAGAACTCAGGATTTGTGAGACATGGGATTTGTATGGCACTCAGGATTTGTAAGACATTTGTTATCTTGTGTAGGAAACATCAGGTTGGACGTCATCATTTCCCTTATTTTTGCAGATGATGATCACAGGGAAAGCCAAGTATGGAAAAACCTGAGCAAACATTAGGGTAAGACTGAGTGCAGCATAACACAGATACTGGGTATAAAGAAGGTATAACCCCAAAGTAACTTCCTAAACAAGTGTTTCCATCCTCATCATACCTTCTGACAAAGGTCAGGCAGCATGACGTGACCAGCAATAACAAACTGTAGCCCTTGGCTTTTGTGCTGGCCCCTGTTTCCTTCCTGGGATGTACAATAGTCTGCTCGAGATTACATAGGGGAGAGTTAGCAAAAACCTTTAGTCTAGATTTTCTAGGTCTTGATTTTTATACAATTACACTTCCCTACAATATATACATTTCTGACTAAAAACAGACCGAAGGAACGTAGTGCTGTATCATCTTATTCATGCATTGGTTGTACTGGAGCATTGTTTTTCCTCTGACTCCCCTCCCACCCTGAACAGAGCTACAGAAGAATGCTCTGCCTTGGTCAGCAGGGGGTTTTTCAAGAGTGGGTGGGCTGTCCCCATTAGACCGTCTAATTCCATACCACTGTCCTTATTGATGGGGCACATTATCAGTTTGCCATTCATTAATATAACTGGGTATAGAACACTTTCATGGGAAAACAGACAGAAAAAACCTGCTTTCTTAGAGCAGAAATCAGAATCACTTGACTATCCTCGCCAGATTACCTAAAAGTTACGCCCTCACATTTCTTCCCCAAAGCTCCTTGTGTAACTTCTCGTGTCCCTTATCCGTCCATGGGTATCTACCATGATGAACATCATAAAAGGTAGAGCTAATGGACTGAGCCACACAACTGACTGTTGGTAGACTAGAACTCACTGATATAATTCAAAATTAGAAAGATGATGACTTTGGAAGTGGGATGTCTGTGTGAAAGATGAGAACAAAGAACAAGTAACATTTCTAATTTGGGTCTGACAATGCCGGTGAAGTTAATGGGAAATAGAACCAGACCTTTTTCTCTGATGACAATCATGAATACTCATTTTAAAGGCAGAAGAAATGAGTCCAAGAGCAGAGATCATTATTCAGTTCACCAATCCTAACTTCAGTTACTAGGCTCGGCTGTATTATTGAAAAAGTTATTTCCCCTGCCTAAATTAAAATCAATTTTTTTGCCATTAGCCTGTTGTTTACCACTTCCCACCTGTGGCTAGTCAGAATGAAGAACCTCTTTTGATGACCAGAATCAGCAACTCTGTATAGGAGGTAAAATCATGTTCCAGAATCTGCTTATAAGTCAAAATCTTGAGAATCTATTGAAGCGACGTTCTCCTTTATCAAATATTCACTTGCATGCATGTGCACACACGCACAGACACACACACACTCTGCCATGTTAGGGACCCATGGGTTCATAGTAGCAATATCATGGGCCTTCATGGACTAGATGAATAGCTGTGATGTTGAATGTGTCCTTGACTCCCCTCCTCCTCTTCCATCCCTCGCTAAGCTGCCCCTTTATGGCCTCCTCCTGATCTTCTGCCCCTGGCTGTCTTGATCCCTCTCACTCTTACTGCAGCCAAAGTCCACTATCAAACTTGTCCACCTAGCCCGTTGCTCACCTGCTTCCATCACTTCCAGGATTTTCCTCTAGTCACGGATAGAGCCCCCACAGTCTGGGCCTTATCTCTGCATCCTCACCTTTCCTCATATCCTGACTGATACCCAATGCCCTGGAAGTTTCAGACTTTGTGAAACTTCCTGCACATATTTTTTTTGAGCCCATAATATTATTTTTAGTAGTCATATCAGCCTAAAACCCATATACCCTCCTCACTCCTAGTCTTTATTTGGTTAATTTTCTTTGGCCATCCATCATGTCTTGGATATATCCATATTGCTTATCACACTGCATTCTAATTATCTGCTTAGGTTTCTGTCTTTTCCACTAGACTGACTGTAAGCTTCTTGAGGGTAGGCCCTTGTATCTTATTCTTACTTGTATCCTCAGATATTAATAAAGGGCTTTTATCGAGTAGGCATTTGATAAGCATTTGATTGTCAAATGGATAAAAAATGAATAAAGAAAAGATGCTTAATATTTAATCACTGACTTTTCAACTCACTGTGCTGTCCCTTTTGGGGTAAAAGGTAGTCATTCTTATGCATCTCCAGGATGTAAAAGGGAACACATATAGAAAGGTAAGCTAAATGAATGGAGAAGGAAATGGCAACCCACTCCAGTATTCTTGCCTGGGAAATCTCATGGACAGAGGAGCCTGGCGGGCTGTAGTTCATGGGTCACAAAGAGTCAGGTATAACTTAGTGATTAAACAACAGCAAACTAAATGAAATGAAATATGTGAAAGAACTTAGTAGAGTGCTTGACATTGCATAATGCTCAATGCTGATTCTTTTCCCCCTTACATTAAATTATATAATTATATAGAAATTTAATTTATTTAAAATTTTATTACATAAATTCTTACAAAATGTAAAGTTATATTATTTTATATTTAAAATATAGCTTATAAATTGTAATATAATATACAAATATTTTATTAAACCATCTTTCAAAGTAGAACCAAAAATTAAGGAAAAATATTTTATTGAAGTTAATCAGCAGTTATTTTGAACATTCTGTCTACATGCCAACCACCATGCTAAGGTACTTCAGAGGGCAGGATTTGGATTTCCCTGCCTTCAGGGAGCTTATAATCATGTGGACCTCACAGTAACTGAGCTCTCCATCATGATTTCTCAGAACCCTGGAGCTACCCAGTACAATTTTAAGTATATGTTTCTAGATCAAAATTAACTGTTACTTCATCCTTGTTCTTTTTTTTTTTTTCAATCTGGAAAGAAGTCATTATTTTTATAAAATCATGGATGCCAGGGACAGAAATGATCTCTAATTTTAGATCTTATCTAAGAACAATTTATAAGGCACATTCTGTTATACATGCCATCATTCAGACATAGATTATTCAACCTCAGCCTGATCTGAGACTGCCTCTCTGGTACACCCACAAGAGAGGAAAAGGTGAAATGCCTTTGACTTCTTGGGGCTAATATACTCAAAGTTTATGTGGGGAGGAGGCTGCATGACTGTCGTCACATGGGGTTGGGGAATTGGAACTATGAACTCCAATGAGAATGTGGATGTTGGGAACTTGACAGTAAATTCCAGCTAGCCCTAATTAGATAAGCAGGCACCAATTCTCCCAGGAGAGTGTCCTGAGGGCTTTACTAACTTACAGCTGACTCCCCAGCCTCTCAGGCCGTAGCCCTGAGAATGTTCCCTGAAGGCACAATCTTTCCCAGGGGTTGAGCAATCCCTGACCCAGGCAGGAAGGTTATCAGTTGACTTGGCCTCTCCCTGGGTGGAGTCAGAATTAGTCTGACTTCCTTGAGCCCACAGTCCTTGTGTTAGGGATGAACCCTTGGCACCCCACAGCCATCACTCATGAATCCACCTCCTTGACCATATTCCAGTCTATACAGCTCACTATCTTCTGCCTTGGTTTCCTGAGTTACACTCACTCTGTTTTCCTTCTTGAGGTGTAGTTGTGCTATGAATCCAAGGCAGCTCAGAACCCGATGAGCTTTCCATTCTTTCAGCCTCTGAGAGATTACACTTGTCTCTGATAGTCCAGCCACTTCCTGGTATCCTGGTTTAAAATGGATAGCTTATCTAGACATATGGCACCGCCACCTCCATCTCTGTTCAACTCTCCAAGTGTCTCTAGTTTTGATGATGTCAGAGTTTGACACTCCCCTTTGGACACTGACCTCACCTAGATACCTCCAGAGCCCTGTGACTTTCTTCTGAGACTCGGCATGACTCACAGTATGGGTTACCTCCTGCCGCAGAGGTGTGATATTCTAGGTGTCATCCTGGGTCACTCTCAGATGGGGCAACGACCACCAACAATGGATTTGGGTGTCCCTATTCCACTTACATGTTGACACAGAATCTCATTTTGTGGTGGCGATTAAGACATGATATAGAAGGGCACAGAAGAGGGCTAGGAGAAAATCAAACACTAGCCAGCGAGAGCAATGTAGGGAGAGGGGATTATACAAAAGATGACGGAGGAGGAAAGGGAGCTGGTCATGGCTCTTGCTATAACCCAGAGGCAACCTCAGGTGTGGCTAGTCTGGATGGGGAGAAGCTGCAAACATTTGCCTGCAACAGCAGCCCTTCTCTTTTTATGTGTGAAATTAAACGGGTGAGAAAAGTTATGGAGAATGTCCTGTAGCAACTCAGCTGTGCTACAAACCAATCCCCTGTCCTGACAATCAGCTAGGAAGAAACACAAAGGTAAGGTGATTTTGGAATAGGGATTTGTTGTTCCATTCGGAAATGCTTTCTACAAAATAACAATCTCCTTTTCTCCCATCAGAGAATAGGAATGATGGGAACATTTACATTTATTTCTTCTCATTTTTTGCTGCTATAAATATTACAAAGTAATAAGTAAACAATAACTTGCATAACATTCATAAAGAGAAAAGAAGAACATACTAGCAGTTTTACTGGGCAAGCACTAAGTGATTTTCCTTCTGATTTTGATTTGGAGAAGGGGTACGAGATCTTGGAAGAACACAGACATAGGTGTCAAATGACTGTTAAAAGATGAATCAGATTAAAAATTTGTTGATTCTAGTTGGGCTGTGCCAAACTGGAAGTGGTTAGGAGCTCTACCCACAGGAGCTTGGGAGAAGACTTTCACAGAGAAAAGGCAGAAACAAAGAAAGGAAAATATTGATTGGCTATAGTCAAAAGCCTAGTTGACTGTTTGCAATTGATTGTCCTTAGGTTGGATTTCCTAACCTGGAAATGATACGTTATCACTTATCACTCCAACCTTCTAGGCTTAGAAGTTGGCTTGCTTAATTTGGGCACCAGGGCATTAGAGCCCCCCAGTCCAATGGCCTCCTTGGTTAATTAATTTAACTTGACCCAAGTTCACACTCTGTCATTAACTAGCAGTCTATCACTGCTAGTGATATTAAATATTCTTATTTAAAAAAATGTTCATATTGAACAAAACAGATATTAACATAGCAAAACTCCAGGTACTTATCACTCCAAGTTAACAATTTTCTAAATAATTTATTTCTTTATTTGGCTGTGTCAGGCCTTATTTATGGCATGTGGATCTTCATTGCGTCATGTGGGATCTTTCTTTGTGACGCAGGCTCTCTAGTTGTGGCTTGCGGGCTTCCTTGCTTTGAGGCACGTGGGATCTTAGTTCCTCCAACAGGGATTAAACTCACATCCCCTACATTACAAGGTGAATTCTTAACCACTGGACCATCAGGGAAGTCCACAAATTAACAATCAACATTTTGTAGTAGTTATTTCAGATTTTTTAAAATTAAAAATGACCAGTTTCCCCTCCTCCTTCTTAGAGTTAACTCCTACTTTGAGGTTGGTGAATATTAGTTCTATCCACATTATAATGCACTAATTCGTTCTTTAGCAAAATAGTGTTATTTTTTGTGTTTAAAAATTTTACATAAATAATGTCAAAATGTTTATATCAGCTTCTTGCTCTTAAATGGATGATTCTGAGACTCATGCATACTGATACTATAGAATGGAATTCTAATCCATTCATTTCAACTGTCACATAGAACCTCAGAGTATGGCTATCCTATAATTTGCTTAGTTATTCACCTGTTTGATGACCATGAAGCCTATTTCCATTTTTAAATTATGAAAATTATGCTCCAATGAACATTTCATGCATGTCTCCTTGTGCACCGGTGCAAGAATTTCTCTAAAGCATATACTCAGGGGTGGAATTTCTAGGGTAGAGTGAAGGTACAGCTTCAAATTTGCTGTGCAATGCCGAACTGTTCTTCAAAGCTGGTGTACCAAATAATCCTTCCAGTGAGAGTTGCCAGCTTCCCTTCTCCCCAGATTCTGGTTAAACTTGGTACTGCCAAACTTGGACATTGCTCCCAATCCAATAGGTAGGACATATTATCCCACTGCTGTTGTAATGTGTATTTTCATATTCATATATTTTTTTGTCCAGATAGATTTCTTTTCCTGGGAATTATATGCTTCTATGTGCATCAATCGCATTCCTAGCAGGAAACAGAAGGCACACTTAGATTAGAATAATTTAAAGGGACTGTTTACACAGTTGAGGGCAAAGGTTTTTTTTTTTTTTTTTTTTTATGGATAAGGAGCTTCTTTGCTAGCTGTTCAGTTCAGTTCAGTTTAGTCGATCAGTTGTGTCCAACTCTTTGTGACCCCATGGACTGTAGCACCCCAGGCCTCCCTGTCCATCACTGACTCCTGGAGTTTACTCAAACTCATGTCCTTTGAGTCATGAGCTGGATGGTGATGCCATCCAGCCATCTCATCCTCTGTCGTCCCCTTCTCCTCCTGCCTTCAATCTTCCCCTGCATCAGAGTCTTTTCCAATGAATCAGTTCTTCACATCAGGTGACCAAAGTGTTAGAGTTTCAGCTGCAGCATCAGTCCTTCCAATGTAGTTCACTATAAAGGTTTTCATTTTTTATTTGTTGAGAGAGAATGACAGTCTGTTAAAAAGGAAGAACTGTGATGTTTAAAGGTCTCTCTTTTTCCTTTTCCATTTTATTCCTGGCAGTGGGATTGGGAAAGAGTTCTGGGGCAGCAGGAATTTTCACTTTGAATTTTCTCCCCAAAAAGGGTACCACTGGTTTATCGTCCAAGAAAGATCCCCTAACTCTGCTATCTTCATTGCGAAATATGCTGTTCACATTTTGATGGGGGCGATTTTGCTGCTGTATCTCATGTTGAGTACTTCTATTCATTCATTTTAAATTATGTATCTCTTCCTTCTACTTTTCCTCCTTCCTTCTTTTCCTCTGAAGTCAGTCAAAGCTGTGTTCAAATTCCAACTCTGTCACATAACCTCTCTAAGCTACAATCAAGCTATAAGAGCTTCCTTATCTGTAGGGGAGTAATAATACATACACATATGCATAGACATTTATACAGACATATGGTTCACAAACATATGCAAACTGGGCACATACCATATGCTTAACAAATGGTAGCTTTCTGTTGCTGCTGTGAGTAAACACCTACTATAGGAACCTGCAATAGGCACTAGGGATAGAAGATAAATAAGGTTTAAGGCCTGCTTTACAGAGGTATTTGGATATATTTGTAGGCCAAGAAGTACAATGATGTATTTTAGTCACCATGACAAAAGTCTGAAAAAGATGAAAATGGGGCTGAAGGAAGGAAACTGGGAGGAAGTTCAAAAAAATCTTTAAGAGGAAATGATAGTGAATCAAATGCTAATGAGTAAGTATCTCCCAGGCAGACTGGTAGAAGTTTTCCAAGCAGAGTCTGCTCTATGAGCAACAGTATGATGAAGTAACTCATCCTATTTAGAAGCAAGCAGATTGGCACATAAGGTGCAAGCCAGGAGAATAGCTGAGAAGGTATAAGGTAAGAAGGAGGGAGAGGACAGAGGCTTTTCAATGCTATTCTATGGAAAATGCATTTTGAATAAAGTCCTGTGCACATAGTACACATAAAAAGTTATTCAAGGGTTCACAGCAGAAGAGTAGTATAATCTGATTTGCATTTTTGGAGGAAAAAATTATTCCAGCATCATTTGGCAAACTAAAAGGGTTTGCATAGTGTTTAAGAGTCTGTGCTCTGTTGGCTGACAAAATAGGTTGGAACTTTTGGTCTCCCCACTTATTAGTTTTGTCAACTTGGGCAGTTTATTTAACCACCCAAAGCCTTATGTAAAGCCTTACCCTGTCTGTAAAACGGAAATAATTATATGCTTATCTCAGAGAGTTGTTGGAGGATTAAATGACATAATTCACACAAACCACTTATGTAGTGCTTGGCATCTAATAAGCAAAGTTAGGAGGTAGAAACCCAAGGACCTTCCTGAGTTTATAAGTCTTTGGAACCATCTTACTCTATCCCAGAAGAGAGCTTACTCTTTTGAATTGCCTCAGTCCTCTCGACTAGCTATGGGGCTAAATTAATTCTAGTAAAGGAAGGGAAATAAATATACAAAGTAAAACAGAAATAAAAGACAACACCAACTGATAAAGAGTTTGTGATCTTTTCATGTGATGAAACAGAATGTGCATAAAAAGATTTCAGAATATGGAAATGCAAAGACGCCAAGTAGACATAATGCTAGTGGAAGGACATCAAGACAGAATACAGTGAATTTGGCCTCTCTCTGGGAACCATTGCTGAATGAGTCAGTCGTGGACACTGCATAATTCATTTTTATGACTTGCATTCAAAAAAATTTTCAGTGCAGGCCTAAATAGTCCATCTTGAATATTTAAATTCAAAACTAGTGTATGACATTGCTACTATATCTGTCTTGGCCTTGTTGAAAAATGGAGATCCTAGAGAAAAGATGGAAGTAGAAGAATGGAAATGGTGACACTGGAAATATTCATTTTCCTGGCACTTTTCCTCTAGTTTGGTATTCACTCCACTCCAGTGGATGTAAATATGGCTTACAGTTCCTTGGACAACGTACAGACATTTCTGGGCTTCCCTGTTGGCTCAGCTAGTAAAGAATCTGCCTGTAATGCAGGAGACCTGGGTTCGATCCCTGGGTTGGGAAGATCTGCTGGAGAAGGAAACAGCTACCCACTCCAGTATTCTGGCTTGAAAATTTTATTTTTCAAGATGAAGTTAAAAAAAATCAAGGAAAAGAATGTCAGAGCATGTGTATATGAGTGTGGTTGCATAGAGGGACACACCCCAAACAGGGCGCCTCTCATGATGTACAACCTGGATACACAATTTGCAGTCAGTCAGGATCTAAGACCTTGAGCAAGTCCCTTTGCTCCTGTAGCTTCAGATCCTTATGCCAAGAAAGGGAGTTGGGTTAGTAGATCTCTGAATCCCCTTCCAATTTTAAATGCTATAAATTTATATTACTTGCTACTATTTAAGATGCTTAAAAATCAAACAAAATTCAACATGTACTTTCTAAGAAAGGTAGTGTTTATCGGTTTCATAAAAAGCAAAGAATGAGAAAACGAGAATAGCAACTCTATTGAAATTTCAGATTTTTACATGTTCAGGGTGAATGGGGTAATGTACCACAAATATGTCCTTGTAGGAAAAGTATACAGTGATTCTTACAGGATGGGAAATGGAGTGGTGGGGTTGGGATAAGAGCAAATCTTGCCCGTAGGCTAAATCTAGTTCATTGCCTGTTTCAAGCAGAGAAGTCACGGACTAAGGTCTGTGTTTCAGAGAATTGCTTCTAGTGCAGTGCAGAGGGTCAATTTAATAGGAAAGGCAGACCAGTTTGAAAAGCATTCTGGGAGACAGGAGAAGAAATGGTAAGGGTTTGGACCTGGGCTGTAGTCAACCTGGCTTACAACTGAGATTTCACTGGAACATGGCCAAGATCATTCATTTAAATTTTGTCTATAGTGGCAGAGGTGCGTAGTTACCTTAGAGACTGTACTGCCCACAAAATTTAAAATGTTTATTCTCTGGCCCTTTACAGAAATCTTTGCAACCCTTACTATAGGAAATCAAACTAGTTTGTCTTAATTACTACTCATGGAGTCCTGCCCTTTATGTAAGATAACTCCACTTGAGGAAGGGTTTGGAAGCTCCCTCCAACTTGAGGACTCAGCAAGGACTGCATCTTGACACTACTTTTCATGGGTGTGGCCACTGGATCTTTAAATCTGACTCACATTGGCATTTCAGGGGGCCCTTGAGCTAAAAATGACTCTACTCAACAAGCACCTCTTTTCTGAAATGATATCAGTGATGGGCATTTTAGGTTAGAGAGCCTTTGGAACCGGGGACTTGGTCTCTTAAAATAACTGCCGAACTACATGCTGCTGTGATGTGAGGGGCAGACTCGGTGAAGGCCATGGCCGAGAGGATGGCTGGTGTAGAGCAGGGTGGTGATGCCCTGATCCAGGTCCTTATCATTTCTTGACCTGACTCCCAGGATCTCTTTAATTTTACTTAATTTTATTTTCTTTAACTTTTAATTTCCCTTAATTTTATTTCCTCTGTACCCCTTCATGTACCCTGTGACTGATTCTAAATTCCATAAGGGCAAGATCTGAGTGCAATTTATATTTTTATCCACTGCCTACTCCACTCCCTTTGTCTTTTTAAATAATGAAGATGCTGAAGATGTTGTCCGTTCCATTGATTTCTGTATTGCCAGGACCAGTGGTGCTGGAACAGTATGTGCCTTCAACCATATTATAGAGTGAATGGATGAATGAGTAACTGTGCTTTTATAATTAAAAATAATGTTTTTTGAAACTAAAACAGGATTGAAACAAAATTTGTATTTAGCTTAAAGGATACTACCCTAAAGATAAGGGAAAAAAGATTCTGATAAACTTGGGTTCTTGTCCTAGGTCTGCTGCTATGTGATAATAAGGAAGGTATCTTCCTTAGAAGATACCAAGGAAGGAAACTTTTGGTCTCATTTTCTTCATATGTTACAAAAAAGGAAATTAGTCTTTAGGACCTGTACATTTCTTTCTGCTTTAATGTTCTTATTTTATTGCGAATCTCCAAGTCTTCTTTTAATGCTTGGTGCCAGTTAGTATAGTATCAGGATACCTTAAATAGCACAATGAATCAAATAGGAATTTGTCCTCTGAAAAGTTTTAATAGAAAATATGAGCTCTGAGAAAGGGTTTAGAGAAGGGAAAATGCTTTCTAATTAATTAGAATTTTATGGTGACCACAGGGAAAATTTTAGAAAAGTGTACTAGCTTAGGGGAGATGGGTGAGAAAAACAGCAAAAATAAGAGAATGAATATGAAAACAAAGGGAAAATATATCAGTTCTTCCCATGAACCGTCTTTTTCCATATATGCAGGTGACCCTACATTTCCATGTGTAAATTTTGGAGTTCAAATCATGGTGGGTACGGTTGTATTTAAACATCTATGCTTGCAACCTTGATGTCCATCAGCAGACGAATGGATAAGAAATCTATGGTACATATACACAATGCAATATTACTCAGCCATTAAAAAGAATACATTTGAATCAGTTCTAATGAGGTGGATGAAACTAGAGCCTATTATACTGTGTGAAGTAAGTCAGAAAGAAAAACACCAGTACAGTATACTAACGCATATATTTGGAATTTAGAAAGATGGTAACAATAACCCTGTATGTGAGACAGCAAAAAAGACACAGATGTATAGAACAGTTTTTTGGACTCTGTGGACTGATATGGGAAAATGGCATTGAAACATATAAATTATCATATGTGAAATGAATCACCAGTCCAAGTTTGATGTATGATACAGGGTGCTTGGGGCTGGTGCACTGGGATGACCCAGAGGGGTGGGATGGGGAGGGAGGTGGGAGGGGGTTCAGGATGGGGAACACATGTACACCCATGGCAGATTCAAGTCAATGTTTGGCAAAACCAATACAATATTGTAAAGTAAAATAAATAAATAATAATAATAAAATAAGCCAATCTGAAAAAAAATAAACAAACAAAAAAATAAACATCTATGCTTTGTGATTTTGGAAAAGATTCTCTCTCTTGCTCTCTGTCCCTCTGTCTTTTTCTCTCTCCTCCCACCTTTCTCTACCTCATTTATTTTTTCCACACTGACTCCATACAACCCAGAATATTCTCTCAGCTCCCAGATCTCTGGTCCATTTAATGCACATGCCATTTAGTAAGGGTTCAAAGATTAATAAGGCAAATACATTAAAATGCCCTTAGCTTGGTAGAAAGGCCTTTTTAGCTGGCTGGGAAGTTATGATTCTGTGAAACTCCAAGACTCCCAGGAGGAGAGCAAGGGGTCTATTTAATTGGCCTCTCCCTGTCTGTGTCTGCGCTCAAGGGCACAAGGGCACTTCCCCTGGGAGGTGGTGGGGAGGAACCATTTTGCTTCCATGGCGTGTGAAATTTCCTGTGAATTTTATTTTAGTAAAGATCAAGGCTCTGAAGAAGAGACTTGACTTGCTGACAGCTCCATAAATTCATATTCCATACTGTCTGTGCACTTGGTATTCAGTGGGAAGACTCCTCACTGTTCTAATTGTCAGCTACAGTGCCTGCTAGGAAAAAGTAACATCTCTTCAGAGGATCCATTTCTTACAATGAAAAGAAACCAATCAATCACCAGGAACTAAAAAAAAAAAGAGAGATTAACTAACAGACTTTCATTTTTTAGATCAGTTTCACCTTTACAGAAAAAGTGTAGAAAAAACAGAGTGTGGCATATCCCCCCACCCAGGCCCCCCAGTTTTCCCTATTAACATCTTACATTAGTGTGTTACATTTGCTGCAATTGGTGAATGGTATTAGTGTATTATGTGAAATAAAGTTCATAATTTACATTAGGGTTCACACTTTGTGTTGTACTGTTCTATGGATTTTGACAAATGGGTGATGACATGTGCCTATCATTACAGAGTCATACAGAGCTGTTCCACTGCTGTAAAGAATCCCTTGTCTTCTATCTCTTCATCCCCTCTTCTCTCCTTCCCTTCCCCTGAACTCTGACAACCACTTTTTTACTCTAAGATTTGCTTTATCCAGAATGTTCTATAGTTGGAACCGTATAGCATGTAGCCTTTTCAAACTGACTTCTTTCACTTAACTGTATGCATTTAAGGATCGTCCAGTTCTTTTGTGGTTTGGTAACTCATTTCTTTTAATACCCAAATAATATTCCATTATATAAATATACCACAGTTTGTTTATCTACTGAAGCACATCTTGACTGCTTTCAAGTTTTAGCAATTACAAATAAAGCTGCTATAAACATTAGTGTGCTGGTTTTTATGTGGACAAAAGTTTTCAACTCATTTGCATAAATATCAAGGAATATATTGTGGATCATATGGTAGGAATATATTTAGTCATGTAAGAACCTGTCAATCTGTCTTGCCAAGTGGCCCTGGCATTTTGCATTTCCACCAGCAATGAATGAGTTCCTGTATTCCACATCTTCAACAGCATTTGGTGCTGTGGATCTGGGCCATTCTCACAGGAGCAGAGTGGTATCTCATTGTAGTTTTAATTTGCAATTCCCAAAACTCAGCAGTGGCAACAGGACTGGAAAAGGTCAGTTTTCATTTCAATCCCAAAGAAGGGTGATGCCAAAGAATGTTCAAACTACTGAACAACTGCACTCATAGCAAGGTCATGCTTAAAGTCCTCCAAGCTAGATTTCAACAGTACGTGAACTGAGAATTTTCAGCTGGATTTAGAAAAGGCAAAGGAACCAGAGACCAAATTGCCAACATCCACTGGATCTTAGAAAAAGCAAGAGAGTTCCAGAAAAACATCTATTTCTGCTTCATTGACTACACTAAAGCCTTTGACTGTGTGGATCACAACAAACTGTGGGAAATTCTTAAAGAGATGGGAATACCAGACCACCTGACCTGTCTCCTGAGAAACCTGTTTGCAGGTCAAGAAGCAACAGTTAGAACCGGACATGGAACAACAGACTGGTTCCAAATTGGGAAAGGAGCGCATCAAGTCTGTATATTGTCACCCTGTTTATTTAACTTATATGCAGAGTACATCATGCAAAATGCTGGGCTGGAGGAAGCACAAGCTGGAATCAAGATTTCTGGGAGAAATATCAATAGCCTCAGATATGCAGATGATACCACCCTAATGGCAGAAAGTGAAGAGAAATTAAATACCCTCTTGATGAAGGTGAAAGAGCAGAGTGAAAAAGCTGGCTTAAAACTCATCATTCAAAAAACTAAGATCACTGCATCTAGTCCTATCACTTTCATGGCAAATAGATGGAGAAAAAATGGAAACAGTGACCGTCTAGTCTCTTGGGCTCCAAAATCACTGCAGACAGTGACTGCAGCCATGACATTAGACACTTGCTCTTTGGAATAAAAGCTATGATAAACCTAAATAGGGTATCAAAAAGCAGAAACATTACTTTGCCGACAAAGGTCTGTCTAGTCACAGCTATGGTTTTTCCAGTAATCTTGTATGGCTGTGAGAGTTGGACCATAAAGAAGGCTGAGTGCTGAAGAATTGATGCTTTTGAACTGTGGTGCTGGAGAAGACTCTTGAGAGTCCTGTGGACAACAAGGAGACCAAATTAGTCACTCCTAAAGGAAATCAACCCTGAACGTTCATTGGAGGACTGATGCTGAATCTGAAGTTCCAATACTTTGGCCACTTGATGCAAGAACTGACTCATTTGAAAAGATCCTGGTGCTGGGAAAGATTGAGGGTAGGAGAAGGGAGTTACAGAGAATGAGATGGCTGGATGGCATCAATGACTCAATGGACATGAGTTTGAACAAACTCTAGGAGACAGTAAAGGACAGGGATGCCTGGTATGCTGCAGTCCACGGGGTTGCAAAGAGTTGGACATGACTGACAGACTGAACAACCACCACCACATAGACATACCATCACTTCCTTCTCCTTTTGTCTTCATTGCTTTGCAGAGGATGAGATGGTTACATAACATTACTGACTCAATAGACATGAATTTGAGCAAACTCCAGGAGATAGTGGAGGACAGAGAGCCTGGCGTGCAACAGCACATTGGGTCACAAAGCTAGTGACTGAACTTTAAGAACATACAATATTGAGCATCTTTTCATATGCTCTCTTGCTATTTGTATATCTTTTGCCCATTTTTTAACTGGGTTGTTTATTTTCCTATTGTTTACTTTAAGAGTCCTTTGTATATCTTGGATCAGCAGGTTTTAATGAACTCCTTCTGTTGTGATGAGACTCATGGGAGCCACAGAGGTTACTAAGCATATCTTTCCTTCATTGGGCTCATGATTTATTTGAGAATCAGCACCAAAATTAATGCACATCAGAGAAGAGCATAAGACAACAGGTAATTGCCACCACAAATGCATTAATTTTAGTCTGTAAGATACAATGGAATCTACTTAAATTTGTTTTATAGCCTTCTAAGTAGAGTGGTCTAGTGGACTAGATAAAGGTCCATCTAGTCAAAGCTATGGTTTTGCCAGTAGTCATGTATGGACATGAGAGTTGGACTATAAAGAAAGCTGAGCAATGAAGAATTGATGCTTTTGAACTGGGGTGTTGGAGAAGACTCTTGAGAGTTCCTTGGACTGCAAGGAGATCAATCTAGTCAATCCTAAAGGAAATCAATCCTGAATACTCATTGGAAGGACTGATGCTGAAGCCGAAACTCCAATACTTTGGCCATCTGATGCGAAGAACTGACTCATTGGAAAAGACCCTGATGCTGGGATAGATAGAAGGCAGGAGGAGAAGTGGACAACAGAGGATGAGATGGTTGGGTGGTATCACTGACTCGATGGACATGAGTTTGAGCAAGTGCTGGGAGTTGGTGATGGACTGGGAAGCCTGGTGTGCTGCAGTCCATGGGGTCACAAAGAGCTGGACATGAGTGAGTGACTGAACTGAACTAAAGTAGAGTGGAGTGTCACAGGTTTCTCATTTTTACTTATTTCATGGTTATCTAGATCCCTTTCTTCCACTCCACACATACAAATTGGCAATTAGGAGGCTAGTGTTTGATGCGATTTGTGGAGGAACACCTAGTTTTAGGTTTAGGTTATTTTCTAAATCTGTCTTATAATAAAAGTTTATTTTATTTAGCTTGTTAGTTTATTTTATTTAATTTTTCTTCCAGAGCCCAGAGAGTTTTATATTTAAAATTCACATTATAGAGATGTCAGAAGGAAGAGAAAGAGAGAAAAGACTTCAGAAAATATTTGAAGAGGTAATAACTGAAAACATTCCTAATATGGAAAAGGAAACAGTCAGCCAACTCCAGGAAGCACAGAGACTTAGGCAGGATAAACTTGAGGAGGCACATGCCTAGACACATAGATATCAAACTGACAAAAATTAAAGACAAATAGAAAATATTATAATAAAAGCAACAAGGAAAAAGCAACAAATAATATATAAGAGAACTCCTATAAAGTTATCAGCCAACTGTTTAACAGAAACTCTGAAGGTCAGAAGGGAGTGGCACAATATATTTAAAATGATGAAAGGGAATGATCTACAACCAAGAATACCCAGGAAGGTTCTCATTCAGATTTGACAGAGAAATTAACAGCTTTACAGAAAAGCAAAAATTAAGAGAATTTGGTACCACCAGATCAACTTTGCAACAAATGCTAAAGGAACTTCTCTAGGTGGAAAAAAGGCCACAACTGGAAACAATAAAATTATGAATGAATACCACAAAAAAAAAGGAAGAAGAAGAAGGAAATTACAGTCACTTGCTCCAGAAAGTGGGCATAAAAGAACAAACCTGAACATAATAAAAGACTTATATGCAAACCATCCGCTAACATCATACTCAACAGTGAAAAGCTGAAAGCATTTCCTCTAAGATCAGAAACAAGACAAGAATGTCCATTCTTGACACTTTGTTTCATCATAGTTTTGGAAGTCCTAGCCATGACACTCAGAGAAGAAAAAGAAATAAAGAGAAGCCAAATTGGAAAAGAAGAAGTAAAACTGTCACTGTTTGCAGATGACTTGTTACTACACACGAAAAATCCTAAAGATGTTACCAGAAAGCTACTAGAGCTCATCAATGAGTTCAGTAAAGTTTCAGGATCCAAAATAAATGCATAGAAATCTGTTGTATACAGATACACTAACAATGAAAGATCAGAAAAAGAAACTAAAGAAACAATACCATTTACCATCACATTATAAAGAATAAAAGACCTAGGAATAAACCTACCTGAGGAGGCAAAAGTGCTATACTCTGAAAACTATAAGATGCTGATAAAGAAATCAAAGATGACACAAGCAAATGGAAACATACACTGTTTTTGGATCAATGTTGTCAGAATGACTATACTACCCAAGGCAATCTGCAGATTCAATGCAAACCCTATCAAATTACCAATAGCATTTTTCACAGAACTAGAACAAAAAAATCTTAAAATTTTTTGGAAACATAAAAGACCCTGAATAGGCAAAGCAATCTTTAGAAAGAAAAGGAATGGAGCTGGAGCAATCTGCCTCCCTGACTTCAGACTACAGACTATACTACAAAGCTATAGTAATCAGAACAGTATGGTACTGGTACAGATAAAAGCAGAAATACAAGTCAAAACAGGACCGAAAGTCCAGAAATAGACCCATGCACCTATGTTCAATTAAACTATGACGAAGAAGGCAAGACTAGATAAATGAGAAAAAGACAATCTCCGCAATCAGTGGTGCTGGGAAAACTGGACAGCTAAATGTAAAAAATGAAATAGGAACATTATTTAATATCAAACACAAATAAACTCAAAATGGATTAAAATAAACTCAAAATGGACCTGTAAGACTGGATACTATAAAACTCTTAGAGGAAAATACAGGAAGAACACTCTGATGCAAATGTAGCAATATGTTTTTCAATCTGTCTCCTAGAGTAGTGGAAATAAAAATAAAAATAAATAAATGGGACCTACTTAAACTCAAAAACTTTCGCTTGCAAAGGAAACTATAAACAAAATGGAAAGACAGCCGCAGAACGGTAGAAAACATCTGCAAATGATATGACCAACAAAGGATTAATCTCCAAAATTTACAAACAGCTCTGGTGGCTAAATATCCAAAAAACAACCCAATCAAAAATGGGTTGAAGATCTACAGAGATTTTTCCAGAGAAGACATACAGATGGTGAACAAACACATGAAAAGATGCTCAACATTGTTAATTATTAAGGAAATACAAATCGAAACTACAGTGAGATATCACTGCACACCAGTAAAACAGCTATCATCAAAAAATCTACAAACAATAAATGCTGGAGAGGGTGGAGAGAAAAGGGAACCCTCCCATACTGTTGGTGGGAATGTAAATTAGTGCAGCCACTATGGAAAACAGTATGGAGGTTCCTTAAGAAACTAAAAATAGAGCTATCACATGATTCTGCAAGCCCATCCCTAGGCATATATCCAGAGAAAATCATGGTTCAAAAGGATACATGCACCTCAATGATCACTGCAGAACTGTTTACAATGGCCAAGATAAGATATGGGAGCAACCGTCATCGACAGATGAATGGATAAGGACGATGCGGTACAATTACACAATGGAATCTTGCTCAGCCATAAGAAAGAATGAAAGCATGCCATTTGCAGAAACGTGGATGCACCTGGAGATTATCATACTAAGTGAAGTAAGTCAGGCAGAAAAAGACAAACATAATGATACTGCTTATATGCAGAATTTAAAAAATGATCTCATTTACAAGACAGAAACAGACTCCCAGACTTAGAGAATGAACTTACGGTTACCAGGGGGAAAGATGGTTGCAGGCAGAGACAGATTGGGAGTTTGGGATTGACATGTGCACAATGCTATATTTAAAATAGATAGCCAACAAGGATCTACTATAGAGCACAGGAACTCTGCTCAATACTCTATAATAACCAAAATGGGAAAAGAATTTGAAAAAAAAATAGATACATGTATATATATAACTGAATCATTCTGTGTATACCTGAAACTAACATTGCTGTTCAACTACATTTCAATATAAAACAAAAATTAAAAAAGAAAGCCCAAGGAATTTGTTGAAGGATGTACCACTGATTTCAACTCATACCAGGGTATTTGACTCCAAGTTCAATGCTCTAGAGTGAAGTTCTGTCTTATGGTCTGAAGATTGTTATCCATAAGTGACACTGCTTAAAAAGAGTCTAGATCACTAAGTCATGTTTATATTGTGCTTTATAGTTATCTCTAGCAGACTTACTTATTTGTTTAACTGCATCTGTCATATTTATTCACAGCCAGATTTCCATTATATTGAATTCATTAAGTTTTATAAGATTTTCAAATTTAATATAATCAGTTAAAGATATAGGAAATAGTAATTGAATACATTAGATAAAATTAAGTGAAAACAGAATTATTAGTGTGACTAATTTTGCTATGCAAATGTACTCAGATATAAGAAATAATATTGGAAATTTATAAACTAAAATGTTAACAGATATTATGTCTAGGAGATAGCATTATGGATAATTTTAGATTATCTTTTTTTCACTTTCCAGATTTTCTCCAGTGACCTGCTATTTTTGTAATTAGGGTGAAGATAGACAAATAAATGCCATTAAAATGTTACTATAACCTTCTCTGGAGAAGGCAATGGCACCCCACTCCAGTACTCTTGCCTGGAAAATCCCATGGATGGAGGAGCCTGGTAGGCTGCAGTCCATGGGGTCGCTAAGAGTTGGACACGACCGAGCGACTTCCCTTTCACTTTTCACTTTCATGCATTGGAGAAGGAAATGGCAACCCACTCCAGTGTTCTTGCCTGGAGAATCCCAGGGACGGGGGAGCCTGATGGGCTGCTGTCTATGGGGTCGCACAGAGTTGGACATGACTGAAGCGACTTAGCAGCAGCAGCAGCAGCAGCAGCAGCAGCAGCATAACCTTCTTTGCTATAAATTCTCCAAGATTCTTTGGGCTGACATTAACTGGAAGTGAAGATCTCCACCATTTCTTCTCTGTGAGAAGAGGACATCATGAGGATATGAAATGGAACACACATTGACCACAGCAGCAGAGGTGCATCAGTAAGGGTTCCTAGGATCCTGCCTCCCCAGAGCCCCTCAGGCCAAGGTTGAAGCCAAATTGGGTTTTGTAGAGATTTTACCCAGTGCTCAGGAAGCAAAATTGTTGGATAGTGAACTTAAATCAGGTCCAAAACAGAACCAAAGAAACAAAATTCACCTTCAAAATATGGAGGCAAGAGCAGACATGTGGCTCAATTTCCAGTTAGGGCTGAGCCAAACTGGAAGAAAGGAGGTGCAGAAAACAGGAGCAAAATGGGCAGGAAAATAAGGAGTTTTGAGCAGTTGTTATGAACAAGTCTATAATGGCTGTAACACCTCCAGAAGGGTTGACTGGCTGGTTGGTTATCTTATCCTTTGTCTGGGGTAAGGACGGATGGAAACATCCTAAGGGAGAGGCCCACAGGCTTGCATGTTATAAAACTATATATATGCCCATGCATGTTCTGTATTAATAATATATGTAGATAATGCAGTTAAAACAACCTAATTACAGTCATCCAAAGTCTTTGCTGGAGGAGATTTGGATGGGTATTATAATCTGAGGAATAGAGGAAATCATGCCACTAGAGGTTCATTACTTTTTGTTAAATTTTTGGTGATCTAGGATTCCTCTTAATAGGATTTATTACGCTCATCATCTTAACTCTGCTGAGCCCCTTTCTGACACAGTGAAAAGTAATCTTTCCACCAAAATTCATTCCCTCTGACTCATTTTTCTTGCCCTCTAGAGAAGTTATTGATATGCCATTTCAATTGATTGCTAATGCTAAGGTCATACTGCTTCCCAGGAGTATGTGCATTTCATAAAAAAATTAATAACAAAAATCCTATCCCCAAATAATGAATCTCTGATGGCATAAATTTTACCTCTTCTGAAAGAAGCACTAAATGGATTTTTATCAGGTCTTCCCAAATCATACCACCTAAGAAGACTCATTCATGGCCTCTAGTCCAGAGCAAGGCACACATGCTCTCTGTATCTTTAAAGGCACCACCCAGGTCCTAACAGTTTGGTTCAGCACACTTTTAAGAAACTTGCTCAAACCTATTCATCTTATCATAGTTATCCTTAATGTTTGGGAGCCAGTGCTCTTTTAATTGTCTGGAGCTCTATGATCTTTGTTTAATTAATGTTTGCACAAGTTTTAAGAACTTTTATTGATGGAAAATATGACTCAGAGTGACTTGCTGCATACCATGTTGTTTTGAGGTCCTGATACCCAAAGATCTTAATTTTCTTAGGAGTACTTGGGTTCTAATGGCGTTGTCTACTATTGGTCTACTAAAAGTGTGTTTACTTTTGCCAGAGATTTTTGGTAAGTCATGAGTTTCAATTCTAGAGAAAGAATTTCATTACATAGCCAGAAGCCAGGTCCAGAACTGAAGAAAACTTTAAGGGTTTTTGATAAGAGCCTCCATCATCCATAGCAAAAGGAGGGAAATCTTTTGACCCTGGTGGATGAGAGAAAAATCATAACATTTCCTTTGACTTGCCATTCCAGTGACTTTGAACAGACTCATCAACAGGACAAACAAAAATGAAGTTTAGACTCCCTTGTCTAAAGCCAGAACTACATCTATTCAATGGAATTTCTGCCTATGGAACTCAGAGCTGCTGCTAAAAAGCACGTGGGGAAGAAGTGACATGAATGAGCACAGTCAATCCCTGGTCGTTCAAGCACTGGCTTTGCAAAGTGTGGAGCAGCTGAATCTCGGTTCCCCTTCTCTTCAAAGTAGTGACTTTCAGCCCAGATCCCTGCAATTTCTTCAAAGTTCACATTCCTTCCTCACAAAGTATGATCGGAGATAGGAAGAACTTTTTCTGAGTGTGTATTGGTTGAATGTATTCTTTTAGAGTTGGATTCAAATTTTACTTTTCCCAGGAGGCTTTTCAACCCCTTAAACAGAAAATCCAACTGAAATTCTTTAAAGTCTTTGCAAGAAGAGATCTGAGTCCTGTGTATTTATTGTGTGATGTGCATCTCTCTCTCTCTCTATCTTTCTCTCTCTCTCTCTCTCTCTCTCTGTGTATTGTTGCTGTTTAGTTGTCTAGTTGCTAAGCCGTGTCCGATCCTTTTGCAACCCCATGGATTATAGAACACCAAGCTCCTCTGTCCTTGGGATGTCCCAGGCAAGAATACTGGATTGGGTTGTCATTTCCTTTTCCAGGGACTCTTCCTACCCCAGGGATCAAACCGGCACCTCCTGTACTGGTAGGCGAATTGTTTACCACTGAGCCACCAGGAAAGCGTGTGTGTGTGTGTGTGTGTGTGTGTGTGTGTAAATATCCTCTATCAGAGTGTAAGCTTTTGCAGAAAGTAAATAGATTTGTGGGGAAGTAAAACTGGGTGCTTAAAAAATGGAAATTTTGTTAATATCTTCAAAGAGTAACTTTTAATTTCAGAAACTGTAGCTTAGTAAGGAGGCTGGCTGTGAAGAATCTAGGCTACATTTTTGGGGTTTGGAGGATGCTTCATCTCACAAGTAGAGAAGAAGTGATCCCAGAAGTGTTTCTTCCACCGGGGAAACAAGGCAGGATTTATTAGGATGTTGCTGGCAGGTTTGAGGAGAGAGTTTGTGTACTTTGTGTCATTTTCTTGCTCCATGAGCTCTGGTCCCAGTGTTTGTGTGTGTGTTTGAAGTCTGCACAGGAAGTTTGGGTTATGAGAGCCTCACTGCTAGATGAATTCCAAGGTCCTGGGAGTATGAGCCAAACCATGGGCCAAGAACTGTGCAGAATGCTGGTCATTGTTTGGAGAAGGGAAGGAGGGAAGGATATATCCTGGCCCAGTGGCAACGAAGCCAATGGTTTGGGGTCTGGGAGGAAGATGGGAAGAACATCATGACAGAACTATCATTAGGATTTCCTTAGCTGGCTGGATTTGTCTAAACTCCAAGACACCTGGCCGTGACCCAGTGTGGTAAGAACAAGTCTATGAGAACCTGGACCATAGTCAGCGTGGAAAAAGATGTTGCTTCACTGCGGAACGATTTTTACAATCTGCAATTTGCTATCGGCCAGCAATCCTCCCACTGACTGACTTGAAAAGAATTAAAAATAAATTTAGAATTTATGTATAATAGAAACTTTATGTGCCATAAAAAACTGTTTGTCTGGGACTGCGCTATGATCCTTGTCTGAGCCACATCTTCTGGAGTTTGTGTTTGGTGATGTGTTGATTTAATTTTCCAATCTTTGCCAAATGAAATAAACACCCCTATTTTTGATCTGGTAACACAGAGTGGATGGCCAAAGGGATTTGTGATCAAAGGTTGTCCTCCCACCAGGACTAACAGTTGAATGCTGTAGTTTGGGGTATTTTAGCTTCAGATTGGTCGATAGTTGGGCATATCCTTAACAGGGAGACATGAAGTAAAGTAATGGTAAAACAAATAATTCTGACTATGCCCAGCTAGTCATGGAATTGGCTTCAGTTGCATATACTTTCATTTAAAGTGGGTCAGCGGAACTCAGAATGTTCTGTTTGTAGAATCTTAGTTTGTTAGGATTATACAGAGCAAAATTAATTGTGTTTGGCTAACACAGTGAGAACGGCTTAATATTTACTTGGTTTTCAAAGTCTTCTGGAGAAACTATACTGAATCAATTCAAATCAGATAAGATGTGAACAGCGTCTGAAAATGAGCTATTCATATTGCTGAATGCCTGGTCCAAAACCCTGCCAAGCTCTGATTTTGGAGAGAACTCAAGTTTTTTTTTTTTTTTTTAATCCTTGAAGATGGCTGTGGCTTCCTCACGTGCACTCTGTCGGGGATGTGGATCCCACATGTAGGAGTAGCCAATCTCACCAGCATCCCCACCAGCCATCACCTTACTGGGAAGCTGCCATCTGATTTGAGAATGCATTCACATCTCCTCTGATGCTCCCGTCCTCACATCTAGGTAGGTGGACATGTTATCTCTGCTAATACTGAATTTCAGAAGCTTCTTAGATCTTCACACTATTATAGGAATACATATGGTAAACCAGTCCTCCTCCCGAAAAAGAAGGAACTAAATTTCAGGTAGGAATAAGTGTTTTGTTTTGTTTTTTGTGAAGGTGTTTGGATCACTTTCTTTAGATACTGCATGTTTGAGGGAAAACACCGATGGCAAATGTAAGAATAATCCTTGTATTTCTAAATTGTGGGTTTCAGTTCTAAACTGAATGATCTCTGCATGTTAAACAAAGTGGGAAACTGAGACAATGGAGAACTTCAGAAATACGTATGGTAGTAGTAAGCAGTGGAAACGGAGTCACAGGCCTACGCAACTTAGATCCCACTTTCTTCTAAAAATCCCAAACATCAAAAAATTCTAGCTTAAGTTTACCTCCTTTCCTTGTGTAGGTTACTTTGATTTTTCAAGAAGATTCCAATAAACTAAAGATCACTATTACCACAGAAAGCCATCGTCCAGTCTGTTTGGAGTGGATATATTAACCTAGATAAAGCCATTGTAAAGCCTGTTATTCAATTAACACAATTGTATAGAAGAGTCTAATTGCAGGGCTAGAAACAGGAACCTGCTGTTTGAACATTCCTGAACCATTAATGTTTGCAATTTTAATGGCTATAGCTAGCATTTCCCCCATTTCCCTTAAGTGGAAAGATCTCTTGCTGTAAATATTTATCTAACATATAGCCACGCACATGCATACACACAGAGTTACCATATATGCTTAAAGTTTCCAGTGTATATTCTCATTGGTACCATTTCATATTTAAGTCCTTAGAAAATATCAGCATTACAGCCTAGATTCCTTCAGCATTTTAGAACAGATTGACCACTTTGCTGTAAGACAGACCCCCAGCTACTGCGTTCCATAGGAAGATAAAGAATAAATATTATTTCCAAAGAAGTCATTATTTAAATTAAAATGCTTTTGCAAGCTCTAACTAAACTTTTAAACCAGTACTCCACTATGGGTAAAAAAATATTAATAGCTTTTTTTGCAATGGTGCCTAGAAAATTTGCGTGCACTCCATTATACTGAACCACTTTCTTTAAAATCACCATTATCCTAATTTAACTATCATTCTATGTAGGCAGATTTTAACAAGTTATGCAAAATTTCCAACATACACAAGGATAGAGAAAATAACATTATAAACCTTCATGTATCCATCACCAGTCTTTAGAAATTAGTAACATTTTGGGACTGGGTTTTGATTCAAAAGTTTGGCAGAGGATATCTTGAACAAAAAGAAGTTCACTGACATATTAACCCATTCTCAGTTTGGAATTCTACTAATTTAATAATGGCATATTCAGTTCAGTTCAGTTCAGTCACTCAGTCGTGTCCGACATATTCAGTGGAGAAGAATTCTTGGTAAACTACAGGGGGATGTTATATCCAAATTTTGAAATAGGAAGATGGCCAACGTAGAGAAAAGGATTCCCATTTCACTGTTTCATTCATTTTAACCTCCAATTACTAAGCAACTATTACACGCTAGACATTGCCAGGCACCAGGGAACAAAGATGCTCTCACTGGTCCCAGCCTTCCAGCCGCTGACAGTCTAGTACGTGGCGGAAACCAGCCCTACCTTACAGCTGTCCTCCACCTTAAAAGAACAGAATGGGCTGGAATGGAAAAGAGAAATCTGTTTTTGGTTTGATGGGAAGCTCAAAAACAGAATCTCAAAAAAACACACCACAAAAAATAAGAAAATTACCATGGAAATGACTACAGTTCAGAGGATAGACTAAAGAACCAGCAATGGCTTCAGTTCAGTGGCTGATATATGGGTTATAGAATTTCAGCTGAATTGAGTCCAACCATAAACCAACTTATTGGACTCAAGTCCTTAAAATGTTAAGGAAGATTGATAAAGACAAAAATTTTAAAGGGTTTTTTGCAATCCAGGAAGTAAGAGCAAAGAAAAGAAGTTTTTATTAACCCTCAGAAGAAATATTCTTCTAAGACTTACAAAGAAAAGAAATTGTATTTTCTTTGTATACTTTAAGTAGGCAAATCTTATTTCTATCTTTAAATATCTTCAATAGAAATGTCCTCTTATCTGCTGAATGAATGAGGAACAGCTTGCAAGATTAAGTATAGCAAATGCTTAAAAAAGGACCGGTTTCCTGTTGGGATAAACAGTGGGATAGAGAGAAAAAAGAAAAAAAAATGAGAGTGAAAGGAAGAATAAATGAGAATAGAGGGTTGAGGCTATGATGGATGAATAAATAAAGCTAGCAAAGTAGACTGGTGAATCGTAATAAGCATAAACTTGGCTTCCCTGGTAGCTCAGATGGTAGAGAGTCTGCCTGCAGTGCAGGAGACCCCTGTTCGATCCCTGGGTTGGGAAGATCCCCTGGAGAAGGAAATGGCAACCCACCCCAGTATTCTTGCCTGGAAAATCCCATGGATGGTGGAGCCTGGAAGGCTACAGTCCACGGGGTCGCAAAGAGTCAGACACGACTGAATGACTTCACTTCACTTGGCAGCCTAAATGCCTGGGCTCAAATTCTCCTTCCACTATTAGTTAGCTGTTAAGCAAGTGACTTAACATCTCTATGCCCCAACTTTCTCCTCTGGAGGGAATGTATGGTGGGGACAGTAATAGTTCTGCATATAGTGAGCTTGTTGGGAGTATTATTTAAGATACATAGGAAGGTACCTGTCAAATAATCATTACCACATAAATGCTTGTTATTTATCAATTTGCCCTCTTCTCACAATTCTTTTTACAAACAATAGCTTACTCTTCACTTAATAGCCTCAACGTAGGCTCCTGCATGTTTGCTTTTTGGGACAAAGATCCAGATAAACAAATTCTGTCATAGTTTCTTTAGAAAGCCCCAATTAACTCGTCAGATAAGGCCACCAGCATCTGCTTTCTGCAATCCTCTAATTGTCATGTAAAAAGAAATCCCAATAAAAGAAATAAGGTATTTGTGATGAAGTGTGTGTGTGTGTGTGCATACATAGGAAAAAGAGCAAGAGAGGGAGATGGAGAGATTAATACTCAAATATTTTGAAGTTTAGGAAGCAAAACTAGGTCAGAAATAGAAACCACAAGTATGGACATATTCAAACCAGAATTATATATGAACTGAGCAAGAAAGAATATTATGTCCTATTGTGGTTTATCCACAAATTGGAGTGCTGGCCCAAACCTGGAGATTCTAAGCCTGTTTTCAACTCATAAATTCCTGTGCTTTAGAAGAGCCTAGTGACTCTCCTAAAATGTTGACAAACCAAACACATTTCTGTGGGTAATGGGTCTACTTTCTATACTCAGAGAGGTGAGAGCAGGGCTATTACTTCAGTTCTGTAGGATGCTGAGACAACAGACCCCAAGACCTAGGAATGGATCTGGGTTCCCCCTCAGGGCAAAGACTTTTCCTGCTGCTGCTGCTAAGTCGCTTCAGTCGTGTCTGACTCTGTGAGACCCCATAGATGGCAGCTGACTAGACTCCTCTGTCCCTGGGATCTGCCAGGCAAGAATATTGGAGTAGGTTGCCATTTCCTTTTCCAATGCATGAAAGTGAAAAGTGAAAGTGAAGTTGCTCAGTCATGTCCGACTCTTAGCGACCCCATGGACTGCAGCCTACCAGGCTCCTTTGTTCATGGGATTTTCCAGGCAAGAGTACTGGAGTGGGGTGCCATTGCCTTCTACAAGACCTTTCCTAGAGCTATTTAAAGACACTGTTCATCTTTTTGCATTCATTCTTTTTCACTCTGGTGGAAGAGTGTCTATTGTTAAATGGGCCTCAAGATTCCTTGATCCAATGAGCAAGCTTCTGTTCTCTGCTGCTAGCAGACCCCTTATCTGCCTGGCTCCCCAACTACCAACTGTATCTGGAAAGTTAGGAAAGTGGGCTGCAACAATACCTCTTGGATACCTTTTTGGTCATTCCTTTAAAAAGGAACTGGCCTGACATGTGTACAATTTTTCATTCAATATCATTTGACGGAAGGGCACCAACACCTCAAGTAATATCCCAATCAGTCTGTGGGGAAATTCCATTCTAAGATTAATTCCATTCCCCTGTCTCAACAGTCCTCTTTTCAAATCAGCTAGTCTGAATTGACCTAGTCACTCCAGAACCCTAAGGTATAAGGACAAATTCTCAGATTTTTTTTTTCTCTAGGCACCTAGAGTCCTTGTAGAGATTGGGCATGTGGAGAAGAAACTCAAAAAGAAAAAAAAAATGCAGATAGTCATGGGAACAGGAAGGGTCATCTTACTACCAGACAACACAGTTAGGGGAAAGCAGGGTTCTATCACCAAGGAGTTTGAAAATTTTCATTCACAACTCCTATGTAGCTCATTTTCTTCATATGCAACCAAAGATAATGATATATACGCGGTAGAGTTGTTAAAAGGATGACATACCAGATGGAGAGCTTGCTAAATTTTCCGCTGAAGTGGGAAGGGCACCTAAAGGGTGGGTTGTGTGTGAGGGGTGCTTCCTGCATGCATACCTTCAAGACCTTCTGTAAAAGTTTAAAAAAACCACCAAAAACCTTTTTTTTTGCCATGAGGATTGTGAGACCTTACTTCCCAATGAGGGACTGAGCTTGCACTCATTACATTGGAAAGCAAACTCTTAACCACTGGACTGTGGGGAAGTCTCTGTGGGTCTGTGCTGTGGCATGTGGGCTTCTGTTATTGCAGCCATGTGGATGGATGGGCTTGTTGTGGTGGGTGGGCTTAGCTGCCCGTGATATGTGCACTTTAATTCCCCAACCTGTGATCAAACCTGCGCTCCCTGTACTGGAAGGCAGATCCTTAACCCCTGGACCACCACGGAAGTCCCAAAGTAAAATTTCTTGATTCATTTTGATATTTGGCAAAACTAATACAATTATGTAAAGTTTAAAAATAAAATAAAATAAAAAAATAAGTTTTATTGTAAAAATGTAGAGCTAGTTTATATTCTAAGCCAAAGATATAATTCTTCTTTCCACTTCTCCAAGTCTCTAAGTAAAATGTTTCCCTGAGATGACTATGTTCATGCTATAGCTCTGCAGACCCCTTGGGCTCCCTGATGTGAGAATCTAACATAATGTGTATAAGGAACAAAGTTGGTCCCCATTATAGGGTAGGTGTGAGTTTTTATTGCAATTACTTTTATAAACATTATTCATTTACAACTCTCCAAGGGACAGACCTAGTGAGAACACACACATTTTCCAGCATGAACCTTGGACAAATTGATTCTGTTTTGTAAATGGAAAAATTCGATCTAAACCTCAAGCCCTTTTCATCTCTGGTGTTATGTTTACCTATTTCACTGAGATCAGCTATTCTTGTGTGTGACTTTCTTACTAAAAGTATAAAATCTGCAGTGGGAACCTATGGCTGCTCGTTCATTTCTTCCTCCAGTTTTTCCATTCACTCACTGGATCAATTACTTTTTCAGTCAAAAGTAATCTAGCACTTATTTCAGTAAGTATTAAGTACATGACTACATGAGAATTATGAAAAATGAGACAGAGTACCCATAACCTTAAAATGCATTTTCCCAAAGCCTTAGAGGTACAAAGTTGCAGTGGGAAACAAGTCATCATCATACAAAAAATGAATAAAGTGACCAATTATAATATGAATTGGCCCATTCTAACATTCCTCTCTTTAAATCTAAAATCCACCTTCACTCATAATGGCAATGTTTTTGTCTAATAGTTTTTTAATAACTAGCTGTTATTGTAAGAGGGTGGGAAAACAATGGAAAAATTGAAGTAAATTTACAACTTTACAAAATATTCAGAATTTTCTAACATGGATGAAATTGAAGTTGGAGGTATAGTCAATCAGAAAGGAAACTCTCGACAAGTAAAAGTCTAGCAGGGTTTTATCAGTAAATTATTGAAGAAGAGAAAAACTGACAATGATAATGACATGATGGGATTTTCAAAGAGAAAGCAGTCCTTAATAAAGCGGGCACAATGGATTAAAGACAATCTCTTTAACAAGTGGTGCTGGGAAAACTGGTCAACCACTTGTAAAATAATGAAACTAGAGCACTTTCTAACACCATACACAAAAATAAACTCAAAATGGATTAAAGATCTCAACCTAAGACCAGAAACTATGAAACTCCTAGAGGAGAACATAGCCAAAACACTCTCCGACATACATCACAGAAGGATCCTCTATGACTCACCTCCCAGAATATTGGAAATAAAAGCAAAAATAAACAAATGGGACCTAATTAAACTTAAAAGCTTCTGCACAACAAAGGAAACTATAAGCAAGGTGAAAAGACAGCCTTCAGAATGGGAGAAAATAATAGCAAATGAAGCAACTGACAAACAATTAATCTCAAAAATATACAAGCAACTCCTGCAGCTCAATTCCAGAAAAATAAACGACCCAATGAAAAAATGGGCCAAAGAACTAAATAGACATTTCTCCAAAGAAGACATACAGATGGCTAACAAACACATGAAAAGATGCTCAACCTCACTCATTATCAGAGAAATGCAAATCAAAACCACTATGAGGTACCATTTCACGCCAGTCAGAATGGCTGTGATCCAAAAGTCTACAAGCAATAAATGCTGGAGAGGGTGTGGAGAAAAGGGAACCCTCTTACACTGTTGGTGGGAATGCAAACTAGTACAACCACTATGGAGAACAGTGTGGAGATTCCTTAAAAAACTGGAAATAGAACTGCCTTATGACCCAGCAATCCCACTGCTGGGCTTACACACCGAGGAAACCAGAATTGAAAGAGACACGTGTACCCCAATGTTCATCACAGCACTGTTTATAATAGCCAGGACATGGAAGCAACCTAGATGTCCATCAGCAGATGAATGGATAAGAAAGCAGTGGTACATATATACAATGAAATCTTACTCAGCCATTAAAAAGAATACATTTGAATCAGTTCTAATGAGGTGGATGAAACTGGAGCCTATTATACAGAGTGAAGTAAGTCAGAAAGAAAAACACCAATACAGTATACTAACGCATATATATGGAATTTAGAAAGATGGTAACGATAACCCTGTATAACCCAGCAAAAGAGACACTGATGTATAGAAGAGTCTTTTGGACTCTGTGGGAGAGGGAGAGGGTGGGAAGATTTGGGAGAATGGCATTAAAACATGTATAATATCATATATGAAACAAATCGCCAGTCCAGGTTCGATGCAGGATACAGGAAGCTTGGGGCTGGTGCACTGGGATGACCCAGAGGGATGGTACGGGGAGGGACCAGGGAGGGGGGTTCAGGATGGGGAACACGTGTATATCTGTGGCGGATTCATGCTGATGTATGGCAAAACCAATACAATATTGTAAAGTAATTAGCCTCCAATTAAAATAAATAAATTTATTAAAAAAATAAAGTAAATTTCAAACTGAGAAAGCATGAAAAAATAAAGCAGACACATTTTTGAATGCTTTTGAAAAATAATCCTTTTTATGAGCACATTGAGAAACCCAAACCTGAAGTAAAAGTAATTATATTGTGCTATGAAGCAATTTTATTAGACAAATTGTGCCCAAAATCCTGAATAGTTTTGTTCATTTTTTGTCCTAAGATTTAACACATAGCCATAATGGTAATCTAGAGTTTATTAGATGTATTGTAAATAAGTTGCCTTCATAATTTTTAGTTACAATTTTCAAAGCCAGGTTTAAATTGAACTTTTTATTTCCCACCATTTTCTATGTCCACTTTGGCCCTCTTTTAAATGGATTTTGTCTGGTTATAGTTAACCTCAGATAATGAGAACCTCATACATACTCACAGGCTATATTTAAGTAAATCTTATCATTTTCAAATACTTTCATAGATCTTGTCTTATTTCTCATAAGAACCCATGGTTAATTGTTTTCCCCATTTTATATAAGGCAATATTTAAGAAAGAGTAAAGTTGCTAGTTTTCTTAAAACTTTACCTTTTTAATAACCACAAAAATCTCACATTTCCCAGAAATTCTGATCTATCCTATCCTTTGGCATGGGGGGCTTCAGCCTTTGATCAAGAATCATCAATCATTACAAAGTAGAGTCAATATCTATAGGCACTCTGAAGGCAAGATTTGGCTAAACTTTCCCTCCTAGAACGTGTTACAAAAATAATCTGTGTTCCTAGGCGTAAATACTATTGAACACATGATTAAAACAATCTGAAATCTCAGTTTTCTAGCATGTCTTACTAGGTCGTGTACCTGTCCCTTCCCATACCAGGTTAGAAATCATTTGCGCCAGATGACAGAAACATCAAGTGGTCACGTTGGCTTGAGACTTGGGCCTCTGACTCTGTCTCGGTAGTAGTCTCACTACTGGAACTCGTTTAGGGTCTGTGACATTTAGGAGCCACTGTGTTTTAAACAGAGAGAGTTAACCCATGGGTCCAGCAAGGCACAGAAAGCTGAGAGTACATGAGCCTTTGGTCATTCTGCAGGAACTGAGAGGCCTAAAGTATTACCATGGCCTGGGAAAATGAGATCAGATGTACTTAGGATGTCAAAAGATGGGCATGATTCAGAAAGAGGCAGTGTTTCCAGGCAGGGGAACAGAGAAGGCAGAAGAGGAGGGTTTAGACCACAGTGGGAAGGGCTAATGACAGCCAGGCTAGGTGGCACATATCTTCATTGAGTAGGCCAGGGGAAGGTGGGAGGAAATTTTCAGCCTTTGAAAGGAGGGTGAAACAACGAAAGTAATTGAATGGTTCTCTATAACAGGGGAGGGTCCTAAGAGATAAAGGGTGAATCTAGACCCATGAGAAGTGAAGCAAAAGTCACTCAGTTGTGTCTGTCTCTTTGTGACCCCATGGACTATACAGTCCATGGAATTCTCCAGGCCAGGATACTGGAGTGGGTAGCCTTTCCTTACTTCAGGGGATCTTCCCAACCCAGGGATAGAACCCAGGTCTCCCACATTGCAGGCAGATTCTTTACCAGCTAAGACACAAGGGAAGCCCCAAAATACATTAAAATACACAGATATGGGATAATCTGAGAGCTAGAAGTGTCCTCTAATTGAACATTTTTTCCGTGCATTCCATAGATGATCAAGACCAGAAAAATGAAAGGGCCAACTAGGGATGGTGGAGAGGAAACACCAGCAAAGCAAAGAGGGCCAGTCCTGCCTCAAAGAAGAGGCAGCGTGGTTTAAGTTAGCAAGGACCCTGGGGTCCTCTCATCCTGCCATCCTCCCAGTCTGCTTCACTAGCCCTTTGGAATTCCTCCCTGGCTTCCCCTTCCTCTCACTGGAGTGCAATCTCTCCATTGCGGATGGATCTCCCTGGATATTTGAAGTATTATAAATCTAAATTAATCTGTCTATTGGTTGACCATATCCTGGATCGGGGACTGTAATTTGCCAACTGATAACTGGGCCATTTTTAAGGGAACCTGGTGCCAATTGGGCCCAGGCTTTCCATAATCATTAACCACTGAGACTTTGGGGAGGGGTAAATGCAGTCTGGTAGCTGTCATTTCCAGAAGCGGAAAGGACAAGCCATTGGTGCCTGAAACCTCAAAGTAAGTCTGGGGTTATTGCTGAGGGCTTACAAAGACTGTTACCTTTGTCCACCTGACTTTGCCCAGCTTTCATTATTCTTTTGAAATTATGTCCACAAGATAAAAAGAAATAAGGGCAAATAACACCTGTTTAGCCTCTGATTCTACTTAGAAAAGCTGTCATTGCATCATGTCTAGGTCTCTGCAGTTATATGACTGTGATCACGTTTTCTAAATCCTTATTCAAACATTTGCTATTTATTGGAACTTATTGTATGCTAGGCACTGGGGAGGCTACAACAAAAAGATAAGTTCCCTGCTCTGAAAGGACTAAAAGACCGACAGAAAGAGTGACATTCAGAAAACAATGACATTAAAATACTGTGCTGGCTATAAGGAACTATATTTTTAATGTAATGATTTCATATGCTTTAGAGAAAGCTCCCTAGAGTTGAGGGGAATTTATTTAGTTACTATTTTTGTAATTACTCATAAAAGTTACCTGCAACTTTCTTTTGAAAAATGCTTGGACATTCTAAATGAGTCCAACAACATTTTTTATAACCTTTTATTCCCGCCAATGTGAATTTTCCTTCTTTCTTTCTTTCATTTTTGCTTGTAGAGAAGCAGTGAGGGGCAGGAGGAGTGGGCAGACAATGCTTCGATTACAGAGCCCATTCCATTGGGGAGTTATGCAACCAAGGGGAAAAATGCATTTTCCACTCATGAGGCCCTTTGATCATTTTGGCTCTTACATAACCCCCTAACAGCTGGAGCTGTAAACTTGAAAATTGGCAAGAACATCGTTCATATTGCGAAAGAAAACTCGAGCCACATTTGAGGAGAAACAGCTAGATATTTTCAAAGCGATTCCAGTATTTGTGTTCTTTAACATTTAGTGAGTGCTGGTGATGTTGGGGTGCTTTAGGCCAAGTTTCTTGCCCAGGAGGAGTCTTGACTGGGAATGCTATGAGCTGGGCCTGGTGCGGGAGCACGGGCCATGCTTTCTCATTCTTCTTTTCATTGTTGAGCTCTGGTCTGCAGCAGCCCTTCTGCCCACAGATGACCAAATGAATGCTTGCTCCAAAGTTCGGGGCAGCCAGGAGTGGATTCATATCAGTCCATCCACTCCTCTTCAGCAGCCTCATGGCACTTGCCGGCTTCTCACCAATGTCACTTCCTGTAAGCATCTTTCAGCAGGATCTCCCACTGCCTCATTCTGTTATCCCCCCTGTCCTCCTGGGTTCCCTACCTCTCTCCCACCTACTTCCTCTTCCTTCTCTTTTGTCTCTTCTTTCCCTTATCCCCTTCTCTGGCTCTTCCTCCATCTTCCTTTTTAATATCCTTTTGGATATTAACTTGCTATTCCCTGAACTGGAAATAAACCTGTATAAAACCACTTGTTTCTTGCTACAACTTAAGCATTGCAATTAAAAACAGTCAACTAAGTTCAAATCCACTGCTTCACTATTAATAACATCTTCAAAAATTTATTAACACCTAAAACCAAATGCAGAAATTGGTTTCCAAAAAGGTCGTTACACTTCTAACTTGCAGAAATAAAATTAAAGAGAGGCAAAATTATGTTTTTCATAGTGAAGCAAGCCACTGTTACTGGAAAGTCATTCAAATATGTAGAGTTTTGAGGTAATAAGAAACTCAGGCATCTAAATTCTTCCCATTATCCCTTCTCCATCAGAAGATTGTGCACATGTGGAATTACATGATGAGCAGCAAAGGTTGCCTTAAGAGAGACCTCGCATATGCATCTCCAGGAAAGGCAGGTTGCAAGGGAGGGGTGTGATACTTGCCACCTTGATATATTTGGATGTGGTTGCTGCCGGGACATCTGGCCTGAGGTCCTCCAGGATGGCTGCTCTGAATAGAGAGGCTGCCATGCCCTCATCCCCTGTTTTTCAAGGATAAGTGAGTATCTTATATGGGAAGCCCAACATGGCTCCCTGAAGTAGAAGCCACCTTTGTCTTGACCTGGAGGCCTCCTATGCTGCTATCAGCCATTCTGAATTCTGATGAAATAGAAATATAAAAGGGAAAGGGCTAAATTAACAGGAGTGAGATTTAAGTTTCCCACTCTTTTGCTGTCAGTTCAGTTCAGTCGCTCAGTCGTGTCCAACTCTTTGCGACCCCGTGGATTGCAGTATGCCAGGCTTCCCCATCCATCACCAACTCTTTTGCTGCACCATGATTCAAACTGCTGCTCCTCTATTTGTAAGCACAATCAGGGTTCTCATGGTTCTGAAGAAGCTTTCAGTTTTCCCAGCTGCATCTTTCAACGCCTTCCCATCTTTGTTCTTCCTTCTGTGGTCTTTGTGTATTTGTGCCTGCTGTAACCGCACATCATAATTGCAGGATGGTGCTTTGAGCCCTGGCATCCCTCTACTGCAGAATGCTGAAGCTGCAGACTATAAGAAATGCCTGAGGCAGGAAGGCCAACAGGAAGCAGTGGGTCTTCTCAGTGCTGTGAATTACTTCCATATCCTTCTAGGATCAGGCCAGTCTTCTGGAAGCATCTTGAAAGGACTTTTAGGAAGGAAGAGGTATGAGCTCTCAGGCATACAGCAAGAGGTTATCTTTAATTTTTGAAGAATTTTGATGTAATATAAAGATAAGTGGTACAATGAGGCTAATTTTTTTAATTTAAATGCTATATATGTTGCTTATCCTGGTGGTTGTGAACTGCTCATTTCTTTAAAGGTTGAAGAAAGAACTACTTTTGGTTAATTTTTACTTTCCACAGAAATGTTACAAGTATATCAATCAGGCATACTTTGGTAGAGAAATAGCTCACAAATCAGGAAATACACTTTCCATGAGGTTTAAACTGGTAGATGCTCAAAGACTGTGGTAATGATGCCAACGATGATGGCACTGATGATGGTACTTACCGCATTGTGTGGCATTTGCTGTGGAACTGAGAGCTGATGGTTGACATCACTGGCTAGCAGTTTGAAGGCAAATGCAAGGCTTCTGCTAGCCATTGTCTCCTATGATTCTCCTGTGCAATCTATCTATGACTCTGCCAAAAATAAACTGATTATTTCAGAAAGTTTGCTGGCTTTGTTAGACCTTCACTTGTGACTATACAACTTTTTCTCAAAGGAAGCATTTTTAGTTAAAGGAATAAAGAGCTCATGAGTTTGCACAGGATGGAGGGTACATCTACTTCTCATCTGCTGGAAAGCTGATGCTTTTAGAAATCTTTGCCAAACTACTTTTTCTGTCCTCATTCAAAAGAATCCAAGAAAGAACTTGATGTGAAGTGAGATTTTTAATGTTTTCTATGGCTTATTTTCCCTTCAAACAACTTCCTCTCCAATGTTGATCATGATGATAATAACTGACATTCACTGAGTTCTTGTGGATACTCTGTATACTTAATCCTCATAAAACCTCATGTTACTGATGTCCATTTTATAGATGAATAAACTGAGTCACTGAGAAGTTTAATAATGTACCCATGATCATATAGATAATAAATCATATATCAGATTTAGACCCAGGCATTCTGGCTTTAAGTCAAGCTCATATCTTGATGTTATGCTGCCTCCCTTGATGGAGGTAAAAATAACTGCTGTTTAATCAACAAAGATTCATGGAGCTCTCGCTACGTGCCAGGGTCTGAATTAGGCACTGAGAAGACTGAAATAGAAAAACAAATATGGCCACAGTCATCATGGCATTTAGAATTCAGCAAAAGAGAGCAATATTAAGCTAATAATTATATAGTTAAAAACTATCATATTTCATGGCTTCCCAGGTGGCACTAGTGGTAAAGAACCTGCCTGCCACTGCAACGGATGTAATAGATCTGGGTTTGATCACAGGGTTGGGCAGATCCCCTGCAGGAGGGCATGGCAACCCACTCCAGTATTCTCGCTTGGAGAATTCCATAGTCAGAGGAGCCTGGTTGGCTACAGTCCATGGGTCACACAGAGTCGGACATGACTGAGGCAACTTAGCACACACATTATACACAATGAGAGCTTTTAACAGGGGACTCATTAACTCTCTGAATAAATCACACTTAATGTGATATCTGAAATAGCATGAGATGGCAAGATTAAGGGAGGAGGTAGGCAAGGGGTCAGAAGCATAGAAACTTTATCAGAGAGAAAGGCTGGGGATTTCCATTGTCGCAGTAAAGTTACAGTGACCACATGGGATGCATAATTCTTCATTAATATTTCCTTTAAGTATAGAATAAGATTTGATTTTTTAAATATATACAAATGGTCATGACTAGACCATATTCTAATTAGGGAATCAGTTGCTTAGTCATAAAATGCCTGATGATGATAAAGCACGTCAAGTAAGAAATGCTGTTGGAATGATTGGGAAGAGAAACTCCAAGGAAGCCAGAAGTGACTGTGTCCAGTGGGAAAAGACACACAGAGAGGAGATGGTGAACTGCGCAAAGGCAAAGGATGTTTTCACATTAAAAGGGCATTGTTATTTGTTTCCCGGCTCAGAGCTATAAACATGAATATTGCATTTCCAAGTAATCCATAAGAATCCAATATTAAATGAATTATAAAGCCAATTAAGTAAACATTATAGAACATATAGAGTAACCAAATGGATAGGAACTCAGGACATAGACTCAGATATGCACAGAATACAGTATATCCTAAGGATGGCATTTCAAATCAGTGGAAAAAAGATGAGACTGAGACTAGCAACTATTCATTTGGTTCAAAATAAAGCCAGATTCCAAATTTACTCTTTACATCCAAATAAACTCCAGATAGAAAAAGTTGAATAATTTTTATGCTATTAAAATCATTTGAAGAAAACATGGGTGAATATTTTTATAATCTTTGCTTATTAAAGACCTTTATTAGAGTACTGGGCCCAGTTTATAGACTCCTCCAGAATGGTTGGGCTATTGAATTCTTCTAGAAGTTACAGAAGACTCTTCAGGAAGATCGCCTTCTACTAACCCCACCCCTGTAGCCTCAAAGAGGAGGGTTGACTTTACTAAGCTCTATCATAGCTTCCTCTTGCTTCCTTTTGATTAAAACTTCTGCCTACCAATAAAGCATGTAGAAAATTCAGAAACTACAAAGTTAAAATTGGACTCTATGAAAATTTAAAATTTCTGTATAACAAAATTCATGGTAGGCAAATGTTTTAGGGCCTTCTAAAGAAAAGTACTGAAGCATAATTATAATGTGAATTAGCACTGATGGTTCTGCCCCTTATAAAAATTATCTTAGAACTTCCCTGGTAATTCCAGTGATTAAGACTTTGCTGTCCAGTGTGGGGGATACTGGTTCGATCCCTGCTTGGGGAGCTAAGACCCCACATGCCTCACGGCCAAAAAACCAAAACATAAAACAGAAATAATACTGTAACAAATTCAATAAAAACTTAAAAAAAAAAAAACTCTTAACAATCCCCTGAACTCAGAATGTCTATGAATTTGGATGGGGGAAAAAAATCTTAGTTTCTCCAACTTCCAGTAGGTCTGACTAAAACTTAGTATGTCTTTCGATTATGAATACAGTCAGTAAACTGCATTAGTATTAGTGTTGCCTACATCACTACTAGAAATCAGATATTTTTATATTAGGTTATAGTTGTCACTCTATACAGTCAGCAAAAATAAGACCTGGGACAGACTGTGGCTCAGATCATGAACTCCTTATTGCCAGATTCAGACTTAAATGGAAGAAAGTAGGGAAAATCACTAGACCATTCAGGTATGACCTAAATCAAAGCCCTTATGATTATGCAGTGGAAGTGACAAATAGATTTAAGGGATTAGATCTGATAGAGCCCCTGAAGAACAACGGACAGAGGATCATGACATTATACAGGAGGCAGTGATCAAGACCATCCCCAAGAAAAAGAAATGCAAAAAGACAAAACGGTTGTCTGAGGAGGCCTTACAAATAGCTGTGAAGAGAAGAGAAGTGAAAGGCAAAGGAGAAATGGAAAGAAATACCTATTTGAATGCAGAATTCCAAAGAATAGCAAGGAAAAATAAGAAAGCCTTCCTCAGTGATCAGTGCAAAGAAATAGAGAAAAAAACAGAATGGGACAGACTAGAGATCTCTTCAAGAAAATTAGAGATAGCAAGGGAACATTTCATGCAAAGATGGGCACAATAAAGGACAGAAATGGTATGGACCCAACAGAAGCAGAAGATATTAAGAAGAGGTGGCAAGAATATACAGAAGACCTATACAAAAGATCTTCATGACCCAGATGACCACGATGGTGTGATCACTCACCTAGAGCCAGACATCCTGGAGTCTGAAGACAGGTGGGCCTTAGGAAATGTCACTACAAACAAAGCTAGTGGAGGTGATGGAATTCCAGTTGAGCTATTACAAGTTCTAAAAGATGATGCTGTTAAAAGTGCTGCACTCAATATGTCAGCAAATTTGGAAAACTCAGCAGTGGCCACAGGACTGGAAAAGGTCAGTTTTCATTCCAATCCCAAAGAAAGGCAATGCCAAAGAATGCTCAAACTACCACACAATTGCACTCATCTCACACACTAGTAAAGTAATGCTCAAAATTCTCCAAGTGAGAGAGACTTCAGCAATACTTGAACTGAGAACTTCCAGATGTTCAACTTGGATTTAGAAAAGGCAGAGGAACCAAAGATCAAATAACCAACATCTGTTGGATCACAGAAAAAGCAAGAGAGTTCCAGAAAAACATCTACCTCTTGCTTTTGGTATTATTAACCACATCAAAGCCTTTGACTGTGTGGATCACAATAAACTGGAAAATTCTTAAAGAGACTGGAATACCAGAACCACCTTACCTGCCTCCTGAGAAACATCTATGCAGGTCAGGAAGCAACAGTTAGAACTGGACATGGAATAACAGACTGGATCCAAATTGGGAAAGGAGTACACCAAGGCTGTATATTGTCACTCTGCTTACTTAACTTATATTAAGTTAAATATAAATGGGGCTGGATGAAGCACAAGCTGGAATCAAAATCTCTGGGAGAAATAACAATAACCTCAGATACAGAGATGACCCCACCCTTATCCAGAAAGTGAAGAGGAACTGAAGAATCTCTTGTTGAAAGTGAAAGAGGAGAGTGAAAAAGTTGACTTAAAACTCAACATTGAAAAAACGAAGATCATGGCATCCAGTCCCATCACTTAATGGCAAATCGATGGGGAAACAATGGAAACAGTGAGAGCCTTTTTTGGGGGGGCTCCAAAATCAGGGCAGATGTTGGCTGCAGCCATGAAATTAAAAGACACTTGCTCCTTAGAAGAAAAGCGATAACCAGTCTAGACAGCATATTGAAAAGCAGAGACACTATTTGGCTGATAAAGGTCCATCTAGTCAAAATTATGGTTTTTCCAGTAGTCATGTATGGATGTGAGAGTTGAACCATAAAGAAAGCTGAGCACTGAAGAACTGATGCTTTTGAACTGTGGTGTTGGAGAAGGCTCTTGAGACTCCCTTGGACTGCAAGGAGATCAAATCAGTAGTCAATCCTAAAGGAAATCAATACTTAATATTCACTGGAAGGACTGATGCTGAAGCTGAAACTCCAATACTATGGCCACCTGATGCAAAGAACTGACTGACTGGAAAAGACCCTGATGGTGGGAAAGATTGAGGGTGGGAGGAGAAGGGGATGACAGAGGATGAGACGGTTGGATAGCATCACCAACTCGATGGATATGAGTGAGCAAGCTCTAGGAGTTGGTTATGGGCAGGGAAGCCTGACATCCATGGGGTTGCAAAGAGTTGGACACGACTAACTGAACTGAACTGATAATTGTCACAGCTATCATTTGCCCTCAGTACTAAATTCCAAATTTAGGGTAGTTACTAGACCCATTGTTAGATCTCTTTATTTGATGAGGCAATAAAATATGTATGTGTGTGTGTATATATATATATATTTTTTTTATATTGCACATTTGTTTTTAAAGTTATTTTACTAAGTGCAAGTTAACATAATTTGTTTCTATGTAATCCTGTGTATTTTATTTTACACATGTAAAATCCAGGGAATTCCCTGGTGGTCCAGTGCTTAGGACTCCGCACTCTCACTGCTGATCGTTCAATCCCTGGTCAAGGAACTAAGATTCTGGAAACCTCACGGTGCAGCCAAAAGGAAAAAGAAATCTAATCTACAAAGGGGCCGGTGGGCTTCAAAACACTGTCTCAAGAGTCTGCGTTATAAAGTCTAAGAACTCCACATTAAGGTAATGAGAAAGACAGTCATCAGACATACATACAGTCTTTGTGGCCAGCGCCCTCAACCTCAGCCTCATTCACTAGGTGGGTGTGTAGGGTGTTGGCACCACATATGACATGGTGTGTCTCACGCTCCAGAAGTGAGCCCAGCAGGTGGAGAGAATGTGGGGGTCAGGGGGTACCCAGATAATAGTAGTCAGTCTGCTTCCAGCTGGGGAGGTCAGGTCCCATAACTGATGTTGTCAGAGCAGCGACTCCTCTGTTGAAAGGGTTTCTCCATTTTATTACAGTGGAGGATGGCCTTGTTAGTCGCTCATTTGTGTCGGACTCTGCGACCCCACAGACAGTCAGCCTACCAGGCTTTATCTACATGGGATTTCCCAGGCCAGAAAACTGGAGTGGGTTACCATTTCCTTCTCCAGGAGATTTTCCCAACCCAGGGATCAAACCCGTGTCCCCTGCATTGCAGGCAGATTCTTTACCATCTGAGCCACTGGGGTGATCTCTTAACCCTTTGAGACTGGCACTGAATCTTGGGCTGATAGCCTTAATATATACCAAAAGTCTTAGAAATCAGTGAGAAAAAGAATACCCCATCAGATAAGTAAACAAAATATAAACAGGCCATTAAAATGGTTAAATGTGGAGAAATGGATTTGGCATCACTAACAATCAAGGAGTTGCAAACAAAGCAAGATTTTTAAAACGTCCATTGATTTGGCAAAGTTTAAAAAATTGACACAAAACTCAGTTTGATAAAGATATGGGGGAAAAAACACTTGTGCCTTGTTAGTGGGGCTGTAAATTACTATACTTTTGGGGAAAGTTCAGTTTAACAATATTTATGTAAAATGTTATTTATTCATACCATATGGCCTAATAATCTCCCTTTTAGGAATTTACCCTCATGAACTAATCATAAATATGTGAACTAAAATATGTACTGGAGTGTTTATTACTCCCTTATTTGTAATAGCCCAAAACACTGGAGGCAGCCTCAGTGTCTTCTATAATACAGCAGGGTCGTTCATAAAGATATTCTGTTTCATTTTCCTCATATTTTAACCCCATTCCAAGAAAATGGGCATGGCCTTGTTAACCCATGAAGCTTCTTGGCCTCAGGAGAGGTGTGTGTTGTACAATGGGAAGCAGAAGTGGCCATCTGAGAAAGTCTTCCTTGGCTTTTTTTAAATATGAGTTCATTTTCTTCTTAAATATTTATTTATCTTTTTGACTGTGCCAGGTCTTAGTTGCAGCATGCAGCTAAGTTCCCTGACCAAGGATTGAACCCAGGCCCCCTGCATTAGAAGCTCAGAGTCTTAGCTACTGGACCACCAGGGAAGTCTCTGGAAAATGAATTCATTTTCAAGTGATTAAAGCCAGGGAAGGGGAAAGTGAGACAGAAAGAATGGAGGCGGTTTTCAGAGAGGAGACAGGGCTCTGTGAATCCTGTGTGTTGCTGGGTCATGGGCTCTGCTCCCAAGTTTTGCTCAAGGGTGGAAAAAGAATGGGGGTGCAGAAAGGATGCTCGGCCTGAGACATCTGACCCCAGCAACCTTGAAAACGATGAGCAGCTATAAGAACCATGGTCCCCGGGCTTCACGGAGACATTTAGGCTGAATGGATTTGATCTGTGCAGTATCTGGAGAGGGTTAAAGGCCAGAGAGCTACCTCTGAATATAAGACTCCTTGTGTTGGGGGTGTGGGGAAGGTGGGAGCAGGGTAGGAGGAGAGGGAGATTCAGTGATGATTGCCTTTGATTATCCACCAGCCTGGATGAAAGTGAAGAGTGAAATTTAATTTGATTCATAGAAGTAACCGATGTGGCATTTCCTGCCCACCTGAGTTCTTAACTTGTGTGAAATCTGCTACAATGTCTTTCTTGCTAACTCAATCTCCTTTCTGATAATTTAGTAGCAGAGGGCTCAAGGGTGGGCAGCTAGGGCTGCCCCATGACACACAGTCTCCTGCAAGCTGAGAGAGAAGTTTTTGCACAAATGTGATGTTCAATGAAAGGAGAAACACAGGGGTTTAAGAAAGATGTACTGATACGTTGTTATAGAAGCCATGTATCAACTGAAGGAAACCAGGGAGAAACTGCTACATGGTTCCAAAGAACAACTGTAAACCACCTCATAAATAAAGGCAACCAGAGGTCTATGAAATCTATGAAATCTTTGTACACTTTTCACTCGCGGGTAGAAAGTAGGTCAGAACCTATTCCAATCCACCCCCAGGTGAGGGTCTTGGACCACCAGAAACTACGCAATTGGACATTGCCACAGAACTCTGGACTATTAAAGGCTATTGTGCCTTCCACACAAACTGGAACAGAACACTTGTCCTTTGAGAGTCTGAACAAACATGGATCCAAACACACTGAGAGTCATCAAGCGTTTAAAATCAGTCGAGAGGGTGCCCTGTGGACACAGGCTTCTCATGTAGGGTTTAAAAACCTTAAAGCAGAAATCTCTTTGGCCCTGGCTCTGGAACTAGCCTTCTGGAGGTAGTTTGAATGCAAACCTGATTTACCTTTGTGAACTAAGCTGGCACATGCATTCAAGTCTAGAGCTGAAAGTCATGAAACAGGAAAACCTAGTCAAATATGAAGGGTAACTAATTTTGGGCTTTTATTTCTTGGTTTGGGGATAAAGTGAGTAAAACCAGTAAATGCCTTTTTTTTTTTTTTTTTTACTTTCTTTTTCCACAAACATTTTCAGTACTCTGATAAGGTAAACAGCATATCATTCCATGAGAAACTCCAGTTACCAAAAAAGGCCTTTAAGAGATGAACTTGGTAGAGGGGTATTTCAGGAAGATCGGCAGACTGACTATCAGTTGGGCATATGATATCATTTTCTTCATCTGACAATTAAAAATTCCTTTGGAAAACTCTAATTCAAAAAGATAGATGCACCCCAATGTTCAGAGCACCATTATTTACAGTAGCCAAGATATAGCAGCAACATAAACATCCATCAATAGGTGAATGAATAAAGAAGTTGTGGATACACTCACTCACACACACACACACACAGATACATGTACATACATACTCATACAATGGAATACTGCTCAGCTATAGAAAAGAATGAAATAATGCCATTTGCAGCATCATGGATGGAGCTAGAGATTATCACACTAAATGAAGGAAGTCAGACAGAGAAAGACAAATATGATATCATTCATATGTGGAATCTAAAAAAATAATACAATTGAAGTCTTTTATAAAACAGAAATAGACTCAGACATAGAAAAAGTTATGGTTATCAAAGGGGAAAGGATGGGAGGGACAAACTGGGAATTTGGGATTAACAGATATACACTGCTATATACAAAACAGCTAAACAACAAAGAAGGACCTATTGTATAGCACAGGGATGTATTCAATATATTGTAATAACCTATAATGGAAAAGAATTTGAAAAATTATGTATATATATATATATATATATGTACACACATAACTGAATGACTTTGTTGTATACCTGAAATACTGTAAATCAACTATACTTCAATAAAAAAATGCCCCAAAGAACTAATCATATATTTTAAGATCAACTATAACCCAATCCATCAGTGTACAACTCTTGATTATATAAATCAGGTTCTAAGATAAATTGTCCACTGCAAAGTTTGGGGAATCTTTTGACTTTATAACTCAATGAAGACATTATCGATGATGACAGCAATTGATTCTAGATCTTTAGATCTTATTAGATGCTAGGTTTTCTCCCAAGCAATTTATCTGTGATAATTCATTTAATTCTGTCACCAACCCAAAAAGTATTTAATATAATTTTATTATATGTAAATTTGTCCTGGATCATATGACCAGTGAGTTAGATGAGAATCAGCTCTTTGTCTGACAGCAAAGGTCAATTTAAATTTTTTAAATTTTACTTTAAAAACTGACAGAATTCACAGCTGATAGTTGACACTATTTTCATACAATATTATGTAAGTTTCAGGTGCATGACATAGTGGTTTGACATTTAAATACATTATGAAATTATCACTATGATGAGTCTAGTAACCATCTGTCACCATACAAAGTTCTTACAGTATTACTGACTATATTCCTGTGCTATACATTATATCTTATGACATATATTTTACAACTGTAAGTTTTATCTCTTAATCAGATCAAATCAGTCGCTCAGTCGTGTCCGACTGTTTGCGACCCCATGAATCGCAGCATGCCAGGCCTCCCTGTCCTTCACCAACTCCTGGCGTTCACTCAGACTCACGTCCATCGAGTCAGTGATGCCATCCAGCCATCTCATCCTCTGTCGTCCCCTTCTCCTCCTGCCCCCAATCCCTCCCAGCATCAGAGTCTTTTCCAGTGAGTCAACTCTTCGCATTAGGTGGCCAAAGTACTGGAGTTTCAGCTTTAGCATCGTTCCTTCCAAAGAAATCCCAGGGCTGATCTCCTTCAGAATGGACTGGTTGGATCTCCTTGCAGTCCAAGAGACTCTCAAGAGTCTTGTCCAACACCACAGTTCAGAAGCATCAATTCTTCGGCGCTCAGCCTTCTTCACAGTCCAACTCTCACATCCATACATGACCACAGGAAAAACCACAGCCTTCATTAGACGAAGTTTTGTTGGCAAAGTAACGTCTCTGCTTTTGAATATGCTCTCTAGGTTGCTCATAACTTTCCTTCCAAGGAGTAAGCATCTTTTAATTTCATGGCTGCAGTCACCATCTGTAGTGATTTTGGAGCCCAGAAAAATAAAGTCTGACACTGTTTCCACTGTTTCCCCATCTATTTCCCATGAAGTGGTGGGACTGGATGCCATGATCTTCGTTTTCTGAATGTTGAGCCAACTTTTTCACTCTCCACTTTCACTTTCATCAAGAGACCTCTTAATCACCATTACCTATTTCACCCAATCCCCCACGCTCCCACACCTTTGGAAACCACCCTCTTGTTCTCTGTATCTATGAATCTGTTTCTATTTTGTTTGTTCTTTTGTTTTTCAGATTCCACATATAAATGCAATCATACTCGATTTGACTTTGTCTGACTTAGTTCACTCAGCATAATACCCTCTCAGTTCAGTTCAGTTGCTCAGTCGTGTCCGACTCTTTGGGACCCCATGAACCACAGCACACCAGGCCTCCCTGCCCATCACCAACTCCCGGAATTTATTCAAACTCATGTCCATTGAGTTGGTGATGTCATCCAACCATCTCATCCTCTGTTGTCCCCTTCTCCTGCCCTCAATCTTTCCCAGTATCAGGGTCTTTTCAAATGAGTCAGCTCTTCACATCAGGTGGCCAAAGTATTGGAGTTTCAGCTTCAACATCAGTCCTTCAAATGAACACCCAGGACTGATCTCCTTTAGGATGGACTGGTTGGATCTCCTTGCAGTCCAAGGGACTCTCAAGAGTCTTCTCCAACACCACAGTTCAAAAGCATCAATTCTTAGGTGCTCAGGTTTCTTTACAGTCCAGCTGTCATATCCATACATGACTACTGTCACAAATTCAAGATGGTTTTTCTTTATATGGTGAGTAATATTCCATTTCATATATGTATACTACATCTTCTTTATCCATTCATCATCCATTGATGGACACTTAGGTTGCTCCCATATCTTGGTTATTGTAAATAATACTGGAATGAACACAGAGGTGGCTATCAATTTGAATTGGTGCTTTATTTTCTTTGGGTAAATATTTCAAAGTGAAACTTCTGTATCATATAACAGTTCTAACCTTTTGAGGAACCGCCATACTGTTTTCCATAGTGGCTGTACCAATTTACAATCTCATCAACAATGCACAAAGGCTCCCTTTCTCCACATCCTCAGCTATAGTTTAATATAGTTCCATTTGTTTATTTTGCTTTTATTGCCCTCATTTGAAGAGACAGATTATAAAGAATATTACTAAGACCAATAATGTTGAAGTCAATGTTTAAAAACCATCATAGACTAGCGTCTCTATAGTGAGCACACTGAATCCCTTCATTTGCTTTAGCACTCCTAGTCTCTGCAGCGTCTCTTCTCCAAGCTATATCTAACAAAAAAATGGAAATGCAGCATTCGAAGGTAAGTGAGCCATAGCCACTGCTCTGACTTTTCATTTTGCACTCAAACCGTTTAAAGAAAAATAGTGACAAAGGCTCTAATTGGGTGGAAATGGTGTGAGGGAGGATTTGAGTGTTTCAGAATGTAGACTGACAGGCCCATCACATGTCTTTTAACAGAGGCACGCCTGCTACTCTGTGGCGTGTCAGAGCCTGAAGGCCAGCCTGTGATGCGCCTATCACTTTACTGAAAGGAATCCCACATGCCCATCCCTGTAAGTGTGACAAGAACCCCGGCAGCCAGCTGACCCATGTGCCAGCCCCCGGACACCCGTTCCTACCAGGGGAGAGGGGGCCAGAAGGACGATGGCATGACCGGGCACGGTCAGTATGCATGAAATCTGAGAGGATCACATAGTTACGAACAAACCGCAAAACGCAGCCTCGTTCATGTTTGTTCCTTGTCATGGTTGATGACATTTGCCATAGAGCAGAGATCCTCAATGAATGTTGATGTTTGATAAATATTTACATAACAGTGTGCCTCAGTGCGTTGTCTCTGCTATAAAAATAGACACAATATAAATAACGTATTGGATAGGATGTTTGGCTTTCGCAAGTTATAGCCTCATAGAAATGGCTCATAAAATGTTTGGGCTGGGAGGAATATTAGATACCATAGACACTCCCGACACCCTCATTATAGATGATAAAACAGGTTCTAAAAATATAGTGACTTCTCCAAGGTCATAAGTACTTCTTTAATATTAATGCTATATAAACATAAATTATACATTGGAAAAGACTCTGATGCTGGGAGGGATTGGGGGCAGGAGGAGAAGGGGACGCCAGAAGATGAGATGGCTGGATGGCATCACCGACTTAATGGACGTGAGTTTGAGTGAACTCCTGGAGTTGGTGATGGACAGGGAGGCCTGGCATGCTGCAATTCATGGGGTCGCAAAGAGTCAGACACAACCGAGCGACTGAACTGAACTGAACTGAAAAATGTATAGCGGTATAGGGAAGGTTAGTACTTGTTTTTAGAAAGATTTTTTTCTTTTTTGGAGATAGGATCCAAAATCGAAACCGATTTGAAGTCCATCAGTTTAGATTTTCTCCTCCTGTTATGGATATTATAGGAAAAGTGTGTAATCTGTGCCTGTAGACATCTTGTATAGTGTAGCTATTAGCACTGTGCCTGGAGGAAATAAGCATCAACAAATATTAATTATCATTATTATTATTCCTAACAGTAGCTTGTGACTGCTGTTAACACAAGTATGTCCAAACATTTTCAATGTATTATCACTATTTATAAGACATTTTAAAGCATGCTTTCCAAAAATATATATTATTTAAACTTAAATTGTATATTGGATTGTTTAATATATACATTATAAAAATGCATGAAATAGAATCAAAAGGGTAAAATGAAAATAAAATATACATATTTGCATACATGAGGTTCCTTTTACCAATCTGTGACTTTTTTTCATATGTTTCAATGTTCCCATGATAAGAAAGGAAATGAGAAGAAAAATATTTAAAAAGAAGAATTTTCTGTTTCTACTCCTTACAAACTGTCTTGTGGTGTCTCTTTGGTTTTCTAACTTGAAAGTACAGAGTTTGATTGATCATCTAAGACATGTTCCTTGACTCCCTTTACTTTCCAGGGGGCAGGCAGTTCCCTCATTAGCCCACGTCCAATGCCTCTGAGAGTGAAGCTTACAAGAAGAGAAGAAAGTTATGCTAAAAACTGTGTATCCATGCTGTGGGGACCTAGTAGGAGATACACTTTGAGAGCTATTATTTCAACCCTCTCTTCTTCTTGACTCACACCCAATAAATCAACAAAGTCTGCTGAGTTTTCTAATGTCAAGCACATATTATTAAGTTTTTGCTGTTGTTTAGTCACTGTCGTGTCCACCTCTTTCGCGACCACGTGGACTCTAGCCTGCCGGACTCCTCTGTCCATGAGATTTCCCAGGCAAGAATACTGGAGTGGGTTGCTATTTCTTCCTCCAGGGAATCTTCTTGACCCAGGGAAGGAATCTCCTGCATTGGCAGGCCAGTTCTTTGTGGATGCTAAATGGTGTTGCAGAAAGGCCATTGTGACCTTCACCTTCATCTTATCCTCTATAGAATTGAGAAAAGAACAACAATGAACAAAATCCCTCCCACCGACAAGATCACAGAACCATGAGAATCCTTCATAAAGTACCTGGCAGCCAGGACAAAAGTAGTAGCTTGTGGAGGGAACACTGTTGGACTCCAATGTTACACACTCACACCAGAGTTTGCAGACTATTCAGGAAGGAGGAAATCAACTGATGAACAAATTAAACGGATTTTTTTTAAGGGGAAAATAACTCTTAGAAATAAGGTTTCTGAAGCAAGAAACAAATATTCTTACTTGGATCTGATCAGAGCCAAAGGGACCTAGAGCAGAGGCAGGACCTGGCTAGTCCAGAAGACAGTCCCTGAACTCCACTGGCTGAAGATACTGGCCTGCTCCCAGGTTAGGAGGAACTGGCACCTGCAACATCAATGTATCTTTTAGAGGTCGTCTTTCCCAGGTATGGACTAAGAACTGATTTTTTAACTAAGTATGGTTTCTATTATTTTTATCACACCCTCCTGTCATCTTCATAAACTTCTGGGTTAAAAGTTCTCCTTGGGTTTAATTCTCTATGGATAGATTTGCCAAATTTGCCTGGCTTTCAGAATCATTCTAGCGACCAGAGTAGGAAGCACAATTTAATAGGGAATCACTTCCTTTTCATCCGCAAGTCCCCAGCGTCTAGCACAGTGCCTGGCACACTCCGAGTGTTTGGTGGTATACGATAAACTTCTGAGCCAATCCCAGCATTTCTTGGCAACTTCTCCTCTGCTCTTCTGAAGCTTTTCCGCTCCTGGCATGCGAGTCTGTTTAACAGCCCCTGAAGGTATCTGGCTTACTCTTACTACTTCATGCCTCAATCTGAAGTAATGTTCCCTTGTTCCCTTCTCTTTCTCTGCTCTCCAAATGGAACATTCCCATAAATCTTGCTCAGAACTCAGATTCTCTGGGGAACTACCTTGATGGTTTAGTATCCTTTTTCTTTTGGGCTCGTTAGTGACTATGCAGTGCCACAAAGCCTGTAGTCGTGTTTCCCATGTCTGTTTTCTTGCTGGACATTGCAGGTATGCAGTGCCAGTGGTGTGAGGTGGCGTGGGATGCTTAATAACCTGGGAGTCGGAGACCCAGGAGCTGAGTCTCAACTCTTTCTCCAATCAGCTATTCAACCAGGAGTAAATCATGTTCCCTTCCATAAAATTCTTCCTTCCTTTGTTGAATAACAGGATTCTAGCTTTATTTTACAATTGCTTTCCCAACTATATTGTGAGGTTTTTGAGGCCTTTTGATTTTTATAATAGTATTCATGAGTTTGACAAGTGCTCCATAACTATTTGTATGATTTTTTGACCATTCTGACCAACTAAAAATGAACTTCTGGTTCTCAATTTCAAGGTTTTGTATGTTTAGCACGGTAAAACACCCTGGAGTAAAGGTCTATAAATGTGCATGAGGAGGAGGCAGGGCACTGGGCAGAGCTGGGCTCTGGTTCTAGTCCCAGGTCTGTGTTCCCACCTCCCTCAGGTACTAATCCCCAGCCCCAGCCTCTTCATTGTAAAGCTGGCAGGTGACTCTCTACTTTACTCTCATTTTAATTTCCCCAAATGTAATTCCCCCAAACAGCACAATCCTCCAGTCTCAGAAAGCTGCATTCTCTTGTCCAGCCTATCCACTTTTCTGTAGTCAAAAGCCTTGTTACATGAAGGACAAGGATAAATCGTGGTCTGTGCTTAGAGATACCAGCACTTGTTCAGCCCAGTGCCCCTGACAGGTTGCCAGAATGACAGGAAATTCAAGGAAGCAACTGAAAGCAGGGGAAGGGACAGGAACAGAACACAGCTGCTCATTTAGTCCTTTAGCAGTAAGACTGAAACACGCTCTTCTGGCAGCTAAAAGGAAGGTGACAGGAAACCTGAGAACAGGGAACTAAATTATCACTAATGCTTCCAGTGATACCTCAAACCTTCTTGTCTTCCTCTAGCTTTGATTTCACAGCCAGACACTTAACAGCCCCGGTAGGTAATACGTGCCTCACTTGTACTGGATTGGAAGAGGATTAAGAAGTCTGGATTCTATTTCACCCTTGAAACCTCCATTTGCTTATGGACTGAATTTACATAGAATGAAATCACAGAATTTGACTATTACATATAAAATGTTACTAAGAAAACAGAAGGTGAAATACAGGCTGTACTTGGTCATTTTTGTACTTAGTTCAAGGTGTAGATCAAACTCCAATCCTTTGTTAATTCACTGATCAACACGAACATCCACACATTCATGAAGTAGACATTTTTTTCAGCAGCATTATGTGTCAGGCACTGTTGTAAGTACGATGAGGACCAAGGTGAAAAAAAGAATTAGTGAGCCCTGGAGGTTATTGTATCCAGTGAGGAGACAGAACAGACCATTATGATATGCTGTGATGGAAAACGTTCTGGAGTCACATTAGGCTCCAGCTCAGCCCCTTTATGTTTCCTTCATGGTACCCAGTCTAGCGTGTAGTTATTTTATTTAGGTAGGGGCTTTGTTCTGTCTCTCCAATTAAAATTTAAACTCTAAAGATCTTGTCTGGTGTTTCCACTCTTATATGGGCTGTGCTTATTTGCTCAGTCATGTCTGACTGTACCTCACACCTAATCTAGAGCCTGACAATAGTAAATGTTCAACAGTATTTGTCAAACAAACAAATTTGTCTGTTGTGGAATTCAGTTGTTGACTAAGGAAGTCAAAACCCTGACTATGTTAACATGTGGCACTAACCAGAAAGCTGGAATCATTATGAACTAAAATCTGAAAGTTAAAATTTTAGAAGGCAGATATCTAGATTGTATTATAATTACACAGGGCATATTGCTGTTCATTTGCTAAGTTGTGTCTGACTCTTTGTGACCCTATGGACTGATTCACTATCTGCTGGAGTTTGCTCAAATTCAAGCCCGTTGAGTCAGTGATGCGATCTAATTATGTCTAGGTAATACTGTATGCATATCTCTGGATAACAAATGTCTGCTTTCTTTTTCTTGAAGGGAATATTCAAAACACAAGCCTTGCATAGAGACCCCTGAGGAAAGAGAGGGGAAGCCCTTAGACACAGACATGGAGGTTTTGCTGTAAGCTGACACCTGCTTCCCTGACCAGCTACATTTCAGGGCAGTAGGTTATACATTCTGAGAGAGGAAGGAAGACATTACAGTTCTTTGCCTTCTTTGTGGGAAGCCTTGACTGGTGTGATGGTCATTCACAACAATCCATCTTTTCCTAGAAGGCCCTCTGCCTTTCCCGACCCACCTGCAAGGTTGGGGCTGCTTAGTAGGAGTTTAGCAGTGCTCACACTCTCCTGTTGAAGGGCGCAGTGCTGGCGAACAATGTGGTCACAGCCCCTCTGTCAACAGGTGCGACCCGCTTAGAAAGCCTTCCCGGCCTGGGGTGTGGTGGGGTGGGGCTTCAGCCAGTGTGTGCCTTAGTGGCCGTGCGCTCACCACTCCACAGAACAAGAAAGAACAGGGCTGCTTCTCCACCCCAAGGGCAGTCAGCTCGGGAACAGGGCCGCATCACAGCTCAGCAGGTACACGATGCTCTGCGGAGGCCAGAGCCTAAGGGGAAACTCATCCTCTCCCACAGAGCTTGTGCCCGAGACGAGAGAGAACAGAAATCCGGGAACCCGTGGTGAGGAGTTCATGCTCGTGACCGACTGACTTCCACCAGGAGTCTGACGTTCCCACTTGTTTCTGGCACGGAAGAAGGAAAGCGAGGTGGGGGAAGGGAGAGAGCCAGGCAATTACGGTCAGAACTCAAAGCCGGAGTTGCGGTGGAGACTCACGGGAAGCCTGTGGCACCTCGTGAGGACTCTCAGGGTACCTGCAATCGGAGCTCAGGCCTCCTTCCTCACGAGGGAGAACCCGAGAAGACCATGTGGATTCTAAGCCCCCGCACACCTCAAGCAGGTACATTCTCCACAACAGAAAAACAAAAATCTACTTCATTGTGGTACACAAACTTCTGGATACAGAAAAGTTTTTGCTTGTTTGTTTGTGTAGAAGATAAAGATTGTCAACAGGTTTGAAATCTGTGACTAGAGACAGACATAAGACAGTGACCTCAAAGACAACATTAGAATCCAAGAATCCAAATACCAAACTGAATTCCTTTACAACTTTTTCATGCTTTTGACTCGCAATTCCTCACAACTGAGACTTAAAATATTTGTTGACAAGATATGAATGCTGGTTCATCTATATTGTGTGATGATAAAGTTGATATAAGACCAGATGTTAATGAAGCTAGAAGAACACTACCCTAGCATCTCCTAGAACACTGCACCCCAAAACTGTAAGTTATCAGGAGTGTTTTGGTATATAATAAACTATTATAAATGTTATTATATTCAAAAATTTGCAAATGTTCAGTAGCTTTCAGCTCTATTATCACTTTGGCACTGCTATAAATAAGAAATTCTGGAAAACCTTATTACAAACACCTAGAAATGCTGTTGAAGACTCACGAACAGCCTTTTAAAAACATATGGTGCCTCAGAGAGAGAGAGAGAGAGAGAGAGTCTATAGTGATGAAAACCAGAGTGAACTGAACCAGAGCGATGCACGTGTAATAGAGACAAAAGCTACTCTGTGAGGTTCCAATACTAAGAACTCAAGACCTGGGTTTTGGCCCATGTGGAAGAATGAGAAGCAAGACTTTGTCCCATATAAAGTGTGGAGAAGGAACATAGTTCCACAAGCTCTGTACTTATGATGGGTTATAGCCAGGTGAAAGGGTGGCCTAAAAACACTCTTCCCTGGAAAAGAGACCTAGTGGCAAGAAAACTTGTCAGTCTAAGTGACAAGAAAACTGGCTTGAAGTGAAAAAAAAAAATCTCTCTGGAAAGTCATAACCATAAGCCTGCCCATGCAGAGATTAAGGATTTGAATCACATCATCTGCACAGTCCAGGGAAATTCATTCAATAAATTAAATTGAAATGCTTCTGGATCAGAAGTGTTCCAGAGGCTTGGAAAAAGATAACACAAATCCTCTATGGAGAAATGTACCTCAGTCTATGCCTTTCAGAATCGGTACATATAAAAACAGTCAGATATGAGCTCCTTGTTACATTTCTTCAAGAAAAATAATATCAAATGATCATTCCATGTTGCCTCCATAATCCCATCCCTCAGGCCTGTGCCTCTTGAGGTTTCCACTCTACAGGTTTTACACTCATGAATGCCAGATGCCCAAGTCCCTGCATGCTGTCTTTCCTCACTCTTACCAGAGCCTCGGATCCACACCAGTAGCCTGGACTTTTCAGCTGTACACTTGCAAGACACCGACAGGTCATTTGTAGCTTATCTCCACCACCACACATGCCCATAGCTGTTTGTGGGACTGGATCAGGACCTGACTCCTATTTCTGTCCTGCATTGCTATAGCTAGCCCCTGTAGCTGTGCAGCTATACACTACCTGCCCTGAATCCTGTCATCAGCACATTCCAGTGTGCATTAACCCACAGCTGAAAGTCTTTTCTCACTAAAGTCAGTCCATAAAGTCTGGAAGAGGTGACATTCATCATATGGGCAGACATCTATGCAAGGCTACAGAGATCATGAAGAATCAGGTAAACATGACCCTACCAAAGGAACACAGTAAAATTCTAGCAACTGACCTATATAGAAATGGAGATTCATGAATTGCTGACAAAAATTTTAAATGATTGTTTTAGCAATGTTCAGAGAACACTACAATAGAGTACAGATAAACAATAAAATCGGGGAAACAATACAAGATCAAAATGAGAAGTTCAACAAAAAGAAAACATAAAAAAGAACCAAACAAAATTTGAAGCTGAAGAATACAATGACTGAGCAGAATAATTTAATAAAGAGCTTCAAGAGCACAACTGACTAAGCAGAATAAAGAACCAAAGACTCAAAACCAGATAATTTGAAATTATCAAATCATGGAAACAAATGAAAAAAGAATGCAAAGAATGAAAAAAATCTATAGAACTTATGAGATTCCATTAAAATAAACAATCTATACTATTGGGAATTCCAGGATGAAATGAGAAAAATGGAGACAGAAAGCTTATTTGAAGAAATAATTGCTGATAGCTTTCCATATAAGGGGAGAAATTTGGGTATCAAGTTCACGAAGTCATATTTCCAAACAAATTTAATCCAAAGATGTCTCCAAGATACATTAAAACAAAACTGTCAGAAATGAAAGATATAGAAAAAAAATTGAAAATAAGAGAAAAGAAGCATATCATCTGTGAAGAAACCTTCATAGGCTATCAGCAGATTTCTCACCAGAGACTTTGCAGGCCAGAGAGAGGGGGATGATATATTCAAAGCATTGAAAGAAAAATCTACTGACCAAGAATACTTTACCTGGCAAAGTTATCCTTCAGAAGTGAAGTAGTGATAAGGACTTTGCCAGACAAACAAAAACAGGGAGTTCATGATGACTAAACTTCAGTTCAGTTCAATTGCTCAGTTGTGTCCAACTCTTTGCGACCCCATGGGCTGCAGCAGCCCAGGCCTCCCTGTCTATCACCAACTAGTGGAGTTCACTCAAACTCATGTCCATTGAGTCAGTGATGCCATCCAACCATTTCATCCTCCGTCGTTCCCCTCTCCTCCTGCCTTCAATCTCACCCAGCATCAGGGTCTTTACACCGAGTCAGTTCTTCGAATCAGCTGGCCAAAGTACTGGAGTTTCAGCTTCAGCATCAGTCCTTCCAATGAACACCCAGGACTGATTTCCTTTAGGATGGACTGGTTGGAACTCCTTGCAGTCTAAGGGACTCTCAAGAGTCTTCTCCAACAACACAGTTCAAAAGCATCAATTCTTCTGTGCTCAGCTTTCTTTATAGTCCAACTCTCACATCCATACGTGACTACTGGAAAAACTATACTAACTAAACTTGCATTACAAGAAATGCTGAAAGGAGTTCTTCAAGGTGAAACGAAAGAGTGCTAATTAGTATGAAAACATATAAAAATATAAAACACACTGGTAAAGGTAAATATATAGTCAAATTTGATAATGTACTATAATTCAATGTGGTATGTTAACCACTTAACTCTAGCATAAATGTTAAAGAACAGATGAATTAAAAGTAACTATAGGTAAAATAATTTGTTAATGGATATACAATAAAAGAAGAGGTAAACAGTAACATCAAAAATAAAATGTGTGGGAGGAGTAAAAGGATAAAGATTTTGTAGACAGTTGAAGTTAATTTTTTATCTGCATTGTTGTTGTTCAGTCACTCAGCTGTGTCCGACTCTTTGTGACAACATTGACTGCAGCACACCAGGCTTGCCTGTCCTTCACCATCTCCCGGAGCTTGCTCAAACTCATGTCCATCAAATTGGTGATGCCATCCAACCATCTCATCCTCTGTCGTCCCCTTCTCCTGCCTTCTGTCTTTCCCAGCAACAGGGTCTTTTCCAATGAGTTGGCTCTTTGCATCAGGTGGCCACTGTATTGGAGCTTCAGCTTCAGCATCAGTCCTCCCAATGAACATTCAGGGTTGATTTCCTTTAGGATGGACTGGTTTGATCTTCTAGCTGTCCAAGGGACTCTCAAGTCTTCTCCAACACCACAGTTTGAAAGTATCAATTTTTTGGCACTCAGCCTTCTTTATGGTCCAACTCTCACATCCATACATGACTACTGGAAAAACCATAGGTTTGACTATATGGATCTTTGTTGGCAGAGTAATGTCTCTGCTTTTTAACATGCTGTCTAGGTTTGTCACAGCTTTTGTTATAAGGAGCAAATGTCTTTTCATTTCATGGATGCAGTCACCATCCACAGTGATTTGGGAACACAAGAAAGCAAAGTTTGTCACTGTTTCCAATGTTTCCCCATCTATTTGCCATGAAGTGATGGGACCAGATGCCATGATCTTAATTTTTTTAATGTTGAGTTTTAAGCCTGCTTTTTCACTCTCCTCTTTCACTTTCATCAGAAGGCTCATTAGTTCCTCTTCACTTTCTGCCATAAGGGTGGTGTCATCTGCATATCTGAGGTTATTAATATTTCTCCCTATAATCTTGATTCCAGCTTTTGATTCATCCAGCCTGGCCATTTCACATGACGTACTCTGCATATAAGTTAAATAAACAGGGCAACAATGTACAGCCTTGGTGCGATCCTTTCCAATTTTGAACCAGTCTGTTGTTCCATGTTCAGTTCTGTTGCTTTTTTGACCTGCATAGATGTTTCTCAGGATGCAGGTAAGGTAGTCTGGTATTCCCATCTCTTTAAGAACTTACCACAGTTTGTTGTGATCCACATAGTCAAAGGCTTTAGCATAGTCAATGAAGCAGAAGTAGATACTTTCTGGAATTCTCTTGTTTTTTCTATGATCCAGCAGATGTTGGCAATTTGTTTTCTGGTTCCTCTGCCTTTTCTAAATCCAGCTTGTTCATCTGGAAGTTCTCTGTTCACATACTGTTGAAGCCTAGCTTGAAGGATTTTGAGCATGAACTTTCTAGCATGTGAAATGAGTGCAATTGTGTGATAGTTTGCACATTCTTTGGCATTGCCCTTCTCTGGGATTGGATTGTTATATTTATAAGATGTGTTATGTGTTCCTCATGATAACCACAAAACAAAACTCTACAGTAGATACACAAAAGACAAAGAGAAGGTATCTAAGGTGTATTACTATGGAATACCATCAAGTCATTTTAAAAGATGGCAAGAGAGGAGGCTATAGTAGTAGTAGTATTTTGTAGTTCCTACAAAATAGCCAAAAACATTAAGATGCCATTAAAAAGACCATGCATGCATGCTAGGTCATTTCAGTCATGTCCAGCTCTTTACAGCCCAACGGACTATAGCCTGCCAGGCTCCTCTGTCCATGGGATTCTCCAGGTAAGAATGCTGGAGTGGGTTGCCATTTCCTCCTCTTCCCAACAGAGATCAAACCCAAGTCTCTTACTTCTCCTGCATTGGTGGCCATTAGTGCCACCTACCATGCCTATCGGGGCTTCCCTGGTGGCTCAGTGGTAAAAGAATCTGCCTGCAATGCAGGAGATTTGGGTTCAATCCCTGGGTCGGGAGGATCCCCTGGAGAAGGAAATGGCAACCCACTCCAGTATTCTTGTCTGGAGAATTCCATGGATGAGGAGCCTGGCAGGCTATATATAGTCCATGGGGTCACAGAGTCGGACATGACTGAGCGGTTAACACACACACCATGCCTATCAATAATTACTTTAAATGAATTAAATTCTGCAATCAAAGGTATTTAATGGTTAAGTGAATAATCAAGATCCAGCTATATACTGCCTACGAGAGTTACTTCTGTTTTAAGGATGCACATAGGCTCAAGGAGAAGGGATTGAAAAAGTTATTATATGCACATGAAAAACCAAAGATGGTAACAATAACCCTGTATACGAGACAGCAAAAGAGACACTGATGTATAGATCAGTCTTTTGGACTCTGTGGGAGAGGGAGAGGGTGGGATGATTTGGGAGAATGGCATTGAAACATGTATAATATCATGTATAAAACGAGTCACCAGTCCAGGTTCAATGAACGATACTGGATGCTTGGGGCTGGTGCACTGGGACGACCCAGAGGGATGGTACGGGGAGGGAAGAGGGAGGAGGGTTCAGGATGGGGAGCATGTGTATACCTGTGGCGGATTCATGTTGATATATGGCAAAACCAATACATTATTGTAAAGTTAAAAAAAAAAAAGAGCAGGGGTAGTTATACCTATATCCAACAAAATAGATATTAAGTCAACACAGTAACACAAGACAAAAATCATTTTGTAATGATTAAGAATTTTTACCAATAGAATATAACAATCTGTAAATATTTATGTATTCAACATGGAAGAATCTAAATATAACAAGCAAGTACTACCAGATCTGAAGGGAGAAATAGAGAATTGTATAATAAAAGTGGTCTTCAATACTCCCACTGTCAATAATTGATAGATTTTTAAAAAACTATTTAATCATTGTTTATTACTCATATATCAACTGATAGATTATACAGATAAAAAATTAATTTGGAAACACTGGACTTAAACTATACTTTTTTTCCCTTTGGCCACACCACATGGCTTGTGGAATCTAAGCTCCCCAACCAAGGATTCTGAGTGATACATTAATTAAAATGTAGACTCCTGCTCTCATAGTTCTACCATTTAACACTATTTTTTCCTTTCTCTGTAGTTTGGAGTGTCTGCCAGTGGCAACATTTTTCATGGCACAAAGAGGAATGTTGAAATTGGCAAATCTCAAGCACTGAATAAAAAATCAACATTGCTCATTTGAACTAGAATTTTATATATAAGTGTTCTGATCTGGGATAACTTCAAGAAATGATATATTGGTTTCTTCCTCTTTATACAAGGTATAATTGTTATTAGGAATACATTTTTATATTTCTCAAAGCCAAAGATTTTCAAAACATAATATGAAATCCACTTAATCAATTATTCTTCTTGCCACCTGACAGCATGTTCAAAAATTATCAATGAAATCCGTTGAAATGCTCAAGCAACCTCTTCAGATGATGTTGTTGACCACAATTCACCTTTATGCTCTGCTTCACTAGGCATGGCCTTTTATTCCCCTTGATTTGCAAGAGTTAACTTCTGAGCACTATCAAGGAGATAAGACAGGAATCAGAAGCTTTAGAAAAGTAAGTGAATCTGTGTTTGTGAGATAGACAATGAAAATCTATGTGACTGAGCATTCACAGAGTCTGTGGAATACTCTGCTCTACACAGTGTTCTGTTTCACAAAGTTTTGTTTTGCTGTGCCCACAAATTTTTAGGGGTATAAGGTTTATATTAGTATTGGATTCAACTGAATACAAGACAAAGCCCCAAATAACAGTGATTTATATAAGAAGTTTCTCCCATTCTCTTTCCCTTTCTTTCCCCTTCTCCCCCAGTTCCTTACTCCCTCTCTCAAGGAAAATCTTCAGAAAGGCAGCTCCGGGCTGGTATTCAGGAGCATGATATTGCTGGGGAATGGAGGCTCCTGCTTGCTCTACCAGAGCTATGGTATGGTCTTGTTTTTCATGGCCCAAGACTGCTCTTATTCCATCATATCCTTCTCAGACATCAGTACAGAGATTGGGGTAGAAGGGAAGATAATGCACGTTTCTTTTAAGGAGACTTTCTAGGAACACGCAACACAAGCAGCTTCCACCTCATTGGCTAGAACTTGGTCACGTGATCACATCATACTGTGAGCCTCAGAAATGCAATCTTAGCTGGGGAGAAACACAAGCAGTTTGTAAGGACACATGAAAACAAAGTGGCCAATTAAATCAGATAGTTTCCAAATAAACCTTTTTTCTTTTTTTAGTATAAGAGTATGATATTTGAGACATATTACAGTAAAATTGCATTTACTTCTTTTCTGAAAGTCAAGTTTATCTTGATAGTCTATATTTTTATTTGCTAAATCTGGCAAACATAGGTAGAAATTAGGGTATCTCTACTAAAAGGAAGAATCAAATAGATACTGAAATAGGTAAGCACTGGTCTCTGGCACAGCTACTTGAAAGGACCTGATGCAATTAAATATTATCTGGCTATGGAATTAAAAGACAGACATTGGGATGGGAATATGAAAACTTCTGAGATCATCTTCGCTATCTTTGATTATAAACCTAGACTAATAAATCTTCACTAGTAAAGTCAATGTTTGGGATCATCACATAAAGTACTTCATCTCTCAAGTCTAATGTTTGCTACTGAGACTGTGAAGTACTTTATATGATTTTCCGCACATATAATAATAGGAAGATACTGACCATGACAAAAACATCTTTGAAGATTGCCTTTATAGTCCTGTAAGTAAATTATTACTTATTCTCAGCCCGATTCCTCTCTTTGAGTCTGACACAAGGTGTGACCATGTTCCCTTCTGAATGATCCCTTTTTACTTGTCATGGATGTTAAATGTTAGTTCAGACTTTCTATTTATTTAACTCATTCAGTTTACTTTGGAATAGGAGGGGAGCTCCCAGGGACCACCAGTTTTATTTTTGGCACAGGCTGAGCTTCCTAAATACAGAAGCACTTTTCTGTCAGATCATAAGGTCATCTCTGAATGGGGCAGCTTTCTTTCCTGAATGGGCCTTCAGCATCCAGGCTGGGTCTGACTCACGACAGAGAAGGAACGCTTTGCCTTCTGTTTACATTCCATTTGGTGGGAAGCAGCAAGCAACACCTTGAAGATAAAGCCATGATACTCATCCTTTCCTGCTTTCACATCCTGACCCCATACACTGACCATCAGAACTATATCTGATAAAAATGCACTTAGATGCTTTTTCTTGTTCTCTCTCTCTCTCTTTGAAATCTTTACCTATTTGCTCCTCTGACCTCAACAAGAATATTTGTAGCAAGTTTTCAAATTATAGCATTTTTATTACAAAAAGTAGAATTAAAAAGGATGACTAGAATTTTAGGGACTATTACTTTTCTTATCCCTTTGGATTCTAAAGCTACCAAATGATTCATAGTTCATTTCCAAGCATGAATACTATTCTCTTGCTACCTCTAAGGCATGATAAGGAAAAAAAATCCTCAGAGAGCAAACTGAGGAACAACATATTTGTGGTTCGAGCTAGATGAATGGAAAAGAACAGAACACTCAGTGGATTAAATAGGCTCCTCCAAAGCTAGGCTTAGTGGTTGAATGGTCGCCCAGTTTATATTAAAGGACTTACTTCCATTTACAAAATGATTCCCTTTGTGTGGTTCAAGGCTTAATATGCTGGGCATTTCCCCAGCCCTAAGCACTTATTTTAAAAAAAGCTTTCCATGTCAAGGAAATTCAGGTTCAGAAAAGATAAATTTAATGATGAGATCTACAACTTGAAGTTCTGGCTAATTTCAGGTGCTGAACATTCTCCAACCATTTTTACTGGAATGGGAGGGATCCATCAAATGTTATGACTTGGTTCCAGTTGTGTTATCACCTTCAATCGGATGAAAAATGCCCTTGGAACTGAGGATGTGCATTCCTGAGAGTGCTTACATTCAACATATGGTTACATGAGGCCAAGCTTCAAGATGAAAGGGAAGGAAATAAGACTGTTGCCCAGAAATTTCTAAATGTTGGCAAAATATCAGGATGAATGATTCAATTTTTCACTTTTATCCACCCCTGTGTATAAGTATCCAAAATTGAAGTTATCTTGGTAGGTACTTTGACTTGGCAATAATAGACATTATAAGCTTCCTAAGATCATGGCCTGTAGGATGAGAATGCTAATATTAGAATACTTGAATTATGACACATTCTCCAGTGCCATTACTGGCAGCTATGGAGCTTTCAGTGCAAGGTCTGATCATTGATCATCTCCAACTCCCGGTTCTCCATGTCAAGCCTGCCATATGGTTGGCACTTAGTATGTGTCTGGTGAATGAAATATAATGACTAACAACGCAGTGGAAACTTTAACCACAATAGCTGTTACACTCAGTAGAAATAGTTCCAAAGAGAAGCCAAGAAAGAGTTTTAAAAATGCAGTTCTGAAGAAAGGAGCTAAAATAAATATGAAAACCAAGACATAAAGCCAAATACATCAGTAACCGGGCTCCACTGACATACCTGGTTAGCATCTCATTGAACTTGGGTTTCATTTGGAGGAGTGTACTCTCTATAAACACAAAGACCCATATAACAATAAACAAGAACAGTTCAAAGGGCAACATTAATTAGAAAGGAATGGCTTTCTTTATCATTTGCTGCAGAAGATATTTAAAAAGGAGCTCACTTTCTAATCCACAGCAAGGCTGAAATCTGTCCCTTCTCTTCATTCCTTTCACTCATCACAGCCATTCATATTCTCTTCCTTCTCTTTAACTTCCAAGACAATAATATTCGCTCCTCCCTACCCCATAGGGCTTTTCGCACTGCTTTCCCTTCTTTGCAGTATTTCTCTTAGCCCTTTATTGTATAGATAAACTTCTTTCCAAGTACCAATTATCAAGTCCCTTTAGGGAGACTACAGAGAAGGAAAATTGGGTTACAAAAACTGCAGAATTCTCTTAGGCGCGCTGGATGAGTGTGGAAGTCTATACATATTCTCAGATTAATCACTTTTGTCTCAGTGCTGTCATTTGAGTCAGTCACTTAATAGGAATCAGCATTTGATGTGTAAAGAGAATGAGATCCCATATTGTGTGCAGTGATAAACACAATTTCTTGTATAGCCATCACAGACATTTTAAGGCACAGCAAAGCTCACTCTGGCAGATGATTTATCTGCTATAGTATGGTAGCAAGGTAGGTAAGAAGGATCATACCATTTTCATGGCACAGATTTGTTACAAGGTGTTTTATTAAAGGACCTGGCATCTTTGAACTTAACAGTTGCTAGGCTAACGTGTGTCTTACTTTACGCAGCAGCACTTACTGGTGAAGGGTGGACAAGCTGCTTAGCTTTATGATAATCGTAAGTATTCAGGCCAAATGAGATGTCCCAAACTAAGCCGGGTATTTCCCATTTATCCCCTGGTGGCAACACACCTTGCGTGACTATTTCTAGTGGCGGCTCTTAAACAATTTCTTCTATCACTTAATGGCACTGGTTTAATATGCTCCTTTCTAAGGTCATGTCTAGCTCTGAAAAAGTGTCTTTACAAAATCATCTCCACTATAAATGTTGGAGATGTGTTATTTATTAAACAGATATGAGGTCTAGGCACTGACTGGCTATTGCCCATATTGTGATATCAGGTTAGTTTCATAAAAATACACTAATGCAATAAAAGTAAGCCTTTATTTTAATGAAAACCAGAACATTATATAGTCTGGCAGAATTTCAGATGTTGTTGATTATACTTGATTATACTTGAAGAATCCCGAGGCTTTAAAAATAGTAGTAGAGGGACTTCCCTGCCAGTCCAGTGGATAACCTCAGTGCTTATCAAACCAGGTTTGATCCCTGGTTGGGAAATTAAGATCCTGTATGTCGTGTGGGGTGGCCAAAATTTTTTAAGAAATGAAACCTTCAATAAACATAAAGTATTAGAAACCAGTAGTAGATGTGGAGTTTCATGGGATTGTTTTTTCTAGTATTTTTCTCTCCTGGACCATTTCACTCCCTTTTGAATTGTGTTCTCCATGTTCCTGTCATGATTATCCTATGTCTGCAGTAAATGGTTTCCATCTAACACATGCTTACTTTCAGTTTGCAAGTGTGTCCCATTGGGCACCTGTGTGTCCCTCTCCAGAATCCTCTTCTTTCTAGCCACTGCTGCACTGGGCAACCTAGTCCCTGCAGGCTGTGACCAGATCTGCACAGCTCTCCTGGGTCAGTTTATCTCTGCCCTTATCAGATATTGCTTGCTTCCTCTTCTGGGCTTATCTGCTTTACAAAACTGAAGATGCTGGCTTATACATTCACAACCGGAAGCATGAGAGTGATAATTCCCGAGGTCCATCCTTCAGCACAGGGGATGGGAACAGGAGTGCTTTCCTGTTCGTCCCATGTGGTTAGTTCTGCAACACTTGTTTATAAGATTCCTCAGAAGGTCCCAGCAGAATCAACCACCAGTTTCCTGTAGCAGAAGTCAACTCAACAACATATTTTTGCATAGGTTTTCCCTTTTTTCAATGATTACTTCCCTTCCCCCTCTTCTGCTCTAAAGGATCACTTTCCCAAAAAATCATGGGCATGCCGGGGTCTATCTCACACTCTGGGGAGACATAGGCTCTAATAGGCATTTATAACACTTGGGGGAATCCTCTTCTTATCCTTTGGTAAGGAAGAGTTACATAAAAGTCCTTTCTATGTTCTTTGCTTGTTTTGATTACCAAAAATGTATGCTTTAGATAGGAAAGTTGTATGTTGACACTGTCCAATCAGTAGGTACTAGGTACCTGTGGGTATTGAGCCCCTGATATGTAGTTAGTCCAAATTGAGATGTTCTATAAATGTGAAACGTATGCCAGATTTTGGAGAGTAATTTTTATATGGATTATATGCTGAAATGATAATATTTTACATATATTGGTCTAATCAAGTATATTATTAAAGTTGATGTTGCTTTCTTACATCTTAAATGTGGCTATTAGATAATTTACCATTTTATGTGTGGCTCACATTATATTCTTATTGGACACTTTTATAGGTAAAAGGAGATTTTAAGAGACATATGAGTCAATTGCAATGCACTGACTTTGAAGCTTTAATTAAAACAAAAATTATGTCTAAGTCAAAGACAAGTAGTATGTTATCACTTATATGTGGAATCTAAAAAATAAAATAAACAAATGAATATAACTAAACAGAAACAGACTCAGATACTGACCATAAACTAGTGGTTACTAGTAGGGGAAGGAATATAGGCCAATATTTTATAGTAACTTTAAGTGAGTAAGTAAGTGAAGTCGCTCAGTCGTGTCTTACTCTTTGTGACCCCATGGACTGCAGCCTACCAGGCTCCTCTGTCCATGGGCTTTTCCAAGCAAGAGTACTGGAATGGGTTGACATTTCCTTCTCTGTAATAACTTTATGTGGAATATAATCTTTAAAAATATTGAATCACTATGTTATGTACCTCTAACTAATATAATACTGAAAATCAAGTACATTTCAATAAAATGTCTATGTAAAAACTATGAGACAATGAGAAAAAATTTGAAAACTGCCTGAATATTTGACATAATGAAATATTGTTAAATATTTAGGTGTGAGGAAAGTCTTAACACTATGATTTTGCTTTTGCTTTTTAAAGTGCCTATCTTTTAGAGATATACACCAATATATTTATGAGTCAAATGACATGATGTCATATGTTCATGTCAAAGTAATCCATGCATGGGGTAGGGAAAAAGTGGGTAGGCATATAAATGAAATGAAACTGGCCTTTGGTTGATCGTTGGTAAAACTAGGTAATGGGAGCTATAAGTTTATTATTCTATTGTCTCTACTTTTGCATATGTTTTGAATTTTCTATGATAAAAGGTAATTTACCAAAAAAGGACAAATTTTATTAATGTCTAGTGATAGCAAGGCACTGACATATCTATAAGCAATTGATATGTACATGATAAAGGTTCCACTTCAGTTTCTTCTCAGCCTCTTGACAAGAAGAAGGTTACTTGATACAGCTTTATTATAGTAGATGTACACTAGGAGTTTTCTTTGTGTGGAGAAGTTAACGTGACTAAGTCATGCGAAGGGAATTAATGTATATTGAATCCCAAAATGATCTTGATATTAATATCATTCAAAGAAAGGTAGCTTTTGTTATATTATAAATATAAAATATAAATAATATATTCATAAATATATCCACAGAAAATGTTTGCATGTTAATCTCTATATTTATTTATGCTTATATATAAAATTAACTGCATAGAATATAAATAAGATACTTATAATTTTATTTATAAAGATATTATTTATCTATAAACATATAAGTGTGAAAGGAATTTCCTTTTAAACTATGCCTTGTTTTCTACTCTTCTTTCCAGTCATTTTCACTAAAATGTTTTAAAAATATATACACTCATTTTCTCCTGCTACAAAGTATTAAAATCTGATGTTCTATCTTACAAGCTTTTCAATGAGTCAATGACCACATTGTAATAGTCCTAAGGCAGAGCAAAGTTTAATATAACCATTAAGATATAAGACATGTTTGAGTTCCATAGGCAAGTACTCTAATAAAACATGCCTGAACTAATTGTACTCTGGTAGGCTGATATTTTGTAGCCTGTTTTTCTAAACTTTTAGTTCAGGAGTGGATTTGTGAGTGGGTGAGTGTGATGTGGTCGGGTACGTACCTTTTTGAGCCCTCTCTCGGGATAAAATGAACAGTGAAGCTTGTACATGTAGAGCGTTTTCCATCTGCTTTCTGATCCCTAATTGATTAAGTGCACTTGACTTCATTGTGCCCCTGGCTGGGAGTCAGGACGCCACCATGCTGTCTACCCTGGGCTTATTGCACAGAACTTCTCAGGCTGCGCTGTGCATGTTAAATCTGTCCAGAGCAATTACAACTAGGGGAAACAAATACCCAGTCCTTAAAAGCACTAACTGAGAACACTCCATGCCATTCTTACCTTGCCTTTTCGAGAGTTTCTCAAATTGAAGGACATTTTCTGGTCTAAGAACCTATTAGACCAAGTACTTCTCAAGGGATTTCATTACCAGCCCCTATGTCTATAAAACTTGGCATGTAGAAGATGCTCAAAGAATGTTTATGAATGAAAGCATGACTCTGATTTACTGTCTAATGGGTTATTGATCTCATATCTTATATAGCAGAGAGATATGGCTCTTTACTTCTACAGTAGCTCTATTGATTTATAAATTGAGTTGTACTCAAATCTCAGAAGAACTAAAATCTATTTCTCACATTAAATTGTCCATGCTCTAGGACCCATAAAATCACCAAGCTTTAATCCAAGGTCACCTTGATAATATCTAGGTCTTTAGGCTGTGTCCTGGGGGAAACTTAGATTTCCCTAAATAGATAAGAGACTTCTGAGAGGACATAGAGGAACTCCATCTCCTGTCAGCTCCAGCTGGAGTTCAACTCAAGCTTATATTGTGTGCGAGGAAGGAAAAAATGGATCTTGGCTATGCAAAGTTCAAAAATCACTGATCTTGACCAGTTGCTTTATTTTACAGGGAAGAAATTGAATTTCAGAAATATTCAGTGGTAAGTTCAAGCTCACATTGTTAGCTAGAGTAAAACTGAGGCTAGAACCCCTCCAGGCCAAATCCCTGCCTGACCCCTTCCCCGGGTACCTATGTTGTTCCATGGCAAAGTTACACTACTTTCCTTCTTTTGTGATCACATTGACCCAAATGCATTTTGGATATATTTGTACATTGTTTAAAGTGATCTTACATTTCCAGCTTGAATATATCCCTTCTATTTCCCAAAATGTATTGTAGTGTTCTTGCAGATGGAAGCCAAAACCTCTATTTTCTTGGTACCCTATCTCCTATTCCCAGTGGGGTTTCAGTAAGTGTTCAGGAAGTTATTTATGGACCAACTGACTGACAGCAAATGAAACCTAAGATATATGGAGGTTTGGGAAAACTTTGGGGCTTAGCCACAAGGACAAAAGATGACAGTTTCTGCTGTGTAACTTGGAGACATTGTTTTGATAAACAACTGCACAGGTCCACCAGTTTCCTAATTTAGAAAAATCCCCAGTTTTCAGAGTGCTTGGAAAATCAGTCACTAGTGCACTTCGTACACTTTAGAAAAAATGAGGATAAGTGTTCATAATTTCTCACCCATAGTGGAGAAAAATAGACAGATGAGAACAGAGCTGGTGGATTAACATAGCAGTTAACGCAGACTGTGTTTGAGCTAGGATCGAGTTGACCTCGCTGAGATTTAAATGGTCACTTAAATTGCTGCTGTTTTCTGGTCTTTCAAACTTTCACAAAGGGAGAAAGGGTAGACTGGAGTGTTTTCATGGGTACAGTTTGGAATCAGTCTAGGTTTTAATCTCAACTTTATTGATTGCTAGTTGTATAACTTCAGACAAGGTACTCAATCTGGCTGATCGTGTCTCCTCTTCTGTTAACTGGAGATAATATTTCCTCAATAGAGTTTATACAAAGAAGTGAGATACTGCATAGGCAATTGCACAGTACCTTGCTGTGTGAAGTGCTTACTAGCGATTGTGAATACTACTGCAGGGGATGAAGGTAGACTTTTAAACTGTTGTCCAACCTGTGGTTTACTGATTCTAAGTTTACTTAGTCTGTTGGTCCATGTCCAGTTCTAACTGTTGCTTCTTGACATGCATACAGATTTCTCAGGAGGCAGGTAAGGTGATCTAATGTTCCCATTTCTTGTTGGAGAAGACTCTTGAGAGTCCCTTGGACAGCAAGGAGATCCAACCAATCCATCCTAAAGGAAATCAGTCCTGAATATTCATTGGAAGGACTGATGCTGAAGCTGAAACTCCAATACCTTGGCCAGCTGATGTGAAGAACTGACCCATTGGAAAAGACCTTGAAGCTGGGAAAGATTGAAGGCAGGAGGAGAAGGGGACGACAGATAAGATGGTTGGATAGCATCACTGACCCTATGGACATGAGCTTGAGCAAGCTCTGGGAGTTGGTGATGGACAGGGAAGCCTGGTGTGCTACAGTCCATGGGGTCGGAAAGAGTCAGACACGACTGAGCAACTGAACTGAACTGAACTGAAGAATTTCCCACAGGTTGTTGTGATCCACAAAGTCTTTAGCATAATCAGTGAAGCAGTAGTAGATGTTTTTCTGGAATTCTCTTGCTTTTTCTATGATCCAATGGATGTTGGCAATTTGATTTCTGGTTCCTCTAAATCAAGCTTTTTCTAAATCCAGCTTGAATATTTGGATATGCCCTCTTAACCAACTCTTATTCATCATTCATGACTCAATCATTTGGCTGAGTTTAGCTAAGGGTCTTCTTCAGTGTGCTGTCATACAAATCATCTAACTAGTCACCATATGACACTGAAATAATGTCTTAATGTGTTAGTATCTTCTATGAGGCCACAAGCCTATTAATAATTTCTGCATTTACATCTTATATCTAGTTCATAAAGCACAGTAGGTATTCGATGGATGTTTGTCGACCCCTGGGCTGGGTACGATGAGAGCAAAATCTGGTATAAAACGTGATCCCTAGCCTGCTACTGCTGCTGCTGCTAAGTCACTTCAGTCGTGTCCAACTCTGTGCGACCCCATAGACAGCAGCCCACCAGGCTCCCCCGTCCCTGGGACTCTCCAGACAAGAACACTGGAGTGGGTTGCCATTTCCTTCTCCAGTGCATGAAAGTGAAAAGTGAAAGTGAAGTCGCTCAGTCATGTCCGACTTTTAGCGACCCCATGGACTGCAGCCTACCAGGTTCCTCCATCCATGGGATTTTCCAGGCAACAGTACTGGTGTGGGATGCCATTGCCTTCTCTGGATCCCTGGCCTGAAGAAGTTGAAACATCCTCAGGATACGGGTCATGATTTGTTAAGCTGAATACGCATTATTGAGTGGAGCACCATGCCCATGGAAGCATTGACTAAAGTTCTAAAAAATGCACTGTCTATCTAGGTGGTCTACTACTATGTGCTAGTTAATTGCATTTAGACTTGCTTAAAACCGAGAAATAATGTCATATACATTCACATTAACTTCCACTGGATACCCAATGTTACTTAGAGCAGTAGTTCACAGTAGAATCAGCACCATCTGGGAACTTGTTAGAAATGTGAATTCTTATACCCTCTGGCCCAGACCTACTGAATTACAGACTCTGGAAGGAGAGGCTAGCAATCTGTGTTTTAAGTCTTCCAGATGATTCTAATGCACCCTAAATCTGAGAACCACTGCCCTCCAGAAATAGTTTGCCCTCCAGAAATAGGTTTGATAGGCTCCCTTGGTTTGACTTTGAATTCCAGGAAGATGAATATAACTCATTAGATACCAGCACATTATTCTAATAAAGATGATGCTAGCTATTGAATATTCTCATTCACACACAAGTTACATTTGCATGAATTTGCAGACTTCTATATAACCTGACCCCTGGAGGAAGAAATGGTAACCCACTCCAGTATTCTTGCCTGGAGAATTCCATGGACAGAGGAGCCTGGTGCTCTACAGTCCATGGGACCACACAGAGTCAGACACGACTGTGACTAACACACACACATATAACCCGACTCCTCCCCAAACCTCCTTGGAACTGTTGTCTCAGGGTCACTTGAGATGTAGTCCTCCCAGGCTTGAAGTCTTAAAAATTCTCACCAAAGAAAACAACATTCAACTTTTAGAGTTGACAAGAGGAGAAAGAGGGCACCTTAACCGGATTTCTCTCACAGCAATAAGGGCAAAATGGTGGTATAACCCACAAGAAAAGTGGAACTTGGAGGAGCAGTGAGCTTTAGAATAAATGTAAAGAGCTTGAACTCCCCTCTATTTGTCCATTCCCAGATGCCCAGGGTCAGCTCATAATAACTTCAAAACCATTTGTGGAATGTAGTGAGTACAGGTGCAGAGTTGCTCTTCAAGGAGGTTTATAGTTTCAGGGAAATCCAAGTAATGTAAATCTATTCACAATCTATTTCATATCTGGCAAAGCAAGTTCAATACTTATAATAGTTATCATTTTCTCAGCCCTTTGTATTAATATATTCTAGGTTCTGGTCTAAGTTGTTGAGAAACATCATCTATAATCTATAAACTATACTAAAATGAATATTGTGATGTTCATTTTATAGAAGAGAGACATGAGATTAAAAAATTTACCCAAGGCCACATAGAAGGGAAAGAGGAGGAAATTGCTTTTTTTTTTTTGAACCATTTGCCCTTTAATTTGAATTTAAAATCAATTTCTTTAAATATTTTGGGCTTCCCTGATAGCTCAGTTGGTAAAGAATCTGCCTGCAGTGCAGGAGACCTGGGTTCAATCTCTGGGTTGGGAAGATCCCCTGGAGAAGGGAACAGCTACCCACTCCAGTACTCTGGCCTGGAGAATTCCGTGGACTGTATAGTCCATGGGGTTGCAAAGAGTCGGACATGACTGAGCAACTTTCACTTTCACTTTAAATATTTCAGTTACAAGTTTTAAATAGCGAAGACAAAGATGCTACAGGCACTCAGCACTGGTTCTCACCCCTCCCCCACTCTTATCCCCAGGCCTTGCTTCTTCATTCAAGATATAAATGGGCCCTCTGCACTAAATAAATAGCCTCTGGCATCAAGTATCAGCAGCCTCAGGCTTGGATGCAGCTGCATATAAAGCTATGAAGCCTAGTGGCTTTCAGGATAAGATGTGTGCTTTTAACCATGCTCTAAAGAATTCCAATGATTGTGCCCAGATGCCAAGGCAGCATCTCAGAGGTGACATTAGCCATTTCCCCACTGTGCACTAGCTTCCTGGGCTGGTTTCCACCACAGTCCATCCTTCCCCACAGCTGTATTCTGTGTAGGAAGGGTAAGGGCCTGCACCCTCAGGACCATACTACAGAAATAAACAGAACCTCCTCTTCAGCCTACAGAACCAAATCTGACACCAAAGCTCATGCTCTCTGTCACACATGGCTGCCAGAGCTTGTGAGTTCACCCACCCTTGACCTTATGATCTAACTCTGCATTGTAACTCCCCCAGCACTCGTATCTTATGCCACTGACCCATGATCTTCCTGACTTTTCTGTAATCATTTTCCCCACCTGTTTTGGATCTCAGTATTTAAATGGACATTGCCAGTCTGGAAGAATTTCTCTTGAACCCAGGCAGGAAAATATGAATGGAACAAAACAAAGGATTGTGCCACTGTTTCTGTGTCCTGGCTTGTGCTGGCCTTTTCTAGAGCCAGAGAAAGGGACTGTCAGATGTTTGATAGTAAGAAGCTTTTAAAAAGGCCAACCGGATCAAAAACCCTCTCTTTGGTCATTTTCTCTTCTGGAACAATTGATCAAATGCGGTTATAATTTAACCTTTTTGGCTATGATGCTCACTATCCATACAACTGAAAGCTTTCCTAAGGGTGGTAACTCAGTAGTACATTGTCAACCATTAAAAAACTTAACTGGAAGTAGTTTTCAGGGTAAAAAGAAAGTTTTAAGAAATGTGAACCGAAATCCACAAGGTTTGTTAGGAGAGAGGCGAGAGAAAGACATGTGAGCAGGGCAATCCACAACAGACTACGCCAGTGTCCCGTTAGGGTGCTAGTGACTACGTTCCTGCGTAGCAACAGGCTTCCAGAAGGAAGAGAAATAGAAGTGAGCAGAGTGGGCGTGGGGTACTGAAGGCCAGCTTCTCCCTGGGCCGGTCTCACTTTTGCTCTTGCAACCCTCCTGTTCCCACTCCAATTAAGAGGTATTTCTCTTTACCGAACTTAGTTGAGGAGCAGGAAAATCCAGAGGAAGTTGAAGGATCAAGGAGAATTTGCAGCTCTTGATAAGCCTTCCTCCATACCTTCATAATAGTTCTTTGTACTTATGGGGTCACTTCAAACATGTATATTTTAAAATACAAATTCTGAAATGAAATGGAAAACCTCAATGCCGAGGAGAAGGGGAAATGATTTTGTAGAGCATGGATGAGTGAGTCTTCACATCCCCAGTGCGAGGCCACAGACCTGGGAGGGCTTACCAATAGATGTGCAACAATCATCATGAAACCAAGCAGAACCCCTGTGGGGCCCTCCCAGGTATGCAAGGCTTTCAGTGCACTCCAGTTTCTTTCTTGTAGAGAAAGGGCTTCAGCCTCTTGGACTTTCCCTGAGTTCCAAAGGACTGATTCAAACAATTACTAATTAAGGAAGGGGGGAAATGCAAAAAGAAACAGCAGTGCAGGATAGGGCAGGGTCCGGGTGCCCCCTCTGGGGATATGCATAGCAATCTGATATATATCTCTGAATTCTCCGGCCTCTACCCATGTGGAGGATGGTAACTTCAGTCTGACTGCAAGCACAGGGATCCCAGCGTGATTGGAATCAGAAGGCTGATGACTGGGATTTTTAGAGTATCACCCCATTACCTCACAGCCAGCCAGTCAGAAGAAATTCACACACCCTGCAGCCCTTCTCCCAGATTTTTAAAATAAAAGCTCTTCCCTGAAAAACTGCTGGGGGCGCAGGGAGTTCAGGCTTTTTGAGCACAACCTGCCCATTCTTCTTGGTTGGCCCTTGTGAAAAACATTTCTCTGCTCCAAACTCCAACTTTTAGGTTTGCTTGGCCCTACTGTGCACTGGGCACACAAACTTGAGTTTGACAAAGATAATAATAATAAGGAGGCTGTGGATATAATATCAAAGGAGTTAAGGGGAACTCAAAGTTCCGCTGAGTGTAAGTCTGCTCAGAATAGTAAAAGAGAAGGCTAAAAAAATCAGGACTGCACACAATCTGGGCTTGCAGACCAAAATCTTTTCTGACTTTCTGGAATTTTGTAATGAGCTAGATGGTCTATACAGGCACAGAAACAGGAAAACAGAAGGTCCAGGCAGGATCTCTTATCACAGAATCCTGATAAGAAGAACCTATAGACCATCAATGATGAACATTCTTTAGCCTTCAAGTGAACAAGACCTGGAGAACCCAAGCCAAAGAGAAGAAATGAGCTTAATATTTATGAAGATATCCAGGAAGGGTAAAAACCACAGGTAGTCTAAAGGACTCATTTTACTGGAGAACAATTAACATTATTAAGAAAGTCTTTTGTATTATTATCTCAAATCCTTCCCAATGCAGATTGAACCCACATAGATTTAGGCAATAGTAATTCAAGAAAACAAGTTACAACCTACTATTAAGAAGGAAAAAAATAGAATTAGTGTTTTCTACAGTCATATTTGTTTTCATTACCTGGTTCTCTGCTTATATTTCTAGTTAAGAGAAGGCTTTAAGTGAGAAAAAGGTCTCATAGCTCATTAGTTTCATTTTCTCTCTTGCTCCACTAGCTCTAAGAGGGAAGGGCTTTTGTTTTGTTTTGTTTTGTTTACGACTATCCCCAGAGTCTAGAAATAGTGCCTGACATTTAATAGATATTTAGACATTCAATAAATTTTGAAATAATTAGACTTGCAGTATCATCTATTATCTAATCACAACTCCTTACACTTACACACTATACCCTTATTTCTGAAGACAATCCTCATCAAACATGAACCTTGATGACAGTACTCTCCTTTCTCAAACTTTTCAAAGGATGCACATGGTTTAGGAGAACATCATTATTCCTTAATAAGCTATTCAAGGTACTTGTCTACACACCTGAAACTAACAAAATACTGTAAATTAATTATGGTTGTGATTTAGTCTCTCAGTCATATCTGACTCTTGTGATCCCATGGAATGTAGCCTGCCAGACTCCTCTGTCCATGGGACTCTCCAGGCAAGAATACTGGAGTGGGTAGCGATTCCCTTCTCCAGGGGATCTTCCCCACCCAGATATCGAACCCAGGTCTCCTGCATTGCAGGCAGCCTCCTTATCAACTGAGCCACCAGGGAAACTGACACTTAATAAACATTTAGACATTCAATAAATATTGAAATAATTAGACTTGCAATATCATCTAATCACTCTCCTTGCCTCTTTACACTTACACAATACACCCTTTATTTCAGGTCAGTCGCTCAGTTGTGTCCGACTCTTTGCGACCCCACGAATCGCAGCACGCCAGGCCTCCCTGTCCATCACCAACTCCTGGAGTTCACCCAGACTCACGTCCATCGAGTCAGTGATGCCATCCAGCCATCTCATCCTCTGTCGTCCCCTTCTCCTCCTGCCCCCAATCCCTCCCAGCATCAGGGTCTTTTCCAAAGAGTCAACTCTTCGCATGAGGTGGCCAAAGTACTAGAGTTTCAGCTTTAGCATCATTCCTTCCAAAGAAATCCCAGGGCTGATCTCCTTCAGAATGGACTTATTAAGTGTAAATTAATTATACTTCAATTAAAAATAGGAAAAAAAATAAGCTGTTTTGGAAAGGGCTATATTCTGTATTCTGGAAAGGGCTTATGTCTTCAGATTCACCTGCCAGAGCCTGTGCCTTCTGCATCAGGACTGTGGTTGGCCTGGCTGATGCATTTTCTCTTCCTAGGACACTCCCTTCCCAACTTCCGCTTTCTCTTGGCAAACTCTTACTTATCCCTTAAGATTCAGAATGAATGTCACTCCTTCTGGGAAGTCTTCTCAGACTAACCCTAAATCTGGTTGCTTACTTTGGCACACAATGCTACAAAAATGCTTCTATCAACATGTTTAAAATATACTGGATTATGAACTTACATGTTTGTGTTTTCTACTACTGCGTTCTCTATAATTACTTTTAGGTTAGGTACTGTGGCTTAGTCATTTCTCTATCCCCAGTGCCAGATAGCATGTTTGTTGCAAAATCAACACAATATTTGGGGATAGGAACACTGAAAAGGTTCTGAGGCATTGGTGACATTTTAAAAAATATTTTAAATTAAATGTTTATTTTGGTTTGTAAGTCAACGTTATTTTTAAATAACGTTGATGATCACTAAAAGTTTCATCTATTAAGTACTACATGACACAGTCTGTCTTCATTATTTAGCTTTCTTTTTTTTATTGTGGTAAAATACATATAAGATGAAATTTACCCTATTAATCATTTTTAAGTATAAAATTCAGTGGCAGTAGTTGCATTCACAATTCTGTACAACCATCATTATTTTCTCATTTCCAGAACTTTTCTATCGTCCCAAACAGAAATGCTATACCAATTAAACAACCTCCCATTTCTCCTGGCCCTAGCCCCTGACAACCTCTACGCTGCTTACTGTTTTGATGGGCCACTCTAGGTACCTCATATAAATGAAATTATACAATATTTGTTCTTTCGTGTTTGGTTTATTCACTTTAGCAAAACAGTTTTAAGGTTCATGCATGTTGTAACATGTATCAGAATTTCATTCCTTTTTAAGGCTGAATTATAATCCATTGTATGGATATATCATATTTGGTTTATCTAATTCATCTACTGATAGATATTTGTGTTATTTCCACCGCTATTGTGACTAGTACTACTGTACAAGTATCTGTTTGAATTTCTGCTTTCAATACTTTGGGACATACACATTAGAGTGGAATTGATGGATCATAAGGTGACTCTGTGTTTAACTTTTTGAGGAACTACCAAACTGTTTTTTGCATTGGCTACAACATGCACATTCCCATCAAAAATGTACAAGGCTTCCAATTCTTAGGAGGCCTCACTACCGCTTGTTAGTTTCCATTTTTAATAATGGCTGTTCTAATGGTATGACTTGCGGCATGTTGATGGCATTAAAATTTGTTTTTTGCTATATTTATATTTTCAATTTTGAGAATGAAATTTGAGTGATAAATTCCTATGCTTAAATTTTGAAAAATTAGAAACACTGTTATTTATAAAATCCACATGTCCCTCAGCTTAGGTAGGAAAATGCTCAGTTGTGTCCAACTCTTTGAGACCCCATAGACTGTAGCCCACCAGACTCCTCTGTCCGTGGAATTCTCTGGGCAAGAATACTGGAGTGGGTTGCCATTTCCTTCTCCAGGGGATGTTCCCAACCCTGGGATCAAACCCTGGTCTCCTGGACAGCAAGCAGATTCTTTACCATATGAGCCACCAGCTTAGGTATAGTTTTACAAAAAGTAGAGATACACACACATATATATATACATATATATACACATATTATATGTATATACACATATAAGTAAAAAGTAGGAGGGAAAATGATTCTCATTTTCTGTCACTCAGCAATTTCCTGAGTTAATAACCTTTACAATGCAGTCTGTAAGTGCTTCTGAAAACATATTTAATTGACAATTGTATGAAGCAGGACTGTTCTAGTAATAATCTCCAGTGAAACTTATTCCATATTTTTGCATTAGTTTGAGCATTTTTATGATTTTAAGGATGGAAAAAAGCTTACAGAAAACCACACATATGCAAATAGTGAATATGAAAATATGCACAGGAAATATTGCTTATTTTTATGAATTTTTTATAGCACATTAAAGAAAAACCAATGTTTTTGCAGTATTAAAGTTCACAATTTCAGCAATCTATTAAGGCCTCTAGAAGAACATTAGTTACGGCAGGGAACTCCAGCACTTTAGAGAGTTGCCAATGGAAAAAGGTTTCTCTCTCACAGACTTAACTGAGAGAAGCGTTTAACAGGAGGCAATTTTATAATGTGACTACAATACTCTCTGAAGGCAATCACACACTCAGAATTGGTTGATTTATAGGAACTTGGCCTTAGTGTCCTAAAATGAGTCTTTGACAGACAGCAGTATTTTTATGAGACAAAAGGTAGGAAGGTGATCATCCCTGACACTCTGTGCTAGTACCATATAAGTACCACTGGCAGTTGTAAGATTTTGTGAACTTTGTCATATGGTTACCTAGCAAAATTCTTATCATGACCCTATGAAGTAGGCATTGCTGGGTCTAATACCTCCAATACCTCCATTTGTGGGCAGCAGACCCTGAGGCCAAGAGTAATATCTTTCCCTAGTTCACAGAGCAAGTCAGCAGATGAGTTGGGCAATGTGTATTAGTAGAAGATGCATGAGCTTTGGAGAGAGACAGTCAAGTTCAAATCCTGGCTCTGGCACTCTATAGTTGTTTTCTTGGAAGTCTCCTCAAATTCTTTAAGTCTTAGGTTCATGTCTTATAAAATGAGATTAATAATATCTATCTATCTCACTGCACTGTTTCGAGAATAAATATTTAATAATGGGAAAGAGTTTTAGCAAACTCTGGGAGATAGTGAAGAACAGGGAAGCCTGGCATGCTGCAGTCCATGTGGTCACAAAGAGTTGGACACAACTGAGCGACTGAACAACAACAACCAGTATTCTTGCCTGAGAAATCCCATGGACAGAGGAGCCTGGCATGCTCCAGTCTATGGGATTTCAAAGAACCGGGCACAATGGCTGAACAACAACAGGAATTATTCTGTTACATTTCTCCCAGCCACGCCCATGTAAGATATCAGTAATCAATCATAGCACACTTTCACACAAAGCTGGGGCAACCTAAGAATCTTTCTCAAGCTAATATGGTGGGCAGCTATACCAGCTGAACAGGGTAGGCAGCAGAGGTGGGACTTCTTTGTCACCCTGCTCCTCAGAGCTGCACTCACTGCTCTTTGCTTTCACACTCTCTGTCCCTCGGGAATGTTCTTTATCAGCTTATATGAAAAGTCAAGACATTTTGTAGCTGGGTCCATTTGCTTAGAAAGTCCTCGTCCTCTTTCCCCTCTTCTGTCGATTCTAAGCTAATCTATCCCCATCTGCCTGTGACACTATCCTTGAGTGTGCAAGAGGCAAACAGAGGAGGAGAGGTTATTTACATGGAGGAGGAGTGTGGGATAAGAAAAAAATATCCAGACCAACATGGGTCTTTGCTATTGTTTTTCCTAATTTTTTGGTTGTATTGACCTTTTTGAGATTTGTCTGGTAACAGTACAGGTATACCTTGTTGTATTGTACTTCACAGACACTGTGGGTTTTTTGTTTTTTTAACAAAAATTGAAGGTTTGTTGCAACCCTTTGTTGAGAAAGTCTATTTTTCCAACCATATTTGCTCACTTTGTCTCTGTGTCACATTTTGGTAATTCTTGCAATACTTTAAGCTTTTTCATTATTACTGTATCTGTTGTGGTGATCTGTGCTCAGTGATCTTTGATGTTATTTTTATAATTGTTTGGGGACACCAGAAACCTCACTCATATAAGCTAGAAAACTAGCTTAATAAATGTGTGTGTTTTGAGTGCTCCACTAACTGGCTGTTTCCTTATCTTGTTCCCTCTCTTCAGGTCTGCTTAATCTCTGAGACACAACGAAGTTGAAATTAGGCTGATTATTAATCCTACAATAGCCTCTATGTAGTCAAATGAAAGGATAGTCACATGTCTCTCTCAAAGGATAGAGATGATTAAGCTTAGTGAGGAAGACATGTCTAAGCTGAGACAGGCCAAAATGTAGGTCTTTCCCACCAAACAGTTAGCCAAGTTGTGAATGCAAAGGGAAAATTCTTGAAGGGAATTAAAAGTGCTACTCATAAAAAACACATAAAAAAAATCAACACATAAGAAAAATAAGAAAGTGAACATTGCTGATACGGAGAAAATTTTGGTGCTGGATAGAAGATCAAACCAGCCACAATATTTCCTATGCCAGAGACTAATCCAGAGCAAAGCTCTAACTCTCTTTAATTAAATGAAGACTGAGAAAGATGAGGCAGCTGCAGAAGAAAAATTTGAAGCTAGCAGAGCTTGGTTCAAGAGATTGAAGGAAAGAAGCCATCTCTATAACATAAAATTGCAAGGTGTGGTAGCAAGTGGTGATGCAGAAGTTGCAGCAAGTTATCCAGAAGCTCTTATTAGAATAATTCATGAAGGTGCTTTCATGAATCAACAATAGATTTTCAATGTAGATGAAACAGGCTTCTATTGGGAAAAGTGCCATCTAGGACTTTCATAGCTAGAGAGGAGGAGTCAATACCTCGTTTCAATGCTTCAAAAAACAGGCTCCCTTTTGTTAGGTGCTAGTGAAGTTGGTGACTTTAAGTTGGAGCCAATGACTTCCCTGGTGGCTCAGATAGTAAAGTGCCTGCCTGCAATGCAGACAATCCAGGTTCAATCCCTAGGTCAGGAAGATCTCCTGGAGAAGGAAATGGCAATCCACTCCAGTATTCTTGCCTGGAAAATCCCATGGACGGAGAAACCTGGTAGGCTACAGTCCATGGGGTCGCAAAGAGTCAGACATGACTGAGTGACTTTAATTTCACTTTAATGATTATTTGCCATTCTGAAAATTCTAGGGCCTTTAAGAATTATGCTACATCTACTCTGCCTGTGCTCTATAAATGCAAAAACAAAGCCTGGATGACAGCACCTCGACTGACAGCATAGCTTACTGAATATTTTAAGCCCACTGTTGAGACCTGCTGCTCAGAAAAAAGATTCCTTTCAAAATATGACTGCTCACTGGCAATGTACCTGGTGACCCAAGAGCTCTGAGGGAGATGTACAAGGAGAGTAATACTGTTTTCAGGCCTGCTAATACAACATTCATTTTGCAGCCCAAGGATCAGGGAGTAACTTAGACTTTTAAGTCTTATTATATACAAAATACGTTTTATAGGGCTATTGCTGCCATAGACAAAAATTCCTCTGATGGATTGGACCAAAGTCAGCTGAAACCTCCTGGAAAGGATTCATCATTCTAGATGCCATTGAGAACACTCATGATTCATAGGAAGAGATCAAAATATCAACATTAACAGGAGTTTGGAAGAAGTTGACTTCTACCCTCATGGATGACTTTGAGAGGTTTAAGACTTCAGTGGAAGAAGTCACTGCAGAGGTGGAAATAACAAGAGAATTAGAATTAGAAGCGGAGCCTGAAGATGTGACTTCATTGTTGCAATCTCATGATAATACTTACATAGATGACTTTTCTGGAGATGAAATCTACTCCTGGTGAAGATGCTGTGAAGATTATTGAAATTACAACAAAGGATTTAGAACATTGCATAAACTTAGCTGATAAAGCAGAGGCAGTGTTTGTAAGAATTGACTCCGATTCTATTAACAAAAGAAGTTCTGCTGTGGGTAAAATGCTATCAAACAGGTTTGTATACTATGGAGAAATGATCCGTGAAAGGAAGAGTCAATTTCTGAGGCAAACTTCAATGTTGTCTATTTTTAAAAACGATCACAGCCACCCCAAACTTCAGCAACCACCACCCTGATCAGCCAGCAACAATCAACATCAAGGTAAGACATTTCACTAGCAAGAAGATTACAACTCAGCGAAGGTTCAGATTATATGGATAGCACTTTTTAGCAATAAAATATTTTTAATTAAGGCATGTGCATTGTTTCTTTAAATAGAAGGCTGTTGACTGCTTAATAGACTATAGTGTAAACGTAACTTTTACATGTATTGGGAAACAAAAAAAAATCTATGTCTTGCTTTATTGCAATATTTACTTTATTGCACTTGCCTAAAAATCTCTGAGGTATGCCTGTATTCACTGAAGTAGTCACATCCTGCAATCTGAAGGTTAGCTGTTATGTAAGCATTTGCAGAAAGAAAAATAGAGGCACTGCTCTGTTCAAGGTCACCCCATGAGACATAAATGAAAGTGGCAGACAGCTTGAGGTTGTCACCCTTGATGAATCTGAGGTTATAAAAATGAATTCTTGCATTTTAACCTCTGTGTAATTTTTTGAAGTCAACTCTTCTTGTATTCTTTAATCTCATGATCAAAGAATGCAGCTTTTCAAAAATATTTCAGGATTGAAATTTCATTTTCCCTGAGTTAAACTGGGAAGAAAGCAGGAGTTCTTATTTGCCCTAATGGTAAACAAAGAAAATGTTATTCCTCCAGTCTCTTGGGCTCAAATGTGGCTGAAAGGATTTCGCTTCAGTTGGGAAACAAAACAAGAATAGCTATCCCATTAGGTTTACCAAATACTTGTTAGCAATTGGCTTAAAAGCTTCCTTTGGAAATCTTCTTGACTTAGAGTCGGTGTTCAGATGGTGAAGAGATTTCTTATTCCACCCTTAAACAGTGCTTCGTCATCATCAAATTCACAACCCTGCTTTGTCTCCAAGATTCATTTGTCACCAAGACTTGTCCTGGACCACATTTCCTTCAGTGATTCCTTTATAAAACAGATGGAAAATGAATAGAATATTGTCACAAAGTCTAGACATAACTAATCAGGTCTATTTCCTAATACCAATATGTTAGGGTGTGGAATAGTGGAGACAGAATGTACTATCTTGTAAGCTCTCAATAAGTGGTTATAGATGTGGGCTACTTGAGCTAGTACCCAGGACAACATATGTCATTTGAGGGTCTCAGTGGACTCACAGTAACAGAAGACCTTAAAGAGTCCCTCACAATCCTGAGACCACCCACTGGGCTGCAGAACCTAATCTAAGCAGTTCCTTTTTGACTACCATTTGGCTCTTGCTCTGCAAAGAACAAATCAATCTAGGGTAAGTAGGATGTTTTAAAAGCTTCATTTTTGTTTCTTAAATGTCTTTGTGAGTTGAAGGAACATTTAAAAATAAAAACGACATTTGTTTCTCAACAGTCACAGTTCAAATGGCATGTACAAGTCTCCCTGCGGTCATTTTTAAAACTTGAAAAGCTTTTCATGTTGCCTTTTAAACAGAGAAGCAATTTGAACATGAAGGAAAGCATTTAGCATTCCAAAATAGTGAGCGTGAGTGTCAGCCCTTCCGGAGCGCTATCAAGTAACTTTGGTCTGCAGGACTGAAGAGTCATTTCTGTGGACACGGCTTACACTAGAAGATCCACTTTACAGATGCGCATCAATTCTCATTATCATTGGAATGGACTCTGGGGAAAATTAGGAGAGACGAATTTATCTTCAGCATTTTCTGCACTGCGGCACAACGGGAAAGAACATGGCCTTCAGACAGACGCAGACTTCCATCCCAGCTCCACCAGTGACCAGCTGAGGGACGCTGGGCACTTATTCTAGCCCCTTGAACCTTGACTTCCACAGAGTTAGCAGAATTACGACACCTACTTTGCAATCCTTATGTTCGATAAGATACAGGACATGGAACGATACCAGCACAGGAACGGTTCGCAGTGGGCGTTCATTCTTTCCCCCGATCTCCGCCCCCGCCCCTCGCTCACCTCCGCAGTACTGAGATCTCCACTCATGGCAGCCCTGCCCAGCGTTACGTAGCTGACTGTATTTTAGGGTGGCATTCCCCATTAAAATTTACGTGCACTGTGATTTAATTGTGTCCTCGGGTCCCTGCCGTTTCTGCCAGATAGGCTCACCACTGTGATATCCTTACATACAAGTCAAGGTTTATTAAAATGGGTGCCAGTGGTTAACCTCTTACTCCTCCCAAAATAAGAGTAATATTTAGCCCAGAACTTTCAGAAAAATAATGTCTGAATCCAAAGCCCATAATGGGTGGAGGGGTGGTGGGTGGGGTTCAGTCGAAGCTGGAGGTTAGTTTAAGAATATGTGTGTATGGAGACATTTTTCAGTTTTCACCCTTCAGAGCATACCCACAAGTACCTCCCTTCTGCTTCAACATACCTAAAAGTAGATGCATAAGACTAGTGACCAAGTGTTGGCAATGCATATTCATGAGGTCTCTCTGACCCTAGCCCGTAGTTTATACTCTTGAAGTTAGAATACTAAGGTCTCACCCAGAGGTTCAACCCCACCTAGGACTCAGGAACATTCATGATTTCTAGCAAGGCCTGGAAAGGACATTTCTCTTGACAAGCTCTCAGGCTCTGCAGCCTTCTGGCCCTTATGACAGCAGTTGGCCCTGCTCTGGCCTTAACGACAGCTTCCACTGCTGGCCTTTTCCTTGGCTCTTCTATCACCAAGCTCTGCCTTGCTCTTCACTTTCAGGAACTGACTCCCTGTACGGTGGCTCCATGATGACCTCAGATCCTCCCTGCCTGATATTCCAGTTTCTTCAAAGCCATCAATCTGCCTTCCTCCTGGGCCAGCCTGCCCCACTTCCTGTTCTCTTAGGACCTAAGATTCTGTCCCTGGCTTCTACCCTCCTATAAAGAGCACACTGGGTTTGGGAAATTATTGCATAACCAATGTCTGTGAAACTATAGGCTTGGAAAATACAAATAAATGGTACCCTGTTCTTTTTTTTTTAATTTAATTTTATTTAACTTTACAATATTGTATTGGTTTTGTCATATATCAAAATGAATCTGCCACAGGTATACATGTGTTCCCCATCCCGAACCCTCCTCCCTCCTCCCTCCCCATACCATCCCTCTGGGTCGTCCCAGTGCATCAGCCCCAAGCATCCAGTATCGTGCATCGAACCTGGACTGGTGACTCATTTCATATATGATATTATACATATTTCAATGCCATTCTCCCAAATCATCCCACCCTCTCCCTCTCCCACAGAGTCCAAAAGACTCTTCTACACATCAGTGTCTCTTTTGCTGTCTCGTATACAGGGTTATTGTTATGATCTTTCTAAATTCCATATATATGCATTAGTATACTGTATTGGTGTTTTTCTTTCTGGCTTACTTCACTCTGTATAATAGGCTCCAGTTTCATCCACCTCATTAGAACTGATTCAAATGTATTCCTTTTAATGGCTGAGTAATACTCCATTGTGTATATGTACCACAGCTTTCTTAGCCATTCATCTGCTGATGGACATCTAGGTTGCTTCCATGTCCTGGCTATTATACACAGTGCTGCGATGAACATTGGGGTACACGTGTCTCTTTCCCTTCTGGTTTCCTCAGTGTGTATGCCGAGCAGTGGGATTGCTGGGTCATAAGGCAGTTCTATTTCCAGTTTTTTAAGGAATCTCCACACTGTTCTCCATAGTGGCTGTACTAGTTTGCATTCCCACCAACAGTGTAAGAGGGTTCCCTTTTCTCCACACCCTCTCCAGCATTTATTGCTTGTAGACTTTTGGATCGCAGCCATTCTGACCGGCGTGAAATGGTACCTCATAGTGGTTTTGATTTGCATTTCTCTGATAATGAGTGATGTTGAGCATCTTTTCGTGTTTGTTAGCCATCTGTATGTCTTCTTTGGAGGAATGTCTATTTAGTTCTTTGGCCCATTTTTTGATTGGGTCATTTATTTTTCAGGAATTGAGCTGTAGGAGTTGCCTGTATATTTTTGAGATTAGTTGTTTGTCTGTTGCTTCATTTGTTATTATTTTCTCCCATTCTGAAGGCTGTCTTTTCACCTTGCTTATAGTTTCCTTTGTTGTGCAGAAGCTTTTAATTTTAATTAGGTCCCATTTGTTTATTTTTGCTTTTATTTCCAATATTCTGGGAGGTGGGTCATAGAGGATCCTGCTGTGATGTATGTCAGAGAGTGTTTTGCCTATGTTCTTCTCTAGGAGTTTTATAGGTACCCTGTTCTAATAGAAAAATGTACACTGAAGATTGGAAGGCAGCTAATGGTGAAAAGCATTAGCACTGATGTCAGACAGACTTGGGGCTGAATTAGGCACAGCCCTACTGGTCTCAGTGATTTATTTACATTCCCTGCTCTGGTTCCCTCATCTCAAAAATTGGACTAACAATATTTATCTCAGAGAGTTGCTGCAAGGATAAAAATCACAAAATGGATATAAAATCAGTTCAGTCACTCAGTCATATCTAACTCTTTGCCACCCCATGGACTGCAGCACACTAGGCTTCCCTGTCCATCACCAACTCCCAGAGCTTGCTCAAACTCATGTCCCTTGAGTTGGTGATGCCATCCAACCATCTCATCTTCTGTCATCCCCTTCTCCTCCCAGATAGCTCAGTTGGTAAAGTATCTGCCTGCAATGCAGGAGACCCTGGTTCAACTCCTGGGTTGGGAAGATCCACTGGAGAAGGGAAAGGCTACCCACTCCAGTATTCTGGCCTGGAGAATTCCATGGACTATAACCCATGGGATTGCAAAGAGTTGGACACGACTGAGTGACTTTCACATGCATATAAAATAATTAGCACAATGCCAGACACAGAGTAAATGCTCAAGAAAACGCAGATAATTTTATAAGCATTATCATAATGACTATTGAATAAGAGGTATGCATGAACGCAAGAGAGGAGATTTCTGCCTGTGGACTTCAACTCATCCAAAAATGGAGAGGCAAAGATAACATGGGTTATATTCTTAAATAACCATAGTCTCTGAAGTTTGAGAGAAAAATTGGGAAATGAGTTGTCACACCAACAGACAGCTGTGGTACACACAAGGGGGCCTGCCTCCCAGCCAAGGAAGACACTTTCTGAAAAATTGGCAAGGCAATAAGATTAGAGCCAGGGATAAAGGTTTTGCTTTGGGATGAACCCAAAACACAGAATAGAACTTTAAGCTATTTAAAAATGGCTGTCAAACATTTTAGCTTAATTTTCAGCTGTATTTTGGAAGACCACATCATAAGCTTCCAGAATATAAGTCATTAGGTACTTCTAATCTCAGATATAAAACTATACATTTTGCCCATGAAGCATCAATCATGTTTTAAATTTCCTATATTTTATGATACATTGCTATCTTGGAGCTTTGCAGATCTGGGGACAGAATTGCTCCTCTCAAGGTTAACTGATTCCTAGAGATGGCTAACAGCTTGCCCGTGGGCATGCCTTTCATATACAACCAATGAATCCCAAATCCATACCCCCACCTGCTTCCTTTTACTGGTCCCTGCTCTTGAGGATAGGATCCCTCTGCTCTAAACCACTCCAGGATTCAGGTACCTGATAGGTAGACTCCCCCAATATCTTAGCGTCTGCTGAAATCACTCAAATTACCCAGTCCTAAGCTCAGCTGCTTAGCCTGCTTGCCCATTCCTTCTTGCAACCACCACAATAAAGTTTTGTGTCCAATCTTTTCCTCACTCTTCTGCCTCCTAACCAGACTTGGTGTTCCCCAAGTAGCTCTGTGTATTGACATTTGCCCTTTCCTCTTGAGAACTGTGAGTAACAAACTCTTATCTTTTTGGTGGCAGTTGTCTCCTGAGCTGTTGGTCTCACCATCCTTGCATAACAACAAAGTCCCAGGTACATTTTTAAACAACCCAAAGCAAGGGAAATCTGTATTCAGAAGTCTCCAGATTCTGGCTCCATCAGCTTGGTCATTTGTATCTCATGCATAGCCTCAGTTTCCTCCCTTATAAAAGTAAAATAGCAGTTTTATCTCACAGAGCCACGGGGAAGATTTATACACATGAAAAGTCCATCACTGTTAATGCTTAACTAATGTTTGTCCCTGCATTTGTTCACTCACCAGATCATTCTTTACCATCCACCTGTAACCTATAAATGCTATTCAATTATCACTTAGTTTGTGCTAGTCAATTATGAGTAAATTCTAATGTCTTTCCACATGTCTATAGCCGCTGCTGCTGCTGCTAAGTCGCTTCAGTTGTGTCCGATTCTGTGTGACCCCATAGACAACAGCCCACCAGGCTCCCCCGTCCCTGGGATTCTCCAGGCAAGAACACTGGAGTGGGTTGCCATTTCCATCTCCAATGCATGAAAGTGAAAAGTGAAAGTGAAGTCTCTCAGTCGTGTCCCACTCTTAGCAACCCCATGGACCGCAGCTTACCAGGCTCCTCTGTCCATGGGATTTTCCAGGCTATAGCTGCTAAGCACCATCATAAAAATCTCACTCTTTTCACTGTGTGTGATCTCATTGGGTCTCCTTCCCTTGGGTGCTTTGCTTGATTTCTGCTGCAGTTGCTTGAAAGCAACGCAGGTTTGGAAAAGGCCAGTCTCCCCAGTTCTGCTGGACTCTATCAATCTTATCAAGCAATTCTGTCTGCAAAAGGAGAGTCAAAAACCCTTCTGCCAGGCAGCTAAAGAAATCACGGCAGATAATTAGTAAAATAAACATCTAGTACAAAAATAAATAGCAGATAATTAGTAAAATAAACATCTAGTGGCTGGCAAACTAGTACAGCCACTATAGAGAACAGTGTGGAGATTCCTTAAAAAACTGGAAATAGAACTGTCTTATGATCCAGCAATCCCACTGCTGGGCATACACACTAAGGAAACCAGAAGGGAAAGAGACACGTGTACCCCAATGTTCATCGCAGCACTGTTTATAATAGCCAGGACATGGAAGCAACCTAGATGTCCATCTGCAGATGAATGGCTAAGAAAGCTGTGGTACATATACACAATGGAGTATTACTCAGCCATTAAAAGGAATACATTTGAATCAGTTCTAATGAGGTGGATGAAACTGGAGCCTATTATACAGAGTGAAGTAAGCCAGAAGGAAAAACACCAATACAGTATACTAACGCATATATATGGAATTTAGAAAGATGGTAACGATAACCCTGTATACGAGACAGCAAAAGAGACACTGATGTGTAGAAGAGTCTTTTGGACTCTGTGGGAGAGGGAGAGGGTGGGAAGATTTGGGAGAATGGTATTGAAACATGTGAAATGTCATGTATGAAACGAGATGCCAGTCCAGGTTCAATGCACAATGCTGGATGCTTGGGGCTGGTGCACTGGGACGACCCAGAGGGATGGTATGGGGAGGGAGGAGGGAGGAGGGTTCAGGAAAATTTTAATTAAAAAAATTAAAAAAAAAAAAAAAAAAACATCCATAAAAAAAAAAAATATTCATACCGTTTTGACCCAGTGATTCCACTCCTCAGCATCTATTCCACATTAAATGTTGTGTGCTGTGCTAAGTCACTTCAGTCATATCTAATTCTTTGTGACCCTATGGACAGTAGCCTGCCAGGCTCCTCTGTCCATGAGATTCTTCAGGTGTGAATACTGGAGTGGATTACCATGCCCTCCTTTAGGGGATCTCCTGACCCAGGGATTGAACCTGTATCTCTTGCATCTCCTGCATTGGCAGGCGTGTTCTCTACCATTAGCACCACCTGGGGAGCCCTAAACATTGTAACACATACATAAATTAATGTATATATTCACTGTAACACTGTCAGCAATCTATAGGAAAATGACTGAATGAATAAAGGATGCCCACAGAAAAATATGCTTTGCAAGGAAATTGTTGGCTTAGGAGAGATCCATGATATGTGATTAAATGAAGAAATAATAATAATACAGTGAAAATTAAAAAAAAAAAAAAAAAGAAAGAAATCACGGCAGATAATTAGTAAAATAAACATCTGAAAGCTGCAGATCATTTGTACTGCACTCTAAGCATTGTGGGTGTTTTATCGCCTACACTCTTCTCATTAGAGAACAGGGGCTGATAAATGCTAAAGTAGAAAGAGAGTTCCTGAAATCAGAGAGCCAATGTCCTCACTGGACTGATATGTCCATGAGGATCAATAGAAAGAAGGAAAATGATCAGAGAAACTGAGTGTGGCAGAGCTTCCCCTTGGGGCCAAGTTTGAGACAGATGGCAAATGAGGCAACCTTAAGGGAGAGAGACAGTCCTGCATTTTTACTTGTATCCTGAGGAACAAGACCAAGGAGAACATGGAGAACTTGCCAAGAATTGTGCAAAAGGAGCTGGTCCCAACCACAGGGACCAGCTGGGAGTCCCTGGGAGTCACACTGGGAGATGGTGGCCATGCGGTGCCAAGACCCGCTCATGGCCTCAGAAGTCCTGCCCATGAGTGAGGATCCTCTGTCTACATCATGGCCAATTCCACTGCATTCATGTAGTGGTCATTTGAAATACCGTTTTCAAAGAATTCTAAACTCCGAACAGCTATATGAAAGGGGTTATTATCGATGACAGAATTATTGTGCTTCCATTTCCTGCTTGAAGAGTATGCACAAATATTTTAAAGTGCAGAGGTATGGAAACAGAGGAGGTACCATTCCTGGTTTTGCTACTTGCCTTCTGTGTGAACTTGAGCAAGCCGCCTGATTTCTTGATCCCCAGCTTCTTCCTGCAAAATAAATAAAATATAGGGCCTACCCCACTGGGTTGTTGTAAGAGTTAGAGAAGATTTGCATATAAGTCTCTCAGCACGGGGCCTGATGCATAGTAAGTGAAAGTGAAGTGAAAGTCGCTCAGTTGTGTATGACTCTTTGCTAGTTACAGTCCAATGGAATTCTCCAGGCCAGAATACTGGTGTGGGTAGCCTTTCCCTTCTCCAGGGAATCTTCCCGACCCAGGAATTGAACCAGGGTCTCCTGCATTGCAGGCAGATTCTTTATCAATTGAGCTATCAGGGAAGCCCCAATGCATAGTAAGTGCTCAGTAAATATTACTGGTTAATATTTGCCCAGGCTCCTCAGGTTTCTCATATAAGTAAAATTATAGGACTTTTCCTGAGGCTACCCAGACTACCCAGGCCTCTGCTACCCAAGACAAGGCTTTCTCTAAGCATGGGTGTGTCTGTTGACTTGAATGGGAAGGCCGAGGCTGACTAGGAAATTCCCATGATGGTAACAAGTTCTTGCAGAAGAGTTATAGTGTTTTATGTCATTGTTTTAAGATTGCACCAGGCTTGATGTTGTTATTGTACACCTTGGGTCATAGTCTACAATTTGCTCATCTGTGGTCAGACGCTTGGACTAACCTAGAGATTTCCGAAGTGTTGTATAGATCACTTATGTGTCTTGGATAATTATTACCTAATTAACAACTTAGTGATTATTTTTGAGTTACTATGTACACAGTATAGAATTTCTCCACGTACATTCTCTTAAGCTTTTGGATGACAAACTTAAGAACTGAGTGCCTTATTTATTTTAAACTTTTTTGGTTCTTTGTTAAAACAGTCCCCCTATTGTGCATGTCTTGTATGAGAGCTGCTGTCAGTAGCCATGGCTCCAGTCACCATTGAAATAAATATCAACATAAGACATTCCTTTGTCAGTCAGTTCAGTCACTCAGTCGTGTCCAACTCTTTGCGACCCCATCAATCGCAGCACACCAGGCCTCCCTGTCCATCACCAACTCCTGGAATTCACTCAAACTCATGTCCATCGAGTCGGTGATGCCATCCAACCATCTCATCCTCTGTCGTCCCCTTCTCCTTCTGCCCCCAATCCCTCCCAGCATCAGGGTCTTTTCCAATAAGTCAACTCTTCGCAGGAGGTGGCCAAAGTATTGGAGTTTCAGCTTTAGCATCAGTCCTTCTAATGAACATCCAGGACTGATCTCCTTTAGGATGGACTGGTTGGATCTCCTTACTGTCCAAGGGACTCTCAAGAGTCTTCTCCAACACCACAGTTCAAAAGCATCAATTCTTCGGTGCTCAGCTTTTTTCACAGTCCAACTCTCACATTCATACATGACCACTGGAAAAACCATAGCCTCGACTAGATGGACCTTTGTTGACAAAGCAATGTCTCTGCTTTTGAATATGCTATCTAGGTTGGTCATAACTTTCCTTCCAAGGAGTAAGCGTCTTTTAATTTCATGGCTGCAATCACCATCTGCAGTGATTTTGGAGCCTCAAAAAGTAAAGTCTGACACTGTTTCCCCATCTATTTCCCATGAAATGATGGGACCAGAGGCCATGATCTCAGTTTTCTGAATGTTGAGCTTTAGGCCAACTTTTTCACTCTCCTCTTTCACTTTCATCAAGAGGCTTTTTAGTTCCTCTTCACTTTCTGCCATAAGGGTGGTGTCATTTGTACTAACTTCCAATTAAGTCTCACCAAGCTGTGCAAATATTAGGAAAAATCAGGTGAAATTCTGAATTTAAACAAGACCTGGAACTTATATCTTCAGTTTATCCAATAATCAAAAGAAAAAGGGTCTAATAAGTACTCATTACTTTTCAAAGTTCTATTCTTTTCCTGCCTTTTCAGGTTTCCAAAAATCAACAACTTTTGCAATTAGCGTAGTACTCACTCTTTATACTTTTTGCTGATGGTAAACACACCCACTACTAATTAGTTTGGGACAGCTGTCTTGTTTGAGTGGCTAAAATACTCCCCCGCCCTCTTGGATATAATTCATTATTTGTCTGTTAATAATAACTGAGATGGCTGGATGGCATCACCGACTCTATGAATGTGAGTTTGAGTGAACTCCGGGAGTTGGTGATGGACAGGGAGGCTAGGCGCGCTGCAATTCATGGGGTCGCAAAGAGTTGGACACGACTGAGTGACTGACCTGAACTGAACTGAACTACTGTCAGGATCTGGGACCAGAGCAAAATCAGGGGGTCAGGACATATAAAATAATCCAGAGCCAGGCTCTCATGCTGGAAGGCTAGTTACATAAGAAAACCAGGCACTGCCAATGCAAAGTGATGAGACAGAAAGGGAACTGGACTTGCCAGGTTTTCATCTATAATGAAGGCCTTTGTGTTCAGTGGCCAAGTCATAGCAAATACGATGCAGATGCAGGCATTAACATACTGTGAACACTAGAATGCTGTGTATTATAAGGAGCTACCAACACTGCATTTACTGTTGACATTATTACTTTACTTGAACACTGATAGACAAAAGAACTTGTGACATGATTTAAAAGTTGTGTCTAGATATTCTCAGAATAAAGTAAATTTCTATAGTCCTCTGAACTTTTGGGGGGGTAATTGAAAAAATATCTTATAATCCCAATTATTTTGAAAAAAAAAGTCAGATCTGTAGAAGAATTGAAAAGCAATTCGAGGAATACCCATTTAGTCTTCATCAAGATTCCCCAGTTGTTATCATTTTACCACGTAGTGCCCACTCTCAGTCTCTTTTTATTTATAATTAAAGGATGTGAAAGTCAATAGTTTATATTATGATATCTCACTTGTAAATATTTCAGCTTATATTTTCTAATACTATGATATTTTTCTAGCTAAATAGTATTATCTCAGAGAAATTAACATTTATTCTGAAATAGACAATGTGCTGTCCACATTTAAATATCCCCAATTAACCCCGTTATATTTTATAGCAGTCTTAAAAATCAAGGATCCAAGGATCCAAAATCCAAGGATTTTGTTATCACATTGTATTTGGTTGGTATGTTTCTTTAGTCTCTTTTAACTTAGAAAATGTTCATCAACTCCTGTCTTTTTTGTTTTTCATGACATTGACTTTTTTTTTAAGCGTCCAGGAGCTATCGTACAGAGTGTCTTGCACTCTGTATTTATTTGATTGAATTCTCAGAACTACACTTCTTTTAAACATTTTTGGCAAAAATACTACATATGGTAGTATTGCATATGTTTTACTATTTCAGATGAGGGGCACAAAATATCAGGTTGTCCCTTTACTTGCATCTGTGATAATGCTAAGGTTGGATTTTGCTGAGCTATTTTAGTGAATATGCTTAAGAGCCCCGACACCAAGACTTCTGGGTGCTTTCTTTAGCATGCTAATCCTTCCACAGCTCCCCACTGAGACACATCCCACCTGACCACGCTGGGGACCAGGTTGAGGCCATCCAGGCATGACCAGTAAGGGTACTGATGGAGGAACTTCTCTTTGGAGCCACCCATTTGTATAACGACAGATTTAGCCAATCCACTCAGGAGAAAGCTTCACTGGCATTTTACCACAAAAGGTGCATGTTAAGACTTATCCCCATAATACCTGGTTTTTCCCTTAAAGATGGCAGGTCATGTACCATCTGGTTCTCAGTTCTGGGCATGTCTAGGTGGGCACTGATAAACCCACTGAAACATTATTACCATTTGGTTTTGTCCTTTAAAAGTAAATCATCAGCAGTTTCAACACCCAGATGACTAAATGGCAGAGACCACAGCTACAGACAAAGATGGGAGTTGATATTCTGGGTGTCACTGAAGCAAACATATAACCCCTTTACTGCCAGTGAGGCAAACACGTCATTCCAACTTCTCTCTGGGAGGTACAGAAGCTTGTCATGTTATGGGTCCCAAAGCTCAGCCTGCATACAACTTTGCCAGACCACTCTTTCCTCTGGAGCCAGTTCCCTTAAAGTTACTCAGGAGGGCAGGGCCAGAGAGTTTATCTCACTGTGCACCATACATTGAAATGAAGGCAAGACAAAGACAACTGATTTACCTACACTTCTGGCAAAAGATGTACAAGTAGAACAAACCATTTCACTCCACTGGAAAGAATTCATCAGAATAGACTTGGACAAATTATGATCTTCAGGTCATATGAATGTGCACCACAGAAGATGAAGGTTGTAACCTCCTTGGTTCTACTTGACAAACGATAAACAAGCATGGCTGCCTGTCTTTCTCCAACTTAACATTCCCAGTGCTTTCTAAAGGTCTTAATTCTAGTTAGGATGAATCCAAAGAAAAGATGTAAGGGAGAAGAGGCTGCACGAGCAGTTTCACTGAGTATAGCAATAATCCCTGCACTTTGTAGCTGTATTGGTTTCCTATTGTTGCTGTAACATATCACACGTTTAGTTGCTTACAATATGCATTTATTCTCTGGAGGTCAGAGTATAAATCAGTTTCATTGAGCTAAAGCTAAAGTATCAGTAGAGGTGGTTCATTCTGGAGCCTGTGAGAGTAGAAGCTATTTTCTTGACTCTTTCAGTTTCTAGCAGCCACTTTTATTCCTTGGTTTGGGGCCACTTCCTTCTTCTTCACTGTGCATCACGCCAGTGTTGGTTTCCTTCACATCATCTTCTTCAGTACTCAAATCTCCCTTTGCCTCCCACTAAAGACACTTGTAATTGCGTTTAGCACTCATCCAGATAATCCAAGATAATTCTCCCATCACAATACCCTTAACTTAACCTTGTCTGCAAAATCCCTTTGACATTAACTTTGCCAAGTTAATATTCACAGGTTATGGGGATTAGGATGTGGACATCTTTGGGGGCCATTATCCACCCTACCCCAGTAACCTACTACTATATGTACTTTTCACATGTGCGTCACTGGGTTCTCATGACAACTGTTACTGTAGCTGATTTTGTTATCAGTTTCATTTTTAAGTGAGGAAATAGGAACTCGGAGAGGTTAAGTGACTTACATTTAGGAAATGAATGGAACTTATATTCCAACTCAATTCTCCCAGCTCTTCATTCACTGCTCCCTCCTACTAAATAGCAATGAAAGGCAAAAAAAGTCACAAGAGCTGGGGATTTCCAACAGACTGGTATATCACCCAATCAAAGTATGGGAAGAAAACCTATACAGACATTTCTCCAAATAAGACAAACATAGCCAACAGGCACATGAAAAGATATTCAGCATCACTAATTCTTGTACAGCTGTGTGTATGCAGTAATTCTTGTGCATGCTCAGCCAGGTTTTACTCTTTGAGACCCCATGGACTGTAGCTGCAAGTCTCCTCTGTCCATGGAATTTTCCAAGCAAGAATACTGGAGGGGGTTGCCATTTCCTATTTCAGGGGATCTTCCGCACCCAGTGATCAAACTTGCATCTCTTGTGTCTCCTGCACTGGCAGGTAGGTTCTTTATCACTGTACTACCTGGGATACTAATTCTTAGAGAAATGCACATTAAAACTACAATGAGGTACCACCTCAAACCAGTCAGAATGGCCATCATCAAAATGTCTACAAATAACAAATACTGGAGAGGGTTTGGAGAAATAGAAACCCTGCTACACTGTTGGCGGGAACGTAAGTTGATGCAGCCACTATGGAGAACAGTATGAATGTCCCTTAAAAAATGAAAAATAGAGCTACCATACAATCCAGCATCCTAGTCCTGGGTATGTAGCTGAAGAAAATCATAATTCAAAAATGTACATATATCCCAGTGTTCATTGGAGCACTGTTTACAATAGCCAGAACATGGAGCGAACCTAAATGTAAAATAAAAACAGGAATGGGTAAAGAAGATATGGTACATATATACAATGGAATATCAATCAGCCAAAAAAAGAACAAAATAATGCCGCTTGCAGCAACATGGACGAACCTAGAGTTTGTCATTGCTGAGTGAAGTAAGCCCGACAGAGAAAGATATGGTGGTGCTTATATGTGGAATCGAAAAAAATGGTACAAACAAACTTATTTACAATTCAGAAACAAAGTCACAAATGTAGAAAACAAACTTATGGTTACTAGATGGGAAAGGAGGAGGAGGGATAAACTGGCAGATTGGGACTGACATATACACACTGCTATATACAAAATAGATAACTAATAAGAACCTACTGTACAGCACAGGGAACTCTCCTCAATACTCTGTAATGGCTTATATAGGAAAAGAGTCTAAAAATGAGTGGATATATGTATATGCATAACTGATTCACTTTGTTGTACACCCCAAACTAATACAACATTGGAAATCAACTATACTCCTATAAAAGTAAAAAAAAAAAAAAAAAAAAAAGGCTGGAGTATCGATCCAGGTCAAGTCAGGGAACAGAATCCGCACGTTAAACAGAAAGAATTGACTCTAAAAATTAAACCATATACAGGCAGTCTTTGTTTTTCCTGGTAACATGGGACTGTAAAAGTTATTGTGCAAGCTGCAGCTATAGAAACTGATCTTAATAATCAATGGGAAAACTATGATTGTTCTATGAACTTTAGAAATTATTGTCAAAACATTAATGTCTCTTATTGTTGATGTAAATGTATAAGGAAAGGAAAAACATGCTAAAACTGATATTGTTTCAGTTCAGCTCAGTCACTCAGTCGTGTCCGACTCTTTGCGACCCCATGAATCACAGCACGCCAGGCCTCCCTGTCCATCACTAACTCCCGGAGTCCACTCAGACTCACGTCCATCGAGTCAGTGATGCCATCCAGCCATCTCATCCTCTGTCATCCCCTTCTCCTCATGCCCCCAATCCCTCCCAGCATCAGAGTCTTTTCCAATGAGTCAGCTCTTTGCATCAGGTGGCCAAAGATTGGAGTTTCAGCTTTAGCATCATTCCTTCTAAAGAAATCCCAGGGCTGATCTCCTTCAGAATGGACTGGTTGGATCTCCTTGCAGTCCAAGGGACTCTCAAAAGTCTTCTCCAACACCACAGTTTAAAAGCATCAATTCTTCGGCGCTCAGCCTTCTTCACAGTCCAACTCTCACATCCATACATGACCACAGGAAAAACCATAGCCCTGACTAGACGAACCTTTGTTGGCAAAGTAATGTCTCTGCTTTTGAATATGCTATCTAGGTTGGTCATAACTTTCCTTCCAAGGAGTAAGCGTCTTTTAATTTCATGGCTAAGCACCCTATAATTAAATTCCCATGTTTCTAATGCTTTAAAAGTGTTTCATATCTTTATAAAATGTTTAAAAGAGTAATTTATATAGCACAGGGGAATACATGATAAATGATGAAAAAGAAAATGAAAAAATATGTATATGTAACTGAGTCACTTTGCTGTATAGGAGAAATCAATGCAACATTGTAAATCAACTATGCTTCAATAAAACAAAAAGAGACAAAAAATAATAGAAAAGGGGGAAAGTTCACTCAGACAACGATGGAGAAGTAGGCAGGGGTCAGCTCATGCCAGGTCTTACAGGCCACATGTGGTGGCTTTGGGTTGTGTTCACTTAGCTAAGCTGAACAGTGTTTCCCAGAAATTCCTTCGTTGTATGATTCGGGGTTAGCTATACCACAGGAAATATTTTGTGATAGATTCGGAAGGCAGAAGTGAAGCACCAGCCATACTTTTCATGCACTAAAGGTTAGCACAGGGCTTCATGGGCTGTGGTGGATCATGCATGCTATCTTAGATCGATTAGCTCATCTCATTGGTGTAGGGCAGCACTCTGATCTACTGCTGTTCAAACTCTTGCCAGATCCTCTTCTTCATGTCCTGGGCCATGAGAGGACAGCTCTATGGCCAAAGTTGAAATTAGAGGTGTGAGAGACAGACATGGGTTCCAGTTTATCCTTGTGGATTCCAATTCATCCTCATGGGTTTCAAGGTCCACCTCCATCTGGACTTTTGATCACCAGCCTTTTGCTCTATGATAACTTGAAGTTCAGATCTAGACTCAGAGGCAATGGCCAAGAAAGACTACTCCATCAGCCCACAACTGTGCAAGGACTACTGTTTCTAATTAATCACTTTCTTAAAAAAGAGAGAGAGAGAAGAATTTGAACAAGTGCTTGGTTGTCTTCTTCCAGTCTCATAATTTACCATGCTTATCAAGCATCTTATTTGTGCATCAGCAAATTATCATTCTCATTTCTACATTTGGGTCAGTTCTCAACATTTTACGTCTCATGCTTTCGATGTCATAAAATATCTCCTAGAGTTTCTTTGATGTGAAGTGTCTTGCCAGTGTCTTTTCCTCTCAGACACCTTCATCCTTCAAACCAAACCCACTTTCCTCATTTATGCTGTAAGTTTGTCTTCTGCCTACACTTCCAGAGTCTCTTGAAGGACAGCAATATCAGTGTTTGGTCAGATGTTTATCCTATAACTCCATTCTGTTCAATTTAAATTCCCCTTCTAATATTACCACTTTTCCTTTTTGCTGCTGCATTTTCATCTTTATTGACCAGTTCTCTCTTTCTCATCAAATGCCACGTGGGTCTATCACTGTGAGTCTGGGAGACAATGCAACCGCATGCTTTGCTGTTTGTGTGTGGGAAGGGAGCAACAGATGCAGAGTGACCAATCAAATGGATTTAGAAAGAAATAATGTGCTTGGTCACCAATCATGGTGCACATCTGTTATTTATATAAAGATTTGTGGACTAAAGAGCTGGCAACAAAGTCTGTATGTTATGCAATTGCTCTCAGTTAATATGCTATTAATATAGCAACTAAAATTTGACTGTGTTGTTGGGAAATTGGAATAATTTAACTCTATTGCAGTAACTGAAACTCATATCTATTGTAACTGTGCAAAGCAAGAACTCCCTGCGCCAGACAAGCCAAGAGGCAAGAACTGGAGAGTGGCACACTGTACAAGTGGTAACAGCAAGGGCAGCTGTTACCGCAGATGAGGGATAAAGGGAAATTATTAAAGTTTAGAGCCTGGAAGAAGCCCGTGGGAACTAAAAGGCATCCTTGAGGATAACTCAACCGCCACTCTGAGTAAAGAAATGATACTACAAAGACACAGACCAGAACAAGCAGCAGCGAAGAAACAGCAGTTTCCCTTCTCTCTCCTGCAGACTGCAAGTAAATTGAGGCTGGACCTCTTATTTCTAGTCTCTTGCTCCTTCTTCTCTACTGAGTCACCCTCTAAACCTAACCCAGATGACTCTCTGCAAGTGTCAGGGAAAAGCCCAGAGAGGGTTAATGTCTGCAAGCCAGTTCCTCTGTCTGTTCTCTCCTTCTTCTCCAGGCAGTTCATCTGGATGAGGTCTTTGATGCCAGGGAGCCTCTGAAGTCTCACCAAGTCTATGTAAATCCGGCCAGCTCATTTACACTGATAATTGACTTTAAAAGACTGTTAGGGCTTGCCTCAACTGTCACTTTTTTTTTTTAATATATGTATTGAACAGAATTCCTTTTCTTGGCCTTCCTGAAAGGAAGACCTCTATACTTTAATATTTTTATTTATATTTTTAAGTATTCACATATATGGATGATTGATACTTGGTATTGAATACAATAACTATGAATCATGTATATTTGTGTGTGTGTGTGTGTGTGCTCAGGCGTGTCTGACTCTTTGAGATCCCATGGACTGTAGCCCTCCAGGCTGCTCTGTTCATGGGGTTTCCCAGGCAAGATACTGGAGTGGTTTGCCATTTCCTTCTCCAGAAGATCTTCCTGACCCAGGGATCGAACCCACATCTCTTGAGTCTCTGGCATTGGCAGGCAGGTTCTTTACTACTGCACCACCTTCTGAAACTCTATTAATTTTTAATAGAATTAAATCAGCCTAGTTCTTAATGTGCTATTATTGCTTGAGAGGATGTTTGTTCTCAAAGGGCATATTTTCTGTTAGACAAATGTCCATACCCTAAGCAGAAACAACTCATGGGATCTCTAGTCATAGTATGATGTTTTACAACAATTAGATCAGATCAGATCAGTTGCTCAGTCATGTCTGACTCTTTGCGACCCCATGAATCGCAGCACGCCAGGCCTCCCTGTCCATCATCAACTCCCAGAGTTTACCCAGACTCATGTCCATCGAGTCAGTGATGCCATCCAGCCATCTCATCCTCTGTCATCCCCTTCTCCTCCTGCCCCCAATCCTTCCCAGCATCAGAGTCTTTTCCAATGAGTCAACTCTTCACATGAGGTGGCCAAAGTACTGGAGTTTCAGCTTTAGCATCATTCCTTCCCAAGAACACCCAGGGCTGATCTCCTTCAGAATGGACTAGTTGGATCTCCTTGCAGTCCAAGGGACTCTCAAAAGTCTTCTCCAACACCACATTCAAAAGCATCAATTCTTCGGTGCTCAGCCTTCTTCACAGTCCAACTCTCACATCCATACATGACCACTGGAAAAACCATAGCCTTCATTAGACGAACCTTTGTTGGCAAAGTAATGTCTCTGTTTTTGAATATGCTATCTAGGTTGGTCATAACTTTCCTTCCAAGGAGTAAGCGTCTTTTAATTTCATGGCTGCAGTCACCATCTGCAGTGATTTTGGAGCCCAGAAAAATAAAGTCTGACACTGTTTCCACTGTTTCCCTATCTATTTCCCATGAAGTGATGGGACCGGATGCCATGATCTTCATTTTCTGAATGTTGAGCTTTAAGCCAACTTTTTCACTCTCCACTTTCACTTTCATCAAGAGGCTTTTGAGTTCCTCTTCACTTTCTGCCATAAGGGTGGTGTTATCTGCATATCTGAGGTTATTGATATTTCTCCCGGCAATCTTGATTCCAGCTTGTGTTTCTTCCAGTCCAGTGTTTCTCATGATGTACTCTGCATAGAATTTAAATAAACAGGGTGACAATATACAGCCTTGATGAACTCCTTTTCCTATTTGGAACTAGTCTGTTGTTCCATGTCCAGTTCTAACTGTTGCTTCCTGACCTGCATACAAATTTCTCAAGAGGCAGATCAGGTGGTCTGGTATTCCCATCTCTTTTAGAATTTTCCACAGTTTATTGTGATCCACACAGTCAAAGGCTTTGGCATAGTCAATAAAACAGAAATAGATGTTTTTCTGGAACTCTCTTGCTTTCTCTATGATCCAGCGGATGTTGGCAATTTGATCTCTGGTTCCTCTGCCTTTTCTAAAGCCAGCTTGAACATGAGGAAGTTCACGGTTCACATATTACAGCCATTAGTCTAGCCCTATTCTGAGCATCAAGGAAAGAGTTAGGGGGAACCAAGTCAACGTGACAGTCTTGACTCTAAGCTTCAGATTGTCCCAAAAGCATCTGGACAAATTCCCAACAAGAAGAGAAGATGGTGATGATAATTGCAGAAAGAAGAAGAAGAAAAAAGTATTTAGCAAAATCTTCTCTCTGTTCCCATGGGCAAAGAAAACCACAGGCTAACTTTCCCTACAATTCAAAACCCATGGCTTTACAGTATCTGGAGACACTGCCAGGGTGTCTTCCAGAGGCAGAAGCAGAAGCCAGGTGTTGGTCCTCATTTTATTGCTGTCTTCTGTCTACTCCTAGATGATACAGAGTTAGTCTTTTCCATGAGCTCCTCGTGAATCTGCAAACATCATGCCTGGAAGCTGCATGTCAACATGCATGGGTTCTGCTGTATTCTATTCCTTTGGATATTACAAAGCTTTCAGTCTGTCTGATGGAGCCCACCCCATGCATGACGTAGAAATCCCACATGTGCTCTGCATTTATCAACATTTCAGGGGCATTTTTGTCAATATTGATGTCCCTGCAATCAGAATGATTGTAGCACAAAGCTTGTTCCTCAATTGATGGATCAGGCTTTCGCTGCCCTAGACCTGAAGAGAAAGAACAGATCCGCCTCCTGGACATTTGGGTCCTGAATAGATGCTGCTGCTGTCCATTCCATTAGGCCAGGTGTAAAGAGCAGAGAATGAAACAGTTTGCTAAGTAGGATTTTAAGGAAGAGATTCTCATATCCACTGACAAGCAGTGAAAATTCAGAGAAGGCATCGTGACAGAATCTCAGTTTCCCACTTCTTCCCCTGGAATGGTGACCACTCTTCACTGTTCTGATGGCATTTTATAGTTGCCACGTGCTTTCCAGTTTTTCACACTAATGCTGAATGCTCCTACAGACTCTTCCCATCATGATCACTCTCTTAACAGTGAAAAGGCTGGGTTTTTAGAACAGGCGAGAATCTGAGGCAATTTCATCCAGTTCTGCATCTGAATAATCTCTTGGATAGAAGTGGCCGGAGTAAAACCTAACTCCTTGTTTCCTAACCAAGATTCCCCCAAACACGCTTTCTCTAAGGAACCTTCCTTCTCTATGCTAACTTGTTTTCTTCTTAATTACATACAGCAGTTATTCATTCATTCTGTTATCTGTGCAGGGTTGAATCCTCACTGTGATCTGGGGGCCCGTAGGGAAAAAATTATACTTAACATTTCTTTACATGTCTCCTGCATAGTCCTGGGCATGCAGCCGATCCTCTAGGAGTTCTTGTTGACGAGTGATGGATTGCCAGCTTTCTTGAAATGCCAGTAATTTTCTCTCAGTTCCCACCATTAAGTTCCCATACTCTACTCTATTTTTATAGTTACTTCATATATTTCTCTATTTTCTTAGTGTATATGCTCCACTAAAAATGTTTCTCTGCAATTTTGTACATTTGTTGCTTAGCATTTTTTAAAGTGTATCTTTGATCTATCTGCTGCTATTCTCCACAACAATACATAAGCTCCACAAAGGAAAAGAAAATCTTTCTTTTTAAATGACAAAAATAACCAGTGTATTACACAGTAGTAATTCAAAAATTCCTTTTTTGAGCAAATGATTGGAGGATTTCTAAGTCATCCTAAAGTAAAACGACCTCTAAGAGGAGGTGGGATAGCTTATCCACTGTCGTTTTTCCTCTGGCCACCAAATACCTTCCGTGGGTAACTCAACTGGACAGTGTGGTCAGGTTCTCAGAGTCGTCCCTCCCTAAAGAATCAGATACGAATCCAACAACAAACACATACGCATACATACGCACAATGGGCATTTTCATTACCATGGACAAACCCTGGAGTTTCTTCTGAGGACTAAAACCTATATGCAATCTACAATGTTCTCTGAATTTTGAAACCATTTAATGTCACTGGTACACAGTATTGACACCAATAAAAATGCATGTATCCATTTAATAGTGTTTCTTTTTATAATAAGACAATTATAATCTGACAATGCTGATGCTTTCATGAGCACTCCATTTCATACGAGTAGATTCTAAGCAGCTGGACAATACTCCGAATTTCTGCAAGGCATCTGTCAACCATTTCAGATGAAGGACAATTTTCAAGTTATGTTTCCCCCATTTTGTTTGTTGTTTGGAATTTTGTTTTGAACGTTTTTGGGGGGGGATGGGAGAAGGAATCTGCCAAAATTGAATTTAAAAGAGTTGGGCTATTTTCTCTGGCAAAATTTCATTGGGTAAGGTCAGTGAATAGCACCTGCTTGTCTTGTGAATTTGCATGAACAGAACAGTTATGGATTTATTCCATACCTAATGTCAACACATTGTCTCAAAAAATGCCCATAGGGAGGGTCTCTCATCATTTGTCATCTGGGCCTGTCTGCTCTTCTGGCTACTCTTGAAGGCCATCTGGCTACTTAATAAAACCGGTATATCTCTTGGGGCTGTTCAGTGATGCCTACATGCAATTTAGCTTTTTCATAGACTTTTCCATATCTATCCTGATAAACATACTGTGTGCTTCCCAGAAAACGTCCCTTGCCTCTTGTCTAATTTCTTTGCTCTGAGTCTTGAAAATACATATATAAGGGCTTTAGTGTGTATAAGCAAAAACATATTGAATGCGTAGTAATTGGCAGTGGGAAGAAGGTGTAAGATTGTGTTCTTGGTTCTTTTCAAGTATGTGGAAAGCAGAGTCTGTACTTTATGATCCTCTGTTTTAATATGAACAAGACTTGGGATAGGGTGGAGGTTGACTATGGAGCAAGTGACTGGTTTCAAGGACACTACACAAAGCCTGAATGTATGGGCCTCTTGGAGTTTCTTGCAAACTCCCTTCCTCTAATTGGGACTCCAATCTGTCTTCTGGGCCCAGCTTGAAGTCCTCATTTATTCAACAGGTATCAGATATTTATGGATTACCTACCGTGTGCCTGGCCATAGGCTAAGTGTTGGGGAGATAGTAAAGAATACGAAAGAAAATTTCTGGCCCTCAGGGAACCTACCTTCTAATGGGAAGTGTGAAACAGACAAAATGATAAATCAGCCAATAAACAAACAGGACAAATAAATCAGGCATGATTGGTGTACCCTCTTTCCTCCTCCCCCCATTTCCCTTGGCATTCACCTCTACACACAAAGGGCAGTTTCCTGCCAGTACTTGTGACTCTGCCTAAGGGCTTTTTTTTTTTTTAATGGTCAGGAGACTGTGCTTGGCCCCTAAACAGAACAAGCTGGAAAGGCCAGAATGTCAAAACTCCTCAATTGATGGTAGACTGGGCTCAGTACATAAATTCTCCAGCTTCCTTGCCATTCAGGTGGGACAACTCTGAGATATGTTTCACACTGCTGTCAGCAAAAATTATGAAAGACTTTGAAACAGGCAAAAGAGATGAATTCAAGATGCGGTCTGGCAACCCTTGGGGCTTTGTCTCTTTTCTAAGGGTGTGCAGCTTGGACAGTCTTTAACTAGATACTCCACCACTCTGCAGAGGCATATGCTAATTTGAAGAGTACTGATCGTGAAGCCAATGTTTCCCACTCATGACAAAGTCAATGGATTTTTATCCAGCAGAGAATAAGTTAAATTTTCACTTGAACGTGTTGTAACATCTTACTGGTTCCCTTGTCAATGAAGAGTTGAACACAAGCTTTATACATGTTTATGTTTATGTGAGAGACATGATTTGCCTTTTGAAAAATTTCCTGCAATACTTCCTTCCAGAGTTCCCTGGCAGCACTGAGCTCCTCTTGTCTTCCTTCTTTTTCCTACCTCCCTTCCTCATTTTTCATCTGTTTCCTGGGATTACCTCCTAAAGAAAAAATTCTTTAACTAAGGGTCTGCTTCAGGAGAAACCCAAGACAACAGATCAGTCCTACATTCTGCATTCCTGAAGTAGCACCCATCACCTCCCTGACCTTTCCTCCTGCAGTACCTATAATATTCTGTGACCATTTTGTGAGAAAAGGGGAAAGGATGTGCTGGCTACTTCAGAGACTGACATATAGAGACACAAATAATGGAAGTAAGAGGATTTGGCAGTAGGAGGTCAAACCACAGAGGACCTTGAGATGTAATTCCTCCTCCAGGGCTTGGACATCTTCAGTGAAGCTACTAAACTTAAAAAATGCTTTGATGTCAGTCAATTTCTGACTCTGAAGAAGCAGAACTTGATGTCTGTGGATGGTACAGGGACAGAACTGAAACTGCAGGAAAACAGAAGCAGAGAAAATGATATGGAAAAGTCTTCATTTGGGAACCTCGAGGCAGGTGCAGTGAAATCTTTGCTGCTGCTGCTAAGTCACTTCAGTCATGTCCGACTCTGTGTGACCCCATAGACGGCAGCCTACCAGGCCCCTCCATCCCTGGGATTCTCCAGGCAAGAACACTGGAGTGGGTTGCCATTTCCTTCTCCAATGCAGGAAAGTGAAAAGTGAAAGTGAAGTTGCTCAGTTGTGTCCAACCCTCAGCGACCCCATGGATTGTAGCCCACCAGGCTCCTCCATCCATGGGATTCTCCAGGCAGGAGTACTGGAATGGGGTGCCATTGCCCTCTCTGGCAGTGAAATCTTTAAGAAGCTCCTAATAACAAAAACATGACCCTCTAGTTGGTCTGTGTCCATTATCTTTTCTTCCTCAAGAGACTTTAAGATGCAAGAACAGATTATATATATATATATATATGTGTGTGTGTGTGTGTGTATATGTGTGTGTGTGTATATATATATATATAAATCTTATTCTGTCCCTTTTAGAGACTTAGCACAATGTATTGCCCCTGGCCCTTGGTGAATTATAATGGGCAATTCGAAATCTAAAGTTAGCAGTGTTAATAAACCAGATTTACGCAGACAAACTAACAGAGAACCACCGTTCACATGCAGAGTCTATAAACTGACGCTGGGCAACAATTTGCCAAGGTATAACCCAGGATCAATGAGAGAGGAAAGTAGATTGGTTGAATGCTTCTTGTGGAGTTTCTAAGACTCTAGATTTTTCTAAAAACTCTATGTCAGATAAGAGCGTGATAGCTGCACGACAGAGCCAAGCCACCTTTCCTAAAGTGTTTGTCTTCTTATTTGCTAAGGCGGGCAGTAGTACGAATCCACTTTGTCTATGAGATCAGCCACTTAGAAGTCAAATAGAAACAGGGCACAATCATGCTTCACCACTTTGGAATCAGAATTACATCCGTCATACACCTGTTCTGCTCATCGTGGTCCCACCCGGTACATTGATAAACCATTACTGAGTTGGAATTTATCCCAAGACTGAACATTTTGGGGCCCAGACTCTTTCTGACTGAGAATAAAAGGCTGCTAGAGAGCAACAAAACATTAGAAGGATCTCGTTCTTAACAATATTTTTAGTGGAATGAAACATTCTCGTGGATAGAAAAACATTTTGACTTAAAAATCTATTCATTCCTACTGTGAGTTTAAAGGTCCGGTACTATCGTTTGTGGAAAAATAAGCCAGACTTGAGAGTTGAAGGAATGTCTTACAGATTAATGGATAAGTACATATGGAACAAAGAGCCAGGTTCTCTTTCAGTTGGGTTGCTCTTTACTATGGATCTATGTTGAGGAATTTCAAGAAACTAGAGAAAATGTCTCGGCAAGACCGCACTCTGCAATTCACTATAACGTATGCTAGTTTTGATTGTAAGAAAGCTTCCATAGGTGGCTCCTATGTCAGAATTAAGATATTGGTCAAAATATCCAAGCGGGTGAAACATTTCACTAATACCAGCCAGTTGAGACTTTTAAGACCTGGGGAAATGTGGATATCTTAAGGCACCATCTCCTAGTTCAGGACCCAGCACAAAATAATGTTTAACTATCCTTTAGTGGTTGACAAGCACACTCTTGAATTTGTTAGCTATGGATCATGGACATCTTGACCCAGAACACAATCTTTGTAATGCAGTCCTGGACCAGCAAATAGAAAGAAAATGTTGGGAAAACAGCCAGCTTCCTTGCCAAATAAAGAACCATCATTGTTACAGGAGAAAGACTACTCTGATCTTGCATCAGGCTCTCTCCCATTCTGGGCTTCTCTCTGTCTCTCGAATAGCCATGCTCTTCTTGCCCTCTGGGTTTTACACATGCTATTACTGCTGTATCCCACCTTCCCTTCAAGATTCATCTTGAGCATCACTTCTTCAAGAAACCATCTCTGAACTTTTCAACAGAGAAATCTCCCTAACACACACTTTCATGGTACTGAACACCCAGCCTCTGTGGTGTTTAGCACAGTTGTGATCTTGATGCTTGCCCTCTCCCTTCATTAGCTCCATCAAGGCTAGAATTGTATCTGCTTTTCCTCACGCATGTGTCCCTAGCACCTAGCATGATGCCTAACACTTAGAAGGTACTCAAATACTTGTTGCATAAATGGCTTCATTAGGCTCCCTATAAACTTATCCACCCCCACCTTGCCTTGATGCCCTTGAGAATCTTCCCAGATGTTGTCTCCCAATTTCTACTTCTCTTTTTTGCAAGTGGTCACTTCTGTGAACCCTTCACTTAGGGTTTCTTCAAAACTCTTTGCTCAAATGTTCTCTGGATTTCTAAGTTCCTTTTGTTTACCATGAGCATAATTTCTCCTTTGCTCAAGGGAATGGTGTTTGGGGATAGTGTGACTTGCCAGGTCAAATATCAATCAGACTTTGAATTTAATTCCCCTGCAACGTCAAGGTTTGCAAATATCCTCAATTTCTGTCTCCTCATCCACCCTAATTTGAGACTCCAGTGATAGCCCAAGAAGAATCATCCTCCCAAGGAACCCAGTTTTAAATCCTTCCATTTCTCTGCGTGTTGCTCCTGAGGTCATTACTGCTCTTTATATAGTTGATAAGAATCACTACAAAGAAGATTCCACATGCTGTATGCTAAGTCTCTTCAGTCGTGTCCAACTGTTTGCAACCCTATGAACTGTAGCCCGTCAGGCTCCTCTGTCCATGGGATTCTCAAGGCAATGAAGTGGAGTGGGTTACCATGCTCTCCTCTGGATCTTCCTGACCCAGGGATTGAACCCATGTCTTTTATGTCTCCTGCATTGGCAGGCTGGTTCTTTACCAGTAGTACCACCTGGGAAGACCCAAGAGATCACTCACTGCCTTTTTCCCAGGGACTCAAAATAAGGACCTTTACCAGGCATTGAAATAAGAAAGTGTTACTATTATCTAATGACTCAAAAATTAAATCTGTGCCATCTGCAGGAAGTAGAAAATAATTTAAGTGTGAGTCCATCTATTAACCCTGATATGCGCACAGAAGCAGAGGCACCATGGCCTGCCAGTCAGAACCCAGGCCCCCCGGGGTGGGGGTGAAGGAGGGGTACCTCTGACCTGCAGGTGTATCTTCCCTTTGCAATTTTCCCTAAGTTTTACATTTGGGACAATCTATCTTCTCAATGGTCTTCTTTATGATTGCTATTTGCTGTCAGTAAGCAGCAAAAGGAAAGCAGGTCTGCTGGCCCTTTGCTGCTGCAAGAGTTGGTCTGACCAACCTAAACTGCTATGAGAATAGCTATGGATCCTTATAAGAAACTGGACCCAAATCTTCAATATCCAAACCCTGTGCTTCTAATATTCTTCTTAGGCTTCCAGAATGAAATTTCTCATCCTTCTTTCCTTTGGCTGACTATCTGGCAGGGTTAGGTTCTTATGTAATGGGGAAGTGGGTAAGGCAGGAGGAGGAACATGACTACTGCATTTATAAAAAAAAGGACATTCTTTTTTAAATTTAACTTAATTTGTAATTGGAGGATAATTACTTTACAATATTGTGATGGTTTCTGCCATACATCAAGATGAATCAGCCATGGGTATACATCTGTCCCCTCTCTCTTAAACCTCCCTCCCTCCTCCCTTATAAAAGATCATTCTGGACTTGGTGGTCCAGAGCTACAGCTGAGTTATATAACATGAAGTTGAGACAGCATGGAAGGTGGAAAGACCACATTCTTACTGATTGACGACCCTATTTTCAAGATGGCAGAATAGCTAGCTGTATTTAGAATTATTTTTCTCATTCCAATATCCTAGAGTTCATGTTTAACAAGATGTGATAAAATATCTAATCACTACTGTTTATTTTTTCAATTTTTAGTACATAGGTTACAAGGCTCTGTGGAAATAGAGAAAAGTCATCATTCAGTCTATGCCCCCATTTATCTCACAGTCATTTCTTCTTGTGATTTGACTGCTTTCTGAAGACATCATTTACTTTATCCCTATTTTCCCCATATTTCCTACAAACAGGAAACTATCCCCACACTTCTTATGAATAGGAAGGGCTTTATTAGATTTGAGGTAAACATTTAGGGACAGAGTACATTCCCTATAACATCACTTTGCACTCCAAATGAACTGCCCCACTATTAATGATGCTAGACTGAGTATCAGGGACAATCCGATTCTCCCACTGCTAATTTCTCCCCTTGAGTAATAGAGTGCGGTTTGAGCACCATACCAATGTTTAGCTCTTCATCAACCACCTACCTGATGGTTTCAGCCTCAAGATCTTTGGCACATGGTATCAGATGGAGAACTCATCCTTACTGATCAGCAGTGAGTGATCTGCCTGAATCAAAACTTTCATTTGTGGCTGCACAGCAATGATTTTATAAATTTATTATTTTCATATGTATCAATTGTTATTCTTTTGTAAAGCAGAGCTCTCCCTTACCAACTGAATTTGTTTGGTTCCAGAAACACACTTTCTTCCAGATAGACAGGATAATTGCTAACCTTTTCGCCTTTTAAATTACTAATCGTCAAAAGTTGATTTGGTTTAACAGTCTCCTCAAATAGTGACCAACGTATTTTTTTTCTGTCTTTCTCTTTGAGCATTCTTGGAGAATCATGGGTTTTCATTTCATAGTAACAAACAGTATTCTTTCTGATGTTCAAATTGTCATATCTTTGGCTAGTTGGAACTTCAAAAAGCTGGCTTCCATACCATTTGATAAGATCCCACTAATCTGTGAAAGCTTCTTTTGCTCATCATTTGTGCCCTCCCTACCCTAAACCAGAAATCAGATACATCTTAAAGGCTCTTGGTTCCCTTTGGGGGAGCAATGATATTAAAAACCTGGGCATGATGAGTGTGGATGCTCCCAAGGTGACCTTCTCTCTAGACAACTTCTGTGCTGGAGAATAAATTACATGTCTTTTAAACTACTAGCTCATACTGATATTTCTAATTTATTTTTAACATTTTAATTTTACTTCTTTGATTTTGTAACTAAACTTTTCTTTCACATTAGAAAATTTTAATTCTAACAACATTAATAACAATCCTGAATGTCATTTAGAACTTATTCATGGGTTTTGTCTATGGAATATATCCCACAACAAATATACCTTCTACCCCACTTTCCTCCCCTGTGGTAATTATTTTTACTAAATATTTGTTTGTACTAGCAAAGAATAAAGGATTCTCCAGAAAAAAAGCTCTGCTCCTTCATATTTTTTTATAATTATAAGCAAATGCATATGTTCTTACCATCCCACTTTCTCACACAAATAGTAACAAATAAATAGCAGCAAATAAATAGCAGTTATGTTCCTTGTATTCTTTTTGTTCCTTGTATTTTTAACATACAATGTCTTAGAGATCTCTGCATCTTAGTATACAAGAATCTAATATGTTTCTTTTCTTTTTTTTTAATGGTTGCATGTTACTATATTCTAAGAATGTATTAATACTTTTCTCAACCAAGTACCCTACTGCCCTCACTTAGGTTTGTACTGGCAACCTTTTGCTATTATAAACAGTGTCACAATGAATAATCTTCTCTATACATCATTTTGAACTTGTTCAGGGTTATCTGTAGGCAAGATTCTTAGCAGTGAGATTTCCGAAGCAAACAGCAAAGGCATCTGTAATTTTGATAAAATCTCACTAAATCTCCTTCCTTCAAGGTTACCAGGTTCCTTCAATTTTGCACATCCACCTGCAATGTATTTGTCTATTTCCCAATAGTCTCACCAATACATGCAATTTTGGGGTATTTTCCACTAAAGTGCAAAATGTGATCACTGTACTATTCAACTTTGTCTTATGATGAATGAGTTAGCACCTTTTCAGTTGTTTAGAGCCATTCATATCTCTTCTTTTGTGTATGTGAACTGCTCATGCCCATTTATTTTACTATCACTGAAAAAATTCACCTGAATTTCTAGATGTTCTTTGTGTAATAAGATAATAAAGGAGATTAGCTCTTGGTCTGTGGCATGAATTGCTAATACTTTTCCAAGTTTTGGCTTTGCTTATGGTGTTTGCTTTTATGCTGAATTAAAAAAAAAAAAAAAACAAAACAAAACACTGTCTTTTTTTAAAAAAGTGATTCTGGATTTCCAGTTGCTCTTAAAGTCATATATGCATAAAGGGAAAGTGAAAGTTGCTCAGTTGTGTCCAACTCTTTGCGACCCCATGGACTATACAGTCCATGGAATTCTCCGGGCCAGAATACTGGAGTGGGTAGCCTTTCCCTTCTCCAGGGGGTCTTCCCAACCCAGGGATCGAACCCAGGTCTCCCGCACTGCATACTTGAATGCAATTCCAATATGTGTTAATAAAATCTTAGGGAAAAATGTTGTTTCACATTTGATGTTTGCTGGGACCTTTCTTAGAGATATTGTACCATGCATTTTGTGGTGGTTTAAAAGAAAAGCATGTGTAAAACAAATCCTATAGCTTGGAAGTGTAGAGGAGTCAAGAAGAATGTTGTGTCCCACAAGAGATGATACAAATAATTCTAGCTGCTTGGGGTAAGACCCAGACTCTGGCCATAGAGGGGTAGCAACATAGGAAAGTAGAGTGAAGATAAGAGTCCAAACATGATTCCAGACTGACTCAAACTCTGCTCCCTTGATTTCTGCAGGCTCATTCTCTCCTGGGCCCTCACACTCTTATTTCTATTCTTTCTTAGACAGACACACTAGCGTTTCTCCCTGAATAATCTCACTAATCCAAAAACACTCAAGATTGAACTTCTAGTCCAGGCTTTTTCAGACACCCAGGCCTGACTCCCCTTGCCTGCAGAATGCCCTACCTGAATGTCCCTGGATAGCTTAAAATGCACATGTTAGTAAACCTCATTTATTATTTTCCACCACATTTCCTGTTTCTTATGTCTCTTCCTATCTGGGTTACTGTTATCATCATCTGTTCTAGTCACCCAAGTCCCAGATCTGGGAAATAGCTGAAATCCTTCATCTTACTCTCACTCAATTCCATAAATTCCTCTTCTTCATCTCAGTCTTCCTTCCCTGTTAACACAAAGCCTCTCTCAGTCCTTCTCCATATAAATCTTAATATGGCATTGCTTTTATTAAGATAATTGCATGGCTTTCCTCTGACTATAAAAGACTAAAGACCTAATTCTTAAACTAATAACAATAAGTTTATACTAGTTGAGAAGTCATTTTGTGCCAGTCACTGTTCTAATCACATGTATTACCACATGGTATTTAATTCAGTTCTCATAGCAACTTTATGGTGTATGCAGTATTACCACCCTCATTTCACTTATGAGGGAACTGAAGAACTTGCCCTAGGTACCTTGGTGTGTAAGTGATTGGAATAAGAATTAAAAAGCAACAACAAAGTCCTACTGTATAGCACAGAATACTATATCCAATCTCCTGGAATAAACCAAAATGGAAAAGAATATTTTAAAAAAGAATGTATGTATGTGTTTATCAGTCACTTTGCTGTATAGCAGAGATTGGTACAACATTCTAAGTCAACTATACTTCAATTAAAAAATAAGGGTAAAAAAGCAGGTTGATTGCAGAGTTATTCTCCCTCCCTGATGACCTTCCTGTCTTTTCTGGCTTCATCTTCTACCATTTTCTTTGTTTCATCAGAAATTCCATCTACCTCTTTTCTGAACTTATGATATTGTTCCTGGTTTCTATACCTGTGAACACACAGGTCCCTCTGCTTTCTGTCTGAATCTCCTCAGATTCCCAGGAAACTCTTACACATCACTTTGAGAAGCATTCAGCCTCACATGGAAGATTTGATTCTGACTTCCACAGAGTTCTTAAAACACCCCTCACCTTTATCCCTACTAGTACAGTATCATCCTGTATCCCTACTGTGACACTAATTTTAGGATCTTGCAACAATTTTGGATGCATGATGTTTTCTCATGAAGTCTAGGTTCTTGGAAGACAAGAACTATGTCCAAATAAGTATATTCAATATATGTTTACTGAATGATGAAATGTATAATAAATGCTGCCCATCATCTTACAGCCCTAGATATGAGGTTGACTCTCTCTTCTCAACTTCCAAAGCTATAAATAAAAGTTTTAATAGCACTTGGAAAAATGCAGTACTCCCCCCAACTGCCAATGTTATCCCAATATCCACATTTTTTTTCCCCTACAACTTGTGTCTTATCTTTGAGGAAATGGTGTATTTTTTTTTTCTCTACTTTATTCCAAGTGAAGTTAATTTAGTTCAAAGACCCCTAGATGTGACCATTTATGGAAAGATAGTGCTAACTGATGAGTGGCTCAGAGGTAAAGAAACTGCCTGGCAATGTAGGAGACATGGGTTCAATGCCTAGGTATGGAAGATCACCTGGAGAGGAAAACCCACTCCAGTATTCTTGCTTGGGAAATCCTGTGGACTGAGGAGCCTGATGGGCTACAGTCTGCAAAAGAGTCAGACATGATTCAGCAATTAAACAACAACAAATCCATGAGTAGGGGTAAAAGGAAAAGTCCAACTATTCATGCTGGAGGGCAATTTCCTCTCACAACAAAGTCACTTTTCAGTATCATTACTTGATTTCTGTTTTGCAGAAACACCTTTGAACATACTGTTTTATCGCTTACTCTGCCAAATAAATCAACCAATTCTCCTCTAACATTTTCCCTTTCTAAGCATTCCTTCAGCCTGCCATCACCAGAGACCACTCGTCTGCACAATGTCCCAGTGAGGTCAGGGTGGATGGCATCATCTTTGTCATTTTAGGAGGGGGCAGACCCAGCATAGAGCCTCAGCGGCTTTGCCGAAGGTCATGGGACAAGTCAGCACTGGAGCTGGAGTCAGATGGGAGGAATCCTGGCTCTCAGCCCTGGATTCAGACCCGAGGTCATGTTAACCCAGGAACCCTTTTCCCTTAGTGTCATGCTCTACAGGAGATAAGAGGGTGGGGAGACAATATGGCTATTAAAGAAAGGGTGTCTTTTCTTTGCCAAAGCCAACATGATTAAGAAAATTCTCTTGAATTAAGGTACAAAGAAGAGATATGTGTGCCCCACTTATTTTATTTTTTGGCTTTTTTTCCTTGAGTAGAGGAAATGGCCATCTCTGAGGTCACCATAGAATTGATACCTTGTGGTTTTGATCCACTAAAAGCCTGTCCCTAACACAAATTTTCCAGTTTGCCCTTGGGAATGTTTGAATTTGGAATCTTCAGAGGGGTGATTGTTGGCTTCTGTGCTTTCACCCTCCATTAGAGAAATGATCCTTGGCTGTTGCCTAAGCCAGTGTACCACCTAGCAGCTGTCTGCAACTTCTTTCTCAGATATGAGGAAGGTGCAAGCGGCTCCTCTCTGTAGTTGCTCTGGGAACAGGGACCCCAGCAGCCTGTTGAGGAGGAAAGTATTCTCAAAGGCCATTTCTTGGCAGGCAGGAAAATTTCCATAAAGCTCTTAAATATAATAAAACACAATTAAAGTGCCACATTGAGTTAACTCCCTTTGAAGTTTCACACTTGCATCATAAACCAAGTCATAAACCAGGATTCAAATTGGAGATTTCATTCCTTTTTACAGATTAATTCTCATTAATTATCTACTTGACCCCTCCTGGCGTAGAGAAGTAAGTGCCTGGCGCACCATCATTTGCTCTGATAAAAGGTAGTAAAAGATGAACTCACCACTGACAATGGAACTCTCACACACAGAATGTCATTCTGTAGCCAGAGAAAATTAGAACCTATGTTTAGAAATCATATTCTCATAACCTCAGAAATATGAATACATCCTGCATTTTTGTCTTTTTAATCACTGAGCCCTTCAATTTTTATGCCAAGTGGTAAGTCCTCTGATGAAAAAGGCAGCCCCTTAAAAGCAGGTTTCTTGCTAACCTAGTGTATACATCTTAAAATCATAGTCCCAGCCATGAGACATGGTGCAGGACTAGGTTTTTTTGTTTGTTTTTTGAAACTAGCATGGAGAAGTAAGCTTTTAAGCCTTCGTTTCACCTTATTATGCAATTTTACAAACCTATTAATAACCACATGGATAAAGAATGATTTTCATCAAGACCTGTAAGAATTCACTAACTCACAGGTTATGTCACAAAGACTGATTACTTGTGACTCACATTTAATGAAAGCTACTTTCAATGAACTCTCACTGAATCTCAGTGCTAAAAATAACCTGCTTTTTGTGCAGGGACATTTCTTTGTGTCTTGCACACATCGTGTGTGTTTAGGCTGTCTACAAATAGTTTATGTGTTCCTTCTCCTGATCTGTAGAGACTGAGGTGACCCCAAGGACATGTGCGCTTGCATCGCGTGCTTCATCACTCTGTCATGTCCATCTTTGTGACTCCATGGACTGTAGCCTGCCAGGCGCCTCTGTCTATGGAATTTTCCAGGCAAGAATACTGGAGTGGGTTGCCATTTCCTACTCTAGGATCTTCCCAACTCAGGGATCGTACCCGTGTCTCTTGCATCTCCTGCATTGGCAGATAGGTTCTTTACCACTGCGCCACCTAAGCAAACCTGCTCTAAGGACAGGAGCACCTCAGTGAGTGACGGTATTAGCAGAGGATTTGCGCTAGTGGTAAAGAACCCGCCTGCCAATGCAGGAGACATAAGAGGTGCAGGTTTGATTCCTGGGTTGGAAAGATCCCCTGGAGGATGGCATAGCAACCCACTATAGTATTCTTGCCTGGAGAATCCCATGGACAGAAGAGCCTAGCAGACTTCAGTCCATGTGGTCACAAAAGAGTCAGACATGACTGGAGTGAGTTAGCATGCACGCATGCCCAGAGGGCTAGAAATGAATGATGATTGGTATAAAGAGGTAGTCAAGGAAAGGCCTTGAGCAGACCTGAACTGCTGTTTAAGAAAAGACGACAGAAGAAATTACGATGGATAAGAAAAGTCACAGGTTTTTTTAATATAGACTTTTCTTAACTTTGAGAAAGTGGTTGGACTTGACAGGAAAAAGTTGGCTTAAAGCTCAACATTAAGAAAACTAAGATCATGGCATCCAGTCCCAGCACTTCATGGCAAATAGATGGGGAAACAATGTCAGACTATTTATTGGGGGCTCCAAAATCACTGCAGATGGTGACTGTAGCCATGAAATTAAAAGATGCTTACTCCTTGGAAGGAAAGCTATGACCAACCTAGACAGCATATTAAAAAGTAGAGACTTTACTTTGTCATTAAAGGACCATCTAGTCAAGGCTATGGTTTTTCCAGTAGTCATGTATAGATGTGAGTGTTGAACTATAAAGAAAGCTGAGCGTCGAGGAATTGATGCTTTTAACTGTGGTGCTGGAGAAGACTCTTGAGAGCCCCTTGGACTGCAAGGATATCAAATCAGTCAATCCTAAAGGAAATCAGTCCTGAATATTTATTGGAAGGACTGATGCTGAAACTCCAATATTTTGGCCACCTGATGCAAAGAACTGACTCATTCGAAAAGACCCTGATAATGGGAAAGATTAAAGGCAGGAGGAGAAGGGAACAACAGAGGATGAGATGGTTGGATGGCATCACCGACTCAATGGACATGAGTTTGAGTAAATTCCAGGAGTTGGTGATGGACAGGGAGGCCTGGCATGCTGTAGTCCATGGGGTTGCAAAGAGTCAGACATGACTGAGCGACTGAACTGAACTGAATGAGAACTGGTTATATAGCACAGGGATTTCGTTTTTTAAAATTAATTCATTTAATTTAATTGAAGGCTAATTACTTTCCAATATTGTTGTGGTTTTTGCCATACATTGACATGAATCAGCCATGGGTGTACATCTGTCCCCCTTCCTGAACTGCCCCTCACACCTCCTTCCCCATCCCAACCCTCAGGGTCAACCCAGTGCACTGGCCCTGAGCACCCTATCTCATGCATTGAACCTGGACTGGTGATCTATTTCACATATGGCAATATACATGTTTCAATGTTATTCTCTCAAATCATCTCACCTTTGCCTTCTCCCACAGAATCCAAAAGTCTGTTCTTTATATCTGTGTCTCTTTTGCTGTCTTGCATATAGGGTCATTGTTACCATCTTTCTAAATTCCATATATATATGCATTAATATACTGTATTGGTGTTTTTCTTTCTGACTTACTTCACTCTGTAAACAGGCTCCAGTTTTATCTCCCTCATTAGAACTGATTCAAATGCATTCTTTTTAATAGCTGAGTAATATTCCATTATGTATATGTTCCACAGCTTTCTTATCCATTCATCTGTTGATGGACATCTAGGTTGCTTCCATGTCCTGGCTACTATAAACAGTGCTGCAATGAACACTGGGGTACACGTGTCTCTTTCAATTCTGGTTTCCTCGGTGTGTATGCCCAACAGTGGGATTGCTGGGTCATAAAGCAGTTCTATTTCCAGTTTTTTAAGGAAACTCCACACTGTTCTCCATAGTAGCACAGGGAATTCTACACAGTGCTCTGTGGTGACCCAAATGGGTACGAAAAATAAAAAAAGGTGGATATACACACATACATACATCCACCCACACCCACACATATGTGTGACTGATCCACTTTGTTGTACAGCAAGAAAATAACATTAAATTACCCAAAAAATTAATAAAGAGGATATTTAAAAGATAGATTAGTTATACATTCTTTGGATTATAAATAACATGCCAATTCTAGCAAATTTAATCATAAAAGGAAAATATTATTACACAAGACTAACTCATCAGACCCACAGGTAAGTATGCAGCCAGGCTTTAAAAGGGAAATCTTGGTAATCCCACCGGCATTCTCTCTCCAACTTTCATCTCATTTATGTTTCTCCCAATCTACCTGCTTGCTTTGTACCCACAGTCCAGCTTCTGCTCCTTTGCAACGTGGTAGAAACATTTATTCCTTCCTACAAAACTCAGTAGCCAACAGTTTACAATGTTGTATCTCCTTTGTCTAGACCAGTCTGACAGAAGTTGGAATCTAAATTCTCCAAAGAGAGTTTCTAATTGGCTCAAGTTGAATCAGATGCTCACTGGGTGTAGAGGATGGGCTGAGGTTGGGGTGAAGTTATGATCCAGATCCCCCCCTTGTAAGAATGTGAGTGGGTGTTGGAGAAGAAGTAGCAACTCCTAGAAAATGGGCAGAGTGAGTTGGGTTGGTAAGACAAAACGTAGACATGTACTACAAAGAAATAAGATGGATAAGATGACTCATGAGAAAGAGATAAAGTAAACTAAACAAGGAGAAACAATGGCCATCTAGGGAGAAACTCTGTAAAGAAAATTCTAGAAAGTGCTTGATATAATTTCATGGCAGGTGCATCAAGGCAAACAGTTTCAGAACATTATTATTAGAGTTGGAGAGCTTATGTTCTTGCCACATTCACGCTGATGTTATGAACCAATGACACGAAGAAAGATAATCAAGGTCATAGCAGGGTGTTGGAGAAGGCTCAGTGTTTTCATAGGTTTTGGCAGGTGAAACCTGGTACATTCATCTTATTTGGGGAACAGGGATGGGTAGTAATGGAAAACAAAAGGCTGAAGACTATCCTTCCACCCCTGCTTTCAGTGACTGCAGAGTCATTTCTCACAATGTCGCCAGAGCTCAGGCAAAGGAAAGCAATTGTGAAGGCAGATGTGTTTACTGAGGAAATGAGTCTGCTTTTTCACTCACCACGTATGCAATCTGGCTGAATCAAGTATTTCACAGGGCTATGTAGCTATGTAAACAGTTCCCCACAAAGAGCACCAGCTTACCCTGGGGTAAAAGCTTACAAAGCTAATGTTCTCATAAAGAGTCGTTAAAAATTAGGGATGGAGGAAATTTATGAGGTCATCCCCCCTTCCCTTTGCCAACCAAGAAAGAACGCTCCCCAAAATGGTCCCTGGTGAATCTTGTCTAGTCATTCTTTGAATAAGAATAAAGAGAACATTTTAAGTCTTTCTTAGATTGTGTCCAGGGGATGCACAAGGTTGTCTGTTTTTGTAGTCTTAAACCCAACCACTTGTTTGGTTAAACTGAATTTCATTTTTCACTTTATAGAAATTGGCCTTGGCCTTGGCCATGAGCATAATGCACAACTAGAAAGTGAGGGAGAGAGGAAGAGCTGCAGCCACTCTGCACAACAGCAAGGGACAGAAAACAGCCAGGAAGAGTAATTATGCAAATGTCCCTCTGAAAATCTTGAGAGATCTTAGAAAGCTTGACAGTGCATGGACAGAGAGGTAGAGAGTCTCTAAACACATTTTTGTGTGTAGTGGGGATTCACACCAGGAGACCTCACTCTGTCTTATTGACTAGGAGCCTGACAGGGGTCATGCTATGTCAGGAGAAAATGTTCTCAGCTCTTCTATATGTTAAAGGGAGAGGAACAGGCTTCCCTTTAACCCTCAGCATTCAAATCTCTCTTTTATTTGCTGAACAAGGACTAAAGTTGCAACAAAGAGGAATTTATCCTGCTTCAATACATTCTTGATCCCCTTTTTAACTGTTTCTGACAAGAATGAACATGACTCCTATTCTACTAAACTGTTCAGGGCTCCAGGACCACAAAGTCGTTCGTGACTCCCCTTTAGTGATAACTGGTCTCTTCTTGTTCATCTGAGCCAACTTTTTATTCCTTATCCAACATTCTAACACCCTTTCCCCCATGCCCTTATTCTCTTGACACCCCCTCCAAAAAAAAAAAAAAAACATTATATTTTTAAAACAAGTCACAAAGCATTAGGGAACAAGAAATAGTTGTTGGAAGGAGAAAAGATTAGAGCAGGAAACACCAAACCAAAACAAAGCATAGGAATCTCAGCCACTTCTTTCCCATCAGATGAGTGACTCAGCCCCACAAGCCAAACAATTTGTAGATGACACCCCAGTGTGCGCCAACTGCCTCTCTGTAGCTACTTTGTTCAGGAAAGGGACAGCCCCCTGTTTTGAGTTGTTCACCTGGAAGGAAGCAAAACAAGAGACCCTCTGCCCAAAGCTTCTCTGGGGATCACATTGTACAGAGAGGCTCTTGATCCTTGGGTCCAGCCTGGATAGAATTACTTGCTGGAGTTGTGAGGCAGTACAGTCATAGGGAAACAAGATGCCTAGAAGCCTCCAGGGATCCCAGATGTCCATTTTACCTTTTCTGAAGAGGTGGCGATAATTTTTCTGAAGCTTTTCCGGGGCTAGTGATTTTTACAGCCTGCAGAATATGGCCAAAGGCTCTCTTCAACATGTGTCTGAGACAAAGGCAGCAGAACCATTTCTACTGTTGTGGTAAGGTATATTACATACCACAGGAAAATAAGGCCCATGCTCATACAAAAAGTCAAAAATACCTACTTCGCCTACTCGAGAAGTCTGTGAGTATAAATGGGTAACTGTGGAATGAAGCCCTTCTCACATTTGCAAGGATGGGTACTTGGGAGGCAGGAACAGACAAAGGGAGTGTGTGTACACACATGGCAAGTGTGTATACTTGGCGCCAAGGGTCTACAGTTAAGGGACACTCAAGGGCCTATAGGAATCAGCACAATCAACAATCAGTTCAAGTTTCCGAGTCCTGCAGGCCTGTACTGGAGGCCAGTCCCATCTAGGATGCCCACTGACCACCCCTCTGTCCAGTACAGGGAAGCAGCAACACTTTGGAAGAGAAAGTAAGACAAGGCAAAGGAGGATGGACTGGGGTAGAGAGAAAAGAAAGCATTTCTTATCTTTGCTTGGGGAACACATGTTCCCCAAGGCTCTGAGAAAACAGAGCTTTGTTCACATCTGTATATACTAATGACAGTGAGCTTGGCTCCATCTTAGGAGACCAAATGGCTTTGTGAGTGCAAGGGAAGAGTGGGCATACGAAATTATTGACCACACATGAGGGAGTGGGTGAAGCCAGCTGCATTTCAGACTTGATAGATGTCTTGGAGAACTTTCCAATGTGTTTGGTTCAGCAAACCCCAAAACACATGTCACTAAGGAACTTATTTATTTGCCTTTATTTTAAACCCCTGTGTATTTTTAGGACAATGGAATCCATATGTTCCTGTTTCATTTCACTTAACTCATTAAAGTGATGTTCAGTGAGTGCCATTTGATGTCCACAGAGTCTTCTGTTACCATTTTATGAGCATTTTGAAGCATGTGCATTCAGAATCCAGGAGCCAGCTAAACCAGATCTGAACAGGACCCAGCTTGGCTTGAAATTTAAAACTCTTGAGGCTCCGTTGGATCTCATTTTTGGCAAAATCTCTCCTCTTGTCCCAGATCCATCGCCAAGGAGGCTGCTGCAGCAAGCCCAGCCCCAGAAGAAGGGTTAAGGGAAGTGTGTCAGAACACTTAATTGAAACAACAAATCCAAGCTATGTCTCAAACACATGCCATGCCTGAAGGAAAATTTTTATTTTAAAGATAGTCCCTTCTAGCTTTCATAAAATGGCAGCTCAAAGAACCACCGCCAGATTGAATCAAGACAGGGAGAGCTTGACAACAAATCGTGATTTGTTAGATGTGAAACTCAAGTTTCTTTGCTCATGGAGACTTCACCAAACACTTTATATTTTTCATGGAAGTAATCAGAGAAAAATATAAAGTGCTGGATAGGATCTATATAAGCAATGAAAAACAGAGAAGAGCATCATTTACAAGCCAAAGCCATAAGTAATTTTTTAAAGATGCAGTATGGATTGGGCTGGATAGAGGGAAGAGGGACTCATCTGTGATATGCACATGCTGTGGAAGGAAGTGTGTCTTTCAGAAAAGTACTGGAAGGGAAAGAGACAGAGGTCAGCAAGTTAAGCATGGGCTCTACCCATAGGGAGCTTACAGTTTAGCAGGGGAATTCACGCTCGGTGGCATTTGACTCTTGGCGACCCTATGGACTGTAGCCCACCAGGTGAGACAGACATTAAATCAGCCATCATAAGAGTAAAAATATCTGATTGTAAATCGTGATTGGTACACTGAAGAAAGAGAAGAGGGTGACGAAGAGGGAATCCGATTGAGTGCGGGTCCGGGCCTCTCTGAAAGAGGGACATTATCAAAGGACACATGAAGAATGAATACGGTCAAAAATGGGCCCATTACCAAAGGAAACAGGGCCAAAGGCCCTGAGGTGGAAGGTGGAACCGGAGAGGAAGAACACAACCAGATGCACTGGCCACATCCACCCTTAAAGCTGCTGCGTTGCATTCATCCGCGCTGGACTCAGTTTCCCCAAGCTACATCGTCCGCCAGGCTACGCTATTCTTTTGTTGTTGCCGTGAAACTCTGTGCCCTGGCTTTTTAAGGCTGTGTTCATGCATTTTTTATTATCTACCTGTTCCAAACACAGGTCTCAGGTCTCTTTACCCTCCTAGACAGTGGTTCTCAAAGTCTGGCGGTCTCTGGACTAGTAGTATCATCATCACCTGGAACTTGTGAGAAAGGAAAAAAAGGGGCAAAGGGCGATACCTGACACTGGAAAGCTGGCCTGGCACTCTCCATGGGCCATGTTATTCCTCTACTGAACAGAAAAGAATCTCACCGAATACCAATCCCATGCAAGGTTACTCTGAAACCATGATAAAATAAGACAAAACAAGGCCACTTCATAATCTTATCTAAATACAGACAAAACCAAGGTCATTGTGCAGCCCACAAGTTACCAAACATCCCCTCTCTTGGCCAAAATGAGCGGCTTCTATTTCTCTTCCAAGTATAGCTTATCCTCTTGTGAGTCTCCCCTCCCTAAAGATAAAACTTTCTGAGATATCTACTCATGGAATCATTCCCCTTTTCTGGCAGCAACCAGTTGAGAGCAGACTCACTCCTGCTTGAACCTTCCTTCAAGTCTTTCAACAGAAGCCCACAGCCTACAGCAGGGTCTTCTGAGCACCCTCTCCCTGACACATCCATGGTTCCCTGAGGTGTGTGTTTCTCCTCCTGGCAGCAAATAATAAATCCAACTTATTTAACTACAGCTGTGTTCCTGGTGGTCTTTGGCTGAAGGACATTGGCACTTGGGTCCAACCCTAGACCTAAAGAACAACAGTAGATCTAAGGGTGGAGTTCAGCATAATGAATAACAGAAGGATGACCTAATGAATAATAGTAGGTCTGGGAGTTTTGTCCAGCATCCTGTGTTTTAATAGGCACTCCACATGGTCATGACGCACACTTCAGCTTGGGACCCACAGCTCTAAGGCAACGATTCTCAGTTCTAGTTGCCCACTGGAACACAGATGCCTGAATCTCCCAGAGATTCCAATTCAATTGGTCTGGAGTAGGGTCTAGAAATCTGTATAATTTTAAAATCTCCCTAGATGATTCTGTTGTGCAAAGTCAAAAATCACTTCTGTAAAACAGTGATGTTGGTGGGTACACCACTGAAGGATAATGTCTATGTGCAATATTACTCCAATCAGAAACAGTCACTTACTGCAGTTGACAAGCAATTTCTGGGGAAGCCCAGTTGTAATTCTGCCCTTAGCTATTCATGACTTGCCACCACATTCTTCCAAAGAGGGTCAAAATCTTGTTCTAGGGGAGTTTGTCCTGGCTTCTTGGCCACATGTCAACAAATGTGCTTGTCATGTCTTCTGCATCTGGTTACCTGCCTTCCTTCTTTAATTATATAGACATTCCTCAGCCATGCACACAGGGTTACTTTATATATTAATATCTCTATCCATTTCTAAGAGGCATGCTACTTTTTTAAGAATAACCACAGCTAATGCTTATCTTGTACTTAAGTTAGTGCCAGTCAGTAGGCTGACAATCTTACAGCCATCCCAGTGAGGCAGATACTACTATCATCTGTGTTTCACAGAAGAGAAAACTGAGGTTTGCGGGAGGCTACGTAGCTGCCCCAGTCACATCGGCTGAATGGATGGAGCCAGGCTTCACATGCAAGCTCCCTGTTTCCAAATCCACATTTCTAACCACCCTTGCTCACTCTCCTCCATCAGATGTCCAGATCCCCTGTCTGCTTTCCTTCTTCTTAATCTTCTTTGTGGATTCTCCTCTCAGCATGGTGTTCCCAAGCTTTTGTGGGGTGGGGTGGAGATGGGGAGGGATGGAAAGACTTCCAGCATGCTGAGATTTTTGTCCTCTCAGGAACAACAAACTCTTTCTCTATATCCCCTCCTCCACTCCCTTCCCCATGGAACTGTTCCTCTCTGACCACAGCTGTATAGCAAAAGGGAAGTGGTCTTGCTTGGTATTCAAACAGTATGGCACCCATTCAAACTGCTGCCCTGGTACAGAAGGACTTGTCAGCACTTTAGAATGTTTTAATTGGTTCCTGCCTCACAGTTTGTGGGTTATGTTAACATCATGGAATACTTTGGAATGAGACATCTATTTATTTTTCTTCTTCCCCCATTTAGATCTCTAGAATATGATTTTCAGGTTCACCCCACTCATTCTTTCTTAGATACTTTTGATCAGCTTCTGTCCTTATATCTTTCAGAAACAATTTTTCACCAGAATTTCCAATTCTAATATTAACTTTTATTTCATATTTAAATCTATAAAATTTGCATGTGTTTTAGAAATGATGATTGACATTAAAATTATCATTGACACTTATGGGTGTATCTTTCAATCTTAAATTTGATATAGTGTTAGTAAATTCTCAATAAATATTACTCCTCCTTCTCTTTATTCCACTACTACCTTATATCCCAAGAGTACCAGTCCTTGCCTGATATCTGAGAATGAGAAATACTCAGGAGTTCTTTTCCCCTGGTTGCATGGGCAGGTTATTACTTTTCCCCATTGCTAGGAGAATAATATTCACTGATCATTGCATTATCCCTCAAAGAGAAGCTACTTCTCATCCATGGTCCTGCACAACAGATCCTGAGAGTATACTATCTGCAGTGAATTCTGCTCTATACCAGGGGCACATCTTGCCTTCAACTGGCACCCAAAGCATGAAGACTATACACAAAAAACCAAGTAAGAACAGGTGACTGTATACATCACACCACTCCAGCACTGTTACCAACATTTTGTCTGCCTCAAAGCAGAACTTGGAACTTCCTCTGCAACCTTATAAAAGCAAATCCAACTCCACAATGATAACGATTTTTTGGGTAGAATGAGAATGTCAGTTTTATGCTAAATGGCAAAACTCAACAAGAATCCTGACTAGACCTCTTTAACTTCTTCAAATTACAACTTTGACTGCCAAACATTATTTTCCTCACCATCCTTTTTCCATTACTTTCTCTAAGTTCTCTGGCTCCAACTCAAAGCCCTCTCCAGGAAGGGGGTTATTCCCTCCTCGTCATATTTCCATGCCAACACACACATATGCACAAATACACATACACACAAACTTTCCCCTGGATCTTTCCCTTTTCTTGCATACAGATCTTTAGCTTTTTTTCCCCAGCCTTTTCAAATTATTTACATCATCACAGCCATCAACTCTCTCCCTACCTCTCTACCTCTTAACATTCACCTTCTTCAATGCATCCGAGGTTTTGAAATAATAATTACTTTTCACCTGATATAAATGTGTGTGTTAGAGACAGAGAGAGGAAACAGGCACATAAAACAAAATATAAGTGCTAACGTGATAAGTAGACCCAAGATAACACGAGAATGAGAGCAAATAAGGACTGCCCCCTGCGCTGATCCCAGAAGGATCAAGGCATGCCTGTTGCTCTCTACATTTGGGGGTGTCTGGAGACAGTTTGGTTGTCACAATCAGAGAAGGAGTGTGGTGTACAACCAACACCTAGTTTTTAGAGACCAGGGATGCTGCTTAACACCCTACAATGCGCAGGAGAGACTCCACAACAAAGGATTCTCTGGCCCTAGATGTCCACAGAAGTTGAGAAACCAGGAATTCTTTTAGAAGTAAAAGGTAACTGAAGTTTTGAAGAATAAGTGGAAATTTCCAAGCAAATAAGTGGAGAGAAGATTCCAGCAGAAAAACCTGAATGACAGAACTTTAGGAGATCACTTTGATAAGAATTTGAGAACTATTTCAAATATGTAGAGAAAGTTCATCTCTATTTAGGATGTGGACAGTCACAAGAAAATGTTACTCCCACTAAAAAGTAAGATAATTTATAAAATCACTATCATTTTATGTGTCAGAGAGCTGAGAATGCAAAGCAATTGGACAAACTGAAATCAAAAAGTGGACAAATTCCTCCTAAGAGAGATGAGGACCATCGCGATTTTCATGTTTGGTAGAACAGAGAGGAGAAAAGAGTCACAGATAAGGAGAAGAAGAAAACAGCTGAACTTAAAAAACATTTTCTAATTGGTGAATAATTATTTTACAGTGTTGTGTTGGTTTTTGCCATTCACCAGTGTGAATCAGTCGTAATTATATCTATATCCCCTCCCTCTTGAGCCTCCCTGGCCCGCTCCCCTCTGCCCAGGTCATCACAGATCATCAGGCTGTGCTCCCTGTGTTCTGGAGCAGCCTCCCACGAGTCATCTGTTTTACACACGAGACAGTATATGTGTCGATGCTACTTCTTCAGTTCGTCCTTCCCTCTCCTTCCCTCTCCATGTCCAAAAGTCTGTTCTCTATGTCTGCAACTCTATTTCTGCCCTGCAAGTAGGTTTTCCAGTACAATTCTTCTAGATTCCATACATACGCATTAATATACGATATTTGTTTTTCAAGCTCTAGGTTAATCAACCTCACTGGAACTGACTCAAATTTGTTCCTTTTTATGGTTGAGCAACATTCCATTGCCCATGTGTACCACATCTTCATTATCTGTTCATCTGTTGATGGACACCTATGTTACTTTCATGGCCTGGCTATTGTAAATAGTGCTGCAATGAATACTGGGGTACATGAGTCTTTTTGAATTGTGGTTTTCTTGCGGCATATGCCCAGTAGTGGGATCCCTGGGTCTAACTACCATACGACCCAGCTGATCGTCTAATGAATTTTTGGAGGCTTAACCTAGGCTGTGTATGAGAACTTAGAATCCCTGAGAGTATTTTTTGCTTTTTAAGTACTTTCTTAAACCACAAGTTCCTCCAAGCTCATCTTGTATATTTCCAGTCTCAGCCATTGCTCTAAGGATTCCTGCATCCTTTAACTGAATAACAGTATTAGAAACCAAGATCTGAGTGCTAGGTATTTTTGTTTTCACATTGTCCTGATATTTTCCTTTAATTCTTTGAATGCATTTATAATATTCGTTATAGTGTTAGATCAGATCAGATCAGTCGCTCAGTCGTGTCCGACTCTTTGCGACCCCATGAATCGCAGCACGCCAGGCCTCCCTGTCCATCACCAACTCCTGGAGTTCACTCAGACTCACGTCCATCAAGTCAGTGATGCCATCCAGCCATCTCATCCTCTGTCATCCCCTTCTCCTCCTGCCCCCAATCCCTCCCAGCATCAGAGTCTTTTCCAATGAGTCAACTCTTTGCATGAGGTGGCCAAAGTACTGGAGTTTCAGCTTTAGCATTATTCCTTCCAAAGAAATCCCAGGACTGATCTCCTTCTGAATGGACTGGTTGGATCTCCTTGCAGTCCAAGGGACTCTCAAGAGTCTTCTCCAACACCACAGTTTAAAAGCATCAATTCTTCGGCGCTCAGCCTTCTTCACAGTCCAACTCTCACATCCATACATGACCACAGGAAAAACCATAGCCTTGACTAGACGAACCTTTGTTGGCAAAGGAATGTCTCTGCTTTTGAATATGCTATCTAGGTTGGTCATAACTTTCCTTCCAAGGAGTAAGCATCTTTTAATTTCATGGCTGCAGTCACCATCTATAGTGATTTTGGAGCCCCCAAAATAAAGTCTGACACTGTTTCCACTGTTTCCCCATCTATTTCCCATGAAGTGATGGGACCGGATGCCATGATCTTCGTTTTCTGAATTTTGAGCTTTAAGCCAACTTTTTCACTCTCTGCGTTCACTTTCATCAAGAGGCTTTTTAGTTAGTCTTCACTTTCTGCCATAAGGGTAGTGTCATCTGCATATCTGAGGTTATTGATATTTCTCCCGGCAATCTTGATTCCAGCTTGTGCTTCTTCCAGCCCAGTGTTTCTCAAGATGTACTCTGCATATAAGTTAAATCTTTGCTAATGCCAATATAGCAAGTAAGGCTTACATTTTTTTTTTGTTTCTTTTGAATGTTTTGCTTGTGTTCTTGTTATTGTTGAAAGTTGAATATTTTATATAAAACACTGTAGCAAATCTGGATTCAGATTCATGGAGATTGTTTTTTAACTCACCTGGATTCAGTTTGTGGAATTGATCTCTCCAATTATGAGCAGTCACTGATGTCTCTGCTTAAATTTTTTATTCTTATTTTTTCACTTAGAGTTGTTCCTGAGTTTGCATAGTATCTCTTTTGTTGACTGGTCAGCCAGTGATGGAGCAGATGCTGTGCTTAAATGTCCATTATAAGGCACCTACCCTTTCCTTGTGGATCTGTATGTGGATTAACAAGCGCATTCAAAGTTCAGGCTTTATGAAGTCTGCCTCAGATTCTATCCTCTGCCAGGACCTCTCAGGTCTCTCCTGTACATGGCTGCTGCTAAGTTCAGTCGTGTCCAACTCTGTGGGTCCCCAGAGACAGCAGCCCACCAGGCTCCCCCGTCCCTGAGATTCTCCAGGCAAGAACACTGGAGTGGGTTGCCATTTCCTTCTCCAATGCAGGAAAGTGAAAAGTGAAAGTGAAGTCGCTCAGTTGTGTCTGACTCTTAGCGACCCCATGGACTGGAGCCTACCAGGCTCCTCCATCCATGGGATTTTCCAGGCACAAGTGCTGGAGCAGTGGTCAGAAAAGTATGAATACAGGATGTGTGAAGAGCATTTAAATCTCTTCTATGACTTTCACTAAGAGCTCTTTTTAAAATTTATGGCTGGTCTACCATTCTCATTGAGATTGCAACCTCGGGCAAGCAGAGCTCTTTTGTTGTCGATCAGGTTTCTTTCTTTCATCGACAACACTGCTGCTGCTGCTGCTAAGTCATATCAGTCATGTCCGACTCTGTGTGACTCCATAGACGGCAGCCTACCAGGCTCCTCAGTCCCTGGGATTCTCAAAGCAAGAACACTGGAGTGGGTTGCCATTTCCTTCTCCAATGCATGAAAGTGAAAAGTGAAAGTGAAGTCGCTCAGTCATTTCTGACTCTTCGCAACCCCATGGACTGCAGCCGACCAGGCTCCTCTGTCTATGGGATTTCCCAGGCAAGAATACTGGAGTGGGGTGCCATTGCCTTCTCCGGACAACACTGCTAGGTATGGACTTTCTCTGCTCCAAATCATGTCAACCAACCATGGCTGCTGGTTTTTACAGCTGGCTGCCTCCAGATAATACACTAGCACCAAGTAAGCTGGAGCCAGAGAGTAGATGGGTACAGCTACAGGCATCTCAACTGAAGATTCCCACTGTTCTCACTTGAAGTTCTAGCAGTTTTCCCTAAAGAAACCCTTTTCAATTTGTCATTTGCCTTTGTTTGCGGTCAATTTCCAGAGCACTGAAATGGTTGCATTCTTTAGTCCAGTTTTATGCTTTTTGTTAGGAGAATATTAGCCTACTTTTCACTCCACTATGGCCAGAAATCTCCCTCCTTTGGTTCCCCAATAAGTGTGTGTGTGTGTGTGTTTGTGTGCGCGCGCGCTTAAGAAAGCAATTATAGTCTCATTTAGCAGAAGAGCTCTGGAAGATATGGACTCAGAAAATGTACTGTCCTATTAACATTAGACACAGGTGACCTGATTATCTGATATTTTACAGTGTAACTGATTTCTACATGAGTTATGTAGGAAGAGATGGTGGCTGTGTGAAAAAGATGTCTTCTATAATTTTTTTTCATAGTCTCAATCTAGTGAATAATTTCCCTGTTGTATCCCCAATGAGTATCTAACAAGAAACCTATTCACCCTCACTGGTTCACTAACAGTCCCTAAGCCCCCAATTAATTACTCCTTTCATAGCTGTGGAAAATGGCAGGCTCAGTGGGTCTTATATTTGGGTCAAAGAAAAGCCAAAGAATAGATAGTTAGGACCTGTCCTTTAATGGGGAAATCTAGTGGTTTCAAGAGCTTTTGAATTTGATAAACACTTTTGGGGGGAGGCAGTTTGTTTTAGAAAATCAGGGCAATTTTTACTTTGTCAAATAAAACAAACACATCAGCCATCAACCATTATTATCATTACATAATAAAGACATCCTATCACCTCCCAAATAGGAAGGTTTTAGTGACTTATAATGCATGTAATTTTAAATTATTTTTATATGAGATAGGATTATTAGCTGCAAATACATTTCTAAAAGGGGCATAAAAACATGTTTGTGTGCTATACAAACAGGGGTAATGCCCAAATATACTTTCAGATGATTCCACCTGAGCCTACCCTGTATCTGAAGCTGGCACAAGTATTACAGTCCACATTGCAGATACGAGACATGGGATACAACAAGCAGACCAGCAGCCACAGATCCTTTTAGTGCAGGATTTTGCTAACTACACATCTGTCTTATTTCAGGTTTCCTAGAAAACAAAGTCTAAGGAAAAGCTTACATTCTAATGCAGTAAGGGTGGGTGCAATCCTGGAAAGCAGGACTAGAAAAGAAAAACAGGAGAGCAGTGCATTAGTGGGGCTTCCCAGGTATTGCAGTGGTAAAGAATCTGCCTGCCAATGCTGAAGACATAATTCTTGCCTGGAAAATCCCATGGACAGAGGAACCTAGCAGGCTACGGCCCATGGGGTCTCAAAGAGTTGGATATGACTCAGTGGGTGAGCACACAGTGCATTGCTGAGTTGGCTAAAATTTCACACAGAGCCTCAGTGTTTATTTAAATACATGGGATGTCTCTAGAGAGGTTATAAGCAAACACTGCATGTTGTAAAATTCCTTGGTGGCAGGCAGCATGGGTGGTTTACCTGCTTATTCCTTCTTGGTGAAAGACATCCTGAAAGACACTGAGGTTGTATTATCTAGAACCTCCATGCAACCACTAGAGAAATCAAAGTTTTCATGAGTCTGATAGGTTTGAATCCAAGTTCCGATGCTCCTGCAGCACTCACTGGGGAGGGGTTACAAATGGAGGCCGTGCTGGAACCCAGTGTGCACTACTGGGAAAGGCAGAGATAAGGAGGAGTACTGTTAGAGGGAGCAGGAGCAATGTAAGGCATCACTGGGGGTGTTTCAAGGACAGAATAAGCCAGAATCTGAGTCCTGGAGAAGGCACGTGGTTTCCAGTTGCCCACTTTACCTGGGCATGCTACAATTCTGCTCAGGCCTGATGTTAATGACCTAGAGTTAGCCCAAATCCTACAAGCTAAGGGCAAGGTGTTAATTCTAGAACTACCGGGATTGAGTATAAGATCCCACAGGTTAAGGACTCAGTCCTATAAGACTGTCCTCCCCTCAGATGAGTGAAAGTCCTGGGGTCCACCCACATTTCTGACAAACTGGCTCCAAAGTGGGTGTTCCTATGATGCCCATCAGGTTTTATAATTCTCTAGAAAGACTCACAGAACTCACTGAAAATGCTGCACTTTATAATTACAGGTATATCATAATGGATGCAACTTGGGATCAGCCAAACTTTGGAGACACAGTCGGAAGTCAGGGCAGGGTAGACGGGAGAGGGGGCATCTTTTCTCTATAGCACCAGGGAGTGCCACCCTCCTGGTATGTTAATGTATTCACTATCCAGGAAGCTAAAGAGCCTCATTGTTCATAGTTTTTAATCTAGCTTTTATTATGTAAGCAAGATTGATTGAATCATTGGCAATTTGATTGACTTCAATCTCCAGCCACACTTCCCTCTCTGGGTGTTAGGGGGTAGGACTTGTTTCTGGCAATTAACCTCCATCCCAAAGACAGCTAGGAGCCTTGTTAACATAAACTCACATGTGGTCCAAAGGGTCTTACTGACACTTCTATCACTCAGGAAGGTTTTTTGAAGCTCTATGCCAAAAGAATCTGAACCCCTGGTATAGATATAAGTCTACTGGAAACAAAACCCAAGTAACAGTTTTCATTATATTACCGCATGGACGAGTGAATCTGGGTAGAGCATACAATCTGGATCCAGCACAACTGCCAAGTGCCTTTCTGTGGCTCTTGCTTCTTCCTGTTGGTGGTGGTGGTTTAGTTGCTAAGTCATGTCCGCCAGGCTCCTCTGTCCATGGGATTTCTCAGGCAAGAATACTGGAGTAGGTTGCCATTTCCTTCTCCAGGGGATCATCCCAACCGAAGGATCAAACCTGCATTTCCAGCATTGCAGGCAGTCTCCTGAAATGCAGATCTGCAATGCAGATAGATTTTTTACCTCTGAGCCACCAGGGAAGCCTGCTTCTTCATGTTACTGACTTCCAGATAGACATTTCAACATGCCTACTGGTGAGTCCAAGGGCATATGACTGCCTCTAGACATAAAAATACAAATACTCAAAAACAAAGAAATTCTCCCCATTATGGGGAAAGTTCAAATTTGTCAATTGTTCACTGCAATGCTGTGTGCCATTGCATTTTTATTACAGAGTGACCCCAAAGCAGCTTTTTTGGGGAAGGTTATTAGACCATGGAATTTTTTTTTAGAAGCACTTTCCCGGTTCTGTTATAAGTGAGACATATTTGTTATTTACAATTATCGAACTTCATTCATATCTTCAGACAGATTTGCTATGCAGTTGACTTTTCTTTACAGTCAAGGTTCTAATTTAAATCATTTGAAGCAAAAGGTAATGATATTGTTAGTGTAGATTAGCTGTCTTGTTTGGTCTTAGTGTTGATTAGCTGTCTCTACAGTCAGTAAAAGAAACTATAAGCTAAGAAAAAAATTGTGTCTACTATTACCTCCATATTCATTGGGAATTTAGTCATATCTAGTAGATGTTAGTCATTATATCTTATTACAACATGTGAGCAACATACTCATAATATGTTAATAAATCTCACAGAATTCTAGGAGATAAAAAAAATTATTCCCGTTTTACAGAAAAAGAATTACAACTTTAAGATTAAAAATTAAGCACATAGATGTCATGTGGAGACAAACAACCCAAGGAAAAAATGGACAGAACACCTAAACAGACATTTCTCCAAAGAAGGCATACAGATGACCCACAGGCACGTGAAAAGATGCTCAACACAACTATCAGAAAAGTGCAAATCAAAACTACAGTGAGTGACCACCTCACACCAGTCAGAATGCCTACCATTAAAAGTCTACAGATAACAAATGCTGGAAAGGGTGTGGAGAAAAAGCAATCCTCTTACACCATTGGTAGGAATGCAAGTTGGTTCAGCCACTATGCAAAACAGAATAGAGGTTCCTCAAAAAATTAAAAATACAGTTGCTATATGATCCAGCAACCTCACTCCTGGGCATAATCTAGACAGAATTATAATTCAAACATATACATGTACACTTAAGTTGATAGCAGCATGATTCATAATAGCTAAGACATAGAAGGCAATGGCACCCCACTTCAGTACTCTTGCCTAGAAAATCCCATGGACGGAGGAGCCTGGTAGGCTGCAGTCCACGGGGTCGCTAGAGTCGGACACGACTGAGCAACTTCACTTTCACTTTTCACTTTCACGCATTGAAGAAGGAAATGGCAACCCATTCCAGTGTTCTTGCCTGGAGAATCCCAGGGACTGGGGAGCCTGGTGGGCTGCCGTCTATGGGGTCGCACAGAGTCGGACACGACTGAATCGACTTAGCAGTAGCAGCACCAAGACATAGAAACAAGTTAAATGTGTGTCAGCGATGAATGGATAAAGATAATACATATATGTGGTACGTATACACAATGGAATACTCAGTTTAGTTCAGTCGCTCAGTTGTATCTGACTCTGCGACCCCATGAATACTATTAAGCCATAAAATAAATGAAATAATCCTATTTGCAGTAATATGGATAGACTTAGAGATTAGCATACTAAGTGAAGTAAGTCAGAAAGAAAAAGACAAATACCTTATGGTGTCACTTAGATTTAGAATCGAAAATATGACACAAATGACCCATCCATGAAATAGAAACAAGACTCAGACATGGAGAGCAAACTTGCAGTTGCCAAGTAGGAGGAGAGGGAAGAGAGATGGATTGAGTTTGGTTAGCTAATGCAAACCATTATATATAGAAATGGATAAACAAAGTCCTACTGCATAACACAGGGGATTATATTCAATATTCTTTGATAAACCATAATGGAAAAGAGTTTTGAAAAAATATATGTATGTGTATGTGTGTGTGTATATATATATATATATGTATAACTGAATCACCTTGCTCTACAGCAGACATTAACACAACATTGTAAATTAACATTATTTCAATTAAAAAAAAAAAGATACTATGTGGAAAAAGAAGGATACAAAGCTGGAGGGTGTAACTTTATGGTCGGGGGCTTTTAAAATCTCTCTCAACTGCCTGTGAAATATAAACTTCGGATACTCCAGTAATCTAGATTTTGTAGCTCTGTCTTTTTAAATAGTTTTATAGGATCAATTAAGTGTCCTCAAGAGGGAAATAATCCTCGCAAATGCTCTTCCAGGAAGTTAAAGAAGAATTTCTCCTTCCAGTTCAGCTCAGAGTAGTCTCAAATACCACTTTCCTTCTGATACACTATTGTCCTTCTTGTTCTCATCAGTATTAATAATGGAAACTTACTATACTAACCTTAGTCATGTTCCAGGCTTTGTGCCTAATAGTTCTCATTCAGTCTTTCTTTTCTGGTTCATCTTGGCCCCGCCCACCTACGTGCTGCTGCTGCTGCTGCTGCTAAGTGGCTTCAGTCATGTCCGACTCTGTGCTACCTACATGCTACCTTGTGGTAAATCCGAACTGTTTGGGATGTGAGTGTTTTACCTCATCAGTGAGGTGACACGGTCCCAAGTCAGTGGGTATACCCTATCGTCACTACAGTATTAACCAATAGCTTGTACTGAATCACTACTTTTTGGATGGCAATATAGATACTGAATGAAAAAACTCTGGCTTCTCTTAGGAATCATCTTTTTGTTCTCTTTCCTGTGTAACCTCTCAGTCAGAAATTTTCATTTATAATAATGCAAAAACTAGGAAGTTACTGGTAAAAGAAATTGTGCAAACAGGGCCACCGGTAAACACTTTTAACCTGGAATCAGTAAGCACCCGGGGGCTTCAGAAACAGGAAAATGGTTTGGCACTTTTTCCTAGCATAACTGTCCCTCTTTGCAGGTGAGAGAGGGAGGATCATTGTCATTAATGAGTCCTCTCTATGAAAACAAATAAATGTAAATAAATTATAACTAGAGCACCTTGGTCTGCTGGTGGCTGCATCTGTGTAAAACAGGAAACAGGTCTGAATCCTGGGAGTTGTCACAGGTCAATTGCTCTCAGCTTTTTTCTGACCTTCTATAGTACAGTGTTGGTCTCATCCATTTTGGTTCTTGATCATGCATACTATCTAATAGCAATCTCTCGCTTTTGCAAGGATCTCATCACCCAAAATATGTTGTCCTGAAACATGAAGTGAGAGTTGCTCCCAGGTGTTAATTGGTGGTGTTTTATTTAGAATTATTCAGTACTAATGTCAAAGTAGGGAGAATAGCATGGAATAGAAATAATGGGTGCCATTCAGAAGGCCAAAGCTTGTGGACTCAACACACAGGAAGATACCTGGTAAGGGAGAAGACAAGTGTTGGCTTCTCCATGGAAACAGATCTCATGCTTACTTGGCCTGCACATTATCTTTAAAGAGCAAAGATGTCAACAAAGCTAGATCAATATTTTTTTTTCCCAGTAAATGTAAGGATTTAAAAATCTGAGAAGTTAAGACAATTCTAGAAGGAAAGAATAGTCTTTACAACAAATGATTCTGTGACATCTAGATATCTGTATGCAAAAGAATAAAGCTGGATCCCTCCTTAGAGGAAAGAAAGGAGTAAAATTATAGGAGTATATCTTCACAAACTCAGGTTAGACAAAACTTTCTTAGATATGACATTAAAAGCATAAGAAACAAAAGAAAAGATACACTGAACAACATCAAAGTCAAAAACATAAAAAATAACTTCTGTGCTCCAAAGGACACCACAAAGAAAGTGAGAAGACAACCTTGAGAATAGGAGGGTGAAGTGAAAGTCGCTCAGTCGTGTCTGACTCTGCGACCCCACATACTGTACAGTCCATGGAATGCTCCAGGCCTGAATACTGGAGTGGGGAGCCTTCCCCTTCTCCAGAGGATCTTCCCAACCCAGGGACTGAATCCAGGTCTCCCTCATTGCAGGTGGATTCTTTACCAGCTGAGCCACAAGGGAAGCCCACGAATACTGGGGTGGGTAGCCTATCCCTACTCCAGCAGATTTTCTCAACCCAGGAATCGAACCAGGATCTCCTGCACTGCAGGCAGATTCTTTACCAACTGAGCTATCAGGGAGGACAATAGGAGAATACATTTGCAAATAGCATGTCTGTTATGATACTTGTATCTAGACTATACACAAAACTTTTATGACTTAAAGCATAAAAAACTCAATCTAAAAATGAATAAAGGATCTGAATAGATAGTTCTCCAGAGAAGATATAAAAACTGGCCCATAAGCACATGAAATGATGCTCATTATTAGCCACCAGGGAGACAGAAGTCAAAACTACAGTGAGATACCATTTTATACCCACTGAGATGGCTAGAGAAGGCAATGGCACCCCACTCCAGTACTCTTGCCTGGAAAATCCCGTGGATGGAGGGGCCTGGTGCAGTCCATGGGGTCGCTAAGAGTCGAACATGACTGAGCGACTTCACTTTCACTTTTCACTTTCATGCATTGGAGAAGGAAATGGCAACCCACTCCAGTGTTCTTGCCTGGAGAATCCCAGGGACGGGGGAGCCTGGTGGGCTGCCGTCCATGGGGTCGCACAGAGTCAGATATGACTGAAGTGACTTAGCAGCAGCAGCAGAGATGGCTAGATAGAAAGGAGATAATAAATGAAATCAGATGAGGGTTGGTGAGGATATACAGAAATTGGAACCCTCATACATTGCTGATAGAAATGTAAAATGTGCAGTTGCTTTGGAAAATATTGTGGCAATTCCTCAAAACACAGAGTTATCTTATAACCCTGGAATTTCTCCTAGGTATATACCCAAGAGAAATGAAAGCATGACCACAAAAAAGTGTGTACACAAATGGTACACGGCACCGATATTTATAATAGGCAAAAGGTGGAAAAAACACAAGTGTCCATCAATTTGATAAATGGATTAAAAAAACCCTGGACATCCAGACATGAAAAACAAAAACTATAAAACTTCTAGAAGAAAATCTTTGTTACAAAGGGACACTGACATGACACCAAAATCAAAATCTTAAAGAAACTGAACTGTTTCAAAATTAAAAACTTTTGAATTTTAAAAAAGCATCACTGAGAAAATGAAAAGACAAACAAACACACTAGAAAAAAAAAATTAGAACCTAAAAGCACTCTTATTATTTTATGAGATGGAGTCCCCACCCTCCAGGATCTAAAGCCTAGTGATCTGAGATGGAGTCCCCAGCCTCCAGGATCTAAAGCCTGGTGATCTGAGATGGAGTCCCTAACCTCCAGGATCTCATGCCTGGTGATCTGAGGTCGAGCTGACATAATAATAATAGGAATAAAGTGCACAATAAATCCAACATGATTGAATCATCCTGAGCGCTGCAGAGCTGATGCTTCTGAGCTGTGGTGCTGGAGAAGACTCTTGAGGGTCCCTTGGACTGCAAGATCAAACCCATCAGTCCCAAAGGAAATCAGTTCTGAAAATTCATTGAAAGGACTGATGCTGAAGCTGAAACTCCAATACTTTGGCCACCTGATGTGAAGAACTGATTCACTGGAAAAGATCCTGATGCTGGGAAAGATTGGAGGTAGGAGGAGAAGGGAAAGACAGAGGATGAGATGGTTGGATGGCATCACCGACTCAATGGATATGAGTGTGAGCAAGCTCTGGAAATTGGTGATGGACAGGGAAGCCTGGTGTGCCCAGTGCATGGGGTGCAAAGAGTCAAACATGACTGAGTGATTGAACTGAACTGAACTGAGTCATTCTGAAACCCCTATCTTGGTCCATGGAAAAATTGTCTTCCACAGAACCAATCCCTGGTATGGAAAAGGTTGGGGACCACTGCTATAAGAGAATAATCTTCCTGACTGTAAAGGAGCCCAAAAAATTAATTTAAGCAATTAAATTCCACGAAAGACACATGAATGGCTTAATGCAACATAAAAAATGATCAGTAGGGAAATGCAAATTAAAATCTGAACCAGAGACCAACACATAGGCTTTTCTGGTGGCTCAGACAGTAAAGAATCTGCCTGCAATGCAGGAGATCTGGGTTTGATCTGTGGGTTGGGAAGATCCCCTGGAGAAGGGAATGACTACCCATTCCATTATTCTTGCCTGGAATTCCATGGATAAGGGAGCCTGGAAGGCTACAGTCCGTGGGGCTGAAAAAAGTCAGGCATGACTGAGTGACTAACACACACAGAGACCAATGCATATTCACTAGAATAGCTATAAAAATAATGACAATAAGTGTTAGAGAAATTATGGAGTAACATGAACACTTACACATTCCCGGTGGGAATATCAATTGGTATACTCCCATTTTTAAAAGTTTAGTAATTTCTTAAAACTTAACATACATTTACTCTGTATGTGTGCACTCAGTCATTCAGTGGTATCTGACTCTTTGTTACCCCATGGACCATATCCCTCCAGGCTCCACTGTCCACGACCATACAACCCAGCAATTCTACTCCTGGGTATCTACCCATGAGAAATAAAAACCTATGTCCACCCCAAAACTTGCGTATAAAAGTTTATCAGAGCTTTATCATGCTATACTAAGTCACTTCAGTCGTGTCCGACTGTGTGCGACCCCATACACGGCCGTCCACCAGGCTCCACCATCCCTGGGATCCTCCAGGCAAGAACACTGGAGTGGGTTGCCATTTCCTTCTCCAATGCATGAAAGTGAAAAGTGAAAGTGAAGTCGCTCAGTCGTGTCTGACTCCTAGCGACCCTATGGACTGCAGCCTACCAGGCTCCTCCATCCATGGGATTTGCCAGGCAAGAGTACTGGAGTGGGGTGCCATTGCCTTATCATAGTAGCCTCAAATTGAAAGTGATTCAAACCAATAAGCAAAATATGGAACCAATCTAATACTATTCATCAACACATAGAAATGAACTTTTGATACATACTACAGCATCAATGAACCTCAAAAATATTATGCAATGTAGAAAAAGCCAGCCTCAAAAGACTACATATCACATTATTCCATTTTCATGAAATTTCTAGAAAACATAAATCTATAGAGGAAAAAAGTAGTCAGTGGTTGCTTAAGGCTGGGTATGGGAATTGACTACAGACAGGTATGAGGGAATGTTTTATATTGGTAGACATGTTCAAAGCTGGATTGTGGGGTTTGTTGCACAACTCTATAAATTCACTGAAAATTACTGAATTGTATATGTGCAATGAGTGAATTTTATGGTATGTAAATTATACCTTGACAAAGCTGTTTAAAAAATGCACATATTTCAGGCTCCTTAGATGCGCCACGGCTTCGGTAGCGACCGCCTCTCTACGCGGGTGTGAGCTTCGCCAGCCCCTCCCCCAGGAGACCGTTGCAGTCGGCCAGCCCCTGCTACTTGGTAACCATGTGTGACCGAAAGGCCGTAATCAAGAATGCCGATATGTCGGAGGAGATGCAACAGGACTCGGTGGAGTGTGCTACTCAGGCATTGGAAAAGTATAATATAGAGAAGGACATTGCGGCCCATATCAAGAAGGAGTTTGACAAGAAGTACAACCCCACCTGGCACTGCATCGTGGGGAGGAACTTCGGTAGTTATGTGACACATGAAACCAAACACTTCATCTACTTCTACCTGGGCCAAGTGGCCATTCTCCTGTTCAAATCTGGTTAAAAGCATGGACTGTGCCACACACCCAGTGATCCATCCAAAAACAAGGACTGCAGCCTAAATTCCAAATACCAGAGACTGAAGTCTTCAGCCTTGCCTAAGGGAACATCTCCATCTTTGAACCTTTGTTGTGTTTTGTACAGGGCATTCTCTGTACTAGTTTGTGGTTATAAAGCAATTAGTAAAACAGCTTACATTTGTATTTATTTTCTATTCCATACCTCTCTGCCCCATGTTTTTTCTCTTCAAAATCCATTCCTTTAAAGAAATAAATCTGTTGAAGTGTGCGTTAATTACCGTTTGTTCAAATAATCTATTGAAGATGGCCTATTACTTGATCTTGGGTAGGTTGGTGGGGGTGATTCCTTGAAGTTTTTGTGGAATGTAATAGACTAGCCTATTCAACACTCTGGAGTTTCATTCTTGTCCAGCCTGCTCCTGTTGTACATGGAAGAATACTACTCAGAAGTGCATGTTGAGAAATGCATGGCAGAGAAACTCGTACTCCTAACCTGATAAATACATTCCTTAAGTGCTCCTTCTGTGGTAACTGCTATAGACTGTTCTAGGCCTTAGGCCTCAAGAGAAGATGAATGTGTCGTATAACTCCTTTAAGTTTTCTGTGGCTGTAAAATGGAAATAAGCTGGTGAGAAAGTTGGGCTAATGAGAAATTTGTTGGGCTGTAGACATTTACCCTCCCCTGCCTTGGCCAAAGTATACTCTAGAGATTAAAGGTGGTCTTAAAGGGAAAAAGCTTTTGAGCAGCAGTCCTCCATGTGATTCTAATAAAGTCTGCAGGAATTAAAAAAAAAAAATGCACATATTTCAAAGGTCTACCACTGTAATTCAGGCCTCTGAGATGATGTAGTGCTTTGCTTTAACCTGTTAGATTCTAGATAGAAGCTTCAGAGTATTTATGGGTATACTGGAAGACAGTCTAGTCTAATAAATGCAATTGGAAACTAATTTATACCTTTTAATAAGAGTTCAATCTTTTTATAAAAGTTTTCTTTTTCTTGTTGGAGAAAGTATTTTTAAAATAATATTAAAATGCTTCTGATTTCCTAGCACACTTCAAGAATCTTAAGGGAAAAATGCTTTGGGATTTTTTAATTATTATTATTGACTACATGTGTAATAAAAGGCTGAAAAAGGAGCCCATCTGAAAGATAAGACATTCTCTCACTCTACTTCCCATTTACATGTCCTTTACTTGTTTCAACAGCATATGTCTGGTTCTTTTTCTTAAGCTTGATTTTTTAGAACTCTCTGCTTCCATTGTATTGAATCTTATTTTTGGTTGTCAGAGAATGCAATGGCACCCCACTCCAGTACTCTTGCCTGGAAAATCCCACGGACGGAGGAGCCTGGTGGGCTGCAGTCCATGGGGTCATGAAGAGTCTGACAGGACTGAGCGACTTCACTTTCACCTTTCACTTTCATGCATTGGAGAAGGAAATGGCAACCCACTCCAGTGTTCTTGCCTGGAGAATCCCAGGGATAGGGGAGCCTGGTGGGCTGCCATCTATGGGGTCACACAGAGTCGGACAGGACTGATGTGACTTAGCAGCAGCATTTTTGATTGTGAACACATTTTTTACTATTGTGTTAGGATTCTCCAGAGAAACAGATAAAGAGGATATTGTCAAGGCTGTATATTGTCACCCTGTTTATTTAACTTCTATGCAGAGTACATTATGAGAAACGCTGGTCTGGAAGAAACACAAGCTGGAATCAAGATTGCAGGAGAAATATCAATAACCTCAGATATGCAGATGACACCACCCTTATGGCAGAAAGTGAAGAGGAACTCAAAAGCATCTTGATGAAAGTGAAAGTGGAGAGTGAAAAAGTTGGCTTAAAGCTCAACATTCAGAAAACGAAGATCATGGCATCCGGTCCCATCACTTCATGGGAAATAGATGGGGAAACAGTGGAAACAGTGTCAGACTTTATTTTTCTGGGCTCCAAAATCACTGCAGATGGTGACTGCAGCCATGAAATTAAAAGACGCTTACTCCTTGGAAGGAAAGTTATGACCAATCTAGATAGCATATTCAAAAGCAGAGACATTCCTTTGCCAATAAAGGTTCGTCTAGTCAAGGCTATGGTTTTTCCTGTGGTCATGTATGGATGTGAGAGTTGGACTGTGAAGAAGGCTGAGTGCTGAAGAATTGATGCTTTTGAACTGTGGTGTTGGAGAAGACTCTTGAGAGTCCCTTGGACTGCAAGGAGATCCAACCAGTCCATTCTGAAGGAGATCAGCCCTGGGTGTTCTTTGGAAGGAATGATGCTGAAGCTGAAACTCCAGTACTTTGGCCACCTCATGTGAAGAGTTGACTCATTGGAAAAGACTCTGATGCTGGGAGGGATTGGGGGCAGGAGGAGAAGGGGATGACAGAGGATGAGATGGCAGGATGGCATCACTGACTCAATGGACATGAGTCTGAGTGAACTCCGGGAGTTGGTGATGGACAGGGAGGCCTGGCGTGCTGCGATTCATGGGGTCGAAAAGAGTTGGACACGACTGAACGACTGATCTGATCTGATATATATATATATATGTAGATATATATATATATGTAAATATATATATATAATGCAAGATACACATATGCATTTTGAGAAAAAATTGGCTCACACCATTATAGAGGTTGAGAAGTCCCATAACCTGCCGTTTTCAAGCTGGAAACCCCAGGAAAGTGGGTAGTATAATTCCAGTCTAAGTCTGAAGGTCTGAGAAGAGGGGAGCTGATGGTCTAAATTTCAATCCATGATCAGAAGAACAATGTCCCAACTCAACCAAGCCAACAATAAGGGGTGAACCCTCCCTTTCTCTCTCTCTCTGTTTTTGTTTTTTTTTTGGTTTTTAGGCCCAGATGGATTGAGTGATATCCAGACACACTGGGGATGGCAATGGGCTCCACTCAGTCTACCATTGAAGTGCTAATTCCTTCCAGAAACACTCCCACAGGCACACCCAGAAACAATGCCTCACCAGACATCTGGGCATCCTGTGACCCAGTCAAGTTGACACATAAAATGAAACTATTCATTCCAAAAACCATTTTCCACATCTTTTCTTAGGATCTGTTTCAACTGCTCTTTTCTGCTGACTTTGTGAACACATCCCCATTATCAATTTGGCCATTTTCTAGTTAGTATTCTCATTTGTAAAATTATATATACACACAATTTAGAATGTTACTTTGAAGGAAATAAATTATTTAAAGTACATAGTACTTTCTGAGCCCTCAATAAAGATTGACTTCTTTTGCCTTTTCAACAAATGTGCACTGAAGGGATGAATATTGAAGATAGACCATTCGTAATAAAATTCCTCCATGAGAATAGTATTACACATGAAAATTAGTATATTTTTAGACCTGTCTGTGAAGTCTAGTTTACAATATTGCCCTATGGCTCTCAATCTGGGCTCATATATTGCCAAGTATATGCAACAGCACATAAAATTTATGGCAACCTATTATAAATGTGGATATTTTGGAAGTGGCTATTTTTATGCATATACATCATCTAAGATTCTCAATTTTAGGTAAATAGAGCAGGGAATAAAATGCAAAATGCTCATAAACTTTTAAGTCATACATCTTCAGAAAGATTTCACAGAGAGAGGAATTTGTGGAAGTGAGGGGATTACACAGTCTCTGCCCTCTGACAGACACTTGGGCAGGAAAATCTAATCATCTCTCATCCTGCTCCTGAGCAGTATGTACAAAACGGTGCTTCAGAACCAATCTTCTAAGTTCAATACTGTTGCTATGCGACGAGAGTGCTTTGGATGTTAGTTGCACAGAGATGAGTCTACACTACTCCCATCCCTGCCCTACTGCCCCTTCACACTTTGACTTGTCTGCCTCAAACAGTGGAGGATAAACCAAATTGAGATTCCTGAGCAGGGCGAAATGGGAATTTATGGTTCTTGAGTGAAGATCTTAGGTAGCAGGAAAAGGGACTGAGGTAGAGGTCTTGCAAGATTTGGAGAGGGTTCAAGTCTTTTGCAGTTAGGGTGGAAAGTAAAGTCTTGGGGCATGGTGAACAAGATCAGGTTACTTAGCAGGTTCTTGATAAATGGTAATGACAGCTAAGGTCTTTAGCTGTAGGAATGTATCCAGGGATGATGGGTCTGCAGCTTCAAGGATGCCGTGTCATTACTGGCCATGAGGCAATAAAGGGAAAACATGCCTGAGGGAAAACTATCTCAAGGAGGATGGAATAGCTGAGTTGGTTGTTAAGAGAAGGTTTTGGAGGCACTGGAAATAAAGAGTCACATTAAGTGAACTGAAATTATTTAAATGAAAGTATCTCAGTCGTGTCTGACTCTTTGTGACCCCACGGATTATACAGTCCATGGAATTCTCTAGGCCAGAATACTGGAATGGGCAGCCTTTCCCTCCTTTAGGAGATCTTCCCAACCCAGGAATCGAACCCAGGTCTCCTGCATTTAAGGTGGATTCTTTACCGGCTGAGCCACAAGGGAAGCCCAACAATACTGAAGTGGGTAGCGTATCCCTTCTCCAGTGGATCTTCCCAATGCAGGAATCAAACTGGGGTCTCCTGCACTGCACTGTAAGAGTCGCATAGAAGGGAAATAAGTCCCTAGTCAGAGTGGATATTCATAGCAGTCATTTGTAAAGAAGAGATATCCATGTCAGGCATTTCAAAGCTGGGGACTCCCTGTATACATCCTAGGAAATTCCCTGTGACAAGATAGTGTGTGATGTGTATGAATGAGCAGTACAGTACAAAGGTCATGAGCTGGATACCAAGGACAGAAATCTGTCTCTCAGCTGCTTCTTGTTTAGTCTGTGCTTTAAAAACAAGAGGGAATGTCACATACATATTGAGATTTCCAAATTTTATTGGAAAAAAATAACAACAACAACAAAAAACAAGATCAGGAAAGACATCCACGTCCTGGCAATAATTAGCTACAGAATGTAGTCCTCAGTTTTCTAAAGCCCTTGTCATTTCCTATTGTCTCACACTCAGCTCTCTTCACTCAGGTGTGTGAATGTCCCCATCCTGGAGACTTCTTAATACCTGCCAAAGACTAAGTATCTCAGGAGGCTCTGTAGCATTCATCTGTTTATTAGAATATAGTTAGGGAATCCTTCTACTTGTCAATTTAGCTACCTGTTCTGTCTTCAGTCAGTTCAATCACTCAGTCGTGTCCAACTCTTCGTGACCCTATCAATCGCAGCACACCAACTCCCAGAGTTCACTCAAACTCATGTCCATCGAGTTGGTGATGCCATCCAGCCATCTCATCCTCTGTCGTCCCCTTCTCCTCCTGCCCCCAATCCCTCCCAGCGTCAGAGTCTTTTCCAATGCATCAACTCTTCGCATGAGGTGGCCAAAGTACTGGAGTTTCAGCTTTAGCATCATTCCTTCCAAAGAACACCCAGGGCTGATCTCCTTCAGAATGGACTGGTTGGATCTCCTTGCAGTCCAAGGGACTTTCAAGAGTCTTCTCCAACACCACAGTTCAAAAGCATCAATTCTTTGGTGCTCAGCTTTCTTCACAGTCAAATTCTCACATCCATACATGACCACTGGAAAAACCATAGCCTTGACTAGATGGACCTTTCTTATCATGTCTTATCCTTTTCTTGTCCCGTCTTATCCATTGTTAAATAAAATGAGGTATTACAAATAAAAAAACATTTATATTGGTGTCTGACAGAATAGATAATAATAACAGTAACTATTTCTAGGAAATGAAAAATGATATTGAAAAATTTCTCTCAGATTTTTTACAGATTTGGTCTGGCTAATTCTCCACACCTGAAAATACTGTTTTTCTCTCACAATCTGTTTTACTTAAAATGAATCAAATCTGCCCTTACCAGTGAGTCAACCTGAGCCCGCCGGTTCCTACTGAATTCCTCAAGTACAGTGTTGGCCCAGTCTTAGTTATTAACTGGTTTATTAATGATCTGCCAATGAGGGGCAGCCTGACAACTAATCTGAATGGTAGTAGTTCTCCTCTGGAGAATAAGATTTAAACACAAAGTGAGCTATTTTTAAATGAACCAGGACACCTCTAGCATAGACTTCAAAAGGAGAGGTTTCTTTGTTCTGTATTAAGAGAAAAAAAATGAAAACAAACTGCACAAATGTGAAACGCAGTCAGAATTGCTTGAAGCAAACATGGCCCTCAAAGATGTGGTCATCTCAGAAGATTTCTCATGGAGCTAAAAGAGCCCAGGCAGCTGACCCAATCCTTTTCTTTAGTTGAAAAAGGCGCTGAGCTGAAAACAGGGCATGTCTCTGGGGTAAGGGCACTGGCTGCGGTGACTGGTGGCTGAGGGAGGCTGGGGTCAGATTTGCTCTCACAGCCCAGGGCTCCCTCTCCATCCCAGGGATAGGTGGGTGCACAGAGAGATGTGCAGGGGGTCAGATGCTTAGATTTGTCAGACACAGTGATGGATAACCTGGTGCCCCTCTTACTTCAGCAATAGGTGGGCTTTTATTGGAGCCCTCTCTTCAGTGTTGCTCTGCACCGCTGAGCCATAACTCTGGGGAAGTGCTGTCTGCCATATTGTTGGGGGAAGCACACAGACTGAAACTGCCCACCCCGGCCTGGCACCGTAGTAACCATTTGCGTGAGTTGTTTTACAACAGGAGGTCCTGGTAAGGAACAGGGAACTAATAAGCCACCATGAACTGGAAGAGTTAAGGAAAGGTCAAAAGGAGACACCACATGTCTGACCACCTCCCAGAATCCTCCTCTCTGGCATCCATCTTGGCTGAACAAGGCGTTCTCCACCAGGAAGAACTCTGAGTCAGAATGATTGGCTAAAGACAACCCGGAAACTAATTCCATCACCATAAAACCCGAGACTGTGAGCCACGAGCCACGTGGCAGAGCAGTTCTCCTGGGTTCCCTTACCCTACTGCTCTCCACCCAGGTGCCCTTTCCCAATAAAATCTCTTGCTTTATCAGCACATGTGTCTCCTTGGACAGTTCATTTCCAAGTGTTAGACAAGAGCCTGGTTTCGGTCCCTGGAAGGGGTCCACTTTCCTGCAATAGTGTCAGTAAACAGAGGATGTTGTAGCCATCAAGGCATCTCATGACAGCCCTCCCAACAGTGAACCCCGAGGGAAGGCAGGATAGAGGCAGGATGTCCACCATCAAATCATCAGCTACTACACACACCCCCAAGGAGGAGACTCAAGATGGGAAAACACAGGATACTGGCCCCAGAGAGTTGAGGTGCACATCAAAGGAATGGTTTCAGGGGGCCCACACTCTTGTATCTTCCCATAAAAGGAAAAGCGTTAAATCCATTAACTTGAGATGTCTGGTTTTCTTTAATTAATAGTAATCTTTTGATATTGTCACTGCCTGATTTTGCTACGAAACTGTTCATATCCTGGCTTCTCCTTTAATGTCTTCGGAGTAGTCTCTCAGAGTGGTTTAAGTTCTCAGTTTTGACTGCCAAATAAAACATAATTATCAACTTTGAGGCTGTGCATTTTTTCAGTTATCAGAACAAAGTTATTAAAGCATAGAGAAATAGTCCTTGGGAAGACAGACAGAAGAATTGGGATCGTATTTCTAATAGAGGAGAGGAAAACTCAGCACTATAGTCTCTACAAAAGAGGGTAAAGATGTCAGTAAGTAGGCTATGAAGATGAGGGTTAATAAATCAAAGAATCAGGTCCCTGGTGGCTCAGACAGTAAAGAACCTGCCTGTAATGCGGGAGACCTGGGTTCGATCCCTGGGTTGGGAGAATCCCCTGGAGAAGAGCATGGCAACCCACACCAGGATTCTAGCCTGCAGAACGCCCACAGACAGAGGAACCTGGAGAACCCCCACAGAGGAGCCTGGTGGGCTACAGTCCATGTGGTGGCAAACAGTTGGGCATGACTAAGTGACTAAGCACACAAGCAATGACGGTATGGGTTAATAAACCGAAGAATTAGGTCTTTAAAACAGCAAAGAAGCCTAATGTTGCACATTCAGATCTTTCATTCAACTTATGATGAAATGGAGGCTCAGAAAAATGTCAAGTCACTGATTTGCCTAAAGGTCCTGACAAGAAATGAAAGCCCAGGACCCCTCACCCCTCACCTCCTGCTTTCTCCTTTATGAGTTAAACAAACAATTGGCCAGGAAAACAATCTCAAATACAGACCCAAAAAGATTAACAAAATTGCCCAAAGGGAATCAGTATAAGGCAAACTTCCACATTTCGCGGAACTCATCATCAAATTGTTCCTTTGATCTGAAGCTTTGGTAAAACCTAGACTTTTCCAGGCATTTAAAACCAAAAGCTACTAGTCTATCTTGCACAAGACTTCTCTGGCCAGCTGGACTTTTAGCAAAGATGCCCAAGGTCTCTCTTTAACAGATTTTGCTGAAAACCAACAAAACAAAATTTTAATAATGCTTTCTTGCTTGAGAAGATGGCGTTTATTCTGATGGGATCCTTATTATCCTTCTTTTTCTTTTTTTGGCTAGAGAGAATCCAAGCTTCCATATGTTCAGCAGTACTCAGCAGTGGCAAGGAAGCAATAACTTGTGATTTGACTTTTGTTACTGCTCCCTGTAACTTGAGTTGACAGTCCCAAGTTACCTTCATTTCCATAGTGCCTTCTGCTACTGCAAAAGCCTCTTGCTCCCAGGACAGTTCTCTGGCTCGCACCTGGGTCTTTCAGACACAGTGGCCGAGGACAAAGGCATGGTCTTCCGCATTAGGTAATGAGAACATCCTTTCAGCACCCTGGTGTGAGGGCCCCTGGCATAGAGTTACAGACCAGATATGCATCAGGATGGTGCAAAGCTGTCTTCTTTCTTTCTCTTTTCATTTCTCTTCCTGTCTCTCCCAAAATCTTCCTCAATAGTGGAACATGATCTAAATGTTTTCAGCATGCTATTAAGCTCCAAACCAGATGCAAATGACTCTTTCATTTTCTACTTGGAAACATGGCCAATTATTAAGCCACATCCCTAGGTTTGTAGTTCTGAGATCAGAGTTAACATCTCAGTAGAAGAGTGGAGAACCTACCATTTCAGCTGGCCTGGGCCCATAGGGGGAGAAGCGGAGCACATGTGCAATCCCCATCCCAGGCTTGCAGCAGGCTTGCTCACTTCATCACCAAACCCAGGGTTTCCAGGTTTCTCTAACATGTGGATAAAAATGTTTCCTGCCGTATCAGCAAACAAAGAATGATGAGCCCAGCAAGCCGTCAGCCACTACAGCTGCCCCAGTGGTAAGCCCGGAGGGGAGTAGGATGGAGACAAATGGGTTGTCTACTGTCAATCATTTCGCCTTTGCAACCACCTACAATGATGCATCCTGGTGGGGGTGGGGGGGACTCAGGATGGGAAAGAACAGGATACTGGCCCTAGGCAGCTAAGGTGCATATCAAAGGAATGATTTCAATGAGCCTAGACTCTTGCATCTTCCCATAGGAGGAAAAACTCTAAATTCATTAACTTAGATATCTAGTTTTCTTTAAATAATCTTCTGATGTTCTGAGTACCTGGTCTTTGTTGGAAAAACTCCTATATATCCTGGCTCCTCCCTTACTTCTTCAGAGCAGTCCCTCAGAGCGATCTGAGAGGATGCACCCAGGGTTTGAAGTTCTCAGAAAGTCTGCTGAGTAAAGCAAGAGCTGTCAACTTTAGGTCTTGCTTTTTTTTTTTTTAGTTGACAAACATTCTGCAACTTGTTAGCTTTCTATTATTATTGCTGCTGTTTCTCTTTATGATGATGAAGATGATTCTCTCTGTCAAAATTTCAGGTGATTTTACAAAGACTATAGGCAATTTATATTGATAAAATTTCTGTTATTTTCAAGGGAACTGATCATTGGTGGCCAATGATGACTTCTGTCCACTCTAGGCAAACCTTAAAGTTCTTACGGGGTTAATAAGTAAAAAAGCTTGTTGGTTGTTATAATGATTTAGCTAAAAATAATGGGTCAGAGTCAGGAAGCGCTCCTGGAGAAGAGAATGGGTACCCACTCCAGTGTTGCCTGGAGAATTTAATGGACAGAGGAGCCTGGTGGGCTACAGTCCATGGGGTTGCATAGAGTTGGACACAACTGAGCGAGTAACACTTTCACTTTTCACTTTCAGTGGTTCAGGATAAAGTGATTAAACCACTATCAACTACTTTCTTTCAAGGTCATTCCATTTGATCATTGTTCAAGTACATTTCTTTATTTCTTAGAGTAAAGGCACCAATGAGAGCTTTATTATTGATTAGTTGTATCAATTGGAACATTTTACTTTGTTCTTAATTTTAACAATAGAAGTTTTGAGTTGGAAGAAATTATAATTTCTCTCCAAACACATGCTGAAAGGTAATGAGACAAATTTTTCTTTTCTAATTTTAGAAGCAGAGACTGCACCATTTCTGTGGAGCTCTAAATACAAGACATGTCACCTCTTATATTTCATTCCTACTATATCAAAGTTTGTTTTTCAGAAATGCAATGTTAGTTACAGAAAAGATAATAGATTGTCTGCATTCAAAATTGAATAGCCTTAAAAGAATGTATATTTTAGTTGGGGAGATATAATGGTAACTTCTTATTATAACATATATATGCTTCATATTTTCACTTTTTTAAACAATGAAATGCATCTTATGCATTGAATATAGAATTTCTTTTTTTCCCTGAAAAGTCATTTACCTGGTGATACATCGTCCTACATTTCATGGCATCTTGCAAATGAAGACATGGTGATTATAATACCTTATGTAATACTGTAAAGCACTTTTAGTTCTACTCATTTGTTTGTATACATTTTATATGTATGTATTTCACATTCTACAGAAAAAATAGGTTTGACATCTTGTCTTCCAACACCCACTCATGTGATCAGAATTCTCCAGATAGTAAAAGGAATCATGATAGTGAAAGAGATCAGATAGTAAAAGGGATTTCAGAAAAGGACAGATGTGGAAGCACAAAGTTAAGACCCTATTAAGAAATGCATCAAATTCCCCTCAAGTTCCCCTCAGTTCCTTGAGCAAGTCACTTAACTGAAGTTGAACTCTCGTCTGTAAAACCAATATGATAAAGTAACTCTTGAAAGAGCACAAAGGACCTTTGCAATTTCTTTAAGCTCAAGCTCAATGGCAAAATGACAATACTGAAAAATATCGGTTGCTAATATTCATCTCTTATTTTAAACCAAATTTTAGTATCTGGCCCAGTGTTGATGGTTCTTCTCAGTTGTCTGTTATAATACCATTTCTACTTTCAAACTTCAGAGTTTGGTTTGATCTCTAAGGCCAGATAGAATATACAATGGATTGTTTGAAGAAGAGGAAGGATAGTAGTTCTTTTAGGACTCCTTCAGTATTTATAAGAATAATGGTGGAAAGAGGCAGTTCCAAAAGCAATTTGAAAAACCTTAAAAAGATGATGCAAGCCCAATATTTCTCCCATAAATCACACTACAAGAGTATTTGATTGACCAGAATGAGACTTGTCAATATTAGGTAGTGTTGTGATCCTGGGGAGACCGGGAAAGGGGAGAAACAGTCTTTTGTGTGGTGTCAGTTCTTTCCAATTCTGCGTTGCCATGTTTATCTAAGTCATGATGTCTGCTTTATTTAATTTTAGTCAAGCAGAGATTGCCATGTGTACAAGGCATGGCTTAATACCTGCTGACACTGCCATTCCTTATAAAAAATGGGGGTTGTTGTGTGCCTATATGGCTAATGTATTTATCTAGCTACTTATCACATTCCTATTCTATGGCCCTACTCAAATCTGTCTTTCCTTTGAGTAATCACAATGCCCCATTCAAATAAAAAATGACAATAGCCCACGTGGTATATACATGCCCCCAGTCAAACAGTTAGCATTCAAATGACTTAGAGAAAAGTATAAAGACCCTATAGTATTCAGGGCATTCATAAATTATGCCTCTGATGAATGTTTAGGGCAGGGCTTTGATATTCCACTGGTTAACAGACCTTCTAAATCTCATCCAATAAAAGGGCTCTTAAGCAGTGGCATACATGAAACATCCCAGATCACCACGGACAGAATACGCCCAAGGCCAGCAGTTATCTTGTCAGTATATCTACACTGTCCCCAGCAGTTATCTTGTCAGTATATCTACACTGTCCCATGTGTAGCCATTGGCGGAGAAGGCAGCTGAGTTTGCTCTGCATTGTGATCAATATTGTACTGTGACAGGAACAGCAGAGACTGTGTTAATTCTGTTGATGAGAAACTGGCTCAGAGCACAGGAATTCACATCAGGGATTTATCAAGATAAAAAATGGGATTCAAAATATTACCTTCCAACCTCTCCATGTCCCCAGTAAATATTTTTGTGAGTCTATGAATGCACTAGACTGAAAAAAATATATGTATTTTTTTCCTTATTCCTTGGCCTGGTCATGCTAATGGAGGATTCACTGTGCTGGGAATGGCTTTTTTTCTTTTTCAAGAATCATACCAGCTGAAAGCAGAGCAGCAATGATACAGAAAAAATACTTTATGCTGCATAGATGTTATGTCCATAAGAACTAGTTTGAAATACCTTTCCTTCAAAGTATTGAGCTATGCCACAACTGTTTTAAAGAATGATGGATGACTTGCCTCCTCCCACACCCTCCACCCCCTAAGTCCACTGGATATAATGGCCACTCCCCTGGTCACCTCTGATGAGAGAATGGGAAAGGACACAGAGCATCTCAGCAGAGCCTTTCACCTTTCAAAGCATCTGATTTTCATTTTTCCTTTGGCATTTTCCACACATATCCTTTTACAACTTGATTCATGTCTTTTTAGCTCTGAAAAAAATATTCGCTGGCTGGAATGAGAAATCAGGAATGTGGGAATTCATACATTGCGTGCATGTGTGGTTAGCAGCGTGTGTGCCATTTGTACACATCACTGGCTGGGGAAGTTAAATCATTTTTGGATGCAGTTTGTGGCAAGAGTACCCAGCGTGCCAATTCCAGGTCTTTGAAGTTACATTCTGTACAACCTGTTATTGAAACATTTCTTGCCAGCTTAAAGTAGAGGAAGTACCTACTGAAAGAGGAATATTTTCCTTTTCTTGCTATTCAAGCCACACAGGGACATTCTTTCAACTCATATGAAAAGAAAAGAAAAAAAAACCCTCCTAAATGTTTCTTTATTTTCCTTCCATCTGGTGAGGATATAATGACTTATGAATATTTTCTCTCAAATTCTCCTTTAGCCTTGCATCACTTCTAAAACAGGATCTAATAAACAGATGTGTAAATAAGAGATGGTTAATGGGCAGATAGCTTGGAGAAGGAAATGGTAACCCACTCCAGTATTCTTGTCTGGAGAATTCCATGGACAGAGAAGGCTGGTGGGCTATAGTCTACGGGGTCACAAAGAGTCGGACACGACTGAGTGACTAACACAATGAGCAGACAGAGTCAAGAGGGGAGCCCAGTTCAGGGGCAAGTGACTGACTTGTGCGGAAAAGCTGAGGAAGATTAGTCTGCCCTCTTGCTTGGAGGACTAATGGTTCAAGTCCCAGGTCCAGGGAGAGTCTCCAGGAACCCTAGCGTATCACATCTTCCCTTGACACTTTATGAATACAGATAAGAGACTGAGCACTGTGGTGTCAATGCCTTTGACAGAGTCGTCCTGAAGCTTTAGCTCATGAATCAGGGAAGAGCAATGTGGAGGAACTTCCCTGGTGGCCCAGTGGTTAAGACTCCATGCTCTCAATGCAGGGGCCCGGCTTGAATCCCTGGTCAGGGAACTAGACCCTACATGCCACAAATAAGACCTGGCACAGCCAAATGAAAAATTAACAAAATAAAATGAACTGTTTACATTAAAAAAGAAGAGTGCTCTGGGAGCACACACCGCATCATAACAGCCTTAGCCCCCAGCAGAACCTCTCCTCAGTTTCCAAGATTCATGAACTTATAGAGAGCCATTTAACTCTTCAGCCTGTAAACTCTTCCCAGTTTATAATGTGCTGAGAAGTAAAACCCCACATGATAAGAGAAATCTGACAGGCCTATCAACTCCAGCTATTTATGTCCAGGACATTTGATTTTCACCATGGATAGAGTTTTCCAACCAGCAACGTGCAGAAGGAATCACCAGCCTTGCCACAGAGAGAGGAGTTTTATCAGGTCTGCAGTTCCTGGATTTGCATAGTGACTTTCTGCTTTGCTTCTAGCTCAATTGAGAGAGATAGAGGAGAGCACACTGGCTTAAGTGAGGTTAAAATTTTTGATGCTGAGTGAGGCTGAGCTATTCCTCAGATCCACCCCCTCCCCCCAAGGCACACAGCTCTCTCTCTCTCTGGCTGCACCCTCCCAGAGACAGCGGAATATCCGCTGTCACCCGAGCCTGTACAAGACTAGGATGACCTCATGGCAGCTCAGCTAGGTGCCTTCCTTCCAGTCTGGGAAGCCGAGTCCAGAGGATACTGACCCTGTGCTCTGGGGATACAGGATGCAGGCGAGGAGTCAAATCAAGTGTGAACTAGGAGGTTGATGGGTGCAACAGACACCTACAATGTCACCGTCTCCCTCATCAGATCAAAAAGGTGCTGGTGGAGAAAACTTACCCAGGCACCACCTGCGTATCTGGCCATTTCTTGAGCAAAAGGGAAATGCTTTCTCTAAGTATCACATGTAACAGTGCTGTCAAAATGACTCCCAAGGAATGGTTGCCCTTCACTTTCTTTTAACAACCATTATCATAGTAAAATCTGTTTTGCCTTTTTTTTTTTTTTAACTCACCAACCCCATAACGCCACTGCTGCTGCTGCTGCTACTAAGTTGCGTCAGTCATGTTTGACTCTGTGCGACCCCATAGACGGCAGCCCCACAGTCTCCACAGTCCCTGGGATTCTCCGGCAAGAACACTGGAGTGGGTTGACATTTCCTTCTCCAATGCAGGAAAGTGAAAAGTGAAAGTGAAGTCACTCAGTCATGTGGGACTCTTTACGACCCCATGGACTGCAGCCTACCAGGCTCCTCCGTCCATGGGATTTTCCAGGCAAGAGTATTGGAGTGGGCTGCCATTGCCTTCTCTGCATCGGGCCACCCCAACCAGCAGTACCCTGGGATTCAGAAAGATGAGCTATCAGCTGTGAGACAGGCACAGCCTGAGGTCCATCTGGACCCTTTGTTTCCTTTGTCACTTCTGTCAGTGTAAGGAGAGCTCAGAGCATCTGGGTGCAATTTTCATTAGAGGCATCTGCGGAAGAGGTGCGGGTTCTTGTTTGCAAACCCCCTTTCAACACCCCTGAAAGTGACCAATGTATCCCCCTGCCCTGAGTCAGGAACTGGAGGTCCCATCAAAAAAAAAAAAAGTGAACAATTTGCAATAGCCCCAAGTAACGGTGGTATTTCTAGGATCCAGGTGCTATCTCTTTCTTCCAATTTGTCCACAATGGAAAATTACTGCTAACATGATAAAGTAGTTCTTATAGGAAAAATCCCACCACCTGACAGCTTTAGAGCTCCATGAGTTCCTACTCAGGTACCTAAGATGTCTTCTGATTTGGGGTTTCTGCTGACAGTGAGAGAGAAGCAGGCCATCAGACATGCCCGTTGTCTGCAGGTCTCAAAGGTAGGAGGAATGCCAGCCCTCCAGAAAAATTCCAGGTGAGGACAGAAGAAAGAGGTGAGCAGAAGAAAGATCTTGAAGTCATGTTAGCTGTTCTCTAGCAAGGTTCATGGAGAAGGCAATGGCACCCCACTCCAGTACTCTTGCCTGGAAAATCCCATGGATGGAGGAGCCTGGTAGGCTGCAGTCCATGGGGTCGCTAAGAGTCGGACACGACTGAGCAACTTCACTTTCACTTTTCTCTTTCATGCATTGGAGAAGGAAATGGCAACCCACTCCAGTATTCTTGCCTGGAGAATCCCAGGGACGGCGGAGCCTGGTGGGCTACCGTCTATGGGGTCGCTAAGAGTCAGACACGACTGAAGCGACTTAGCATAGCGTACTATAGCAAGGTTCATTAACTGAGTCTTGTGAGGGTGGGGTAAGTACAGGTTCAAGAAACATCAGCGCCAAGGAGGAGCCTCTCTGTGATGTCAAGAGAGTTGATGCCACTTAAGAGGGTGGGTTTTAGTGAACAGTGTGGTGGGGTGCAGGGGGGCAGAAATTGTATTGGCCACTTATGACAGAATGTGCTGAAGACGTTGCACTTGTCACCTTGTTTAACCCCCCTAAACGCTTTGAGAAGCTGGCACTATTGTTCTTATTCTATGGATAAGAAAAAAATGGAAGTTCAGAGAGGCTAAGTAAGTTGCCTAATACTAGGCTGATAACAGTAGTAGTGATGGGATATGAGCCTTGGAAGCAGGTTCCAAAGAATATAAAGTAGTCTACTAACCTAGTTCTTCCTACACTTTTGCTTTGAAATCCTTCTAAGGAAAGAGACAATTTGAACCCTGGCAGGGTGGCAGTAGGGGGTGCAGATGGGATTTGCAGTTTCTGGTGCTAATTTTTAAGGTCTCATGTTTTACCTTAAAAGGAATGATGATGTTGCAGTTAATCCCCTACTACATTTACTTAAAAATACAATTTCTCTTTCAAGCCTTTGTTGTTGTTGTTCAACCACTCAGTGGTGCTGACTCTTTGTGACCCCCTGAACAGCAGCACGCCAGGCTTTCCTGTCCTTCACTATCTCCTGGAATTTGTTCAAACTCATGTCCACTGAGTCAGTGATGCCATCCAATCATCTCATCCTCTTTTGTCCCCTTCTCCTCCTGCCTTCAATCTTTCAAGCCTTTAAATATATTTAACTATCCAGAAGTGAAGGCATGTTAGACCATGTTTGACTGTTTCCTGAATACAAATGGCTATTCTGAATGTACATACTTTGCAGGCACAGGTATCCAGTTTGAGAAACACCAGGATACCCAATGCTGCTCCCTTACTAGAGGTTACAGTCACAGATGACCCTATATTGAGTGTGTTATCAGAGGGATTTGTGATTTCGATAAAACGCTGGACTACACGAGGCTAAATAACTGCTAACTTTCTATGGGATTAACATAGTGTAATGATGAAGGGGGAGGTTATGAGTCAAACAGGCCTGAGATTTGAATATGGACTCTTCTCAACTTTCAGCAGCATGACTGAGGCAAGTTTCTTAACTTCTCTAAAGCTGTTTCCTAATCTGTAAAAAGATCACTGAAAAGATGCTCAACATCACTAATTATTAGAGAAATGCAAGTCAAAACTACAGTGAGGTATTACATCATACCAGTGAGAAGGGCCATCATAGAAAAACAAACAATAAATGCTGGAGAGGTTGTGGAGGAAAGGGAACCCTCCTGCACTATTGGTAAGAATATAAATTGGTACAGACACTATGGAGAATAGTATGGAGGTTCATTGAAAACTAGAAATAGAACTCCCATATAATCCTGCAATCCCACTCCAGGGAATATCTCCAGAGAAAATCATAACTCAAAAACATACATGCACTCCAATGTTCATCGCAGCACTATATATGATAGCCAGGACATAAAGCCAGCCTAAATGTCTACTTACGGAGAAATGGATCTAGACGATGTGGTACATTTATACAATGGAATATTACTCAGTCATAAAAAAGAATTAAATAATGCCATTTGCATGACCTAGATGGACCTTGAGACTGTCATACTGAGTGAAGTCAGATAGAGAAAGACGAGTATTGTATGATATTGCTTATATGTGGAATCTAAAAAAAAAAAAATGGCACAAATAAACTTATTTACAAAATAGAAATAGAGTGACAGATATAAAAAACAAACTGATGGTTACTGAGGGGGTAAGTGGAGGGTAGGGATAAATGGGGAGACTGAGATTGACATATATATACTGCTGTACATAAAATAGATAATGACCTACTAGATAGCATATTCAAAAGCAGAGACATTACTTTGCCAACAAAGGTTCGTCTAGTCAAGGCTATGGTTTTTCCTGTGGTCATGTATGGATGTGAGAGTTGGACTGTGAAGAAGGCTGAGCGCCGAAGAATTGATGCTTTTGAACTGTGGTGTTGGAGAAGACTCTTGAGAGTCCCTTGGACTGCAAGGAGATCCAACCAGTCCATTCTGAAGGAGATCAGCCCTGGGATTTCTTTGGAAGGAATGATGCTGAAGCTGAAACTCCAGTACTTTGGCCACCACATGCGAAGAGTTGACTCATTGGGAAAGACTCTGATGCTGGGAGGGATTGGGGGCAGGAGGAGAAGGGGACAACAGAGGTTGAGATGTCTGGATGGCATCACTGACTCGATGGACGTGAGTCTGGGTAAACTCTGGGAGTTGATGATGGACAGGGAGGCCTGGCGTGCTGCGATTCATGGGGTTGCAAAGAGTCGGACACGACTGAGCGACTGAACTGAACTGAACTGATAGCACAAGGACCTCTACCCAATACTCTGTAATAACCTAAATTGGAAAAGAATCTAAAAAATAATGGATATGTATATTTATATTGATTCATTCTGCTGTATAGCAGAAACACACACACATTGTAAATCAACTCTACTCCAATAAAAATTAATTTTGAAGAGTTGTACATATGTTAGGCTATGGTGAAGAAAGGAACAGAGTTCCATAGCTTTTTACCACTTTTAAGAGGATGATCATTTGAATCTCAGTCTTCAGCCTCCTGTCTCACTGATTTACAGACTATTATCACTGAGGTAAACATTCATTAAGTCAGAGGAAACAGGAATATTTGCTCATAGCTGTTTGTTTCTAAAGCCAGTTTCTTAGTGTATTTTTATGGCAAGGGGGAGAAAAGGTGTTAATATGGTTTCTAATGAAATCAGATATTTAAATGAATGACTAATGTGTTTTAGAGAGAAAAATCACCAAAAAGTCATTTTTTAAAAAGTTAATTAGACCTACCTTATCATCAGATCAGATCAGTGGCTCAGTCGTGTCCAACTCTTTGCGACCCCATGAATCGAAGCATGCCAGGCCTCCCTGTCCGTCACCAACTCCTGAAGTTCACTGAGACTCACGTCCACTGAGTCAGTGACTCCATCCAGCCATTTCATCCTCTGTCGTCCCCTTCTCCTCCTGCCCCCAATCCCTCCCAGCATCAGAGTCTTTTCCAATGAGTCAACTCTTCACATGAGGTGGCCAAATACTGGAGTTTCAGCTTCAGCATCATTCCTTCCAAAGAAATCCCAGGGCTGATCTCCTTCAGAATGGACTGGTTGGATCTCCTTGCAGTCCAAGGGACTCTCAAGAGTCTTCTCCAACACCACAGTTCAAAAGCATCAATTCTTCAGCACTCAGCCTTCTTCACAGTCCAACTCTCACATCCATACATGACCACTGGAAAAACCATAGCCTTGACTAGACGAACCTTTGTTGGCAAAGGAATGTCTCTGCTTTTGAATACGCTATCTAGGTTGGTCATAACTTTCCTTCCAAGGAGTAAGCATCTTTTAATTTCATGGCTGCAGTCACCATCTGTAGTGATTTTGGAGCCCCCCAAAATAAAGTCTGACACTGTTTCCACTGTTTCCCCGTCTATTTCCCATGAAGTGGTGGGACCGGATGCCATGATCTTCGTTTTCTGAATGTTGAGCTTTAAGCCCAATTTTTCACTCTCCACTTTCAGTTTCATCAAGAGGCTTTTGAGTTCCTCTTCACTTTCTTCCATAAGGGTGGTGTCATTTGCATATCTGAGGTTATTGATATTTCTCCCAGCAATCTTGAGTCCAGCTTGTGTTTCTTCCAGCCCAGCGTTCCTTATGATGTACTCTGCATAGAAGTTAAATAAACAGGGTGACAATATACAGTCTTGATGAACTCCTTTTCCTATTTGGAACCAGTCTGTTGTTCCATGTCCAGTTCTAACTGTTGCTTCCTGACCTGCATACAAATTTCTCAAGAGGCAGATCAGGTGGTCTGGTATTCCCATCTCTTTCAGAATTTTCCACAGTTTATTGTGATCCACACAGTCAAAGGCTTTGGCATAGTCAATAAAGCAGAAATAGATGTTTTTCTGGAACTCTCTTGCTTTTTCTATGATCCAGCAGATGTTGGCAATTTGATCTCTGGTTCTTCTGCCTTTTCTAAAACCAGCTTGAACATCTGGAAGTTCACGGTTCACATATTGCTGAAGCCTGGCTTGGAGAATTTTGAGCATTACTTTACTAGCGTGTGAGATGAGTACAATTGTGTGGTAGTTTGAGCATTCTTTGGCATTGCCTTTCTTTGTAATTGGAATGAAAACTGCCCTTTTCCAGTCCTGTGGCCACTGCTGAGTTTTCCAAATTTGCTGGCATATTGAGTGCAGCACTTTCACAGTATCATCTTTCAGGATTTGCACTAGCTCAACTGGAATTCCATCACCTCCACTAGCTTTGTTCGTAGTGATGCTTTCTAAGGCCCACTTGACTTCACATTCCAGGATGTCTGGCTCTAGGTCAGTGAGCCCACCATCGTGATTATCTGGGTCGTGAAGATCTTTTTTGTACAGTTCTTCTGTGTGTTCTTGCCATCTCTTCTTAATATCTTCTGCTTCTGTTAGGTCCATACCATTTCTGTCCTTTATCGAGTTCATCGTTGCATGAAATGTTCCTTTGGTATCTCTGATTTTCTTGAAGAGATCCTTAGTCTTTCCCATTCTGTTGTTTTCCTCTATTTCTTTGCATTGATCACTGAAGAAGGCTTTCTTATCTCTTCTTGCTATTCTTTGGAACTCTGCATTCAGATGTTTATATCTTTCCTTTTCTCCTTTGCTTTTCACTTCTCTTCTTTTCACAGATATTTGTAAGGCCTCCCCAGACAGCCATTTTGCTTTTTTGCATTTCTTTTCTATGGGAATGGTCTTGATCCCTGTCTCTTGTACAATATCACGAACCTCATTCCATAGTTCATCAGGCACTCTATCTATCAGATCTAGGCCCTTAAATCTATTTCTCACTTCCACTGTATAATCATAAGGGATTTGATTTAGGTCATACCTGAATGGTCTAGTGGTTTTCCCTACTTTCTTCAGTTTAAGTCTGAACCTTATCATAAGGGGTGTTATAAGCATTGAATTAAGAGTACAGACAGTTTTAGCTCAGAGATGGGCATGCATCATGTATTCATAAATGGTACTGCTGCTATTATTACCCAGGGGGCTCTGGCACCTGTGGAAATGGCCCCCACCCCAGCAATGGGGTTGCACAGAATCGGACACGACTGAAGTGACTTAGCAGCAGCAGCAATCTCCTTACATCTCCCCTCCCGGTGCACTCTGCCCCCTCTGCTTTGTCCCAGCAATAGAAGGTGACTGGAGCTCCTCCCGGCAGAAGATGATGTGTTGATGCTGTGCCATTTCCTCTGCAGCCAATACAATGTTTGGGCTCTCGATTTCCTGTCTGTGGTTTCCCACACCCTTGGAGGAATAGTCTTTCTTACTAAGGCATCCCTTCCTCCCTCTCAGGGCTCTGCGGTGCCTGGTGATACGTATGTGGTTTTGGCTGCAGCAAAGGTGCTCACCAGGAGTTTTCTCCTTAGTCCTTACTATACAGCAGCACATGTAGTAACAGTTTGGCCTTCTTATGTTTGTGGCAATAATAAGAACAAGTGATAAAATATGATAAGGAAATCTGGATTGTATACAGAGAAAGAGAAAAACCAATGAGGAAAGTACACTTTTTTTTTTTTTTAAACCAGTCAGACACTGTAAGTGTATTTTTAGACTCACCAGTCTTTTGTAATGCATAGAAATTTAGAGTCAGGAAGGGCCTGTCTTCTAGGACTAGCCAAGGCAGAATCCGTCAGCTGTACACAGTACGGTTTCGACAGCTGTGTTCTGTCACCAGCCGTGACTACAAGCAGGCTTCCTGCCTGGGCCACCTCAAGAACTCCCCACATGTTTCTGAGCCTTCGTGTCTTTATCACTGTTATTCTTGTTTCAAAAGAAAAAAAAAAAAAAGAAAGAAACCAAAAATCTTACTTTTGCTTTCTGTGTGAAAGAACACTTCAACAGGCAAAATGTATGAATAGTCAGATCCTTGTCCGAAATGAACAAAAGGTGAGACACTCTTGAATAAAACAAGAGGCTGAACATCTCTGACTAAAACAGTCCAAATTAGGAGTCTCACAATGACTTCGTAGGAGGAGCCGATCGATTGCAAGGTAAACAGACCCTTGTTGAGAAAACAAGCCGGCGAGTTACTGTTGCATCATTTTTGTTTGTTTGTTTTTGCTGACCAGTTTGATTCCCACAACTACAGCTGCTGTGTAGTGAAATGGTTCAAAAAAGACCTTTCTGACGGAAGTTCCTGAAGAGAATTAATGGAGGAATGACAAAAATACTAGTGAATGGAGTTCCTTATCTTGGATCATGGAATATTTCCTCTCGGTGGAAATCAGCTTGTTCTGCCAAGAGAACCTGAGGGAGTGATTGGGAGGTTTTGCCTGTTACGTAAGGGAGTTTATTTTGGGAGGTTTGGGTACGGTGTGCCGCTGCCTTTAATCACATCTGCTCTACTTCCTAATGGCCGCTTCATCCCCAGGCTGTGTGGAGCACGGCCTACACTAGTGGCGGGTGAGGGGTCATTAGTGAGCGGTGAGGCTCCAGAGTGAGCGAGATACTTGCACGAAGCTGCAGTACTCTGCTCAGAAACAAACTACTGGTTTGGAATCATAAAGACAGCTGTGGTAAAAATGTATGGCATTTGGATTCCCGTTCACAAAGGTATCCGAAGGCCCCTTACCTTACTCAGTTTTTCTTTCTGGGTGAAATTCTCTGTATTTTCTACTTCATTCAGTTAAAATAAGTAACAACTAATCTTTCTTAAATGAATTTGTGATGCAAATTTTGTATGCTTCAAATTTGAAACCCCAGATAGTATGGTTTTGTGTTTGAGACGTGCATATATCTACTAGGCTTTTCTCACCCTCTCAGCGCAGACTCCTTTCTCCTTTCTATGGCTCTGTTCTGAATGTATTCCTTCCAATGTGTTTGGTGTGCTCTCTCAATGTTCCTCTTTCAGTTGGCTTGACAACTCTTCAAGCATAATTTTCAAAATGGTAAACAACATGATTCTCAGGGTCATATAAAACAAACACACAAGGATTCTAATTAACTCATCAATTAATTGAGGAGTCTATAAGACATTAAAACCAGCCCAAAGAGCACTTGAAATACTACCCTATTGTCAATTTAGAAAAGAAATATCAGGATAAGCTGTCGGGGTTGCATACAACACTGGTTTGGTGGTTTGGTGTTCAACAGGCTGCTAACATTAATAGCCCATTCACTCTAGTCAGAAATTAGTTGCCTTTCCTGGGTAAAAAAAAAAAAAAAAAAAAATCTCCACCTTCTGCCATTATAGAACTGTAAACTGCAAGAAAGTTGTAAAAAGTGCAGCCTAGCATTCTACTGAAAGTACCCCCAGTAATCTCTCCAAATACTGAATAATTTTTCAGACGTCATCTAGAGTCTCTCACATTGCAAACAATTAAACCAAACCAAACCAAGTCTCTTACTGGATTTCTCATCTCTGGCCATCTCTTTCCTATCTTTCTCATCCCCTTTCACAGCCAAAGTACTAGAAAAAGTCACCTCTTTTCATCAGTTCATTTTCTCACCTCCCATTTACTGTTGGACATGACTGAAGAGACTTAGCAGCAGCAGCAGCAGCATTTACTGTCTAATCCACTCTAATATGAATTCTGGCCCAACATTATATGTGTTTTTCATCTTTTTCTCTGGTTACCAGTGACTACTTGTTTCTAGAGCCAGAGGATATTTTTTATTTCTTATCTTATCCAACCTTTCAGCAGCTTCTGAACTGTAGACAACATACTCCTTTACGCATTTCCTCATTTTGGCTTCTGGGACCTAATAGTCTGATGGCTTTTCTGCTACTTTTTGGGATGCTTCTTCTCTGTCTCCCTTGCAGGCTTGTTTTTCTATAACCTGCCATTAGATGCTGGAATTTTTCCAGGTTGTGTACTCAGCTCCTTTCAGTTCTTCAGTGCTCTCTTCTTCTCAGGTATCACCCAAGCTAATAACTTCAGTTATCCCCACTTGCAAATAAAGCATCAATTTGAATCTCCAGGCTAGATACTTCAGCTCATACATCCATCTGCCTACATGAAATGCTCTCTTGAATTCCTAGAGACATTTCAACTTCATTATGTATAAACCTGGTCTTACGAACTCCACTTCCAACATTCCCGGTTAAAGCCAGTCTTCTTTCACAGCTCCATAATGACATCATCGCCTATTTGGTAATGCAAGCAACAACTTAGGGAGGAACCTACACACATCACTTTCACCAAGTCCTGATGCTTATCAGACCCAGGGTAGATCTCTACCTCCTGCAGAGAAGCTTTCCAGAGTTTCATGAAAAGGCCTTTAGAATTTAGAACACTCAAAAAAGGCTTTCAGTTATTAATGGGCCAATTATACTTGAGAGATATCAGGTAATTCAGATTCTACTGATATACTTTAGAATGTGCATCCCAGTTCCAAAAGGAAGATGTGGGAGTAAGGGTTTCAAGGAAGGACAAAGTTTGTTGGTCCAGAGAGGGACTACCGACAGGCATGGTGGACACACGGGTCTGGGTTGAGTTTGTGCTACTGCTGCTTTAGGTATAGAGAGAGGAAATCAGGATAATATTCTAAGAAGAAATGAGGCAGACTGGAAGAAGAGTACCTCTCTTTTTCCTTCCTTAATGACATTTACTTTTCTATTGTGATACAAAAAGAAATACTCTTTGTAACAACTCTTTTGAAAGCACAGGAAGATATAAAGAACAGAATCCAAAATCAGCTTAAATCCATCACCCAAATGAAATCATTGTTACCTTTTTGTTGTATATTTTAAATATTTCTCTACACTTACAATTACATATAACTAATATGCATCAGAAAGTGAAGAGGAACTCAAAAGCCTCTTGATGAAAGTGAAAGTGGAGAGTGAAAAAGTTGGCTTAAAGCTCAACATTCAGAAAACAAAGATGATGGCATCCGGTCCCACCACTTCATGGGAAATAGATGGGAAACAGTGGAAACAGTGTCAGACTTTATTTTTCTGGGCTCCAAAATCACTGCAGATGGTGACTGCAGCCATGAAATTAAAAGACGCTTGCTCCTTGGAAGGAAATATATGACCAACCTAGATAGCATATTCAAAAGCAGAGACATTCCTTTGCCAACAAAGGTTCGTCTAGTCAAGGCTATGGTTTTTCCTGTGGTTATGTATGGATGTTAGAGTTGGACTGTGAAGAAGGCTGAGCGCCGAAGAATTGATGCTTTTGAACTGTGGTGTTGGAGAAGACTCTTGAGAGTCCCTTGGACTGCAAGGAGATCCAACCAGTCCATTCTGAAGGAGATCAGCCCTGGGTGTTCTTTGGAAGGAATGATGCTAAAGCTGAAACTCCAGTACTTTGGCCACCTCCTGCGAAGAGTTGACTCATTGGAAAAGACTCTGATGCTGGGAGGGATTGGGGGCAGGAGGAGAAGGGGATGACAGAGGTTGAGATGGCTGGATGGCATCACTGACTTGATGGACGTGAGTCTGAATGAACTCCGGGAGTTGGTGATGGACAGGGAGGCCTGGCGTGCTGCGATTCATGGGGTTGCAAAGAGTCGGACACGACTGAGCGACTGATCTGATCTGAATATGCATCATGTATTTCATTAAGTGGGTCCTAACTATATCTAATGCTGGAGAGAGAGTTCCAGTTTCAAAGGTAAAATACCCTAACTTTGAGAATTTGTTAAGTTTTCTTAGATATTTACCTTCCTAAAGTCTAGATTTAAATGTCAAGTTAAACATACTGGACTACCTATTTCCTTTCAATATTCCCCTTCCTGCCTGCCATTTTTCTGCCTTCCTCCATCATTGCGTTCCAGTTGAAAACCACAGTCAACACCCACAGTACAGCTAAGAATAAGAGTTCTACCCAGAAACAGTTTACAGTCAGAGATGAATATTTACAAGAGGGTTCAGGGTATACTTGAGGCAAGATAGCCATGTTCTAACAACAAAATTGATTTTGTTTTATCTATTCTTTTCCTCATCCATTTAATTGCTTTCATTTTCTGGTGAAGCTAGAATATAAGATTATAGCAGAAGGAATGGTATATTTTCTACCTTGCTAGGAATTTACATTACATAAGTGGACATGAATCTCAATATCAGATGATCAAAATTATTAGTAATAAAAATTATCAATAATAAAAATTATCAGTAGTAAAAATTTCATCACCAACTGAGAAATCATGAGTCCAGGGAATATTATCATCACAGAGTATTTCATTTTTCACCTGTAATGTTATATTGACTCTCTAATTACAAATAGAAGTTACAATTTTTCTTAAATATAGAGCTTAAGTTAAAAATAATTTAAAAATAATGAGGCAGAATAAATATGTCCCCCAGAATTACTTGATGAAAAACATATATTTATTTCTTTCAATATGGAAAAACATGATAGAAAGAAGCCCCGATACTTGAGAATATTGAGTTTGCTGTAATTATATATTATTATAAGAAGAATTATAGTGATTGCCAATACTTCAGAGTTTATCCTCCCAACTCCTTGTTGGTATCAATAGAACCATGTGGGCATACACCAAAAAAAAAAGCACAATATCAAATTAAGTATTTGAACTCTCCTCAAGGAAATATATGTTAAACAGGAACTGATTTCTTGGAAGTGGCCTCACTGTGCTTAGTCTGCTGTTGAGGAGAAAGCTGAAGCATTAGTCACTTGTAATGGCTGCTCTGGAGCCACCCACATGTCCAGAGAATGACTTCACTTCTTACCAGAGGAACCATCTTTTGTATTTGACAAATGTGGCAGAGACCTGCAAAGGAGTCATTCATCAAACCCATGTCTTCTTTCTCCTGGGCACACGGCGAGTCTACATCCTCCAGCCTTCCCTGCAGTTAGGTGTGACCTTGGGGCTGAATTCTTGCCAATAGAATGTGGGCAAAACTGACCCAGTCCTGTTCCTTTCAGGATTGGGCCCAATCACATCTCCTCTCTGCCTTTTTTCCCCTCTCTCCCTTTCCCAGCTGGCAGATGGAGCCAACTGAAAAACTGAAAGAGCTGCAAGATAGAAGGTGACTGGTTCATGCATCAGTTCTTCAAAGACTGTCTACTAAATATGCTTTCTTGATCTGTGCACGACCACACCCTTCTCTATCTCTAGGCCCGGAGTTCTTTCAGAACTTCAGGCTTATTTTCTTCACCAGTGATTGTAGAGCACCTTTCTTTTATTTTGGGCTGGTTTTTGTTCATCAGCCGTTTCCCCGCCACCCCCGTTAGGATATAAGAACTCCCAGCACAGTGCACTGCATGTCTTTCCACCACTGCCTTTCTAGATCTGGCATAGAGACTACTGCGTGCATCACAGATGCTCAATAAATGCTGGTTGAATGAATGAGCCAATGCATAGCATCTGCCTGCCTAGGGATGGGCTGCTAGGAAGAGTTTCTAATGGAGTTGATGCCTGATCCAAACTGTAAAGGGTAAGTAGGTATTTGCCTGGAAGATGGAAAAGGAGATTCCAGGTAAAGAGTACAAGTAAGATCATAATGCATGGCCTGATGTTTGTGGAAAAAAGTATAAGAGATACAATGGTTGGAGCAAAATTATTAAGAATGGTGGATAAGGCTGAAAAATAAACAATAGGGAGATTATTGTCTCATCTTCACTTATCCATCAAGCACCTTCTCTGAATTCTGAAAGCATTTCACACATAACACTTACAACATTATTACTATGTTTTGAAACAAATCTATGGGCTTGAATGGGAGAAGCTGATTCTTACTCATTCTCTGCTCCCAGCTCCCAACTTTATCATCGATGTAAATCATAAGCAGTTCAGAAGACAGGGGATCCATTAGAATATTTCTGGGCTGTTCAAACAAAGATAGGCGATCCCTAGCATATAATATAGTAGGTCACAATGTATAATCACAAAAACTATAGTGTAGAGGAGAAAAAGGCCCTATGGTGTACTTTCCTCTCACAAGGTCAGAGGGGGACATATCACGGTGTCCTTCCTACCCACAAAACAAGGAACAAGACGAAGCTGATAAAGCTTCAAATCTAGAACAGACTTGAGCTGAGCCCTGACAGAGCCTCACTCTAATCTTGAGTGTGTAGTAAGTTAAAAGATACTAATGTTGTTAAAGAAAACATACCAAGCCTGAAAATGGCCTATTTTTGCTTTCAAGAAAAGTAGAAACAAGCATATATAATATCAAGCTGAATCCTTAGGAAGAAAGAAAAAAAGAAGCTTTACCTATAATACGCACCTCAAAACTTAGGAAACAAATACCCTAGAACTTTAAAAGATGTTTTTTCCATGTGTCTGATTATAAATACATGTGCTCAATATAAAACATTAGGATGAAACAGAAATTTTGTAAAACCCTAGTAACCAGAAATAGATGACTTTTATCATATATCCTTCCAGATAGTTTTAAACAAATACACATAAAATGAACACACACAAGCACACATGTATTTTATAATGGGTGGTCATATTACACATGACTATTTTAAAGTCTGCTTTTCTACTTTAGTATCTCATTGATATGTTTCATATTAATGGCTGACTATAAATAATTATTTTAAAAGTTTGCATAGGATAGAGTCTACTGTATGAATACTGAATTTATATATATATATATTTATACATGATTTACGGAGAAGGCAATGGCACTCTTGCCTGGAAAATCCTATGGATGGAGGAGCCTGGTAGGCTCCAGTCCATGGGGTCGCTAAGAGTTGGACACGACTGAGCGACTTCACTTTCACTTTTCACTTTCATGCATTGGAGAAGGAAATGGCAACCCACTCCAGTGTTCTTGCCTGGAGAATCCCAGGGACAGAGGAGCCTGGTGGGCTGCCGTCTATGGGGTCGCACAGAGTCGGACACGACTGAAGCGACTTAGCAGCAGCAGCAGCATACATGATTTAATACATAATTTATTTGCAGGTCAATTGGCAAATTTGACTGAGTCTCATTCAATGCCAGTGACTTCTCTAGACAAGGAAGCAGAGCTTGTATCTGGCGCCTTAGACCACTTGTCCACCCTGACACTTCCAACAACAGTTCGTAGTGACCAGTGCACAAGGCAGAGTCCCAGGCATCCAATTACTCATATTTAACTTGAAGATGAGGCACAAAAAACAAACACATAGATAAATAAATTCAGGTACTGACGACGACTATAGAGACCATAACAGATAATCCTAAAGACTGACAAGGTTACTGCAATTTCTGATAATATGGTTGACTAGTCTTAAAAGTCTTTTTATTTTTTTAATAATGCAACACACATACACAGTTTGTAATGAATACACATTTTTTTTTCCTTTTAGAAAGTATAGCCAAACTAGTAAGAAAGTGAGGAAACTTCATACAGATCAAATATAAAAGGTAAGCAATTATTTCACATAATACTTAGCACTGAATCACCCTGAGGCCGCCTACCAATATGGCATTTTAGGCTTCAGGGTTAGAGGAGATGGCAGAGCTCAAGAACTAAAAAATTATGCAAATTCAGGGCCCCTGAAGGGCTAGCCACTCAGTGTAAACATGGAAAAAAAACCATTCCACCTACCTTCTGAATGAGATGAGCAGAGAGCTTTTGTCTTGGTTTTCAATCCGGGAAGAAGCAAAAAATGATCCCTCCTGAGCACTGACCACCATAGCCCTGCCCTTGTGTGGGTTTGAGGTTTAAATTTGTACCACCTGCGTGATCTGGGAAACCTGAAACAGAGAAATTGACACAAAATGGAGAGCGCCCTGGGCACCTGGCTGAAGCCAAAGGAAACCCTCTGCTGAGGTGAACCGAGGCCCTTCTGAATTCCAACAGATTTAAGTTGCTCAAAAATATTGAAAGACATATAGGAAAACAACCAGCATGAAAGTGAGATATGTGATATTAATAGACAGTTATAGTTTTAAATGGTTACAGAAGAAATGGAAAAGCACTGATAAAGACCTAAGCATCCAATCTTAGAAGCTGGGGAGATTGTAAGATAGGAGAAGGAAGACATGAAATAAACCATAGAAATCAACAGAAAGCAAGTATAATATCAGAAAGTTTTTTTTAGGACTAATTAACGAGACCAAACTCAGCAAGAATGATCAGCAAAAAAAGAGAGAAGGTACAAAAAATATTAGAAGTGCAAGGGTTAAAATACTGAGGGGTGAAGATTAAAAGTATATAAACATTGTACCATGAATTTGTTTATGCCAAGAAATTTGAAAACTTGGTAAAAGTGGATCATTATCTTAAAAGCCAAAATTAAGACAGATTATAGAAAAAAAAATAGAAAGCCTGAACAGTTCTAAAATCATTCTAGAAATTAGATCAATACTTAAAAATCTACCTACCAAAAAATGCTCATGTGCTTGGAGGCTCCCTCATCCAGGCTCCAAGCCTCTGAGTGGACCATTTCAGGTAAAACTGAGTGTTGAGAAGGAGGGAGCTCAAAGTATCTAAGCCAGTGAGAGACAGACAGCAAAACAGCAGAAACAGATTAAAAAGGCTCACTTAAGATAGTAACAAGGGGGATTCTCAGGTGGCTCAGTGATAAAGAAGCTGCCTGCCAATGAAGGAGACATGGGTTTGATCCCTGGATCAGGAAGATCCCTTGGAGAAGGAAATGACAACCCACTCTAGTATTCTTGCCTGGGAAATCCCATGGAAAGAGGAGCCTGGCTAACTACGGCCCATGGGATCACAAAGAGTTGGACACAAGAGTACAAGAAACATATAAACAGTATTTACTGAATTTTTCTCTGCACCTGTTGCAGAGCTCAGAGCTTTGGTTATGTGATTTTCAGTCCTCAAACGCCCCTATTTTATAGAATGGGTGACAGAAGCTTGGAGAGTTTAAATCTGATGGCCCACAGACACAATTCTAGGACTGGAAACCAGTTTGACATCTGAATTCTGAACTGCACGTGCTGCACCCCAGGAGAGAATGCACTGAACAAACACCGCCTGGAGCAATGACTCCAAGCACGGTCCCCATCAGCATCATCAACATCACCTGGGATCATGTTACAAAGGCAAATTCTCAGGTTTGCAAGCTTAGCCCAAATCTACTGATTTAGAGACTCACCCCAGGGGTGGGGGCACCAGTATGTTTTTCACAAGCCCTCCAAGTGATTCTCAACTTCTCATCTAGAGCAACTAGAAAGGAAGGATGCTGCCATAGAAACGGTGTGGACTTCGGAGTCCAATAACTCCAGATTCCAGTCCCAGATCTGCCGCTCCTAGCAATGTGATCTATACTTATATCTTTGTAGCTTAGGTTTTTGTGGGGATTAAGTAAAATCATGTAAATATTAAGAAAACAACGTGTGCCCCATAGAAAGTGCTCAATGAATGTTCTGGAAAAAATACTTACTATTAGTACTCTCTGCCATCCTGGGAGTCTGTCTTCCCTTATTCCTTCCCACAGACACTGTGCACCCTCACTATGCCCTGAGAAGAGGAACGGGCAGGATGGAAATATCTGGAGCCCAGAAAAACAGCTGGAATTGAGTCCAGGTGGAAACTAACAGGGGCTTCCCAGGTGACAGTAGTGGTAAAGAGCCTGCCTGCCGATGCAGGAGACTTAGGAGATGTAGGTTTGATTCCTGGGTTGGGAAGATCCCCTGGAGGAGAGAATGGCAACCCACTCCAGTATTCTTGCCTGGAGAAATCCCATGGACAGAGGAGCATGTTGGGCTATGGTCCACATGGTTGCAAAGAGTCGGACATGACTGAAGTGACCTGACTTAGCATGCATGTACAAAAGCTAACAGAGGGCTATAGTAGCGTGGGCTCAGTGGCAGAGGAGAGACATGGAGGATCCAAGAGCTGCTCCTCTGGAGGCGTGGGTAGACCTGGGTGCCTGGTCAGATGTGGAGAAACACAGAGCAAAGTCAGAGATGGGTCTGCCTCTAGTTGGACTGACAGGTTTAGAGTGATTCCAGCGGGAAAATTGATTCAGGCGGGAGAAAAGGTTTGGGGATATAATAATGTGTTCATACTTAGGCAAGTGAGTTGGAAGTACTAGATGTAATGCAGGAGTGTCTTTACAGAGAAATAGTGTGCCTAAGGAGAAAGTGCTCTAAACAAGTGCTGCCTGGAGCACTGACTCCGAGCATGGTCCCCATCAGCAGCATCGACATCACCTGGGGTCCTGTCAGAATGCAGATTCTCAGATTTGCACACTTACCCCACATCTACTGAATCAGATCTACTGAGTGTGTGTGTGTGTGTGTGTGTGTGTGTGTATGTGCATGAGAGAGAGAGAGACTAGAATTCTAATGTCAGTGTGACAACCCAATGTTCTTAGTTCTTTGTCATTGAAACTGCTGTTTCCCGTGGGTACCAATGTGACAGAGAAGGGTGTTACTTGCAGCCAGCAGCCCCTGCTGTTAATGCCATGTTCTGCTGATACCCAGCAATCGTGGTCAGTACTAATGACACAAAGAAGTGTCACTGAGGAGACAGAATATGTGAGGAGGGAATGAAGCCATCACTAATGAGTAGGTTAATGGAACTTGATGAGCAGTGAAAATCAATGAGGCAAAAAATGCCTGCCTCAAAAAATAAATGAACTAGGAATGGACGAGTGCCAAATCACAGCTTATCTCAAGGCTGTAACCCAAAGGGTGTCACCCAGTGAGGCAGAATTCACACCAATCACACGTCATTCCTGGCATGGCCATGGGTTTATGGCCATCAGTGCATTCAATCCTAAAATATTAATAATAGCACAGCCCTGCAGGGCTAAGAACAGAGAAGGACACTGAGCATAAAGTGAGGAAAAAGACAGACCTGGTCCCTGCCCTCATGGAGTCATCCAATCATAGGCCAAAAATACATTTTAGCTTCTTTAACCCTTACAAGTACTGATGCTGAAGCTGAAACTCCAAAACTTTGGCCACCTGATGCGAAGAACTGACTCATTGGAAAAGACCCTGATGCTGGGAAAGATTAAAGGCGGGAGGAGAAGGGGATGACAGAGGATGAGATAGTTGGATGGCATCACCAACTCGATGGACATGAGTTTGAGTATGCTCTGGGAGTTTGTGGACAGGGAAGCCTGGTGTGCTGCAGTCCATGGGGTCGCAAAGAGTCGGACATGACCGAGCTACTGAGCTGACTGAACTGAACCCTTGTATATAAATTAGTACATACATATCTCCTCCTCCTAATCAAAACTACTACTCTCATAAACCTCCTCATCACCAGTATCATTTAATTGCCCAATGTCATCCACAAAATACCTCTAGATCTCTTTAGATAACTACCTATCTTGAAAGATTATAAGCATCGTGCACAATTATGAAACTTTATCTGTTATTCCTCTCTGTTGTCCAGATGGCAATTGCTGCATCTGGGACCCATTGTGCCACTTTCTCTAATACCAGGGCACCCATGACATCTGGAGCTCAAACTGTTTTGAGTACAACTCGCAGGCTGTCTATGCCAGGTTTCTGCTAGACTTGGGAATGCCCTAACAGGAGCTGGGAATGAGAGCATTGGTGACCGAGTTCTCCAGCCCTAGATTCCCACCAACTGAAAATAAACCCTTCAGACAGGAACTGAAAACCTTCTGACCAAAGGTAAATACTTTAGACACAGATGCTCAAGATTCTGGATTAACAGAATCAACTGAGCTGACTCAAGACTTAATACATGAATTCCAAGCCATGTATTCTGTGCCTGACTCAGTCTCCTTGGATAAGTCAATGCATTTATCTGAGTCTCAGCTTTCTCACCTGAAAAATGGCCACATCCAAAGCAAGCCATGGCATTTTTGTATTTAGACTTCTGCGTTATTTAGTGACTCACTAAGTTCATTAGCTAAAGAGGGCACGAATTAGTGCTTTACATTTTCAGGAAGGTATTTCTCCACCCAGTGCTACGTCCCACATCAGTGATCCAGTGTGCTTGTTAGCATCTGAAGGCTCCAGGCAAGCTGCACAAGCCTATTGCTTCTTTGTTTAATAGAAGCAGCAGATGAAAGTCCTCCTGACTGTGGAGAGGTGGCTTCTAACATAGAAGCCAAGCCTTTCTCATGTTGCATTTGCTGTCCACTATCTGTCGACTACTACAGGCTCCCAGATTCAGCAATCTTATCTGTTGGCAGTTGTGCCTCCTGGTTTCAAGGCTACCACTTCTATTGAGTACGGAACACATGCCCAGACCTCTGTGTTCCTGCCTGGATTTCTGACTCCATGTTTTGACTACACCATCAACTTAATGGTCCCTGGATTCTGGTGACTCCTCACAACTGCCCCAGATCTGGGAGACTGCATCCCTTCTCAGACACTTTAGCCCCACACCTTGATCTGTGTCTGAGACTCATGATAGCCTGCTGTCCAAACAGCATCACACAGATATAACTGTATGAAATGGTGCTTGACTGGCTTGATAAAGGTTGTTTGCTTAGCTGGACACTGCAGAGAAAAGATTTCAATGGTGATTACCAAAGCTGTATTCATTTCTTGCTATTCTCTTCCCTCTACATCCCTGCTAGGATAAAGGAGAGGGAAGGGTTTGAACCTGCTCTGCCTTTCTGCTTAAGGACTTGCTCAAAGAAACTTGCTCTGGTCTAGACCTCTGCACAAGGACTCGCAGCTGCTGCCTTTATCACACAAGGCAACCTGAGATAAAATGAATCGGAACTAAACGGTGTAAGCAAGGGCTATTATTTCTGTCATTTTTGGCTGCCAACAAAATGCCAAGAAAATTACAATGTAATAGCTACCACTGTGAAAGAGAATAAGAAATAAAATAAACTTTTTATGCCTCAGGAAAAGCTTTCCATTCCCTCTACTTTTACGGGGCAGCACAAGAGCTTTCTGCGGGTCTTGGCAAGCTGACATCCCATAAACAATCATTTGCACACACTAGGAATCCAAATGTGTGCTGTTCTGGGGTCTGTATCCTTCACCTTGACTGGAACAGACACAGAGTTTTAATCAGATTTATTTTATATACAGCAATTTTTGTCTTTCTTTTGTCAGCAAGAAAGAAATCCAGTTAAATCCAGTTAAACAGCTATTCGTATAAAAAGCAGCATAAGCATTTTTAAAATTAAATCGCACTTTATGAGACTCGGTCTATCTTTCCCTTCTCCCACTTACCCCTAATTTCACCACATGAACTTGGCAATGAACTCCTTCTTGTTGTTCAAAGCAGCCTCCACAGAGAGAAAAACTATTGTCCAATTAAGCTCTATGTGTACATTCAAGCCCTGTTGAAAAATTTAAAAAAGAAAAGGCCTCAGGTGGCAGTGCGACATTTCACTTGTCTCCACGGCCTTTCCTACTTTGCTTCAGGGTTGAAATCTGCGGTGTCTGGATGGGGCATTGATGGGGGTGGGGGGGTCCTGGAGTTGTCTGTCTGGAGCCAGGAGGGGACTACAGACCAGAAAAAAGATCAAACTAGGGGCCAAAGGGAGCAGTAATGATGATTGCATATTTGTTGCTTCCGTTCATTTCAGGATCTGATGAGTTCACAGATGAGAGAACATACTCTGAGGGTGGTGTGGCTTGCCTAGACTGCTGCTTACCCCTGCAGAGCCCATCATGGGCCAGCATTTTAGACAGCTGCAGAGTTTGCTTCATTAGACCCCCGAACAATGAGAAGATTAGACTGTAAGTTCCTCTAGGAAAAATAACACGTCCTGTACTTTATATGTGCCATTTGTGAAGACCCTGTAAAAAAAGCCTCAATCTCCTTACCTCCAGCTCTGAGCTGTTTGTGTTATGTCACATCAGTATGGTATTTTATTCTGGAAAGGAGCAGAGGGATGAGAGGTTGAGAATAAAACGTAAGGATCTTGGAGTGGCATTTGTCATGCACCTCTCAGGAAGTCCCTATGGGAATGACAGTGGTCATTTGCATTGGGTGGATACGTGTGCAAAAAACTTTATGCAAAAAACTGAGAATTTTGTAGCAGAAAATGTAGATACGTGTTCTGGTTCTGCTATTTCCTAGTAGTCAGATTTTGAGCATGTCCCTTAACCTTTTGAAAGTCAGTTTTATTCATCTATTGATTAAGGATTAGAGAAGGAAATGGCAACCCATTCCAGTATTCTTGCCTGGAGAATCCCATGGACAGAGGAGCCTGGCAGGCTACAATCCATGGCGTTGTAAGAGTTGGACATGACTTAGCAACTAAACCACCATTAAGGATAATGTTTGCTTGTCTTCTTTCTCATCTGCTATTAAAGAAAAGTAAAAAAAAAATAAATGAAAGGGATTTGTAAATACAGCATAAAGTGTTATCAAGCAAGCTTTACTTGATCAACATGAGTTAAGCAGTCTCAACTCTTAAAAATAAAATACCCTAATAATCATGTACTTGTTTATGGGTGAAAACACGCCCACTGAGGTCTATCTAGGGGTCAGGGGTAACTGGTAAGTGATGCCAGAGAAGCAATTTTTGAAGAAAGAGCAATAAAACATATCTCCATGCCCTGTCAGGTATGTTAAACTCGTCTTAGATTACAAGAGTAGGAGTTGAGTGGAGGGTTGGGATGGCTTCTATCAGAAGCAAAGTCGTGTTCACTCTGCCCATCTCCATCTAATTCAGATGAGAGGGTGAGACCTTGGCTCTCATGCTTCTGGTCTATTTTCTAAACCTCAGCCTTTATTCTCTCATTATCACTTTCTAGGAAGTCCAGTAAGGAAACAAATTGAAGGTGAGATTAGAAAATTGCTTGTTTTCAAATGGAAATAAGATGGCCTGATAGTTTTCATCCATCTAATGAGTCTCAGTTCAAATATGAATATAAAAATATAATTAAAATTGTCTGAAATGTGACCACTTTTTAATGTTACTCTACAAATGTACATGGCGGTTCTTAACTCCCACCTCTAAAGTGTGAGAAGACCAGTCTTATAGATCCCTCTCTAAATATTTTCAGAAATTTACCAGGATACTCACGTGCCCCCAAATTAGAGTTTGCTGTATCTTGCCATTGATGGCCAACCAAACCAGTGCATTGGAATCTCTGAAGTTAAAGCTACTGTGAGAGCCACTTTCACAGAGTTGTAAGCTCGAGGTTCCTATTCATGGTGCCCACGGTGGAGAAACTGGACAGTGACTGTGCCTTAAGGCTGGAGATCTTGCCACCACTCTTGCAAAGTGACAAGGGGACACTCAGTTTTAAGCTAAGCTTGGTGCTGGGGAAGGGTTCTCAGTAAGGTTATTCGAGTCCTGGTAGCCAACTGGGACTATTCAAAGACTATAGCCAAAGTTCCATTTACCTAATGCTGCATTTCTTTCCGTGAACACACATACCTTTCTTCCCAAAAACAATGCAAGGGTGTCTGGGTCAAGATAACTTGTGGAGTCCTTTATCATGTATAACCTGGAACTGTCACTCTCCCACAATGCTCAAGCCTGCCTCTGGTTTCCGTTCACTTTTCAAAGATTTCTTTTCCTTGTTGGGACCACCTCAATAAGCTGACACACCGGTGACTGAATTCCAGGGTGAACAGGTTTCAGTTTCAGGATGCTCCTCAGGCCCAGTGGCAATCAGTGGGTGCAAACAGAGCTGGGGGAGATGGGACATCACCCTCCACTGCTCTCCAGAGCTAGGTGAGCCCGTCCAAACGCCCCTGTTGCTGTTCTTACACCACTGCAGCTTCTGTCTTGTTTTATGGATGTGGTGAGTGCCTTTATGCTTCAGGGACTTGGCACGCACTTTTCCTCTTCTAGGGACTCTGTCCTCTGCTCACCATTCATTCCTTCAAGCCTCAGCTTAACTATCACCTCCTCGGAGACCCAGTTTCTTAGCCTGTAGTATATTGCCCTCTCTAACGCTTTTCACAATCTACATCTTTGTTGTTTATTTACTTGCTTCATCCATGGAAATGCCATGAAAGCAGCAGCATGGCCTGTCACTGCTGTCTCTCTAGGCCTGGTAGGGTGAATGGCAGAAAGATCAACAACAGTCAACAGTGATAGGGCACTTAGGAGTTGCCATGTACTGTGCTGAGTCAGCTTCTGTGTACTAACTCATCTAATCTTAAGTACAAGCACAGGAGGTAAGTGCTTGTATGCTATCCTTGATAGGGAAACTGAGCCTGGGTATGTGTAGTGACTTGTCCAAGGCACGGAACTACTGCATGCTGGTATTGGACTTCCCTGGTGGCTCCAACAGTAAAGACTCTGCCTGCGATACAGTAGAACAAGGTTCGATCCCTGGGTCAGGAAGATCCCCTGGAGAAGAGAATGGGAATCTACTCCAGTATTCTTGCCTAGAGAATCCCATGGACAGAGGAGCCTGGAGCACTATGGTCCATAGGGTAGCAAAGAGTCAGACACAACTGAGCAACTAACACTTTAACTTTTTCACTTTTTGTTGGGATGAAAACCCGGACAGCCTGACTGCAGAGTTCATGCACTTAATGACTACGTCATCAGATCATATCAGATCAGTCGCTCAGTCGTGTCCGACTCTTTGCGACCCCATGAATCGCAGCATGCCAGGCCTCCCTGTCCATCACCAACTTCCAGAGTTCACTCAGACTCACGTCCATCGAGTCAGTGATGCCATCCAGTCATCTCATCCTCTGTCGTCCCCTTCTCCTCCTGCCCCCAATCCCTCCCAGCATCAGAGTCTTTTCCAATGAATCAACTCTTCACAGGAGGTGGCCAAAGTATTGGAGTTTCAGCTTTAGCATCAGTCCTTCCAATGAACACCCAGGACTGATTTCCTTTAGGATGGACTGGTTGGATCTCCTTGCAGTCCAAGGGACTCTCAAGAGTCTTCTCCAACACCACAGTTCCAAAGCATCAATTCTTCAGCACCAGCTTTTTTCACAATCCAACTCTCACATCCATACCTGACCACTGGAAAAACCATAGCCCTGACTAGACGAACCTTTGTTGGCAAAGTAATGTCTCTGCTTTTGAATATGCTATCTAGGTTGGTCATAACTTTCCTTCCGAGGAGTAAGTGTCTTTTTAATTTCATGGCTGCAGTCACAATCTGTAGTGATTTTGGAGCCCAGAAAAATAAAATCTGACACTGTTTCCACTGTTTCCCCATCTATTTCCCATGAAATGGTGAGACCGGATGCCATGATCTTCGTTTTCTGAATGTTGAGCTTTAAGCCAACTTTTTCACTCTCCACTTTCAGTTTCATCAAGAGGCTTTTGAGTTCCTCTTCACTTTCTGCCATAAGGTTGGTGTCATCTGCATATCTGAGGTTATTGATATTTCTCCCAGCAATCTTGAGTCCAGCTTGTGTTTCTTCCAGTCCAGCATTTCTCATGATGTACTCTGCATAGAAGTTAAATAAACAGGGTGACAATATACAGCCTTGACGAACTCCTTTTCCTATTTGGAACCAGCCTGTTGTTCCATGTCCAGTTCTAACTGTTGCTTCCTGACCTGCATACAAATTTCTCAAGAGGCAGATCAGGTGGTCTGGTATTCCCATCTCTTTCAGAATTTTCCACAGTTTATTGTGATCCACACAGTCAAAGGCTTTGGCATAGTCAATAAAGCAGAAATAGATGTTTTTCTGGAACTCTCTTGCTTTTTCCATGATCCAGCAGATGTTCGAAATTTGATCTCTGGTTCCTCTGCCTTTTCTAAAACCAGCTTGGACATCAGGAAGTTCACAGTTCACATATTGCTGAAGCCTGGCTTGGAGAATTTTAAGCATTACTTTACTAGAGTGTGAGATGAGTGCAATCGTGTGGTAGTTTGAGCATTCTTTGGCATTGCCTTTCTTTGTAATTGGAATGAAAACTGACCTTTTCCAGTCCTGTGGCCACTGCTGAGTTTTCCAAATTTGCTGGCATATTGAGTGCAGCACTCTCACAGCATCATCTTTCAGGATTTGCACTAGCTCAACTGGAATTCCATCACCTCCACTAGCTTTGTTCGTAGTGATGCTTTCTAAGGCCCACTTGACTTCACATTCCAGGATGTCTGGCTCTAGGTCAGTGATCACACCATTGTGATTATCTGGGTCATGAAGATCCTTTTTGTACAGTTCTTCTGTGTATTCTTGCCATCTCTTCTTATATCTTCTGCTTCTGTTAGGTCCATACCATTTCTGTCCTTTATCGAGCTCATTGTTGCATGAAATGTTCCTTTGGTATCTCTGATTTTCTTGAAGAGATCCCTAGTCTTTCCCATTCTGTTGTTTTCCTTTATTTCTTTGCATTGATCGCTGAAGAAGGCTTTCTTATCTCTTCTTGCTATTCTTTGGAACTCTGCATTTAGATGTTTATATCTTTCCTTTTCTCCTTTGCTTTTCGCTTCTCTTCTTTTCACAACTATTTGTAAGGCTCCCCAGACAGCCATTTTGCTTTTTTGCATTTCTTTTCCATGGGAATGGTCTTGATCCCTGTCTCTTGTACAACGTCAAGAACCTCATTCCATAGTTCATCAGGCACTCTATCTATCAGATCTAGGCCCTTAAATCTATTTCTCACTTCCACTGTATAATCATAAGGGATTTTATTTAGGTCATACCTGAATGGTCTAGTGGTTTTCCCTACTTTCTTCCATTTAAGTCTGAATTTGGCAATAAGGAGTTCATGGTCTGAGCCACAGTCAGCTCCTGGTCTTGTTTTTGCTGACTGTATAGAGCTTCTCCATCTTTGGCTGCAAAGAATATAATCAATCTGATTTCGGTGTTGACCATCTGGTGATGTCCATGTATAGAGTCTTCTCTTGTGTTGTTGGAAGAGGGTGTTTGTTATGACCAGGGCATTTTCTTGGCAAAACTTTATTAGTCTTTGCCCTGCTTCATTCCGTATTCCAAGGCCAAATTTGCCTGTTACTCCAGGTGTTTCTTGACTTCCTACTTTTGCATTCCAGTCCCCTTTAATGAAAAGGACATCTTTTTTGGGTATTAGTTCTAAAAGGTCTTGTAGGTCTTATAGAACTGTTCAAATTCAGCTTCTTCAGCATTACTGGTTGGGACATAGACTTGGATTACTGTGATATTGAATGGTTTGCCTTGGGAACGAACAGAGATCATTCTGTCGTTTTTGAGATTGCATCCAAGTGCTGCATTTCGGACTCTCTTGTTGACCATGATGGCCACTCCATTTCTTCTGAGGGATTCCTGCCCGCAGTAGTAGATATAATGGTCATCTGAGTTAAATTCACCCATTCCAGTCTATTTCAGTTAGCTGATTCCTAGAATGTCGACATTCACTCTTGCCATCTCTTGTTTGACCACTTCCAATTTGCCTTGATTCATGGACCTGACATTCCAGGTTCCTATGCAATATTGCTCTTTACAGCATCGGACCTTGCTTCTATCACCAGTCACATCCACAGCTGGGTATTGTTTTTGCTTTGGCTCCATCCCTTCATTCTTTCTGGAGTTATTTCTCCACTGATCTCCAGTAGCATACTGGGCACCTACTGACCTGGGGAGTTTCTCTTTCAGTATCCTATCATTTTGCCTTTTCATACTGTTCATGGGGTTCTCAAGGCAAGGACACTGAAGTGGTTTGCCATTCCCTTCTCCAGTGGACCACATTCTGTCAAATCTCTCCACCATGACCCGCCCGTCTTGGGTTGCCCCACGGGCATGGCTTAGTTTCATTGAGTTAGACAAGGCTGTGGTCCTAGTGTGACTAGATTGACTAGTTTTCTGTGAGTATGGTTTCAGTGTGTTTGCCCTCTGATGCCCTCTTGCAACACCTACCGTCTTACTTGGGTTTCTCTTACCCTGGGCATGGGGCATCTCTTCACGGGTGCTCCAGCAAAGCGCAGCCATTGCTCCTTACCTTGGACGAGGGCCATCTCCTCACCACTGCCCTTCCTGACCTTCAATGTGGGATAGCTCCTCTAGACCCTCCTGAGCCCGTGCAGCCACAGCTCCAGGTAACTCCTCTCATCGCAGCCCCCTGGCCTTGGGTGTGGGGGCATGGGGTAGCTCCTCCTGGCCGTTGCCCCTGGTCTTGGGCTTAGGGGCGTGGGGTAGCTCCTCCCGGCCGCTGCCCCATACACCCTCCTAAATTACTGTACAATTGATAGTCATTTTGCCCTATTCCTGGAGAAGGCAATGGCACCCCACTCCAGTATTCTTGCCTGGAAAGTCTCATGGATGGAGGAGCCTGGTGGGCTGCCGTCTATGGGGTCACACAGAGTCTGAGACGACTGAAGTGACTTAGCAGCAGCAGCAGCAGTTGCCCTATTCCAGGCATAAAGCAAAAGAATAACATGTTCTGCTCATGCTCACATGTGAGAACACAGCTGCACACATTCAGAGAGCACATCTCTAGAACACCAATTCTAGTGGAAAATAAACATGGGCAATAAACACCTCTTAGGCACTGGCCTTGCCAGATATTAAAACCTACAATTTATTACACACATATAACTTCATGAGCCCCGATTCCTTCATTAACACATTCTAGGTTGTAATATGAATGCAAAAACCACTGCCTGGGTTCAAATCCTGGCTCTGCAACTCACTAGATATGCAAACTTGAGCAAATTTGCTAAACCTCTCTGCATCTTTCAGAGGATTATTGTGAAAAGCAAATGGATTAATACATGTAAACCACTTAAAACATTTAAGAACCATTAGCTATTATTGTTCGGAGAAGGCAATGGGACCCCACTCCAGTACTCTTGCCTGGAAAATCCCATGGATGGAGGAGCCTGGGAGGCTGCAGTCCATGGGGTCGCTAAGAGTCGGACACGACTGAACGACTTCACTTTCACTTTTCACTTTCATGATTGGAGAAGGAAATAGCAACCCACTCCAGTGTTCTTTCCTGGAGAATCCCAGGGACAGGGGAGCACGGTGGACTGCCATCTATGGGGTCACACAGAGTCGTACACGACTGAAGCGACTTAGCAGCAGCAGCAGCAATTGTTGTTAGCATTTCAAGTCTTTGTGTGACTAGTTTTCAAATGCTATTGCATTTGATGTCATTGAATCTTACAAAAGCCCTTTGAGGTAGGTACTGTAATTATCCCTTTCTGCACATAGGAAGCTGGAGCTTAGAGGGAACTTTCGAACTTGGCCACACGTCAAGTACTCAGTAAAAGATGGAACTATGGTTTGGTCCCATCAGTGAACTGCACAGTTTAAGCTTTCAGCTTCACATTGTTCTGCCTTTTCTCATTTGATTCTAAAGATGGTCCTGCAATCATAGACCAGGGTTAAACTGTGATCCCAGCACCTTTTACCATTTCAAAAGTTACCTCTGTATTTATTTGCCTATTAAAAAAAAAAAAAACAGCTACTATTTCCACACCACCCCCCCTCCAGTATGACATCTTAATTCGGGGAAGAATGTCCTGGGTTATCAGAGGCATCAAAAGATGTTTCAGCCTCACATTTTAAGACCCTTGTGGATATATTCTCTCTAGAACAGGTGGCTGGTAGAAGGGGGTTCAGTTCAGTTCAGTTCATTCGCTCAGTCGTGTCTGACTCTTTGAAACCCTATGGACTGCATCATGCCAGGCTTCTCTGTCTATCATCAACTCCTGGAGCTTGTTCAAACTCATGTCCATTGAGTCGGTGATGCCATCCAAGCACCTCCTCATCTGTCATCCCCTTCTCCTCCTGCCTTCAATGTTTCCCAGCATCAGGGTCTTTTCAGGGCCTAGTAGCAGAGGGACTCTTGCAATAAGTTCTCCCATCCATCTTCCAATGCACAGATGGTTGCCTGTGGCTTTTTTCCTCCCCATGAGTAAGCCTTGTTAATGCTCTTGTAAAGGGTGGTGTCTGTTCTGATATTAAAACTGATTTCTTTTCTTCATTGTGTGTGTGTGTGTGTATTATACCTGGTTCTTCTTCAGTACCCACTGCCACATAGCCACCAACTCCCTCTGCACTTAATGCCTCTTTCTTGCTCCTCGCATGACAGGGCAGCAGCCTGCCCGGACTTGGGAGGGACTGGGGAGAGATTCTTTTTTTTTGCTGCCTGTGATACATTATTTCCTTTCCCCAGAAAACGATTCCTCCAATGCTGTCTCCTGGGGACACGTTGCTGCTCTTGCCTGGAGCTGCCCTGGTTACTTGGTCTGGGCTCATGCACAGCTCTAATTCAATTTATAATGCAGTTACATAACTGTTCCCAGTCTCCAGTTGACCTTGATGTCAAGCAGCGGTCAAGTTGTACCAGCCCGGGGAAAGGAGGAGGGATCTCTGGTCAGCCCTTGAGAACATTTTAGCTGGGGTTCTGGAACGGAATGTGGCACAGAAAGGCCAAACCAGACCAGTAAATTCTTTGAAAGGGGGAAAGCAAGGGTTGTTGATTTCTGTAAGATGGATGCTGTTGACTCTTAGGGTGATCCTGTGTCACTCGGTATCATGAGAGCTGTCCTCTTACCAAAGATAAGCGGGCTGTCTTCTTCCCTGTGAACTGCTCTTAGCAAATAAGCCTTTGGCCTTAGAGGAAGTGCTCCTATGAGTGTCTTCAGCTTGGAAAGCTCTCAAGGACAGACTTTCAGCACATTGTTTTCCGGAGAGTCCTGGTTCTACTCAGTTCTAAACAGTGACAAGAATAACCAAGTTCTCAGACTTTTGCTTCTGGTCTGAATAAAGGAAGGGAAAGCCAGGGGTTTCAACATGAAATCAAAACTACAACATCAAGACTGAACAAATCAGTCAAAATTTCAGAAATTCAATAGTATGAAAGCTCTCTGAGAGCAGGGGCTTTATTTATTTTGTTTTCTGTTATATGCTCACACTGCAAAAAGTATCTGGCACAAAATAGAGACTCAGAGAATAGTTGTTGAATGATGTCTCACAGAAACATAACATGATTTATGGGTACTGGCAAATGACCTTTTTCTAGTTTATTCATCCAAGGCTATCACACCAGAGGTTTTCAGAACTCTATTCCACATATTTTAATCATATATGTCTGTGTGTATATATATATATATATGTGTGTGTGTGTATAGTGAAAATGTAATGTCAAACATTGTACAAATGTTATATTTATGTTGTAAATATATTTTTACATTTATATACATATATGTTGTCAATCCTAAAGGAAATCAACCCTGAATATTCATTGGAAGGACTGATGCTGAAGCTGAATCTCCAATACTTTGGCCACCTGATACGAAGAGCTGATTCATTAGAAAAGACCCTGATGCTGGGAAATGTTGAAGGCAGGAGGCAAAGGGGATGACAGAGGAGGAGGTGGTTGGATGGCATCACTGACTCAATGGATATGAGTTTGAGTAAGATCTGGGAGATGGTGAAGGACAGGGAAGCCTGGCATGCTGCAATCCGTGGGGTTTCAAAGAGTCAGACACGACTGAACAACAACATACATATATGTGTATATTCATGACCCTTAACTGGTCACCTATGATCAGTACACTAATTGATCGTGCCTAGATTTAGCAGTTTTGCCTTAGTCATGGCTCACTTACACCGATGTGGTTTTCCCCATCAGCAGGACTAGCTTCGTGGGTGTGCTCTTGTACAGTCGTCAGAACCCCTTGCTTAGAAGCACCCTGTACTTATGTTTCATGCTCTGTTATCATCTGTTATCTGAAATTCTTAGTAATTTTTTAACAGAAGGACCCCATTTTCATTTTGCATTGGACCATACAAATTATGTTGCTAAGCCTGTCAAAAATCCAGAGAGAGCTACTATAGAGAAATACCATTTCATACCACCTACCGACGCTTACAGCCCTTGGTGAGAAAAAAACAGCTGCTTATTGAGCAAGTCATCCACTAGTATAATATACATATTGAGAAGGGAATAGTCACTAAGAGATATTAATGGATACATTAACCTTACAAGTGGCAGATGCACAATACACATATATTTTGAGAAAAGAATAATCAGGGAAATAACTCATGAACTCACTGGCACTTCTTTGTCACAATCTAGCTATCTCTGCTTTTACTATCTTCGTGAACCAAAATTCTAGCAATTTTTCTACCAAATATTTTTAAGTCATTTATACTGTCAACCTTTACCTTTTCTTACAACACAAATGCCTCAGATCTCATCTGCTCATACTGCTTAAATTCTACCACATTTCAGCACTTGGTCAAAATCAATTTGGCACTTTAATACACGTTATATAGTGCTTCAAGAGTAGGGTTTCCATATCAAATTATTTCCATTATCTTCCTTCCCAGGATGCATAGAAGGACAACACACATAATGTTAATTTTTCTAATAGTGCGTAACCTGGCCTAGGCACCTAGAGCCGCTGAGCAACATCTAATTTGGCAGTTAAATTTAACTAACTTTAAGCCAACTAGTAATTTCCTAGGTATCACACACTGCTGCTGCTGCTGCTGCTAAGTCACTTCAGTCGTGTCTGATTCTGTGTGACCCCAAAGATGGCAGCCCACAAGGCTCCCCCATCCCTGGGATTCTCCAGGCAAGAACACTGGAGTGGGTTGCCATTGCCTTCTCCAATGCATGAAAGTGAAAAGTGAAAGTGAAGTCGCTCAGTCGTGTCTGACTCTTAGCGACCCCATGGACTGCAGCCCACCAGGCTCCTCCGTCCATGGGATTTTCCAGGCAAGAGTACTGGAGTGGGGTGCCATTGCCTTCTCTGATCACACACTAACATCCACCTAATAACTTTTACTTTATTACATATCTTTTTAATGTAAAAGTTAAACTTTCTAAACATCTGTTTTTGCTTAAATAAGCTTTTTAAGTTGCCATGATATGATTAGAAGACAATAGCCTACGCATGTTTGTTGTGTAAGAATGAATTCACGGAATAAGCAAACAAGCAGAACACTATAGAAATAGATTGATAAATAAGAGAATAAACCGGTGGATACCAGGGGAGGGGGTGGTGAGAGGACAAAGGAAATTATTTCATACTGTGTAAAATATCAAATCACTGTATTTACTACATGAAACAAATATAGTATTGTATGTCAATCATAACTCACTTGGGAAAAATAAATTCAAACCTTTTTGTTGCCCAAACTAGAGAGGTAAAGAAACGTTAAGAAAAACAAGCCATTGAAATAATGGAGGTGGTCTTTCTTATAGATTTAATTTTCCAAAAAAATCTCCCCCAATTCTCCCAATTTCAAAGCACACCAGCTGCTCAGGCCGAAAATTGCTGGACCATTTAACACTCACTTGAATCTCATAAAGTTTCCCATGTGTATAATTTCAAAGGATATTTTATGATGATCTGAATACTTATTTATTTATTAAAATGTCAAGTCACTCAGCGCGTTGTCTGATCAGAGCAGTCTGATTCTAAGGCACATCTTGATGCGAAGCAATGATGTTGCTTGAAGTCAAACTGGGGCCAGAGCCTCACAGCCAGATAGTTCTTAATTGCTTTATTTTCTAGATAGGAATTTTCTGAAATATATTTTCTTTGCAATGGAGAAAAAATTTTAAAGCTTTGCTCTCACTTCACAGTGAAAATAAGAAACAGACAGATGGAAAATAACGAGTTTCTTCAATACTGTCTTGGCGGGGGAAATATATTTTTTTTAAGACTCCACCTTTTTCTACATATTCCAGCAACACCAAACTCCTGTTTTTCATTAGTTTGACTCTTGTTAGCTCCACTTAGCTACTCCTCTCTGGTTAGAGGGGATCACAGATGGAACACTGTCCTACCAGGACGCTCAGACAGCAAGCATGTTCTCAAACTTGGACATGGATAGAGAATCTAACATTCAAACTCATGCCGTCACATACATCCTAGTAAAGGGAGTCCTTATTTATGCTGTTCTTTTCTGAAGTGGCTCAGGCCTTTTATTGTTTCTTTGATTAAAAAAAAAAAATCCCTAGTCCAACCAAGCAAAACTAAAAGAATACAACAAAATAATGGGTTACACTATGTGAAAAGACTAAATTAGAGTAAATGATTCCTGGAGATAATCAACTTAAAGTGTTTGAATAGCTATTAATTTAGTTATGAAAATAAATCAAACCCACATATCCAGGCTAAATAAAACAAAAAGATTAGGTCTAAGTAGATCACCAGTCCAAGTTCGATGCATGAAACAGGGCACTCAAAGCCGGAGCACTGGGACAACGCTGAGGGATGGGATGGGGAGGGAGGTGGGGGTTCAGGATGGGGGACACATGTACACCCATGGCTGATTCATGTCAATGTATGGCAAAAACCACTGCAATATTGTAAAGTAATTAGCCTCCAATTAAAACAAATTAATTAAATAAAAAAAAGAGACATCTTAAAAGCACCTACATTGCCCATTATTTTTCACACAGTCTGCTTTTTTATAAAACTCTTTATCTTTGGGGGACATTTGATCCTTCATTTGCTGCAGGGAAATGACTCTCTTTTCTTGTTGTCAAGATTTTCAAGTGGGGATTCTAATGCTTTCTCTTAGGTCTTTCAGGCTTGCCTGATTTTCAAATCAGTTTCTCTGTAAATATTTACCTATATTCAAACTGTAAGATACTGTCAGGAAATCTGCAATAATGACTTAGTTGATTAAACACTCATTCCAAAAAGTAAGAGAAAGAAAATAAAATGAGGAGCTTGAAGGGATTGGTTTAAGTAGGTGCTCCACAAGGACAATGGGACTAAATGATTTCCCAGACTGAAACCCTTATAAAACACATCTTTATTTTCACACGAGCTAAGACAGCTGACTGGCAGGAACAGAGCTGAGGCAGGAGGCATGGAAAGGAAGCAAAAACACTTGATCAAGTGAGCAGTGACACAGATCCAGTGTACATCCCCAAATTTCTGCTGGTCAGGTATATCCAATCAACCATTTGCAAGGGTTGGTAACTTATCCTTTCAGCTGGTGTCAGTGTTCAGAAACTGAACTTGGCAGTCTTGATTCCAGCTTGTGCTTCATCTAGCCTGGCATTTCATATGATGTACTTAGCATGTAAGTCAGATAAGCAGCACCCTGTGCTGTGCTTATAAGCTGTGACAAAATACAGCCTTGATGTACTCCTTTTCCAATTTGGAGCCAGTCTGTTGTTGCATGTTTCTAACTGTTGCTTCTTTCAGACTTCTCAGGAGGCAGGTCAGGTGGTCTCGTATTCCCATCTCTTTCAGAATTTTCCACAGTTTGTTGTGATCCACACAGTCAAAGGCTTTAACGTAGTCAATAAAGCAGAAGTAGATGTTTTTCTGGAATTCTCTTGCTTTCTCTATGATGCAACAGATGTTGGGAATTTAATCTCTAGCTCTTCTGCCTTTTCTAAATCCAGCTTGAACATCTGGAAGTTCACAGTTAATGTACTGTTGAAACCTGGCTTGGAGAACTTTGAGCATTACTTTGCTAGCGTGTGAGATGAGTGCAATTGTGCAGTAGTTTGAACATTCTTTGGCATTGCCTTTCTTTGAGATTAGAATGAAACCTGACCTTTTCCAGCCCTGTGGCCACTGCTGAGTTTTCCAAATTTGCTGGCATATTGAGTGCAGCACTTACACAGCATCATCTTTTAGGATTTTAAATAGCTCAACTGGAATTCCATAACCTCCACTAGCTTTGTTCATAGTGATGCTTCCTAAGGCAGAAAGTGAAGAGGAACTAAAAAACCTCTTGATGAGAGTCAAAGAGGAGAGTGGAAAAGCTCCTTAGAACTTGACAGTCAAAATACTGAGATCACGCCATCTGGTCCCATCACTTAATGGCAAAAAGAAAGGAAAAAAGTGCAAACACTGATAGATTTTTATTTTCTTGGGCTCCAAAATCACTGTGGAAGGTTACTGCAGCCATGAAATTAAAAGACACTTACTCCTTGGAAAGAAAGCCATTGCAAACCTAGACAGCATATTAAAAGGCAGAGACATCACTTTGCTAACAAAGGTCTGTATAGTCAAAGCTATATTTTTTCCATAGTCATGTATGCATGTGAGAGTTGGAGCATAAAGAAGGCTGAGTGCCAAAGAATTGATGGTTTTGAATTGTGGTGCTGGAGAAGACTCTTTAGAATCCCTACAAGGAGATCAAACCAGTCAATTCTAAAGGAAATTAACCCTGAACAGTCATTAGAAGGACTAACACTGAAGCTGAAGCTCCAACACTTTGGCCACCTAATGTGAAGAACCAACTCATTGGAAATGACCCTGATGCTGAGAAAGATTGAAAGAAAGGAGAAGGGGCAGCAGAGGATGAGATGGTTGGACGGCATCACTGACTCAGTGGCTTTGAATCTGAGCAAACTCTGGGAGACAGTGAAGGACAGGGAAGCCTGGCAAGCTGGAGTCAATGGGGTCAGAGACGATTTAGCAATGCAACAGTAACAGCAACAATTAATGACCTTAAGTTAGAATTCATGAAATTCTCAGGACACAATTTTAATTCATTTTAATTAAGAGAGGTTCTATCATATATTGTATGAGGTGAATGAGAGGAGTCAAAACTGTTAAAAAGTCAAATCATAATACCTTGTGCTATGACTTTAAATCGGAGAAGGCAATGGCACCCCACTCCAGTACTCTTGCCTGGAAAATCCCATGGACGGAGAAGCCTGGTGGGCTGCAGTCCATGGGGTCGCTAAGAGTCGGACATGACTGAGCGACTTCACTTTCACTTTTCACTTTCATGCATTGGAGAAGGCAATGGCAACCCACTCCAGTGTTCTTGCCTGGAGAATCCCAGGGACAGGGGAGCCTGGTGGGCTGCCGTCTATGGGGTCACACAGAGTCAGACACGACTGAAGTGACTTAGCAGCAGCAGCAGCAGCATGACTTTAAATAGGGAGAACATTACTGGCCAGTATTATCCACTGCTAATATTTTCAAAACCTTAAACTTATGACTTCAGCGAAACACCTGGCTGGTAAGTCAGCTTGCATCCAACCTGACTTGAATTCTCAAGAATGCTCAGGCAAGATAGGGCTTGTCAATAAACAAAAACAAAAGTTAATTTATGCAGTAATTGAGAATATTTGTAGATTTAGATGAATATCAAGTTGCATTCATATCATATGTTCATTATTATAAATATTATATCTCAGGAAAAGCCACATAGGGAGATGCATAGGGCAAAGTATTGGGAAAAGAAACAGAGCTTTCATATGGTCTCTGAGCACTTGCTCTCCTGACACCTACACGTATTCATCAACCTGGAAGCTCTCCAAACCCCATTTTCTTGGGGTTTAATGGAGGCATCATTACATAGGCATGATTGATTAAATCACTATTGTTTGATTGATCAAACTTCCAACTCCCCTCCCCTCCCTAAACATTGATGGGTGGGGCTAAATTACAACCCTCAACTCTTGGTTGTTCCCCCTATCTGAAACAACCAGCCCTCCTCCCTAGGGGCTCTCCAATAGTCACCTTGTCAACATAAACTCAGGTGTGGTTGGAAGGGGTTTGTAGGGTGTGACAAGGTGCTCCTTTTACCTCTATGCTTTGAAGTGATTTCAGGAATTGACAACAAAACACCAAGCATTGTAACAAAAGATATTCCCTTTGTGTTTATACATAGGAAATTCCAAGAGTTATAGCAGTTCCTAGAAATGGGATTAAAATCAAACATATACTTTTTAAATTATTTGTAACCTATTTTAGAGGCTACATCTATCAATTAATCATGCTATTGAAAATCTTTTAAACCAAAGGAATAGCAAGCATCCGTTAAACGTACTTGCAGAAATATCTGTAACTGAATTGGACTGATAAGCTAGAAGCATCCCAAGGATGTTGGCAAAAGAGGAGGCAGAGGATCTTGGGAGGCAGGGAGTCAACTTCAGCTGGTGGAGCGGCTAATGAGCTCCGCCTGACCTGGGCAGGGAGTTCCTACTGAGCAGCGGCGGCGGCAGATCCGATGGTTCCCCAAGGTCAGAATAAAGAGAACACTGTCTTACAACGTTGGGGACAGTCCTCTCTCTGTTGTGTGATATTTTTCACACCCTGGGACTGTTTTATAGGTTAATTTTAAAATTCTTTCCTATTAAGATCTACGTTTGCAAGTACCTACACATCATGAAGTGTCCTAATTTTAAGAAAAATAGGAAAGCTTGCAAAGCTCTTACAAGTGCTTTGGCCCCTAAAATAGAATAAGTATATTGTGTTTTACAATAAAGAGAGTGCATCTGCAACCCGTACCTTACACAAGGACAAGTCATTGAACTTACGTTTTTAAAAGGAAGAAAAGAGCTTGGAAGAAATTCTTTAAAAGGAGTAAAGCCATTTACAAAGAAAACCAAATAATAAAAAAAGCTGATCAAATTGCATGCAGTAACTCTGTACTTAGTAACCAATTAATCATGGTATTCGGGTAGCCTGTCTGGCACTTAATTTTCTGAGTTCTAAAAAAACAGACACATATAATAGAATCATGAAGAACAGAGGGCCTGGCAGGTGTTTTTTGTTGTTGTCGTTTTTTTTTTTAACAGACATCGATGCACTCGGAAGTCCCTGACTGAATTCACAAAGCCAGGCAATATGTTGACGTGTTTGTTACTGTAAAGCTATGTTAAATATCAGAATAGATGTTTTGTGCAAAGGCATTTAAATAAAATAAAAAAGTTGTTTAAGAAACATAATTTAAAGAGGATCATGACCCAGTGATGGAAAACCAGGGCTTTTCCATAATCCGGCTATTTAGTGCAGCAAAGCTTATGATAATCACCAGATTGACAGGCAAATTTTAATTTCTACTAGCTGTCAGTGGTATGTCAAAAGGTGCTGGTGGTGGACTATGGGTAAAAATGAGCCTTCAAAGAGATGCACAGCAATAGTTAAACTTCCTAGCGTCCATCTGCCAAGTCAAATCTCTCATGCATGGGTATTTTTTTTTTTTAACTTCTACTCCTCCTCAAACTCTATCTCTATTATGCTGCTGCATCGCTTCAGTCGTGTCCGACTCTGTGCGACCCCATAGACGGCAGCCCAACAGGCTTCCCGTCCCTGGGACTCTCCAGGCAAGAACACTGGAGTGGGTTGCCATTGCCTTCTCCAATGCATGAAAGTGAAAAGTGAAAGTGAAGTTGCTCAGTTGTGTCCGACTCTTAGCGACCCCATGGACTGCAGCCTACCAGGCTCCTCCGTCCATGGGATTTTCCAGGCAAAAGTACTGGAGTGGGGTGCCATTGCCTTCTCCACTATCTCTATTATAAATTTTCCTCAACTGATCTGGCAACTAAAGCTGGACAGAGAAAAATCCTATGTATTGGCATGAGAGCTAGAAAAGCCGCTCCTCAGATCAAGACTCTACCATTTAACAGTCCCCTGCCTTCCTCTGTAGGAATGACCATGATGCTCCAGGTAGTGCTGTTTGGAGCACTATCTGTTGGAATTAGACATGATAATGAATAATGATGATAAATAACGATAATAAATGAGTAGTAAAATGTTTGTTGTTGTTCAGTCACTCAGTCATCCCCAACTCTTTGCTACCTGATGGACTGCAGCATGCCAGGCTTCCCTGTCCTTCACCATCTCCCAGAGTTTGCTCAAACTCATGTCCATAGAATTGGTGATGCCATCCAAGCATCTCATCCTCTGCTGCTCCCTTCTCTTCCTGCTCTCAATCTTTCCTATCATCAGCGTCTTTTCAGATTAAATTCTCTTCACAGATCTGATCGCTGTTTGGCTTCAATTCCATCCCCTAGCCAAGGCTTTTTGAAGGACCCCAGGAGAATCTCCCTGGAAATCCTTCCTTTCCTCACTTGCCCTGCTTCTTTCTCCCTGCTGAGGCAATCCACCTTATCAGTCCAGGCTGCCGCTGCTCCTTCTTGAATGACTTGTAGGTGGGGAGGTTAGGAACGGAGAGAGCAGTGCAGGAGGAAGAAAGGAGAGGCCTCTGTAGGCTCTGAGCCCTACAGAGGTGGAGGGGAGCAGAGCCTGTGGCAGAGCTGTGCAGACTGCAGAACTTGCACTGGCCTCCCTTACTAGCCAGACAGGTTACTTTGCCTCATAAGCAGGGCAGAGGCTACCTCTGTGCCTTCGCTGCCTGCCTCCTGGAAGAGGGTACGAGGGACCATGGGTATTCTTCTGTTTTCTGCCATCATGTAAATCATACACCTGGGTTTAGGTCCAAGGTCTACCTTCGAAAGGCAGGGCCCGTCTTGCCAGGCAGGACTGACTTATTCATTAGATACAGGCAGCATGGCCCTCTGACTCAAGATACCTTTCACTTATTGTTTAGTTGCTAAGTCATGTCCAACTCTGTGACTCCACGGACTGTAGCCTGCCAGGCTCCTCTTTCCATGGCATTTCCCTGGCAAGAATACTAGGGTGGGTTGTCATTTCTTCCTCCAGGGGATCTTCCTGTCCCAGGGATCGAACCTGTGTCTCCTACATTGGCAGGTGGATTCTTTATAACAGAGCCACCAGGAAAGCCACACAAATGTTTTGACTGCTTTTAAAATCAGAAGAAAAATGAACATTTACATCAAAAATAATGTTCTAATATATACTATTAACGTATTAATCTTTATACCAACATTGTCAAAAAACAAGTTTTGAGTTTTGTTTTTTTGGAGAAAGGGGCTTCCATAATATACTTAAGGCCCATGAAAGTCACAGTGTGGTGCAGCAGCCAAGATCTCACACTTGTTCTTGCTATACTGACCTGGCAGAAGGGGTTTGTACTCCGCATGTGGACAGAGACTGCTCAGCAAGACCATGCTCCCCCACTTGGAAAGGGAGATTAAGAGACATCACCTCGACTTTAACCCAACTTGTCATTTCAACACAATTCTTACTAGACATCACTATTGGTCATTGAACCAATATCAATGTATTGGTCATATATGGATGTAAGAGTTGGACTATAAGGAAAGCTGAGTGCCAAAGAATTGATGCTTTTGAACTGTGGTGTTGGAGAAGACTCTTGAGAGTCACTTGGACTGCAAGGAGATCCAACCAGTCTATCTTAAAGGAAATCAGTCCTGAATATTCATTGGAAGGACTGATGTTGAAGCTGAAACTCCAATACTTTGGCCACCTGATGTGAAGAAGTGACTCATTGGAAAAGACCCTGATGCTGGGAAAGATTGAAGGCAGGAGGAGAAGGGGACGACAGAGGCTGAGATGGTTGCATGGCATCACTGACTTGATGGACATGAGTTTGAGCAAGCTCCAGGAGTTGATGATGGACAGAGAAGCCTGGCATGCTAGTCAATGGGGTTGCAAAGAGTTGGACAATACAACTGACTGAACTGATTGTTCACTGAATATTTGCCCATTAACAAAGTTGACTTTGTTTAGCTCTTCTTTTTGGTTTCTTTTTTGTCTTAATTTTCCTCTTAATTTCATCTGACTATCAACTTCTGTGTCTGTTTTGTATCAGGTTAAAGATGGTAGGGAGTAGAGACGGATTAGGACCTCATAATTTCCAAGAGATTTCCCCAATGGGCCAAAACCTTTTTCTACATTTTCCTTTTGGAGTTAGTTGGTCCTACTTTATTTCCATTAGAAATTAAAGATTTATTTTGGAATCCAAGAACTTTAGAGTAGACCAGGAGTTGTGCAAATACAAGGACTTAACTTCAAAAAAGGAAACTTTGTTATCAAGGATACTTCTTATAATACTGAGTCTCATAGTACTTACTGGCTATAGGTTATAGGGATCTGTTGAGGTTATTTTGTACCACAATTCTAAGGTATTCCATCATGATTTACTGAATGCTTACTAAGTTTAATCCCTATGCCTGACCCCAGGGGTCATAAGATAAAGACCCGACGCTTTGAAATGGTGGTGTGCAGAATGTGGTGATTGACTTGAATTGTGTATGCCTAGTCACTAAATTGTGTCCTACTCTTTGTGACCCCATGGACTGTAGCCTGCCAACACTCCTCTGTCCATGGAATTTTCCAGGCAATAATATTGGAGTTAGTTGCCATTTCTTCCTCCACGGGATCTTCCCAACCCAGGGATCGAACCCGAGTCTCCTGTGTCTGCAGCATTGGCAGGCAGATTCTTTACCAGTGAGCCATCTGGGAAGCCCAAGTTGAATTGTATCTCCCCCAAATTCTCATGTTGACATCTTAACACTCAGTACCTCTAAATGTCACCTTATTGAAAAGTAGGATCATTGCAGATGTAATTAGTTCAGAGATCATTAGGGTGGACCCCAATCCAGTGTAACTGGTGTCTTATCAAGAGGGGAAATTTGGACAGAGACAAGCCCATAGGGAAAATACCACATGAAGCTGAAGGTAAAGCACAGGGTGAGCCATCCGTAAGCCAATCAATGCCAAAGATCTCAAGCAAATCCCAGAAGCTAAGCAAGAGCACAGAAGAGATTCTTCTCACAGCACTTAGAAGGAACCAGCCCTGCCAATTCCTTGTTCTATGGCTTCTAGCTCCCACAGCAAATTTATGCTATATAAGCCACTCAGTGTATGGTATGGCAGCTTTAGGAAACTGATATTGTTGTTGTTTAGTCACTCTGCTGTGTCTGATTCTTTGCGACCCCATGGACTGTAGCCTTACAGTCTCCTTTGTCCGTGGGATTTCCCAGGCAAGAATGGGAATGGGTTGCCATTTCCTTTTCCAGGGAATCTTCCCAACCCAGGGATTGAATCTGCATCTCCTGTATTGCAGGTGAATACTTTACCACTGAGCCACCACTGGAAAACCCAGGGAACTAATATAGTAATTAACTAAACCACTCACATAGAACAATAGAAGCACATAAAATGAGTTTTTTTAAATCTATCCCACAAAAATATGTAAAAAGACATAAAGGTGCAAAAGCCAAGTGAATACTTTCATTCTGAAAAAATGAAAGTTGTCTTTTAAAACTCATCAGGGAGAGCTCCATTTTGGTTTTGCTCATCATCTTTGGAAGAGAGGGAAGTTGGGTTTTTCCATTAACACCTCATGCTGCTTTCCTCTCCAGTCTGGGTGGTGACTGCGCGGCTGTCAGCTCTCTTCACACCACTCAACTGTGGTCAGGGTTGGCCCAGGATGCTGGATTTGGTGTGGCCCTTTCAACAGACTAATTTACTGGCAGATAGCCTGCCGCCACAGAGAGAATTTTTTGACCAGGTTGTGGCAATTTGCAATAAAAGGATAAACACAAATGGAACTCTCTGTACTTTTTCATTATAGAAATAGTCAATATTTTGTACTTAAATGATGCATTGTACTCTTCTTTGAATTGCTCTGCAGGAAGCATTTTAAAATACAATATCTAGGTCCCTAAATAGATAGAATGTAATGGCTTCAGATCCACTCTGAAGCTGAAAGGAGAACTTGTAAAGCCTTGCACACATCACAAGTGGAGTGATACAGTCCCTCACCCCAAGACATTAATGAAGATAGAATCTAGAATGTCTACTGTGAAAGTTTCTGAGAGCAAACTTTTCCCTATCTTAATAGGATTTTCACAAACATCCTGTGTGGATGTTCATCTTCTACAGAGGTCCAAGGTGGGCAAAATAAGTGGATGCCCAATGCAGGCAGAAAAGAGTAGAATAATTAAATAAGGAGGAGGCTCATATTAGAGGTGAAATATGCAGAAACCCAGATGTAGAACCATCAGCCTGAAAAATTCCTGGGGGCAAAATGTCAATGTGAGACTAACCAAGAAGACAGGTTGAAGTTAGAGAAGCTGTGTGTATCAAGGAAAGAGTCCACCAAGGGCCAGATCCTCAGGATTGATTGGCTCATTCATTCATTCATTCACCCATTCCGCACCACCAAAAACACATGAAAGTGGAAACGAGGCACTTGGGTGTGGTCTTCATGTAGTTCTCCTAGGACGCAGGAAAAGAAGTCACGCAGAATTAAGCCAATACTGTACAATGTGGGGAAGTAAAGTCTGTTACAGGAACTGGTATTATCTAAGTGATGGAAATGCCCTAGATTTCTCCTCTTCATCTAGGAGATGAAGGCCTTCATCAACTCTCTGTCTTCACCGTTCTGTCTTCTACCATATTAGAATCAATGGGGTACAAGTTATATGAAATAGAAATTTCTAGATACATTACATAGGATAGGTGTTTCCTAAACTAAAACACACTCAACATAATCAAATCTTTCTTTGGTGATTCAGAAAGCCAAGACTGGGAGAATACTGCTTCAGTTCAGTTGCTCCGTTGTGTCTGACTTTTTGTGACCCCTAGGGACTGCAGCAAGCCAGGCTTCCCTGTCCAGCACCAGCTCCCAGAGCTTGCTCAAACTCATGTCCATCGCAACAGTGATGCCATCCAACCATCTCATCCTCTGTCATCCCCTTCTCTCTTGCTTTCAATCTTTCCCTGTATCAGGGTCTTTTCCAACGAGTCAGTTCTGCCAACTTGGGCCTGTAGGTTCTAACCAGTTTTGTCATATGCTGTTCTTCTTAATGGTTCAGTCAGTTCAGTTCAGTTCAGTCGCTCAGTCGTGTCCAACTCTTTGCGACCCCATGAATCGCAGCATGCCAAGCCTCCCTGTCCATCACCATCTCCCAGAGTTCACTCAAACTCACATCCATTGAGTTGGTGATGCCATCCAGCCATCTCATCCTCTGTCATCCCCTTTTCCTCCTGCCCCCAATCCCTCCCAGCATCAGCAGTATCTTGGAGCCCCCCAAAATAAAGTCTGTTACTGTTTTCATTGTTTCCCCATCTATTTGCCATGAAGTGATGGGACCTGATGTCATGATCTTAGTTTTTTGAATGTTAAGTTTTAAGCCAACTTTTTCACTCTCCTCTTTCACTCTCATCAAGAGGCTTTTTAGTTCTTCACATTCTGCCATAAGGGTGGTGTCATCTGTGTATCTGAGATTATTGATATTTCTCCCAATAATCTTGGTTCCTGCTTGTGCTTCATACAGCTCTGCATTTTGCATGATGTACTCTGCATATAACTTAAATAAGCAAGGTGACAATATACAGCCTTGACGTACTCCTTTCCTGATTTGGAACCAGTCTGTTGTTCCATGTTCGGTTCTAACTGTTGCTTCTTGAGCTACATGCAGATTTCTCCAGAGGCAGATCAGGTGGTCTAGTATTCCCATCTCTTGAAGAATTTTCTGTAGTTTGTTGTGATCCACACAGTCAAAGGCTTTGGTGTAGTCAATAAAGCAATAGTAGATGTTTTGGGGGAATTCTCTTGCTTTTTCAATGATCCAGTGAATGTTGGTAATTTGATCTCTGGTTCCTCTGCCTTTTCTAAATCCAGCTTGAACATCTGGAAGTTCATGGTTCACGTACTGTTGAAGCCTGGCTTGGAGAATTTTGACCATTACTTTGGTAGTGTGTGAGATGAGTACAATTGTGTGGTAGTTTGGACATTCATTGGCATTGTCTTTCTTAGGGATTGGGATGAAAATTGATGTTTTCCAGTCCTGTGGCCACTGCTATGTTTTCCAGACTTGCTGGTATATTGAGTGCAGCACTTTCACAGCATCATCTTTTAGGATTTGTAATAGCCCAGCTGGAATTCCATCTCCTCCACTAGCTTTGTTCATAGTGATGCTTCCTAAGGTCCACTTGACTTCACATTCTAAGATGTCTGGCTCTAGGTGAGTGATCACACCATTGTGGTTATCTGGGTCATGAATATCTTTTTTGGATAGATCTATGTATTCTTGCTACCTCTTCTTAATATCTTCTGCTTCTGTTAGGTCCATACTGTTTCTATCCTTAATTATGCCCACCTTTGCATGAAATGTTCCCTTGGTATCTCTAATTTTCTTGAAGAGATCTTTAGTCTTTCCCATTCTATTGTTTTCTCCTATTTCTTTGCATTGATCACTGAGGAAGTCTTTCTTAACCTTGCTATTCTTTGGAACTCTGCATTCAAATGGGTATATCTCTCCTTTTCTCCTTTGCCTTTAGCTTCTCTTCTTTTTTCATCTATTTGTAAGGCCTCCTCAGACAGCCATTTTGCTTTATTTGCATTTCTTTTTCTTGGGGATGGTTTTGATCACTGCCTCCAATACAATGTCATGAACCTCCATCCATAGTTCTTCAGGCACTCTGTCTATCAGATCTAATCCCTTGAATCTATATCTCACTTCCACTGTATAATAGTATGGGATTTTATTCAGGTCATACATGAATGGTCTAGTGGTTTTCTCTACTTTCTTCAATTTAAGTCTGAATTTGGCAATAAGGAGTTCATGAGCCACAGTCAGCTCCTGGTCTTGTTTTTGCTGACTATATAGAGCTTCTCTATATTTGGCTGCAAAGAATGTAATCAATCTAATTTTGAAATTGGCCATCTGATGATGTCCATGTATAGAGTCTTCTCTTGTGTGGTTGGAAGAGGGTGTTTGCTATGACCAGTGTGTTCTCTTGGCAAGATTCTGTTAGCCTTTGCCCTGCTTCATTTTGTACTCCAAGGCCAAATTTCCCTGTTACTCCAGGTATCTCTTGACTTTCAACTTTTACATTCTAGTCCCCTATGATGAAAAGTACATCTTTTTTAGGTGTTAATACTGCTTAAGAGTATTCTAATATAATTGCTACCTGGTTCTTAACAGGAGTTAGTGACTGAATGTAAAGGTATGTACTTAGGTTTAAAGTACACAGGAAAATTTAGTTTAATGTGTATTTTCCCTTGGTCTTTTGATTCATGCTCATCCACTCTCAGTTAATCTATCAATAGGTCACATTACTGACTTGTTAAGACATTAATATGTCTTTTGTTACCCAAACATTATTGACCAGAGATACATCAATATGTTTTTAGAGAGTCATACAATTAACACTACCATGGAAATTGTTAGAGCTTAAAAGTGACTGAGCATTCATGTTACAACTTATGATTGTCATTATCATTCATATTTTGCTCCATTAGGTTTTTGTTCCAACATTTTACAAAAATGAGACTCATAGTAATGGAGAATGTTCCTTTGCTTCTACTAGAAGAGTGGATTGAAGACACATTTCTCAAAAATTAGAAGACTTTACAGATGTGTCAAGTGTAACTATTGATGTAATAACCTGTAAAGTATTAGTGAAATAGTAATTTTTAGCTGGCCAAAATTAAAATCACTGGCTACAGGCCTTGGTTTCTACAAAAATCCCCTGGTCAATAACGAGTTAAGGATTCTCCCTGTGAAGCATATCCCAGATCCCAAACCCTTCCCCACCTTCCTAGCCCTTAGCATTATATTTCTTACTCATCTTCTTCTGCTCTTTTTCATAAGACTGTAGGTTCCATGAGGACAAACACCATATCTATCTTGATCACTGATGTGTCTCTAATATTTGGCATATCTCCGGTACTCAAGTGCCATTTGTTGAATAACTAAATGTGTTCCTCTTTTACTATTTGCTAAGTCTATTCAGTTCCTGTCAGTCAGTTGCAAGGAACGCAAGTTATGTTTCACTTGCTTTTCTTATTGAGGGCATCAAGAGAGAACAGGACACAGCCTTAAGAACTGTCCAGAAGATATCATAGCTGCAGCCCCTCAGACCCCTGACCTGGGCTCTCCCTTAGGAGAAGGTGTCTGTTGCTCTCTCTTCCACTGTCTGGAGACTTATCCACCTGCTTTGTTTTGAGAGATCCTGTCCCTAATGATGACTTGCTTCCTGAGCAAGGACCTGAAGAAGACACAGCTGGTGGTGGAGGTGCTGATTCAGAAGGCTTCATGGGCCACTGGCTCACCTCACCTGGACCAGAGTTTGGTGCCCATCCTCCATGAAAACAGCTGAGACCAGGATGACAGGGATTCTGCAGGGAGAGAATCCATCCCCCGCTCACCCCTCACAGAGGGCTGCAGGCAAGACAGCCATTCTGGGCCTTCTCAAAAGGAGAAAACATCTGTCAAGTAACTCTCCTAGTTTGCAAAATAATATTGGAAGTTCCAAAATGTACAACCATAAAAATGGATGAGGTTGGGGATTGGCTAAACACAAGATTACAGAGCAAATACATTCTGGGGGTTAATCTTAATTGGTTAGGATTAATTTCTGATCATTTTCTAAACATGTACAGTCAAAATGTATATGTTTGGCCAACTTTTTTTAAATAAAATAAATTGTTTGTAAAAATATTTAACTATCAATTATAAGTTGCCCACAGACAAAAATATGGTTGGCTACAAAGTTGAAAACATTGGATACAAAAGTATTCATAGATTTAAGCAACATTGCTTAATTTTAACTGTTTTCAGTTTTAGAGAATGGTGCATTTGTTTTTAAAGATTTATTTCAATATAACCACAATAGAAGGCAGTTTGGCTCAGCATTTCTCAATAAATTTGCGTTTGTGAGCAAAACTGTACCTACAAGGATATTCATTACATAATGGCTTGCAGTAGCAAAAGTCTAGAAGTAACCTAAATTCCTGTAAATAAGGGACAGATTAGGTAAATTACATTACATCCTTAAAACAGAATGTTCTGTATCGATGAAAAAGAAGTTCAACCTACACATGCTGATATTGAAAACAAATTTCAAAATATATCAAGTGGAAAATCAAGATACAAAAATATGAATGCCATGCAGAAAAAAAGTGGCCTCCAAAGAGAGGAGTTGCTCTCTGGGATGGGAATGAGGCCTATTTTTCAATCTATAAACATTTTTTTTTTTTACTGCTTAATTTTGTAAAATTCCATTCATAAATTGCTCAAAATATAGAAAAAACAGAACCTCATTTTCATATTAAGCAACACATATGTAGTACTAGTTTTCCATTGAGTTTAGAAGAAATAGATAAGAAATCTGAATATTCAGTACAGTCTTATATTAATAAAACTAAAGCCTTTGACTGTGTGGATCCCAGTAAACTGTGGAAATTTCTGAAAGAGATGGGAACACCAGACCACCTGACCTGCCTCTTGAGAAACCTGTATACAGGTCAGGAAGCAACAGTTAGAACTGGACATGGAACAATAGACTGGTTCCAAACAGGAAAAGGAGTACGTCAAGGCTGTATATTGTCACCCTGCTTATTTAACTTATATGCAGAGTACATCATGAGAAACACTGGGCTGGAAGAAGCACAAGCTGGAATCAAGATTGTGGGAGAAATATAAATAACCTCAGATATGCAGATGACACTACCCTTATGGCAGAAAGTGAAGAGGAACTAAAACGCCTCTTGATGAAAGCAAAGAGGAGAGTGAAAAAGTGGGCTTAAAGCTCAACATTCAGAAAACGAAGATCACGGCATCTGGTCCCATCACTTTATGGCAAATAGATGGGGAAACAGTGGAAACAGTGTCAGACTTTATTTTTCTGGATTCCAAAATCACTGCAGATGGTGATTGCAGCCATGAACTTAAAAGACGTTTGCTTCTTGGAAGGAAAGTTATGACCAACCTGGACAGCATATTAAAAAGCAGAGACATTCCTTTGCCAACAAAGGTCCGTCTAGTCAAGGCTATGGTTTTTCCAGTGGTCATCATGGATGTGAGAGTTGGACTATAAAGAAAGCTGAGTGCCAAAGAATTGATGCTTTTGAACTGTGCTGTTGGAGAAGACTTTTGAGAGTCCCTTGGACTGCAAGGAGATCCAACCAGACCATCCTAAAGGAGATCAGTCCTGGGTGTTCATTGGAGTGACTAATGTTGAAGCTGAAACTCCAATACGTTGGCCACCTGATGCGGAGAGCTGACTCACTGAAAAGACCCTGATGCTGGGAAAGATTGAGGGCAGGAGGAGAAGGGGACGACAGAGGATGAGATGGTTGGATGGCATCACCGACACAATGGACATGGGTTTGGGTGGGCTCCAGGAGTTGGTGATGGACAGGGAGACCTGGTGTGCTGCAGTTCATGGGGTCGCAGAGTCGGACACAACTAAGCGACTGAACCGAACTGAAGTCTGTCAGTACCTAAGGAATTGACTTAGCCTTTGCCATTTTTCCCTAGTCTGTTTATATAATTCATAACATGCAGAGCTTAGAAATAGAAAATCCCTAAATACAGTATAAGGATTAAAAAGCATTTGCAATCTAAGAAAGTACTTAGTAACAAAGTGAATGTTTCCCTGAGAAAGAACCAGTTAGACATGGACTCTCATTAGTCACTAGGCTCTCCTGGGCATTTAGTGTGACACACAAATTATATAATTCTATAATTAATATAAGAATGCTATGCAGTCCTTTTATACTTTAGCTATTATGAGAGAGTAAAGACAGAATAAAAATAAATTTGATGTTAGGCTTTACACTACCTGTATGACTTTCATCTTTTCTGCTTTAATATTTACTTGCATTATCTTTTGTATTACTTAACAAATTAAGACAGGGAATTAAGGATAAATTCATATTTCTAGTCAGGACAGCATTGTAAATTCACAATTTTAGACACTCCAAATATTTCAGACATATAACAGTAATATATTTTAAAAAGCGAAAAAAATTAAAAATAGAAATGATAAAAAATCAGACATTTTCATAGATCAGAATAGGAATATAGATTATAAAGTGAAAAGGTGGACTGAAGTTGAAAGATGTTAGGCTGGGGAACTTTGGGCTCTAGGTGTGGAAACTGGCAGAGGATCTAAGGATGTTTATACTTGAGGGATAATGGGAATTGAAATTGCCTGATGTAAGACTGGAGCCTGGCTTCCTTCTTGAACTCAGAGGCTGGGTTAACCTCACATGTAAAAGAGGCTACAATAACACTATTTGCTGTCATAGGCTTGGGCTACAGCGTCTATAAAGCTATGTGATTGTGATACAGCAAAGAGAAATACAGCATCAGCTCCAGGATATGATCGAAACATTTACTAGCTTGGACTAGATGTGCAGTTGTTTTCAATATTTTCCGTCATGGATGCCCTGAATATCCAATGAAAGTGAAAGTTAGGTGGAAGTGTTAGTCATTCAGTTGCATTCAACACTTTGTGACCCCATGGACTGTAACCCACCAGGCTCCTCTGTCCACAGAATTCTCCAGGCAAGAATACTGGAGTGGGTAGCCATTTCCTTCTCTAGGGGATTCCATTTCCTTCCTAACTGAGGGATCTCAAACCTAGGTCTCCTGTACTGCAAGCAAATTCTTTACCATCTGAGCCACCAGGGAAGCCCTATGGAAGGACTAAATCTGAATTCTGGGTCCTGAGGAAAAGGGTAGAACCAACCACAAAATTAATAGATAACACTAGCAGATTTCCAAAAGAGAAAAAGAGGAAAAACAAGACTACCCGAGATTAACCTTCAACTGAAAATCCCATACATGAGAGGGTTACAAATACCAACAAAGTCAGAAAATAGGAGAGGTGTTTACCTAATGATAAGAACAATACAGCAATCTGAACATTGGTTTAAAACTAGTGTATTAAGAATGAATGGATAAGACAGCTGTGGTACATATACACAACGGAGTATCACTCCACCATTAAAAAGAATACATTTGAATCAGTTCTAATGAGGTGGATGAAACTGGAGCCTATTATACAGAGTGAAGTAAGCCAGAAAGAAAAACACCAATACAGTATACTAATGCATATATATGGAATTTAGAAAGATGGTAACAATAACCCTGTATAACCCAGCAAAAGAGACACTGATGTGTAGAAGAGTCTTTTGGACTCTGTGGGAGAGGGAGAGGGTGGGATGATTGGGAGAATGGCATTGAAACACGTATAATATCATATATGAAATGAGTCACCAGTCCAGGTTCGATGCACGATACTGGATGCTTGGGGCTGGTACACTGGGATGACCCAGAGGGATGGTACGGGGAAGGAGGAGGGTTCAGGATGGGGAACACGTGTATATCTGTGGTGGATTCATGTTGATATATGGCAAAACCAATACAATATTGTAAAGTTAAAAAACAAAATAAAATAGAATTTAAAAAAATTAAAAAAGGAAAAAAAAAAGAAACCTTAAAAAAAAGAATGTTCATAGTGATAAAAAAGGAAGAACACCTCCTCCCTAAAATAATAAAAACAGTCAAACATGGAAGTAGTAAATTAAAAGACAGTTTAAAGGAACTGATCCAGGACACAGTATAGAGAAAAAAGTGATTTAAAAATGTAAACGAGCAGTTGAAAGATAGGGATGATATAATATATCCAACAGAAGTCCTAGGGAAAGAGAATAGAGGGGGAATGGAACGGAAGCAATATTCAAAGGAAGAATGGCAAAAGATACTGTCCAGAGTTAATGAAATATTAGATTTTTAAGGTTTAAAGTGCACATATTGTACTGATCAAAAGCAATCAAGCAATCTAGACCTAAATATTGATATTTTATATATCAAGTATATAAAGAAAACAAAGTATAAACTAATAGACATAGAAGATAGATGACAATCAGAAAGAAAGGAGACTTCTATCAACAGCAATAGATGTTAAAAAGCAATTGGATAAGAGATTTCTGGGATGAGTGCAGATTAGGATGCACCATTCATCTGTTTCCCTACCTAGACAAAAATTATACTGGCAGAATCTGTCTATTCAACTATTTTGGAGCTCTGGAGCCTGTTGAAAGTTTATAACTTTCAAAGGTAGCCTTTCTGCTCTTGATTGGAACAAAAAATGGATGCAGAAAAAAAAAAAAAAACAGTATGGCAGTTCCTGAAAAAATTAAAAATGAATTACCATGTGATCTAGCAATTCCACTTCTGAGTTTTTACTCAAAAAATTGAGTTGAAAGTAAGGCCTCAATGAGATAATTCTACATGCATGTTCATAGCAACATTATTTATAATATCCAAAACTAAAAAGTTATGTATAATATCTAAAACTAGGAAGGCTGAGTGCTGAAGAATTGATGCTTTTGAACTATGGTGTTGGAGAAGACTATTGTGAGTCTGTTGGACTCCCAGGAGATCCAACCAGTCCATCGTAAAGGAAATCAGTCCTGAATGTTCATTGGAAGGACTAATGCCAAAACTGAAGCTCTGATACTTTGGCCACCTGATGCAAAGAGCTGACTCAGTAGAAAAAAACCCTGATGCTGGGAAAGATTGAAGGATATGAGTTTGAGCAAGCTCTGGGAGTTGGTGATGGACAGGGAAGCCTGGTGTGTTGCGGTTCATGGGGTCACAAAGCGTCGGACACCACTGAGCGACTGAACAACAGCACAGACGTGGAAGCAACCCAAGTGTTCACTTACAGAGAAACAAAATATGGTATATACACACAGTGGAGTATTATTATGTCTTAAAAATGAAGGAGGAGGGAGGAGCTAAGACGGCAGAGGAGTAGGATGGGGAGAACACTTTCTCCCCCACAAATTCATCAAAAGAACATTTAAACGCCGAGTAAATTCCACAAAACAACTTCTGAATGCCGGCAGAGGACATCAGGCACCCAGAAAAGCAACCAAAGTCTTCGAAAGGAGGTAGGAAAAAATATAAAAGACAAAAAAAGAGACAAAAGATGGGGGACGGAGTTCCGTCCCAGGAAGGGAGTCTTAAAAAGAGAAAAGTTTCCAAACACCAGGAAACCTTCTCACTGCCGAATCTGTGCCGAGCCTTGGAAGCACAGAGGGCAACATAACAGGGAGGAAAAATAAATAAACAATTAAAACCTGCAGATTGCGAGCCCTATAGTAACTCCCCCAGTGGAGAAGCAGTGCAGACGCCTGCACACGCCATTAGCAAGCGCGGGCTGGGCAGGGAGACGCAGCGTGGGCTGCATCTCTTAAGAGTAAGGATCTGGCCTGAATACCCTGAGCGCTATCTGAGCGAAATAATTTGGGCTACCAAACCAGACTGTGGGATATCTACCACACGAAAAGCCAGCCCTAACCTAAGACACCGCCAGGCCCGCGCACGGAAGGAAGGACTGAACAGAGATAGCCGGCTGCAGACCTTCCCCCTCTGGTGACAGGCAGCCAGAGCTGGAAGGGGGCAATCACAGCCCCAGGGAGACACTATCTATAAAACTGTAAGCAGGCTTCTTTACTAACTAAGACTTCTTGGGACTCTGGACGGTCAACATCCGCCTGAGAAGGTGCTCAGGTTGTACACCCAGATAACCGAGCTGCAGGGAGGTGATAAGTCGCAGCAATCGCGCTCACCAAACACCTCATCACCTGAGCTGCTCGGACCTGGGAAGGGCACAAAACGCAGGCCCAACCGAGTCTGCGCCTCTGAGGACTACCCGAGTGCCTGAGCCTGAGCGGCTTGGACCCGGGAGGTGCAAGCAGCCCAGGGCCGGCCTCGGATGGTTCCCTGCGGAGCAACCTAGAGCCTGAGCAGTGTGGGCAGGGAGGCTACACGCGCCGTGAGCGGGGGCAGACCCAGTGTGGCTGAGGCACTGCGAGCACACGCCAGTGTTTTTGTATGCAGCGTCCCTCCCTCTCCACAGCGCGACTGAACAAGTGAGCCTAAAAAAAAAAAAGAAGTGTCTACCCCCGTCCCCTTTGTGTCAGGGCGGAAACCAGACACTGAACAGACCAGCAAACAGAAGAAGCTATAACAGAGGGAACTGCCTTGGAAGCTACAGGCAATAGATTAAAACCCTGTGATTAGTACCGACTACATAGGAAGGGGCCTATAGATCTTGAGGAATATAAGTCGGACCAAGGAACTAGCCGAAAATGAACTGACCCCACAATACTCACAACAAAACCAGAAAAAGTCCTAGATATATTTTTACTATTTTTACGATCATTCTTTCTTTCTTTTTTTTTTAATTAAAAAAAATTTAAGTCCTCTATTATTCCTTTAATTTTCACTTTTATAACCTATTATTTTGCAAAAAAAAAAAAAAAGACCCTATTTTTTTTTTTTTTTCTTTTTTTTCTTTTCTTTTCTTTTCTTTTTTTTTTCAATTTTAATTTAAAAAAATTATACATGTGTTCCCCATCCTGAACCCTCCTCCCTCCTCCCTCCCCATACCATCCCTCTGGGTCGTCCCAGTGCACCAGCCCCAAGCATCCAGCATCGTGCATTGAACCTGGACTGGCATCTCGTTTCATACATGACATTTCACAAAGATGGTCACTACCTAATGATCAAATGATCAATCCAAGAAGAAGATATAACAATTATAAATATATATGCACCCAACACAGGAGCACCGCAGTATGTAAGACAAATGCTAACAAGTATGAAAGGAGAAATTAACAATAACACAATAATAGTGGGAGACTTTAATACCCCACTCACACCTATGGATAGATCAACTAAACAGAAAATTAACAAGGAAACACAAACTTTAAATGATACAATAGACCAGTTAGACCTAATTGATATCTATAGGACATTTCATCCCAAAACAATGAACTTCACCTTTTTCTCAAGCGCACATGGAACCTTCTCCAGGATAGACCACATCCTGGGCCATAAAGCTAGCCTTGGTAAATTCAAAAAAATAGAAATCATTCCAAGCATCTTTTCTGACCACAATGCAGTAAGATTAGATCTCAATTACAGGAGAAAAACTATTAAAAATTCCAACATATGGAGGATGAACAACACCCTGCTGAATAACCAACAAATCACAGAAGAAATCAAAAAGAAATCAAAATTTGCATAGAAACGAATGAAAATGAAAACACAACAACCCAAAACCTGTGGGACACAGTAAAAGCAGTCCTAAGGGGAAAGTTCATAGCAATACAGGCACACCTCAAGAAACAAGAAAAAGTCAAATAAATAACCTAACTCTACACCTAAAGCAACTAGAAAAGGAAGAAATGAAGAACCCCAGGGTTAGTAGAAGGAAAGAAATTTTAAAAATTAGGGCAGAAATAAATGCAAAAGAAACAAAAGAGACCATAGCAAAAATCAACAAAGCCAAAAGCTGGTTCTTTGAAAGGATAAATAAAATTGATAAACCATTAGCCAGACTCATCAAGAAACAAAGGAGAAAAAAATCAAATCAATAAAATTAGAAACGAAAATGGAGAGATCACAACAGACAACACAGAAATACAAAGGATCATAAGAGACTATTATCAACAATTATATGCCAATAAAATGGACAACGAGGAAGAAATGGACAAATTCTTAGAAAAGTACAACTTTCCAAAACTCGACCAGGAAGAAATAGAAAACCTTAACAGACCCATCACAAGCACGGAAATTGAAAATGTAATCAAAAACCTTCCAGCAAACAAAAGCCCAGGTCCAGACGGCTTCACAGCTGAATTCTACCAAAAATTTAGAGAAGAGCTAACACCTATCCTGCTCAAACTCTTCCAGAAAATTGCAGAGGAAGGTAAACTTCCAAACTCATTCTATGAGGCCACCATCACCCTAATACCAAAACCTGACAAAGATCCCACAAAAAAAGAAAACTACAGGCCAATATCACTGATGAACATAGATGCAAAAATCCTAAACAAAAGACCCTATTTTTTTAAAGCAAACTTCATATATATATTTTTTATAATTTTCGTGACCTTGTTTTTTGTTTTTTGTTTTCTTTTCTTTAACATTGTATTTGTGAAATTCCAACCTCTACTCTAGATTTTTAACTTTAGCTTTTTGGGATTTGTTATCAATTTTGTACCTATATTTTCTTTATAATTTTTGCGACTTTGTTTTTGTTTGTTTTTCTTTCTTTTCCTTCTTCTTTTTTTTTTTTTTCTTCTTTTCTTTAACATTGTATTTTTGAAACTCCAAACTCTACTCTAGATTTTTAATTTTTGCTTTTATATATTTGTTACCAATTTTGTACCTTTAAGCACCCAATCTTCAGTACCCATTTTTCACTAGGGAGTGAGATTACTGGCTTGACTGCTCTCTCTCCCTTTGGACTCTCCTTTTTCTCCACCAGGTCGCCTGTGTCCCCTTCCTAACCCCTCTCTACTCTACCCAACTCTGAATTTCTGTGTGTTCCAGACAGTGGAGAACACTTAGGGAACTGACTACTGGCTGGATCTGTCTCCCTCCTTTTCATTTCCCCCTTTTATCCTCCTGGCCACTTCTGTCTCCTTCCTCCTTCTTCTCTTCTCTGTATAACTCCGTGAACATCTCTGAGTGGTCCAGTCGTGGAGTGCACATAAGGAAGTGAATACTGGATGACCCACTCTCTCCTCTATTGATTCCACCTCATCTCATTCAGATCACCTCTAATTCCCTCCTGCCTTTTCTCTTCTCCATGTAATGCTGTGAAGCTCTCTGGGTGACCCTCACAGTGGAGAAAGTTTTCATCTTTAACGTAGATGTTTTATCAATGGTGCTGTATAGAAGGAGAAGTTTTGAAACTACTGTGAAAATAAGACCGATAACTGGAAGCAGGAGGCTTAAGTCCAAACCCTGATTCCAGGGAACTCCTGACTCCAGGGATCATTAATTGACAAGCTCATCAAACGCCTCCATATCTACACTGAAACCAAGTACCACACAAGGGCCAACAAGACACACCAAGCAAATTCTCCAGCAACAAAGGAACACAGCCCTGAGCTCCAAGATACAGGCTGCCCAAAGTCACCCCAAAACCATAGACATCTCATAACTCATTACTGGACACTTCGTTGCACTCCAGAGAGAAGAAATCCAGCTCCACCCACCAGAACACCGACACAAGCTTCCCTAACCAAGCCACCTGTACAAACCCACACACAGTGAGAAAATGCCACAATAAAGAGAACTCCACAAACTGCCAGAATACAGAAAGGACACCCCAAACTCAGCAATTTAAACAAGATAAAGAGACAGAGGAATACCCAGCAGATAAAGGAACAGGATAAATGCCCACCAAACCAAACAAAAGAGGAAGAGATAGGGAATCTACCTGATAAAGAATTCCAAATAATGATAGTGAAACTGATCCAAAATCTTGAAATCAAAATGGAATCACAGATAAATAGCCTGGAGACAAGGATTGAGAAGATGCAAGAAAGGTTTAACAAGGACCTAGAAGAAATAAAAAAGAGTCAATATATAATGAATAATGCAATAAATGAAATCAAAAACACTCTGGAGGCAACAGATAGTAGAATAACAGACACAGAAGATAGGATTAGTGAATTAGAAGACAGAATGGTAGAAATAAATGAATCAGAGAGGATAAAAGAAAAACAAATTAAAAGAAATGAGGACAATCTCAGAGACCTCCAGGACAATATTAAACGCTACAACATTTGAATAATAGGGGTCCCAGAAGAAGAAGACAAAAAGAAAGATCATGAGAAAATACTTGAGGAGATAATAGTTGAAAACTTCCCTAAAATGGGGAAGGAAATAATCACCCAAGTCCAAGAAACCCAGAGAGTCCCAAACAGGATAAACCCAAGGAAAAACACCCCAAGACACATATTAATCAAATTAACAAAGATCAGACACAAAGAACAAATATTAAAAGCAGCATGGGAAAAACAACAAATAACACACAAGGGAATTCCCATTAGGATAACAGCTGATCTTTCAATAGAAACTCTTCAGGCCAGGAGGGAATGGCAAGACATACTTAAAGTGATGAAAGAAAATAACCTACAGCCCAGATTATTGTACCCAGCAAGGATCTCATTCAAATATGAAGGAGAAATCAAAAGCTTTACAGACCAGCAAAACCTGAGAGAATTCAGCACCACCAAGCCAGCTCTCCAACAAATACTAAAGGATATTCTCTAGACAGGAAACACAAAAACGGTGTATAAACTCAAACCCAAAACAATAAAGTAAATGGCAACGGGATCATACTTATCAGTAATTACCTTAAACATAAATGAGTTGAATGCCCCAACCAAAAGACAAAGACTGGCTGAATGGATACAAAAACAAGACCCGTATATATGCTGTCTACAAGAGACCCACCTCAAAACAGGGGACACATACAGACTGAAAGTGAAGGGCTGGAAAAAGATTTTCCATGCAAATAGGGACCAAAAGAAAGCAGGAGTAGCAATACTCATATCAGATAAAATAGACTTTAAAACAAAGGCTGTGAAAAGAGACAAAGTGGTCACTACATAATGATCAAAGGATCAATCCAAGAAGAAGATATAACAATTATAAATATATATGCAGCCAACACGGGAGCACCGCAATATGTAAGACAAATGCTAACAAGTATGAAAGGAGAAATTAACAATAACACAATAATAGTGGGAGACTTTAATACCCCACTCACACCTATGGATAGATCAACTAAACAGAAAATTAACAAGGAAACACAAACTTTAAATGATGCAATAGACCAGTTAGACCTAAATGATATCTCTAGGACATTGCATCCCAAAACAATGAATTTCACCTTTTTCTCAAGTGCACATGGAACCTTCTCCAGGATAGATCACATCCTGGGCCATAAATCTAGCCTTGGTAAATTCAAAAAAATTGAAATCATTCCAAGCATATTTTCTGACCACAATGCAGTAAGATTAGATATCAATTCCAGGAGAAAAACTATTAAAAATTCCAACATATGGAGGATGAACAACATGCTGCTGAATAACCAACAAATCACAGAAGAAATCAAAAAAGAAATCAAAACTTGCATAGAAACAAATGAAAATGAAAACACAACAACCCAAAACCTGTGGGACACTGTAAAAGCAGTCCTAAGGGGAAAGTTCATAGCAATACAGGCACACCTCAAGAAACAAGAAAAAAGTCAAATAAATAACCTAACTCAACACCTAAAGCAACTAGAAAAGGAAGAAATGAAGAACCCCAGGGTTAGTAGAAGGAAAGAAATCTTAAAAATCAGGGCAGAAATAAATGCAAAAGAAACAAAAGCGACCATAGCAAAAATCAACAAAGCCAAAAGCTGGTTCTTTGAAAGGATAAATAAAATTGACAAACCATTGGCCAGACTCATCAAGAAACAAAGGGAGAAAAATCAAATCAATAAAATTAGAAATGAAAATGGAGAGATCACAACAGACAACACAGAAATACAAAGGATCATAAGAGAGTACTATCAACAATTATATGCCAATAAAATGGACAACGTGGAAGAAATGGACAAATTCTTAGAAAAGTACAACTTTCCAAAACTGGACCAGGAAGAAATAGAAAATCTTAACAGACCCATCACAAGCACGGAAATTGAAACTGTAATCAAAAATCTTCCAGCAAACAAAAGCCCAGGTCCAGACGGCTTCACAGCTGAATTCTACCAAAAATTTAGAGAAGAGCTAACACCTATCCTGCTCAAACTCTTCCAGAACATTGCAGAGGAAGGTAAACTTCCAAACTCATTCTATGAGGCCACCATCACCCTAATACCAAAACCTGACAAAGATCCCACAAAAAAAGAAAACTACAGGGCAATATCACTGATGAACATAGATGCAAAATTCCTTAACAAAGTTTTAGCAATCATAATCCAACAACACATTAAAAAGATCATACACCATGACCAAGTGGGCTTTATCCCAGGGATGCAAGGATTCTTCAATATCCACAAAATCAATCAATGTAATACACCACATTAACAAATTGAAAAATAAAAACCATATGATTATCTCAATAGATGCAGAGAAAGCCTTTGACAAAATTCAACATCTATTTATGATAAAAACTCTCCAGAAAGCTGGAATAGAAGGAACATACCTCAACATAATAAAAGCTATATATGACAAACCCACAGCAAACATTATCCTCAATGGTGAAAAATTGAAAGCATTTCCCCTAAAGTCAGGAACAAGACAAGGGTGCCCACTTTCACCATTACTATTCAACATAGTTTTGGAAGTTTTGGCCACAGCAATCAGAGCAGAAAAAGAAATAAAAGGAATCCAAATTGGAAAAGAAGAAGTAAAACTCTCACTGTTTGCAGATGACATGATCCTCTACATAGAAAACCCTAAAGACTCTACCAGAAAATTACTAGAACTAATCAATGATTATAGTAAAGTTGCAGGATATAAAATCAACACACAGAAATCCCTTGCATTCCTATACACTAATAATGAGAAAACAGAAAGAGAAATTAAGGAAACAATTCCATTCACCATTGCAATGGAAAGAATAAAATACTTAGGAATATATCTACCTAAAGAAACTAAAGACCTATATATAGAAAACTATAAAACACTGGTGAAAGAGGACACTAATAGATGGAGAAATATACCATGTTCATGGATTGGAAGAATCAATATAGTGAAAATGAGTATACTACCCAAAGCAATTTATAGATTCAATGCAATCCCTATCAAGCTACCAACGGCATTCTTCACAGAGCTAGAACAAATAATTTCACGATTTGTATGGAAATACAAAAAACCTCGAATAGCCAAAGCTATCTTGAGAAAGAAGAATGGAACTGGAGGAATCAACCTACCTGACCTCAGGCTCTACTACAAAGCCACAGTCATCAAGACAATATGGTACTGGCACAAAGACAGAAATATAGATCAATGGAACAAAATAGAAAGCCCAGAGATAAATCCATGCACATATGGACACCTTATCTTTGACAAAGGAGCCAAGAATATACAATGGATTAAAAAGAATCTCTTTAACAAATGGTGCTGGGAAAACTGGTTAACCACTTGTAAAAGAATGAAACTAGAGCACTTTCTAACACCATACACAAAAATAAACTCAAAATGGATTAAAGATCTAAACATAAGACTAGAAACTATAAAACGCCTAGAGGAGAACATAGGCAAAACACTCTCTGACATACATCACAGCAGGATCCTCTATGACCCACCTCCCAGGATATTGGAAATAAAAGCAAAAATAAACAAATGGGACCTAATTAAACTTAAAAGCTTCTGGACAACAAAGGAAACTATAAGCAAGATGGAAAGACAGCCTTCAGAATGGGAGAAAATAATAGCAAATTAAGCAACTGACAAACAACTAACCTCAAAAATATACAAGCAACTCCTACACCTCAATTCCAGAAAAATAAACTACTCAATCAAAAAATGGGCCAAAGAACTAAATAGACATTTCTCCAAAGAAGACATACAGATGGCTAACAAACACATGAAAAGATGCTCAACATCACTCATTATCAGAGAAATGCAAATCAGAGAAATGCAAATCAAAACCACTATGAGGTACCATTTCACGCCAGTCAGAATGGCTGCGAGCCAAAAGTCTACAAGCAATAAATGCTGGACAGGGTGTGGAGAAAAGGGAACCCTCTTACACTGTTGGTGGGAATGCAAACTAGTACAGCCACTATGGAGAACAGTGTGGAGATTCCTTAAAAAACTGGAAATAGAACTGCCTTATGATCCAGCAATCCCACTGTTGGGCATACACACTGAGGAAACCGGAATTGAAAGAGACATGTGTACCCCAGTGTTCATCGCAGCACTGTTTATAATAGCCAGGACATGGAAGCAACCTAGATGTCCATCAGCAGACGAATGGATAAGAAAGCTGTGGTACATATACACAATGGAGTATTACTCCGCCATTAAAAAGAATACATTTGAATCAGTTCTAATGAGGTGGATGAAACTGGAGCCTATTATACAGAGTGAAGTAAGCCAGAAAGAAAAACACCAATACCGTATACTAATGCATATATATGGAATTTAGAAAGATGGTAACAATAACCCTGTATACGAGACAGCAAAAGAGACACTGATGTATAAAACAGTCTTTTGGACTCTGTGGGAGAGGGAGAGGGTGGGATGATTTGGGAGAATGGCATTGAAATACGTATAATATCATATATGGAACGAGTCGCCAGTCCAGGTTCGATGCACGATACTGGATGCTTGGGGCTGGTGCACTGGGATGACCCAGAGGGAGGGTATGGGGAGGGAGGAGGGAGGAGGGTTCAGGATGGGGAACACAAGTATACATGTGGCGGATTCATTTCGATGTTTGGCAAAACCAATACAATATTGTAGAGTTCAAAAATAAAATAAAATTAAAAAATAAATAAATAAGTAAAAACTTAAAAAAAAAGAAGGAAGTTACGATACATGCTGCAAAATGGATGAATCTTGAGAACATTATACTGAGTGAAATAAGCCAGTGATAAAAAGAAAAATACTGTATGATTCCACTTGCATGAGTTACTTAGAGGAATCAAAATCGCAGAGACAGAAAGTAGAATGGTGGTTGCCAGGGTCTGGGAAGGAGAAATAGGAAGTTTTTGTTTAATGAGTACAGAGTTCTAGATTTATAACATGAGGAGAGTTCTGGAGATGGATGGTGGTGATGGTAATATAATAATATTAATGTACTTAATACCCTACAGTGTGCACTTAAAATGTTTAAGATAGTAAAGATAGTAAATTTTATGTTAAGTGTGCTTCACCACAATAAAAGAAAGGAAAAAGAAAGCAATGGGGTAATATTTTTTAAGTGTTGACAAAAAATAAAGTAACTGCCAATAAAATTCTATAATCAGCTTATCTATTATTCAAGAGTGAGCTATGAATTCTAAAACATTCATAACCATTGCTGAGAAACCGCTAGTTGATATACTTCACAAAGAAAAGCAAACCCAAGGGAAAGATATGAGATGTAAAGAGCAGGAGTAACTGCGGAAATTGATAAACTATGTTAATATGGCAGAGAGCATTTTCCAAGAACGGTCACAGCAACATTTCCAGTTCTTCCTATTGTGGAGCTTTGCCACACCATTATCAAGAGGTTGAATCTATCTCCCCTCTCTTGAACATGAGCAGCCTTTATGGCTTATTATGAGTAGGATACAGTGAAAGAGGCACTGTGTGACTTTCAAGGGTGGGTGATATGGCTTCTGCTTGGCTATCTCTTTCTTGGGACACTTGTCCAGGGAACCCAGCCATCATGCTCTGGGGAAGACCAACTAGCCTATACAGAGACCACTTGAAAAGGAATGCAAGGAGGAAGACTGAGGCCACCAACCAACAGCAGGATTCCAATGAAGGCTTTCAGTTCAGTTCAGTTCAGTCACTCAGTCGTGTCCGACTCTTTGCGACCCCATGAATCGCAGCACGCCAGGCCTCCCTGTCCATCACCAACTCACGGAGTTCACTCAAACTCATGTCCATGGAGTCAGTGATGCCATCCAGCCATCTCATCCTCTGTCGTCCCCTTCTCCTCCTGCCCCCAATCCCTCCCAGCATCAGAGTCTTTTCCAATGAGTCAACTCTTAGCATGAGGTGGCCAAAGTACTGGAGTTTCAGCTTTAGCATCATTCCTTCCAAAGAACACCCAGGACGGATCTTAGGCAGTGTAGAACAATGACACGACATCCTTAATTTACTTTGCTCATATTCACAACCCACAGTGTCTATGAGCATAATAATGATTGTCTTTTTTAATGCCATTAAAAGTTTTGGAGTAATTTGCTACAGAGCTGTGTGGAAGAGTTAGTATATTTAACTGTTTACTGTTAAAAAGTTAAATATATAGTAACAACAACAAAAATAATAATAACAAGGACAATGAAAGCTAGTGAATAGAAGTTGTTTAGGAGATAAGCTTCTTGTTTGATTTGGGAGAAAGGTAAAGATGTATAATAAATTTAGGCTTTGATAACATTTTACAGTTAAGTTTGTGTGCTAAAAATTCAAAGATAAACATTAAAAAGAATAGAAATTGAACTAATCAAGCAAAGAGTAAAAGTGGGAAAGGTAAAAATGAAAAAAATTTATAAATATATACAATCAAGCCAAACAACATAATAATAAATTGACTAGTTCACTAGCAATGAAAATTGCTTTTCAAATTCTCAGAATTCTACTTGATTTAGTCCATGTTAAATAAAAACTCAAGCAGTGGCAGAAATAATATTCATACCTCCAGATTTTCTGATAGTCCAAAGTTCAGAAAGTTTTAGTCTTTTCAGTTATTTTCAGTAAAAATCTCTATACTTCTGAAAGAGTGCCAATGGACAAAGAACAGAAACCAAGTGGTTTTTTAGGGCCATGTATCATGATGTTAGTCGCTCATTCATGTCCGACTCTTTGTGATCCCATGGACTGTCCAGCCTCCTCTGTCCATGGAATTCTCCAGGCAAGAATAGTGGAGTAGGTAGCCATTCCCTTCTCCAGGAGATCTTCCTGACTTATAGATCAAACCCAGATCTCCTGCATGGCAAGCTGATTCTTTACTGTCTAAGTCATCTGGGAAGCCCTCGTTAGAGTATATGATTACTACGTGATTGTTAAACGAGCTTTCTCAACTCTCTCCTGGAAGAACATGGAAGATATTTATTTTAAATAGTTAATTCTAAATCACACTGAGTAAGACAATTGATTCCACTAAGGAAGAAAATGGCAGTAGTTTTCCCTCGGCTAGGTAGATTGATTGGAAGAGGGTGTTGCCAAATAGTTGGGGAAACAATGGAAACAGTGACAGACTTTATTTTCTTGGGCTCCAAAATCCCTGCAGATGTTGACTGCAGCCATGAAATTCAAAGATACTTGCTCCTTGGAAGAAAAGCTATGACCAACCTAGACAGCATATTAAAAAGCAGAGATGTTACTTTACCAACAAAGGTCCATCTAGTCAAAGCTATGGTTTTTCCAGTAGTCATGTATGGATGTGAGAGTTGGACTATAAAGAAAGCTGAGCACCAAAGAATTGATGCTTTTAAACTGTGGTGTTGGGGAAGACTCTTGAGAGCCCCTTGGATTCCCAGGAGACCAAACCAGTCCATCCTCAAGGAAATCAGTCCTGAATATTCATTGGAAGGACTGATGCTGAAGCTGAAGCTCCAATATTTTGGCCACCTGATGTGAAGAACTGACTCATTGGAAAAGACCTTGATGACAGGTAAGATTGAAGGCAGGAAGAGAAGGGTTTGACAGACGATGAGATGGTTGGATGGCATCACCGACTCAATGGACATGAGTTTGAGCAAGCTCCGGGAGTTGGTGATGGACAGGGAAGCCTGGTGTGCTGCAATCTATGGGGTCACAAAGAGTCGGACACAACTGAGCGACTGAACTGAGGTTGTTTGCTAGCCCACCTTATTTTCATTTAAACAGCACACACAAAATAATAATCACTCATGGCAGTCAGTATTTAGTTCAGTTTTCCAGCACATCCTACCACATTTTGCGTTCACCACTGTTCTCTGTGTCTCGTACTCACCCTTCCTACCTTGATTCTATAGGATGTACTAACAAACACCCTGAAATATGCCCTAATAGGGGAAAAGGAGACAGAGGCATCACAGCTCTGGGCTTTTAAGCTGTGTCCTTTATTCTACTCTTCTCATTTCTCTAGCAATGAGAACCAGGCCGTGGTGCCAAAGATGCAGCCAAAACAGAAAAATGGAAAAGGATACTAGAGAGAAGTCATGATGGCTTTATTTGCAGGACAAAAGAACTTTCTCTTGGCCTCCAATATGTTTAACAGTACTTATTAAAATGACCTCTTATTTGTGTCATTGTTCATGCACTGCTTTATACTGATAATTTAACTATATTATGTATCTTATCTTTTTAATCAGGCTATGTAGATTTTGAGGGGCAGTATTTTATTAATCTTAGTATCTCCAGCACTTAAATTAGAGCTGGCACATAGTGAATACAACATTTGACAAATAAATAAATGCTACAGATGAGAAATGAATTTTCTCATAATTTTCTCTATAAAAGGAAATAAAGAAACCTGCCCAAGAAATTTAGTGACAGAAGCAGGGACAAGAAACCAAAGACTGCTATCCTCCTGTCCACCCCACCAGAGTCAGAGCCACACTCTCTAAATACAGGAGGGCCATCTTCAGAAACCCCAGATTCCTTCCTGGCAAGCCTCTGTGACGCCCACCAGGCTCCCATGAGAAGATGTCTATGGTCTCTGCTGGTTGTAAAATACCATAACAATGATATGGTGCTTTTAAAGTCTATCAGCAATTTTAAGTAAAGAAAGTAGTTCAAAGGCAAATGCATACTGTGACCAAAATCTTTGGTGGACTCCTTGTGTGCTATATTATTTGTATATGTAAAAGAAACATTTCACTGCTTCTAGAGCTCTCTCTTTCCTTGAAAGTGAAAGTGTTAGTCGCTCAGTCATGGCCCCCTCTTTGAGACCCCATGGACTGTAGCCCGCCATGCTCTTCTGTCCATGGAATTCTCCAGGCAAGAATATTGGAGTGGGTTGCCATTTCCTTCTCCAGGGTATCTTCCCAACCCAGGGATCGAACCCAGGTCCTCTTCATTGCAGGCAGATTCTGAGCTACCAGGAAAGCCCCTTCTTTCCTTGAAATAGCCCCAAATATTGACCCTTAGAGATGATCTCCTGTGTGCATGAATGCTCAGTCACTTCAGTTGTATCTGACACTGTGCAACCCTCTGGACTGTAGCCTGCCAGGCTCCTCTGTCCATGGGATTCTCCAGGCAAGAACAGTGGAGTGGGTTGCCATGCCCTCCTCTAGGGGATCTTCCCAACCCAGGCATCAAACCAGCATCTCACATCTACCTGCATTGGCAGGTGGGTTCTTTACCACTAACACCATCTGGGAAGCCCCAGTGATCTCCTATTTGCCATTATAATGAGTATTTATTTAATATTACACTTCCTTCCTTTATAGTTTCTGTGTTAATAATCCAGTAATTGTGGGTGCACTACCTTCCTGGATCCTAAGGGTGAGACAATAATTTTCTTTCTTTTCAGCATATTCTTTCCCTATTTTATACTCTTTCTCAGTTTCATATAAGGGTTTGGGGAGAACATGAAAAGTCAGTTGGCAATTACTTTATAAGTTATGAATAATATCAAAATTCCCAAGTAATTTTCTGTGGGTAGCTTAGATTTTTTTTTTCTTTTCCATTAGAAAGGACCTATAGGTTTATTGATCAGGACATATTTTTGTTCCTTTTAACCTTATCTTTGAAAGGCTTGTGAAGTTCTGCCTTACTTTTATTGCTTAATAGACTTGAAAGACAGGAGAAAAGTGGCGGCAAGAACAGCTGAATAGAATAGTTGATTATGATTGACAAAGAGCTACAGTGTGTAAGAGAAACAAGGGCCTCTGTGTGGTGGGAAGCATGTGACCAGCTGCCCCAGTTCAGCCAGAGCAGTTCCATTCGTTAGTCTACTTTTCTGGATTTTCTTCAAGATTCTGATTGAACTTCCTCCTTTCCAGAGCCCTTTCCCCTTTCCCTCAGTCCTCATAAGGGTTAAGAAAAAGTCAGACTCCTAAGAACAGCCTTATGAATTATTTTATTCTCTTGGCTTTTTCCTTCACGTGTTTTCTAAAGCATAGTCTCCAAATACTTTTGATCAAGGCTTTAACAAGTAAAGCATATGGCCCTGTTTATAAATTACATTCATGAGCCATTTATGTTAACACTTGGTGCTAATATATTACATGTCTTATAAAACACACAAAAAGAAAGTAAAAGAGTGATGCAAAACAAATAGAATTTTTCTTAATATCCACTCCCGCTCCGCACCTTAATACATCATTTCCCTCCAGAGTTGTTTGTACCCTATTTTGGAGGCTCCTGACTAAAAGATAGTTGTGAGTTGACCAAGGAAAATGTAGTCCAATCTGAGAAGCTGCATTCTCTGTAGTACATCATTTGGGGATGTGACAACTTGGGCAGCTTCCATAAGTGTCTAGACACTTCTGGGAGGGCCAGGCAAAAAGCACAGGCAAGTGTCTAAGTCCAGGTTTCTGGAGACCTGAAATCTAGTTCTAGCCCCATCATTAAGTAGCTCTGTGACTCTGAAAAAATCACTTAACTCTCTGAATTTAATGTCAATATTAGAAATAGTAATTTTCCTGCCTATTTCTGCTAATTGCTGTGAATATCAAATGAGGCAACAGATTTGCAACTTCCTGCCTATTTCTCCTCAATATTATAAATATCAAACAAAGCAATGGATCTGCAATTGTTCTGTAAAGGATAACATGGAATGGAAATATAGGGCAATATTGTTATTCTTTTTAAAGATCATGGTAGGTAGGATTAGTTTCCCCCATTGTCTATTATATCAGCAAAACTAATTCACTACAGACTCATTTCCCTCTTGCTGTCCCCTACCAATATTAATAATCATTGGTGATCATCTAAGCCTTTTAATTTAGAGTATAGTGAACAATTTCCCAATTCATCTTCTCAGGATTTAAAGAGCATAAAAGGTAAGAAAAAGAGAACAGTTCTAGGGGTTAAAGAGTGCAGATTATCTCAGCTCGTATTATTTTATGAATGAAGATACTGAAGCTCAGAGGCCTAAGGGATTTTTCCAGAGTCACACAGCTCAGAGTGGAGCTACATTAGGACCTAGGCTTCCTATTTTGCAATTGATGTTGCATTCCAGGGGTGATTCACAGCATCATAGTTCCCTAGTAAATCACTTTTTCCTCCTTGACTGTTTGTTTCTCTCAACAGCAATCATGTCCTGATGAAATCCAGTCTCTATCGATTCTCCATCATAAAAGATTCTCTCCCTTTTCATATCCTTAAATCTTACAAATCAATCCCACCCCTAAACTGTCTCTCCAATTCTTTCTTACTTTTTTTCTGCTTCTGCTCTGCTGGCCTCGTTAGCTACCAGCAATATTTTCTTGTCAGGAAAGGACTGTGGATTAGATGTGCAGAGATGACCCCTTAAATGGCCACAGATGTCTCTGCTCTGTAAGGCACTCAAGGTAAAATAACCTTTTCACAGAGGGTAAAAATAAGAAGGTAAAAATAACCTTTGCACAGAAGACTCACACCAGAAGTGGGTGTGCCTGTTCAGAGAGGAGAATTTAGAAATCAGGGATAGATATAGTAAGAGAAAAGGCTGGCATCACGGATGTGTGTCCCTCCTGAAAGCTATTTCTTCCCTACAGCTGATTTTTCTAGTCAGGACGGCCTTCCTCTTTCTTCTTCTCTCCTATTCTTCTTTGGGCTCCAGCCCCACCGCTTCCCAACCTACCCATCCCAAACAGTGTCTGATCTAATGTGAATTATGATCATGTTACTTTTTCAATGGGTTCCATTTTCCCTGATTGAGGTTGTTTCTAGGTATTTAATGGAAAAATATTCTCTATGAGTAAGATATACAAAGTCTCAGGATCTATGTTTCTATCGGGATAAAAACAAATGAGTGGATTCATTTAGTAGAATGTCATTAAATGAAGCCTTGACCTAAGTTGTCATTATAAGATGGAGCAGTCACAGATCCAAAGCAAAGAGCTAGTAAGATTTTTTTGTGATTTCCATTTATTCTTTGCTTTGTTCTCATAAAATATCCACTGGGTGGCTCAGTAGTAAAGAATTCTCCTGCCAGTGTAAGAGACACAGGTTCAATCCCTGATCTGGGAAGATCCCACATGCTGTGGAGCAATCAAGTCTGTGCGCCACAGCTATGAGCCATGCTCCACAGCGAGAGCAGCCACCGCAGTGAGAAGCCTGTGTACTGCAACTAGAGTAGCCTCCACTTGCTGCAACTAGAGGAAAGTCCACGCAGTACTGAAGGCCCAGCAGAGTCAAAATTAAAAATAAATAAATTGTTGTTCAGTCACTCAGTCCTGTCCGACTCTTTATGACCCCATGGACTGCAGCATGCCCAGGCTTCCCTGTCCATCAACAACTCCCTGAGCTTGCTCAAACTCATGTCCATCGAGTTGGTGATGCCATCCACCATCTCATTCTATGTCATTCCCTTCTTCTCCTGCCTTCAATCTTCCCCAGCATCAGGGTCTTTTCTAATGAATTGGCTCTTTGCATCAGGCGGCCAAAGTATTAGAGCTTCAGCTTCAGCAACAGTCCTTCTAATGAATACTCAGGATTGATTTCCTTTAGGATTGACTGATTTGATGTCCTTGCAGTCCAAGGGACTCGAGAGTCTTCTCCAACACCACAGTTCAAAAGCATCAATTCTTTGGCACTCAGCTTTCTTTATAGTCCAACTCTCACATACATACATGATACTGGAAAAACTATAGCTTTGACTAGATGGACCATTGTTGGTAAAGTATCTTTGCTTTTCAATATGCTGTCTAGGTTTGTCACAGGTTTCCTTCCAGGGAGCAAGTGTCTTTTAATTTCATGGCTGCCATCACCATTTGCAGTGATTTTGGAGCCCAGGTAAATAGTCTGTCACTGTTTCTATTGTTTCCCCATCTATTTGCCATGAAATGATGGGACTGGATGCCATGTTCTTCATTTTTTTAATGTTGAGTTTTAAGCCAGCATTTTCACTCTCCTCTTTCACCTTCAGCAAGAGGCTCTTTGGTTCCTCTTCACTTTCTGCCATTAAGGTCTTGTCATCTGCATATCTGAGGCTATTGATATTTCTCCTGGCAATCTTGATTCTAACTTCTGCTTCATCCAGCCCAGCATTTCATATGATGTACTTTGCATATAAGTTAAATAAGCAAGGTGACAATGTACAGCCTTGACTTGTACAATGTACTTGACAATGTACTCCTTTCCCAATTTGGAATCAGTCTATTGTTCCATGTCCAGTTCTAACTGTTGCTTCTTGACCTGCATACAGGCTTCTCAGGAGGGAGGTAAAGTGGTCTGGTATTCCCATCTCTTTAAGAATTTTCCACAGTTTGTGGTGATCCACACAGTCAAAGGCTTTAGTGTAGTCAGTGAAGCAGAAGATGTTTTTCTGGAATTCTCTGGCCTTTTCTATGGTCCAACAGATGTTGGCTATTTGATCTCTGGTTCCTCTGCCCTTTCTAAGTCCAGCTTGAACATCTGGAATTTCCCGGTTCACATACTGTCGAAGCCTAGCTTGAAGAATTTTGAGCAATACTTTGCTTGCATGTGAGATGAGTGCAATTCTGATGTAGTCTGAAACTTCTTTGGTATTGCCTTTCTTTGGGATTGGAGTGAAAATTGACCTTTTCTAGTCCTATGGCCACTGCTGAGCTTTCCAAATTTGCTGGCATATTGAGTGCAGCAATTTAACAGTATCATCATTTAGGGTTTGAAATAGTTCAATTGGAATTCCATCACCTCCACTAGCTTTGTTTGTAGTGATGCTTCCTAAGGCCTACTTGACTTTGTACTCCAGGATGTCTGACTCTAGGTGAGTGATCACACCATCATGGTTATTTGGGTCATAATCTCAGATATGCAGATGACACCACCCTTATGGAAGAACGTGAAGAGGAACTCAAAAGCCTCTTGATGAAGGTGAAAGTGGAGAGTGAAAAAGTTGGCTTAAAGCTCAACATTCAGAAAACGAAGATCATGGCATCCGGTCCCATCACTTCATTGGAAATAGATGGGGAAACAGTGGAAACAGTGTCAGACTTTATTTTTGGGGGCTCCAAAATCACTGCAGATGGTGACTGCAGCCATGAAATTAAAAGATGCTTACTCCTTGGAAGGAAACTTATGACCAATCTAGATAGCATATTCAAAAGCAGAGACATTACTTTGCCAAAAAAGGTCCGTCTAGTCAAGGCTATGGTTTTTCCTATGGTCATGTATGGATGTGAGAGTTGGACTGTGAAGAAGGCTGAGTGCCAAAGAATTGATGCTTTTGAACTGTGGTGTTGGAGAAGACTCTTGAGAGTCCCTTGGACTGCGAGGAGATCCAACCAGTCCATTGTGAAGGAGATCAGCCCTGGGATTTCTTTGGAAGGAATGATGCTGAGGCTGAAACTCCAGTACTTTGGCCACCTCATGCGAAGAGTTGACTGATTGGAAAAGACTCTGATGCTGGGAGGGATTGGGGGCAGGAGGAGAAGGGGATGACAGAGGATGAGATGGCTGGATGGCATCACTGACTCGATGGATGTGAGTCTGAGTGAACTCTGGGAGTTGGTGATGGACAGGGAGGCCTGGCGTGCTGCGATTCATGGGGTCGCAAAGAGTCAGACACGAATGAGCGACTGAACTGAACTGAACCGAAGATCTTTTTTCTATGTTTTTTCTGTGTGTTGTTGCCAGCTCTTCTTAATATCTTCTTCTTCGGTTAGATTCACACTGTTTCTGTTCTTTATAATGCACATCTTTGCATGTGTATTCCCTTGGTATCTCTAATTTTCTTGAAGAGATATCTAGTCCTTCCCATTCTATTGTTTTCCTCTATTTCTTTGCATTGATCACTCAGGAAGGCTTTGTTTATCTCTCCTTGCTATTTTTTAGAACTTTGCATTCAGATGGGTATATCTTTCTTTTTCTCCTTTTCCTTTCACTTCTCTTCTTTTCTCAGCTATTTGTAAGACCTCCTCAGACAACCATTTTGCTTTTCAAGTTTCTTTTTCTTGGGGATGGTTTTGATCACTGCCTGCTATACAATGGAACCAACCTATACCCATAGTTCTTTAGGCGCTCTATCAGATCTAATCCTTTAATCTGTTTGTCATTTCCACTATATAGTTGTAAGGGATTTGATTTAGGTCATACCTGAATGGCCTAATGGTTATATAAAACATAAAATATCCACATGGTGTGTAATAGGATCAGAATGCAAATAACCAGATCACCAGTGCAACTTTTGAGAGCAAAGACAAATTTATGTTTACTCTATTTTGAATTTATCTTTTTGGGAACTTCTGGCCATTTAATTATCACCCCTGTTTGTGCACAGGAGAAAGTCCAGCATTTTCTAGTTTATCCCTGCTCCCACCTGAGTGTAAGTGTGCATGCATGCTCAGTTATTCCATTGTGTCCAATTTATGACCCCACATAGCCCACTAGTCCCCTCTGTCCATGGGATTTCCCAGGCAAGAATACTGGAGCAGGTTGCTATTTTCCTCCTCAGGGAATCTTCCCAACCTTGGCACGTAGGTTCTTTACCACTGAGCCACCTGGGAAGTCCGCCTGAGTGTGTAGTGTATAGTTATACAGTATGTTTGGCACCAAAGCACCTAGCAAAGTCCCTAGCACAGAACAGGTGTCCCATTAATGATTACTACACTAAACTAACTGGTTGTTAAGCCCAGAAAAACCACAGTCAAGAAGCTGAGATGTTTGTCCTTCTCTAAATGTTAATATTAAACACAACATGAGTTCAAACTCGAATAAAAAAGTAATTAGACAGTGATGAGTTGGAGGAGGGAAAAATAGGACAGCAGACTCTGAGAGCTAGTCTGATACATTTCAAAAAGTGAAAGAGATGAAAGCCCAGGGTTTCTTGAAATGTGTCATAAGACTCCTAAGACAAGAGGTCTATTAAATAATCACTAGGAGCAGGTGAATCTTGAGTACACAAGATGGAAAAGAAAGAGGCGTAGGACAGGAGGTGCCTGTGGGAGCCTGGAATTGCCTGTTCATAGTCTCCTCTTCCTTCCCTCCCATTCCAGACTCCTCACATTGGCTGGGTAAAGGGGGTGTTAGAGTTAAAGAAGGAAGAAATGATTCCTTGCTTCTCCACCTCTCATTCCTCCAACCCTACCCAAAGTTAAACATACATGTTGGAACAAAAGAAGCTTTCTGACCACTAAGCTCTGATGTAGCATACAACATGGTCCAAATACACCTGTTACCTTGGTTAGGAAAGGTTTCTGCTCTGAAGCCACACAAGCCCTTCAGTATATGTGGGTGTGCATGCATGTGTATCTGTGCCTCTGTGTGTGTGTTTATTGGTACAGGGGTGATCAGCTTTAACCTTAGGCTAGATTCACCATACTAACAAATATTTTTAACTTCCAAGGGTCACTAGGTTCACACTGAAGTTTAATCATAGTACAAATAGAAATATGTGAATTTTTTTAAGATCATATATTAGAAGGTAAAACAACTAGCCAACCAACCTAACACCAACAGTAACAACAAAACCTAGCTTCAGGTTTTAAACTTACTTTCAAGATTATGTTCATATTATAAAATGTTCTCAAAACACAATTGGTGTTTTAAAATTGACACGATTTTATTTTATAGGCTATATACCAGATACCCTCTTAATCAAATGCTTTTTGATCTGTTACTTCTCCATTTTAAGACCTTTGCTCTTTCCTTTAAAGACTTCCAGAAGCCTGATTAAGCCAGTTTGAAAACTCCATCAACTAGAGTTTACAGGTGAGATCTCAAAGGCTTGGATGATTTGGAAAACTTTCATAAATATCTTTCAGAAATGTTCAGCTGCCTCAAGTTCATGTACAGCATTTGAAGATTCGGAGGAAAGGAAAGCTGAAGGTCTATACTGCTCTGTTCAACACAGAAGCCTCAGGTGACCATGAGTGCTTAGGTGAGCACAGAGAGTGCAGCTAGGGACATTTTAGTATGACTGGAACAACTTGGATACAGGAATATACTATAAAAATTTAAGTGTGTGAAATCTAAGTACAGATCATGGGTTTCAGCTGAAATTTAGATATCTGAATTGAGATATGCTCTGAGTGTAAAATACTGGATTCTGAACACTTCCTATGAAAAAAAGATATCATTAATATTATTGTATTGTATTGACTAAATGCGAAAATGATAATAGTTTGGATATACTGGGTTGAATAAAAGGTATTGTTAAAGTTGCTTTACCTCTTTCTTTTCACTTACTTAATGTGACTACCAGAAAATTCGAGATTACATATATGACTCACATTGTAATTTTCACTTGATAGTGCTGGTCCAAAGGGCAGTTTTGACTTAAATATAACTATTGTAGTTCATCCACCTGCCTTATCTTATCTCTGGCAGTAAGCTTTAATATTTATTTGTCAAACATGTTTTTTGTGTTCAAATAGAAGTGCTTAAATCTTCAAAGGGAAATTGAGGTGAGGGGGGAAACGAACCAAAAGGGACAAAAGGCTTTAGCAAATGAGCTTTCTTCTCCATGAACAAGCAAACGGAACCACTTCTCATTATAGTCACAAATTTTGCTCGAATTCTTGAGTGAAATATACACATGTACATACATAATATAAATGTATGTATATAAATACATATATACATGTGCATATAGATATAAGGGGAGAGAGAGAAAGAAAGAGGCATATCTTGAAGACAGGGTAGATTCAGTTCTAGACCACCTCGATAAAGTGAATATTGCATTATTCACACAAGTTTTTTGCTTTCCTAGTGCGTTAGAACATATTTATGCCATACTTCAGCCTATTAAGTGTGCAGTAGCGGTGTACCTAAGAAAAACAATGTATTACTGCAGTCAATGGGGTCAAAAAGGCTCAGACATGACTTAGTGACTAAACAACAACAAATTGTTGTACAAAATTGTAAAGCACTATACCCCAATTAAAAAAAAACACATACCTTAATTACAAATATTTAGTACTAAAAAATGCTAACCATCATCTCAGCCTTCAGCAAGTCAGTCTTTCTACAATGGTAACATCAGAGATCACTATTCACAGATCACCATAACAGATGTAATAATAAAGAAAAAGTTTGAAGTACTGAAAGAATTACCAAAATGTGACATAGAGATGCAAATTGAGCAAATGGTGTTGGAAAAATCATGGCAATAGATTTGCTTGATACAGGATTACCACAAAACTTCAGTTTGTAAAAAAAAAAAAATGCACTATTTGTGAAGCATATAAAGTGAACTGCAATAAAACAAAGTATGTTTTTATGTATACATATATGGTCACTGATAGAATCACAGAAAAGTGGAAGTTACAACAAGGTGGAAAGTGGAAAGGAGATTTCATCCTCACCACTGTTCCATGACACCGTATGGGGGAAAAAAAAATGGGAATGGGAGACGGGTGCTTTAAGAATGACATTGTCAATGGAACTTTGACCTTATGGGAAACACATTTACAACAATACAGTGACCATAAAATGTCAAGAATTGAGGATGGGAAATGGGGGGTTAGTGAAGAACGTGATTCATGATATTTCCAAATCAGAGAATTTTCTTTGGATATTTTCACTTTTTTTCTTTCCTGAGGTTTATCCCAGCTCAGAGTTGAGCTGCTTCTGCACCTTAAAATTGCTTTACTTGAAATCTCTAATACCAGCTCTGCAGGTGAGTACTGGATACAGTGTCCATGACTCTGGCACCTTGGATTCTCTATGTGCCACTGCCTCTTATATGGCAGCTGCACCTCTAAACGTCTCTAGTGCTTAATCCTATCAATAGCTCCATTATCCACACCATCACCATGTAGAAACCTTAGACCATCTCAGCTTCTTCCTTAACTCCCTAGCACCCACTCAGTCAATCATCACCGTGTCCAGAATCTCTCAACTCTATCCTCTCTCTTCATGCCCACTCATCATCTCTACACTAGACCCAAGACTTCATAAATCATCTCTCAGTTTTCAGAATTACCCATTTGGACCCATACTTCAAAACCTTTCAATAAAGTATCTGTGTAAAATTTAAATCCAATGGCATCATTTCCCATTTAAATACATTCAAGGACTACACTTCATCTATAGAATTCAGGGGCTTCTTTTTGACTGGCCCACAAAGCCCTTGGTACCAGGCACCTACTCTCCAACTTCTAAACTTCATGATTTGTTACCTTTTGACTCATAATTAATGTTTACATATTAATGGTTTTTGATTCCCTGCAGATCCAGTTGTATTTTATGACTTTCTGTCTTTGCTTATACTTGTCCCTCCATCTGAAACACCTTTTCCATTTATCTTATTGTTGCTTATCCTTCAAGATGCAATTCAGTTATAACCTGTCACAGAAAGTCCTCCCCAAATCCCAGGTTGAGCTATGGCCACTCTTTTCTCTCTAATGGCACAGGGGGCATGTTTCTAGTTTAATATTTCAATTTGTTATATGGAAATCATTAAAAGTATCTGCTAAGTGTCTGTCTCTTCTTCTAGAAGAGAAGTAGAAGGGACTTTTACTTTAATGGGGACCTACTTTTAAGGTCCCCATTAAAATAGAGACCCAAACTCAGGTATCTTTATAGTCCCACTGTTAGCAACAGCTGACTTTCAGAAAATAATTATTGGAATGACTTGAGCAAGGGAAAGTGTCTAAAGGTTCTGGGGTTGAAAGACTCTACACCTGTAAAGTCAGAGTTCATATTCCTGGTGGTCTCACCATTGAGCAAGGAGGTGAAATTGCAGGAAAGTAATAGCATAGTAGCAGAATGAGAGTGAGGGAAGAAGGCAGTCACAAGCTGTTGACATAAACATGTTCTAGAGGGAAGGACTTATACAATCAGTGAATACATAGGGGACTCTCACTGGTAGCCTGGAGTCTGGACCCTTCTGTGTCTGTCCTCCAGGAATCATGTGGCCTTGTTAGAAAATTGTCCATCTCTGGACCTTTCATTCTACCTTTACAAGTTGTATTATCAGCTTTCACCCATATAAAACAATTGTGGATTCAGGGAGTGTAATTTTCCAAAGTACAAACAAATTTGATTATGTTTATGATTAAAGCAGGGCCTAGTGGGTTTAAGAGCCAGCCCTTGGGAAACCAACACATCAACTCTCAGGATGAAGAACAGAGTGAAAAGCAATGTCCAAATGACTTACCCAATGGTTGCTTCAAGAAAGTTTTCAGATGACTTTTCCAATTGGCCACCAATGCCTAGTGGTCCTCAGTGTGATAGCCATCCACTTCCAATCCAGCAAGATCAGTGGGACCTGGAAGATCGAATTGGCACCCTTAATCTCTTACTCAGCACCAAGTATTTGCCTAGATGGGTGACTAATGGAGCGGTTGGCTTTCTTTTATGTTCAGTTACATGTACTAGGCAGTGTGTGCTCGAAGTGTTAAAGGATGATGACTGACCTTTCATCTCTCACTTTATTGATACCATTTTAATGTTATCTAAGGGATGACAACTCAACAAATCCCCATAATGAAGAACTCCTGTCCAGAGGGAAGCCAGTGGAAAGGGGAGTTTCCTCTCACAGCGTCTTCTCCCGTGTTTGCCTTTGGCTTTATTACAGTAGCAAACCAATCACCTTAAGAACTGATCTGTGGCTTGAAATTTTCCAAGCCAGATGTGGAATTGAATGTGCAGATTAACAATGGGAAAGCATATTTGAAAAGCTTTCAAGCCCATTTGAACTTGCATAGGTTTCTCATGCACTCTGTTAGCCCAAAGTTTATGAAAGAGTCTGCGTTCTTGGACCGTGGTGCCTGGAGGCTGGTGGTCAGGCAGGTATTTCCACATGGAGACAGTGAGACAACTGGAGCCCTGGAAAACGCATCCAGCAGCCTCTCCCTCCTCTTCCCACACTTCTGGGCAGAGTCGGCCTCAGGAAAGTATAGTGTGAGTGGGGGCAGCAGGAAGAGGTAGGCAGAGGAGCAGTGACAGCAGAAAAAGCAACAAGGTCAACACTAATAGCAGAGTAGCAGGAGGGAGGGGATGAGCTGGTAAGAGAGGCCAGTCTGACAACCCTGCATTATGTTGTCAAAGGCTAAACCAAACAGTCTTACTTCCTTTTCAACCTGTGGGAAAGAGTGATTATGACTGAGCCTGGTTTCCCACATCATTCTCTAGTGATCAGACCTCTCCAAATGTTAAGCAGCTGAGAGACGACATTGTAGGCAAGACCAGCTGCTGAGTCCAGATGGAAAGGGCCTGGTAAAGGTAAAATGATGTGTTGCCCATGCGACACTACATATATTTAAAAATTTAACTTTCTTTATACCATGACATGCATTATGAAAGTTTTCCACCCAACTTCTTGTGTTAACAGAGAGTCGTTCCTGTACATGACATCCCAAGCGTGAATAGCAGAAGTGCACACTCGTGTACCGAATGCCTACTGCATGAAGGGACCAGCTGTTGGTCCTGGCCATCTGCCAGCCCAGATGGATTCTCTGTAGGAAATGAACACCTTGTATAACACACAATGTGGCCTCTTCTGAGCCCCAAATGGACTGGTGCTGTCAAGCCCTCGCAAGGAAAATGTCAGTGGCCAAATTCTGTTCTGGTCAAGCACAGAACTTTTACTGCTTGGTAAAGGCAGGTGACTACAGGCAATGACAAGGACACCAGGGCTGCATTTCCTTGTTGTCTCCTAACACTTGTAGAATGAGTCATTGGGTGCCGTGCGGTTATCCTCACACACTGCTCATGTCTGTGATGGTGCTCATGTTGAGGTCAGTGTTACTGCTGGAAGCTCATCATCAGTCATCTCCCCCATCTGCTCACCGACTCTAACACCACTGACTTTGATGTTCTGTCCTCAGCCCTGGGCCTTTGCAATTGTACTTTCCCACCCTTGTCCTTGAGGGGCTAATTCCCTTAGGTTCAGTGTCTGCTTGAACATCACAACCCTAAAAAGACTTTCCCTGACCATCTTATCAACCTCTTCCTCCAATCCATTCCCCTCCATCTCCACACATTCTATTACCCTAACCCTGTCTAATTTCCGTTAGGCACTTTTAATTACCTTAAAACCATATGAATGCTTATTTAGTCATTTTGATACATCTGTCTCTGTCTGCAACTAAAATGTAGGATAAGTAGAAACATGATTTTTTTCTCTCTTCTTTACTGATTTCTGGTGCCAAGACAGTGCTTGATACATGGTGGAGGGGGCAGGCAACAAATATTGGTTAACTGAACGAATGAGTGGGTGATGAGAAGAAAATGTATAGTTAACTGGCTTGTTCTCCACCATTCCATCAGGCAGAGAGGGGGATGTGACTGAAACCAGGTCTTTGGATTTCAAATTCCATGCTATTTCCTGTACACAAGGTTGCCTCTATTACAACACTTACATTTGGCTTCAATGTTTATTAAAGGGGGAAATAAACTAATCTACACAGGAATCCTAAGGCCATTGTCACCACTCTTATGATTTGGAAACACTCTAATGAATTATTATCAGGTGTTTTATTTTTAACCCTCCTAAAGCTAAACGCAGTACTTTCCCTAAGAGAATGAGTTCGTAGAAGAGTGGGAGCAAAGAAGCCTCAATGAGTTTGAGATGTTTCCAATTAACTCCCCAAAATGACTGATACAAAAGGATGCCCAGAGGTTGCATATTGATTTCAAGTAAACAAATTACAATGCTAATTACACTATGCTGTTCAAATGGTCACCTTACAAAGAGTGATAGAAACTTTCCTGAATCCCTATGTCCTCTGACGGAAAAATCTCTCCCTTTGAGATCTGTGGTACTTGCTTTATACCATTTGTAAGATCCCCATCATAAGATCTACACATGTAAAAGATTACACATATTCTAAAAACTTTATTAGGTACTTAAATACATATTAAGCATTTATATAAATGCTTATCAAGTATTTTCCAGATATAGAAGTGATATATCGTCATCAAATAAAATTTGGAAAATAAAACTCCTAAATGAGAAAATTATCCATATTTTACAGATGAACTGTGGAATCATTGAGCCAAGTTCAACGCAGAAAAATTCTGCTCAAATTGTATTTGATATTTCTTTTCATGTTTATAATTCATGAAGCTTACAAATTGTGAATAACTGTCATTTTTATAATATTCAGTTTTTAATTATATAAGCATGATACATATTTCTATTTGATTATTTTTTAAATTATTTATGTATTTGTTTATGTCTCTGCTGGGTCTTCCTTGCTGCCCTGGCTTTTCTCTAGTTGCGGCAAGTGGGCCTACTCTTCGTCGTGGTGCGTAGGCTTCTCATGGAGAAGGCAATGGCACCCCACTCCAGTACTCTTGCCTGGAAAACCCCGTGGACGGAGGAGCCTGGTAGGCTCCAGCCCATAGGGTCGCTAAAAGTCGGGCACGACTCAGCGACTTCACTTTCACTTTTCACTTCTATGCATTGGAGAAGGAAATGGCAACCCAGTCCAGTATTCTTGCCTGGAGAATCCCAGGGACAGAGGAGCCTGGTGGGCTGCCGTCTATGGGGTCGCACAGAGTCGGACACGACTGAAGCGACTTAGCAGCAGTAGCAGCAGAGGCTTCTCATTGTAGTGGCTTCTCTTGCTGTGGAGCACAGGCTCTAGAGAACACAGGCTCCAGTTGCTGTCCATGGGCTCTGTAGCTGTGGCTTCCAGGCTCTGGAGCACAGGCTCAACAGTCGTGGCGCACGGAATTAGCTGTTCTGTGACATGTGGGATCTTCCTGGACCAGGGATAGAACCCATGTTGCCTGTATTGACAGGCAGATTCTTTACCACTGAGCCACCAGAGAAATCCCCATTTATTTAGTTTTAAGAACATAATCTCAGTATATATAGATACATTATAGATACATATTATACCTACATTATACACACAGAAATTTTTCAAACATATGTAGGACTTGAAGAAAAATTCAAAACTTTACTGTAGTATATAAACAAGACCTGACTATATATCTGAATAATATATTTATTGAATATATATAGAAATATATGCATATATATTTTGAATAATATATGGATCACCTTGCATATTGTTTTATAATGTTTTTTGAAATTGAAAACAAATTTTAATAGCTCCATTACATTGTATCATGTGATTGTTACATATATTATTTATTGTCATACTGTTGGTTATTTAAGTAAGTTCCAAGTTTTTACTCAAAGCAATGTTGAAATGAACATCCTAACGCACAGATCACTGTACACCTCACTGACTATTTCCCTTCGGTTTTCAGAAGTGGATTTGTAAGATTGAAATCTATGAATGTCTCATAGAATCTTGATAGTATAGTACCAAATATTTTTTCTATAAAGGTTGAATTAATTTACATGCCCTTGATATCTCAATTTAGTTTATGATTGCTCTCTTCTAATATTTGCTAAATTTGAATGCAAACATGGTATCTCTTGTTTTAGTTCACATTTCTTTGAGTGATGAGGTTGATATTTGGGGAAAAAGTTCCTGAAATCTGACCTAATTCCAGGTTGTTTTAGGGAAACAGTAAGTGGTGGATTGAGAACTATTTAATAATTACCCTTGCGGGGCTCATTTGGAGCACATGCTGATTTCTGTGGTGTAAGTACTTCTACCGTAGCATATTTCAAGCCACCAGCATGATACGATTCAACACGGAGCTGGGAAAAGGGGTATTCAGTGGGTTCTAGCAAGTGGGGACTTCCCTGGTGGCTCAGAAGGTAAAGAATCTGCCTGCAGTGCAGGAGACCTGCATTTGATCCCTGGGTGGAGAAGATCCTCTAGAGAAGGGAATGGCAATCCATTCCAGTATTCTTGCCTGGAGAATCTCATGGACAGAGGAGCCTGGTGGGCTATAGTCCATGTGGTCGCAAAGAATCAGACATGACTGAGCAACTAATACAGAAAGTGGGGATGAGCTGGTACAAGCACATAACTGCAGTGTGGTTTTATGTTTAAATAATGTTTGGAGCTGTGGTCAGGTTTGGGTTCCCAGTCTCACTGTGTTACCAGCTTTGTGATCTTGGGTATGCATATCATACACAGGGTTTTTTTGGCAGATGCAATAAGATAATTCAGGTATTTAGCACAGTTTCTAGCCCAGTGTAATAAACACATAATAGCTATTATTATTATTTTTATATATAGCTCTAGTAATGTTTGTTTTTTTCTTTGTTGAATCATCTGTTCCTATTCCTCGACCATTTATCTTTCAGGTTATCACTGTTTTTCTTATTGACTTACCAATATTTTACATATTATAGAGTATCAACCAATTTACATATTAACCAATATGTGGATATTAGCCATTAGGAATATTTTTGGATTCTTTTAAAATTTTTGCTTCTTAATTGAATATATGCTTTTAGACAATTAGAAATTAAAAATAAGTGTTTAGATATGTTTGTGATTACTTCTATTGTATTTATTCTTAGAAAACATCTTATATCTCATAATCACACATGCCATTTATATATATTTTTAAAAATTCTCCTCTAGGTACTTTTCTGATTTTACTTAGTACGTTTAGCTGTTTAAATCTCTTAGAATTACTTTGGTATATGATATGGGTGAGAAACTAATATTTAAGTATGTAACCTGCTAGCTATGCATGAACTGTGAACTATGTACTATGAACTTATCTCTCATTACCTCACTTTCCTCATTTGTAATTAAAGGTGATAGTATGGCCAACTTCATAATATGTTAGAGAACTATTCTAAGTCCTAACACGTAAAGCACAGAGAGCACTGTGGGATGCATTGCGAGTGCCAGATGGGGTTCACTGCCTCCTCTTTCTCATCATTGTCATCATTATTATTATCAGCATCACCATCTTCTGTTTTATCTGTCCCATCCTTTCCTTATTGATTTTTTCTCTTAAAGAAGATACTTTACTAGCAAAGCAAAACAAATAAGATGCTACTACGGCCCACAAATAAATTCTGAAACACTTCTACTTGGGACCTGAGCCCAGCTTTTGCAACTGAAAACATAGCTGTGAGGGGCACCTGTGGGATTCAGTTGTCTCCTGTAGGCAAGCTGTTGGAGAGGCAGTCTTGAGACTGCTTTCACCTTGTAATTCCTTATACACAGAAATAAGGTGCTCCATGACACTGTCCTTCCCAAGTCTACCCCTGAAGCTGGAGCTTTGGACTTGTTTGTCCTGGACACTGTATGGGTGATTCTACAAAGAACAAATAGAACCGAAGGGTCATAGACTGCTCCTGTTCAGAAACCTGAAACTTCTCTGGGAAATTTATTCTAAATAGAGAGAGAGGCCATTCATTGCCTAACAGACACCTAAGTACTGATTGTCAGGACCAAGCTAAGCTGTGACAGAAAGACTTCTGCCTCTGTGTCAAGTTTTCCATCTGCAAACTGGAAACTAAGCATGCTGCTCCACACTTCAATACAAGTATTGGAGGGGTATTTAGTCAGTTTTTACTGTGAATAAATGAATATCTTGTATGATTATTTGCACTAAGGTAGACATGGCTGATCTAAAATTTTGGCTCAAAGTTCAAAGAGCCAAAGACTCTTTGACAAGACTGTCGTTTGTCCACTGCACAATTAAAGAAGCGGATGGGCGGGGTGGGGGAGGTGGTGGTTCAGTAAAGATTAAGGCAAAGGGACAATAGCAGTAAAGCCTGGCTCTGCTTAGAACAATTGTACATGTGTGCTCCGGCTACAGATCATGGGGTTTCCCAGGAAAGAATACTGGAGTGGGTTGCCATTTCCTTCTCTAGGGATCTTCCTGACCCAGGGATTGAACCAATGTCTCCTGAATATCCTGTATTGGCAGGCAGATTCTTTATTTCTGGGCCACCTGGAAAGCCCAGAACAGTTGTATATCATCCCCAAAACAATTTCCTGGTTTTATACAGTGAACTTTTCATCACAATGTGATACGTTACTATGTCAACGAGATTGTGTGTGTGTGAGTGTATACTTCCCACTACACAACTTTGAACAATACATCAAACTTGGTGGCCATAATCTGTTGAATACTGCTTTAATTAATCATTTTATTTCCCTCTTTATAGCCCTTTAGTCAATTGGGAATCAGGGGGTTGCTCCTCCTTCCAGGGAAGATTTTCTAGGAGCACGTGCTTTATTGCTGGGTTAGTGGACATATAAGTAGAAGAAAAGCCTTCACAGGGAGGTGTGGCCCCTACTCTGGGAAGTGTAGGGGGCTCCTATAATGTGGCTCAATTTTAACTTTTCTGAGAAAGTTTTCATTTCATTCACTTTGGAAGGAAAATTTCTCAGAATATAGAATTCTAGGCTGGTAGGTTTTTTCTCAACACTTGAAGTATCTTATACTATTGTCTTCTGGCTTACAGGCTGAGTAGAGGTAAATGTAATTCTTACCTTTGCTGTGTGACAGGTATGTCTTTTCCCCTCTCTGGCTTCTTTCAATATATTCTTCTAGCTTTAATTTGCTTCAGTTTAAAAATGAGATACCTAGACGTAGTGGGGTTTTTTGGGTTTTTTGGGCATTTATCCTGTTTGGGGTTCTGAGTTTCTTGCAGCTGTGGTTTGGTGTCTGACATGAATTTGGGAAAATTCTCAATAAAATAAGATATAAGCATGGTTCTGAAGCAGCTAATAAAATTTGTTGCCACTTAAATTTCAAAAATATTTTTTAGTTATTTTTGAGTATTTGGTTTCACTTTCAGGTGAAGTTAGAATAATCTTATATTTAAAAAAGAACACCCTGTTTGAATTTTAAATGAAATATTAACTTGTGGAGATTGAAAATAATATAATATTCATCTTGGAAAAAAGAGTGTGTATGTGTATGTATGTATACATAACCAATTAATGTTTTATCATGTGTGTAAATACATATACTAATTAATAGAAATATCTATAAAAAGATATTAAAGGACTACATATATACATTAAAGAATATGTATCTGTGAGTATGTACATGCTGCTGCTGCTAAGTCGCTTCAGTCGTGTCCGACTCTGTGCGACCCCAGAGACGGCAGCCCACCAGGCTCCCCCGTCCCTGGGATTCTCCAGGCAAGAACACTGGAGTGGGTTGCCATTTCCTTCTCCAATGCATGACAGTGAAAAGTGAAAGTGAAGTCGCTCAGTTGTGTCCGACTCTAGCGATCCCATGGACTGCAGCCTACCAGGCTCCTCCATCCATGGGATTTTCCAGGCAAAAGAACTGGAGTGGGGTGCCATTGCCTTCTCCCAAGTATGTACATATTTGTATGCAAATTTGTGTGCTTTCGTCATCTCTAGACTGCAAGTTCCTTGAAAATATAAACTCTATTTCTTTTGTAATGTGTTGGCCCTGGCCAAGTGTCTTTTATATTTTGAGCAAATGAATCTAGGTTCACTTTTCACATGGAGGGAACAGGTTAGACATGCCTCCCATACTCTTTCCAAGAAATGGATGGAAAATACTTACACCTGAAATTTAATTTTTTCTTTTCTCCTTTATATCCAGATTTGAAGGGATGCTACTGATGAGGTGGGGGTAGAATATAAGGAAATGGTATAGGACATCTTTTGTCTCATGCACACAAAGACAACAGATTCTACAAGCTAAGAATTATGCCTCAATATCTTAAGAAAAATTTCTTTATCCTTGGTACATGATAGAATTCTTGTTCACCAGGAAGGGATATAAAGAAATGGAGAAATCAGCAATTTAACTGTGGCCAGATAGTTACTCGTTGCAACAAGGGGAATAATAAACAAATGATGAAATTCTCAAATTGATTTGCTTAATGTGAGAGCTTTAAATTCAGTCTCTGGCTATGAGTTAAGGTGAAGAATAAATTACACAGTTGTTCAATGGATATGATCAGTGTAGGCTATGCAGAGTACATGATGCAAAATGCCGGGCTGGATGAAGCACAAGCTGGAATCAAGATTGCTGGGAGAAATATCAATAACCTCAGATACGCAGATGACACCACCCTTATGGCACAAAGTGAAGAAGAACTAAAGGGCCTCTTGATGAAAGTGAAAGAAGAGGAGAGTGGAAAAGTTGGTTTAAAACTCAACATTCAAAAAACGAAGATCATGGCATCTGGTCCCATCACTTCATGGCAAATAGATGGGGAAATAATGGAAACAGTGACAGACTTTATTTTCTTGGGCTCCAAAATCAATGCAGATGGTGACTGCAGCCATGAAATTAAAAGACATTTACTCCTTGGAAGAAAAGTTATGACCAATCTAGACAGCATATTAAAAAGCAGAGCTATTAAGGTCTGTCTAATCAAAGCTATGGTTTTTCCAGTAGTCATGTATGGATGTGAGAACTGAACCATAAAGAAAGCTAAACACTGAAGAATTGATGCTTTTAACTGTGGTGTTGGGGAAGACTCTTGAGAGTCCCTTGGACTACAAGGAGATCAAACCAGTCAATCCTAAAGGAAATCAGTCCTGAATATTCATCAGAAGGACTGATGCTGAAGCTGAAACTCCAATACTTTGGCCACCTGATGTGAAGAACTGACCCATTGGAAAAGACCCTGATGCTGGGAAAGATTGAAGGCAGGAGGAGTAGGAGATGACAGAGGTTGAGATGGTTGGATGACATCACTGACTTGACGGACATGAGTTTGAGCATGCTCTAGGAGTTGGTGATAGACAGGGAAGCCTGGCATACTGCAGTCCATGGAATCACATTTGGACGCGACTGAGCAACTGACTGAACTGAGACTATGTATATGGATAATCCAGTCCAAAGAATTGTTTTCAATAGCAGTGATTTTTAAATTACATAGATATTTTGACTCTCTAATAATTTTTCCTGATTATAATCTTTTTTTCATGTCCTACTAGTTTATTGTTTTATTTTTTGTTGAAATATAATTGCTGTACAATTTTACATGCATTACAGGTATACAATGCAGTGATTCATATTTTAAAGGTTATACGCCATTTATAGATATTATAAAATATTGGCTATATGTCCCATGTTATACAATATATCCCTGTAGCTTTGCCCCTCCCCCATTCTTTTTTTTTAAATTTTATTTTATTTTTAAAGTTTACATAATTGTATTAGTTTTGCCAAATATTAAAATGAATCCGCCACGGGTATACATGTGTCCCCCATCCTGAACCCTCCTCCCTCCTCCCTCCCAATACCATCCCTCTGGATCGTCCCAGTGCACTGATTATAATCTTAATTCTATTTTTCTGTTCATAACTTTATAAAATATGTATAGTCTTTAAACCCTAATTATGTTTTATGATATTTAAATAATATATATATTTGCTATAATTATTGAAATTACATTATTTCTACATCATATTAAAGATTTTTATTGACACTTTTAAAAACGAGTGTTTTAATTAAAATATAATTATAAAAATAAATATAAAATGAGGTAACTTTATATATGTATGCAAATGAGCCATATGTTTGTCTACTCATGAATCGACAAATATGCTTATATCAAAAATTGTGTTCATTTAAATTTTCTCAGGTACATTAATTATATAAACATTTCTGGGAAGAAGATATAAAAATATGAATATAAGTTGACATTGAATGCTTTTCTTATTTTAATTTTATTTTTACTTATAGTTAGAACTCATCACAGTTTATCATCTTAACCATTTCTAAATGTACAGTTCAGTAGTGGTATATTCACATTGTTGTACAGCCAATTTTCAGAATATTTTACCTTGCAAAACTGAAGTGCCATACCCATTAAGTAACAGCTTGCCATTTTCCCTTGCCTACAGCTTCTGGCAGCCACCATTCTATGTTCTCTTTCCATGAATATGACTACTCTAACACTGTGTACGTTGCAGGTATGCAGTATTTGTTATTTTGTAATTGGCTTATATCACAGCATAATGTCCTTAGTATTCATCTATGTTGGAGCATATGCCAAAATTGCCTTACTTTTTAATGATAAATCATATTCCACTGTAAATATATACCACATTCCATTTATCCATTTACGTGTCCTTAAGTACTTGGAGTGCTTCTACCTCTTGGCTGTTGTGAAAAGTGCTGCTATAAACACCAGTATACAGGTATCGCTTTGAGATCTGGCTTTCTAAGTCCTTTGGATATATACCCAGAAGTGAAATTACTGAGTCATATGACGATTCAATTTTTAATTTTTTGAGGAACCACCATAATGTTTCCCAAAGCAGCTATATGATTTTACAATTCTACTAGCAATACACAAGTGTTCCAATGTCTCCACCTTCTCACCAGCACTTGCTACCTTCTGGTTGGTTTGTTTTATGTAATAGCCATCCTACTGAGTGTGAGGTAGTATCTCATGGTGCTTTGATTTACATTTCCTTAATGATTAGTCATGAATATTTTTTCATGTGCTTATTGGCCATTTGTATATCTTCCTTGCAGAAATATCTATACTAGTTCTTTGTCCATTTTCTAACCAGATTGTTTTATTGTTGTTGTCGAATTATAGGAGGTTTTTCTATATTCTGGATATTAACACCTTATTAGTTAAATAATTTGCAAATATTTCGCCATTTTCTAGGTTGCCTTTTTGACCTGTTGATTGTGTCCTTTGATGCATAGATGTCTTTAATTTTGGTGTAGTCCAGTTGGTGCTTTTACTTTTGTTGCCTGTGCTTTTTGTGTCATATCCAAGAAATTCTTGCTAAATCCAATGTCATGAAGATGTTCCCCTATGTTTTCTTCCAAAGAACTTTATAGTTTAGGTTTTGCATCTAGGTCTTTTATTAAGTTTGAGTTATTTTTGTGTGTGGTGTAAGGTAAGTGTACAACTTCATTCTTTTGCATATGGGCTTCCCTGGTGGCTCAGATAGTAAAGAATCTGCCTGCAATGCAGAGACCTGGGTTCAATCACTGGGTTGAGAAGATTCCCCTGGAGAAAAGAATGGCTACCCACTCCAGTATTCTTGCCTGGAGAATCCCATGGGCAGAGGAGCCTGATGGGCTGCAGTCCATGGTGTCACAAAGAGTCAGACAGGAGTGAATGACTAACATCTTCACTTTTCATCCAGTTTCCCAGCATCATTTGTTGAAGACAGACTGCCCTTTCTTCCACTGGATGGTCTTAACACCCTTGTTAAAGATCGTTTGGCCATACATGTGACGACTTATTTCCAGGCCCTCTATCTATTCCATTAGTCTAAATGTCTGCCTTTATATCAGTACCACTGATATATATAGAATATTGATTACTATAGCTTTGTAATAGTAAATAGTAAAGCTTTGTAATAGCTTTGTATAGTTTTGAAATCAAGAGTCTGAGAGTTTCCATTTTGTTCTGTTTCAAGGTTGTTTTGGTAATGCTTTTCCTTTAAGATTCTTATTTCTCACTCTTCTATTTCTTTAAATTTCCTTTTCTTATATAGTTTCTTATATTTTCCCTTTCTTTTATAGTTTTTATATTACTGCATCCTTCACACCTGGAAGAAAGATGGACCAAGACAGCCTAACTGAGTGACCCAAAAGTAGTTGTCTAAAGCAGGCAAGCCTTAACAGCATGTGGAATAAACCTCTAAAATCTTTCTAGGGAAGGAAGTGTGGGGCTAGACTAGACACTTGAAGCAGGAGTTATAAACCTATGTACCTGCCCTATCTGTAGTTCTCATTAGTCATCCGATTTTGAGCAAGCCACTTCATCTCTTTAGACATCAGTTTTGTCAAGAATCAAAATGGGAGGGGATGCTTGCTTCAACAGCACATATGCTAAAATTGAAAGGATGCAGAGAAGATTAGCATGGCCCCTGTGCAAGGATGACACACAAATTCATGAAGCGCTCCATACCTTTGATGAACCTAGAGTCTATTATACAGAATGAAGTAAGTCAGAAAGAGGAAAAACGACTATCCGATACTAACACATATGTATGAAATCTAGAAAGATGGTACTGATGTACCTGTTTTCAGAGCAGCAATGGAGACACAGACATAGTGAACAAACTTACGGACAAGGCTGGCAGCAGGGGGGGGGAAGGAGAGGGTGGGATGTATGAAAGGGTAGCATGGAAACATACATTACCATATGTAAAATACATAGCCAATGGGAATTTGCTACATGGTTCAGAGAACTCAAACCAAGGCTCAGTAACAACGTAGAGGGGTGGGATGGGGAGGGAGGTGGGAGGGATGTTCAAGTGGGAGGTGACATGGGTAAACCTATGGTTGATTCATGTTGATGTTTGGTAGAAACCAGCACAATAGTGGGAGAAGGCAATGGCACCCCACTCTAGTACTCTTCCCTGGAAAATCCCATGGATGGAGGAGCCTGGAGGGCTGCAGTCCATGGGGTCGCTAAGAGTCGAACATGACTGAGCGACTTCACTTTCACTTTTCACTTTCATGCATTGGGGAAGGAAATGGCAACCCACTCCAGTGTTCTTGCCTGGAGAATCCCAGGGACAGGGGAGCCTGGTGGGCTGCCGTCTATGCGGTCACACAGAGTCGGACACGACTTAAGCGACTTAGCAGCAGCAGCAGCAGCACAAATAGTGTAAAGCAATTATCCTTCAATTAAAAATTAATAAATTTTTTAAAAAGGAGAGGGAAGTTTTCTATACTCTAGAAGTCTACCATTCTATATGAAGATCAGATATATGAACTGAATCTTAGTTCAGGCAATACAAACCCTTAGGAGCTGGCAGTCTGTTTTTGTCCTCTCTCTATTCTTTTTCTTTTTAGTTATATTTCCTTTCTGACTCCCCATTACTTTCCTTTCCTTTCTGGAAAATTCTTTTTCCTTAATTTTGTCACCACTGTTTCAACTTTCTCAATTTTAACTTTAAAAATTTTCACTCTATTTTCAGAAAAGGAAAAAAAGTACTGATGTTCTAATCCTCATCCAACTACATACCATGCCATACTCAGTCCATTCTTAGGGAAAGTTCAGTTAATTATAGAGATGGCATCCAAAAGGCTGAGGGGCTGAACATCTACACAGGAAAGAACTGGGTAGATACATACCCCTGTTCTCCACTTCTTGTCCCCATTTCTGAAATCTGCCATTGAGGATATGGAGAACAGTGAAAAGTGGGATATTCAAGCCCCCTTGGGCTTCCCCGGTAGCTCAGTTGGTAAAGAATCTGCCTGCAATGCAGGAGATCATGGTTTGATTCCTGGGCCAGGAAGATCTGCTGGAGAAGGGACAGGCTACCCACCCCAGTATTCTTGGGCTTCCCTGGTGGCTCAGCTGGTAAAGAATCTGCCTGCAATGGGAGAGACCTGGGTTCAGTCCCAGGGTTGGGAAGATACCCTGGAGAAAGGAACTGCTACCCACTTCAGTATTCTGGCCTGAGGAATTCCATGGAATGTGTAATCCATGGGGTCGCACAGAGACATGACTGAGCGACTTTCACTTTCAAGTCTCCTTATTTCTCCCCTCAGAGTATTAACTGATTCTTTCTGTCTCCTTTGTTGTTTTCTCAAATCTCTGACATGGTCCTCCTAACTTGAATGACTCCACTTAGCTCAAGCTGGTCCCTTTCACTTCATCTTCTCTGTCATCCACCTTGCACATCTCTGCCAGGCTAATCATAAAACTGTACCTAGAGTTGTCATTTGCTCAGAAATCTACAGTGGCTTCCTGTTATCTTTGGCCTTAGTTACAAATTCTCCTGTTTGGCTTTCCAGGCCATTCATCATCTGATAGTACTTTATTTCCCAGCCCTCCCCAACAGGTTTTTAACAGCTCACTTCCTTTCACGCATGCTGCTCTTATTCCCAACCCTTTGCCATTGCCCACGCTATTTTTTCATCATTTGTAAGAATGTCTCTCCTCACCCCTGTCTACTGAGCAATTTTTGTCTCCTACATAAAACTTACTTCATTACTTTAGATAATATAGACTTTCCTCCTAATTTCTTGAAGCCTATAAAATCAACTCTATACAGTTCAGTATTTGATTTTTTAGTATTTGTGTTTTGTTTTCCAAGCTAGATTATAAACTCTTTTAGGAATGTGAACTTAAATTTTCCAATTTATAACACCAGGTGCAAACGAAAGATTCTATGATTATTTTTAGAACCAAAATGTTTCAATGCGTTCACTGACCTATGTATTCAAGTCCCTGGAATTAACTGAGCACACAGAAGTATATCATGTCATATGCAGCATGCCATGGCTCTGAAAAATTATTCTTAGTATCAATAGGAGACATGGAGTCCCAATTCGGTCTCAGTTATGTCTGAGTCTTTGCAACCCCATGGACGGCAGCATGCCAGGCTTCCCTGTCCATCAACAACTCCTAAAGCATGCTCAAACTCATGTCCATTGAGTCAGTGGTGCCATCCAACCATCTTATCCTCTGTCATCTCCTACTCCTCCTGCCTTTAATCTTTTCCAGCATCAGGGTCTTTTCTAATGAGTCAGTTCTTTGCATCAGGTGCCCAAAGCATTCGAGTTTCAGCTTCAGCATCAGTCCTTCCAGTGAATATTCAGGACTGATCTCCTTTAGGATGGACTGGTTGGATCTCCTTGCAGTCCAAGGGACTCTCAAGAGTCTTCTCCAGCACCACAGTTCAAAAGCATCAATTCTTCAATGCTCAGCTTTCTTTACAGTCCAACTCTCACATCCATACATGACTACTGGAAAAATCATAGCTTTGACTAGATAGACCTTTGTGGGCAAAGTAATGTTTCTGCTTTTTAATATGATGTCTAGGTTGGTCATAGTTTTTCTTCCAAGAAGCAAGTGTTTTTCAATTTCATGGCTGCAGTCACACACTGCAGTGATTTTGGAGCCCAAGAAAATAAAGTCTGTCACTGTTTACATTATTTCCCCATCTATTTGCCATGAAGTAATGGAACTGGATACCATGGTCTTTGTTTTCTGAATGTTGAGTTTTAAGTCAGCTTTTTCACTCTCCTCTTTCACTTTCATTAAGAGGCTCTTTAGTTCCTCTTTGCTTTCTGCCATTAGGGTGGTGTCATCTGCATACCTGAGGTTATTGATATTTCTCCTAGCAATCATGATTCCAGCTTCTGCTTCATCCAGTCTGGCTTTTTGCATGATGTACTCTGCTTCTAAGTTAAGTAAGCAAGGTGACAACATACAGCCTTGACGTACTCCTTTCCCAATTTGGAACCAGTTCGTTGTTCCGTGTCCGGTTCTAACTGTTGCTTTTTGATCTGCATACAGATTTCTCAGGAGGCAGGTCAGGTGGTCTGGTATTCCCATCTCTTTAAGAATTTTCCATAGTAGTGATCCACACAGTCAAAGGCTTTGACATAGTCAATGAAGCAGAAGTAGATGTTTTTCTGGAATTCTCTTGCCTTTTCTATGATCCAGCGGATGTTGGCAACATGATCTCTGGTTCCTCTGCCTTTTAATCCAGCTTGAACATCTGGAACTTCTCGGTTCACATACTGTTGAAGCCTAGGTTGGAGAATTTTTAGCATTATTTTGTTAGCATGTGAGATGAGTGCACTATTGAATTTCAAATTGAGTTACTTATCCTCTCTGTACCTGGAAGTCCAGCAGGTATGTGTTCTCTTTTAGGAAATTACTAAAGCAAATCCTTCTGATCAAGGCATCCAAGAGCAGCTAAGTGTTTTCTAAAATAATGACAATGTACAAAATAAGAACCCACAAGTCAAACCAAGAAGAAATTTCTCAGTTTGTCAATGAAACAACTTACAGGCAGATTCCCCAAGTGGCAAACCTCCCTTACAAATATAATTACCACATTTGAGAAGTCACATATTAAGGAGCCTAATTCAGTCATTTTCCAAACTGCGTTTCAATTCTTCCTTCATTTCCTGTGCAATGCATGTTACTTTTTTCATATAAAGAAGGAGTGCCTGTAATGTTGCCTTTTGCAAAGAGCTTCCCTTGTGGCTCAGCTGATAAAGAATCCTCCTGCAATGTGGGAGACCTGGGTTTGATCCCTGGGTTAGGAAGATCCCCTGGAGAAGGGAAAGGCTACCCACTCCAGTATTTTGACCTGGAGAATTCCATGGATTGTATAGTCCATGAGGTCCCAAAGAGTCAGACACGACTGAGCAACTTTCACTTTGAAAAGAGTTCACATCTATAGTAATCTCATAAATATGTTGGCATTTCACAACTCTGTTAGTTAGGTATAGCCTCTACCTTCCTTTGTCCCTATCAGCACTTCTAAATCTTGCACATTTCTCACATATACTTAAGCCCACCAGGTGAATAATCAACAGGAGAAAGCCCACTGGTTTAGTCACCACTTCGTTTTAATTCAGCCATGCTATTGACAGAAAATTTATATGAAATATCTATTAAAAGTGAAAATGAAAGTCGCTCAGTCATGCCTGACTCTTTGTGACCCCCATGGACTGTACAGTCCATGGAATTCTCCAGGCCAGAATACTGGAGTGGGTAGGCTTTCCCTTCTCCAGGGGATCTTCCTGACCCAGGAATTGAAGTGGGGTCTCTTGCACTGCAGGCAGATTCTTTACCAACTGAGCTATTAGGAAAGCCCAGGACTCCTAAAGGTGTTCAAACTTTGGAACAAATCTGTTAAATATATACAATGTTAGGGTTTTTAGAAAAAATACAAACATTCATAGATTTCAGTAATATGAAAGCTAGGATTAGAAAGAAGAAGTGAAACTGTTTAGTGAAACTTTACTTTTGCTTTTTCTGGCAGAAGCTAAAGAGCCAAGACTACTTTGCAATAAATATGCTTGTGTACCCAATTCTGAATATCTGCATAGAAGCATTGTTTTTTTCTGAAATCTAGAGAAAGAACTGTGGTTTCCCAGTCACTGCAGAAAAAGGAGCCATGTGTAATGTTGCAGATGGGCAATTTCCTCTGGTCACATTCACTCACTGTACATTGGGAAAGCAAAGGAAAGCGTAAAGGGATTTGATGGAACAATGCTTTTTATATAGTCATAGTGGATTATTTATTTTAAAAGGTCAGTCAGGAAAGGGTGTCATGCCTTATAGAGTAATACATATGAAAATTAGTTAAAGTCATGAACCCCTGCAGGGGGGATCAGTCTTGAAGGTCACCCAAAGACCTACAGTAAATGCTCTGTTAGCTGGCATAGTTATAGAATAAAAGTCCTCTGATTAAAAATATGTTGCAGTTAAGCCTCCATTGTAGTCACTAAATCATGCCTAGGTTTTAAATATTCAGGAATTAGGGTAATATAAAGTAGTGAGGAAACACAAAAGCCATCAATTCAGACAACCTGATTCCAAATCTTGGTTATGACCCTTACCAGATGTGTGATGTTGATTAAGTTATCTCTCATCTTTAAACCTTAATTTACATATCTGTAAAATAGAGACGAACCTGGATTATATACCATGCTAGAACTTCCATTTCTGGCCAAGATGATGTTTTGGGGACTAGATTTTCCCTCTTGCCTCACACAGTTAATAAAGTAGACAAAATATATGAAGCATTGGTTTCCATGACCCTGGATATTAGACTAAGAAGAATATCGTCTCTGAGATATGAGAAACAAAAGAGATGAGATATCTGGTTGTCCAAGCTTACAACCTTGAGAAAATTTCCTGGTCACGGAGCAAGAAGACAAACCAGATGTGGTCTAGCAGAATAAGAGTTGAAGAGACAGCTGGGTATCTAGGAACATCAGGAATTCATACGGCAGAGTTCAGAGAAGAGAGAGCCACGAAGAAAGAGAACTCTAGAGAACTACGTAGAGCCAGTCCTTGGGTTCAGCAGAGTATTGATCACCACATACATAAGATGAAAATAATTGGGACTGGTAAGAGAATCACCAGCAGGATCAGAGGGACTAGTACCCACTGCTCACATAGAATCATGAAATACCTATTCCCAAGAGTAAGGGAGGAAAACTTTGTAAGTCACATGGGTTTAGGAGAGTATTAAGAATAGTCTTGCCTCAGTCAGTTCAGTTCAGTCACTCTGTCATGTCCAACTCTTTGTGACCCCATGGACTGCAGCACACCAGGCTTCCCTGTTCATCGCTAACTCCCAGAGCTTGCTCAAACTCATGTCCATCAAGTTGGTGAGGCCATCCAGCCATCTCATCCTCTGTCGTCCCCTTCTGCTCCTGCCTTCAATCTTTCCGAGTATCAGGGTCTTTTCCAGTGAGTCAGTTCTTTGCATCAGGTGGCCAAAGTATCGGAACTTCAGCTTCAGTATCAGTCATTTCAATGAATATTCAGGACTGATTCCTTTAGGACTGATTTGATCTCCCTGCAGTCCAAGGGACTCTCAAGAATCTTCTCCAACACCATAGTTCAAAAGCATCATTTCTTCAGCACTCAGCTTTCTTTATGGTCCAGCTTTCACATCCATACATGACTACTGGAAAAACCACAGCTTTGACTAAATGGACCTTGGTTGGCAAAGTAGTGTCTCTGTTTTTTAATATGCGGTCTAGGTTGGTCATAACTTTTCTTCCAAGGAGCAAGTGTCTTTTAACTTCATGTCTGTAGTCACCATCTGCAGTGATTTTGGAGCCCAAGAAAATATACTCTGCATAAATACATAGCAAATCTATTTTCTCTGGCTGCTTTTAAGATTTTCTCTTTTGTCACTGTCTCTGAGACATTTTATTACAATGTATTTTAATGTAGTTTTGTGTGTGTGTGTACTGGGTTTTGTGTGGCTTCTTGGATCTATGGGTTCATAGTTTTCATCAAATTTGGAAAAAAATACCATTATTTCTTCAAATGTTGTTTCTATCACCCTCTCTCTTTCAGGGACTCCAATTTCACATATGTTAGGCCACTTAAAGTTGTGTCACAATTCATTGAGATTCTTTTAATTTTTTTTTCAATTATGCTATCTTTGTGTGTTTAAATTTTGAATAGTTTCTATTACTCTATCATGGAAAACCAGCCAAACTTTCCTCAGTAGCAGAGAATACTTAGTTCTAAACTAAACATGGCTCTGGTACAACATGACCAATCTTAAAGACTTGCAGATATGAAAAAGTTTTCAAATAACTATGTCTTAAAATAAAGCAACAAAAGTCCACCTAGTCAAAGCTATGGTTTTTCTAGTAGTCATGTATGGATGTGAGAGTCAAACTATAAAGAAAGCTGAGCACTGAAGAATTTGTACTTTTGAACTGTGTTGTTGGAGAAGACTCTTGAGAGTCCCTTGGACTGCAAGGAGATCCAACCAGTCAATCCTAAAGGAAATCAGTCCTGAATATTCATTGGAAGGACTGATGCTGAAGATGAAACTCCAATACTTCAGGCACCTGATGTGAAGAACTGACTCACTGGAAAAGACCCTGATGCTTGGAAAGATTGAAGGCAGGAGGAGAAGGGGACGACAGAGGATGAGATGGTTGGATGGCATCACCGAGTCAACGGACATGACTTTGAGCAAGCTCTGGGAGCTGCTGATGCACAGAGAGGCCTGGCATGCTACAGTCCATGGGGTCACAAAGAGTCGGACAGGACTAAGCAACTGAACTGAATTGAAAATAAAACACAAGAATATTTATAGAAATACTGAAGTATCCAATACCTCGAAAGGTAAAATTTACAATCAAAAACATCCAATTGAAAAAAATTACCAATTATGGAAAAAGGAGGAAAAAATGTGACTTGTAATTAGAAGAAAAGTTCATCAAAACAAACCCTTAACTGAACATAGATGTTAGGATTAGCAAAGACTCTCAAATAGTTAGGATAACTATATTCCACATATTCATAAAGTTGAGACATGGAAATGTTAAAAAGATACAGATCAAATTTTTAAAGATAAAATCTAGAATGTCTGAAATGGAAAAGTAACTATATGGGATAAATTTTGGATTAGACAAGGCAGAAGAAAATAATGAACCTGATGATAGAGTAATGGAAACTGTTCAAAATTTAAACACACAAAGATAATGTAACTGAAAAAAATGAAAAGAATATCAGTGGGTTGTGACATACCTTCAAGTGGCCTAACATAGGTGAAATTAGAGCCGTTGAAAGAGAGGGGATGATAGAAACAATATTTAAAGAAATAGTGGTATTTTTTTTTCAAATTTGATGAAAATTATGATGGTGGGAAAGCTTGAGGGCAGGAGGAGAAGGGGACAAGAGAGGATGAGATGGTTGGATGGCATCACCAACTCAATGGACATAAGTGTGAATAAACTCAGGGAGTTGGACAGGGAGGCCTGGCGTGCTGCAGTCCATGGGGTCACAAAGAGTCAGACACAACTGAGAGACTCAACTGAACTGATGAACCCAGAGATCCAAGAAGCCACACGAAACCCAGTACACACACACACACACACCCCCACACACACAAACAACATTAAAGCACATTGTAATAAAATTGCTCAAAAACAATGATAAGAGAGAATATCTTGGTAGCAACCAGTGAAAATAGATATGCTACATACAGAGGAATAAAGACAAAGAAATAGCAGATTTTCTTTATAAGAAACAATGCAAAAAGATGGTGGTCAACAACTAGAAGAAAAAAAAATCAACCTAAAACTCTATGCCCCAGGAAAATACCTTTCAAACACAAAGGCAAAGAAAGAGTTTTCAACCGTGCATAACCTGGAAAATATATTTACTATCAGAAACACACCACAAGAAACGTGAAACGAAATTCTCCAGGCAAAAGGAAAATGATACCACTTAACAGTATGGATCTATGTACATAAATGAAGAGCACCAGAATAGAAACAAATATATGAGATAGTTTACTTGTGATTTAAAAATGTCAATAGATAATTATTTATTTAAACAAAAATAATTATGTAGTATAGAATTTATAACAAATAAATTATATTAAAATGCACCAATAGTACCAAGACTAAATAGGAGGAATTTGATGTATATTATTTATCTTAAATTAAACATGAGATGACATAATATCACTTAAAGATAGATTGTGATAAGTTAACAATGTGATAAGTTAACTATAAACCCTAAAGCAGCTTTAAACAAGTGAAATAAAGAATTGGATCTAATAAGCCAACAAAGAAGATAATACGGAATCATAATAAAAAAAAAATCAGTTGATCCAAAAAAAAAGAGAGAAAAAGAGTAAAAGGTAGATAAAGAATGAATGGAATAAATATAAAACAACACAAAGACAGAACTATACCTAACCACATCAACTACACCATCCCACACTGAAGGCGAATGCTATAAACAATTATTGTTAGGCAATAATTGTCAGATTATTGTCACTGGATAGTCAGGGAGGCCTGGTGTGCTGCGATTCATGGGGTCACAAAGAGTCTGACATGACTAAGCGACTGAACTGAACTGTCAGATTGGATGTAAAAGAAAGACCCAAATATCTTCAGGCTTTTTAAAACAGAAATTAGAGAGCTGATACTAAAATTCATATGGAAATGTAAAGAATCTATAACAGTCAAGATAATTCTGAATAAGAAAAACAAAGTTGGAAAATAATACTGCCTGATTTTGATATTTATTATAAAACTTCACTAATTAAGACAGAGTTGCACTGACAAAGATTGACAATTATATCAGTAGAACAGAATATAATCCAGAAATAGACCCACACACATACAGACCACTCCCTGTGTGCTAAATTGCTTCAGTTGTGTCCGACTCTTTGCAACCCAATGGACTGTAGCCCATCAGGCTCCTCTGTCCTTGAGATTCTCCAGGCAAGAATATTGGAGTGGGTAGCCATTTCCTTCTCTAGGGGATCTTCCTGACCGAGGGATCAGGCCCATGACTTTTATGTCTCCTACATTGGCAGGCTGGTTCTTTTCCACTAGCGCCACCTGGGAAGCCAATACAGAGCACTAACCTTCAACAATGGAGACGGCAGTGGCACCCCACTCCAGTACTCTCGCCTGGAAAACCCCATGGACGGAGGAGCCTGGTGGGCTGCAGTCCCTGGGGTCGCTAAGAGTCAGACATGACTGAGCGACTTCACTTTCACTTTTCACTTTCATGCACTGGAGAAGGAAATGGCAACCCACTCCAGTGTTCTTGCCTGGAGAATCCCAGGGATGGGGGAGCCTGGTGGGCTGCCGTCTATGGGGTTGCACAGAGTCAGACATGACTGAAGTGATTTAACAGCAGCAGCAGCAACCTTCAACAAAAGTACTTTAAATAAGTAGTGCTGGAAAATTTTCATATCTATATGCAATGAATGAATTTTGAATCATACCTCGTATCACATATAAAAATTGACTAAAAATGAGCTGTGAAAGTTAAAGTATTAGTCACTCAGTCATGTTTGACTCTTTGTGACCACATTGATTATAGCCCATCAGGCTACTCTGTCCATGGAATTCTGCAAGCAAGTTTATTGGAGTTAGTTGCCATAGACTACATGTAAAAATAAATAACAAAAAAGATATCATTTAGAAGAAACCACAGAAAATCGTTGTGACCTTAGGTTGGTCAAAGATTTTTTTTTTTTTTGGAACCCCATGGACTGTAAATGTTAATCCAATTCAGAACTCTCTTTTAATTTCATTTTAGCTGTAACAGGTAATGATAATCAAGATTGTACATTTTGACATGGTAACTGAAGGATAATTTGCCATCTAGAAAGTTATATTCCTGGAGAATATTTTATTGATTGACTAAAATTTGTAGTAGTGTCAAATTAGGAAGTGTTTTAAGTTGGAAAATTTTGTTTTCTAGTGCAAGAGTTAAAGTGAGTAATTTTAGCTATGCCTGAGGGAATGGACTACATTTGGACCTCTCATGTAAATGAATGGATATAAACCGATCCATATATACCACATATATGAGGATCTTACTGCTTATTCTTATCCTGTTAAGGAGAATATGCAGTATTCTGATTTACTCCATGTCTTATGCCACTGAAATCTTTGATGATCATATATGAAATGTCTTCACATTGAAGAAATTCTACATTTTTATTTTGTGTCAATAATAAACTACATTATCATGGACATAATCCCTTGCTAGCATTCACACTTATAATCACACTCATGCACATCGTGGATCTTTTTTGACAGCTTGCAAGGATCCCTATTCTCCTTTGCATGTAGCCTTCACAGTTACAAAACTGAAATTTCTTTGGCCACTTCCTCGGATGATTGTAGAGCTCAGCTTTTCAAAGGTGTTTTTTTTTTTTTTTCAATGGCTTAGACACACCTAAGAAAAATATGCGTTCTTTTCACTACTGGTTATAGGCCAAAGCTTTTAAATCCCCATTTGCCAAGAAAACAGCACTACTAAGTGTACTGTGGATCAACAAATCGAATACACTCTTGATAGTCACTTTTCTACCTCAAAAAGCCCCTATCATCTTTACATTTTCTTCTGCCCTTGTTACCCACAAATGGTCATTTGTTACCCACAGAAGAGCTACACTCATATCCCTATTCTGCTAATGAATCTCTGGCTCATATGTAGTATCTGACAGAACATACGTGATACAAATCTCACCCCATAATCATTTTTTATAAGCCTTGGAGGGACATAGTAAGTAAATAAAGATGTTCTCTTTTCCAGGAGCATTTTTGTTTATAAAAATGGTGTACATGGTGTCTTATGTTGGGTTCCGTAGAAGTAGATGGTAAATCAAGGGTTGTGTATGAGTGAAAATATGTAAGAGAAGTGTGCAAGGGAACATAGGCAGCAGAAGAGGGGGAGGAGGAGGAGACAATTGGGGGATGATTCCAGGAAGAGTCTTGTGGGGCTTCAAGTGTCAAGAGACACTTTAGAGTATGATTTATACCTCAGAGTTTGTCTCCTTTGAGAACAGGGGCTGAGTCACTGGCTAAGGAAGGGTCTGCTGCTGCTGCTGCTGCTGCTAAGTTGCTTCAGTCGTGTCTGACTCTGTGCGACCCCAGAGACGGCAGCCCACCAGGCTCCCCCGTCCCTGGGATTTTCCAGGCAAGAACACTGGAGTGGGTTGCCATTTCCTTCTCCAATGCATGACAGTGAAAAGTGAAAGTGAAGTCGCTCAGTCGTGTCTGACTCTTCGCAACCCCATGGACTGCAGCCTACCAGGCTCCTCCAGCCATGGGATTTTCCAGGCAAGAGTACTGGAGTGGGTTGCCATTGCCTTCTCCGAAGGAAGGGTCTAGGAGATAGAAAATGCCAGGCTCTTTGATGTCCTTACAATGAGGTTCTAGATGTCTCAGGGGAGTCCCTTAAAGCAAGCCAAAGTGCAGGCCACTAGAAGTGAAGACACAGAGAAGCCAGGAGAGGAACACACTCAAACACTGCAAGGATGCCAAGGGGTATGGTCAGCACCAGCAGCTTCGCTGCACAAATGTTCACCGAGCACTTGCTCTGTGGGATGGTGTGCTCTATGCTGGGAGCAAGTTGGTAGCAAGTGGGTCCATTGCACATTCCAGCTAAGTTTAAAGTGGGATTGAAAAATAAAGGATGCCTCTTAAGCCAGTAACCACACAAACGAATGGAACATTACAAACTGTTGAGTACTTTGAAAAAAAAAACTCGTGAGAACATTTTTTGGAGGCACCTGGCTTAGTCTTGGGCTCAACAGATGCTTTTCCAAGGAAACAAAAGATAGCAGTTCAGCTCCCTGGCTCTATGAAGAAAAGTGGTTTTGCTAAGTAAAAACAATTTGCACACTTTTAGGTGTCCTAAAGATCATGGCATCTGGTCCCTTCACTTCATGACAAATAGATGGGGAAACAGTGTAAACAGTGTCAGACTTTATTTTTTTGGGCTCCAAAATCACTGCAGATGGTGACTGCAGCCATGAAATTAAAAGACGCTTACTCCTTGAAAGAAAAGTTATGACCAACCTAGATAGCATATTGAAAAGCAGAGACATTACTTTGTCAACAAAGGTCCGTCTAGTCAAGGCTATAGTTTTTCCAGTGGTCATGTATAGATGTGAGAGTTGGACTGTGAAGAAGGCTGAGGGCCGAAGAATTGACGCTTTTGAACTGTGGTGTTGGAGAAGACTCTTGAGAGTCCCTTGGACTGCAAGGAGATCCAACCAGTCCATTGTGAAGGAGATCAGCCCTGGGATTTCTTTGGAAGGACTGATGCTGAAGCTGAAACTCCAGTACTTTGGCCACTTCATGCGAAGAGTTGACTGATTGGAAAAGACTCTGATGCTGGGAGGGATTGGGGGCAGGAGGAGAAGGGGACGACAGAGGATGAGATGGCTGGATGGCATCACTGACTCGATGCACGTGAGTCTGAGTGAACTCCGGGAGTTGGTGATGAACAGGGAGGCCTGGCGTGCTGCGATTCATGGGGTCGCAAAGAGTAGGACATGACTGAGCGACTGAACTGAACTGAAAGAAATTATTAAAGTCAGGCTAAACCCCATGAAAAGATTTAAATAGTAGAAAAGAGATAATATGAGGATGTAGAGCACTACAATCTAAAGGGTATGTTCATTAGATTGGGTGAACTAGGAAATACTCCACAGTCCACACTTTATACAGGCAACACAACAGAATACAAACAGCCTGAATAAGAAAGTTACATACACAGCAACAATCAGTGGTCAAGTTTTGACAAGGGTGATTTTCTGACCAAGAATAATGATAAGAATCTCCCATGGTGAAACAATATGACTGCCAGGCACCGGGCTAGGTGCTCTATTCATTACCGGTTAACTCCTAACAAATGACCCATGGGTGTGGTACCATCTTCATCCCCACTTTGCAGAAAGGAAAATAGGATGAGAGGGGGAGAAATTTGCCCAGGATCACAAAGATGCAAAGCAACTCAATGGGATCAAAATGGAAGTCTGATTTCAAAGCTGAGCCATAACTAATTTGTCAGACTGGCTGAGAAAGAAGTAACCACTTATATGAACTCTCATTGGGAAGAGAAGTAGAAACAATGGCAGGTTAAAGTCAGCAGAGTACTAGCTAATTATCCACTTCAGGCAAGAGACTGGCTAGCTAGCTAACAGACCCCTTTCCAAACAGTGCAGGTCCTCAGAGGAGTCAGTCATCCACACAGAAGTCTTACTACTGCTTGTTGCCTTGTAAGAGAGCATGCTCTGAAGCTTTCTCAGTGGTCTCAAATACATTCTACCTTATTGGACTCTTAGTTCCAACATCTTCATCACGGAACACATAGGGTCAATGCCTGAAAGTAGGTTCCTGATTGCCACGAGATCTTCACTAGAGGCTTCCCTGGTAGCTTAGCTGGTAAAGAATCCGCCCGCAATGCAGGAGACCCCGGATTGATTCCTGGGTTGGGAAGATCCTCTGGAGAAGGGATAGACTACCCTACCCACTCCAGTATTCTTGCCTGGAGGATCCCCATGGACAGAGGAGCCTGGAAGTCAACAGTCCATGGGGTCTCAAAGAGTCAGTCGCGACTGAGTGACTAAACACAGCACAGAGTCACATCAACAAAATAAGCTGTTTTTTTTTTTTTTTTTTTTTACCACAGCACAAGGCGTGGCTTCTGAGACAACACACTCACTGTCTTCCATAAGTAGCTCAAAAATGTGAATTTCACATTGTGAATCTGTCACACATAAATTACACTGGGACAATAGAATGGTTTTTTCCCTTCTCATATGGTGACTCTGAGAGATTGGTAGTGACTGCCTGGAACATTGTTGCAAAGAATTCAAGCTCAGCAGGAGGAAGCATCAGGAGCTATGGGTGAGGCCCTTGGTCAGCACTAGATGAGGGAAGAATGTACAACATTTTGGCCACACTTGATGAAGCCCTATTTCTCAAACCTATCTAATCATAAAAGAAGAGTTAAAAAGCTGGCTTAAAACTCAACATTCAAAAAATGAAGATCATGGCATCTGGTTCCATTATTTCATGGCAAATAGATGGGGAAACAATGAAAACAGTGAGAGACTTTATTTTCTTGGGCTTCAAAATCACTGCAGATGGCAACTGCAGCCATGAAATTATAAGACTCTCACTCCTTGGAAGAAAAGCTATAACAAACCTCGACAGCATATTAAAAGCTAGAGACATTACTTTATTGACAAAGGTCCATCTAGTCAAAGCTATGGTTTTTCCAATAGTCATGTATGGATGTAAGAGTTGGACCATAAAGAAATCTGAGCACCAAAGAATTGATGCTTTTGAACTGTTGTGTTGGAGAAGACTCTTGAGAGCCCCTTGGACTGCAAGGAGATCAAACCAATCAAATCCTAAAGGAAATGAGTCCTGAATATACATTACAAGGAGTGATGCTGAAGCTGAAACTCCAATACTTTGGCCACCTGATGTGAAGAACTGACTCATTGCAAGAGACCCTGATGCTGGGAAAGATTGAAGGCAGGAGGAAAAGGGGATGACAGAGGATGATATAGTTGTATAGCATCACCAATTTGATGGACATGAGTTTGAGCAAGCTCCAGAAGATGATGAAGGACAGGGAAGCCTAGCAGGCTGCAGTCCATGGGGTTGCAGAGTCAAACATGACTGAGTGACTGAACTGACTGATGGATGAACCTAAGTAAAAGAATCCAGATACAAAGGCCTTCATATTCTGTGACTCTATTCATTTAAAATATCCAGAACAGGCAAAGAGTTGGACATGACTGAGTGACTGAATTGAACTGAGCTGTTCTAATCATAAGACTCACAGGAGACTCTGGAAAAAACCACAGATTTCCAGGTCTAGGGCAAATCCACTAACCCTGCAGGCTAGGTGTCTGATAAATGACATTTTAAACTTATGATTCTTAAGATTAGGTAAGTCTGGGAAATATTGAGATAACTATTTTTATCCTATCATATATATTCTTGGGTTTTATGGAGTCAAAAAATTCTCATAGTTAAATTGTATTTGAATTGAACAGCCCTTTCTGCAGCCATATGTGTTTGTATGCCTGTGTGTGCATGTACCTGTATGCAGGTACAGGTGTATTTAACAAGGATGGGCTTTCCTACCCTTTAGCCAACCCAGAGACTAGGGATAGGATCTTCCCTTCTGTATCACCACCCCCTCCTCCAGGGGTCCAGAACTTACATCATGTTTTGAGTGTGACAGGGAGTTAGGTCGCACAGAGTCGGACATGACTGAAGCGACTTAGCAGCAGCAGCAGGGAGTTAGAAGTGTCTGGAGTAGTTCAGAGAGTCCCAGCTAATTTTCAAGTGAGAGGCAGACATCCTTTAGTTGTAGGATCACAATAGGATGCAGGCAAGAAGCTACCTAAGGAGTGCCCTTTCATTGCCTCCTCTGTAGGGCCAGCAGATGCTCCTAGTCCAAAGGCCAGAGGTCCACACTTCCCATGCAGCCCTGTTTCTGACCCCAGGCAGTTACTGGCATTCTCTCTGTAAACAGCTTTCTTTCTCCTTGAATTTCTCCAATTCCTTGACTGACCTCCTTCAAGGTACCACCTCATACCTCTCTTTCTATTCTTCAGCACAGATATACCTAATCTACAGCCTATTTTCTTTCCTCTGTGCCCATGTGTGTGTATGTGTGTGTGTGTATGTGTACAGGTGTGTGTGTGTGTATGGTGTGGTGTGTGTTTCACAAGCTTTTATACTCCACTCTCCTCCAGGCCTCTCCTCTGATTTTCCTGTCTTAGAATAAATAACAACAAACAGCAATTATTTACTGTTTATTTTTTTCTCATACTGTCATAAAAATCCTAGTCTTCCTTTAAGCAACATAAATATCTCTGCCTCTGTCTGACATTATGATCAGGAAATCCAGGGAGGAAAGAAAAGGCCAAAGTTAAATATTTCTTGCTCTTATTTTGTTATTTCTTCCTAGAACATAAGCTCCCTGAGGGCAGACACTTTGCTCGTTTTTTCGTTGTGACAGCTTCTGTAGTTGGTATACAGTATGGCATGTGTTAATAAATTTTGTAGGACCAATGCACAAACGACCATATTTCCAGCCTTAACTCCTCCAGTGCTCTTTTTTATCCATAACTCAACCAGTTTTTCAAGGCCCAGGTTAAGTCTTCCTCTTCCAAGAAGCCTTCCCTGCATATCCTATTTTTCTCGAACTCCTCTAGCAATTTTCTCTTTATTTCACACTACCTCCTTGTTTGCTATTTCAATAACTTTTAGCTAATTTATTTTTTGAAAGCAAATAACATTTTCAACAACTTTACAATAAATATTGTAGTGACTTTCATTCAAGTTGTTTCTTAGAAATCCTTAAAGCAGACCAATGGCACCATTCCAAGAGTCTAATTCAAGAAAAGTAAGTTGGGTGAAAACAATGCTCTCTGGGTACACAGCCCTTTGACTCTTTGACTTGTCATTATTCTTTTATTTTTAATATGTGTCATATTTCCTTCTCACTTCCTTCATGAACAAAGGATTGTGTGTTTTGCCCTACAGAGATGAGCGTGGCTCGAGGCACGTAGTAAATTCCTACTGATTACTTGATTGATTTTAAAGACACAAGGGTTACTTTAGAGATTCTGAGGTTCTTCACATGGCTGACTGTGGTAAATGTGTCCTTCCTAATTGACAGGAAGGTCCCCTCAGTCTTGTGTTGTGGTTATAATGTTCTGTGAACAATAAAATAAAATGTGTATGACTGTAAACACATCTGCGCTCCCATCCTTCATCGGAATAGAAATAATAAAGCCTACGAAAATGATTCATTCAGGCTTAAGGGGATGTTTCTATTTGTTCTGAAATGTGGCCTTTGACTAGGAGAAAATTAAAATTCTAGGATGCTTGGGCTCTTGAATGTTCTTTTCCTTTTCTAAACTTTGTCTCAGTTCAGAGCTGCCTTAGCAATTTTTTGCCAGCAACTGAAAGGAAGAGATTATTTTTGCCACAGCATTTGTCTCCATTTCAGCAATGAAAACAAATGTTCAAAAGGTACTGGCAGAACAACTCAAATCTGAAGAGGTAATTTTTCTTACACATCAATCGTTAATATTGAAAAATGAGGCAATAATATTGATGGGATGTTATCCTAAACTCTAGTAAACTACAGAACATTTTGATTAAAAGAAGCAAAAACTAAAGAGAAATAAAAAAGGGCATCATTAAGCAAGGAAGCCTGTTTCAGTGAGAGAAAAAGGCTTTGATTATTTGCCCCAAGATCCAGTAGTGTTGGTTGGGAAGGAAATGATGAGGGTTTGTGTAAGTAACCCAAGCCCAGTCCCCTTCTACCACAAATCTCTCATCTCAGAATTTTATATTCCTGAGCTCTAATGCTCTTTGCTGGTAAAGCACACACATGTATGTTGTTAGTGGTTTCTCTACAATTATAAAACAATTAGGGTTGTTGAGCTTTCTTCTAATGGAGGACACATAGACATGTACTTCAACTAAGATTTAAAAAGAATCATGGACATTTGAAGGGCAGCGGCTTTTAGGTGTGAGTCTTTTCTCAATTTTTTGCTGGTTTATTTGTTTACACAAATAATATAGTCCTTGGTTTGATAATTTATAGGAAAGAATCATTTCATAAATATGTTCTAACCTGAAAAACTTCGTGCATGTGGTGAATAGGTCACCTCAACCCAGATGAATTTTACAAGGGTTTTGAGTCTCCAGAGATTCAGACAATTTCTAGGTGCTTGGACTCTGGATAAGTTTCAGTGGACAAGGTAAAAATCATCTTTCACGGCAATATGTGCTCTTGACATTGGGACTAGTCTCTTAATTCTTTTGCCTACAGGGGACTCTAGCCAGATCTTAATGGCACAGTATTTTCCATATCCTCATCTCCTCAGTCAACTGGTAAAAGTAATCCAAGACTGTAAGCAAAAAAAAAGAAAAGCATCATTATCTTTTGGTCAATCTGGATAAACTTAAAAATGAGAAACAGGAGCCAATAATAAACCATAAAATTCCCAAACTGTAGTTAAAGTAGCCCCTCTTTGGACTCAGAATTTCACAGAAAGTTACAGAAAAAATGCTGCAGAAAGGATTCCTTGTTTTCATTCACAAGAAAAAAAATCACTGTGATAACTTTTCTGGTTAAAAGATATATTTGGGGGAAAGATACTGCCAAACCAATGCAAAACCAAGTCATAATATCCAGTACCTTGGGAAAAATAGATTTTAGTTTCTTCATTGAACCATACCTAGGGGAAAAAATTCTAAGATCAACTAGAAAGAAGAAAAACACTTAAAAGTAAATTTCCATTTTCCTTATCATTAAAATGGAGATAATTATATTGGCAATGAAAATAAGCACTGAACAGGGACAGGCCAGAGTGACAAAATCCTGACAGCATCAGTATAAAGTAAGAGAAAACTAAGGAGTAGGTCTAATTGGTTTTGACCCTACAATATGTTTGGTAATTGTGTCCTATTCTTTATCTATATTTTTGTTTCACAGTCATCTTTACATATTTCTTTCACCAGCTTATCTGGTGTCATAGTAGAGAAGTGTAGACAATTTGGATAGTATGATGAAAGTAAAGTTCAATACTGTAATGAGCAATATTGCATAGGAACCTGGACTGTTAGGTCCATTAATCAAGGCAAATTGGAAGAGGTCAAACAGGAAATAGCAAGAGTGAACATTGACATTTTAGGAATAAGCGAATTAAAATGGACTGGAATGGGTGAATTTAACTCAGATGATCATTATATCTACTACCATGGGCAAGAATCCCATAGAAGAAATAGAGTCATAGCCAACATCATAGTCAACAAGAGTCCAAAATGCAGTACTTGGATGCAGTCTCAAAAATGACAGAATGATTTCTGTTTGTTTCCAAGGCAAACGATCCAATATCACAATAATCCAAGTCTGTGCCCCAACCAGTAACGCTGAAGAAGCTGAAGTTGAATGGTACTATGAAGACCTACAAGACCTTATAGAACTAACACCCCCCAAAAATGTCCTTTTCACTATAGGGGATTGGAGTGCAAAAGTAGGAAGTCAAAAAATACCTGGAGTAACAGGCAAATTTAGCCTTGGAGTATGGAATGAAGCAGGGCAAAGGCTAATAGAGTTCTGCCAAGAGAATGCACTGGTCATAGCAAACACCCTCTTCCAACAAGACAAGAGAAGACCCTATACATGGACATCACTGTACTCAGACTGATTATATTCTTTGCAGCCAAAGACGAAGAAGCTCTATACAGTCAGCAAAAGCAAGACTGGGAGCTGACTGTGGTTCAGATCATGAACTCCTTATTGCCAAGTTCAGACTTAAACTAAATAAAGTAGGGAAAACCACTAGACCATTCAGGTATGACCTAAATCAAAACCCTTATGATTATACAGTGGAAATGACAGATAGATTCAAGGAATTAGATCTGATAGACAGAGTGCCTGAAGAACTATGGATGGAGGTTGGTGACATTATACAAGAGGCAATGATCAAGACTATCCCCAAGAAAAAGAAATGCAAAAAGGCAAAATGGTTGTCTGAGGAGGCCTTACAAACAGCTATAAAAAGAAGAGAAGTGAAAGGCAAAGGAGGAAATGAAAGATATACCTGTTTGAATGCACAGTTCCAAAGAATAGCAGGGAGAGATAAGAAATCCTTCCTCAGTGATCAATGCAAAGAAATAGAGAAAAAAACAATAGAATGGGAAAGACTAGAGATTGCTTCAAGAAAATTAGAGATACCAAGAGGATATTTCATCGAAAGATAGGTACAATAAAGGACAGAAATGGTATGGACCTAACAGAAGCAGAAGTATTAAGAAGAGGTGGCAAGAATACACAGAACTATACAAAAAATATCTTCATGACACAGATAATCATGATGGTATGAACACTCACCCAGAACCAGACATCCTGGAATACGAAGTCAAGTGGGCCTTAGGAAGCATCACTATGAACAAAACTAGTGGAGATGATGGAATTCCAGTTGAACTATTTCAAATCCTAAAAGATGATGCTGTGAAAGTGCTGCACTCAATATGCCAGCAAATTTGGAAAACTCAGCAGTGGCCACAGGACTGGAAAAGGGCAGTTTTCATTCCAATTCCAAAGAAAGGCAATGTCAAAGAATGCTCAAACTACCACACAATTGCAGTCATCTCACATGCTAACAAAGTAATGCTCAAAATTCTCCAAGCTAGGTTTCAACACTACATAAACTGAGAACTTCCATATGTTCAAGGTGGATTAAAAGTCAGAGGAACCAGAGATCAAATTGCCAACATCTGCTGAATCATAGAAAAAGCAAGAGAATCCCAGAGAAATATCTTCTTCTGCTTCATTGATTATGTTAAAGCCTTTGACTGTGTGGATCACAAAAAGCTATGGAAAATTCTTAAAGAGACAGAAATACCAGACCACCTGACCTGCCTCCTGAGAAATCTATAGGCAGGTCAAGAAGCAACAGTTAGAACTGGACATGGGATAACAGACTGGTTTCAAATCAGGAAAGGAGTACATCAAGGCTGTATATTGTCACTCTGCTTATTTAACTTATACACAGAGTATATCATGAGAAATGCTGGACTGGATGAAGCACAAGCTAGAATCAAGATTGCCAGGAGAAATATCAATAACCTCAGATATGCAGATGACACCACTCTTAAGACAGAAAGTGAAGAAGAATTAAAGAGTCTCTTGATGAAAATGAAAGAGGAGAGTGAAAAAGTTGGCTTAAAACTTAACATTCAGAAAACTAAGATCATGGCATCTGGTCCCATCACTTCATGGCAAATAGATGAGGAAACAGTGGAAACAAGGACAGACCTTATTTTTGGGGGTTCCAAAATCATTGCAGATGGTGACTGCAGCCATGAAATTAAAAGACGCTTGCTTCTTGGAAGAAAAGTTAGGACCAACCTACACAGCATATTATAAAGCAGAGACATTACTTTGCCAACCAAGATCTGTCTAGTCAAAGCTATGGTATTTCCAGCAGTCATGTATGGATGTGAGAGTTGGACCATAAAGAAAGCTGAGTGCTGAAGAATTGATGCTTTTGAACTGTGGTGTTGGAGAAGACTCTTGAGAGTCCCTTGGACAGTAAGGAGATCCAACCAGTCCATCCTAAAGAAAATCAGTCCTGAATATTCACTGGAAGGACTGATGCTGAAGCTGAAACTCCAATACTTTGGCCACCTGATGCGAAGAACTGACACATTTGAAAAGACTCTGATGCTGGGAGGGATTGGGGGCAGGAGGAGAAGGGGACGACAGAGGATGAGATGGTTGGATGGCATCACCGACTCAACGGACATGAGTTTGAATAAACTCGTGTTTATGAGGCCTGGGCGTGCTGCAGTCCATGGGGTCGCAGAGTTGGACGTGACTGAGTGAGTGAACTGAACTTACAAGCTTGGCTTCTGTAACAAAGATCCTAAAATAACAATGGCTTAATCAGAGTAGAAATGCATTTCTCTTTTGTATCACAGTCTGAATATAACAGTGATGGTGTCAGGGACTCAGACTAATTGTTTGCTCTGTCAACCTCAACCCTCATCTTCCATTTGTGCCCTAAAACAGCTACTCTACTTCCGCCTTCACCTGAGAAGAGACCCATTCCATTAATGGCAGGTTTCAGAATCTTTGCATATCATTTCGATTCATACTCTTTTGGCTGTAGCTTGGTCACGTAACCACACTTTGGCTGAATGTGTGACCGGAAATGTAATCTTTGAACTGGAAGTATATGCCTCTGGTAACTGCATGGGTCTCTTACTTTTCATGCTCCATTTGCTATTGGTCCTTTGGCATTTCACCTGACTTTCAGGATTCTTATTGTTTTAGGGACAAAACTTACTTTCAGACACACTTTATGTGCTTTGGTAAGAGTTCATGGTGCTTCCCATCTATTTATTGGTCAATCACCAATATTAAGCATCTTAAAGCCAAAAGTGAAGTTGCTCAGTCGTGTCCGACTCTTTGTGACCCTGGACTGTAGCCTACCAGGCTTCTCCGTCCATGGGATTTTCCAGACAAGAGTAATAGAGTGGGTTGCCATTTCCTTCTCCAGGGGCTCTTCCTGATCCGGGGATCGAACCCAGGTCGATCGAACCCACAATGCAAGCAGATGCTTTACCCTCTGAGCCACCAGGGAAGGCACTAATGGTACTATTTGCCCTTGCTTTCTAGTTCTTCCCTGATGGATACCTCTGACATTAGCCTAAGATTTTAGTTTATTTTTGCTTGCCATAATGTTTATTATAGTACTCAAGTCCTACTAAATTTTCACTCTAAATTGCCCCTTAGGGTCTTCAGTTATTAGATTCGCTGTGCTCGTGTGTGTGTGTGTGTGTGTGTGTGTATTTGTGTGCACGCTTGTGTGTTTGTGTGTGAGAGAATAAAAGTTTTATTGGTGAGTGTGCGATGGCCTTGGTTGGAGTAGGCATGAGCTTGGTAATTTGAAAGATCAACTAGAAAATCTGGGCAAGATTTTTAAAATATTTGGAGATATCCCAAAGAAAACAGCCAGTGGAAAATATTAGAGCTGTATTCTAAGAGAACAAAGCTAAAAGGTCAAGCATTTAGGTTCACTTTTCTCCTAAAGGCCTCTACAACTTCGCCCAGAACCTGAGCAGAGTATTCCTCACACACACAGATGTGTCCTCTTTGTAATAATTCATCAAGCTCTAACCCTGGAGGAAGGCATGGCAACCCACTCCAGTATTCTTGCTGGGAAAATCCCATGGCCAGAGGAGCCTGGAGGGCTACAGTCCATGGTGTCCCAAAGAGTCAGACATGACTAAAGTGATAGAGCACAGAGCACATCACACTATAAAATAAGAATCTGTATAATTTCAATGTGTTATATACTTAAAAAATTTAAAAGAAGTCATGTTTGAAATCAAACAAATGAAAGAAATCATATAGAAAACAATATAACACCTGTGGGCCCAAGATTAAAAATTATTCTATCATTTAAACAATTTTATTTATTTATAATAGACATTTTGGATATAACCAGAGTTCTACCCTCATTTGTGTTTTGCCTCCTTACAGAAAACGTCATACAGAATTTGATATATCATTCTTATGCAAAGATTTGTGATTTTACTATACATATAATAAGCATAAAGATATGTCTGATGATGAAAGTAAAGTCCAATGTTGTAAAAATCAATACTGCAAAGGAAGCTGGAATGTTAGGTCCATGAACCAAGGTAAATAGGACATGGTCAAGCAGGAGACAGCAAGAATATCTTAGGAATCAGTGAACTAAAATGGATGGGAATGGGTGGATTTACTTCAAATGACCACAGGTGAGGAAAGAAGAGAAGCAAAAGGCAAGGGGAAAAGGGAAAGATAACTCTGAATGCAGAGTTCTAGAGAACAGCAAAGAGAGATAAGTAGGCCTTCTTAAGTGAATAATGCAAAGAAATAGAGAAAAACAATAGAATGGGAAAGACTAGAGATCTCTTCAAGAAAATTAGAGATACCAAGGGAATATACATGCAAACATGGGCACAAAACAGAGCAGAAACAGCATAGACCTAAGAGAAGCAGAAGATATTAAGAAGACATGGCAGTAATGCACAGCAGAACTATACAAAAAAGGCCTAATGACTCAGATAACAACAGTGGTGTGGTCATTCACCTAGAGCCAGACATCTTAGCGTACAAAGTCAAGAGGGCCTTAGGAAGCTTTATTACAAACAAAGCTAGTGGAGGTGATGGAATTCCAGCTGAGCTATTTCAAATTCTAAAAGATGATGCTATGAAAGTGCTATACTCAATGTCACAAATGTGGAAAGCTCAGCAGTGGTCACAGGACTGGAAAAGGTCAGTTTTCATTCAAATTTCAAAGAAATTTCAAATACCAAAGAATGTTCAAACTATCATACAGTTGTGTTCATTTTCACTGCTAGTAATTTTATGCTCAAAATCCTTCAAGCTAGGCTTCGGCAGTATGTGAACTGAGAACTTCCAGATGTACAAACTGGGTTTAGAAAAGGCAGAGGAACCAGAAATCCAGTTGCCACCATTCATTTGATCACAGAAAAAGCAAGAGAATTCCAGAAAAAAAATCTACTTATGCTTCACTGAGTATGAAAACGTCTTTGACTGTGTTGATCACAAAAAAATTCTGGAAAATTCTTTAAGAACTGGGTATACCAGACCATTTTACTTGTCTCCTGAGAAACCTGTATGCAGCTCATGAAGCAACAGTTAGAATCAGACATGAAACAACAGACTGGTTCCAAATAGGAAAAGGAGTACGTCAAGGCTGTATATTGTCACCCTGCTTATTTAACTTATATGCAGAGTACATCATGAGAAATGCTGGGCTGGAAGAAGCACAAGCTGGAATCAAGATTGCCGGGAGAAATATCAATAACTTCAGATATGCAGATGGCACCACCCTTATGGCAGAAAGTGAAGAGGAACTAAAAAGCCTCTTGATGAAAGTGAAAGAGGAAAGTGAAAAAGTTGGCTTAAAGCTCAACATTCAGAAAACTAAGATCATGGCATCTGGTCCCATCACTTCATGGCAAATAGATGGGGAACAGTGGAAATAGTGTCAGACTTTATTTTTCTGGGCTCCAAAATCACTGCAGATGGTGACTGCAGCCATGAAAGTAAAAGACGCTTACTCCTTGGAAGGAAAGTTATGACCAACCTAGATAGCATATTCAAAAGCAGAGACATTACTTTGCCAACAAAGGTTCGTCTAGTCAAGGCTATGGTTTTTCCAGTGGTCATGTACAGATGTCAGAGTTGGGCTGTGAAGAAAGCTGAGTGCCGAAGAATTGATGCTTTTGAACTGTGGTGTTGGAGAAGACTCTTGAGAGTCCCTTGGACTGCAAGGGGATCCAACCAGTCCATTCTGAAGGAGATCAGCTCTGGGATTTCTTTGGAAGGACTGATGCTGAAGCCGAAACTCCAGTACTTTGGCCACCTCATGCTAAGAGTTGACTCATTGGAAAAGACTCTGATGCTGGGAGGGATTGGGGGCAGGAGGAGAAGGGGATGACAGAGGAAGGGATGGCTGGATGGCATCACTGACTCGATGGATATGAATTTGGGTAAACTCCGGGAGTTGGTGATGGACAAGGAGGCCTGGTGTGCTGCAATTCATGGAGTCGCAAAGAGTCGGACATGACTGAGCGACTGAACTGAACTGAACTGGAAATTACTATGTGTGTGCTCAGTTGCTCAGTTGTGTCTGACTCTTTGTCAGACTGTGGCCCATCAGGCTCCTCTGTCCATGGGATTTTCCAGGCAGGAATACTGGAGTGGGTTGCCATTTCCTTCTCCAAAAGTCATATATTAAAGCCCCCAGTGTGTCTCTGTTTGAAAGTGAGGCCTCTGAGGAACTAATTAAGTTTAAACGAGGTCATAAGGGTAGAACCCTGATCCAACTGGTTTATTGTCCTCATGAGAAGAGACACTAGAGCTTCCTTTCTCTCTCTCTGTCTCTCTGCAAGCAGGCACCAATAAAAGGTCATGTGAGGACATAGCAAGAAGGCAGCCATCTACAAGCCAGGAAGAAAGATCTTACCAGAAATGGACCCTGACAGCTTTTTAACCTCGGAGTTTCAGCCTCAAAAATTATGAGAAAAGATATTTTTTCTGTTTAAGCCACCCAGTCTGCTATTTTGTTATGGCAGCCAAAACAGACTAATACAACTGGAATAAGATAAAGTATAACTTGTAAACATCAAGTAGTTGAATTCCGTGTTTTTAACCCAATCTGGTAGTCCTTGTTTTTTAACTGATGAGGTTAATTCACTTAAACTTATTCTCTCCCTGACAGTTTTCATTTCTATCACTATGTCTTATGCTTTCTATATCACATATTTTTCTTTATTATTTTCCCTCTTCTCAAAACAAGTATCTGACTGAATTATTGTCCTTAATTCTTTCTTTCCTTTCATCAGGCTGGGAAATTATACCCTTTAATGTTTATGATGTTATGGTTTATGCTTTGATTTTTAAAATGCTTGCCTTCTGAACAAAGTTCAAAGTGAATCAATAATTTTACCACATTTCCAAATATTACAAGGACTTTAGAAACTTTAACTCTGATTTCTCCCTCTTCTCTTATATGTCATTTTCTCAGATTTTTATTTCAACTTTGTTTTTATGAATCTCACATTGTTCATAATTATTGTCATTTTTTATATTGTTAACATGTGTTTAGGTTTACCCTATGTTTGCCAATTATTTTGCCCACGATTGCTTTTGGAAACCTCTCTTCCTTCTGGGTCCAATTTTCTTTTTTCTGAGGTAAATACTTTAATAATTGCTTTAGCAAGGGTATGTGGGTGGTAAAGTCTCCATGTCTTTTTGGTTTAAATTGTCTTTATTATGCTTTCACTCTTGACTGATGGTTTGTCTGATTTATAATTCTAGATTGACAGCTATTTTTCTCAGCAATGTGACAATATTAGCCAATTGTACTCTAGTTCTATTGTTACCATGAGGAATCAATTGTAAATCGTTTTTCCTTTATTTATCTTACTTAAAAGTTTTATTCTGGGACCTAAGGATTCACATTTTTCATCAAGTTCATAAAATTATTTTGTTACTATTAGACTATTCATTCTTTTTCTTTTCCCTCTTAAACTTTTAATAGATATATAATAGATATTCTCATTCTCTCTTCATGTCACTGAATCTCCCTTTCATATTTTTAATTTATCTTCCTCAATTGCATTTTACTTAATTTTCTTAGATCTATCTTCTAGTTCAATATTTTTGCTTCAGCTGTTTCTAATTTGCTCCATAAGCCATTTGGTTATTGCTTAATTTTTAAAGTTCCATTTGATTCAATTTAATCCAATGGTTCTTGGCATTTGTTTCTTTTGTATTTTTTATTATGTTTAATTATTTGAACACAATAATTTTATGTTTGCCATTAGAATATGCTATAATGTGAAAATATTGATCTAACACTTCTACCTGTTACATATTTAGTTTCTTATCCATCTTGGATTGTTTACTTGTAAAAGTTGAACTCCAGCTGCATTTCATCAGAGGGAGTCATGGAGCAGATGTGCTGTGGAGTGGCCCTGTGTTCACGTCTGGCAAGTGCTCCAGAATTATCGTTGGTAAGTACAGGAGCACACCGGTATTCACTTCTCAGTGTGAGGATATCAAAACCCTGAGGGCCCTGAGGAGAGTGTAAATGCAAACCCCACCTTTGTGTGTGGAGCAGACCCAAATTATAAACCATCTGGGAACTCAGGCAAAGACAGATGAACCTTTCTGTGGCCTTCCTATGTCACTGCACACAGCACTTCGGTCCTGTACTTTACTCCAGAAGAGACTTTTAAAGCTTCCAGTTCTCTCCTAAGAGGCTTAAGGATTCATTCTGCTACCCTGAGGGTCTTAAAGCTCTTAGGACACTTGAACCAGGAAAATCCTAACATCTGGTTTCCATCCCACATGCTTTCACCTGGAGTTAACCACCAAGGGAAGTCTCAACAGTGGGATTGTGCTCTGCTTGTCCAATTGCCTGATACCTGAGAATTGTTCTTACTTTTCCTGTTATCTCAACTATGCATTTTGAATAATGTTATATTTTGTGTACTTGGGGGAAAGGATTCAGGTAAATGAATCCACATTATTTAAGGAACAAGAAGCCTTGAACCTGTTTCTTTAAATGTCTCAAATTTTGAAGAGTTTGATGGCTGATACAAAGTTACTTTATTATTTAGGCCACCTAAATAACACTCAAGAAAAAGTAACATTAGTTTAGGCATAATGATTACAAGGTCAGGTCTTGATGTTTCCCTAGAGTCTACCTTCTAGGAAGTATGTTCTTATATTCAGTAATCCTGTTAGTGGCTTGAATCACTGCATAAGCATGTATGTTTCATTGAAAACTCAAGTTTTCATGAATTTAAAGAAACTGTATCCCAACTGAGGGGCTCAAATTAACATAGGAATATTTTATGTTCACTAACCACGTCACACATTAATTTGAATCTGTGCTTTTTACCCTGGTGTCTCAGATAGTAAAGAATCTACCTGCAATGCAGGAGATGAGTTTGATCCCCAGGTTGGGAAGGTCCCCTGGAGAAGGAAATGGTAACCCACTCCAGTATTCTTGTCTAGAGAATTCCATGGGCAGAGCAGACTGGCGGGGTACAATCCATGGAGCTGTAAGAGTTGGACATGACTGAGTGACTCACACACACACACACACACACACACACACAAGCACATCCCAATTGAGAGGCTCAAATTAACATGTGGAATATTTTATGTTCACTAACATTAATTTGAATCTATGCTTTTTACCCTGAGAACGTGAAGCAAGCTGGGGTTTCACAGCTATTTAAATCTCCTCTAAATAAGCAGAGTTGTGGGACATCCTTGGTGGTCCAGTGGCTAAGATTCCATGCACCACTGATCTTGGTGCAGATTCAATGACCAAGATCCCACATACCACATGGCACAAGCAAAGAAAGAAGAACTGTATTCCTGAAACAAAAAGGAATATACTGGCAAGAGAAGACTCACGTTGAGTTGATAACACATGGGTCAAATGCCTCTCTTCTTAGTTTATAATCATCTTTAAGGTAGGCAAAGTAGTGTACAAATTATCTTCGAAACTCTGAAGTAAAACATCAAGCTTGTACACGGTGGATGCTACATAGCTGTGGAAAGAAGAGAGGAGAGAGAGTGTGACGATGGCAGGAAAGGAGGAAAAGATGTAAGAAGGAAAGAAGGGGGAAGGAGAAAGGAGGCAACTTTGTTCATCAATATGATACCCATAAAGAAAAAGGAAACCTAACTCACTTCTAGAACCTGGGCATCTGGGGCATAAATGCAGATGTCCTTAAGTATTACTTTAAATGTTTCAGTTCAGTGAGATCATACAGATTCCACCAATATGATTAAAGATTTTAGCTCCATGCACCCACTCCAGTGTTCTTGCCTGGAGAATCCTGGGGACGGGGGAGTGTGGTGGGCTGCTGTCTATGGGGTTACACAGAGTTGGACATGACTGAAGCAACTTAGCAGCAGCAACAGCAGCAGCAAAGTTTACATAAAAATCTCTTGAGCTACATGTCTAAACTGGAATTTGGGAGGCAGTCCTAAGATGGCAGAGGAATAGGACGGGGAGACCACTTTCTCCCCCACAAATTCATCAAGAGAACATTTAAACACTGAGTAAATTCCACAAAACGACTTCTGAATGCTGGCAGAAGACATCAGGCACCAAGAAAAGCAGCCCATTTTCTTCAAAAGGAGGTAGGAAAAATATAAAAGACAAAAAAAGAGACAAAAGAGGTAGGGACGGAGCTGTGTCCTGGGAATGGAGTCTTAAAAAGAGAGAAGTTTCCAAACACCAGAAAACACTCTCACTGCCGAGCCTGTGGCGAGCCTTGGAAGCACAGAGGGCAACATAATAGGGAGGAAAAATAAGTAAATAATGAAAACCCACAGATTACGAGCCAAACGGTAACTCCCCCATCGGAGAAGCAGCGCAGACGCCCGCACCTGCCACTAGCAAGCAGGGTCTGGGCAGGGAGGCACGGGCTGCCTTGCTTAGAGTAAGGCTTGGGCCTGAATGCCCCGAGGCTAATCAGAGCGAACTAATATGGGCTAGCAAACCAGACTGTGGGATATCCACCACGTGAAAAGCCCTAAGATACCGCCAGACCCGCGCACAGAACAAAGTGCTGAACAGAACTAGCTGGCTGCAGACCATCCCCCTCTGGTGACAGGCAGCCAGAGCCAGAAGGGGGCAATTGCAGCCCCAGAGAGACATTATCTACCTAACTGCAAGCAGGCTTCTTTGCTAACTAAGACTTCTTGGGGTTCTGGACAGTCATCAGCTGCCTGAGAAGGTGGGCCGGTTGTACACCCAGAAAACTGAGCGGCAGGGATGGGAAAGGCAATACGTCGCACTAACTATGCTCGCCAAACATCTCATCACCTGAGATTCTCCGAGCTGGGAAGGGCACAAAATGCAGGCCCAACGGAGTCTGCGCCTCTGAGGACTACCCGAGTGCCTGAACCTGAGTGGCTTAGACCTGGGAGGTGCATGCAGCCCAGGGCTGGCCTCAGACAATTCCCTGCGGAGCAACCTAGAGCCTGAGCTCTGGGCAGGGAGGGTGCACGCGCCGTGAAGAGGGGGGGAGGGGGGCAGGCCCAGTGCGGCTGAGTTAGTTGTTTGCAGCGTCCCTCCTTCCCCACAGCGCGACTGAACAAGTGAGCCTAAAGAAAGTGTCCACCACCGCCCCTATGTGTCAGAGTGGAAATCAGACACTGAAGAGACCAGCAAACAGAAGCTAAAACCGAGGGAACCACCTTGGAAGTGACAGGTGCAATAGATTAAAACCCTGTAGTTAGTACCAACTACATACGAAGGGGCCTATAGATCTTGAGAAATACAAGCCAGACCAAGGAACTATCCGAAAATGAACTGACCCCACACTGCCCACAACAACACCAGAAAAAGTCCTAGATATATTTTCACTATTTTTACGATCATTCATTTCTTTTAAAAAATTTTTAAAAAAAATTTTAAGTCCTCTATTATTCCTTTAATTTTCATTTTTATAACCTACTATTACTTATCAAAAAAGATCATTTTTTAAAGCAAACTTCATATACATATATATTTTTTAATAACTTTTGTGACTTTTTTTTTCTTCTTCTTCTTCTTTTCTTTAATGTTGTATTTTTGAAAATCCAACCTCTACTCTAGAATTCTAATCTTTGCTTTTTGGTATTTGTTATCAATTTTGTACCTTTAAGAACCCAATCTTCAGTACCCATTTTTACTTGGGAGCGAGATTACTGGCTTGACTGCTGTCTCCCTCTTTGGACTCTCCTTTTTCTCCACCAGGTCGCTTCTGTCTCCTCCCTCCCCCTTCTCTTCTCTACCCAACCCTGTGAATCTCTGTGTGTTCCAGATGGTGGAGAACACTTAGGGAACTGATTACTGGCTGGATCTGTCTCTCTCCTTTTCATTCCCCCCTTTTATCCTCCTGGCCACCTCTATCTCCTTCCTCCCTCTTCTCTTCTCTGTATAACTCCATGAACATCTCTGAGCAGTCCAGACTGTGGAGCACACATAAGGAAGTGATTACTGGCTAGCTTGCTCTCTCCTCTTTTGATTCCACCTCATCTCATTCAGGTCACCTCTAACTCCCTCCTCCCTCTTCTCTTCTCCATGTAACTCTGTGAACCTCTCTGGGTGTCTCTCACTGTGGAGAAACTTTTCATCTTTAACCTAGACGTTTTATCAGTGGTGCTATATAGAAGGAGAAGTCTTGAGACTACTGTAAAAATAAGACTGAAAACCAGAAACAGGAGGCTTGAGTCCAAATCCTGAGAACATCAGAGAACACCTGACTCCCGGGAACATTAATCAATAGGAGCTTATCAAACCCCTCCATACCTACACTGAAACCAAGCACCACAAAAGGGCCAACAAGTTCCAGAGCAAGACATACCACGCAAATTCTCCAGCAACACAGGAACACAGCCCTGAGCTTCAATATACAGGCTGCCCAAAGTTACTCCAAACCACTGACATCTCATAACTCATTACTAGACACTTCATTGCACTCCAGAGAGAAGAAATCCAGCTCCACCCACCAGAACACCGACACAAGCTTCCCTAACCAAGAAACCTAACCAAGCCACTGATACAACCCCACCTACAGCGAGGAACCTCCATAATAAAGATAACTCCACAAACTGCAAGAATACAGAAAGGCCACCCCAAACTCAGTAATATAAACAAGATGAAAAGACAGAAGAATACCCAGCAGGTAAAGGAACAGGATAAATGCCCACCAAACCAAACAAAAGAGGAAGAGATAGGGAATCTACCTGATAAAGAATTCTGAATAATGATAGTGAAAATGATCCAAAATCTTGAAATAAAAATGGAATCACAGATAAATAGCCTAGAGACAAGGACTGAGGAAATGCAAGAAAGGTTTAACAAGGAACTAGAAGAAATAAAAAAGAGTCAATATATAATGAATAATGCAATAAATGAGATCAAAAACACTCTGGAGGCAACAAATAGTAGAATAACAGAGGCAGAAGATAGGATTAATGAATTAGAAGATACAATGGTAGAAATAAATGAATCAGAGAGGAAAAAAGAAAAACAAATTAAAAGAAATGAAGACAATCTCAGAGACCTCCAGGACAATATTAAACGCTACAACATTCAAATCATAGGAGTCCCAGAAGAAGACAAAAAGAAAGACCGTGAGAAAATACTTGAGGAGATAATAGTTGAAAACTTCCCTAAAATGGGGAAGGAAATAATCACCCAAGTCCAAGAAACCCAGAGAGTCCCAAACAGGATAAACCCAAGGCAAAACACCCCAAGACACATATTAATCAAATTAACAAAGATCAAACACAAAGAACAAATATTAAAAGCAGCAAGGGAAAAACAACAAATAACACACAAGGGGATTCCCATAAGGATAACAGCTGATGTTTCAATAGAAACTCTTCAGGCCAGGAGGGAATGGCAGGACATACTTAAAGTGATGAAAGAAAATAACCTACAGCCCAGATTACTGTACCCAGCAAGGATCTCATTCAAATATGAAGGAGAAATCAAAATCTTTACAGACAAGCAAAAGCTGAGAGAATTCAGCACCACCAAACCAGCTCTCTAACAAATGCTAAAGGATATTCTCTAGACAGGAGACACAAAAATGGTGTATAAAGTCAAACCCAAAAGAATAAAGTAAATGGCAATGGGATCATACTTATCAATAATTACCTTAAATGTAAATGGGTTGAATGCTCCAACCAAAAGACAAAGACTGGCTGAATGAATATAAAAACAAGACCCCTATATATGTTGTCTACAACAGACCCACCTCAAAACAGGGGACACATACAGACTGAAAGTGAAGGGCTGAAAAAAGATATTCCATGCAAATAGAGATCAAAATAAAGCAGGAGTAGCAATACTCATATCAGATAAAATAGACTTTAAAACAAAGGCTGTGAAAAGAGACAAAGAAGGACACTACATAATGATCAAGAAGAAGATATAACAATTATAAATATATATGCACCCAACATAGGAGCACCGCAATATGTAAGACAAAGGCTAACAAGTATGAAAGGGGAAATTAACAATAACACAATAATAGTGGGAGACTTTAATACCCCACTCACACCTATGGATAGATCAACTAAACAGAAAATCAACAAAGAAACACAAACTTTAAATGATACAATAGACCAGTTAAACCTAATTGATATTTATAGGACATTTCACCTCAAAACAATGAATTTCACATTTTTCTCAAGCACACACAGAACCTTCTCCAGGATAGATCACATTCTGGGCCATAAATCTAGCCTTGGTAAATTCAAAAAAATTGAAATCATTCCAAGCATATTTTCTGACCACAATGCAGTAAGATTAGATTTCAATTACAGGAGTAAAACTATTAAAAATTCCAACATATGGAGGCTGAACAACACACTGCTGAATAACCAACAAATCACAGAAGAAATCGTAAAAGAAATCAAAATATGCATAGAAGCGAATGAAAATGAAAACACAACTGAGAACCTATGGGACACTGTAAAAGCAGTGCTAAGGGGAAAGTTCATAGCAATACAGGCATACCTCAAGAAACAAGTCAAATAAATAACCTAATTCTACACCTAAAGCAACTAGAAAAGGAAGAAATGAAGAACCCAGGGTTAGTAGAAGGAAAGAAATTTTAAAAATTAGGGCAGAAATAAATGCAAAAGAAACAAAGGAGACCATAGCAAAAATCAACAAAGCCAAAAGCTGGTTCTTTGAAAGGATAAATACAATTGACAAACCATTAGCCAGACTCATCAAGAAACAAAGGGAGAAAAATCAAATCAATAAAATTAGAAATGAAAATGGAGAGATCACAACAGACAACAGAGAAATACAAAGGATCATGAGACTACTATCAGCAATTATGTGCCAATAAAATGGGCAACATGGAAGAAATGGACAAATTCTTAGAAAAGTACAACTTTCCAAAACTGAACCAGGAAGAAATAAAAAATCTTAACAGACCCATCACAAGCATGGAAATTGAAACTGTAATCAGAAATCTTCCAGCAAACAAAAGCCCAGGTCCAGACGGCTTCACAGCTGAATTCTACCAAAAATTTAGAGAAGAGCTAACACCTATACTACTCAAACTCTTCCAGAAAATTGCAGAGGAAGGTAAACTAACAAACTCATTCTATGAGACCACCATCACCCTAATACCAAAACCTGACAAAGATGCCACAAAAAAAGAAAACTATAGGCCAATATCACTGATGAACATAGATGCAAAAATCCTTAACAAAATTCTAGCAATCAGAATCCAACAACACATTAAAAAGATCATACACCATGACCAAGTGGGCTTTATCCCAGGGATTCAAGGATTCTTATCTGCAAATCAATGTAATACACCACATTAACAAATTGAAAAATAAAAGCCATATGATTATCTCAATAGATACAGAGAAAGCCTTTGACAAAATTCAACATCCATTTATGATAAAAACTCTCCAGAAAGCAGGAATAGAAGGAACATACTTCAACACAATAAAAGCTATATATGACAAACCCACAGCAAACATTATCCTCATGGTGAAAAATTTAAAGCATTTCCCCTAAAGTCAGGAACAAGACAAGGGTGCCCACTTTCACCACTACTATTCAACATAGTTTTGGAAGTTTTGGCCACAGCAATCAGAGCAGAAAAAGAAATAAAAGGAATCCAAATTGGAAAAGAAGAAGTAAAACTCTCACTGTTTGCAGATGACATGATCCTCTACATAGAAAACCCTAAAGACTCTACCAGAAAATTACTAGAACTAATCAATGATTATAGTAAAGTTGCAGGATATAAAATCAACACACAGAAATCCCTTGCATTCCTATACACTAATAATGAGAAAACAGAAAGAGAAATTAAGGAAACAATTCCATTCACCATTGCAATGGAAAGAATAAAATACTTAGGAATATATCTACCTAAAGAAACTAAAGACCTATATATAGAAAACTATAAAACACTGGTGAAAGAAATCAAAGAGGACACTAATAGATGGAGAAATATACCATGTTCATGGATTGGAAGAATCAATATAGTGAAAATGAGTATACTACCCAAAGCAATTTATAGATTCAATGCAATCCCTTTCAAGCTACCAACAATATTCTTCACAGAGCTAGAACAAATAATTTCACAATTTGTATGGAAATACAAAAAACCTCGAATAGCCAAAGCGATCTTGAGAAAGAAGAATGGAACTGAAGGAATCACCCTGCCTGACCTCAGGCTCTACTACAAAGCCACAGTCATCAAGACAGTATGGTACTGGCACAAAGACAGAAATATAGATCAATGGAACAAAATAGAAAGCCCAGAGATAAATCCATGCACATATGGACACCTTATCTTTGACAAAGGAGGCAAGAATATACAATGGATTAAAGACAATCTCTTTAACAAATGGTGCTGGGAAAACTGGTCAACCACTTGTAAAAGAATGAAACTAGAGCACTTTCTAACACCATACACAAAAATAACTCAAAATGGATTAAAGATCTAAATGTAAGACTAGAAACTATAAAACTCCTAGAGGGGAACATAGGCAAAACCCTCTCTGACATACATCACAGCAGGATCCTCTCTGACCCACCTCCCAGAATATTGGAAATAAAAGCAAAAATAAACAAATGGGACCTAATTAAAATTAAAAGCTTCTGCACAACAAAGGAAATTATAAGCAAGGTGAAAAGACAGCCTTCAGAATGGGAGAAAATAATAGCAAATGAAGCAACGGACAAACAACTAATATCAAAAATATACAAGCAACTCCTACACCTCAATTCCAGAAAAATAAATGACCCAATCAAAAAATGGGCCAAAGAACTAAATAGACATTTCTCCAAAGAAGACATACAGATGGCTAACAAACACATGAAAAGATGCTCAACATCACTCATTATCAGAGAAATGCAAATCAAAACCACTATGAGGTACCATTTCACGCCAGTCAGAATGGCTGCGATCCAAAAGTCTACAAATAATAAATGCTGGAGAGGGTGTGGAGAAAAGGGAACCCTCTTACACTGTCGGTGGGAATGCAAACTAGTACAGCCACTATGGAGAACAGTGTGGAGATTCCTTAAAAAACTGGAAATAGAACTGCCTTATGACCCAGCAATCCCACTGCTGGGCATACACACTGAGGAAACCAGAATTGAAAGAGACACATGTACCCCAATGTTCATCGCAGCACTGTTTATAATAGCCAGGACATGGAAGCAACCTAGATGTCCATCAGCAGATGAATGGATAAGAAAGCTGTGGTACATATACACAATGGAATATTACTCAGCCATTAAAAAGAATACATTTGAATCAGTTCTAATGAGGTGGATGAAACTGGAGCCTATTATACAGAGTGAAGCCAGAAAGAAAAACACCAATACAGTATACTAATACACATATATATGGAATTTAGAAAGATGGTAATGATAACCCTGTATGCAAGACAGCAAAAGAGACACAGATGTACATAACAGTCTTTTGGTCTCTGTGGGAGAGGGAGGGGTGGGATGATTTGGGAGAATGGCACTGAAACATGTATATTACATTATGTTAAATGAATCGCCAGTCCAGGTTCAATGCATGATATAGGATGCTCGGGGCTGATGCACTGGGATGACCCAGAGGGAGGGGATGGGGAGGGAGGTTCACGATGGGGACACGTGTATACCTGTGGTGGATGCATGGTAATGTATGGCAAAACCAATACAATATTGTAAAATAATTAGCCTCCAATTAAAATAAATAAATTTATATAAAAAAAAATAAAGTACTTAAGTGTTAGAAGCCTATTGTTTGCAAAGACAGAAGTTGGCAGAGCATTTCCTGATCTTGACCTGATATTGAAGTAAGTGAGGAAAATGGAATATTATTATGCTCTAGCCAATAAGAATATATCTTTTGGTTCAGTGACCAAAGAAATAGGCATCTTGTATTAAAATCAAGGAAATCAAGGGGAAATTTGTCATAAGAATTTTTGAAATGAGGAAAGTGAAAACAATCACTTCTCCCCGACATACTTGATGTCACTAAGCACCATTTCAAAGATTTGAAGGGTTTTTCTCAAGAAGAGTATCTCAGAATACAGTCAATATGTTGAATAGCTCATTACTCATTACTCATAGGCTGAAAAAACATATTTTTAAATGCTAAGTAAATGATAACCAGTATTTCTGATAAAGATCAAATTGAGCTAAATGTTTGATCTGTCCTGATACATTTTTCTTTAAAAAATAGAGCTATATATTTTTTTTAATTTTTAAATCTCATTTGTTTTATTGAAATATAGTTGATTTACAATACGTTAATTTCTGGTATACAGCAAAGTGACTGTGTTATACAAATATATACATATATACTTTTCATATTCTTTGCCATTATGGTTTATCATAAATTATTGAGTATGATTCTTATGCTATACACTAGGACCTTGTTTATCTGTTTTTTTTTTTTTTTTGCCACTTTATTTTTTTTAATTGAAGGATAATTGTTTTACAGAATTTTGTGATTTCCTATCAAACATCAACCAGAATCTGTTAGATAGAGCTGTATTAACAGCATTATTATATATATATATACTATATATTTAAGTGTTTAACAAATAATTTCTATAACTTTTATATGTATATATATAATATTAATATTATGGTAGTATGTTCAGTTCAGTAATTCAGTCATGTCTGACTCTTTGAGACCCCATAGACTGAAGCAAGCCAGGCTTCCCTGTTCATCACCAACTCCCAGAGCTTGCTCAAATTCATATCCTTGGAGTCAGTGATCCCATCCAACCATCTCATCCTCTGTCATCCCCTTCTCCTCCCCCTTCAGTCTTTCCCTGTATCAGGGTCTTTTCCAATGAGTCAGTTCTTTGCATCAGGTGGCCAAAATATTGGAATGTCAGCTTCGGCATCAGTCCTTCCAATGAATATTCAGGACTGATTTCCTTTAGGATTGACTGATTTGATCTCCTTGCAATCCAAGGGGCTATTAAGAGTCTTCTCCAACACCATAGTTCAGAAGCATCAATTCTTCAGTGCTCAGTTTTCTTTATGGTCCAACTCTCACATTCATACATGACTACTGGAAAAACCATAGCTTTGACTAGACAGAACTTTGTCAGCAAAGTAATGTCTCTGCTTTTTAATATGCTATCTAGATTTTCCATAGCTTTTCTTCCAAGTCTTAAGTGTCTTTTAATTTCATGTTTGCAGTCACCAACTGCAGTGATTTGGAGCCTATGAAAATAAAGTCTGTCACTGTTTCCATTGTTTCCCCATCTGTTTTCCATGAGTGATGGGACCGGATGCCATGATCTTCATTTCTTGAATGTTGAGTTTTAACCAGCTTTTTCACTCTCTTCTTTCACTTTCATCAAGAGGCTCTTTAGTTCCTCTTCATTTTCTGCCATTAGGGTGGTGTCATCTGCATGTCTGAGGTTATTGTTATTTCTCCCTGAAATCTTGATTCCAGCTTCTGCTACATCCAGCCTGGCATTTTGCATGATGTACTCTGTGTATAAGTTAAATAAGCAGTGTGACAATATAACTTTTATATATATAATATTTTTATTATGATAGCCTGTAAGGGTCTTGATAAAATAAGTTAAGACTTGAAGGAAGCACAAGACAAGAACAAGCCATGTGGATGTCTGGGGAAGAACATTCCATTCAGAGGGAATAACAAGCGCAAAATTTCTGAAACAGAAGCATGCTTGACATCCTCATTGAATATCAAGGAGGTCACTATAGATGGAATAGAGTGAGGAAGGGAGAGTAATAGGTGATGAAAGCAGAGGTAGCAAAGAATCAAGATATATGAAGACTGAATGTTATTCTGAGATGAGAAGTCACTGGAGGGTTTTGAGCAGAGAAGTGTCTGTCACCATTTTTATGAGTTCACTTTGACTGCTGGGAATAAACTGAGGGAGGTAAAAAGAAGGGAAACTAATCAGGAAGCTATATCAGTAACTGAGGCAAGAGAAGATGAGGGCTTATACCAGAGCAGAAGCAGTGGAAGTGGTAAGAAATGGTTGGATTCTGGACATATTACTAGTTACTTTTTCAGGAAATACTGTCCGTACTGTTCATGGGGTTCTCAAGGCAAGAATGCTGAAGTGATTGGCCATTCCCTGCTCCAGTGGACCACGTTTTGTCAGAACTCTCCACCATGACTGGAGAAAGAAATGGAAACCCATTCCAGTATTCTTGCCTGGAAAATCCCATGGACAGAGGAGCCTGGCAGGCTACAGTCCATGGGGTCACAATGAGTCAGACAGGACTGAAGTGACTTAGCATGCACACACTCAATCTTTACCTTCCAAGGTGGTGCAGTGGTAAAGAATCTGCCTGCCAATGCAGGAGACTCAGATTCGATCCCTGGGCCAGGAAAGATCCCCTGGAGTAGGATATGACAACCCACTCTAGTATTCTTGCCTGGAGAATTCTATGGACAGAGGAGCCTGACGGGCTGCAGTCCATGGGGGTCACAAAGAGTTGGACACAGCTGAGTGACTGAGTACTCTGAGCACCCTCCACCATGACCTGTCTGTCTTGGGTGGCCCTACTCAGCATGGCTCAGAGTTTTATTGTGTTAGACAAGATTGTGATCAGTTTGGTTAGTTTTCTGTGATTGTGGTTTTCATTCAGTCTGCCCTCTGATAGGATGGCAGGCTTGAGGATAAGAGGCTTGTGGTCCCAAGATGTGCCCACATGGTGGAGTAGAAGGACATGCACTCATCTTCTCCAATGAGTGTCTGGGAGCCTCCAGTGGAGGTATGGATCAACTGTGGCCTGCCACAAGGTTGGAGCACTGACTACAACAGTCCTGGGAACCACGGGTGCTGGCATAAATCCTTTGGAAGGAGATCACCATTACCCCTACCATAGTTTTGCCTCAGGTTCAGTGAACTAAAATGGACAAGAATGGGCAAATTTTTAATTCATATGACCATCGTATCTACTACCGTGGGCAAGAATCCCTTAGAAGAAATGGAGTAACCCTCATAGTCAACAAAAGAGTCCAAAATGCAGTACTTGGATACAATCTCAAAAATTACAGAATGATCTCTGTTCATTTCCAAGACAAACCAGTCAACATCACAGTAATCCAAGTCTATGCCCCAACCACAAATGCTGAAGAAACTGAAGTTGAATGGTTCTATGAAGACCTGCTGCTACTGCTAAGTCACTTCAGTTGTGTCCGACTCTGTGCGACCCCATAGATGGCAGCCCATCAGGCTCCCCCATCCCTGAGATTCTCCAGGCAAGAACACTGGAGTGGGTTGCCATTTCCTTCTCCAATGCATGAAAGTGAAAAGTGAAAGTGAAGTCGCTCAGTCGTGTCCGACTCCTAGCGACCCCATGGACTGCAGCCTACCAGGCTCCTCCATCCATGGGATTTTCCAGGCAAGAGTACTGGAGTGGGGTGCCATTGCCTTCTCCACTATGAAGACCTACAAGACTTTATAGAACTAACACCAAAAGAAAAAAAAAATGTCCTTTTCATCCTAGGGGACTGGAATGCAAAAGTAGGAAGTCAAGAGATACCTAGAATAAGGGGCATTGGAGTAGAAAATGAAGCAGGACAAAGACTAACAGAGTTTTGCCAGGAGAGAATGCACTGCTCATAGCAAACACCCTCTTCCAACGATGACTCTACACGTGGACATCACCAGATGGTCAATACCGAAATGAAATTGATTATATTCTTTGCAGTCGAAGATGGAGAAGTTTTATAAAGTCAGAAAAAAACAAGACGGGGAGTTGACTGTGGCTCAGATGATGAACTCCTTATTGCCAAATTCAGACTTAAATTGAAGAAAGTAGGGAAAACCATTAGACCATTCAGGTATGACCTAAATCAAACCCCTTATGACTATACAGTGGAAGTGACAAATAGATTCAAGGGATTAGATCTGATAGGCAGAGTGTCTAAAGAAGTGTGGATGGAGGTTCATCACATTGTACAGGAGGTGGGGATCAAAACCATCCTTAAGAAAAAGAAAAGCAAAAAGGCAAAATGGCTGTCTGAGGAGGCCTTACAAATAGCTGAGAGAGGGAAAAGGAAAGGAAAAAAAGAAAGATATACCCATTTGAATACAGAGTTCCTAAGAATAGCTAGGAGAGATAAGAAAGCCTTCCTCAGTGAACAATGCAAAGAAATAAAGGAAAACAATAGAATGGGAAAGAATTAGAGATGTCTTCAAGAAAATTAAAGATACCAAGGGAATATTTCACGCAAAGATGGGCACATTAGAGTACAGAAATGGTGTGGCCCTAACAGAAGCAGAAGATATTAATAAGAGGTGGCAAGAATACACATAAGAACTGTACAAAAAAGAGCTTCATGACCCAGATAATCACGATGGTGTGATCACTGACCTAGTGCCAGACATCTTGAAGTGGGAAGTCAAGTGGGCCTTAGGAAGCATCAGTATGAACAAAGCTAGTGGAGGTGATGGAATTTCAGTTGAGCTATTTCAAATCCCAAAAGATAATGCTGTGAAAGTGCTGCGCTCAATATGCCAGCAAATTTGGAAAACTCAGCAGTGGCCACAGGGCTGGAAAATGTCAGTTTTCATTCCAGTCCCAAAGAAGGGCAATGCCAAAGAAGGTTCAAACTTTGGCAAAATTGCACTCATCTCACATGCTAGCAAAGTCATGCTCAAAATTCTCTAAGCCAGGCTTCTACAGTACACGAACTGAGAACTTCCAGATGTTCAAGGTGGATTATGAAAGGCAGAGGAACCAGAGATCAAACTGCCAACATACGATGGACTATTAAAAAGGAAAGAGAATTCTAGAATGTATCTACTCCTACTTCATTGACTATGCTAAAGGCTTTGACTGTGTGGATCACAAAAAGCTGTGGAAAATTCTTAAAGAGACAGAAATACCAGACCACCTGACCTGCCTCCTGAGAAACCTGTATGCAGGTCAAGAAGCAAGAGTTAGAACAGGACATGGGACAAAGGACTGGTTTCAAATTGGGAAAAGAGTACATCAAGGCTGTGTATTGTCACCCTACTTGTTTAACTTATATGCAATGTACATCATGTGAAATGCCAGGCTGGATGAAGCAGAAGGATGAAGCAGACATGCAGATGACACCACCCTTATGGTAGAAAGCGAGGAAACTAAAGGGTCTTTTAATGAAGGTGAAAGAGGAGAGTGAAAAAGCTGACTTAATACTCAACAATCAAAAAAAAAAAAAAAAAGATCATGGCATCCAGTCCCATCACTTCATGGCAAATACATGGGGAAACAATGGAAAAAGAGTATTTTCCTGAGCTCCAAAATCACTGCAAATAGTGACTGCAGCCTCAAAATTAAAAGACGCTTGCCACTTGGAAGAAAAGCTATGACAAACCTAGACAGCATATTAAAAAGCAGAGACATTACTTTGCCAACAAACGTCCGTAGAGTCAAAGCTATGGTTTTTCAGTAGTTACATATGGATGTGAGAGTTGGACCTTAAAGAAAACTGAGCACCGAAGAATTGATGCTTTTGAACTGTGGTGTTGGAGAAGAGTCTTGAGAGTCCCTTGGACTTCAAGGAGATCCAACCAGTCAATCCTAAAGAAAATCAGTCATGAATATTCATTGGAAGGACTGAAGCTCCAATATTTTGGCCACCTGATGCAAACAGCCAACTCATTAGAAAAGAGCATGAGGCTAGGAAAGCTTGAAGGCGGGAAGAAAATGGAATTATAGTGGACGAGATGGTTGTATGGTATCACTGACTCAATGGATGTGAGTTTGAGCAAGCTGCATGAGATGGTGAAGGACAGGGAAGCCTGGCGTGTTGCAGTCTATGGGGTCACCAAGAGTCAACATGACTGAGCGGATGAACAACCATTCAGTAAATGTTTATTGAACATTTATATAACTGAAACTATCTTGAACACTGGAAACGTCATGCTAAGCCAAACAAACAAAGAAAAACCAAACACAAATCTCCATGGTTCTTATTTTCCCTTAGTAATTGTCTATCTCATGATGGAAGTTTGGAAGAAGAAACAGGCATTATAGGTGTAAACCAATTTGCAAAAATACACACTGTGAATCAAGTTAACCAGTGTAAAAGGAAAGAGTACCTTGAGGGGAGTGGATGGACTTTGCTACTTTGGACTGTGAGTCTGAGAAAGGCCACTTAGGAAGCAGTGACTTACCTGCTTGGGCCTGAATGATGAGAAGGAGGCAACTAGACGAAGATCTGGTGAATGATCACTCAGGTAAAATGAACTACAAGTTCACAGAGAGCTTGCTCAGCCAACAGATGTAAATTTGGTAGTGTGACTGGAACATAGTAAAAAAATGTGAAAATTGTTGGAAAAATGTTGTGTGTACATGTCCTTAGTTTCTCAGTTGTATGTCCAACTCTTTGTAGGCCACCAGGCCCTTCTGTCCCTTGGGATTCTCCAAGCAAAAATACTTGAATGAGTTGCCATGCCCTCCTCCAAGGGATCTTCCCAACCCAGGGATCAAACCCAGGTCTTCTGAATTGCAGGTGATTCTTGACCACCTGAGCCACTAGAGAAGCCCAGGAAGTGAGATTAGCAAGGAAGATTATGTAGTATCTTGAAGGCTGTAAAAAGGAATTGAAAAAGTATTTTAGAAAGCCTTTAGAAGGCTTTAAATAAGAAAATAGCAGGATCTACTTTACTGTTCTAGAAGATCCCTCTGATTACTTTGCAGAGGATTGATTCTGTTGGAGACATACAAAAGCAGAGCTCAAGTAAGCAGCTGGAAATATGAGTCTGATGTTCAGGAGAGCAGTCAGGCTTGGAGATACAAGTTGAGGAGTAATCAGCGCATGGATGGTATTGAAAGAGATGGATATAAGTGAAATGACTTCAAAGTGAGTGTGAGTGGTGAAGAGTCAGGAATCCCAAGGACTTCCTGGTCTCTTAGTGAGATCACTCATTCATTTGTCTCCCATCACAGCAAGACTGTCTAGCTATTATTGTCCATTCTCTCCTCAGCCCACTGCACTGAGACATCCCTCCCCACTGCTTTACTGAATCTGTCCCTGTTACAGTCACCTTTCTCCCCTTGAAACACAAAGCAAATGGGTATCAGTGAATAAATAACAAGTAGGAGAATCTGGGAGAATTAGAGCATTTGAGTGACAGGACACCAACAGAGAAAGAACAATGCCTCCAACAACTGAGGACCAAAAAATCAAAGTGCTGAGGAGGGTCTCCGCCGTATATGAGAGAAGATTCCTACCAGGAGCATTGTGGCTTGGGTCTGTCTTCTCAAAATTAAGCTGCTTGCCTGTATTTCTGATCACCATCTGCTCCTGAATTTCCCAAGGCCAAGCTTCACTACCCATTTCTGTGATTCCAATTTGGGCCTTCTCAGGACTGTGCCAGCCTGGCATGCCACCTTCTATCTGTAACCAGGCCTCTCAGACTCTCCATCAGTCTGCCTGCTAGACTGAACCTCTCTCTCACACCCACAAATACATGCCCCTTTCCCATCATCTTTTGTGCGGCCCTGGTCCTACTTCGTGACTTCACTAGTCTGTGCATCTTGCAATAATTAATGAGGTTCATCTGATTAGTCATGTCTCTCAATGTGACATTTCCTTAGTATCCTGTTGTGGTATTCTTGAGGGGTCTGGAAGATAGCTCATGAGTGCTAAGGTTTCCCTGGTGGCTCAAACGGAAAAGAATCCACTTTACCTAAAGAATTACTGCATTCCTAAAGATTGCAGGAGACCCAGGTTCAATTCCTGGGTCAGGAAGATACCCTGTAGAAGGGAGTGGGAATCTACTCCACTATTCTTGCCTGGAGAATCCCATGGACAGAGGAGCCTGGTAGGCTACAGGCCCTAGGGTTGCAAAGAATCGGACATGACGAAGCAATTAATACACACAACTTAACGCATTGTAAGAATCTGAAAACCTGAAAAGGTCTCTGGGCTCAGTTTAACACATACTCTGTGGTTAAGTTAGACTCCCAATGAGGGCTGTGCCCCTTCACAAAGCATATACTCTCATATTTTATCAAAATTAATAGAAGCAGCAAAGGAAACAGTGACTAAAGTGAGGAGCATGTGGTAAATAAGGTATTCTTATTATCTTGTACTGGGAAAGGCTGGACCAAAATTTGGTGGACAGTAAGGGCTTTGCTGTGAAAAGAAGAGAAGCGAAAAGCAAAGGAGAAAAGGAAAGATATAAATATCTGAATGCAGAGTTCCAAAGAATAGCAAGAAGAGATAAGAAAGCCTTCTTCAGCAATCAATGCAAAGAAATAGAGGAAAACAACAGAATGGGAAAGACTAGGGATCTCTTCAAGAAAATTAGAGATACCAAGGGAACATTTCATGCAAAGGTGGGCTCGATAAAGGACAGAAATGGTAAGGACCTAACAGAAGCAGATGATATTAAGAAGAGATGGCAAGAATACACAGAAGAACTGTACAAAAAAGAGCTTCATGACCCAGATAATCATGATGGTGTGATCACTGACCTAGAGCCAGACATCCTGGAATGTGAAGTCAAGTAGGCCTTAGAAAGCATCACTACGAACAAAGCTAGTGGAGGTGATGGAATTCCAGTTGAGCTATTCCAAATCCTGAAAGATGATGCTGTGAAAGTGCTGCACTCAATATGCCAGCAAATTTGGAAAACTCAGCAGTGGCCACAGGACTGGAAAAGGGCAGTTTTCATTCCAATCCAAAAGAAAGGCAATGCCAAAGAGTGCTCAAACTACCACACAATTGCTCTCATCTCACACGCTAGTAAAGTAATGCTCAAAATTCTCCAAGCCAGGCTTCAGCAATATGTGAACCGTTAACTTCCTGATATTCAAGCTGGTTTAAGAAAAGGCAGAGGAACCAGAGATCAAATTGCCAACATCTGCTGGATCATGGAAAAAGCAAGAGAGTTCCAGAAAAACATCTATTTCTGCTTTATTGACTATGCCAAAGCCTTTGACTATGTGGATCACAATAAACTGTGGAAAATTCTGAAAGAGATGGGAATACCAGACCACCTGACCTACCTCTTGAGAAATCTGTATGCAGGTCAGGAAGCAACAGTTAGAACTGGACATGGAACAACAGACTGGTTCCAAATAGGAAAAGGAGTACATCAAGGCTGTATATTGTCACCCTGTTTATTTAACTTATATGCAGAGTACATCATGAGAAACGCTGTGTTGGAAGAAGCACAAGCTGGAATCAAGATTGCCGGGAGAAATATCAATAACCTCAGATATGCAGATGACACCACCCTTATGGCAGAAAGTGAAGAGGAACTCAAAAGCCTCTTGATGAAGGTGAAAGTGGAGAGTGAAAAAGTTGGCTTAAAGCTCAACATTCAGAAAACAAGGATCATGGCATCTGGTCCCATCACTTCATGGGAAATAGATGGGGAAACAGTGGAAACAGTGTCAGACTTTATTTTTCTGGGCTCCAAAATCACTGCAGATGGTGACTGCAGCCATGAAATTAAAAGATGCTTACTCCTTGGAAGGAAAGTTATGACCAACCTAGAAAGCATATTGAAAAGCAGAGACATTCCTTTGCCAATAAAGGTTCGTCTAGTCAAGGCTATGGTTTTTCCATTGGTCATGTATGGATGTGAGAGTTGGACTGTGAAGAAGGCTGAGTGCCAAAGAATTGATGCTTTTGAACTGTGGTGTTGGAGAAGACTCTTGAAAGTCCCTTGGACTGCAAAGAGATCCAACCAGTCCATTCTAAAGGAGATCAGCCCTGGGATTTCTTTGGAAGGAATAATGCTAAAGCTGAAACTCCAGTACTTTGGCCACCTCATGTGAAGAGTTGACTCATTGGAAAAGACTCTGATGCTGGGAGGGATTGGGGGCAGGAGGAGAAGGGGGTGACAGAGGATGAGATGGCTGGATGGTATCACTGACTCGATGGAGGTGAGTCTGAGTGAACTTCAGGAGTTGGTGATGGACAGGGAGGCCTGGTGTGCTGCTATTCATGGGGTCACAAAGAGTCGGACATGACTGAGCGACTGATCGGATCTGAAGGGCTTTGCTGGAAATTTTAACTCTTCTTCCTGGAGCTTGGTATAGGAAGACACAAGAGTCCTGGAGGAGTTACTAGAAGTTGAAAAGCAAATGTCACACTAATCTTGAAAAATCAACTTATAATTTAATACATATTCATGGAATTACATAGTCTATTATGTATTTGAAGACTGTTTTGATTTGAATTGTATCCCCCACAAGTTCATATGTTGAAATCCCAGTGGTCAGGATCTCAGAATGGGACTTTATTTGAAAATGGGTTTGTGGCAAGTATAATTAGTTAAAATGAGGTCATACTGGAGTGGGGTGGGCTCCCCATCCAATATGACTGGTACCTTAATTTGAACACACACACACACACACACACAGGAAAGATGTCATGTGAAGATGAAGGCAGAGATGTTCAAGCCAAGGATCGCCAATGACTGCCAGCAAACCACCTGAAGCCAGGGGAGAAGAATGGAACGGATTTTCCTTCAGGCCCTCAGAAGACACCGATCCTGCCAACACCTTGATCTCAGACTAGCAACCTCCAGCACTGCAAGACAATACACTTCTGTTGTTGAAGCCACCCAGTGTGAGGTACTAACACAAAGCTTAAACAGACATAAATGAGATTCTCTGTGATATTTTGGTCACGTTTTCCATCTTGCATTCATAAAAGTGCAGAACAATTTGTCTGCACTTCAGAAATTTGCAGACCCTCACCTCATCACAATTACCACAGGGAGGACGGAAAAACAAGCCGAGGTGTGTGTGCAAAAACATGGTCTCTCCTCTGAAGACACTGAAGGAGCACTTCTTAATTTAGGCCTATTTCCAAAGAGGCTGAAAAAGGGAAATCACATTTAAAACAAACATTTACCCCTGTTGCTAAGTAAATGCGTCACAACATTACTATACTATCAGACATGAAAATTAAGCCAGAATTATGCAGTTAGGGCTAATGCTGTCTATCCAAACACTAGTGACAGACAAAGAGAAATAGTTGCATTTCGTATGATAATTGGCCAGGGATGTGCAGCCTGTACTTAAAAACCATGTTGGGACACTTTTGCATATCAGAAAACAATCTCATTAACACATTTCATGAGACACTTGTGTAATCAAAGAATTCTAATTATTCTCAAAGCCTTGGACAAGGAATACAATTCAAACCATTTCAATGATAAAAAAAAATCAGCAATTTTTACATAGCCACTGGTAGTGTCAAACTCATAATTGTATCCTTATTACTATGTCATCATTGTTTTATCAGAATAATTACTACCTTGTAGTATAAGTAAAACTATGTGCTTATGGAAACATGGACATGGGAAGTGTATTTCTTCCTTCACTTGAGACAGTAGAATCTACCAAAATTGGGCATAGGATAAAAGAGATATGCAAGAAAAAGCCTGATGTCTTTGTTGTTTTCAAATTTGCATAAAACCCAAAGGGTAAAAACCAGCCCACGCCACAAGTAATGTCCCCAAGCTTGACCTGGTGGTTTGACTTCACGAAACTTGCATTGAACCAGACATTCGGCTTTACACAGCTGACCAAAGACTTTGGATATCACGGCTTCTCTTCTGATGCCTCATTCTTGATATGCCCCACCCCCATCCTGCCCAGACACACAGAGCTCAAGGCTCCTGGGCAATTCAGACAGGACGGCGCAGCACATGGAATCTACCCAGCAGACCCTTACCAGCCTGGTTTCCAAAGCCTGTCTGTTAAAACTAAGGTGAGGGTGAGTCATGGGGCCCATAGTCACCACCCAACCTGTTCGGGAGCATTGCTCCGTCATTTTAACAGCTAGACCTGCAGGCAACGTGTAGCCTGTTATGATAGGCTGAGCAGTGCTCAGTTTATCAGGGATCTGATTGGCAGAGCAGCCTCAGCGCTTTATAATAGTTCTTAGAAGTGTTTACAGAACACTGTGTTTTGCACCTCAGTGTAAAGCACACCATGTGAAGCTGTGCCCCAGCCCACGTGCAGGTGGGGGCCAGTGGGAAACTTCAGATTTCCCAAGAAGGGACACCTCTGTCTGTTTACTCCAAGCACTATGGAGGAGGCATTACATTTAAATGGAAGCAAGAGAGATGTAGATGAGATCTGAAAAGCTTAGGTTCCTACAAGAAGAATGGTTTGTTATTCTGTCTCCTTGAAGGGGTTTTAAACAATGACAAGGAAGATTTATCTTTTACCAGTTTTGGAATATCTTTATTCTGTGCCCCTTGGAAAATACCAAAAACAAATATGTCAAACTAAATGGTGCCTTATGGTTTTAGGGCTAGGGCTCTGTTCTTTTCTGTTGATTTGGCATCCTTATGGAATTTAGGGAAGAAAATTGTTTTTCCAGCTCTTAATGAACACCTACCTCACTTCCCACACACAGGTGCTCTTCCTTCAGGTCTTTTTGATTCTAATTCTCTTTAATTTTCTTGGTCTTCCCAAACTAGCTCTGCATTATACATTCAGAGAGTCCTTTTGTGGACAAAGAATTAAAAAAAACACAGTATGCTTTCAAAAAACAGTTTAACACTTTCTGCCTTTAAGCTTAATATGCTCAAATACAAAGAAACATCTAAGAACCCACTCGTTGCTATATTTTATCTTGGATTGCTGGACTTGTCAATTAAAGAAAGTATTTTCACGTTCAGACATATTCAGGGAATATTGAAGGAAAATAAAATGCGAGTGTAAATAAGGACTCACTAGGAAGGAGATGTAAGTGGGTGGAGGGTAAAATCCATTTAGTATAGAAATAAAGTTATGTTCACAGCAAGTCCAAACTGAGACAGGTAACACATTGCCCTAACGATCTAGCAGTTAAGCTTTTAAATGCCTGACGTCTCATATTCTCAATTAAATTTCAGATTAGTTGTGATTCCATGATTGGTTCAGCTTGGCCAGAAGCAGGGAGAAAGGGAAATGGTATCTCTGCTCCAATTTTCCCTCTCTTTCTGAGTTTCAATGCTGAATAGTGGGTTGTTATTTAGTCACTAAGTTGTGTCCGACTCTTTTGCGACATCATGGACTGTAACCCACCAGGTCCTCTGTCCATGGAATTTCCTAGGCAAGGATACTGGAGTGGGTTGCCATTTCCTTGTCTTGGGGATCTTCCCAACTCAGGGATCAAACCTGCATCTCCTGCATTGGCAGGAGGATTCTTTACAGCTGAGCCACTACAGTGGGTGAATGAGGGCAAATGCTTTCGCCAGTAGAAGAAAATTTGGAAACCCTCTTTTGCCACCAATATCCAGTTTTTAAATTACCTTTACTCCATGGCAAGATTTGGTGATTAGAGTTCAGAGAAACAAATGTTTTTCATCAGGGCTATGGCAACAGCTCCCACATTCAGTCTCCTTTACTCAAATGAAATTAATAATTCATTCTTCTATTGGTTCAACACAAATTTATTAAGCACATACTATGTGCCAGATATTATTTTAGACCCAGGGTTATGGCCATGAAACATTTGAAAAATGTTTCTACCTTTACAGGTTTAACTTGTAAGGAGAGGAGATGGATATCGAACGAGCAAGTAAGTGAAACAGTAGCGTGTTAGATGACTGAAAAGGCTATGGAGGGAAATAAAGCAGGGATGGGCAATGGGGAGCACTGGGGGATATGTTGAGTACTACAGTTCAAAGAAGGGAAGATAGGAAAGACTTGGCTGAGGAGAAAATATTTGAGCAAATATCTAAAGAGTGGGAGGACTAGCTGTGGATATTTGTAGGAAGAGTGTTCCAGGCAGTGGGAATGGCAAATGTGAGGGCCTGAAAATGCAGTAGGCACAGTATTTGTCAAAGCATGAGATCTCCCTCATCCTATCAAAGTAAATGTCACACAGAAAGTAATTCTATGCTAACAAAGGTAGCCAACAATATGTGAATCCTATACTCACAGTACAGTTTTTTCTGGTCAGCATCAATTTAATGGTATGAAGTGCCTTGGGACTTGGTTCATGTGTTACATTCATCTTATGTAGCTTTCTATTTGTTTTTATCTTATACTAGTAATACATAAATACCAAATTATTGAAAAGATAGAAACAAATAGGACTTTGCACAGTGAAATGTGACAGTTCCCTTATTCCACTTGCCCTGTTCTAGTCCCCACCCACCTCCTGATCTCCTCATCTCAGAAGAAACAACCATTAATGGCTTGATATACGCTCATCAGTCCTTTCTCTGTGTATTTACATATACAGAATATGTAGATGAAAGTAGTTTCTCTCATGAATGAGGTAATTTACATTTTTTTTGACAATTTGCTTTTCTTGCTTAGCAATGTGGAAGATTTACCTGAATTAGTACAGAAATCTCTCCTTCTTTCAACTACAGTGTGATATTTCTTGGTATGGATTTACCACAAATTATTCGTACTTCCCATTGATAACAAAGGCTCCTTTGTCCATGGCAAGAATACTTCAGTGGGTTACCAGAGTGGGTTACTAGGGGATCTTCCTGACCCAGGAATCGAACCCACATCTCTTGAGTCTCCTGCATTGGCAGGTGGATTCTTTACCACTGAGCCACCTGGGAAGCCCAAATTCAAGCAATGCCAGAGCCAAAATCAACATGTAACCCTGCCTGTTTGGAAGATGCCATAATGACCCACTTCTACTATGAGTTGGAGAAGACAATGGCACCCCACTCCAGTACTCTTGCTTGAAAAATCCCATGGATGGAGGGGCCTGGTGGGCTGCAGTCCATGGGGTTGCTAAGAGTCGAACACGACTGAGCAACTTCACTTTCACTTTTCACTTTCATGCATTGGAAAAGGAAATGGCAACCCACTCCAGTGATCTTGCCTGGAGAATCCCAGGGACAGGGGAGCCTGGTGGGCTGCCGTCTATGGGGTTGCACGGAGTCGGACATGACTGAAGCGACTTAGCAGCAGCAGCAGCAGCTACTATGAGTATCTGGACACCTTTTTCATATGTCTGTCCCTTCCCCACTCCCCCATTGCCCTAACCACCCACTATTGTTGCATTATTTAATGGGATTAAGAAAGCTGTTCTAATGATGAGGCATCATTCAATATACTCTGAATAAAACTTTAAAAGAACGTTACTTTTAAAGGGAAGGGACACATTCTGGGCAGCTTTAGACAAACAAAATTACTTAATAACTCTTGTGGAAAAAATTACAGTAGGTTAGAAGAGGGGAGGAAGCTATGGTAATTTGGAAACAATGTATGTTCCTTTGGAACAGGACTTAACTAACAGAAGACACTTGGTTTGTTTGGTAATAATTGCAACAGATTTCCATGATGAAGTAGGTGAAATGCTCCCATGCTTGGAATTTCATCCAGAATTGTTTTAACATGTTGCCTTTTCCTTTGAGGGTATTCTAGAATCAAAGCACAGTTTCTCCACAACCCTAGCAACACTTGCATGGAATTTGGGATTGTTGAGGCTAACTTAGACCTCTTCCCAAAGAGTCAGTTACTCCAAGCATGAGCACAGTCTTGGTATACTCAGTCTCACCCATGCCACAATAGTACAGTCTTCACAAAAAGTGGTTTATATTTAGCTGATACACATATAATCTCAGAGATCTCCCTGGAACATGCATGAGGTCCTTCTTGACCTATTTTTATGGCTATCGCAATCTGTAAAGTTGGGCTCTCTGGAATCCTTCCTTGGTTTTCTGATGTTAAGTCCATCCGTTTTGCTGCAGTTTAGTGTTAATAGTAGCATTACCAGAGAATGTAAGTTCAAAATCCAGTCTAGGTGTCCTGCTTATATCCAGGGACACATACCCTTTCTGTGGCTTTGTCGTAACCCTTCTATAGGTGATGTGCTTTGCTGAATACAGCTTGAGACTTATCTATCATTGTTCTCAGGAAATTTCTGTGCCTTATTAGTCAGATAATTGAGAATCAGCTGGATTTTTCAAGCTTAGCTTCAAATTCTTTTTGCATTTGTCCTACACTAGATGACATTAGGAAAACATTGCTGGTAGTAGATCAACTCTCGTGCCCAATTACCTAATGGCTTAGCTGCTTGACATAATCATTTATAAGCTCTGCAGTGATGTCTACTGGCATGGAGCAAATGCTGTCTGGCTGAGACAGATAGGGCCCCCATTCCTGGAGAATAAACATATTTGCTGGGTTATTCTTGGAAGAGCTGTTTGAAAATTCTTTGAGCAAGGGGTAGAAAGTAGTGATGAGTTGCAGACATAATGCCAAATGAGCCCCCACTTCCCTAGCTCATAATTCCCACAGCTGGCTACAGATGAAAGTCCACAGGGACAGAAGCAGGGATTGAAAATGCTGGCAGCTTGGACCACCCTTTCCTGTGAGCTCAGTCTATGCATAAAGTGAGAGAAAACCTTATGCAAACCCCAGATTTTGAGAGCCTCAACAACATGGACATTTAGAATCAAGGAAGGTCTGTACCAGGACCACAGCTGCACATGCCTCTCATTCATTCCCCCAACCTTCTCAACCATAGACATAGACCATCCTATAGAGAGCAGTGGCCAGAGATGTGAAGCCAAAATTCTACGGAGACTATGCCTCCTGGCCGGCAGATTCTTCACACCATCAGAGGGTGAGCCCGGACACCAAGTCCAACACAGCCACCTTACTAAGCCTCCAGCGGCCACACCCCTTTCCTGCACTTCTGGTCTCTAGCTCTTGTTTAGACTCTCATTGAGCCAGTGCAGCCACTCTCTTTCTTATTCTTCATTAATACTACTCTTTGAGGGGTTACTGGTGACTCATAACTTCAATCTTTCTTCAGTTTCTAGCACAAACCATGAGTACAGAATTCATGGGTTTTGGAATGAGGCAGATTTTTATTTTTTATTTTTGGCCTATTTGCAGTGGCAGCTTGAGCAAGATGCTTAACTTCCCATCTGTAATCCCTGCAGGATGGCTGGAAGAATTAACTCATCCCTTCATTCAGCAAATGTCCATTAAACATCCTAAACTAGGAAAAGCAGAAAGCACAGTACCTGACATATAATAAGTTCATGATAAGAGTAATCATGCTTAATGTGATGAAAATAATAACAGAGACAGAAGTAATATCAAGCACCAATCTGACCTGGGTCTTACATCCTTAGCTACTTCAATCTGAGATAAGTAAATATGGAGCGATTGTCCATAGTCTATGGCTTTGGTTGGGCCTCTAACTTCTTCCAGTTCCTTCTTCCTGTGTACAGCATTTCTTTCTTGGCTTGGCTCTTGCAAAGTTCTCAGGTTGTAGTCTTGCCATTTTCTCTGGATAATATCATCTGTGAGAATTTGAACTTCTTCACAAGCTTCATGTCTCGAGTGTCACTCACCAGAAGAGTTCCTGTGTGGAGGAGCCGTTGGATGACATTCTGAGATATCGCCACCTGCCATATGGTGTGGCAAATGTCATGAGGTAATTGCTTCCTTCATTCCAGGCCAGCCTGCCAGGAACTTGATGCTGCCTCTGTAACATATGACACCAGTGGCTTAAGTGTTCTCAGGCTTTCAAAAGCAACAACTTTGAATGTTCTAACACCATGGATTCCCTAACGTCTTCACCATCCTAGAGAGTTGTGTTTCCTGTGTGCCTTCTCCTAAGTACAGCTCTCTAGTTTTCTGTTAATTGTGCTTGTTCTGACTACTCATCCTTGGAATTGATTCTAAGTGAATCAAAGTGTTCCAAATACAATTACCAAGTGACTATTCCCTTAGTATTTATGTTTTTACACCCCAGTTAATAATCTCACAACTTGAAGGAACTTGTTTCTAACTGTTTACGAATGTTTTGTCTATCTTATTTTCTTTACATAGAACAAAATACTAATTATTTTTTTTTCTTGTTCTACACTTGTTTATGTCATTAAATGACAACATCTACAACATGAATGTCTGCAGGGCATCGTATTTTTTTAGCTGAACATATTTCCTAATTTATTAAGCTCATGTAATGGATAATTGATCACATTAGTTGCTTTACATAAGAAGCCTTGTATGACAAGGTTTTTATTTAGTTATTTCTCTTGGTCACATCCTTAGGGTTTGTTGTTGTTGTTCAGTCTCTGAGTCATGTCTGATTCTTTGCGACCCCATGGACTGCAACATGACAGGCTGCTTTGTCCTCCACTATCTCCCAAATTTTCCTCAAGTTCATGAGTCCATTGAGTCAGTGATGATGTCTAACCAACTCATTCTCTGCCCGCCCCTTCTCTTCTTGCCTTTAATCTTTCCCAGCATCAGTATGTTTTCCAGTGAGTCAGCTATTCACATCCTTACTGTTATGTAAGCAAAACTGTAATTCATCCTTAACTTCTTCTAACTTGTGTTTCCTAAGTACCTTGTTCACTGTTTTGATATTTTCCCCCAAGATTGCATTCAAGTCTCTCAACAGAGTGCAAAGGGCTGGAAAGAAATGGTAAGGCCATGCTTCATGTAGGAAGCTCAATGTTGCTGCAGTTTCTGACTTATCAGAATATAAATAGATACTAGAGGCCAAAAAAAAAAAAAAAAAAAAAAAAAAAAAATCAGTGGACCATAGTTGATGGAATGCCATTTACAACCCCTGCTTTATTATCATTGGGTTCTCATTTCCTTGAGTACTCTTTACATAATAAAGACCAAGGTACTTAACATTGAAATCTATCCTGTCAGAGACTGAGTATGTTATGCTATGCTAATAATTATTTTTAGGATTCTAAATATATTTTAGAGTTTTTAAGATGTCAGTTGTTGATCTGTCAACCTTTCAATTGATTCTCTGTGTGTGTGTGTGTGTGTTAAAAGAAATAAATGACCCTCCTCATTTCTACACCTAGGTATCTTCTTATTAGCATAACATACATGTAGCTGTAGAATTTTTTCTACATTCATATAATGTCTCAGAAGGTTTTCTCTCACAGTTTTTAAAGCCATGGAAATATAACTAAGATTTCTTCCCCTCAAATCTTCAAGAGTTTGGCAAAAGAAGCATCTAACCAACATTTTGTTTGATATACCCGGGGGAGAATTGTTGAGGCTTCCACAGAACTCTCCTCCTGTGGCTGCCACATCCTGTTCCCTGGACTTTCGTGGTGTGAAGATGCCAGTAAAATCTAAATCCTCAGCTTCTTTAATCAGCTGTTTCCTTAGAGTTTCTTGATAGCCTCTTAATTTTCCTGTGTCCACCCTAGGAAAAAGAAATCATGAACACTCTGGACTAGCCCCAGTCTCTGGTGGATTCTAATGTGCTAGGAAACTTGAGAGTATCTTAACAGACTCACATGGAGATAAATGCTGATAGGGCAGGGAGAAGCTAAGGGGAAAGTAAAATTGAAGGGAAAATATTTCATGATTCATAGAAACTTTATATGTTCAATATATACAATTGGAATGTCTGCTGAAGCATAATTGAGAGATTGTACAATTAACACTGCCCCCCCCAAAAAAAAAACTTTTAGCCTTTTTCTGATAGCCTTTACCCTCAGAGCCTGCAGAGAGTTTATTTAACATTTCAATTATATACTTCCTTTTTCAAAAATCTAGGATGATTCTTTGATAAAGTAGAAGAAATCTGATCTATCTTTGAACAAAGATTTTACTTACATTGCCCAGAAGGATATTTTCTTGCTCCATTAAATTTCTGGTTCTTTGTCCTTCACTGATTTTTTAAAATAAATTTTCTAATCTTAAAATGTAACAGAAGACTACAGTTGCAGGAGCATTCATTGTGATCTTCATATCTGGAACACAATGGGGTGGATACTGTCCTGTACTACTCGGATGCCCCCTTCAGGACCAAGGTACTCATCTCCTCAGCTGCCAGGAATGTTGGTGGCTGATGGCTACCAGCTGAGTCTCAAGTCCCTGTTTGCTTGTGGACAAAGGGAGCTGACTCATCCAAGTGAACATACCTTCCCTGAAGGCAGTCAGCATCTAATGACTGATTCTGGTGGCCTCCTTGCCTCAGTTTGGGAAACCCCTGAAGCACCATCACCAACTCTGAAGCCATGGATCCCAGAGAGAACTGCAAAAGCCTCTGTTGCAACCACATTGGAGTTCAATTTCTCCTTCTCACAGTCTTGCTTCTCTCATTTCCCCTACAAACTCCCTGCATACAAATCTCTACCACAGAGTCTATTTTCTGGGGAACTGACAAAAGAGAGTGGATACCAAGAGTGGTCCTAGGAAGCAGCCCCTAAACTGGAATATTTGAACTAGATTATCTGCCAGTCAGCTGCCAAAGAAAACCCCATCACCCCTGATAGGCTGAGGCCTCAGCACCCAGTGTGTGGTACTGGTGCAGTTGTCAATGCTACGGTTGTTGTTGTCAGTCGCTAAGTCATGTCTTTAGTAAAGTTATGCTCAAAATTCTCCAAGCCAGGCTTCAGCAATACATGAACCGTGAACTTCCAGATGTTCAAGCTGGTTTTAGAAAAGGCAGAGGAACCAGAGATCAAATTGCCAACATCCACTGGATCATGGAAAAAGCAAGAGAGTTCCAGAAAAACATCTATTTCTGCTTTACTGAATATGCCAAAGCCTTTGACTGTGTGGATCATAGAAAACTGTGGAGAATTCTTCTAAAGATGGGAGTACCAGACCACCTGACCTGCCTCCTGAGAAATCCATATGCAGATGAAGAAGCAACAGTTAGAACTTTACATGGAACAACAGACTGGTTCCAAATCAGGAAAGGAGTCCATCAAGGCTGTATATTGTCACCCAGGTTATTTAACTTATGTGCAGAGTACATCATGAGAAACGCTGTGTTGGAAGAAGCACAAGCTGGAATCAAGATTGCCGGGAGAAATATCAATAACCTCAGATATGCAGATGACACCACCCTTCTGGCAGAAAGTGAAGAGGAACTAAAAAGCCTCTTGATGAAAGTGAAAGAAGAGAGTGAAAAAGTTGGCTTAAAGCTCAACATTCAGAAAACTAAGATCATGGCATCTGGTCCAATCACTTCATAGGAAATAGATGGGGAAACAGTGTCAGACTTTATTTTTTTGGGCTCCAAAATCACTGCAGATGGTGATTGCAGCCATGAAATTAAAAGACTCTTACTCCTTGGAAGGAAAGTTATGACCAACCTAGATAGCATATTCAAAAGCAGAGACATTACTTTGCCAACAAAGGTCCGTCTAGTCAAGGCTATGGTTTTTCCAGTGGTCATGTATGGATATGAGAGTTGGACTGTGAAGAAAGCTGAGTGCCAAAGAATTGATGCTTTTGATCTATGGTTTTGGAGAAGACTCTTGAGAGTCCCTTGGACTGCAAGGAGATCCAAGCAGTCCATTCTGAAGGAGATCAGCCCTGGGATTTCTTTGGAAGGAATGATGCTAACGATGAAACTCCAGTACTTTGGCCACCTCATGGGAAGAGTTGACTCATTGGAAAAGACTCTGATGCTGGGAGGGATTGGAGGCAAGAGGAGAAGGGGACGACAGAGGATGAGATGGCTGGATGGCATCACCGACCTGATGGACATGAGTTTGGGTGAACTCTGGGAGTTGGTGATGGACAGGGAGGCCTGGCGTGCTGCAATTCATGGGGTGGCAAAAAGTCGGACACAACTGAGCAACTGAACTGAACTGAACTGAAGTCATGTCTGACTCTGCAGGCCCATGGACTGCAGCACATCAGGCCTCTTGGTCTCTCACCATCTCCCAGGGTTTGCCCAAGTTCATGTCCATAGAATTGGTGATGCCATCTAACCATCTCATCCTCTGCCACCCTCTTCTCCTTTTGCCTTCAAACTTTCCCAGCATTAGGATCTTTCTCAATGAGTTGGCTATTCACATCAAGTGGCCAAAATATTGGAGCTTACCAGTGGCAAACTGGAATGAGATACCACTTTAAAAGAATGCACTGGTTGGTACAAGGTCTGAGGAGTATTTGAAAAGAACTGAGGGAGAAGAAATTGTGAAATTATGAAAGAAATTATGAAATTGGATGGCTGGCCTGGTACACTTGATATAATTAGAATAGAGACAGCAAAGTGCTGAGAAAGATTAATCCCCAACATAAGACAAAATGTGAAAGTTAGAGGGTCTTATTGGCATCATAGAAGAGATTCATTTCCAATAACTGAGGATGGAAAAAAATCTGAAAACCAGGCCCAGAACTTAATTAGCAGGGTAGCAAAGCTCAAAGAAGGTTGACTTCTCAACCGCAACCAGTCTGCCTCATCAACATCAATTTCTAAACTTGGCCCTGTATCTCAGATTTGCACCCATTGACAGAAAGGAAAGACATGTTCTGATAAGAAAGGACCCTGCAGCATCATAGTAAGAATGTACAGGAATGAGTCTCCTGATACGAATAGAGACAATATCCACTTCCTTGGGCAACTGCATAACTGGGGAAAGGGGATACCAAATTTTTTGAGGACTCCTTGTCAAAAGTTCTGTGTTAACATTGTTAGTCAAGGACTTAAAACATCACCATAGCCCCTCTTAGAATCGCATTATCTGAGTGTCAGGTAATAAATGGGTTCATGTCCTGTGTCTGGCTCAGAGGATCCAGTGGGTGGACCCTTCAGCATGGAGGGTCGTGCTTAGCAGTGGGCAGAAACCGTACATTTGCTCCTTGGCTTGTGGTAAAATAGCTATTATAGTGGGTAACGAGAAGTAGTTTATGAAAGTGCCCCTTCCTCTGTCCAAGAAGGTGAATCAAAACAAATTTTGCATCCTGAGTAGATTGTCAAAGGTTAGTGGTACCCTTAAAGACCTAGAGGGTGATCACCTTCACTTCTCCAATGAGTTAACCAGTCCAGCTCCTACACAGCTGATGGATCCCAGTTGATGACAGCGGCCTTTCACTCAGTCAGCCAAGCATCAGCCCTGATTGCAGGTGCTGGGCCAGATGTGGGATTTCTGCTTAAGGAGATTCTCAGCCTAGCCTCAGGAACATAATTGGGCAGATGCCTTCTTTTCCACCCTTAGCAGGAAGGAGGATCAGAAGCAATTCCCATTTATGCAAGAAGGACAGTATTTAAGGTCGTGCCTCAGGGCTCCGTCAATTCTCTAACCCTAGTCATAGTGTGTGTGATAGGAGGGACCAGAACCACGTAGACATTCCACATCACATCACATTGGTACATTATACTCATGGCGTGTTAATTGGACTTGAAGTTCATTCCAAAATACTTTTGCTCCTAAGAGTAAGAGAGAAACTCTATGAAGATTTGAGTTTCCTCTTTGTCAGTGAGGTTTTTAAGTGTCCAGAGGTCTGGGCATGCTCATATATGCCTCTAAAGTAAGGGACAGATTATTGCATCTTGCTTCTCCTGTCACTAAGAAGGAAACACATGTTCTAGAGGCAGCATATTTTATATCTAGGAACACTGCTCCAATCTATTTACTGAGGGACACAAAGGCTGAGACCAAGTAGAATCAAAGTAGCAAATGCAGGCCATGAGATAATCATCCCTGGAGCCTGGGCCACAAAATCCAGAAGACACTAGGGTACTAGAGCCCTTGGTAGCAAAAAAGAAACATTCTGTGGCTCTTAGAGCCAACCATTCATTACAGGGAAATCACAATGCAGACCACCACGGTTCTGGAGCAAAGCATCTGAAGTCTAGAGACACTGTTCAAAACAAAACTCTTGCTATGCCACCAGGCCCTGATGAAGACTGAGCTTCTGACCCAGGCCATAAAGTGACCACAAAGGCACAGCTGTTCATTATAGTTGGGTTCTGTTTATTAAACCACAGGTCATGCACCCTCAATAGCAACACATCATAAGACAGAAATGGTGCAGCCAGGATCAGAGATGAGCAAGGCCACATATATAAGTAAGCAGCACAATCCATGTGCTTCAGATGGCCATGTCATCAACCCCTGTTTCACCAGCTTCTCTCTCTCCCAGCTCACATCTATGACTGCAAGGGAGTCCCTCAGACCAACTGAAGGAGGAAGAAAAAGACTGATATTATCCATAGATGAGTCAGTTCAAATGTGGGCACAGCTGTAAGTGGATTCATATTGTACAACAGTCTTGCTCAGGGATGATCCAGGGAAAGGACAGTAAGAAAAAATCCTGCTAATGAGCAGATTTTGGGGCAATGCATCTGGTCATCCACTTTGTGTGGTAAGAGAAATGGCTAAGGAAAAAACAGACATGGATACCTAGTGAGTGGTTTCACTGGTGGTTCAGGAATGTAAAAGAAATAATATTGAAAGATAAATAAGACAGAGGTATGGGGAAACAGCATGGTGATGGGCACAAAGAGTTAAGACCTTTATTTTGCCTGCTAACATTCACCAGAGAGTATCTACCTGGGACAGTGCTTGCCATGGTTCTAGGCAGAGAATGTCCTCAACAAAGATATATTGCATTAATTGGGAAATAAAACAGGTAATGCTGATTTTCCCCAGTATAATACAATAAGTAAAATGAAATGTTTGCACCACTCAGAGGAACAAAAGTCAAAAATTTCTCAGTTGAGATAGATTTTAAAATATAAACATAACTAGAAGCAAACATGAGATAACAAAGTAATATCAAGTGACACCTAAAATCATTGCAGACAGTGACTGAAGCCATGAAATTAAAAGATGTTTGCTCCTTGGAAGGAAAGTTACGAAAAACCTAGATAGCATGTTAAACAGCAGAGACATTACTTTGGTGACAAAGGTCCATATAGTCAAAGCTATGGTTTTTCCAGTAGTCAAATATGGATGTGAGAGTTGGACCATAAAGAAGGCTGAGCACTGAAGAATGGATGCTTTTGAATTATGGTGCTAGAGAAGACCCTTGAGAGTCCTTTGGACTGCATGGAAATCAAACCAGTCAATCCCAAAGAAAATCAATCCTGAATACTCATTGGAAGGACTGATGCTGAAGCTTCAATACTTTGGCTATGTGACAAGAACAGCTGATTCATTGGAAAAGACCCTGATGCAGGGAAAGATTGAAGGCAAAAGGAAATAGAAGTGACGGAGAATGAGATGGTTAGATTGCATCACCGACTCAATGGACATTAATTTGAGAAAACTCTGGGAGATAGTGGAGGACAGAGGAGCCCAGCGTGCTGCAGTCCATGGGGCTGCAAAGAGTGGAACATGAGCTGGCGACTGAACAACAACAACAACAAATCTTACACTGTTCTCATGGGGAGGATGTTTTAAATGCACCTCAGCATTTTGAGAGACTTCTGTGAAACTGAGCAGATATTTGTGCATAGGTGTATTAAATGGGAAGTGTTTCACTGCCTTGAACACTGGCTAGTTCAACGAGTACCGGGTAAAGAGTCAGAGGACTGGCATTCTAGCCTCCTCCTTCTAAGAACAAGCTTCGAGACCTGAGTTTTTCTAGACCTTGATTTCTGCATTGACAAAATAAGTGGGCAGCCCAGATCAGAGGATCTTTTAACTTTTCCTGCTCTAGCACTCACCTGCTTTTGTGTAGTCCAGGAATACGTATATGATGCCTTGACATGTACACCCAGACTTTGACATAAGCAAGATCCCCAATAAATGAACCATTTTAGAAATTCCCACTCAACCACTGCAAATAGTAATTAAGTTATTGCTCAATTATGAAGTTCTATCTTCTGCATATAGCCTCTAATAATAGAAATTTTTATATAACCGCTATAGAAAATTTTAGGTAACCACCAGGTTTTTTTAGGGAGGGGAGTCTATTTTCCTGAGCTTCTAGAATACTCCAGGCCCCAGACATTTTTTTTTAAATTGTCATTTTTTGGTTAAGTGTGTCTTCATCTTGGCCTAAAAATTCAAATTTAATAAAGAAATGTATAATGTACTAATGCGACTTTTATACATTCCATGCTTTCCCTCTGAACCGATCAAATATTTCCTATTTGATACAATTCTACAGAAAGACAAAAATAATAAATAACAAGTGAATTTGAAAATATTAATTCCACAGAGAGGGAGTTAGGTATTTAAGAAGATATGTCTCATATAGCTTAAATACATGAATTAGATGAGAATAAAAAGCAAAATATAATCCCCCACCAATAAAAGGGTATTTTGGCCCATACATATATTTTTCTAGAAAAAAATTACTTTGAGATATACTCTCAAAATTAAAAATAATAGTGCATTAGCCATCAGGAAAATGCCAATCAAAATTATAATCAAATATCACTGTATACCAACTGAGATGGCTATAACAAAATAGACAATAACAAGTTTTGATGAGGATGTACACAAACTGGAACTCTCATACACTGCTGGTGGGATTTTTAAATGATACAGCCACTTTGCAAAATAACCAGACAATTCCTCAAAGGTTAAACGTAGACTTACCCAGACTTAGCAAGTGCCCAACAAATCCATAGGTTTATACCCAAGGAAAAATGAAAATATATAATCACACAAAACTTGCATATAAATGTTCATAGTAACATTATTCATAATAGCCAAAAAGTGGGAAAAAAACAAATTTCTATCAACTGATGAGTGGATAAGCAAAATGTGATATATCCATAATATGGAATATTATTTGGCAAAAAATTATGAAGTATTGCTACATATTACTACATGGATGAACCTTGAAAACATCATTAAATGAAAGATACCAGATGCAAAAAGCCACAATAATGGATGATTCTGTTTAAATCAAATACCTAAAATGAGCAAGTATATAGCAACAGAAAATAAATTAGTGGTGCCTAGGGCTGGAGTGTGGGGTGGGTGGAAAGAAATGGGGAATGACTACTAATAGGTATGAAGTTTCCTTTGTGGTGATGAAAACTCTAAAACTGATTGCTGCTATGGGTGCACAACTCTATGACCATAATAAAAATCAGTGAGTGGGTGAACTGTATATGTGAATTATGTCTCAGTGAAACTGCTATAAAATGTAATAGATAAAAGACAAAGACTCAGAATGTGAAATATAGTGCACAATGCAACGAAGAAGTGAATGTGAGAAATCCTACTGTGACAGCTAAGGAGCAGCCTGATAGATGTTTGTACATATTAGAACAAACAGGGTTACAGGGAAAATATTTTCAATAAGAAGACAAGTGTCGTCATACAAAGAATACAATCTGTAAGTACAGTATCATCTTGATAAAGTAAAGGCATATATCTTTTCTGATTAAAAAAAAAAGAACATGTGCATGCTAAGTCACTTCAGTTGTGTCCAACTCTTTGTGATCCCATGGACTGTAGCCCACCAGGCTCCTCTTCCATAGGATTCTCCAGGCAAGAATACTAGAGTGGGTTGCCATGCCCTCCTCCAGGGAATCTTCCTAACCCAGGGATTGAACCAACATCTCTTATGTCTCCTGCACTGGCAGGCGGGTTCTTTACCTCTAGTACCTCCTGAGAAGCTACACACACCTGCCAAAAAAAGAACAAAGAAAAACAACTAGAAGAAATACATTAAAAAAATCATCACCCAAACATGATATGATATTTAGCAAATGACATCCAAGGAAAAGTACTGTCTGAAGCACACAGCTGCAACCCCACAGGTCAAGTAATTCAGGAGTGAGGAGATGACCAAAGTCACTCAGAATTCAGAGGTAATTACTATCTTTGCACCAATAATAAGACAACTAGAAGCATTTTCTTAAAAAAAAAAAAAAGAATTTTCTTTTGATGAATTTGTATTTTTCTTGAAAGTAATTTGTCACTTTGATAGCATATTTGTTCACACAACAGTCTTTCCCTTTTAATCATTTATGGAAAATCATTCAAAAATATGTTTGCATCTTAAGATTTGTTTTTCTTTTATAAAAAATAAAAGGGCTTACATAAAGGATATTTCCTGACTTTCACTCGTGATTTTTTTAAGAAAAAACTGACTAAATTTTATCTTCTGGAAAATTTAAACTTATCCTCATGTAAAAATAGGTAGCTTAAAAAATTGCCCTAATATCTTAATGATCTCATAATCACTTTTTAATTTATAATGAATTTTTAGGAACCAAAAGTTCTAGTTTTGCTCTAATGTTAAAGAACCTTTCAGTTCAGTTCAGTTCAATCTCTCAGTTGTGTGCGACTCTTTGCGACCCCATGAATCACAGCACGTCAGGCCTCCCTGTCCATCACCAACTCCCAGAGTTCACTCAGACTCACGTCCATCGAGTCAGTGATGCCATCCAGCCATCTCATCCTCTGTCGTCCCCTTCTCCTCCTGCCCCCCAATCCCTCCCAGCATCAGAGTCTTTGCCAATGAGTCAACTCTTCGCATGAGGTGGCCAAAGACTGGAGTTTCAGCTTTAGCATCAGTCCTTCCAAAGAAATCCCAGGGCTGATCTCCTTTAGAATGGACTGGTTGGATCTCTTTGCAGTCCAAGGGACTCTCAAGAGTCTTCTCCAACACCACAGATCAAAAGCATCAATTCTTCGGCGCTCAGCCTTCTTCACAGTCCAACTCTCACATCCATACATGACCACTGGAAAAACCATAGCCTTGACTAGACGGACCTTTGTTGGCAAAGTAATGTCTCTGCTTTTTTTTTTTTTTTTTTTGATTGATTGAAATGTTTTATTTATTTTTTTAATTAAAAAAAAAAATTATACATGTGTTCCCCATCCTGAACCCTCTGCTTTTGAATATGCTACCCAGGTTGGTCATAACTTTCCTTCTAAGGAGTAAGCGTCTTTTAATTTCATGGCTGCAGTCACCATCTGCTGTGATTTTAGAGCCCAAAAAAATAAAGTCTGACACTATTTCCACTGTTTCCCCATTTATTTGCCATGAAGTGATTGGACCAGATGCCATGATCTTAGTTTTCTGAATGTTGAGCTTTAAGCCAACTTTTTCACTCTCTTCTTTCACTTTCATCAAGAGGCTTTTTAGTTCCTCTTCACTTTCTGCCATAAGGGTGGTGTCATCTGCATATCTAAGATTATTGATATCTCTCCAGGCAATCTTGATTCCAGCTTGTGTTTCTTCCAGTCCAGCATTTCTCATGATGTACTCTGCATATAAGTTAAATAAGCAGGGTGACAATATACAGCCTTGACGTACTCCTTTTCCTATTTGAAACCAGTCTGTTGTTCCATGCCCAGTTCTAACTGTTACTTCCTGACCTGCATACAAATTTCTCAAGAGGCAGATCAGGAGGTCTGGTATTCCCATCTCTTTCAGAATTTTCCACAGTTTATTGGGATCCACACAGTCAAAGGCTTTGGCATACTCAGTAAAGCAGAAATAGATGTTTTTCTGGAACTCTCTTGCTTTTTCCATGATCCAGCAGATGTTGGCAATTTGATCTCTGGTACCTCTGCCTTTTCTAAAACCAGCTTGAACATCAGGAAGTTCACAGTTCACATATTGCTGAAGCCTGGCTTGGAGAATTTTGAGCATTACTTTACTAGCGTGTGAGATGAGTGCAATTGTGCGGTAGTTTGAGCATTCTTTGGCACTGCCTTTCTTTGGGATTGGAATGAAAACTGCCCTTTTCCATTCCTGTGGCTACTGCTGAGTTTTCCAAATTTGCTGGCATATTGAGTGCAGCACTTTCACAGCATCATCTGTCAGGATTTGAAATAGCTCAACTGGAATTCCATCACCTCCACTAGCTTTGTTCATAGTGATGCTTTCTAAGGCCCACTTGACTTCACATTCCAGGATGTCTGGCTCTAGGTCAGTGATCACACCATCATGATTATCTGGGTCGTGAAGATCTTTTTTGTACAGGTCTTCTGTGTATTCTTGCCACCTCTTCTTAATATCTTCTGCTTCTGTTAGGTGCATACCATTTCTGTCCTTTATCAAGCCCACCTTTGCATGAAATGTTCCCTTGGTATCTCTAATTTTCTTGAAGAGATCTCTAGTCTTTCCCATTCTGTTGTTTTCCTCTATTTCTTTGCATTGATCGCTGAAGCAGGCTTTCTTATCTCTTCTTGCTATTCTTTGGAACTCTGCATTCAGATGTTTATATCTTTCCTTTTCTCCTTTGCTTTTCGCTTCTCTTGTTTTCACAGCTATTTGTAAGGCCTCCCCAGACAGCCATTTTGCTTTTTTGCATTTCTTTTCCATGGGGATGGCCTTGATCCCTGTCTCCTGTACAATGTCACGAACCTCATTCCATAGTTCATCAGGCACTCTATCTATCAGATCTAGGCCCTTAAATCTATTTCTCACTTCCACTGTATAATCATAAGGGATTTGATTTAGGTCATACCTGTATGGTCTAGTGGTTTTCCCTGCTTTCTTCAATTTAAGTCTGAATTTGGCAATAAGGAGTTCATGATCTGAGCCACAGTCAGCTCCTGGCCTTGTTTTTGCTGACTGTATAGAGCTTCTCCATCTTTGGCTGCAAAGAATATAATAAATCTGATTTCGGTGTTGACCATCTGGTGATGTCCATGTGTAGAGTCTTCTCTTGTGTTGTTGGAAGAGGGTGTTTGTTATGACCAGTGTGTTCTCTTGGCAAAACTCTATTAGTCTTTGCCCTGCTTCATTCTGTATTCCAAGGCCAAATTTGCCTGTTACTCCAGGTGTTTCTTGACTTCCTCCTTTTGCATTCCAGTCCTCTATAATGAAAAGGACATCTTTTTTGGGTATTAGTTCTAAAAGGTCTTGTAGATCTTTAGCTGAAGTTAAGCATTTTTTAAAATTTCAACTCAATTTTTTTTCATTAAACTGCTTTGGTTCAGTTGATCTTCTCAATTGTTTTCTTAGTTTCTATTTCATTTATTTCTGCTCTGCTCTGATCTTTATGATTTCTTTTCTTCTACCAGCTGGGTTTTGTTTGTTCTTCTTTCTCTAGTTGCTTTAGATATAATGTTAGGTTGTTTGAGAATTTTCTTGTTTGATGAGGTAAGCCTGTATTGTTATAAACTTCCCTCTTAGAACAGCTCTTGCTGTATCCCGTAGGTTTTGGATCATCATGTTTTTGTCTTCATTTGTCTCTAGGCATTTTTAAAATTTTTTCTTTGAATTCTTCAGTGATTCATTGGTTGTTTAGTAGCAGATTGTTTAGCTTCCACCTGTTTGTGTTTTTTCCAGTTTTTCTCCTTGTAGTTAATTTCTACTCTCACAGCATTGTGCTTGGAAAAGATGCTGGATATGATTTCAATTTTCTTAAACCTACTGAGGCTTGCTTTGTCGCCCACCATAAGACCTGTCCTGGAGAACGTTTCACACGCACTTGAAAAGACCACACGTTCTGCTGTTTTTGGATAAAATGCTTTATAAGTATCAATTTGTACATCCCATCTAATGTGTCATCAGGTCTATGTTTCCTTATCGATTTTCTCTCTGGATATTCTGTCCATTGATGTAACTGGGGCGTTAAAGTCTCCCAGTATTATTGCGTTACTGTCAATTTTTCCTTCTACATCTGTTAACATATGCCTTACATATTGAGGCACTCTTACGTTGGAAATATATCTTTTTTAAATTGTCATACTTCTTGGATTGATCCCTTGATCATTATGTAGTGTCCCCCTTTGTCTCTTGTACCTATCTTTATTTTAAAGCCTATTTTGTCTGATATGAGTATTCCTATTCTAGGTTTCTTCTGATATCCATTTGTATGGAATACCTTTTTTTATCCCATCAGTTTGTGTGTATGTGTCCCTAGATCTGAAGTGGGTCTCTTGTAAATAGCATATATATGGGTCTTGTTTTTGTATCCATTCATCCAGTATATGTCTTCTGTTTCGAGCATTTAATCTGTTTACATTTAAGGTAATTATTAATATATATATATATATATATGTGCTTATTGCCACTTTAATTGTTTTGGATTTATTTTTGTAGGTCTTTTTCTTCCTTTTCCTTTTGTTTCCTTCTCATGTGATTTAATGACTATCTTTTAGTGTGACGTTTAGATTCAATTTTCTTTTTTGTGAATATCAATTATACATTTGAGGTTATAGTTATCATAAGGTTTTGATATAGCCATTTAAATAAAAGCACAATTGTTTTAAGTTGCTTATCACTTAATTTTAAATGCATTTCAAATATCCTGCACATTTGTACTCCCCTCCTCTCACAATTACTGGTTTAAATATCATATTTGTGTGTGGATGATTCCCTACCTTTAGAAAACATGAACAGACAATTACAAGTACTGAAATTGAGTTTGTGATCTGAAACTCCCAACAAACAAAAGAACAAGACCAGATGGCTTCACCAGTGAATTCTACCAAATATTTAATTCCTATCCTTCTGAAACTATTCCAAAAATTGCAGAGGAAGGAAAACATCTGAACTCATTTTATGAGGCCACCATCACCCTGGTACCAAAATGAAAGATATCACACACAAAAAAATTGCAGGCTAATATCACTACTGAATGTAAATGTAAAACTCCTAAACAAATGCTAGCAAACTGAATTCAACAGCACCTTTAAAAGGATCATACATGACGATAAGTGAAATATATCTCATGGATGCAAGGATTTTTCAATATTTTCAAATTATTCACATCAATCATTGTGATAAACTGAAGAATAAAAACCATATAATCATCTCAATAGATGCAGAAAATGCTTTTGATAAAATTTATCATCCATTTATGATAAAAGCTCTATAGAAAGTGGGTATATAGGGAACATAGCACAATATAGTAAAGGTCATATACGACAAACCCACAGCTACCATTATACTCAATGCTGAAAAGCTGAAAGTGTTTACTCTAAGATCAGGAATAACACAAGGATGACCGCTTTCACCATTTTTATTCAACCTCATTTTGGAAGTCCTAGACAGAACAATCAGAAGAAAAAGAAGTAAAAGGAACCCAAATTGGAAAAGAAGTAAAATTGTCGCTGTTTGTAGATAACATTGGAGAAGGCAGTGGCACCCCACTCCAGTACTCTTGCCTGGAAAATCCCATGGATGGCAGAGCCTGGTAGGCTGCAGTCCATGGGGTCGCTAAGAGTCGGACACGACTGAGCAACTTCCCTTTCACTTTTCACTTTCATTTATTGGAGAAGGAAATGGCAACCCACTCCAGTACTCTTGCCTGGAGAATCCCAGGGTTGGGGGAGCCTGGTGGGCTTCCGTCTATGGGGTCGCATAGAGTCGGACACGACTGAAATGACTTAGCAATAGATAACATGAAACTATACACAGAAAATCCTAAAGACACTATCAGAAAGCTACTAGAGCTCATCAAGGAAGTAGATAAAGTTGCAGGATATAAAATTAATACACAGAAGTTGGATACATTTCTCTACAATAATAAGATCAGAAAGAGAAGTTCAGAATAAATCCCATTCACTCTCATCAAAAAGAATAAAATATGTAGGAATAACCCTACCTAAAGTGGCAAAAGAACTGTATCCTGAAAACTATAAGATGCTGATGAAAAAAATCAAAGATAATATAAATAGATGGAAAGATATAGCATGTTCTTTCCACCTGGGAAATTTTTAAAAACCTCACAATTCAAGGCACAGCCAAGGAAGGAAAAGTAATAAATTGGTCAACATAAAAAATGTATTTTTATGTAAAGACATACCTCAGAGATACTGCAAGTTCAGTTCCAGACTACTGCAATAAAGCAAATATAAGAATAAAGTAAGTCACAGGAATTTTTTGGTTTCACAATGTATATATGTTATGTTTACAGTATGCTATATTCTATTGAGTGCAATAGCATTTTGTCTTAAAAATGTACATTTCTTAATTAAAAAATCCTTCATTGCTAAAAACTTCTAACCATCATCTGACAATGTAGGGTTTCCACAAACCCTCAATTTGTAAAATACACAATATCTATGCAGCACGAGAAAGCAAAGTGCTGTAAAACAACGTATGTCTGCAAATGCGAAATGACAATGTTAGGATGGGTAAAAGACAAAGAGAAAACAGAAGGGCATGCTTATCTAACATACAATGGAGTTGTTTTTTCCCTTGCAAAGCAGAGATGTTAATAAAATAAAGGGGCAAAAATTTTAAAGAAATTCACAAAAGAAGAATCATGAAGGAACAATAAAACAGTCACTCTCACTAGTAATCAAAGAATGCAAGTAGGGTTAGTCACTCAGTTGTGTCTGATTCTTTGTGACCCAGTGGACTGTAGCCCATCAGGCTCCTCTATCTGTGGAATTCTCCAGCAAGAGTACTGGAGTGGGTTGCCACTCCCTTCTCGAGGGGATCTTTCCAACCCAGGGATTGAATACAGGTCTTCTGTACTGCAGGCAGCTTCTTTACTGTCTGAACCACCAGGGAAGTGTACCACAAAAGAAGGGACAAGAAAATAGTCACTCTCACTAGTAATCAAAGAAGGCAAACTAAAGCACAAATGAGAACCGTTTTTCTGAGCAAAGGAAAGAAGATATTTTTAAAAATTAGTTTATTTTAATTGGATGATAATTACAATATTGTGATGGTTTTTGTCATACCTCAACATGAATAAAAGTTTTGTATGTATAATGTAACAGTATATAACACTTTGTATATTAGCAGGCCATGAATTTGCTGAAAGAAAAGATTTTGTACAAATGTAGAAAATGAAAATCCTTCATCCTTTTTTCTAAATCACAAATTCTTTTTAGAATAATTTCTGGGGATGTAAAGTATGGTATGATTATAATTAATAATACTCTATTACCTACTTGAAATTTGCTAAGTGAATAGATCTTAAATGCTCTCACTGCAAAAAAGAAATGATAACTGTGTGATATGATGGAGGTGTTAGCTGACATGGTAGTAGTCATTTTGCAATATATAAGTATATGAAATCAATATGTATTTACCTTAAACTTATACACATGTTATATATCAATTACAACCTCAATAAAGCTAAAGAATAAATCAACTTTTTAGTTAGGTATTTTCTCTCATGTATCCTTGAAAAACTATCCATAACCATGGTCACTGAACTTAAAAATCTGACACAAGGGTTAGAAACTAAATAGTTAATATTTATCTGAATGAATTCATGATATATTCGTTTAATGAAACACTAGTTTTCTCAGAGTTCTTTTTTTTGCACGGCCAAGACTTCACCCACAGAGCTTCCCATGAAGTTGCTGATCTTGCAGAAGTGGTGGGTGGAGCTCTTTCTGTCAGCCTACAAGGCCCCTAAGAATCAAGGCCCCATTGTGTCCATGCCAGGAAGCAGTAGCAATTCTCCAGGCAAGCAGGTCTCAGCAAGCCCAGCCATAGGAGACCATTCAGGTCAGCTATGCATAGACTCCGTTGTGGACACATAAGTCACCCATGACTTATTCAAAAATAATGTTAAAAGATTTTCCATTTTTCCATTCTAACAAAAAATAACATTGAAAGCTAAATTCAAGCTTCTATATTATAACTGACTTGTGTCAGCCAGCTTATATTTTAAGGCTGATGGGTTTCCATTTGTTAAGGAATGAAGTTATATTTGTTTAGGGGCCTGGTACTCTAAACAGAATTGCCCCAGGGACTGCTACTAAAACATCTAAGAAATTAATATTTAATAAGAGAATTTATTAAGCACATACCAAATTCCAGATATTATTCTAAAGTGCTCTAGGTGCTTTAATTCATTTAATGCAATGAGAACATTTTACGGTCGGGAAAAATAAAAGTCTCACACAAAAGCTGACTGACTTGCCCAAGGACACACAACGAAAAATGGCAAGACCAGAATTTGACCTCTGGTGACAGGGTGCTTAAGATTCTGTTCCTAGCTACCAGGCTATTTGACAAAGAAAAAAAGAGACTGAATATAGAAGAATGAGCTTCCCAGGTGGCTCAGAGGTAAAGAACCAGCCAATGCAGGAGATGCAAGAGACACAGGCTCGATCCCTGGATCGAGAGGATCCCTGGATTGGAAGAATCCCCTGGAGGAAGAAATGGCAACCAACTCCAGTATTCTTGCCTGGAAAATCACATAAACAGAGGAACCTTGGGCTATAGTCCACGGGGTCACAAACAGTTGGACACGACTGAGCGATTGAGCACATACACATGCATAGAATAGTTGGCTACTTTTCTGATTATAAATTGTTCTAGCAAATATAGAGTTGAAAATTTATGATGTGTCTAAAGAAAGAAAATCACTACCCCAGAACGTAAATGAGAACAAAAGTTTGCAAAAGCAGGTAACTCTGCCTGGATGCTGGGTTAAACATGGAATTGTGGTGGCCAACCATTTGGATCTTTTAATGTGTACCACACCGACATACCAAACATCATTACCACAGTCATATTAAATTACATTTCATAATTTAATAAAAGGTGAAGTTAGACCATGAAGAGCAATTATCAGCTCAATGTGCTGATGTGTTTTCTGACAAAGTATCAACTAGACAGATCCAATTCCCAATCTTCTGTATTGATGCTGGTGATCAAATCATGACACTTTGGCCAAAGCGCCAAATGCTTCTTTCTCTGTTTTTTTTTTTTTTTCCCAAGGTAATTATGTTAGAAGTGGGGCTTCCCAGGTGGAGCTAGAGGTAAATTATCTTGCCTGCCAATGCAAGAGACACAAGATATGGGTTATGATTCTGGGGTCAGGAAGATTCCCTGGAGGAGGAAATGACAACCCACTCCAGTATCCTTGTCTGAAAACTCTCATGGACAGAGGAGCCTGGTGAGCTATAGCTGATAGGGTCACAAAGAGTCAGACATGACTTAGAACACACACACACGTTAGCAGTAAAATAGACCAATTTTATTTTTATTTTTATCTTTTATCATCCTATCTCCTTTCCTTGTGATAAGAAGGTCGTGAGTAGAGAGACTGCTGGGAAAGTGTAGCCCAAGATTTTGAAAACTCTAATACAAGACAGAGTCTTACTTAGATTGACTGGAATGTCAACATAGTAGCAATCATTAAGTGTGCTCTTAGGTTTTTAGAAAGATTCTGGTATTTCGGTAATTAGATTCTATTAGTTTAGCTGTTGGATAAGGCAATGGCACCTCACTCCAGTACTCTTGCCTGGAAAATCCCATGGATGGAGGAGCCTGGTAGGCTGTAGTCCATGGGGTTGCTAAGAGTCGCACACGACTGAGCGACTTCACTTTCACTTTTCACTTTCATGCACTGGAGAAGGAAGTGGCAACCGACTCCAGTGTTCTTGCCTGGAGAATCCCAGGGACGGGGGAGCCTGGTGGGCTGCTGTCTATGGGGTCGCACAGAGTCGGATGCGACTTAGCAGCAGCAGCAGTTTAGCTGTAGGAAGAACTTGGCACGTGCCCAAGTTTTGTTTGTTTCACTAGACTTCTTTGGTAAGGAAAAGTAATCCTTTCTTCATCCTTATTCATTCAATTATTTATACCATCACAAATTTATATTTAATTATTCTTTCCTGATTCTGAAATCAACCACTTCAAGTAGCCCTGGTTACTTTTATTTGAGATGATACTTGGAAACCAAGGTCTGGAGCATGGATATTTTAATTTTATTTTTTAATCTGTGTCTTTTAGAAACTGAGTTAAATTGGAACACATTCTGTTATGAAGACTGATATATTTAGAGTAATTTCTATCATCTTTCTAAAAAAAAAGTTTCTGTTCAAGATGTATTTTCTTTCCCCTTTTTACATCTTTCCTGCCTGCTATTAACCTTATGGAATTTACTCTCTTATTTCCTTCTGCTGAGTTGGAAGGTGCACAGTGTATTACATATTTAGTTATGACCATAAAATTTTTAATATAAGTATTTATCTAAGCATTTTTCTAGCAAAGTAAACTATTTTTAGCCCTCTCCTATACATGGCATCTCAACCCACTCCAGTACTCTTGCCTGGAAAATCCCATGGACGGAGGAGCCTGGTAGGCTGCAGTCCACAAAGGGTCGGACATGACTGAGGTGTCTTAGCAGCAGCAGCAGCAGCAGCAGCATACAAGGCATCTATCCACAGCATCTATACCCTGAACTCTCTTCATCTTTAATAACTGTTCTCTCTAATTTTATTTCAACATTTAAAAAAATTTTTGCCATGCCTGCATGCTTAGTCGTGTCTGACTCTTTGCTCACCTTTGAACTGTAGCCCACCAGGCTCCTCTGTCCATGCGGTTTTCCAGGAAAGAATACTGGAGTCGGTTGCCATTTCCTTTTCCAGGGGATCTTCCCAACCCAGGAATCAAACCCGTCTCCTGTGCCTCCTCCATGGCAGGCGGATTCTTTACCCACTGAGCTATTGGGAAGGCCTCCTCCCATTTAAAAAAAAAAAACACAACTTTTTATTTGAATATATATATATCACATATGTACAACTGGATTAATTTCCATAAAACAAATAATTAAAAACACTGTATAAAATGCATGCAGATCAAGAAACAATATTATCAGCACTCAAATCCTCATTAATCCACTCACCCTGGAATCACAGTCTCCCACAAAGCTCTTCCTTTGGTAATCATTACTTGACTTTTAGCAGCATAGATTTGTTTACCTTATTTTTGACTTCTTGTAGCATTTACTCTTTCATTTTTAGCTTCTTTCACTCAATATCATTTTTGTGAGATTATATTTTTGCATGTAATAAATAGTTTAGTCTTACAGGTATGTACTATTTTGTTGAGTGAATATAAAACTTATTTATATATTCTCCTGTTAATAGGCATCTGAATGGCTTCCAGTCTTCTGCTGCCTTTGGATCACATGTATAGATAGAAGTTGAAAACCTGCATGACTTTTCCTCCCATTTTAGGTGATCTGTGACTTCTGTCTCAATGCTTTTATTTTTTTTATTTTTTAGTGCATATTGTTTTTATTTTTATTTTTATTTATTTATTTTTTTTAATTTTATGATGGTATGGGGAGGGAGGAGGGTGGAGGGTTCAGGATGGGGAACACATGTATACCTGTGGCAGATTCATTTTGATATTTGGCAAAACTCAATGCTTTTAGAATTGGATTTTGAATTTCAAAGTGTCATAAGGAATTGTTGCTAACATTTCAATAACTTTACCTAGTAAAGTAATTCTTTGTACTTTGCACAGTTTCTTTTAATTCAATTACAGGTGTGTGTTTTTTTTTCTTTCATATTTCTAACTTTTTAAATATTTCATTCACACTCATTATTACTATGCAGGACCTCTGGTTTTGCATCTTTTATCTATTACCTACTCCTTTATTATTTCCAGCTTTCTGCGCTTCCCTCTGCATGCTTTAGAATTTCCTCCCATTCACCTTCCAGGCTACAGATTTGTCTGTCTGCACTGCTGATTCTTTTCTGTATATCTATATCTCTGTCTCTTTGACCTATACTACCATTTAAAAATTTGAAAAATTTTTAAATTTGTTTTTATAACAAATCTGGTACTTTTTAATTTCCAGTCTCTTTATTTCATTTTTTATCTTTTTTCCTTCATTCGTGTTATTCTTTTTTTTCTATTATTCCTTTAAAGTGAAAATATTTATTACCTACTTTTTTTCTATTTCCCAGAATAAGTATTTTCCAAAACGATGTTCTTTCTTGGAATGTAGTATTTCTTTTCCTTTTTTATTACAGAATTTTTCAGAAGTTTTGTTTATTCCTTTGCTTGAGTTAAAGAGACAGGCTATCTCTGTCATTTTTAAACAAACAAACAATAAATAATATAGATGGAGTCCTGCATTTTCTCTTGTTGTACTCAATTTCCTGTCTTACCTTTGAATCTAGTCTGACCGCCTGGCTGAACAAACTAATGTAATCTGTTCAGTCATTTAAGTTATCCAGAAGCCTTTGGTTGAGAATAGTTGGGGTCATGAGCCATTATGATTTTAAAATGTTTGATTGTAAGGTTTTTCTACATATGTTTGAAACTAGTTCATCAAGTTCTAGTTCCACTGAGTTGGAAGAAGACTGTTTTATTCAGTAGACACTAGTTACCAGTCATACTGGATCAAATTTAACATCAAGAAATTCCCACTACTATATCCTTTTTGTTTGGTGAAAGGGAGTATTTTTTTTTCCTTCATCACCAGCATCTTCCCTTCACATATTACCATTCACTTAATATGTGGCAGTAGAAATAGTTCCAAGTGAAGTGAGCTCCATCTCCTCAATGATCCACCTTCTAGGCACTACTTCTCCAGATTACCATTGTTAATACACTTCTGAGTCAAAGAATTCCCAGAGAAAACATCCTTTGCTTTCTTTAAGGGATCTATGACTTCAAAACACAGCACAGAGATGGGTTTCAACTACAGTAGTTCCTCCCAATTCTTTCAGTCTTTGCCCTTTCAAACTAAGGAATGTTTAGGAGAATTCTCCAGAATGATCTATTCTTACTCGTCACAGTTCAAACTCCCCCATCATTCTCTCAGTTGTATGGTAACTCACTGAATCATTCTCTGCTTGGATTCAAAGTCAGTTTTTATTCTGTTAGAAATCTTAGAGCACCAGATTGACACTATTACAAAGATTAAATGCTGGTGTAAGTTTACTATATATTTCACTCTCTGTAGTCTTTGAGTTGGTTTTGATGATTAGAAGGGAAGGAATGTTAAAACTGCTTTTACTTCTATCTTCTACTAAGCACTTGTATTTTCGGTATTAGACATTGTATATCTTTCCTTTTTCTTTTTATCTTAATGAATCCTGTATGGACCTAAGCCTTTTAGGGTGTAATAACCTGGGACAATTCCCCACTTTCTTTATCTGTTTAATAAATGTGGCCTTTCATAAATTAGATTTAATACGTATGGAGCTTAACTGTGGTTATGGCAACATACTTTCCAATTTGCTCACTTTTTTCTTTTCCTCTTTTGATTTTTAATGAGGCAATTATGTTCTTTTTCACATATGCAGAATTCTTCTGTTGGGAATAATATTGCGACTTACTTTGCCAATAAAATTTCTGTTGCAGCAATATGGCAGGAAGTAAAGTGTTTTTTTTCCCATAGGAATTCAGTTTTAGTTGGTTTCTCTAAGGTTTCCACTGCATATATTGAGTACACTTCAATCTATAAATAAGAAATCTTCTGAAACCCAGTGGCAAAAGATAATGAGAGATACTTTAACAGTGCTTGCATATAATCACTTTACTTTAAAGCTTCCTTTGCATGATAGAGTGGTGTGGGGCTGGGAGAAATGCACATGTAAAGTATTAAAAATAGCATTCTTGATCTCAAACCTCTTGTTTCTACCCCTTTTACTTTCTTTTAAGATCTGATATGAATTGAAAGCTCTCGATGCTCAACATCTTAAAAAAAGAGAAAACGATGTAGAAGCAGTGGGACTGCTCTGCAGCGCGTCCCTCTGCAAGGGCATCATCTGTTTGAATTATTACGTCTCTTACAAGAGTCTGTGGATATGGTCTGTTGAAAAAGGTGACATGGATCTAGTTCCATCCTTGCTTTTAACTAGTGGTGTGACCTTGAGGGAGTCACTTTACTTCTCCAGGCATCTGCTTTTCAATCTGTAAAATAAGGGGGTAACATTAGAGGTTCCCAAGCCTCCTTCCTGTTCTCAGAGTCTGAAACACAAAGAGCCTCAGGTGTGCAATTACAAATGAGGGGTCTGCTAAAGCTCCTGAGCATGAACAAAAGTAGTCAAGCAGGCAGAAAGATAGGAATAGTTTCAGGAGCCCCTAGGATATGCTTAGATATCGTCCAACTAAATATTGTGGGGAAACACTTTGATCACTATGCAAATCACTAGCATCTCATTTAGTCAAATACTAGAATTGGTCTGACAATTTAAAATAAATTGTGTCACCAGTACTGTTGGCTTAGACTCATAGCAGATACCTCTCATCATGTCTGAGTATGAGACATGAAGAGCCTGTTCCTGCCACTCCCTCTTGGTAGAACATTCCAGAAACTGCCCCCAGTCAGTGAGGGTCAACACATAAGATGTCACTGCTCTGCCATCCTAAACCCTAACGTGTTACTCAATGTCCACAGTAAGTTCCATTTTCAGAAACCTGACCGAACTTGCAACATTCTACATTGCTTGCCAATTATTTACTGAGAAATGCCCTGTCATCTTCCTTGAAGAATCTTCACAACGGAACACGTTTTGAGAAAACTCTGGGAGGCAATTTCTATGAAACATTCTTGGCTTAGTTTTAGTTATGATCAATCCACTATAAGAATATGATATTAATTCCTTTTTATGCGGATGAAGCTTGAAAAAAGTGAGCAAAGAGCTTGAGAATCTTGCCCTCTGGTAAAAGGGCTGCTGGAAACTTTCCACAGCAGTTTCCTGACCTGAAGCATCTCATTACAGAGAGGACATAGAGAATGACCTAATTTCAGGACTCAGTAGCATACTCTCAGTAAAGGGACATTACTAGATCCTTGGAGAAAGAACGCATTTTTAACTGTCATTTTCCTTTTATATAACAAATATTCCATGTCAAAAACTAAAGGAGAGAGGGAGGGAGGGAGGAAGGGGAGGGAAAGACAGAGAGAAATCTAAACAGAAAGTTAAAATTGCCTGTTATCCCACTCTCTTTGAAACACTGCCATTAAAGCTATTTTTATGTAGATTTTTAATACAGATTAATAATCAGAATGTATAACTATTTTATATGTGTTTAAAAGGCCTATTGTTTTAGCATTTCCCTACCCTCAAGCACATTCCATCTGCTGGCTAAAGTTCTTTGAAGTTTGAGAAGACTGTTCTCACCAAATTGAATGCCTCAAACCATGACACGGAGACAGGGCATTGAACGCAACATGGAGTTTAACACTCAGGTTTGCGTTCTTTGGACTTTCCATTAGAAACAAAGATACGTTTTTATTGGGAATGAGACCAGAAACTCGAATCAGAACTAAGGAAACATCCAGATTCATCAGTCTCCAGTTTCCCTTTTTGAGTCTCTTTGCTCCCTAACCCATCTCTTTAAACAGGATGAGCATGATTTCAGTATTTCTCTGAAGCAGAATTATGTCATCGCCTGGAGTCAAGTGACAATGACCTGGTGTTTAAATCAGCTTTGTTATAACACTAAGCACGGAAGTGGAAGAGAAAGAAGAAACGGACTGCATTTCATTACATTTTCTAGCGCTGTTCAGCCCACTGGCCCACCTGCAGGAAGGATGGGACTTTAGGAATACGTTTGTTTCTGTTAAGCAACTGTTCTAACTCATCAGTGGAGGAACACTTGGAAAGGTTCTCCTTCCCTTAGGAATGTTGGCCAGTCCTGTCTCCTTCCCTCCACACAGTACAAAGTGTGAATTGCCCATCAGCTAGGCTTTTAAGGATCCCTGTGATTTCTGAGGAGTGGCAATGTTCCCTTTCTGCTAAGGATCAGAAATCATGTGACTCGTATTCAAAGAGAACCCAGAGGGGATTCCTCTTTTAGGAGAATATAAGCATCAGTTAAAGAAGGAGAAACAGGGTAAGTAAACATCCACAGACAGATGAACAGGTGAAGCCAGGACACATGTCCCACGTGAATGGTCAGCAGACAGCAGCAAGAGGCTTGTTCCCCTGCTAAAAACCCAATGACAAGGAGAATAGGAGGACAGTCCTGGCAATGTTTCCATGAGAGCATGTGAAACCCCAAACACCAGACCCGAATAAAAGAACTGCCAAACCCTTGAGAAAACCGTAATTAGAGGGACTCCTAAAACTTCCAGCAGGGCAAAAAAGAAAAAAAAGGAGGGGGGATTAAACCCACCAATTTTATTAAATAAGCTATTCATCTTATGGACAATGGTTCATAATTGTCTCCTATTGTTTGGGAATCAAAGATGGATCCTGGTAGCGACCCAGTTAAAACTGAGGAGAAGGAAGATTAAGTTGTTATATCTGGTTTATCTTTTTTCTTAAGTGAGCAATGAAACAACTGCGAGGCATATACTGCATACTTCATTCCTTGAATCAACAAGGGAGTCACGCCAAATGTCAGATTAAATATTCCACAGCTGAAGTGTTTGCATAACTTTTTGGTGGCTACCATTTAAAGAAAGAAAAACAGTGATGGGCCTTTAAAAAAAATATTCCCTTAACTTGACATGCTCATGGTGTCCTGCCAGCAATTGCTCTCAACTTGGAAGGCGAGGCCATGCATATCTTGTCCCTGGGGTGACAGTGCCAGCTGGCAAGCATGTCCCTGTGTTTCCATTCACCCCAGAAGCATGAAGCCCCACTGTGCGCCCTGAAGGCCACAGCTGCAGTGCTATATTGTTTAACCATCTCTGCTTTGGCTAAGAAGCAAGTCATCTCAAGAAGGAATTTCCTGGTTTCTGAAGTGTCTGTCATGTTTCAACAATGAGTTTGCAATGGCTGCGTGCGTTTTCAGTTTGGGTTGGCTCTGTGGGTTTGCCCAGGAAATTGGAGACAGGTCTCTTTTTTGAAACAAAATAATAAGTCTGAACAAATCAGCTTTATTGTTGTTGGCTCTGATGTGGCTCGGATTAATTTTAGCTCTATGTTTCTAAAGGGTTGCTCAAGAAACGATACTCTTCGATCTCAGGTTGTTTGAGGGAACAGAGGGAACTGACATTATTAAGTGCCTACCAAGTGTTAGGTGCTTTGGATGTATGATCTCAATGACTCTTCCTAACGATCGGAGGAAGTAGTTGTTTCTCTGTTCATTTTACCAATGGGGAAATGGAGACACTGGGAAGGTTATTCCCTTGCCCAAGGCCATGTAGTTAAGAGTGCAGGCTGTGAAGTCCAATGGCTTTGTTTCATCCCAGACCTGCTACTTACTCTCTGCGACCTAGAGCAAGTCACTTCACCTCTCTGCTCCAACTTTATCCTCTGGAAAATAATAATAGATATTTTCCATCGAGGACTAAATAATGTGTGTAACATGATCAATACCCGAGCTGGTCAGTACATTCAGCCCTTGCTATCTGACAGTGCAGGGATTTCAGCCCAGTGCAGCTCCCTCCCACATTGGTGCTAATGCCACCACGTCACCAGTTTGCTGACCAATGCCAAACTTATCCATGGGGAAGTCTAAGTCAACACTGGTATTCAGGCTCCAAAGCTGAAGGCAGATTTAATATCCTTGCTTTAAACTTATTTTCTCTATTGAAGCAAATAAGATCTGCAAGCTCTAGCTCCAGCTTCTGTGAAGGAAGCTCTTTCTGAAAAGGGACTAGGGAAGAGGAACGATGGATGGTAGAGAGGGTGAGGGGTTCTGTTGTCTCGTCGTGCAGGTCAGGGCCTTAGATTCAGAAGTAAAACCTGAAAAATTACTGTGTGATGTGTTTTCTCATGACAGCCGATGTCTATTTTATTTTTTTTTAAATTTTATTTTATTTTTAAACTTTACAATATTGTATTAGTTTTGCCAAATATTGAAATGAATCCGCCACAGGTATACCCACGTTCCTCATCCTGAATCCACCTCCCTCCTCCCTCCCCTACCCTCCCTCTGGGTTGTCCCAGTGCACCAGCCCCAAGCATCCAGTACTGTGCATCGAACCTGGACTGGCGACTCGTTTCATACATATTATACATGTTTCAATGCTATTCTCCGAAATCTCCCCACCCTCTCCCTCTCCCACAGAGTCCATAAGACTGATCTATACATCAGTGTCTCTTTTGCTGTCTCGTACACCGGGTTATTGTTACCATCTTTCTAAATTCCATATATATGTGTTAGTATACTGTATTGGTGTTTTTCTTTCTGGCTTACTTCACTCTGTATAATAGGTTCCAGTTTTATCCATCTCATTAGAACTGATTCAAATGTATTCTTTTTAATGGCTGAGTAATACTCCATTGTGTATATGTACCACAGCTTTCTTATCCATTCATCTGCTGATGGGCATCTAGGTTGCTTCCATGTCCTGGCTATTATAAACAGTGCTGCGATGAACATTGGGGTACACGTGTCTCTTTCCCTTCTGGTTTCCTCAGTGTGTATGCCGAGCAGTGGGATTGCTGGATCATAAGGCAGTTCTATTTCCAGTTTTTTAAGGAATCTCCACACTGTTCTCCATAGTGGCTGTACTAGTTTGCATTCCCACCAACAGTGTAAGAGAGTTCCCTTCTCTCCAGACCCTCTCCAGCATTTATTGCTTGTAGACTTTTGGATCGCAGCCATTCTGACTGGCGTGAAATGGTACCTCATAGTGGTTTTGATTTGCATTTCTCTGATAATGAGTGATGTTGAGCATCTTTTCATGTGTTTGTTAGCCATCTGTATGTCTTCTTTGGAGAAATGTCTATTTAGTTCTTTGGCCCATTTTTTGATTGGTCATTTATTTTTCTGGAGTTGAGCTGTAGGAGTTGCTTGTATATTTTTGAGATTAGTTGTTTGTCCGTTGCTTCATTTGCTATTATTTTCTCCCATTCTGAAGGCTGCCTTTTCACCTTGCTAATAGTTTCCTTTGTTGTGCAGAAGCTTTTAAGTTTAATTAGGTCCCATTTGTTTATTTTTGCTTTTATTTCCAATATTCTGGGAGGTGGGTCATAGAGGATCCTGCTGTGATGTATGTCGGAGAGTGTTTTGCCTATGTTCTCCTCTAGGAGTTTTATAGTTTCTGGTCTTACGTTGAGATCTTTAATCCATTTTGAGTTTATTTTTGTGTATGGTGTTAGAAAGTGCTCTAGTTTCATTCTTTTACAAGTGGTTGACCAGTTTTCCCAGCACCACTTGTTAAAGAGATTGTCTTTAATCCATTGTATATTCTTGCCTCCTTTGTCAAAGATAAGTTGTCCATAGGTGCGTGGATTTATCTCTGGGCTTTCTATTTTGTTCCATTGATCAATATTTCTGTCTTTGTGCCAGTACCATACTGTCTTGATGACTGTGGCTTTGTAATAGAGTCTGAAGTCAGGTAGGTTGATTCCTCCAGTTCCATTCTTCTTTCTCAAGATAGCTTTGGGTTTTCGAGGTTTTTTGTATTTCCATACAAATTGTGAAATTATTTGTTCTAGCTCTGTGAAGAATACCGTTGGTAGCTTGATAGGGATTGCATTGAATCTATAAATTGCTTTGGGTAGTATACTCATTTTCACTATATTGATTCTTCCAATCCATGAACATGGTATATTTCTCCATCTATTAGTGTCCTCTTTGATTTCTTTCACCAGTGTTTTATAGTTTTCTATATATAGGTCTTTAGTTTCTTTAGGTAGATATATTCCTAAGTATTTTATTCTTTCCGTTGCAATGGTGAATGGAATTGTTTCCTTAATTTCTCTTTCTGTTTTCTCATTATTAGTGTATAGGAATGCAAGGGATTTCTGTGTGTTGATTTTATATCCTGCAACTTTACTATAATCATTGATTAGTTCTAGTAATTCTCTGATTACTATTCAACATAGTTTTGGAAGTTTTGGCCACAGCAATCAGAGCAGAAAAAGAAATAAAAGGAATCCAAATTGGAAAAGAAGAAGTAAAACTCTCACTGTTTGCAGATGACATGATCCTTTACACAGAAAACCGATGTCTATTTTATTCACTGCAGCCAAAAACGGAGCTGAACTGGTAGTCCTAACTGATATGAACCATCACAGCCCCTGTCAGCCTTGTGCTCAAGCCCCATCTGGGTGCTTCCTGGGTGCCAGGCTCTGTGCTGGGCCCTGAAATGGAAATATGGGTAAGACATAGTCCCTGACCTTGAGGAGCTCAAAAAAGTGATCCAGTGAGCCCAAAAAACAAAGAGATCTGCCTCTTCAATGAGGCTGTTTAAATTCTAGATCCTCTGAAATCCATTTGAAGGGAAACACGTATTTCATTAGTTGTCTTGTAACCAGGAATTTCTGGTGCTTTGTGAAGAGGCTTAAGTAACTTACTTTAATAATCCTCAGTGAGAAAGCAAAAATCCACAAATAGGAGGGAGGGCCATAATGCTACCAACCCAGTTAATCACTTGGAAGTTTTTCCAGTCTTGTAAGGATTTCTTGGGGTTCAGTTGCCCCAATAACTACCTGCAGGGACTGGAAATCAGAATACCTGAATATAAGTTCCAGTCTTCTCTATTTACAAGCTGTATGATTTTAGCCAAAATCACTCAACTTATCTGAGTCATATTTTTTTAATCTGTAAAATGGAGAAGATAAATAATATTCAGGCTACAGATTTATTATCAAAGAGCAAATAGATTAATGTCTTTGGAAGCCCTTTTTATGCAGTAAAGTCTTGTAAATACTTATTCTTGTTACTCCCACTCATACTTTCTCTTCCATTCATTTTAGAAACATTCTGTATTGTATGACTTTTAGATTGCAAGTTTTTTGCTTTATAATTCAATGTCTGTGAATATTTCAATAAAGAGAGGGTTGAAAAGAAAGCATCAGTGAGCAATTTTTCAATACCACTTCCATGAGGGACAATGGGTAAAAATAAGACATTTCTCACTATTTTATTTGTAAACAACTATTTGTGAATTATTTACTTTATGTCATGTATTGTGCTAAATACTGTGTGTATGTGTGTGTAAAGTCCCACAACAATATCATTCTCACAATAGACTCATTACAATATGATTATTTCCATTTTACAAATAAAGAAACAAAAGCCTAAGCAATATCCTCAAGGTCAGAAATCTAGTAACCAGTTGAACTTGGTACGTGAACTTATATCTGCCTAACTCCAAAGTACAGGTTTTTGACCACAATTTATCCTGTGTCTGAAGATGATGATAATAATAATATGAAATGGGAAAGGGATGATTAATAACCACGTCTATTTCTTACATTTATAGGAAACTGAAATATGATCACTTATGAATCTTTGAAGGTTGGATAATAATTATAGTATGTACCTATGGATGTAAATTTATGAGCTATGATCTAAGGAAAAGATGAGTGAAAATTATAAAATATTATGTAAATGTGTGGTACTTTTATACAAACCTCTTCTTTAATTGGACCTCTGTTTTCTCTGAACTGATCTCGAGGGTCTTATATCATTATGAACTCTTAGCTAGAAATAATCTCATCAACTCTGAATTCCCAGATCCTGTTAGAAGAATGTTCTAACAGGAGAAGGAAATGTTCTAATTGGAGAAGGAAATGGCAACCCACTCCAGTGTTCTTGCCTAGAGGATCCCAGGGATGGGGGGAAGCCTGGTGGGCTGCCGTCTATGGGGTCTCACAGAGTCGGACACGATGGAAGCGACTTAGCAGCAGCAGCAGCAGCAAGTCTTACCTCACCTAGGAAACTGAACTTTTTGAGGTCAAGGTCTGTGCCTGGTTCATTTTTACATCTCTCTAGGTCCTAACACAATAGACATAATTTGTTTAGTGATTGAAAATTTGCAGAGACATTATATATATTTCATTTGTGATCTAAGGACTCCGTAACATGGTTTGGTATTTTTATCCCCATCTGCCTTCCTTGGCCTGCTACACCAAAATACCACAGACTGGGTGACTTAAACCGTGTACATTTATATCTCACAGTTCTGGAGGCTGGAAAGTCCAAGAATAAGGCATCAGCTGATTTGGTTTCTGCTTAGACCCCTTTTCCTGGTGTACAGTCACCTTGTCTTACATGGTGGAGAGAGAGAGAAGAACAAGCTCTAGTCTCTTCTTGTAATCCCATTAATCCCATTCAGGAGAACCTACCCTCACTACCTCATCTAAACTTATCTACCCAAATCCCCACCTAAGAACACTTCACATAGGGGTTAGAGCTTCAATATACAAATTTTAGGGGGAATATCAGCATTTGGTCTAACAGTATCATCTTACAGATAAGAAACTATAAGTCTGAGAAATACATTACTTTTCCAAAGTCAGAGATAATGCATAGGTCAGATCTCAAGCCCAGTTCTTTTCTCCACAAGTCTAAGACTCTCTCTTTGAAGAATCCGTGCCTCACCCTGTTAGACTGATTAACAACTACTGAGAAGGAAGTAATAAATGGATACTGAAGCAGTGCTCCCTTGGAGGTTTGGAGGAGGTATGTATGTGTTCAGTCGCGTCCAGCTGTCTGCGGACCCCATGGACTGTAGCCCACCGGGCTCCTGTGTCCATGGAATTTTCCAAGCAAGAGACTAGAGTGGGTTGGCATTTCCTTCTCCAGGAGATTTTCTCACCAAGAATCAAACCCAGGTCTTCTACGTTTCCCGCATTGCAGCAGATAATTTACCTGATACTTTACCACTACTGTCATTTGGTAGAAATTGTAAAAATCTTTCATACAGTCAATGTAAAGGGAGATTCTTCGTTTCAGGCTTTCTTGAGCATTATTTTTTAATCAAGCATTGTTTTAACATTTTATTTTGTAATCGGAAATCTATCCTCACACTGTTACACCCTCTTCCTTCAGGTTTGAGAAATAGAGTCTCTGTGAGGGCGAATACTTTAAACAGGCCACATAGCAACGAAGCTGAGAGAGACAGGATTTGAACTCAAGCCAGGCTGTCTCTTCTTATACCTGCAAGATAGATCAGTTCTTAATATGGTCACTGAGAAAAGATTGTGTGTCCTATTTGGTCTGCTTTTTCCAGTGGGCATGGTTTAGAATAGAGCTACTACTACTACTACTACTAAGTCGCTTCAGTCGTGTCCGACTCTGTGCGACCCCAGAGACGGCAGCCCACCCGTCCCTGGGATTCTCCAGGCAAGAACACTGGAGTGGGTTGCCATTTCCTTCTCCATTGTGTGAAAGTGAAAAGTGAAAGTGAAGTCACGCAGTTGTGTCTGACTCTTAGCGACCCCATGGACTGCAGCCTACCAGGCTCCTCCGTCCATGCTAGTTTCTGCAATAGAAGTTGAAAAGATATGTCTCTGAAAACATAAAGCTTTGGTTATTAATTATTCTTTCCTAAGTATATATGTGTATGTGTGTGTATATATACACAAACATATATATTTGGGGGACATACTTAAAGGATATGAATTTTTTTCCCTGGATTCGATGAGCTCTTTAATCCCCAAATATTTGTGTAATCTGTCACTAAGCCCCAGAATTCCTGGAACCCTTATATAAAATCAACCCACATTCCAAACTTAATGAGACTTATCCACCACTAATCTCCATATCTATTTTTAACAGAAATATCTTACTTATTTTCAAGATAGAACATGTCTCTATAACATGCCATTGCAGCAAATTCTACATCCTTGTAGGTCAGAATATAAAACAGAGTACAGAGCTAGATCTCAACCCAAAGAATGCTTTATCTTTTATATTTTAGGTTGAACTATAGATAGAAGGAAGAACTGTGAGGTTTATACACTAAAGAGACTAGTTTAAATTCAAAGCTACATTTAAATGTTTCCTTGTGAATGCCTGATATGCTCCATAATTTGTAATTTCATTCTCTGTTCTACCCAATCATGGGCCAGAAAAAAACAAAACAAAATCCAAAACCTGCTTTGTTTGATGCCAATAATAAATGTGGGACATTCTTTCAATTCATATGATAAGCTGCCTTTTCTTGGTACCCACTAAACATGAAAAATTGCATGTACCGAGTATGACCTAAGCTAAGAAACTTCAGAGTAGTCACTTCTGAAGGCCTCCATCTCTGAAGCCAACAATTTCAATCCTTCTTTGGAACTCTTCAATGGATGTGGATTCATCTTTTAAAGTTAGCTTGGAAAGAGAAAAGAGAAATGCTTGGAAGACAAAACTAAGATGCCCATTCTGCTTTCTGCATCTACAATATAAATAATTTAGCCTGATTAAGGGAATGCTAAGGGCCATTAAATCTCCAATATGCTCTGATGATCTGATTTTCTTCATATAAGACACTGTACCACCAATCCCAATCCTATTTTCTTTCTTTGCAGAAATCCAAATGTTTTGACATGGAGTAGGTTGTTTAGTATGATTTCCCTGTGAGTAAAATAAAATGACCTTTCTGAGGTTTGAAACTGATTCACAACTAATCAGTGCTAGAACAGTTATTTTCTTCTTTGGCCTCTTATTCTGGATTCACAAGCCACAAAGCCCATGACACAGACCATTAGCTGTTTGTCCTACTTCTGGCTGGCTTCTGAAAGTGTCAAAGTCTGTGCTAGAAAATGAAGAGAATACAGGTATACTGCATTTCCAGCGAATCCAGAGTCCCTAAGAAATAATGCTTTCAAACATTAAAATGTATTAAAAGCAGCTTCTTGTTTTAAGTATTGACATGGTAAAGGAACCTCTTCTTTAGCAGACAATCACTCTGCCAGCTTTCCTATTTGGCAAGTCTACATTTTAATAAGTTGGAAGTATTTAAAGTGAGCACACCACTGAACAGACAGAGCATTAACTTCAGGAGAGTGACATAATGCCTGGTGGACAAACTAGGGTGGTATTTGGTGCCTGTGGCAGCAAGGCCAGGGTGGCAGGGGTGATGGGCAGGTTCTTCAATGTCATTGCATTTAGAAGCTAAGAATCTTGGGTACAACATTGCTTAAAAGCACATGTTTATTGCCCCCATTGGTCTATGACTTCCAGAGTGTTTTCATCATGACATCTAAGCAAGTCAAATAGAAAAATAATTTTAAATGAAGTCTTCTGAAAATTCATTCTTGAAAGGAAGTAGAAATAAAGTGTCAAATGTTAGAATAAATAAATAAAGTGTAAAATGTTAGAACATAGGACAGATCCAACTCAGATCTGACCTCCTGCAGATCTGGGTCTGAAAAGACTATAGGCATGCTAGTCCCCAGCACAGTGAAGGCCTCAGGACCCCTTGGGCCTCCATGCTTGTAAAGTGCTGAATTTTGAGGAGAGGTGACACCATGTCCCCAGGAAGTTACTCTACCTCCACTGGGGCCACCGTAAGAAAATGATATCTGCTGTGGAAGAGACTTATCCTGGAGGAAACTCCTGCAAAAGACACATCTGTCCTTGAGATACCATCTGAGGCTCCTGGGGTCCAAGACCCATCATAATGTGTGACGTGAAATCAAGCCCCACTGAAGTACCATGAGGCAGATTTGTTTGATGCCAATAATAAATGTGGGTTTTCTAGGGTACCCAGGCAGGGCATCTGGCTGGAGTGAGGAGTGGCAGGGCCTTCCCATGGGGTTGAAGGTTGGCATTGGAACAGGAAGTTCAAGGATTTGTAAGTATTAATGCCCATTCCTGGCATGTTACTCATTGATAAGAAGTTGAGTAAAGGAGCTGGAGGCGACCTATCATCCAAGCCAACTGATTTCTTGATTCCACAATGGAATAATCTGGTAGAACAGGACACTGCAAACTCAAACATGTAAGACATCACAATGGAGAGGAAGCCTGAGGACAGATGGCTCTGGAGGCAAGTCGAACTAGAGAGAAGACATCTGGATACTCACAGAAGCAGATCATGCACAGAGAGGCAGCAAGCCCTAAGAAGGCTGTCATTGAAGCAGCAGTATCTGGGCCTGCCATGTGCAATGAAATCTAGAGGTTTCCTGAGGGCAAGCCCAGAATTGATGACTGGATGGTACATGATGGGAGGTTTCAGAGGGTTCAGACTAGGAGAATGCACATGGCTGCTTGCCACAGATTTATTCAAAGGCTTTTGCCCCAGGCCGTCTCAAACTGGAAGGAGCTGTGTTGAAGCTAAGGGGATGTCTAGGAGGGGTGAGATGTGGTGACTATGACTTAGCTGACCATTAGTCCTTCTGCTGGGTCTGATTGGTTCTCTGAGGGTCCACAAAGCGCTATGGCATTCTGGACTTTGAGACACGGAGAACATGGCCTAAAGCCCACACCATACTCCTGCTGAGGGTGCTCTCCATATGGCAGAGGAACGGTCTTCTGCTCAGTAGGAAACATCCTGGAGCTGCCTGAGTGCAGTTCATCATCGGCCCACTGAGCCTCTCATCTTCTCATGTAGCACCTGAGAGTTGGATCCCATGTTGACATTTAAACTAATATTTCCTTCCATGACTTTAAGGGTCATAGTAAACTCAAACTCAACCAGAGCTCATTGGTAGGGAATCGTTTTGGGAAAGTCATGTGGGTAAGACTCAGAGGAAAAATGAAAGCCTGGGATCATGGTAATCACCTCCATGCTGGGCCTTAGGACCGTCATGCTTATCCCAGGAAGACCACTTTGAAATTCCTCTGCAAATTGCTGTTGAAACGTCTTGGCAGAAAATCTTAGGGGATTTTGGAAGCAATCCCCTCAGTCGAAACCACAGAAGACCCCCTGGCATACTGTCTGGCCAGCTGATTTCAGTAAGACCTGGTCTGGATGCAGGGTTGGGGACATTTGCCTTTCATTTCAGAGACTATCATGCTTGCAAATCCAGGAAGGCATATCTGATCCCTGGCGTGTTGGAGCTGAGGGCCATACTCCTAAGAGCAGAGAATGTGGTGTAGTCATACTATCAGAATATGGTTGTTTGCCCAGGCACCCAGCCTTCACTAGGGGTCATCTAGTATCGAAGGAGAGGCCCTAAGGCAAATTCCAAGGTCCATGTGGGTCACCCAGTATCCTGGAAGGAACACTGGGTATAGCCACTTGTCCCTGATTCTTCTTCTTCTGTTGATTAAACACTCTTGCTGTAACTTCAGGCAAACTACCTGCTCAGGAGTCACATAATCTGGGTGATTGGATGCTAGGCACCCAGACTTGGAGCTCATGGAAGAAGGAATCACTTCATCTGAAGAAAAGGGCACATCTTCACATCCAAAAAGGACAAGTGGAGCCTCTGCATCTTTCTGGGACCCAGGTCCCTTACTCCGGTTTTGTTACTGAGCCATTCTGGCCTCTATCAGTCCTTCTGGTTTCCCTGGAGGGTCAGCTTACACTGCAGCATTTTGCATTCTTCAGGATGCTGTGAATGTATTTTCATCAGGGGAAATCATACACTAGATTTGAGAGTTTGTAAGGAGATGCTAGAGATACAGGTTTGATCCCTGAGTTGGGAAGACCCCCTGGAGGAGGAAATGGTATTCTTGCCTGGGAAAATCCCATGGACAGAGGAGCCTGCCAGGCTACAGTCCGTGGGGTTGCAAAGAGTCAGACGTGACTAAGCCACTGAAAACACATGATGCACACACAAGAAGTTCTGCTGCTGCTCGAGCTCCTCATGATGTAGTCTGTCTAGGGTCTCTCCCAGGGTGTGGGAATCTCAACTGGACACCAGTGGAGAGGGAAAGGCAAGAGGATCCTGGGATCTGCCAGAGCCATTGCCCCTGAGAGACGGGTAGTTGCTCCCTTTGGGGGCATCAGGTTTGGCACAGTACCGTGGAGGAAGAGTAGAGTAAGTTGGCAGGGCTGCCTGCAGGAGGAATCTGTTTGTTTTCCACCCTAGGCTTATGCCAGGGGACACATGGGAGCAGCAGGTATGGGTGCTGGTGCCAGAAGACATGGAGGTGGCTGCCGTTTGGTATCCAGGGAGGAATTCCAGCCCTGGTTGGCTTTCTGGGAGAGGTTTCAGGTCAAATGTGTTCAGACAGGTTTGCTTCTCTTTGATGTGCTGCTAGGGATGCCGTGGGTGTGAAAGGGCAGCAGTTTCCATTTGACCCCTCAGCACAGTCTCTGCAGCTTGAGAACATACACATCATTCGGTCAGTCTTCAGAGCAGGTGTGGGCTTTGGTTAATAATCTAAAAGTCTGGAAGACCTGTGGGTCCCATGAGGTGATGGAATTGTCAGGGTGTTGTGTGCTGGGAATCCTGGGAATTTATCCAGTCAGCAGAATTCTGACCAGGAGCTCTCTGACCAAAGCAGTGTGGGGCAATACCTTGTTCCCTTGGCACAATTTTCAGCCCCATTCTTCGGGTCCAGCTCTCACCTGGCCTGAGGAGTGCTTGCTGGGTATGGTTCCCACTCTTGGAGTCATAAAGCAGGAGAGACTGGGATTGACTGGCCAGCCCCTGTGTTCTCTCTGCCTGGAGAATTTGAAAACCAGTTAGGGATGCCCAGATGAAGCCACCGCTGTAAGGAAAGGCCACCACCTCCTGGGTGTTGACTCTTTTGTGATAGAATTCCTCCCTTTAGGGTTACTGGACCACGCTGGTTGAATGCCTGAGCCTTCAGTCATAGACGGGGACAGGCTCCCTGAACTCTGCTTTGAGCGCAGAAGGAACAGTTGCTGAGGCAGTGGCAGGGGCCCGCTGCTTACTGGGCACGTCCCTTCACATTGGCTGCCTGTCTGCCTTGCTCCTCTTAGATTTCCTGTGTTCTGGGAGTGAGTGTTGTAGCTTCAGCATTCTCTGAGTGTGCTTCCTGCTTCTGGAGGAGAACCTCGCATGCTGAGGGCACACAATTCACAGGGGTTGTCATGCTGCAGTGCTAACCCTAGAGCTTGGAGGGCCAGAAGCAGTGCTCTCAAAGGCAGCCCTCAGGCTTCAGGAGTTCAGCTTGTTCTTTAATCTGCACTGGCACACAAAAGACTTTTCCAAAGATGATCTGTGCCACCTAAACCAAATTTCCAGGTGAAAATTGGGTTGACACCAGCGAGTTCCACATTTAGTCCCTGGAAGAGGCAGTTTGGGAACAGGGAAGGGGAAGCAGGCTTTGGTCCAGGGCCCAGACAGCTGCTGAGCTGGGTGGCACCCTCCCCTCTTCCATCTCCCCACTGCAGCTCTTACCATTTGTTAATCATTGGAAGGACCATGTAAATGAAGCATATAAGAGATACCTTGGAAAGGTAAGCTGAGGAAATTTTTAGAAAACATTTAAATGATAGGTTATAAATTTGGAAGTTTTCTTTTTCTTTTTTGTAGGGAGTGAGGAACTACTAAGATTTCTGAATATGGGAGTGACATGATTATGACTTGGCTTTAGAATGATCTACTCTCCCATTATTGTTTAGAGGAAAAAGAGTCAACACACTTCCAGATACAAGTGGGAGAACACCAAACCAAGATGGCTTGGATGATAGATATTAACTCATGTAGGAAGATGCCCCATAACTGTAAAGAGGGATTCAGTTGTTTTTTCCACAAAATAATGACAGTATTTGAAACCAAGAGACTGGCTGAGGATATCAACAAAGGACACAGAAAAACAGCAATAAAAAGGGACCATATCAGAAATTTACAGAATGTCAGGAAGAAAACCGGAAATCAGAAGAACAAAAACTACATTTCTTATTATCTAATTTTTGCTACTTCTAGTTTAGTATGAGAGCTCACCTCTACCCCCAAATAATTATTTTTAAATGAAAATAGCTCAATATCAATATACAATCTCTTAGAAATAATATATTCTTATTTCAGAAGATCAATTTAGCCAAGCATAACTAAAAGAGTTCTTTCTCTATAGACAAGACCTCTGATACATTTCAAAATAATTTTATTTACTGTCACTTAAAGTAATTAGAACATTCATCCCTAGTGGCTACTGGTCACCTTAGGAACAGTTTCCACATTCATATAGGGAGCAACGCTGAGACTATCAACTCAGCAACCCACAGAGCACTGGTCCCTCACTGGAGGTAGGAAGGGGGCTGTGGCTACAGTTATCCGTAGCCAGGCAAGGTGCTCATCAAGATTTTCAGAATGCCCACATCAGGGGCACCTCTTCACATGTCTTGGTAGAGTGTTCCCCAAGACCTTTTTGCAATCACTATGAGATTGTATTTTGCACAGAAGAATAAAGGGATGCAGAGTTGAAACTGAAAAATGACTATTCACCTTTTCCTTTTGACTGAGCCTAGTTAACACGTTACTTTTGTCATTCTTTTGAGTCCTCTGGGTGTGAGTGGCAACGCTTAGCCAAGGCAGGTGTCCCTCAGTGCTCTCCCACATAATTTTTTTTTCTACCAATAGACCAAAAGGATATAGTCATAAGAAATAGGTATTTATGATTCTGTGGGGAAACTACAGGGGATGCTGAAGCTTTGTGGATGATGAAGTTGATGCCAGGCAACCTGCCATTGCATAATGATTCTACTGCCAACACCTAAGGACTCAGCTCTTGCCCCTGGGGTGATGTGGTTTTGCCACAGAAAATAACAAAAATGTCTAACTTGAAATTAACAGTGCTACATTCTGTAAAATTACATCAGAGCTTTTAACTTAAAAAGTATGATTTCTAGATTAAGCCCTCAGATGCCACACATTTCTTGGGTGGATTTGAATGAATGAAAAAAGAAGCAAACATTATAGAATTATAGATTCAGGTGTAAACACTTAATATATACTGGGCACATAGCATGTGCCAATATGTTTATATACAGCAAATAATTTCAACCTTTTGAGGAAGATATTTTACCATTATACTTTTTTTTTTTTTTTTTTTACATCGCTGCGTGGAGACCGTCGGGCCACCATTATACTCTTTTCATAGATGAGAAAACGAATAGAAAAAGAGATTGAGAAATGGCTGTCATGAGTTCCAAATGAAAGTAAGAAATAGAATGCCATCTCTGATATTTGCATATCCCCAGTGTACACATGTATACAATGTATACCGAGTGCTGAAGAACTGATGCTTTCAAACTGTCATGCCGTTGTGTTGGAGAAGACTCCTAAGAGCCCCTTGGACAGCAAGGAGATCAAACCAGTTAATCTTAAAGAAAATCAGTCCTGAATATTCATTGGAAGGATTGATGCTGAAACTCAATACTTTGGCCACCTGATGTGAAGAGCTGACTCATTGGAAAAGACCCTGATGCTGGAAAAGATTGAAGGCAAAAGGAGGAGGGGATGACAAAGAAAAATGGTTAGAGTGCATCACTGATCCAAGGGACATGAAAATTTGAGCAAACTCCCGGAGATAGTGAAGGACAGAAGAGCTTGGTGTGCTGCAGTCTGTGGGGTGGCAAAGAGCTGGACACAACTTAGCGACTGAGCAACAACAGCAAACAACAGTGTATGCACATACTTATTTTGTCTTTTTCCCTCTTTCTCCTCCCAGCTTCATCACACAGAACAGATTAGAACCTGGATAGGCTGAGCAACAATCTTCAGGACTATAAATGAAACCTGCTGTTATTTAGCAACTCAATTAGCAGATTTCCAGAAGACAATGTTCCATTCTCCTTTGGAACAAAGTGTTCATGGACATTTGCCTCTGAGAGGTAGCTGGTAAAGAGCTCCTGGAGGCTCTTCTTATCCTGTCTCCACAGTTTGCAGTTACAACATGCACACAATCCAATGCATTAAGTAATTAGTTCTCAGCATCTTGTGAACCGAGGACCTATTTCCAGAATGATTTAGTACAGTTTCCTCTGAAATTCATGGTAACAGAGGAAATAATTAGGCTCAAAAGGGTTTTACTTAAAATCTTGTGTCTCTGCTTATCTAAAATGACTGTGCTAATTAAGACTCACAAATTTTCCGGACACACTTCAACTCTGAGGACTTGGGTCTTCGCCTCAGGTGTTCCCTTGGGGTCAGGCACAATGCTGGGAAACCCCCGAGGTGGGAGTAGCTGAGACTGGAATCCCTAGAGACACGTAGCTCATTTTGGACACAGGCTCTCCTATTGTATGGACATACATTCAAAGGCCTTTTTTTTTTTTTTTTTTTTGTTTTGCACTTTTTTTCTGTAATCATATTTAAGTCAATCTGTTTGAGGTTAAAAAAATATTAGTCTAATCAGGGCTACATCAAGTGTGGTCCACAGACCAACTGATGGTCTATGGATTGTTACTGGCCATGTCATGGAACAATAAATATAGAACATGAAAGTAGCATTTATAAATTTTTACAGCAATTTCTCAGATTAATTTATGTCCATTACATTTTTTAAAAAATTTAAAAATGGGTCTTATATTCTTACATCTTTTTTTCTGTTTTATTTTATATGATTTATCTACTAATGGTTGATTTTTTTTCCTTCTTAAGGATCATGCTTCCTGCTTTTTTACATATTGGGTAAAGGTTTTATTGGATTGGGGATTGTGTTGATCTTCAGCAGTGAGTACTGAATTTTGCTTTGTTCTCTTACATAGCTGTGGACTTTTTTCTGGCATGCACTTGTGTTGCCAGGGGTCAGTTTGGTCCTCTCGAGTATGCTCGTGGGCTGCCTCTAAGCAGGAAGCTCAGGTGAGGTAGGATTCATCCTGTTTCTTTTCTGTGAAGGGATCATACTCCTAATGGAACTTTTGCTCAGTATGTGAAAAACCATTGTTTCATGTAGTATTCCGGTTTCCTAGTCGTTTAAAGTAGAGGAGCAAATCAGTCCCTTTGCCATTATGGCTAGAAACACGTGTACTAGGACTTCATCTTAACATCTTTCATCTTTATATCCAGCAATTCACTGGTAGGAATTTTACTCTATTTTTAGAAAACCATCAATCGATAATGGAAGAAAAGTTAAACAACCAAAATAAATGAAAAAGAACAACAACAAAACAAACAATTCAATCAAGAAATGAACAAACAACTTGAAAAGAATTTCACCAAATAAGATTTACAAATGGTCAATAAATGCATGAAAAGACTCAAAATCACTAACCATTAGGGAAATGTAAATCAAAACCACAATAAGATACCACCTTATCCTCATTATAAAGATTATTTTCAAAAACAGCGACAACAACAAGCTCCAGAAAATAACAGACCTTGGGGAGAAAATGAAACTCTAGTCCATCACTAATGGAAATGTAAAATGGTGCAACCTCTGTAGCATATAGTATGGCAGCTCTGCAGAAGATTAAAAATAGAATTACCACATGATCTAGCCATCTCACTTCTGGATATATACTCAAAAGATTTGAAAGCAGGGATCCAAACAGGTATGTGTACACCATGTTCACAGCAGTCTTATTCACAACAGACACAAGGTGAGAGCGGCTCAAGTGCTGGCAGGACGAAGAGACGTTTTAAATGTGACATACACATATACTATGGGCTTCCCTGGTGCCTCAGCTGGGAAGGAATCCACCTGCAATGCAGGAGACCTTGGTTTGACTCCTGGGTCGGGAAGATCCCCTGGAGAAAGGATAGGCTACCCATTCCAGTATTCTTGCGCTTCCCTGGTGGCTCAGATGGTAAAGAATTTGCCCACAAGGCAGGAGACCTGTGTCTGATTCTTGGGTTGGAAAGATGCCGTGGAGGAGGGCATGGCAACCCACTCCAGTATTCTTGCCTGGAGAATCACCATGGACAGAGGCGCCTCCTCTGTCCATCGGGTCACAAAGAGTCAGACACAACTGTGCGACTGAGCACAGCACGGTATATACATGTAATAGAATATTATTCAGCCCTAGAAAAGAAGGCACTTCTGACGTATTCTATAACATGAACAAACTTTGAAGACATTGTAACTGAAATAAGCCAGACACCAAAGACAAATACTATGCGATCTCAAATACTATGTGAATGTACTCAATGCCCCTGAACTGTACACTTACAAATGGCAAAACAGTGAACTCTGTGTGCATTTTACCACAAAGAATACTTAAAATAAAAAAGCAACTTCATCTTCACTCCAGTTAGCTTGAGAATCACTGAATTTTAGAGGCTGAAGGTAGAAAAAGGCTGAAGTGAGGGAAAGTTTGATGAAATTTTCTACCAGAGCTCAAGATGACAAGCAATAGCATTTCAGGCCACCCAGGTGCTTCCAACCAGGGAACCAGGAAGGTCGAAGTGAGTCAAATCTTACAGAACCTACCATCATGGCTATTTTTGTGTCATCTGTTTTCCTTTTCAATTAGCAGTAAAATCTTTAACAAAGACCTGTGTGGAAGGCTTCAAGAATAGTGAGGAAAGCAGAATCTGAAGAGGCTGCATTCTGTAGTACATCTTGGGGAGACGCCTTGAGAAACTAAGGAGGTAACGGTTGCTCTAAAGAGGAAAAGCAATTAAGTTCCTGTAGTCTCGGGGAGGAAGAGGGACAACCAGCCTAGGACATATTATCATGAAAAAAGAGAACTGTGTTAAATAATATGCATAGCATGATCCTATTCCTATATGTAAGAAAATATATATATATATTTCTATGTATATATGCATAGAAGAAAATCTCTGGAAGAATATAAGTGAAAATAACATTATAGCAATATCATATGTATGCCCTTATATTAATATATGTATATATTGGGCTTCTGGTGGCTCTATGGGAGAGGAGCCTGGTGGGCTACAGTCCATGGAGCCACCAAGAGTCGGTTGCAACTAAGCACGTGTGCATATATGGATATAAATATATAGATATAGATGTATAGTCAGTTTGTAAATTAAAGCATCTCTGTGGCAAACAACAAGAGCACAGTGATATAACATTGGTTATATCTCTGTGGTCAGATCATGGGTGGTTTGTACTTTTTCTTTGTAAATTTATCATCTGTTGTTCACAGTGGGCAGGCAAAACTTTTATAATCGGGGAAAGAAAGCAATTTTTACTTAAAAGTTAGGAAAGGATTGTTGGGAGATGTTATGTGGTTCAGGCTCGAGATACCTTTAATTGTTTTTGGAGATGTATCCATAAATTAGTCTGTTTCATTATCTCTCATTCCATTTTTATTTTTAGCATTACAGATCAGACGAGCAGCTTACACATTATAAGGTAACAATGCCTACCATTTTACATACTAGAAATGCATTTCATTCATTTAGGTCAGATAAGATTAGAGTAATTAAGGTCACTGGACTTTGCCATTTAACAAATCCTTAAATCCAATTCTAATCTCATTCATTAATGTCACAATAAAGGGGTTAATTGCTAACATAATGTTTCAGACCCACTCTGACACAAATATTATATTATTAATAGATGCTATTAATGCCTTGCTTTCTAACTTTAGAGAAGGGCTGATGTATTCAGTACTTAAAGAGTTACACAGAGTTATTGGTTCTGAGGAGGTTATCCCTGGGGTAACTCATTATCGCTTGTACAAGCATGGAATGTTCTGTGACAGGAGAATGTCTAAAATGAAACAACCCAGTTAATCAAGATGGGGCATGCCTGTGGTGACTCTGCAGTATGAGCAGATGCTGTCAGCTCCTGAATTGTCACCATGAAGCCTCATGGCTGAGGCAAGGTCCCAGCCCAGAACAGGTTGGCTGCTAATGTGGGGAATTCTGAGAGCCTGTTGCCACATCAGACTCACGCTCAGTTGCTTCACTTCAGCTCTCACCCAGCTAGAAAGGACAATCTTGTTGTCTTATGGAGCCTTCCACACCAAACCTCTCACCACTTTAAAAAAGAGACAAACCAACAGATTTGAATCATAATCTCTCTTATTTTCTTTTTCCATTTCTTACAAAGGTATAAAGGGGAGTGAAAATTCCTAAAGGTGTACTTGAAAGGTCAGCCGCCAACCAAATGTGCCATCTCAATGTTTGGAATCCTCTCAAACCATTAAAAATTATGTCATTAATGGTTTTTAAAGACATGGGGATGTGTTTGCCTCACGCTTGTACTGTGAAAAGAGCAGCTTATGAATGTAACCCTGTGAATATGGGGTATGATTATAATACTGTAAACAAATAAGATGTAAAAGATGAAAAGAAAAAAAAAAGACTCAAAGTCAAGATTAGAAGGGGTGTTCAAAGGTCAATTTTTCTTTTGCTTTTTAAAAAAAAATTTTGTGGCCTATTCACTTTCCTATATGTTCTAAACTTTCTAGAATAGAAATATATTATTTTCTAAAAAATTAAAAAAGACTCTCAACAACTGTAATTTTTAAGGTTGTCTCTAAACCAATGAGAGGGTAGCTTCTATTTCCTGATATCAATTCAGTAACAGATACTTTTCTATAAATCTCCATCTTGCCATGTGGAGATGAGGCCTAAACAGAAATAGTCAACCATGTTACATTTTCCTCAAACTAAAAATTTACATGTACCCTCATCTTCTTTATTGCAAATTTAGAAAACTTATCCAGAAAGGGGAAAAGGCATTGCCCAATCAGCTCTGCAGGTTCCCAAAGCTTCTACAGGAAGATTTAATAAGAGGCTGCCTTGGTCCAAGGGGTCACTTCCTTTTGGAAATGCTTTCTCTCTCCTTACCCTGACACCAGGACAGAAAGAAAAAATAATAATAAATAACAATTGGCATTCATACTGTACTCAGAGCTTTAAAAGTACTTTCACAAGTAATAAAAAAGAATGCAAAGAGAAATTCTCCAAAACCGTCTCATGCTTTACTGACAAACACACCCCCTTATCTAAGCACGTTCTAATCTGGGTTACAAGTGGTGGCAAAGGGGATCCCAGAGGCACAGGATAAGGGAAATTGCCATGTCACAGAGCGGACGTGAGGCCAGGCAGTGTTCTCATCAGTTGACATGCAGTGTGCAGTCCCTATGACAACACTAGTGACACTGGAAGGAAGGGATTGGCACAACCGCTAAAAAAATAGAACCTAAAGAGCAATACTGCATAGGAACCTGGGATGTCAGGTCCATGAATCAAGGCAAGTTGGAAGTGGTCAAACAAGAGATGGCGAGAGTGAATATCAACATTCTAGGAATCAGTGAACCAAAATGGACGGAATGGGTGAATTTAACTCAGATTACCATTATATCTACTACTGTGGGCAGGAATCCCTCAGAAGAAATGGAGTAGCCATCATGGTCAACAGAAGAGTCCGAAATGCAGTACTTGGATGCAGTCTCAAAAACAACAGAATGATCTCTGTTTGTTTCCAAGGCAAACCATTCAATATCACAGTAATCCAACTCTATGCCCCAACCAGTAACGCTGAAGAAGCTGAAGTTGAATGGTTCTATGAAGACCTACAAGACCTTTTAGAACTAACACCCAAAAGAGATGTCCTTTTCATTATAGGGGACTGGAATGCAAATGTAGGAAGACAAGAAACACCTGGAGTAACAGGCAAATTTGGCCTTAAAATACGGAATGAAGCAGGGCAAAGACTAATAGAGTTTTGCCAAGAAAATGCACTGGTCATAACAAACACCCTCTTCCAACAACACATGGACATCTTCAGATGGTCAACACCAAAATCAGGTTGATTATATTCTTTGCAGCCAAAGATGGAGAAGTTCTATACAGTCAACAAAAACAAGACCAGGAGCTGACTGTGGTTCAGATCATGAACTCCTTATTGCAAATTCAGACTTAAATTGAAGAAAGTAGGGAAAACCACTAGACCATTCAGGTATGACCTAAATAAAATCCCTTATGATTATACAGTGGAAGTGAGAAATAGATTTAAGGGCCTAGATCTGATAGATAGAGTGCCTGACGAACTATGGAATGAGGTTTGTGACATTGTACAGGAGACAGGGATCAAGACCATCTACATGGAAAAGAAATGCAAAAAGGCAAAATGGCTATCTGGAGAGGCCTTACAAAAAGCTGTGAAAACAAGAGAAGTGAAAAGCAAAGGAGAAAAGGAAAGATACAAGCATCTGAATGCAGAGTTCCAAAGAATAGCAAGAAGAGATAAAAAAGCCTTCCTCAGAGATTAATGCAAAGAAATAGAGGAAAACAACAGAATGGGAAAGACTAGAGATCTCTTCAAGAAAATTAGAGATACCAAGGGAACATTTCATGCAAAGATGGGCTCGATAAAGGACAGAAATGGTATGCACCTAACAGAAGCAGAAGATATTAAGAAGAGGTGGCAAGAATACACAGAAGAACTGTACAAAAAAGATCTTCACGACCCAGATAATCACGATGGTGAGCTCACTGACCTAGAACTAGACATCCTGGAATGTGAAGTCAAGTGGGCCTTAGAAAGCATCACTAGGAACAAAGCTAGTAGAGGTGATGGAATTCCAGTTGAGCTATGTCAAATCCTGAAAGATGATGCTGTGAAAGTGCTGCACTCAATATGCCAGCAAATTTGGAAAACTCAGCAGTGGCCACAGGACTGGAAAAGGGCAGTTTTCATTCTAATCCCAAAGAAAGGCAATGCCAAAGAATGCTCAAACTACCGCAAATTGCACTCATCTCACACGCTAGTAAAGTAATGCTCAAAATTCTCTAAGCCAGGCTTCAGCAATATGTGAACTGTGAACTTCCTGATGTTTAAGCTGGTTTTAGAAAAGGCAGAGGAACCAGAGATCAAATTGCCAACATCTGCTGGATGATGGAAAAAGCAAGAGAGTTCCAGAAAAACATCTATTTCTGCTTTATTGACTATGCCAAAGCCTTTGACTGTGTGGATCACAATAAACTGTGGAAAATTCTGAAAGAGATGGGAATACCAGACCTCCTGATCTGCCTCTTGAGAAATTTGTATGCAGGTCAGGAAGTAACAGTTAGAACTGGACATGGAACAACAGCCTGGTTCCAAATAGGAAAAGGAATACGTCAAGGCTGTATATTGTCACCCTGCTTATTTAACTTATATGCAGAGTACATCATGAGAAACGCTGGACTGGAAGAAACACAAACTGTAATCAAGATTGCCAGGAGAAATCTCAATAACCTCAGATATGCAGATGACACCACCCTTATGGCAGAAAGTGAAGAGGAACTAAAAAGCCTCCTGATGAAAGTGAAAGTGGAGAGTGAAAAAGTTGGCTTAAAGCTCAACATTCAGAAAACAAAGATCATGGCATCCGGTCCCATCACTTCATGGGAAATAGATGGGGAAACAGTGGAAACAGTGTCAGACTTTATTTTGGGGGCTCCAAAATCACAGCAGATGGTGACTGCAGCCATGAAATGAAAAGACGCTTACTCCTTGGAAGGAAAGTTATGACCAACCTAGATAGCATATTGAAAAGCAGAGACAGTACTTTGCCAACAAAGGTTCGTCTAGTCAAGGCTATGGCTTTTCCAGTGGTCATGTATGGATGTGAGAGTTGGACTGTGAAGAAGGCTGAGCGCCGAAGAATTGATGCTTCTGAACTGTGGTGTTGGAGAAGACTCTTGAGAGTCCCTTGGACTGCAAGGAGATCCAACCAGTCCATTCTGAAGGAGATCAGCCCTGGGATTTCTTTGGAAGGAATGATGCTAAAGTTGAAACTCCAGTCTTTGGCCACCTCATGTGAAGAGTTTACTCATTGGAAAAGACCCTGATGCTGGAGGGCTTAGGGGCAGGAGGAGAAGAGGGTGACAGAGGATGAGATGGCTGGATGGCATCACTGACTCGATGGACGTGAGTCTTAGTGAACTCCGGGAGTTGGTGATGGACAGGGAGGCCTGGCGTGCTGTGATTCATGGGGTCGCAAAGAGTTGGACACGACTGAGCGACTGAACTGAACTGAACTGACTGAACCATTAAGAAGAACAGCATATGACAAAACTGGTTAGAACCTATAGGCCCAAGTTGGCAGAAGATTCAACTTCCAGTAGACCTTGAGCCTTATTATACCATCATTATAGTCCATTATCATATGTTTAATGACACAACTACAGCAGCCATGACATTGCAAGACAGACTCATAAAAGACCAAAAAATGGACAGTAGCCCAATTCCTAGAAACTCCCATCCCTCCTCCAAGGTAGAATATTCTTCCCACTCATTAGCTTATAAAATCATCCTGCCCATAAAAACTAACCACTCTCACACTCTGAGCCTCTCACCTTCTGAGACAGCCCCACTCTGTCAATGGAGTGTATCTCTCTCTAAATAAACTTGTTAAATAAATTTGCTTTCACTTTTCAGTAACTCACTCTTGAATTCTTTCCTGCTCAAAAGCTAGGACCCTCACTTTGCAGACCATACAAGAGACTCACTCAAGACCTGGGACATGACCATTCTCTCATGTCCCATTTTTTCCTACAACCCTGGGACGAAGGTATCATTGTCCATATCAGGGGTCAACAGAGTATAATCCATAGGCCAACTTAAACCAATGGTTTGTTTTTGTAAATGAAGTTGTATTGGAACACAGCCACTCCCATTTGTTTTTCACCTGTGACTATTCTCCTACTATAATTACAAAATTGAGTATTTACAACAGAGATAATTTTTCCTGCAGAGCCTAAAGTATTTATTATCTGGCCCTTCACAGAAAATGTTTGCCAACCCCTGATTTACATGATACCTATTTACATGATACCTAAAAATGAGGCTCAGGGAAGTTCAATAATTCCCCAGTGTCACTCAGCTAATTACTCTCAGTACCAAGATACAGACATGCATCTACCTTACTTTAAGCTCATGTTCTTTTTCATTTCCCCAAATTATAACTCAAAAAGTAAGACCTCAACTTTCAACAAAGTATATCATATGCGTGGCTTGTGCCAAGAAAGATGAGACATGAAGAACTGCTTTTATTTTTAGGAGACATTATGAGACACATTAACTGTTGGATGCCTTAAACCATCCCTTAAAATAAAGAGCATTCTACCATAAGTTATTATTGACTATTATTGATATAGTGTGTGTTAGTCACTCTGCACACACACTCTGCAGTGAGTGTCTGACTCTGCAAACCCACGGACTGCAGCCCATCAGGCTCCTCTGTCCATGGGATTTCCCAGGCAAGAATACTGGAGTGGGGTGCAGTTTCCTTCTCAGGGGATCTTCCCAACCCAGGAACCAAGCCCATGCCTCCTGGATTGTAGGCAGGTTCTTTATTGCCTAAGCCACCAGGGGAAGCCCTCACATTAAAACATTCTAAAATATTTGATATGTATGATATTGTACCACCTCTATGACCTTGCTAGTTTCTTCCTAGCCTAGAGAGAGAGGAGTAAGGAAACATGTGCTTAAAATAAAAGCCTAACCTATTCATCATTTTTAGCATGGCTTTTGTTTTAAATGTCAGTTTCTCTTGCAAAATCTCTTTTGCTTAACTCCTTAACCACTCAGTTAGCTGTGATACAGGGCCTTGAAGAGATGCTTCATTGGTGCCTAATGGAAGAAACTGCTCTGGAAGAAATGCTGATTCTCACTGCTCACACCACCTCACCCACTGGTGACATGAAGGTACAAGATGTCAAAGATGGAGACCAGAGCAGGGTGGAAGGCTAGCTCTTTTCACATCAGGGGCAGCAAAGGCAGCATGTTCCTAAGACCCCAGTCTTTCCTAGACAGAGTCCAGCAGTTTTGTGGAAGAAAAGCAGGGGAAACCTAGAGGATTCATTCTCGATATGGTCAGTGGTGAGAAGAATCTGGTTCCTTGGTTCTTCTTGTGAAACTCCAAGGAAAATGTCATGACCTTATTGAAAATCAATTCCTCTACTGTTTACAAAAAGGCATGGCGATTCAACCATCTTCAGGAAGGAGTCAGCAGAGGCAGAATGATATAGAGAGCATTTTAAAGTGACATTCTTTCCACGGGAAGAGAGGGAGATTGAAACAATGTAGTGGAAGTTAAGAATGGTGAAAGATTTTAAACCTATGATTTTACACTAAATCGCCATTGCATCTTGTCAAAAATCAGTTGTCCGTATATATGTGGGTATGCTTCCATGCTCCCTGTTCTGGTCCATTGATCTATTTGTCAGTCTTTAGCCATGGATGGAGGAGCCCGGTAGGCTGTAGTCCATGTCGCTAGGAGTTGGACACGACTAAGCTACTTCACTTTCACTTTTCACTTTCATGCATTGGAGAAGGAAACGGAGACCCACTCCAGTGTTCTTGCCTGGAGAATCCCAGGGACGGGGGAACCTGGTGGGCTGCCATCTATGGGATCGCACAGAGTTGGACACGACTGAAGCGACTTAGCAGCAGCAGCAGCAGCAGCAGACCAACAGAACAGAGCCTTGATTACTGTAGCTTTACAACAAAACTTGAAATCAGATTTTATTAGTTCTCCAACTTTGTTCTTTTTTTCAGAGTGGTTTTAGCTATATTATATCCTTTGCATTTGTATGTAATTTTAGGATTAGCTTGCTGGCTGCATAGGTTTTGATTGAGATTGCATTACATTTATAGATCAATTTGAAAGAACTGGTAAATGGAGTAGGTTATTTATGAATATATCTCTTCATTTACATAGGTGTTAATTTCTCTTAGCACAATGTTACAGTTTTCAGTATACAGATCTTTCTTATCTTTTACAAATGTATCCCTAAACATTTTATTTTCTGATACTATTTGAGATTTTTATGTCTATTTCTGATCATCCCTTGCTAGTCTATAGAAATGCAATAAAATGTTTTTCACTGATCTTGCATCCTGCAAACTTTCTAAATTTACACATTAGTTCTTATAGCTTTTTTGTAGACTATACATAATTTTCTACATAGTTGATCATGTTCTCTGTGAATAATAATGGTTTTACTTATAGAATGGTGAAAACAGAATTGTTGATGTCTTCCTGATCATTATTCCTATAGGTTATTTTAAAACTAGATTTTAGGGTAGAAAGAATAAAAATGCAAGAATCAGGGAAATATTCAAGGAGAAATTTTAATAAAGAAGGAAAGAAAGACTAGAGCAAGGGAAGAATATGCAGATGGGGGCAGGGTTCAGTCAGTTCCATGGGAGGCTCAAGTGTTCTTCCAGCATTTGGAGGACTGTGACGTAGGTAAACAGTATTTGCAAATGTCCATAACTGGGCACCACCTGTGCCAACAAGCTGCAGAGAGAGAGGCCCACAGCCTGACCCATTTAGTGATCATGGATTTGTCTTTCCAATACACTCTCGTATCATGATGGTAGAGACTCCATTTTCAAACTTACAATACTAATTTATTTACCAGACAGTGAGATTGAAAATACACCTCACACCCTTAGTTGCAATCTCTAAGTTGATGAGACCGGACCCAACTTTTGGACATTACTGAGAAGTAGAGGCCCATCTATCAAGGCTATGGTTTTTCCAGTAGTCATGTACTGATGTGAGAGTTGGACTATAAAGAAAGCTGAGCACTGAAGAATTGATGCTTTTCAACCATGGTATTGGAGAAGACTCTTGAGAACCCCTTGGGCTGCAAGAAGATCCAACCAGTCCATCCTAAAGGAGATCAGTCCTAAGTGTTCATTGGAAGGACTAATGCTGAAGCTGAAACTCCAATACTTTGGCCACCTGATGTGAAGAGCTGACTCATTGGAAAAGACCCTGATGCTGGGAAAGATTGAGGGCAGGAGGAGAAGGGGACAAGAGGATGAGATGGCTGGATGGCATCACCGACTTGATGGACATGAGTTTGGGTAAATTCCAGGAGTTGGTGATGGACAGGGAGCCCTGGTGTGCTGTTGTCCATGGGGTTGCAAAGAGTCGGACACAACTGAGTGACTGAACTGAACTGAAGTGACTGAAAAGCAGATATGGATCAATGTGATCCAAAAGGAAGTAAACATATGTACACCTTGATACAACATGAACTTAATTCTTACCCAACAGAGCTTAATTATTGATTTTTCCCAGTGTTTTATATGATAGTACCCCACAAAAAGGGCTTCCCTGATAGCTCAGTTGGTAAAGAATCCACCTGCAATGTAGGAGACCCTGGTTTGATTCCTGGGTCGGGAAGATCCCCTGGAGAAGGGATAGGCTACCCATTCCAGTATTCTTGGGCTTCCCTTGTGGCTCAGCTGGTAAAGAATCTGCCTTCAATGCAGGAGACCTGGGTTTGATCCCTGGGTTGGGACGATCCCCTGGAGAAGGAAAGGCTACCCACTCCAGTATTCTGGCCTGGGGAATTCCATGGACAGTCCATGGGGTCACAGAGAGTTGGACATGACTGAGTGAACAAAAAAACATGTCGAGTTTAAGTTAAAATAATTCTTCTTGGAGCTGAATCATCAATCAAAACACAGACAAAGTCTTGTGCTCTTTGCAGGGATTTTGCTGTATGCAAATGTTTGTGTTCTGACATGTGAATTCAACCATCATCAGTTCATATTCATGTAGGCCAGTAAGCCTCGTGCCACGAAAGAGCACTCAAGCAGAGTCAGAAGACTTGGCTTTACATTCATAAGACTCAAAATATTGAAAACAAAAATGCAAATCAAAACCACTATGAGGTACCATTTCACGTCAGTCAGAATGGCTGCAATCCAAAAGTCTACAAGCAATAAATGCTGGAGAGGATGTGGAGAAAAGGGAACCCTCTTACATTGTTGGTGGGAATGCAAACTAGTACAGCCACTATGGAGAACAGTGTGGAGATTCCTTAAAAACCTGGAAATAGAACTGCCATATTATCCAGCAATCCCACTGCTGGGCATACACACTAAGGAAACCGGAATTGAAAGAGACACATGTACCCCAATGTTCATCGCAGCACTGTTTATAATAGCCAGGACATGGAAGCAACCTAGATGTCCATCAGCAGATGAATGGATAAGAAAGCTGTGGTACATATACACAATGGAGTATTACTCAGCCATTAAAAGGAATACATTTGAATCAGTTCTAATGAGGTGGATGAAACTGGAGCCTATTATACAGAGTGAAGTAAGCCAGAAAGAAAAACACCAATACAGTATACTAATGCATATATATGGAATTTAGAAAGATGGTAACGACAACCCTGTATGCGAGACAGCAAAAGAGACACAGATGTATAGAACAGTTTTTTGGACCCTGTGGGAGAGGGAGAGGGTGGGATGATTTGGGAGAATGGCATTGAAACATGTATAATATCATATAAGAAACGAATTGCCAGTCCAGGTTCGATGCAGGATACAGGAAGCTTGGGGCTGGTGCACTGGGATGATCCAGAGGCATGGTATGGGGAGGGATGTGGGAGGGGGGTTCAGGATGGGGAACACGTGTACACCCATGGCTGGATGCATGTTGATGTATGGCAAAACCAATACAATATTGTAAAGTAAAATAAATAAATAAATAATAATAGTAAAAATTAAAAAAATAAAAACCACCATGGAACAAATACAGATAGGTGGAGCTAAGCAGAGGGTAAGGTCACTGGAGTCTTTGGAGTTAGAAGAGAAAAAGAGATTGAGAATGACAACAGAAGGGGTCATGAGTACTTAGAAGTTTCATGTAAGTGAGATTTGAGAGGCAGAATATGTAGGAGGGGTTTGGGCTCTTCAGTGAGAGAGATACAGGTTTCACTTCTGGTTCTAAGACTTCCTGGTTGTGTTAAACTAGTTTTTTAAAATAATTGTTCTCTTGACTTTGTTTTTCATTCTTTAAATTGGAATAATAATAATGCCCACCACATATAATTTTTGTGCAGCTTAAGTGATATTCACACAAATGTGCAAACATCTATAAATATGCCTGGGATGTGAAGGTATAATCTGATAACATTACAGTGGAGGTCACCTCACACTCTAAACAAATACTTATTGAGCACCTATTATGTGCTAACACTGTTCCAGGCACTTCGGTTACATAAGTGAACAAAACAGGAAAATCTGTGCCTTACAGTCTATTAGAGGTAATGATCCGTGGAAATAATAAATACATGCACATCAGGGTGTGTAGCAGATGCTCCTGTCTGCAAGAAGGAAGCCCCACACAGCACATTAGATGAGGCAACCCCACATCCTATGAGCCACATAGATTATGTTAAAAGACGAAGGATCCAGTCTACAGTTTCCTGATTACCACTGAGGTCTTGAAGTCTGAGCAAGGGAAACAGTAATAGTGACGTTGTATGGTGTTTTGCACAGCAGTGCTGACACCAAGTTGCCACTGAGCCTTGTTTTCTCGGGGGCAGCAAACGTGTAGCTTTAAGATTTACAACATCAAGAACCAAGGTAATGCCTTCCTGTCTCTCTGTTCTATTCTGATGTCCTTCTCCTGTAAACCATGTCTGTGGAGGGCAGATCACAGGCTCTAGGGAATTGCCCAGGGAAGCTAAGCTACCATTGCTTTATTTCCCCTTTCCTGTGTACTCATTTAAAACTACCCCACCCCCTGAAAAGCCAATTTCTGACTTTTTTTTTTTTTTGCCAATTCTTCAAAAAAAGAGAAAAGTTTTGATACTGTTCATATTTCCATTGAATAAAAGTGATAAAAAGTCAGAACAAAGTTTATCCTGAGATTCAAAAGAAATGAGGAAATATAATTCCCAGCTTAAAAACCAAGCTGTTCTTTTGAAATCTATTGGGGGAAAGGGTGGAGAACATTGATATTCTGCATCAGTGCCTTAGTACTTAAAAGGAATATATTGGGCTCTATAATTTAACTGCCAAATCTGACATTCACATCCATCTGGACATTTTTAAAAGGATCCTTGAGCCAGTCAGAATTGGCAGTGGGCTGTGTAATCACACCTGCATATGGCACAGGAGTTTTTTAATGGGCAACAGTTAGAGCAAGAAAGTGTTGCTTGATATGCCTTCATTGAGAACCCACACTTAAGCATGTTAGCATGTGTGAATAAATAAATTTTAAAGCTCTCTGTTAGCAAGCCTTTGTTTTTTATTCCCTACAAATCAAATTAGTTGGGGACCCAGTTCATTTTGAGATTATTTGGAAAATGTTTTGGTGTTCTCAAATTTCCTTTGTACCAAAGTTTTGCAAAGTTAAAAGGTAAGCCACACACCTCCACAACCAGTGAAAGAAAAATGCATTAAACCAACAACAAATTAAATATGATAAACATCCACACAATAGGAGAATGTAAGTAAAGTTTGGGTCTCTAAGCACATGTCAACCTCCATGTGGGATTTAGCTCTGACTCACTGCCCACAAAGAGAAACTGTAATGTTTATATAACCCATCCAGGGAGCGTGACTTCAGAAAGTCCAATTTAGGCGGCCAGGTTTCTCTTTTTACCATCCCTGCTAGTGTACCTCTAACTGCACATTCCTCAGCACCATCTGGGGGGGAAGCTGTTGTAGGCCGGGGGATACTCTCTACGGTGATTTTCAGGGAAAGATCAAAGGTGATGGGAAAGGGAGCCTCCTTACGTGGAAGAGCCCAAATAAGGAATTATCTTCAACTACCTACTCTGCTTCCTTTAGCAGAGCTCATTTTGGGAAAGGCAATGATATAGTCTGCAAAAAGCACTTGGGATGGTCTTGTTAAGGAGGGGCCACTGACTCTGGCTACTCTGCTTCTTTAGAATAATGGTCACTGTGTGAGAATCCGATACAGAATGGCCATCATGCATGGCCTCATCCCAATGCAGGAGATTCCATGGTACAGCTTTTGGGGAATGATTTAATACCTTCCAAACACCAACATGGAGGAGGGCGTCCAAAACACATGGGGGATTAAAAATTGTATTTAAAATGCAGGGTGGGGGCCTGCAGGCAACTACGAACACGTGTGGGGATCTATGGCTTCTTCAGTTGTGCCCGGATTTCCTCTTCCCCCTCACTCCTTTTTTGCTTTGTAACTTCCTATTTGTCCCCCGAATGGACGATCCATTTCTGACACAAAAGCCACTTTCACCCTTTTGTGCGGAAAACTTGAAAAATCAGAGCTGCCTAACAAAAGACTATATTCACCGCAAACATTATTTGAAAATAAAATCATGTTTCTTACTAAATTTGGTTCTTTGGGGTAGATAGAAAGCAGATATATGGATTTATAGGATAAAACTCATGGCCGATTTGAACTGCTGAAATAAGTGGGAAAAAAATCATTTTCTATTTCTTAGCCAGGAGTGAAAACTCGGATGGGGCAAGTGACAGGACACAAGATTTTATAATCATCGCAAATGTGACTTGAACCTTCAAGTCTGGGAGGGATGCGTCCTGATGGGAAGGGTTAGGATAATATTTAGGAAAAGAGTTGTTCTCAACAGGATCACAAATTTGGATTGTGCAGTAGTTTTCCTATGACTAATATTTGTTTCTGGTGACAAAAGCCAATTCTTAAATGGAAAGAATGGTGCTCATATTTAACGAAACTTGGCTCAATTCAGCCACTTTAAGAACAATCAGTGATTGACATGGACATGAATTTAAATCTCACACAAATGGATAAGTCAGAATTCAGATAACAAAACCACTTTAGATGTTTCAAGTGGAAAAGGATTTAAAAGGAATTAAATGCTTACAAAATGGATAGAAGGGCTCTAGGCTGATTCCTGCATGAGTGGCTTAGAGAACAACACTGCAGAACCTGCTCACTGGGGACATTATTCCCCATCATCATCAGGTGCCCAGGAAATCATTTCTGTTTCAGCTGCAGGCTCCAGTTCTGCGGTCCATCTGCTGAGGTTCAGCTCAGCAAAAAGGTCACCTTGCCTTTTGATATGTAGCACACTAGGGTAAACACTGGGACCCTTGAACTGCTTCTACAGGAAAACCACGACTGTATACCAACACAGAGCCAGACTCTGCTTCATGTATGCCTCCTAAATCATGCTCAGATACATTTACTTGAAGGAAGTCAGGTCATGTGAAGACATAAGATAGATGGAAAATCAAATATTTAGCTTCCTAGTTTCTATATGGCATTAAGTGGTGATTCTCAAACTTTGTTGCATATTAGAACTCCCTGGGAAGATTTTAGGGTCCAAATGCCCAGGCTACACCTCATAATGAGTCAATTTAAAGCCTTTGGGACTTCATATGTTTTTTAATAAAACACATCACAGGCAATTGCAATGCGCAGCTAGCAATGGGCCACAGACACAAAGCCCAGCTTCTCCAGCTTCATGTGAATAATCTGGGTACTTTGTAAAAATACAGAATCTGATTCAGTCTGTCTGAGTTGGAGCCCAAGATTCTACTTTTCTAATAAACTCTCAGGTGTTGCTAAGGCTGATGCAGATGAAACTTTGAGTAGCAAAGGGGTACTTCAGTGATTCTCAAATTTTACTGTGCCTCAGAGTTACACTGGCTCTGGAGGGGTTGTTTAAAACATGGATAGCTAGGTCCCACTTCCGGAATTTCTGATTCAGTGCATCTGTAGTAGCACCTGGGAATTTGAGTCTCTAACATGTTCTTAGGTGATTTTGAAGCTGCCTGTTCCGCAGACACAACACCACCAATGCAAAGCAAGCTACAAGGGGGTTGGAGTGATGTTGAGTGAGCTGGTTGCTGTATCTGCAACAGATGGCCACCATGTGGAGTTGCTAATGAATTCAAAGAGTTTATATTCCACTTGGATCTAACAGATAGAGAGGGACTTAGAGGAGAAAGTGAAATGCAATTACTTATGCCAAATCCAGTTACCTTTATCTATCTTCCTTCCATACATGGAATTGCTGCTGAGTTCACTGGGGAGACCTCACAGGAACATATAGCTGGGTGGCAGAAACAAGAAAAAGGAAAGAGAATATTAGTTTTCCATCTCAGTAAACAGACAGGACTGTTTATCTCTATATTTTACTCTTTGGATAATCAAGCGAAAATATCTGAACATTAGATGGATGGCAGAGATAAACAATCTGTGGCCCATGTGGTTCCCATGGGAAGAGATTTCAAGTGGCATCCTGCTTACTGCTAGTTCATTAGACGCACCTCAGACTCAGTATTGAGTCTTCACTGCAGTGCACTCTGTGGGAAAGTTTTCTGAACGCATCATCAACCAACACCTTTTAAAAAGAGTTTTACCATGAGGCAAATAAAATTGGTGTAAGGCAATAACAGTCCTCAAACAATGTACTTTGTTGTAATTTACTGCGTCAGATAAAGTTTCATTCAAAATTATGCTTTGGAAAGATTACTTACATCTTAGGAGGGCACCTCCTATCTCTGCATTTTCACCTCTTCCACTCTACTTTCACAGGCACTGGGCTTCCAGAATGGAGGTCCAACGCCTAACTCACGGTTACTGCATAAGCCAAATGCACCTGAGAACATTATGGTGGGCTGAGGCTCCATGACCTCCATTTATTGAGGAATTTAGACAGCTAAGCCCCTGAACTTAAAATGCAACAGCCATCATTAATAGAGGATGAAAGAACCCCCTGTGAGAAGAAAGCTGGGCTAGTCATCTCTGACTCTTTTCTTGAGTTTCAACTCAAAATGTCCGTAAAGTCATCCCCTAACTTGCCCCCAGTGGTTTCAAAGCATTTCCTCTCACTAGCAGAGGATCTATCAAAAACACTGAAATGCAGGGCTTAGGAATGCAAAGGCATATGTGACAGTGAGATTTTTTACTCACAATACTTCTGACACCAAACAAGAGTGGGGAGGTGAGGGGTGTGCGTGTGTGTGTCCCTCATACCAACCAATTCTGATCCCAGATATCAAATGGGTGGTATCCCAGATACCAAAAATTCAATTGAGTTTTGTCACTAACTTCCCAGAGTTAGCACAGTCCCCAGAGATTAGGGGCTCAGTCCCACAAGACTCCCGCACCCGCTGCCATAAGACGCCTGTCTCGAGTCCTAAGACCTCCATTCTTCTGACTGACTGACTCTGAACTGGGATTTTCCATGACCCCTTCTCCCCAGGTTTGATAATTTGCTAGAATGGCTCACAGGACTCAGGAACATACAACTTACATTTTTACTGGCTTATCACATAGGGTGCAACTCAGGAACAACAAAATGGAAGACATTTACAGGCAAAGATTGGGTGGGGGAGGGGAGCTTTCGAGTTCTCACGTATGCTACCCTCCAGTGTATGAATGTGTTCACAAGCTGAAAGCTCCCTGTATCTTTTATTTATTTACTTTTAATTGGAGGGTAATTGCTTTACAATGTATTGTTTTCTGCCGTACAACAATGTGAGTCAGTTTTAAGTATATCTATATCCCCTCCCTCTTGAACCTCCTTCCCACCCCCATCCCAGCCTTCTAAGTCATCACAGAAGCTCCCTGTGAGCTTATCATTTAGTGATTTTTAAGGAGGTCCCCTTACATAGACATAATTGATTAAATTATTGGCTATTGATAGTTATCTCAATCTCCAGCTCCTTTCTCTTCCCTGTAGGTTAGGGAGTGGGGCTAAAACTTCCAAACTTCAATTGAAAATTAAAGGCTTGGTCTTTCTGATAACCAGCTCCCATACTGAAACTAGGGGTCCACCAAGAGTTGGCTCTTTAGGACAAAAAACATTCCTATCACCCTGATCACTTAGAAATTCGAAAAGTTTACGGAATTCTGAATTAGGAACTGGGGATGAAGACCAAATGCATTTCTATTATACCACATACAGGGTAAAGAGTCCTTGAACATTTTGTAACCAAGTTGTGGAAGTGGGATGTGGACATAATACTAGTATAATGAACAATTACCAAAGAAAAAAACTGCATCTTCATTGAGTACTACTCACTCATTACAGTGTTACAAGCATTTAGAAATGAGAGGATTCAGTACGCAAGGGCTATGATAGCCTGGATCAACCTAACCTTCCAGGTGAGTGTGGAGTGTATTGCACTTACTTGCCCCAGGCTGGCCACAGACACACACAAAAAAGAAAATTTGTGAAGCTCACTTTTTCTGATCTGAGGGACAAGGAGAAAAGGAGAGAGTGAAATCAGGAATGGAGCCCCAGATGTGGATTTTATCATCTCCATTCTCATTCTATGCCTCAACTTTATGGAAAGGAGGGAGAAGACAGGAAGATAGGGGGAAAGAAACTTCAGAAACTTGAGTGACATTGGGAGGTACTGGCCTGCCTTCCTAATCACAGCGAGGAGTAGCCTGTAACCCTCGAGAGGAGCCTCAGCCTACGACTTGACACTTACACAAATAAAACACAGAAATGATATGTGGGAGAAGGCAGCAAGGAGGAAAGATGATACAAGAGCGTTTCAGCACACTGCACTTCGCACAGGATGTGAAAGAGCGAGAAGGCCTTGTGTGGTTCATGAGGAGATTCTGAGAGAGCCTGCAGAGTGATGAAGGTGCAGGGAGGGATGGAAGTCCAAGATGGCAGCGAGTGGACAGGACCTTGATTGTTGTAAGAATATTCCAAAGAGCCGTACAGAACTAGTCATACATCAGCAGGAACTGATCATGTGCACAGACCCTTCTGGCCACTCATCACAAAGGCCAGGAAAATCCAGAGATGCACACACACACGTGTGCAGTTAGGAAAATAATTTCAAGAAGTTCAGAGATAAATAATGGGAGCATTCTATGATTCTAAGAGAAAATGTTGTTGGGTACGTAGATAAGGGGGTTCATCCCTATAAAAGTGATGACCAAAGCCATGCTGATGAATGAAATCTTTGAGATGCAGTGTAATATGTGCCAGTCATATGGGAAAAAAGGAGGGTGGCTGTCAAAGACAGGGGGCTGACCACGGTAGACGTTCACCTGTTCATTTTGTGATAAAAAGTGGAGGTCAATGGCAGGGACAGCAGTTTGGAACTTACAAAGATGTTATTGAAAGAGATTTCTAATGCTACCCAAAACCTGCTGCCAATTCAGTATTCACACATCAGATGTGGAAAGCTGTGTTATTGACACCATGTGGCAAAAAAAAATTCAGTTAAAAAAACTTCTGAATTTTAGCAGTGTATCAACAGTTAATGATTATTAAAATGAGGCAACAGAACAGTTTCAGAGGTAGACAAATGTACACATATAAGGTTAGAAAAAAGGAAGCATCGTGAAAAAGTATGTGGTCAGTGATGCTGAATATTTGATGAAGCCTGATTTAGAAGAACCCAGAATTTTTTAAATGGGGGTGGAGAAGGACAGAGAGAAGATGATATTTTTACTTGTCTGCGATAAATTTGCAGTAAAAAAGAAAGAGGGTACATTTCAAAGGATTAAGAGAAGCCTCTTTGAGTCACCAGACATTTAATATCTATGTCGGGGGATGTTTACTAAATTAGAAAGACCTGCTCCATATTTATAGACAAAGGGCAAAAAAGGAATTGCAAGAGGAATAATGATGGATGAAAGAGTAAGAGGGTGATGTGTGATGGAGTGAAGTCTTAGAAGAAGGAAGGGCTCAAAAAGGTAGGTAGGGCGTGAAGGACAACAGGACAGAATTCCAGACTGTGAACTGTGGGCAAGGTAAGGTGTGCTCATTGCTTACAGTGCAGTTTCTCAACTTTGCCACTGGAAGCGTGCTGGGCTAGATAACTCTATGTTGTGGGAAGCTGCTCTGTGCATGGCATTTAGCAGCATCCCTGACCTCAACCCACTGGATGTTGATAGCACAACAAGTAAGTGATACTCCAAGTGTGAGGATCAGAAGGTCTCCAGATATTTCCAAATGTTTCCTGAAGGAGGCAGAGGCAAAATCACCCTTGGTTGAGAACCACTGGCTTTGAGACACCGGTGGGAGGCACTAAGGTGAGGAGACTGCTCCCATATCAGAGGGCCCTGAAACTCTAAGAGGTGAAACCATCTGGGAAAAAGAGGAATGTATGCACAGGACCCTGATATAAACCTGAGCCAGGGTTACAAACAATGGGGAAGGGGCTAAACCGTATTGGAAAAACATTCCTCCCCCTTCATGATAAGTCACTTCAGTTGTGTCCGACTCTGCGACCCCATGGACTCCAGCCCGCCAGGCTCCTCTGTCCATGGGATTCTCCAGGCAAGAACACTGGAGTGGGTTGCCATGTCCTTCTCCACCTCCCTCTTCAGTAGTTTCTTAAAGCAGCAAGGAGGTCACATGGTCTGGCTAGAATCATTCTCTACCTTCCCCAAAAGGCAACCATCATTTTGCAAAAATCTTTGTCAGTGGTACAGATGCTGCAGTAGCTGAGGTTTATAGTTGACACATCTCTGCCTTTCTAACATGATGTAATCTCTTTCTTAGGTTCAACAGTCTTATGGGATGTTTACAGTAAATTATTGCAACCGCTGACTTTCAAGACTGCATGGGAAGGGGGTGGAGGAGGCCACACCCTGCCACATGGTGAATCCTCACAACCTCTTCAAAACCCCAGGGCCACCTGTCTCATACTGTGGGACAGGGAGTGTGGTCAGGAGGTCAAGTGGGGGAGTGTGGCTACTTTCTGTGTTTTGGGGGAAGTTCTGAGGGATAGATGTGGGTAGATTAAATAAATTAGAAATTCTGGAGCTTCTCATTTTTGAATCAAACTGGAAAGAATAAGCTTACCATTGGTAGGTGTAAGTTTAGGAATACAAACCACTCTATGGCAAGGAGCTATCTCCCTGGAACTCCTCCTAAACTCTGGTCTCTGCATCCATGAAGTGACTGGCAGTGACAACAACTGGACTCACTTCTTCACATGTTTGGCATCTCCAGGAGCAAAACTACAAGTAGGTCCCCCGCCTCAGTATCACAGAAAATAAGACTAGAAACCTCCCCCGGCCCTGGACACAGCCACACTTGCTGTTGTTTAGTTAGACACAAGTTACACAGCGTGTATCAAGCCAATGGCACAAGACAGGGAGATGTATTGAGAAGAACAAAGCTTCCCTCTCCTTGTGATTCTGATCAAGGGAAGATTCCCTGTCAACTTGTGGGAAGAAAGGAGCTCCAGGAAAATGAAATGGAATTCCAGAGGAAAGAAAATGGCTCTTTCCTTTCACTAAGCTCAGGAAAAGAACTCATATTTTTGCCACTAAGGAAAATAATTTATATTTCCAGAATTCTCATTGCGTTATCCCTTTCACAACTTGAAAACAGCCTCTTCTGATGATGCGGGGAAGAGTGATGCTGAAGAACACTGAATTCATTCATTTGACCGATATTGTTCCGCTGGCACTGTCTTCAGCTCTGTTAGTAATTAACAAATAGATCCTGGAATGTTCCTGCCCTCCTGGGTTGTGATGGGAAGGTAAGTGCTAATCATCACTCTGCTTCAAAAAGGTGCTGGTCTTTAGGCTTCTTTGATCCATAAAACCAAGGGCAAGGACTTTGGTCTGAGGCTTAGTCTACCTTTAACACTCACAGTTGGTGAGTCAGTTTATAGCAGTGGACCAAAACAGTCAGTCTGTGAGGAGAGCCGAGCTGTGCACCCCTTGGCAAAAAATTTCACGTTTAAGTCCTATTCCTCAGTACATCAGGATGTGAGCATATTTGGAAATAGGGTTTTAAATAAGTAATTAAGTAAAATGAGGTTATTCAGGCAGACTGTACACCAACAATACTGGCATATTAGAAGAATTTAAAAACAGATAAGCACAGAAAGAAGACCGTGTAAAGAAACAGGGAGAAGGTAGCCATCTGCAAGCCAAGGAGAGAGGCCTTAGAAAAGCCAACCCTGCCCACACCTTGATTTCAAACTTCAAGCCTCCAGCACTGTGAAAAAATAAATTCTATAGTTTAAGTCACCCAGTCTGTGGTATTTTGTAGTGACAGCCCTAGCAAACTCATACAGTCTCTATTAAAAATCACTCAGAAACACTTATTTAAAGATCCACAGGCCTAGTTTTAACTCACCAGACAGTGAGAATGTTCAGGTATTAGGGCTCTGCCATGTGAAAAGATACACGGCAGAAGAGATACATTTGATGTCACAAAACCAGAGAGCCACTGGCCTAGATTCACTGGTTTCCTGAGGCTACCCTGTCAATATCCTTAATTTTTTCTGAGAAGTTACTTAAGCAATACTTTCATGGAGACATTTACTGAACTTTTGCTTCACGTCAGATGCTATGTGACACCCAGAAAGAAAGAGGCTAGCTTTCCTGAGACATCCACTGTCATGCACTCCTTGTTTCCTAGGATGTTTTGAAATTTAATGACCAAATGCTTGTTAAAGCTCTCCCTGAAGCCTTTTGATGAAACAAACTCTAACTACAAAGTGTGGTTTAAAATGGAGGTCCAGCCTGGAGGCATGGCAGGCTCCAGACAGGCCTAGCTGCTTTTTATGCAAATTAAACATCTTAATCCACCTGGCAAATTACTGAGCCAGCAGCAAGCTTATGGCTTATAGCTTATAGCTATATGGCTGTCCTTGCTACTTCCTCCCCGTTCCTCTACTTTTTCACCTCAATTGTTTCTAATTTTCCATTAGAAAATCCCACTAGTATCATTTCACATTAATGGCCTTCTTGACACCCATGTGTTATTCTGGTTGGGTAATGCTGTGTTGACTTAAACAGTAGCGTGACAGAACTAATTGGCTTTAATTATTGTACTCACTGTCTTCTTGGAGAGCCCTGCAGGAATGAATGTGCACAGAGGGTGGGCTATGTAGAGTTGAAAGAAGGTAGAGAAAGTTCTGTAGAAGCCACGACTATCTAGACGCCAGGAGAGGGCCAGAGATGGGTAGAAGGAACTGCTGTGGCAGTACAGCCAAAGGCCTCATTATCGTTGAGGTTATTTGCATTTCACATTGATGTCCTCAAAGAGAAAATGTAAGCACCAGAGACAGGACTGAATTAGAGCTTTCCAACAAATGTGCAAGAAGTCTTACAGGTGTGCTGAAATACCTAGGTTACTGATTCTCTTCTGCCGTAGGCGTAGTCTACTGGCCTGAAGGACCAAGTCCCCACGCCTGTCCCCACCAACAGCTGGAAACCTAATCAGGGGATTTAAATTCCCTTCAGTTTAATGAGTATGCAGAAAAACATAAACTTTTTTTTTTAAAATATTCTATGCTGGGAAAAACATCAGGAAAGATGGGATTAATGACTTTCTTCTACTTTCACTGCTTCCTTTCTCACCTCTCCAAATTTCCACACACATCCAGGTGGAGCCTGCTAAAATGCTCTGCCTTGGTTCAAATCCTTCCAAAACAGTCCATTGTTCGTATGATAAATCCCTTAATATGGCTAACAGAGCCCTTCCTGACCTGCCTCTATGTGCACTGTCGGCCACATGTCATCCTGTTTCCCACTGCGTTCTCTGCTTTGACCAAGCAAAACGGTTTTCAGTTCCTCCAAGTCATGTAGACTCTCAATTCCAGGTTTTAACATATGATATTCCCTCTGTCTGGAATATCACTGTCCACTTCCAAAACACAAAGACAAACACACACACACACACACACACACACACACACACTGCACCTCCCGCTTGTTCAGGTGGCTAGTCATCATATCTGCTTTGCTCACCGTAAGTCTCTAGAGTCTAGAACTCAGTTTCACAGAGAGCAGTACGTATTAGAGGGTGGGTAGATGAGGCAAGAGTTTCTTTTATACTGGAAAGTCAAGAGTTTTCTTGTTTTTAACTGTTATGTTTTAGTTTCTGTTTCTGATTCTATATCAGTACTGGAAAGAAAATAATTTTCTCCTCATGAATCTCCTGAAAGCGGTTCCACCACCCCTGGACACATTATAGACATAAAGTTTCACAAAATCAAGGCTCTGTTAGAGAAGAAGGCTGGGAAATAAATATTGGATAAGAAACTACTCATGTTTTCTGTACTTCTCAGGAGAGAGAATGAAGAAGAGGAAGAAAATAATGAAGAAAGGACTATAATTCAACAAAACTGAGTCCCTGTTATGCCGTGGACATGGTACTAAGAATTAGGGAGAGGATGGTGTACCAGACATAAGGTATCTCTCCTGGGAGATCTGGGCCTCTACCTGGGAATTCATACGCTAAAGAAATTTCATTCTGAAGAAGGTACTGAGAAGCATATCTGTCATGGGAAAATATAGCGAGGCTATTTAATCTAATCTAGTGGCAAAGCTCCCCTTCTTGGATCACAGTCACGTTGTAGCGAATGGTCTTGCATAACTCAATGAAGCTATGGCAGGGCCACTCAATATGGATGGGTCACAGTGAAGAGTTCTGACAAGACATGGTCCACTGGAGGAGGAAATGCAAACCTCTCCAGTATTATTGCCACTAGAACACCAAGAACAGTGTGGAAAGGCAAAAATACATGAAACCAGAAGATGATCCCCACAGGTCGGAAGGTGTCCAATATGCTCTTGGGGAAAAGCAGAGGGCAATTACTAACAGCTCCAGAAAGAATGAAGTGGTTGGGCCAAAGCAGAAGGACGATGAGTTGTGGATGCATCTGGTGGTGAAAGTAAGGTCGAAAGCTACAAAAAACAATATTGCATAGGAATCTGGAATGTTGGGTCCACGAATCAAAATAAATGAGACATGGTCAAGCAGGAGATAGCAAGAGTGAACACTGACATCTTAAGAATCAGTGAACTAAAATGGATGGGAAGGGGCTAATTTAATTCAGATGACCACTATATTTACTACTGTAGGCAAGAATCCCTTGGAAGAAATGGAGTAGCCCTCTTGGTCAACAAAAGTCTGAAATGTAGTAGTTGGGTGCACTCTCAAAAACAACAGAATGATCTTGGTTCATTTTGAAGGCAAACCATTCAACATCACAGTAATCCCAGTCTATGTCCCAACACTAATGCTGAAGAAGCTGAAGTTGAAGGGTTTTATGAAGACCTACAAGATCTTCTAGAACTACCACACACACACAAAGACATCATTTTCATCATAGGGGATTAGAATGCAAAAGTAGGAAGTCAAGAGATACCTGGAGTAACAGTTAAATTTTGCCTTGGAATAAAAATTAAGCAGGGTAAAGGCTTACAGAGTTTTGCATAGAGAACACAATGGTCATAGCAAACACCCTCTTCCAACAACAAAAAAGGCAACTCTACACATGGATATCACAAAATGGTCAATACTAAAATCAGATTGATTAATATTTTTGTAGCCAAAGATGGAGAAGCTCTATACAGTCAGCAAACACAAGATCTGGAGCTGACTGTGGCTCAAATCATCAGCTCCTTATTGCAAAGTACAGGATTAACTTGAAGAAAGAAAGAAAATCACTAGACCATTCAGGTTTGACCTAAATCAAAACTCTTATGATTATATAGTGGAGGTGACAAATTGATTCAAGGGATTAGATCTCGTAGACAGAGTGCCTAAAGAACTATGAATGGAGGTTTTTAACCTTGCACAGGAGGTGGTGATCAAAACCATTCCAAAGAGAAAGAAAGGCAAAAAAGCAAAATGGTTGTCTGAGGAGGGCTTACACATAGCTGAGAAAAGAAGAAAAGCAAAAGACAAAGAAGAGAGGGAAAGATATACTGAACTAAATGAGGAATTCCATAGAATAGCAAGGAGAGATAAGGAAGCCTTCTTAAGTGAACAGTGTAAAGAAATAGAGGAAAACAATAGAATGGGAAAGACTAGAGATTTCTTCAAGAAAACTAGAGATACCAAGGGAACATTTCATGCAAAGATGGGCATAGTAAAGGACAGAAATTGTAAGGATGTAACAGAAGCAGAAGAGATTCAAAAGAGGTGGCAAGACTAGGCAGAAGATCTATACAAAAAAGGTCTTACTGACCCAGATAACCATTATGGTGTGGTCACTCATCTAGAGCCAGACATTCTGGAGTGTGGAGTCAAGTAGGCCTTAGGAAACATTACTACAATCAAAGCTAGTGGAGGTGATGGAATTCCAGCTGAGCTATTTAAAATCCAGAAAGATGATGCTGTTAAAGTGATGCACTCAATATGTGAGCAAACTTGGAAAACTCAACACTGGCCACAGGTCTGGAAAATGCCAGTTTTCATTCTAATCCCAAAGAAAGGCAATGCCAAAAGATGTTCAAACTATCATAAAATTGCACTCATTTAACCAACAAGGTTATGCTCAAAATCCTTCAAGCTAAGCTTTAGCAGTACATGAACTGAGAATTTCCAGGTGGACAAGCTAAATTTAGAAAAGACAGAGGAACCAAAGATCAAATTGTCAGTATTCATTTACCATAGAGAAAGCAAGGGAATTCCAGGAAAAAAAAAAAAACACCTATTATTTCTTCATTGACTACACAAAAGCCTTTCTCTGTGTGGATCACAATACACTGTGGAAAATTCTTAAAGAGATGGGAACAGCAGACCACCTTGTCTCCTGAGAAACCTGTATACAGGTCAAGAAGTAACAGTTAGAACTGGACATGAAACAATGGACTGGTTCCAAATTGGCAAAGGAGTACATCTATGCAGAGTACATCATGAGAAATGCTGGACTGGATGAAGCACAAGCTGGAATCAAGATTGCTGGGAGAAATATTAATAACCTCAGATATGCAGATGACAACACCCTAATGGCAGAAAGTAAAGAGGAACTAAAGAGCCTCTTGATGAGAGTGAAAAAGTTGGCCTGAAACTCAACATTCAGGACACTAAGATCATGGCATCTGGTCCCATCACTTCATGACAAATAGAAAGGGAAAAAGTGGAAGCAGTGACAGATTTTATTTTATTTTCTTGGGCTCAAAAATCACTGAGGACAGGGACTGCAGCCATGAAATTAAAAGATATTTGCTCCTTGGAAGGAAAGCTATGATAAACCTAGACAACATATTAAAAAGCAAAGATATAACTTTTCCAATAAACGTGCATATAGCACAGCTATGTTTTTTCCAGTAGTCATGTATGGATGTGAGAATTAGACCATGAAGAAGACTGAGTGCCGAAGAACTGATGCCTTCAAACTGTGGTGTTGGAAAAGACTCTTGAGAGTCCTTTCAACTGCAAGGAGATCAAACCAGTCATTCCTAAAGGAAATTAACCCTGAATATTCAATGGAAGGACTTAAGGTTTGAGGTGATTGAGAAATATCCATACTAAAAAGAGTTACAGAAGTTGCCAGAACAGTTAAAGTGTGGCTACAAAGCCACTGATTTCAGCATCATCTGGGAACTTTTTAGAAATGTACAATTTTAGGTCTCTCACTAGATCTATTAAAGGAGAACCTCTGGGACTCCTGGTCTATAGCTCATTGTTCTTCTACTGAAAATTCACTATTTATAGCATACAGCTTTTTATGAATATTAGGATGCACTCAGATGTTATGAAAATAAGAGCACTTGGAATTCAGAAGATGCAAGTTCGAGTCACAGGGCCCACCTTGAACAAGGCTTCCTGGTGATTCTGATGCATTTACAAATTTGAGAGCCACTGGACCATAGCCAATCTATGATGAATACAATAAAAAAGGGTTGGAGGAAGGAAAAAAGGAGGACAAAGAATATACTAGATCTACACTACTCTGGGTATGAAATTATTTGATTTTCTTCTATTTTGCTGACCAGACAGGATTTATTCATCGCCTAGCATTGCCTTGTTGTTTATCTCAATGACGGCTCTTTCTTTCAATAAGCCTCCCCTATTTCAATTTTTCTTGAGTCAATTTCATCGGCTGCTAGATACATCTTAAAACATAGCCTCATAACTGTCCTTGGGTTAAAAAGCTTCAGAAGCCAGAGGGGTCTACTTAACAAATCCCAAGCTTCTTGGCTGGCAGTCAAGGCTGTATGCACTCTACACCTGGTGTTCACTCATCTGCCTTTACCCACTACTCATCACATGCTCAAGCCTAGCTGAGCTGACCACCAATCCCAGAACATGCTTTGCATTTGCCTATTCCTATGATGTGTCTCTTGTTCTTTCTCCTCTCTCCATACTCTGGCTTAACTGTTGATATCCTACCCAGAGCCCAATCTTCAGTGGTCTTCTCAGGCAGTGATGCACTGGGGCTGGCCTATATACACTTCTTTCCAAATCCTCATTCAGTGGCTTCATATTAGTAGCTTGAAATCAGCTATGGAGGTAACATTTACACCACAGAAATGGGCAACCACTACAAATCAGGTTTCCTCTCCCCAGCCCAGATGTACAATTATTAAACATTTACTAGTGCATTCACTTTCACTTTTCACTTTAATGCATTGGAGAAGGCAATGGCAACCCACTCCAGTGTTCTTGCCTGGAGAATCCCAGGGACAGGGAAGCCTGGTGGGCTGCCGTCTATGGGGTCGCACAGAGTCAGACACGACTTAGCAGCAGCAGCAGCAGCAGTGCACTACTGCCAAGAAAGAACGAGCCTGTCTCCTTGTAGTAAAGACACGCAAGCTATGGGACGAAGTTGGATGGCTGCATGTTTTTGTATATAAAGTGCTACCGGCACACAGTCACACTCACTTGCTGATGTGTTGTCTGCAGCTGCTTCGACACGACAATGACAGAATAGAATATTTGCAACAGAGACTCTACAGCCTGCAAAGCCCAAAATACTATCTGGACCTTTTTGAAGACATCTGCCAGTCCTTTTTTAGTATTGTATGTTCACTACTTATCACACACTTATTTTTTAATAAATACTAGGATGCGATGACATGTCCTGGAAATAATACTTGGAATTTAGAAAATGTGGCTCAAGTTTCTACTGGCTAGCTATGAACCTTGGTCAATTTACTTAACCAAGCTGAACTTGAATTTTCTCATCTGAAGAACAGTACTCTACCTGACAGCAATATTCTGCAATTAAACATCTGTGAAAACACCCTGTGTATTATAAGTGAAATAAAGTGAAGTCACTCAGTCATGTCTGACTCTTTGAAACCCCGTGGACTGTAGCCTACCATGCTTCTCCGTCCATGAGATTTTCCAGGCAAGAGTACTGGTGTGGGTTACCATTGCCTTCTCCAGGGGCTCTTCCCAACCCAGGGATTGAACCCGGACCTCCTGCATTGCAGGCAGATGCTTTACCCTCTGAGCCACCAGGAAAGTAAGCACCCATGCAAATCTAAGATAATGCCACTGTAACTTATGTACAGATCTTCTTTTCCTTTTTTTTTTTAAATTTTATTTTATTTATTTTTTTTAATTTTATTTTATTTTTAAACTTTACATAATTGTATTAGTTTTGCCAAATATCAAAATGAATCCGCCACAGGTATACATGTGTTCCCCATCCTGAACCCTCCTCCCTCCTCCCTCCCCATCTACTAGACTCTCCCAGGACAGTTTCCACACCTCCTCTACGTTTGCCTCCATCACAGCATCTCGCATGCAGGTGGTGTTCATTACATCACTGTGGAACGGAGGATGAAAGGTGGAGATTCTCTTTTTCAAGTCTTCATGGCCAGTTGGTTTCCCAGCAATGATAGCCTAAACAAAAACACTGTGTGATGATTCCATAGCCTCCTCGCTCCCCTGATTGCCCATTCTCTACTTCACCACTGCTGCTGCAAAGTTCCCATATCTGAACTTCCTTCCTTCTGGGAATATACCTTGTGCCCATTAAATGCAGCTGTCAACTGAAATGTGCTTGCTGATAAAAGTAGGTAAATAGTTTTTAGAATAGTCAGCTCATTGGGATATAAGCATGAGACAACTAGATGGGCTTTGTTGAGCCTTTCCCCCCACTCTTAGTGGTTCCTTTAATCATGTGTTTCCCAGGTTCTATGATTTCCCCATCATTTGCAGTATTACCCTTGTGTCACTCTCTGAATCTTTTATGTCTTTCACTAATAATTTTATCCACCTATAGCAATGCCTACATATAGTAGGTGATCAATAAATATTTGTGGGATGAATGAATGGCTTTCAGTATTCAGCTAATACTGAATCCTCTTCATTTTAAAACTAAAATGTCAAACTCAGTGCAGGGGCATTTTCCCTCTCTGTTGCACTAGTCTGGCCTGTCTGGGAGAAAGGGAGCAGGTATGCTGTTCCCATACTTCCTCTTGCTCTTCTCAACTCTCTTTCTCAGGTACAGAAGCTAGGATTAACAACAACAACAAAAAAAAATGGGAGAGGCAACTTTCCTTAAGGGACTGGTATGGTAAGGCTGAAGTCCTCTCATAGGTCGTCCATCAGTCGCCAGCACCACTGTGTTCACACGGCAGCCATCCACTTGCTGCCTGTCTCCTAAGCCAGACTCGTGTGTTCCTCAGGGTAAATAGCTGGGGTCTCCTCAGTGCATGGCTTCTGATGAGAAGAAACCTTTGACCTAACCGTTGACCTAACCAGTAACTTAACCTTTCTCGTCGACCCCTCGTTCAGCTCTCACCTCAATGGTCTATGACCCACTGGCGATATCTTTCTGCCTTGATAGGACAAGAGCAGCTAAACTCTCTCTTGTTGTTCCACTCTATAGTCACTTACAGATGTGACAGCTAGACCGTAAAGAAGGCTGAGTGCCAAAACATTGATGCTTTCAAACTGTGGTGCTGGAGAAGATTCTTGAGAGTCTCCTGAACTGCAGGAAGATCAAAGCAATCAATCCTAAAGGAAATCAATCCTGAATATACATTGAAAGGACTGATGCTGAATCTGAAACTCCAATACTTTGGCCACCTGATGCTGGAAAAGATTGAGGGTAGGAAGAGAAGGAGGAGACAGAGGGTGCAGTGGTTGGATGGCATTATTGACTCTATGAACACGAGTTTGGGCAAACTCCAGGAGATCATGAAGAACAGGGAAACCTGGCATGCTGTAGCTCATGGGGTTGCCAAGAGTCAGACACGACTGACCAACTAAACTACAAAATCTGAAAACAATTCACTCATTCCTGCCAAGCTAAGTGGTAGGAGGAGAACAGGCTGTCTGGCCTTTACCTCTTCTTTTGGCCCCATAGTCACTCTCCAATTCTTCCTCCACTGCACCGGTTACATAGCTGCCTATCAGGGTAATGAAAGGACGGCACCTCCACTTTGACTGGTAAGTCTCCAGAAATATTCCTGAATTAGTTCCAGGGACAAACAAAGCCCTACTTGACTGTCACAGTGTGAAAACAAACGAGCTTCTCCTCAAGAACACTATGCTTCCTACCAGTGACCAGGCTCTCTCCCCCAGTCCTCTCACTATAATGATCAAAGGGGAAGAAGGATGAGTGGCTGGACTCATGGAGTTGATCCTGGGGCCACTTTTAAGGCTGAGAGGACAGCTCTACATGCTAGTAGCTCTCTCAACTTTGCAAACTGGGCTCTTGATGATTTGGGTATCCACTTTTGCCAACAATTCTAGGACTTTTACAATTCTTCAAGATCTAAAAGCTGAAGTAATTATTGATGATAGAAAGGGTGGTAGATGGATCAAGGATGGGAGATCCCATGAGAAACAGCCATCCTTACCTTCATAAAAGTGGCCTATACTACAACAACATGAAATAAGGAAATTCTGTCTCTAAACTTCTAAGGTTGTCTCAGGACTGTGCTTCCAACCTAGTCTCCTGTTGGCCATGAAAGTCTAAACTTACTGTTCCAGGGAGCTGCAATCCAGGAAGACTGTGGAAGGGGCAACATATAGGAGCAGATAAAACTGAAGCAATGCCAACTAAGACCCAAGATTACTGTGATGGATTTGGAGGAGCAAAACATTGGATTTCTTGCAAAAAGATTGTATGGAGTCTGAATCACGAGTCCTGGTAACCCCTGAGTAAAAGCAAGTCAAGTAATCATTTGGAACTTTTGAGGAGAACTACTGAAAATTCTTTAATTTGAGAAATTGTCATTTTTTTTCATTGTCTTTCTTATTTTCCTTCCAATTAAAGATGTCTTGAACAATGTTTAATAGCTGTTTTCTGATAGGATATTTCTTTCTCACAAAAAGCCTCTGCCATGGAAATCAGTGAATAATCTGTAAGTGCTCTCAAATGATAAAAGGGATGGAAATGGAAACGTAATTGTGTGTCTTGCACCTGCCTCCTGAAATTCATTAGCAGCTTATGGTACTCTGAAATCCTCTTTGAGGGCGTTAAAAACAATCACGCAATTGTTCTGCCTCCTCCTGTGTTTTATGATTCCAGCACTTAAGTGGCACAGACACAGTGGAAGATTTTAGACGCATAGCTTGTTTTCAGACACAGAATAGATCTCCGCACGCCCTTAATGCTGATTTCTCACCACTTCTCAGAGACACCTGTTTTTGCTTCATAAAGTCATACCAACTTGAAACTAGCAAATGAAGTTAATGCATGCGGCAAGAAGTTGGAAAACTGGTTGTACTTTTTAAGTAACTTCACAAACAAAAATCTTGAATTGGTAACTCCTTCAGTGCTTTAATTTATTTAGAAGAGACACTTCATTTCCTTACTTAGAAATGGCAAACAAATTGAGGGTTTACTGCACAAGTAGAAGAACCTCCTTTCCCAGTCTCACTCGGTCGATGCTCCTCAAATATTGCACGTACGGACACCACTGCTTCAATGCCGCCTCTTGCTTAGTTCTGTTTCGATAGGGCTTCTGCAGGGTGTCTCATCCAACTTATGCTCTACAGTCATCCTGCAAAGTTTTCACGGCAAGATTTTTACCAAAGAGGAATCTCACTTCTCTACTTATTACCCCCATGCCTTTTTTTGGTTATAGCTTTGTGTGGAAAACTGTCTCTAGAAGAGGAACTGGTCATCATTACTACCCTTCCTTAATCACCTCCTAGGTAGTGCTGTGGGCTTCCCTGCTGGCTCAGTGGTAAAGAATCCACCTGCCAACTAGGAGACATGGGTTCAATCCCTAGGTTGGGAAGATCCCCTGGAGAAGGAAATGGCAACCCACTCCAGTCTTCTTACCTGGGAAATCCCATGGACAGAAGAGCCTGGTGGGCTACAGTCCATGGGGTCGCAGAAGAGTCAGATACAACTGAGAGATTAAGCAACAACGTAGTGCTGTGCTACAAGCATTAATTGCTGTGCTACAATATTAATATTTTTCACACCAGTTCAGGAAAGTGTCTTTTTAGCCCATTAGTGGGGAGCTGAGGCTCAGAGAGTGTGACTGGCCAAAAATCTCCTGTATCTTTCTGTAAGTGGTTTCCTCTCAACAAACATGGTAAAAAGGCCACAGCTTTGGCCCACATAGCTGAGGGGTCAGAGTAGCTTGTTTCAAGAGTTCAAGTAAATCTGGGCAATTCATCAGAAGTTGGTCTGAAATCCCAATATCCCAGGTGCTGAGAGGAATAAACAGCAAGAACTTTAGCACATCCTCCTGCCCTCAGGAATATACATCTACCAGCTGATATTAGCTGGGGATAAAGAGAATCAGATACGACAGGTACAGTGTCTTCAGGAAGTGAAAAGCTGTGCTGCAGACAAAAAGTGTTAAAGAGACTACAGCAGTGACTTCAGTTTCAGGAAGAGGGAACTGAGATGGGTCTGCAAAACTCATCGTGATTTCAACAAAGGGGGAAGAGGTCAAATGGATTTCCAGACCAAATGTCAACTGGTTGCTACTTAATCAAATCCTGCCCTTTCTCCCCGACCTCCCATTTCTGCCCAAAGGAGAAAACTTACCGGCTCTCACATAGTGACCAGGGCGTGGGATTCCTACAGAGTAGGGGCTTGTGGAGTTGACTGAGGCAGCTCTCACCAGAACCTAAACCCAAAAAGCCAGCTTCAACTGTGGACTCCCTTGCATTGCTGTTACTTGAGCTCAGCTCTAATTAATTTACTAGATAATTGGTGTTAAGTTGCTATCAGAACTACCTGGTATGAACTGTATTGGCAAGCTTTATTTGCCTTTATCTGTCAAAACAGAAAATAGGCAGATATCAGGCTATTTAACTATTCTCAGCCACCATATGGCCACAGGGTCATAAAGGTAAGACAAGGCTTAGCACTGAAACACCACCAACCAAGAGCAGATGTTAAATTTGGGCTTCCCAGGTGGCTCCATTTGGGAAATCCACCTACCAATGCAGGAGACACAGGAGATGTCTGCGCATGAGTGTGATCCCTGGGTTGGGGAGGTCCTTTGGAAGAAGAAATGGCAATCCACCCTAGTATTCTTGATTAGAGAATCCCATGGACAGAAAAGCCTGGAGGGCTATCTTCCATGGGATTGCTAGGAGTCCAACAAACTGAATAGGCACACACAGACGCTCCGCAACCAGTGTCGGTTATCATTCCATCAGAAAATAGAACTACGATTGTCACTATCTCCACCCCCAAGAAGGCTCCTTTGAGACAGTTGCTTTTGTAAGATGCTTTCAAATGCTCAGGTAGAGTACATTTATTAACTATGCTGCCATTTTATAAATTTATAAATTTCATTAAAGTTATGCCTTTTTGCATACTTATTTACTTAAATAGGAATTACAGGATTATTAAAAAATGTTCATCTTACACCCTGTTATGTAATCGGCACCAAATCACCATTAATCACACTGATACATATTTTATCATACTTCATTAATTTGTATACATGTATATATCAACATGGAGAAGGCAATGGCACCCCACTCCAGTACTCTTGCCTGGAAAATCCCATGGATGGAGGAGCCTGGAAGGCTGCAGACCATGGGGTCGCTGAGGATCGGACACGACTGAGCGACTTCACTTTGACTTTTCACTTTCATGCATTGGAGAAGGAAATGGCAACCCACTCCAGTGTTCTTGCCTGGAGATTCCCAGGGACAGGGGAGCCTGGTGGGCTGCCGTCTATGGGGTCGCACAGAGTCAGACACGACTGAAGCGACGTAGCAGCAGCAGCATATATCAACATATATATATATATATATATATATATATATATATAGTGACAGAACCTGAATCTCACAGAGTGTCATTTCTAATTTGGCACTTTAGCTGTTCTTTCAAGAAAGTAATCCCAATGCTCTCTTAAACTGGCAATTTCTGGGCAATGTAATATGTGGGAGGAAAAAATCATATGGTCATATACCCTTTGTAAAATATCCTGCACCATAAAATGGTTCTTTTGATCGGAAGCAATGTCAGTAAATTATATATTCATTCTGTGTTCCAACAGACTGATTCCAAATAGGAAAAGGAGTTCATCAAGGCTGTATATTGTCACCCTGTTTATTTAACTTATATGCAGAGTACATCATGAGAAACGCTGGACTGGAAGAAACACAAGCTGGAATCAAGATTGCCGGGAGAAATATCAATAACCTCAGATATGCAGATGACACCACCCTTATGGCAGAAAGTGAAGAGGAACTCAAAAGCCTCTTGATGAAAGTGAAAGTGGAGAGTGAAAAAGTTGGCTTAAAGTTCAACATTCAGAAAACGAAGATCATGGCATCTGGTCCCACCACTTCACGGGAAATAGATGGGGAAACAGTTGAAACAGTGTCAGACTTTATTTTTTGGGGCTCCAAAATCACTGCAGATGGTGACTGCAGCCATGAAATTAAAAGACGTTTACTCCTTGGAAGGAAAGTTATGACCAACCTAGATAGCATATTCAAAAGCAGAGACATTACTTTGCCAACAAAGGTTCGTCTAGTCAAGGCTATGGTTTTTTCCTGTGGTCATGTATGGATGTGAGAGTTGGACTGTGAAGAAGGCTGAGTGCTGAAGAATTGATGCTTTTGAACTGTGGTGTTGGAGAAGACTCTTGAGAGTTCCCTGGACTGCAAGGAGATCCAACCAGTCCATTCTGAAGGAAATCAGCCCTGGGATTTCTTTGGAAGGAATGATGCTAAAGCTGAAACTCCAGTACTTTGGCCACCTCATGCGAAGAGTTGACTGATTGGAAAAGACTCTGATGCTGGGAGGGATTGGGGGCAGGAGGAGAAGGGGACGACAGAGGATGAGATGGCTGGATGGCATCACTGACTCGATGGACGTGAGTCTGGGTGAATTCCGGGAGTTGGTGATGGACAGGGAGGCCTGGCATGCTGCGATTCATGGGGTCGCAAAGTGTCGGACATGACTGAGCGACTGATCTGATCTGATCTGAGTGTCTTTGGGCAGTGGTACTGGCTTAGGTACAATAGGTAGGAAAGACAACTTTATAACTAGAAATCAGGTATATCTTGGTTTGGAGAATTCATAGCCTTTACTGGGGGAGAGGTGTGTGTGTGTGTGTGTGTGTGTGTGTGCATGCACATGTGCATGCACTCAGTTATGTCTGACTCTTTTGACCCCATGGACTGTAGCCCACCAGGCTCCTCTGCTCATGGAATTTTCCAGGCAACGATACTGGAGTGGGGTGCCACTTCCTCCTCTAGGGGATCTTCCAGACCCAGGAATCGAAACTGCATCTCTTGCATCTCCTTCATTGGCACGTGGATTCTTTACCACTAGTACCCTCTTACCAGGAAGGGGAAGCCCCCTTACCAGGGTAGTTGCTGTTGCTGTTCAGTCACTACTCCTGTCTGACTCTTTGTGACCCCATGGACTGCAGCACACCAGGCTTCCCTGTCTTTCACTATCTCCTGGAGTTTGCTCAAACTCATATCCATTGTGTCAATGATGCCATCCAACCATCTCATCCTCTGTCATCCCCTTTTCCTCCTGCCCTCAATCTTTCCCAGCATCAGGGTCCTTTCCCATGAATCTACCAGAGTAGAGGGGGTCTCACATAATCTACTTATCAAATAGCTGGTTAGCCCTGTCAAGGTGTGGAGCCATTTCATGGTCTCAGAAATTCTCTCAGCTGCCAACGCATTGGACATTCATTAATAACAGTAACTTGATCACTATTGGTACAAGGGGTCCATGCCTTTGGGCCAATGCTAGCCTCCATTTCTTTACCAAGGCTATTCCTTCCACAGGCCCACTGTGCATGCTTTAGGATGGTGAAGTGTAAGGGCTTGCTGCAATCCACAGGATGAATCCCCTTCCCACAGGATGTTCAGCTTTTTTTTTTCTGAAAGAAAAGTTCTCTAGAGATTAACTTAAAATACAAAGACCCTCACCATTTTGAGGATCCATTTCCATAGGTCTCATTACATGTCTCTTCCCCTGACTTCCTTATCTCTCACCCTCCTGATGAGTATTAAAATATAAACATTAGCAAGATCAGTAGTCATATACCATGTGCCACAGGCTCTGTTTCATTTTTCTGTTAATGATACTACATCTAGTGCAGCATCACAAGATTACATCTTGTGATCATCATTACTCCTGACTTGTTTATAGTACTCTGTCGTCAGCCTTTTGTAGGGGAAAGACTAGTGACTGGAATGAGGCTATAATGAGGGTCACTAGCCCTGTATTGTTTAAGTCTTTGAGAGTGTAATAATCCCTGAAAATACAGCACTGTTCTTTGTTTGTTGCTGTTTTATTTTAACTTACAATTTTGGCCAGTAAGGGAAATACTTTCAGCGGACGACTAAGGTCTTTTCATAGGTCAAACAATAAAGATGAAGGTTAAACAGTTTATGTTGACTATGAATTGGGGAAATGGAAAAAAGCCGCCAGGTGGATATAAATTCAGTGGTCTCACTGTAAGACCGGATTTACCATCTCCAATTGTCTCTGCCTCGTTGCAGTTACTGGGTCTGGGGGACTGCCACCAATTGCCACTGTGTATGTTTATGAAATAGAAGGGTGAGTTTTATTCTATAAACTCATAATGCCATCATGACTGACAGTTCAGAGGTCCCAGTGCTTTTCATATATCCTTTGATGCATCAGAGATTAGCAGTTACCACACATACATATTTGATCAGGGTGAATTTTCTTTACTTATCTCTGCTACTAGATTATTGGTTCCTTGACACTGTTCTATGTGCTGTTTTATGTTCCTACAAGCCCTAAATGCAAATAATTAGTCAATAAATATTTGTTAAAGGAGCCATCCCTTTAGAGGTTTTCTATACTTATGACTCTATAAATGGCTCACAATAGGTTTTCAAGAACAGTAAGTGAAAGTGGTTTTAAAATACATATGTAGGATCTGGCATTACATAACTGAGATATCAGCCCCCAAATTTGGATACAATGTGATTTGTCTATGCACCATTCAAAACAGTGTTCCCAATGCAAAGCACTGGCTCAGCCTGGCACCACACCCTGGCTTCATTCTCTTATCAGAGCCCATTTTTCAGCAAAGGGCAGTAGACATGGCTATCAACTGTACCAAACTGCATAACTTATAATCTCTACCATTTGACACGAGCTGACGCATGCTCACTCTCAAGTTGGAGAAGTACTGATGAAATTTTTGGTTTGCCAGTTTCAGATAGGTGAACTAAAGCAAATAATTTAATCTCACAAGCCTCAAGGCTCTGAGAGGGATGAGCTCATATCAAAATACGGAAGCTTCTTCTGAACCACTAACTGGAGTGTATAGAAGAGACATTTCTAAAAGAAGTGACAATCCTGAGATGACTAAAAAACCAATGCTTATCATCTCCAGTAATAAATGAAAAAAAGAAAATAATTGCATTCTTTTCTATTAATGAAAGTCATATAGCTTGAAAAGAAAAAGTCAGTACTGCTGGGATACTGTATTACTCTGCCTTCACATATTAAAAAGTTCATGTTTTCACAAATGACTTTTAATAAAGAAATTAAAATACCTTCTTTCCCTTTTTGTATTTTTAGGCAACAAAGTCATTGATTCACTGAAAGTCCATGGCAATTGCCTCTTCATACACAGCCATTGCAGTAGTTCTAGCTTTCTGACAGCAGAATCAGGGCAAGATAAATTGACTTTAACATTTTTGTTAAAAATAAAAACTCCCACAAACCTGGCCCATCATTTCCAACTGGCAAGAATATAAATAGCTGATGTACTTTATTATGCATAAAGCCAAACAAAGGCCAAAAAGATGTTGTCCAAAGGTGATTAGAATGTGTGTGTTTATAGGATCAAGATGTGGCCACCCTCTGGCTTACAGTCCATCTGATTTGGTCTGTTTATAAATAGAATTCCAAAGTGAATGAACCCACTTCCTGTTAGTCTCTCTCAATCTCATATTTTTTCCTCTAAAGTATAAATTTTATGTCTTGCACTATTTGTAAGGAGAAAATGCTGTTTGTCATTTATCAAAATCTAAACAGCTGCAATCCAACAATGTTCATTTAATTTTAATAGTATGTAAATAAATGTGAGCAATGATTATATTATAGAAACATGTGGATCTAAAGTTCTAATTCAATGAGTTTAACTTCACAAAGTTTCAGATTTTCTTAAGCTCCTTTCTGGCTTCCCAAGATTGCTAGATTAGAATGGACAGCATATTCTATAGAATTAGTTTCCTAACTCATTCCCAATCCATAGCACTAAGCTTGTTTAGATATGAAGGTTTTTTTTTTTCTTGAAAATTCAAAACAATTTACTTTGAGAGCAAGAGTGAGTGATTTGAAAATATGCTGGCTTGAAAATCATGGAGCAATTAAAGGCATCGTTATGCTTTCTGGATCAGGTGTAAAATGGACAGGAAAAACATGTGCATTTCTCTGTAATTCCATCCATGTGACTCATGCTTAGCCCACAGTAACTGCATACCTAAGACTTGCTTCACTATTTAGCCAGTCATTTCAATGAACTCGTACTTTGGATCAAACTTTGGATCATTTCAGAGTTTTATAGACTCTAGGTGATTAAGGCTATCTAATGTACATCCTTCAAAAAGATCGTCTGCCTTTGGACACTTGAAGGGTGTTGCAGTAACTTATGTGGTAAAACAGCTTGAATTAAATAATTGTCTTTTAGAACCAAGCTAATATTTAACTTTATTGAAAGACTAATTTGAAAATTAAAGTTCTGGTTTTCTGTTGAAGCATATGTAAAATTTGCAGACTGTAGAACATGGAGGAAGAATCCAATCATAGCCTAGTGGTTTTCCTATACTGGGGAGACAGAATTTGGAGTTCAGTAGATGGTTAGAATATGCAAGGCAGAGTCCCAAAGAGGAAGGAGGTGCACAGATAAACAAAAAAACTCAAAGACCTACAGAGGGTAAAGCTCAAGTCTTTGCCTGAGTTCAGTCTTATAAATGCATGTGGGGAAACTAAGGGGAAGTCACTAGAAAGAAGCAGATGAAATAATTTCTGCAGCTGGTGCAAAGCTGGGACCCGTTTATTTTTCCATCACCCAGAGACTAAGGACTGAGCAGTGAAAGTGAAAGTGTTAGTCGCTCAGTGGTGTCCGACTGTTTGTGATCCCATGGACTGTAGCTCGCTAGGTTCCTCTGTCCATGGGATTCTCCAGGCAAGACTACTGGCGTGGGTACCCATTCCCTTCTTCTGGGGATCTTCCCAACCCAGCAATCAAACCCAGGTATCCTGCACTGCAGGTGGATTCTGTACTGTCTGAGCCAACATGGAAGCCCATCCTAATGAGAGATAATCAGGCTTAGGGTAAAGTCTGTTCTGGACACACCCTAATAAAGCTCAAAACCAAGAATCAAACTGATTCCAAGTAATTTCATCTCAGAACAAAATGCCCAAATATTTAACAAATGCAAACATTTTAAAAATAGATATAAAATATAGTACAACTCATAAATACATTCACATGCTGATGAAGGTAGAAGAAAGTGTGAGAATGATGAGAGGAGAAATGTTAGATAAAAGAAGACCCAAATCAAACTTCTAGAGATGGAAGATATACTATCCGAGATAAAAATTCACTGAATAGTATTAACATGAAATTAGATTTTCCAGAAGAAAAATCAGTAACTGTGAAGACAGAACAATAGAAACTACCCAAAGTAGAATACAGAGAGGAAAAAAATGAACAAACATCAGTGAGCTGTGAGATGACACCAAGCGATATCTCCAGGAGAGGAGAAGGGTGCGGGGCAGAAGAAGTATTTGAAAATATAATGGTTGCTGATTTTCCAAGTGGAATGTAATCTGCATAGCACAGATCCAAGAAAAGCAACAGATTCCAAGCAGAATAAACATAAGAAAAGTACACCTAAGCACATCATAATAAACTGCTGAGAACCTGATGAAAAGGAAAAAATCTTAAAGGCAACCAGAGGAAAACAAGAAACACTACAGAAGAACAAAAATAAGAATAAAAACAGACTTCCAGCTAGAAACGGTGCAGACTAGAAGATAGTGGAGCAACATCCTTAGAAAGAAAAAGTCTTGCAAAGTAAAAACCTTTTGCCTTGAGCCTTCCTTTCTGTCTTAAGGAAGCGTGAGGGTGCGTTATCGGCAACACTATCAACTTGACACTATGAGGCAATAGCTTGGGTACCAAAATGAAGATTGCTCTAAGAATGCAGGGTAGAAAGAGCTTGGTCTGATCCATTTTTGAGTTGCCAGATTCTTCTTGAAACCTGTTCATTCTGGATTAGGTATTAACTAAATAAGAAACATGTTTTAAGCCACAGGTCACAAAGTTCATATTACATTCAGCCAAATGAAAACTATGGTCTTGGGGCTTTCATCTCCGCTAGGAAGATAAACGTCATTTAGCATAAATTCCCTCACCCAGCCTCTTCTCTGTCTCTGTCACTGTGCTCCAGTACGTACCTTTGCCTCTAGTCTTAGGGAAATAACTCTTCTTTAAAAAAAAAAAAAAACATGGCCAAGACATCCATTTGGGCTCTGTGTCTCTTTTCTTTCATTTTCTCCAGGAACTTGTGTCTTCTAGTATTTCCAGCAACTATCTTTTCATTCTTTTATTAATGTTTCCTCTCTGTTTAATTCAATTGACTCCTCATTGGGGAGAATTCATTGTTTTCTCTTTGGCACTTCAAATTAGAGGTTGAGGCTTGTTGTTCTATATCCAACCCCCCACACACTGTTCCTCACCCTGTAATATTCAATTTCTTCCTTTTATTCTATCATAATTCTTCATAAAACCCCCCAATATTTACTTGCCATATTTGATTTTTTCCTCCACATGCATTCCCCTTAAATTTTACAATATGCAATTTTTTATCTAAAACTCTTCAACATTGATTTTCATAACATATATTTTTCTGAATCTTCCCCATGCCTCTAACTCCCTTCCACTGTTGTCAAGAACATAACTTTCTTCTATTCTCTGGCTATGGCTATTGCCCAGAATTCAATTCCTGGTATTCTCTTTCTCCATTCCTGTAAAAACTGATCCCTCGTGGTTTTAATCATTATATAAATGCAGGTAATTCCCAAATCTATATCTCCAGCCCCCTAATCTCTCACAAATTCTAGTGTCTTATCTCTAGTTGCATTCTAGACAATAATTACTCTAGTCAACTTATCTAAAAGCCAATTCATCCTTAACTCCAATCCAGGTCCCCTTCCTTATTTACTACACCTATTGATGGTATTCGGAGAATGCAGTGGCACCCCACTCCAGTACTCTTGCCTGGAAAATCTTATGGACGGAGGAGCCTGGTAGGCTGCAGTCCATGGGGTCACTAAGAGTTGGACACGACTGAGCTACTTCACTTTAACTTTTCACTTTCATGCATTGGAGAAGGCAATGGCAACCCACTCCAGTACTCTTGCCTGGAGAATCCCAGGGATGGCGGAGCCTGGTGGCCTGCCGTCTATGTAGTTGCACAGAGTCAAACACAACTGATGTGACTTAGCAGCAGCAGCAGCATTGATGGTATTACTATTGTACCAGTCACCAAACTTGAAATTTTAAATTCACCTTCAACTATTCTTCTCTATCCTTTACTTAAAAGCATTCATAAGTTATGATTAAATCTTATTGTGGACACTATCACCTTACTTTAGATCTTTATCTTCTACTTTAAAAATTCAATATTTTTCACTCTCGAACCTTCAAATCCCTCTTCCACCAATGAGTTTACAGCTATACTCCATTAGAAACATATTGCTAAAGCAATCTTGCCATCAGATTACATTTAAAATGAGTTCATATTGCCTGCTCGATTTCTGAATCTGAAAGAAGCTTTTAAGGAGCTAAGCCTGACACAACAGGAAGCTTCTAGAAACCCATTAGAGTAGAGACCTAAGATTGTTAAGCATTTTGCATACAGCACTTGCAGGAACAATTAATTACAAGTGTGATTGGACTGCTAGCCATGGGTAATAAAGGTGAAGCTTGATTTTCTCAACTTTACGTAATTATTTAAAAACGGGTTTCTTGATTTCTGGCATTTATGTTATCAACGGACATCTTAATCGTAATAGTAAACATTCAAGTAGCCTTCCTTCCAATACAGAACCATAACTGCTAAATCAAGCTCTATATATTTGAACCAAATTGATGTTTAAAAGCCCATGATCAGATGGGCTTTTACCACTTTCAGTTTTGTGGTTTGATCCCTTATTTCTTCCTAATGTATAGCTCAGTTCAGTTCAGTCGCTCAGTCACGTCTGACTCTTTGCAACCCTATGGACCGCAGCATGCCGGGCCTCCCTGTCCATCACCAACTCCCGGAGTTTACTCAGACTCATGTTCGTTGAGTCAGTGATGCCATCCAGCCATCTCATCCTCTGTCGTCCCCCTTCTCCTCTCACCTTCAATCTTTCCCAGCATCAGGGTCTTTTCAAATGAATCAGTTCTTCACATCAGGTGGCCAAAGTATTGGAGTTTCAGCTTCCGCATCAGTCCTTCCAATGAATATTCAGGACTGATTTCCTGTAGGATGGACTGGTTGGATCTCCTTGCTCTCCAAGAGACTCTCAAGAGTCTTCTCCAACACCACAGTTCAAAAGCATCAATTCTTCAGTGTTCAGCTTTCTTTATAGTCCAACTCTCATATCCATACATGACTACAGGAAAAACCATAGCTTTGACTAGATGAACTTTGGTTAGCAAAGTAATGTCTCTGCTTTTTAATATGCTGTCTAGGTTGGTCATAACTTTTCTTCCAAGGAGCAAGCATCTTTTAATTTCATGGCTGCAGCCACCATATGCAGTGATTTTTGAGCCCCCCAAAATAAAGTCTGTCAGTAGTAAGTGTAAAATCTAATTTTTCTTCATTTTTCCTTTGTTTCTATGATACGATCTCCACAGACCATATAAGCTATAAAAATGAGTAAAGAACACTTTTAATTGTGTATATATAAGAAGATTTAGGCTTAAGTAACAAAATGTTAACCAAAGTCCTTTAGTCCAATTGCATCAGTTGCACTCTAAAATGATGACAAATATGCCAGTATGTCTAACACGAATATGTATCCAAAGCATGTCTTTTTCCACTTTAGAGTGAGGTCACAGCCTTTGACTAGATCAGATCAAAAAGATATGTTCCCTATGTTCCACTGTCAAGGACAGAAAAGGATTGCTCCAAGGCTTTCTAAGTGTGTCATCAAAATAATATTTATGGCCTCTGATCCTGGAGTTCATTCTGATTTTATTAACTTTGTTTGTATTTTCCAAACCATTCTTTTGCCTTTTATAAATAGTAATAATTTTATACTCATAACACAATTGAATTTCTAGGGCTGTTTCTAGGCTCAGAAGTTAGTTTGTAGGGGATGATGACAGATTTATTTCAAGAGTAGACAATTTAGAATAACAAGAATAGTGGATTTGAAGTTTAGAGTCCTGAGTCTTTCTTAGAGCTCTGTAAGTAATCAGCATTCTGATGTAGACTGATACTTTTCCAGTGTGCACAAAATAACTTGCAATAGTTGATAAAATGAAGCTTATGGGATTCCATTTCTAAGGATTTCTTTTGTTAGTAGCACTAGATTGGAGACCAGAGATTTGTACATTAAGCAAGTTCCCCAGGAATTGAGACTAGTATTCTTCTAACTACACAGTGAGAATCACTGCCTTAGACAAGTCAACTCCTCTGGACTTCAGTTTCCACATCTGTAAAATTACAAGAGCTGGATTAGTTGACAGTTGGGGATACTGTCAGCTCTTTAACATATTATGAATCAGTTAAAGTGTTTCCTATTTTTAGCAATACAAACTTGGTCAATCCAACATGGGTGGCACTAAAAAGACCAGACATCTCTTCTTTTGTTAGTGTATTGCCTAAAGAAATATTTTTTTTCTCTCTTTCTATACCCACTGTTATCTTTTTTTGCATCTACATCACCTCAAAGTCATTTCATGACTAATCCCAACAGTTGCCCATCACAGAACTTGACCAGAGAAGAGGCAATAGAGACCATCAAATATGGCTACATCTCTCAATCAAATTCCAAATAGATGGTCATCCAGCCAGTGTTTCTTTATTTTCATTCTTGGGAGCTCACTATGTTGAAACATGCAAATATCTTCCTTATCGTAAATGAAAATCTTTCTCATTAGAGGTTCTATCCATATGTCCTAGCTCTGATCTATGGTTCTTTATAGAATAAGCATAATTCCTCATGCATGCAATAAGCATTTGAATACTATAGTCTTCACTCCATATGCAGTTTCAACTCTTCTTACAATCAGTTTATGCTTAGCTGTCCTTCAGGGGATCTCTTCTAAGGTATGTGCCCAGCTATAGTCTTGTTAGGACCATGTCAAACTAAGGGAAGCAGGGCACATTTAAAACTTGTATGACCGAAAAAAAAAGAAATATCTCCCTTATACATTGTTTGAGATTAGCTTTATGCTCATTCAGATCCATATACTTACTGCTTCCCTCCTGGAAGCCCTAGAAAATGCTCATATTACTCCTAAAGGTCATATGTGTTTTCATCATCTCTACGGACCAAAGGGCTCAGTGCATCTGCTGATCCAGGCTTCTCTTGTTGCTCATAAGCATCACCACCTCAACCCTACCATGCCTACAGTTCTTCCTTCCTTCTAAGGGACTTTCCTCTTGCCAATGAGACAATTGAGATTACTGAACCTAGTCAGTGGCTTTTTCCACCCCAAGAGGAAATAGAAGTTGATCAATAATTTTTTTTCTTCTTCCCTCCATCACCACAACCAGATACCAAAAATAAAGAAATATTATCTTCAGAGGAACAATAAAAAGCTTAGAGCTGTTGTTTTAACATAAACAGTGGGAGACAAAAAGCAATGGAATGGAAATTTTAGAGTGTTGAAAGGGGGGAAAAAACTGTCAGACAGGAATTATATATCTAGAGAAATATTCTTTAAAAATAATGGCTAATTAAAGACATTTTCAGACATGAAAAGACGAGAATAATTGTTGCCAACAGAACCGTACTACAAGACATGCTAAATGAATAGACATCAGAATGAAAGGAAATTATCCCAGATGGAAGCACGGAATTGCAGAAAGAGACAAAGAGAACCAAAAAGAGTAAATGCATAGGTAAATATGAAATACAAATTTTTACTTTGTAAGAAAGAGTGTTTAAAGCAAAAGTAATAATGTTTTATGGAATTTATAGTATATATAAAATTAAACTACATGGAAACAGTAGCACAAAGAGAAGGTGGGGCTGAAAGCTTCTTACATTATTTGTGAAGTGGTAAAATTTTAATTCAAGATCTTATTAAATTAAGAATATATACTTTAATGGGAGCAGGAAATGGCAACCCACTCCAGTACTCTTGCTAGGAGAATCCCATGGACAGAGGAGCCTGGTAGGCTACAGTCCATGGGGTCGCACAGAGTCGGACATGATTGAGCCACTTCACTTTCACTTTTCACTTTCATGCATTGGAGAAGGAAATGGCAACCCACTCCAGTATTCTTGCCTGGAGAATCCAGGGACGGGGGAGCATGGTGGGCTGCCATCTATGGGGTCGCACAGAGTCAGACACGACTGAAGCGACTTAGCAGCAGCAGCAGCATATACTTTAATATATAGCATAAACACTAAAATGAAACACAAAACCGTGTTGAAAAAGCTAACAAAACCTATAAAATAAAATAGTAGGGGCTTCCCTGGTGGCTCAGTAGTAAAGAATCTGCCAGCCAATGTAGGAGACACAAGTTCGATCTCTGGTCCGGGAAGATACCACATGCCTCAGAGCAACTAAGCCAGTGCAGTACAATTACTGAGCTTCTGCTCTAGAGCCCGTGAGCTGCAAGTACTGAGGCCACGTGCTACAACCACTGAAACCCAGGAGCCCCTAGAGCCCCATGCTCTACAAGAGAAGCCACCGCGATGAGAAACCTTCACACCACAACAAAGAGCAGCCCCTGCTCTTAGCAACTGGAGAAAAACCCACACAGCAACGAAGACCCAGCACAGCCAAAAAAAGAGGAAGAAACACACTTAAAATAATAATTCGAAAGAAGGCATGAAAGAAGTAACAAAGAGATCAAGCAAGATTGGGAAAAATAGAAAACACAAAACAGTAGCTTTAAATCCAACCATAGCAGTAATTACATTATATATCAAACAAAGAAGCCTAAATACTCTAATTAAAAGATGGAGCTTATACAACAAGGACCTATTGTATAGCACATGGAACTCTGCTCAGTGTTATGTGGCAGTCTGGATGGGAGGGTTGGGGGAGAATGGAGATACATATATGGCTGAATCCCTTAGCTGTTCATCTGAAACTATCACAACAATGTTAATCAGCTATACCCTAATACAAAATAAAAAGTTTAAAAAATAAAAAAGATGGAGGTTTAGAATGCATATGTTTAAAATCCATGATTCAGTCTGTGTCATCCACAAACGATGCACTCTCATATAAGAAGGATACAGGTAGAAGGAAAGTGAAAAGATGGAAGAAGTTATACCATAAAGGCATTAATACTGAAGAGGGATATTTTACAATGATAGCAGGCTCAGTTTCCCACAAAGATGTGACGAGCCTAAATGTATGTGCAGCTAATAACATAGCTTAACATACGACGCAAAACTGACAGACCTAGAAGGAAAAACAGCCTAGTCCACCATCACAACTGGAGATTTTCACACACCTCCCTCAATCAGAGATGAAGCAAGCTATTTAAAATAGCAATGTATAAATGATTTGAAAATCTCTATTACCCAACTTGACCTAATTAATATTCAAATACACTACAGCTAACAAATGGAGAATACACATACCTTTCAAATATACATAAAATAATAACAGTGTAAAGCACATATGTGTCCTTTAGATAATTCTTTGTACATTTCAAATGATTAGCTTATTCGTGTTTCTTAACCACAGTGGAAATTAATTGGAAGTGAATACAAAAAGTTAACTAGAAAGTCCTCAACATTTAGAGATTAACAACATAATTTCATAAAGCTCATGAGTCACAGAAGAAATCACAATGAGCATTAGAAAATATTTTGAAGTAAAAAAAATTTAAAAATACATAAAACTATATACTAAAATGGTAACTTTTATTCTGGAGAAGGCAATGGCACCCCGCTCCAGTACTCTTGCCTGGAAAATCCCATGGACGGAGGAGCCTGGTAGGCTGCAGTCCATGGGGTCACTAAGAGTCAGGCACAACTGAGTGACTTCACTTTCACTTTCACTTTCATGCATTGGAGAAGGAAATGGCAACCCACTCCAGTGTTCTTGCCTGGAGAATCCCAGGGACGGGGGAGCCTGGTGGGCTGCCGTCTATGGGGTTGCACAGAGTCGGACACGACTGAAGCGACTTAGCAGCAGCAGTAACTTTTATTCTAAGTAAATTATATCTCAATAAACCTGTTCTAAACCTTAAAAAATAATGAGAATATAACATACCAAATTTTGTGAGCTGATGCTAAACCAGTGCTTAAAAGAAAAATGTACTGGCTTTAAATGCTCATATTAGAAAAAATAAAGGGTAAAAGTAATGATCTAGTGGTCATCTCAACTGTCTAATAAAAGAAAAAATATTATCAAAGAAAGCAGAAAGGAAATTGTGGTGAATCCAGAGACATGCCACTCAGATTGCCCATCAATATCAATGAAGACAAACTGTCTCAGCTATCAGCAGATAGACTCTGGCTCTCAACTCCTTCAGGAGTTGCCTCAATTACAGAGAACCTCCTCGGCCAAGGCTATACCCTTCTCAGGTAGCTCATATCCAGTGACTGGTAGCAGTGGAAGTCTAAAGTTCAGCCATTTCTGACCAATGCAGGGCATTGCTAGAAGTCTAAATACCCACCCAGCTCTTCATAGGGTTGTCTGACATTTTCCAGGCTCCATTACTGTTAGATTTGTCTGTCTGACCAATGAGGTTTCAGACTCTTCCCTTCCATGGGACCTAATCTCTGACAAATATCCTCATGTGAAATCCATCACAGATTTTGCTCTCAGAGACAGACTTTCAACAGAAAAATCAAAATGAAAGCAGAAATCAATGAAAAAATAAATAACCCCCCAAATACAGAAAATCAACAAAACTAAAAACTGATTCTTTCAAAGATCAAAAACATTAATAAATACCTAGCAAGACTCTTTAAGTAAAAATTAGCAAAACAAAACACTCAACAAAAGCTATTTGTTTAATATTGATACATTCCAGACAGGGAACACTTCCAACTCAAAAATTCCTGGTGTTATCCTTTTTATAGTCATACCACCTCCCTCTCCCCACCCCTACCCCAATTCCTAGTCCCTGGAAATCACTAGTCTCCGTTATCTTGTAAATAATATTATATAAATGAAATCATACAGTATAACTGGTATTGTTTGTTTGTTTTCTCTCAACATAATTCCCTAAAGATTCTTCTACATTGTGTGTATGTCAGTAACTCATTCCTTTTTATTGCTGAGTCATATTCCATGGCATGGGAAGTACTATTTTGTTTAACCATTTACCCATTGAGGGATATCTGAATTGTTTCCAGTTTTTAGGAATATAGCTACTATGAACATTCAAGTACAGATTTTTAAAAAGCATTAATCTTACTTTCCCTGGGATAAATGGTTGTGTACAACTGCTAGGCTATATGCTAGTCATGGGTCTCCTGTGTGGTGCTGGTGTAAAGAATTCGCCTGCCAGTGCAGATGTAAGAGACGTAGGTTCAATCCCTGGGTCGGGAAGATCCCCTGGAGGAGGGCAAGGCAACCCACCTCTGCATTCTTGCCTGGAGAATCCCATGGACAGAGTAGCCTGGCTGGCTACAGTCCATGGGGTCACAAAGAGTTGTACATGACTGAAGTCACTGAGCACACATGCACACACGCATGGTAATTGCATGACACTACGAACTATTCTGTGTTTTTCTCAAATTCATGTTACAAATGTAACCCCCAGTACCTCAGAGTGTGACTTTTTGGAAATAGGGAATTTAAGGAGGTAAATAAGGTAAAATGAGGTTACATAGATGGGCCTTAATCCATCATGGCTGGTGTCCTTACAAGAGGAGATTAGGACACAAACAACACACAAACTGAAGAATTATCCTGTGAGGACATATCAAGAAAGTGGCCATCTTCAAGCCGAGGAGACGGGCCTCAAAAGAAGGTCTGCTAACACCTTGATTTTGAATTCCTAGTCTCTAGAACTACTAGAAAATAAATTTCTGTGTATTTCTAAGCCGCTCTGTCTGTGCTATTTTGTTATGGCAGCCCAAACTAACTAATAAACGTGGCCAGTTGCATAATAAACTGCCAAACTGTTTTCCAAAGTTGCTATACTATTCCAGCCAGCAGAGTAGGAGGGATCAGAGTCTCTGAACCCCTTCCTGAATTGGATGTTGTCTTATTTTTCATTTTAGCCATTCTGACGGATGTAGCAATATCTCATTAGTGTTTCCACTTGCACTTCTTAAATAACTAGTGATGTTAAATTTATTTTTGTGCATTTATCTTTCATCTATATATTATATTCACAAAATATCTCTTCATGCTGAAACCCATTTTTAAATTAGATTAAAAAAATTTTTTTTCACTGTTAAACCTCAAGAGTTCTTTATATACTTTAGATAATGGTCCTTTGTCAGAGGTCCTTTGTAATTTGCATATAATGTTTTCCTGATTGTCGCTTGTATTCTCATTATCTTAAGAATCTTTTGCAGAGTAAATTTTTAAAAATTTTGATGAACTCCAATCTAACCATTTTTTCCTTTTATAGATTATGCTTTTGGTGTCAAGTTTAACCCCAGATCCAAAAGATTTTTCTATGTTTTTTCTATAAGTCTTATAGTTTTATTTGTCTTTTAACCACATGAACCAGTTTGAGTTAATTTTTGTACAAAATATAAAGTCCAAATCAGTTCATTTATTTAAAAGGCAAGCCTTCCTCCATTGAATTGCATTGTCAGATTGTGAATGGAGTATGTGACCCAAAATGGTTAGGATAATTGTTTTCCATAAAAGAGCCTCCATAAAAATTCCTAGACTTTGTTAAGGCAAAGCAAACACACTGCGAGTCTCTGTTTTATGTTATTTCCTTCAAACAATGAGCCTTGTTTTATCCTCCTGAGCTAAAGATATAGAAGAGCAAATGAGCATGTTCTAAGATCCAGGTTTTCTTCGGTGATACTTTAGGTTTATGACACTTATTCTGCTCTAATTCATTATTATGTTTGTGAGGGATTGATACTTATTCTGTCTGAATTCTTGTATTAACACTCTGGCTTATCTAAAATCAAAGAACCAGCCCAAAGGTTTAAGAGCTGTCTACCTCTTGTCCACTGGATCATCAGACTCTCTCAAACTGGATTCAAGCCTCTCCTGGCTGTGCTACAGTTGGTTTATCCGCACTCTTTTGTGAAATTACGAGTAATTTTATGGTTGGTCTTTCTTTTCCCAGAACTGGTACTATTAAGTCACTTGGCAGAGGGAAAGAGCTGAATGTTTGATTGCAAACTATAGAGTGGGAGAACTGTTAGTTTTGTATAACAAATACTTCTCTTTCTAGGCACATGAATTATGCTGCCCTATCCTTTGAAGTTCAGAAAACCGTGTGACTTGCTTTGACCAATAAAATATAAGCTGGAGTAATGTATTTTGTTTTGTTGAAGCCTGTAAAAACGCAAATGCTTCACCACTGCCTTCCTATACAGATTAGCAATGCTCAGGAGGTAGACACTCTGTCAACCTGCAAACCTAAGTGAAAACAATACGAAACAGAGTCCCAGCAACCCAAATGGACATGTGGCATGTAGTAAGAAATAAGCCCTGTTGTTTTAAACCGCTAATTCTTTTGTTTGTATTTTTTACCACTGCATAATTATATCCATTCTTATGAATATAATCCAGGTAGCATTACATGTATTTATTTCGTTGTGAAAATTCATTAAGTGGAAATTGAAATTAGAATTAATCTTTAAGTACTTATCAATCTACTTATAAACATGTATTTGTTAATTGAAAAAGTTATGGTGATACCATATTTCTGAACTAGAGTTTGAAAACACACTCTCTACATGTAGATTAGTAGCAGCATTCCATGGGCTAAGACACAAGCACACCAAAATTTATTACTGGCACTGAGTGAATACTTAATATTTTTGAATAGTTACAATCCACAAGAGGGAGATGAAGTGATTAAACTGCAAAATGCTGAGCAAAAATAGCTACGTAAGTATTTCAACTGTTTGACAATAGCTTAACAACAAATAATTTAACAAAATTTTGTATCTACTGAGCAAAGAGCTTGATGGATTAAAAACAAAAGAAAAAACAAAAAAGAAGCACTTTAGGTCATGAGTGAGGAAGACACTAAAGGGATATAGGGATATGACAGTAGAAATGTCCAAACACTTCTTCGTGCTCTCGGTCCTATGGGAGCACAAGGAAGGGGGTGTCATGGTTGGTAACCAAGTTTATGCATCATGGCAAAACTCCATTTTCAGCTCATACACCCATTGGAAAATTATGCTGTTGATTAACCAAAATTTAATCCAGAAATGCATGAAGGCAGAATCCAGGAGAAGCCAGCCAGAGAACACATTGTACTCAGAATACAGAGTCAGAGAAGTGCAAGATACCCCAGCAGAGACAAGAAGTCACTCCTCAATGAGAGGTAGAGATAAGCCCTTCAGGAGCTCACTGAGAGCAGCAAAATCCCCCCAACAATGGAACTCATGGTGCCTAAATCTGCTTAGGCCCTGTGTGAACCCCACACAATCTTCTCCCTTGAGGCCCTCAAAGAATTCATACTGGGGAGATAACTGAGATCACTTTTTTTAAGGTGCACCAGACTGGAGTTTTCCAGCAATTTTTAGTGAGGATGGAAAGCACATTCATAGCTGTCCTTGATCTCTTGGTGTGAAAAAAAAAAAAATATATATATATATAGATAGATAGATATAGCAAGCTACCCTGAATAGCTATGTTTAAGCTTATAGTTAGATCTAGAGTTTTCATTAGATGGTGGGTTCATGGAATACCCTGGTGGTCCAATGGTTAAGAATCTGCCTGCCAACCCAGGAGACATGGGTTTAATTCCTAGTCTGGGAAGGTTCTACATGCTGTGGGGCAAGTAAGCCCAAGTCCCGCAACTGCTGAAGCCCCTGCCCCCGAGTCCATGCTCTGCGACAAGAGAAGCCTCCACAGTGAGAAGCCTGTGCCCCACAGCTAGAGAGTAGCCCCACTCCCACAACTAGAGAAAGTCCTCACACAGCAGTGAACACCCAGCACAGACACAAATCAACAAATAAATAAAAAATTTTTTTCAGGACTGTGGGTTTATTTTTCATCAACAAATTCTACTTCCATCTTCATAAAATCCTGAATTGAAGAACCATTATAGAAAATGTAGACGTGGCTTGGGTTGAACTGCTCTGAGTATTACCCAGAGTAGTCAAAATGAGTTACACAGCATCCTATACAAATAATTTCTTGATAAAGCTGTTTCCACATACAACACTAAAGGTAAAATGATGTAACATGGAGATTAAGTTTTTAAAAATGTGAGAAGATTTGGGGCTAAAAAGCCTATAAAAATAAAGCCATAATATTCCTGATCCTTGCCATCACATGTCAAATCATAATTTTCTGTTTCCCAAAACATGAACTTTAATCAGGTTTATGTACTCTGACCCAGAAATTCTACCTCTAGAATCTAACTCTATGAAATAATTTAAGACATAAACGGAGATTTATAAGCAAAACTATTAATTGTAAAATGGATAATATTGAAGTAATTCTAATTAACATTGTAAATGCTTATAAATATTAATATGAAATTAATTGTTTTCTAAATTGGGAAGAAAAGAATGCTGTATAAATCTGAGTACGTGAAGTAATTCTATGTGAAGAAATACAAAATTATATTCAGCTCAGCTCAAATGACAAGGAAACCTCTGACTTTTGGATAGTTCTTAGAATGCACAGTGTTGAATCTATTTTAATTCTGGACCTCAGAGTGTAAGCCTGGATTACCTTGGAGTTCACCTATTACCTTCTGCCTTCTTCTAAAAATGAATACTTTTCAAAACTGAGAATTTCAGAAGTTTTCTCTTTGCCTATTTTGAAGAATGGGACACAAATGCACTTTGTGAAGCTCACTTTGAACTGAAAATTATGTTGGCAATGAATCTCGGTGGGTGATTTCCCTGTCATTAATCAAATCATCGAATAACTATTTTATTAAGTCAAAACTATGTACTTAACAGTATACTGGAACTGCAATGTGTACGGAAGAGCTAAGCCTTGGCCTTGCTCTCCATCTGACAACTTATCACCCACAGAAAGTGAGCCAGGAATAAATGGCACAGGAGAAAACGAGAAGAAAGAGCTAAGTCAGCATGTAGAGGCTGGGTGCCAGTAATGCTGGTAGAAACTCAGTTAGACCAACAGTGACCAGGGAGAACTTGATGGGAGAAGTAAAATTGCACTACCCCTTGAAGGACAAATAGGATTTGTATAGGAGATTATCCAGAATTCTAGGAGTGTAGCACAATACAAATGAAGGAATGATACCAGGGATAACCTGGTTTAGCTTCAAGGGACTTGACATAGAAAGAAGCAATGGAAAATGAAGGTGGGAGAGTGCTTGGGAAGAAAATAGAATAAGTCCCTCTGGGAAAGAAAGAAAGAAAGTCAGGGGTATTTTGGTGTTTGTGTATGTGTGTGTGTGTGTGCGTGTGTGAGAGAGAGAGAGATAGAGAGAGAGAGATTTTTCCTGAAACTGGAAAGATAAAATTGCTTTAAATATTAACTGTAGTCTTGATAAATCTAGATTTAAACATGTTCTTTGTTAATAATTTTATACTTGGTGCAGTATAACAAATAGCATTTTTCTATCAAAAGAAGATAACAGCTAGAGCCCAAGTACCCAAGTCATAATTTCTAGATACTTTCTGAGTCCTAGTATACGCATGCATGCTTACTTGTTCAGCTGTGTCCAATTCTTTGAGACCCCATGGACTGTAGCCCACCAGGCTCCTCTATCCATGGGGTTTCTCAGGCAAGCATACTGGAGTCGGTTGCTATTCCCTTCTCTTGGGGATCTTCTCAACCCAGGGACTGAACCTGGGTCTTCTGCATTGGCAGGCAGATTTTTCACTGTCTGAGCCACCAGGGAAGCCCATGCATGTATACGCAGTCTCTTCATTTATGTCCTAATATTTGTGATTCCATGGATTGTAGCCTGCCAGGCTTCTCTGTCCATGGGGTTTTCCCAGCATGAATACTTGAGTGGGTTGCCATGCCCTCCTCCAGGGGATCTTCCTGACCCAGGGATCGAGCCCACATCTCTTGCATTGCCTGCATTGCAGGTGGATTCTTTACTGATGAGCCACCGGGGAAGTTCAGGGAAGCCTAGTCATCCCCAAATATTAATGGTGACCAAGTTGGCTGCCCACCATCTCCACCAACCTCAGCCCAGGTCCCACCAACAAAAGTTCTTTTACATTTGCTTATGCAGCACCCTATCCACTGCTCAGCTCCTCCAGGCCATCTCTTCCTTTTGCACAAAAAAGAGTGAGAAAAGATAAATAGGACAGGTAGATGAATATGGATAGATGGAAAGCCAGGTTGATTGGGAACACACGGAAATTCAATCTCTGCCCTCAAAGAGTTTACAATCCATCAGACATCAGGTATGCAAATTAGTATAATATACAACAGATTCAGTGCAGAAATACACTGTGTATTCAAGTAGGGCTGAAGGACATCCAAGTCTGCCAGCAGGAGATGCAAAAAAGCTTCACCAGCAGCATTTGACATAAAATTGAACGAATAGGTGGGAATTCTTGGAGCAGACTCAGGGGAGGAATTCCAGACGCAATGATCACAGACAGAAAGACACAGATTTATTAGAAAGTATAACATATGTGAGAACCTACAGAGAATTGAATATTGCTGAGAGGAGAGTTACGGGGAGGTGGGTGGGAGATGAAGCCTGACAGGTAAGCAGCAGCTGCCACGTGGGTGATCAGAAAAAGTCGTAACAGTAGAATATGCCACAGAAAGCACTAACAAATACTCAGTTCAGTCATAAAGGTAAAGGGATGTTTCATTTTTGTTCTTCTTTAAAAGTCTTTTATTTATTATTTGTATTTATATATTTTAATTTGGCTTTAATGAGTACTAAGTAGTGACTATATAAAACATGTGCGTAAAATGTGGGTAAGCTATGAATGATAACAATACAAATAAAGCCCATTTACTTGCTTTAGGGAAAGGGATGTTACTCTCATCTCTAAAGCCCCTCGCAGGGTCATGCCCTGTTTTCCTGCTCAGAAACAACCATTAAAGAGCTGAGCCCAGGCTAGGTTGTGTTCCTTCCATTTCCTGCCTCCCCCTGTGGATATTTAATTGACTCTTTCCTTCCCATCCTAATCCCACCCCCTGGACCTAAAATAAATGTGCTTCTTTTTTTCTCCTAACAGGAAGGGATGTCCCAGATTTTCTCTTCTAACTCCTTCATTTTACACCAGAAAGCTGAAGCACAGGCAAGTAATATCCTCTTGTTAATTAGTGCTAAATTCAGCACTGGCACCTAGTGCTCCAAATTCCAATGCTCGTTTGTCAGAAAACCAAGCCTGATTTTGCCTCTAGTTGAGTCACTGTCCCATCTTGCACAGAGCAGTCCTCCCCTTATGACACCCTCACTTCCTTGGAACGTTTGTAGTTTGAATCACAGGGAGGTTCAGGATAGAGAGCCAGCAGGAGATGACAGTGAGAACAGCATGGTAAATTGCTATCCTTGCATTTGGGCAACTTTAGGAGAGTTATTATAATAAATTACTTCCTCTCCATCTCTGCTGTAACATTTATTTTGAAGGCTTGAGGGTACAGAGTTTCCTCATGTTAAATGGACTAATTATTAATCTTCTCGGCCAAGAGGTGTGTCCAATTAAAGTCTGAGTCACTAGTAGCTTCGATTTAAAATTCAAGAATCCCGTTGGCTGTAGATCAAAGATGTCATTCGAAGGAACACTAAAATGAGAAAAATTAAAATTTATTTTTTTTGTCCTTGCTAAAGAACCAAAAAAATTACTACAAGAATTAAAGCATCATATAGTACTATGGGGCTCTGCTCTCACACTCTGGACACAAACCTCAGTGGTGTTTGCATTTTGCCTGCACATGTCTGTTTACAGACTTATTAGGGAAAATGGCTTTTGAAAGACTTTGCGTCCCAGGTTTGAAAATCATTATTCGGTCAGTAACTTCCAATCTTCAAGTCATTAGCTATTCTTTCCTCATCTGGGTTTTATCTTTTTGTCTTTAGACTAAAACAACAATAAGGCTGGAAAAGACATCCAAAGGCCATTGAATTGTTGAGTGTTGGAGCAGGAAGGGACTTCAAAGACTGATTAAGTAATCCCCTCAGTTGACGAAAGGGAAACTGAGATCCAGAAAAGTATCAATATCCATTGAAGGTCTCTTAAATGTGGAATTTGGAATAGAGTTCCCTATTCTTTTTACTGTTAATAAATCAGTCATTTTAGCAGGCAACAGTACAGATGGCACTTCTTGCATGAAAAGCCTGTCCTTGCCCAGAGACATGGCTGGCCAAGTCTGCCCATGAATTGAGCCATAGCCCTTCACTTTTCTCTTTAACTCCTTGCCTTTGCTCAGAAAGAGCTAGCATCTGTGTTGCATCCCAGAAAAGCCATCTGGAAGGGTTCCTCAGCAGGTCACAGAGACACACCAAGGCTTCCAAACTGAGTCTGCCTGATCATCAGTCCTGTCAATTCCTAGGGTGAGGGGTTGACCAGGTGGAGATTTTGTCATGAAACATACTCATGAAAGGGCTTCCCAGGTGGCTCAGTGGTAAAGAATCCACCTACCAATGCAGGAGGCATAGGTTCGATCCCTTTATTGGGAAGATCTTCTGGAGAAGAAAATGAAAACCCACCCCAGTATCCTTGCTTGGGAAATCCCATGGACAGAGGAACCTGGTGGGCTACAGCCCATGGTGTCACAAAGATTTGGACACGATTTAGCGACAAAACGACATCTCTAGAGAAAAACTAGCATATAGGCTTTCCAGGTGTTGCTAGTGGTAAAGAACCTGCCTGCCAACTCCAAGAGACAAAAGAGACTTGGGTTCAATTCTGGGTCAGGAAGATGCCCTGGAGGAGATCCTGGCAACCCACTCCAGTATTCCTGCCTGGAGAATCCCATGAACAGAGGAACCTGGCAGGCTACAGTCTATGGGGTCACAAAGAGTCAGACACAACTGAAGTGACTTAGCATGCAGCCTAGCAATGCCTTCCATTACCTGACTTTGTTGGACTCAGAATATCCCAACGAGTTTGACGACTGTTCCCTCTCTCCTTTATTTTTCTTTATATATATATATATGTGTGTGTGTGTGTGTGTGTGTATTTATTCTTAACCCACAAAGTTATATTCTGTGGAAAGCAACTGGTGAATCCTGTACCAGGGAACAACTTCTGTGCATCCTGTTGCTTTGATTCCACTTTCCAAGAAAGGCTTACATTCTACTTGGGCACCCAGGTAAGCAGGGCTTTACTGCTTGAGGTTTTCATTTCATCACCCTTTGTACAGGATCCAGAATATCAGTTACTGTAATCCATGACAAGTCAATGAGTTTTGTTAGGAGATGTGCTCTTAGGTTTCTTCTACGGGCTTTGACTAAATAAACACATTAGGTCCTTTTCCTTATCCTTTAAATAAATACTGTCACAAACTCTGGGCAAACATCTTTGTTTTTTCAGGCAACAAACATACATTTTTCATATTGGATCATATATCAGAACAAACGTAGTTCAACTAATGCTTAATTGTTGTTGTTTAGTCTCTAAGTCATGTCTGATTCTTTTGCGACTCCATGGACTTTAGCCCTCCAGGTTTCTCTGTCCATTGGATTTTCTGGGCGAGAATACTGGAATGGGTTGCCATTTCCTTCTCTAAGGATCTTCCCAACCCAAGAGCCAAAATTTTTTACTACGGAGTCACCTGGGAAGCCATCTGATCCTTACAAATATCAACATTTATAGGTAAATTGAAATCCCTTTTTCACCATCCAACTCCTTCCTGAGGGCCAGTTCTTTTGTCATGTAAGCAAATCTATTTAAAGAAAAATTCAATAAATAGCAGTTGGAACATGAGTGTCTGAAGTTAGGAAAACACTATATTTCACAAAAGTCAAAGACAAACTTCTTGATTTCTCTCTTGCTATTAGATTCACACATCACTAGACAGTGAGTTGCTCAAAAAAGCCATAGATGCTGGTGATATTTATCTTTGTATTATATATGGAAATTCCTTCCTGTGTCTAAATATCTTCCTGATAATACTCGTATCCTGTCAATATCCAATATGTGATTTCAGGCCTCTTTTCCACAAGCTTCCCTTAATCCCCTGAAAATCTTTTTGCATGTGGGTTTGGGAAAAGAAAAAAAAAAGCAGCACTCACAATCACACTGTATCTCCCCAGTGACCTGACAATTGTTTCAAGGATTTCTGGTAATATTTATAAATGGAGTGCAGAGGCTCTATGGTGACTGGAAGATGTTACTGCAATTTTTCATTTGACTAAATGACTAGAATTGTTACAAAAATCCTGACATTTGTCATTAGTATTCTAGAAGGAATTGCAAATTTACCCCAGCAAGAATATTTCTTTTTCTTTTTTTTTAAAATTTTATTTTATTTTTAAACTTTACATAATTGTATTAGTTTTGCCAAATATCAAAATGAATCCATCACAGGTATACATGTGCTCCCCATCCTGAACCCTCCTCCCTCCTCCCTCCCCATACCATCCTTCTGGGTCGTCCCAGTGCACTAGCCCCAAGCATCCAGTATCGTGCATTGAACCTGGACTGGCGTCTCGTTTCATACATGATATTTTACATGTTTCAATGCCATTCTCCCAAAGATATTTCAACTGAGTCAGTTGTGTCAACCGAACCAGTCACCCTAAGTATCCATCCAGCCTTCCTGTCTCATGTTCACAGATGGGACACAAGATATACTGGTGTTGCAATGGTGTTAAAAGTAAAATAACTCCCCATAAGTTTAAACATGACCAAAAGTAACACTCACGTAACACCTGGAACTTTCTCTCCACTCCACATGTTCTTTCCTGCCAACCTGTCTGCTGATAGAAGGGCTGAATGTCCTGAAAAATACATTTTTAGCATGAATCATCTTGTTATGAATCAGTCAACATATCAGTAAAATAAACATTTTATTTCTCCTCTGTCCTGTCTCTCTACCCCGCTTTCTCTCTCTCACACACCCTTTGCTTTTTCTAAAATGTAAGTCCACATGCAAATGTCTCTTACCCATCAAAGTTCTTGCGTTTTTGTATTATCTTAAAACTTTGGGTTATTTCCTTCCAAGAAGCCAGTGGATCCAAACAGTCTTAGTTTGTTCCTTGCAAAATAGAATTTAAAATTCAGCTTTATGCCATCTTCCCATCCTCTAAAGTAGTTGCTTATGCTTCTCGGTTTTTATTAAAGTCTTTTTGACATAACTCACTTAAGAAATTAACTTCCTGTTTATAATAGCCAGGACATGGAAGCAACCTAGATGTCCATCAGCAGATGAATGGATAAGAAAGCTATGGTACATACACACAATGGAGTATTACTCAGCCATTAAAAAGAATACATTTGAATCAGTTCTAATGAGGTGGATGAAACTGGAGCCTATTATACAGAGTGAAGTAAGCCAGAAGGAAAAACACCAATACAGTATACTAACGCATGTATATGGAATTTAGAAAGATGGTAACAATAACCCTGTGTACGAGACAGCAAAAGAGACACTCATGTATAGAACAGTCTTATGTACTCTGTGGGAGAGGGAGAGGGTGGGAAGATTTGGGAGAATGGCATTGAAACATGTAAAATATCATGTATGAAACAAGATGCCAGTCCAGGTTCGATGCACGATACTGGATGCTTGGGGCCAGAGCACTGGGACGACCCAGAGGGATGGTATGGGGAGGGAGGAGGGAGGAGGGTTCAGGATGGGGAACACATGTATACCTGTGGCAGATTCATTTTTATATTTGGCAAAACTAATACAATTATGTAAAGTTTAAAAATAAAATAAAATTTAAAAAAAAAGAAAAAAAAAGAAGAGATGAGGAACATAAAAAAAAAAGAAATTAACTTCCTATAGAAAATTCATAACGATATTTTAAATAGTCCTATACAAAAGCTAGGCAAAATTGGTTGTCTATGAACCTTTCTAATATATTTCCAATGAAACCATGCTGGGTTATATTTCCTATGCAAGCACAATAAATCCAATGAAAGAGCAGGTTACGAACTGATATCTGAGATGTAGGGGATGAGTTATTCTATGATTACTGTGTCCTCTGCCTTCTGCCCACAACAAGGCCAAGCAGGGTACAGAGTGATGAGGACCAAGGCAGCATGGCTGCAAGAGCACACGTGGCCTTTTTGCTTCTGGGCACACATGGGCTGGGGTTGTCTTAATTTTTAATGTGTGCGTGTGTGTGTGTGTATGTGTGTGTGTGTGTGTGTGTGTTGGCAATTGTAGCTCATCCCTAAGACAAAATCCAAACAGAAAAACTACAAGGTTTTCAGACTGGCTCCTCATGGAGTGTCTACAAAGGCTTGCAGTGCACCTTGGATGACTTTCAAGTTTTTTTTCAAAGCCATCTGGAGCCTTTTAAAGTTGCCATTGTTTAAAGAACCTGCAGCGAGGGGAGAGAGCACTTTGAGCCTTAGGAGAAAAGGAAGAAATAAGATGTAAGGTAGCCAACAGATGTGGTAGAAAATCAGGTACTGTGCCCTCCATGTGCTCTGGCTATTCCTGCTGACTCAGCTGCTCTCTCCCAAGGTGGTTCTTCCTCCATAAAAACCACCTGCCTCGACACAGAGAGAGTGGCAATCTGCTTTGCCTTTTCTTTGGAAGACCTAGGGTCTTCTCATTCCTTATCATTCTCTCTTGCCATTGAAATCTACACAACAGCTGTTTCTCCGTTATTTTTCTCCTACTGTCCTGAGCATACAGTGCCAACACTAGCTCTGAATTTGCGACCAGACAATTTTTATTCTTCCAAGTTCTCTTTATCAAGTTCTGGTGCAGCAGTATTTTAGTAATGGTAACTTCTCTGCTTTTAATTTCTGGTACATTTTGGTTCTTGACCCCTTCCCTATCAGAATATCTTCCTCTGCTCCCATTCCCTCCCAGCTTCCATCTCTACAAAACTTGATTTGAATCTAACCATTATTCTTCTTTCACATCACTATTCCAGTTCCACCTGTCGTTTTCACTATTTTTCACTCCCTGCATCTCATCTGCTTCCATCTGGATGCCAATTGCCCTTCATTAAACTTAGGTTATAATTTCTTGTTTTTCTCTTTTTAGCTTAAACTAACTTTCTTCTCTATCCCACTTTTCCTACGTGAACACATATCAAAGAACCATGTGGGCAAAATGAAATTTTATGACACAAGACTTTAACTGAATCTCCCTTGAAAAGCATAAAATAAAAGCACAAATCAAAGAAAAACTGACCCAGTTTGACCCAGTGATGTTCTTCAGTGAATGCAAATAAAGGTGATTTACTGTCCACACATCTATTCACAAGTATACCCTGTCAGTATCACGGAAACCTGATGAGCACTGTTTGGGACTGAAAGGTACGCTCAGTTCACATTCTTCCTATTTAGATAATGTGGTTTTAATCAACAGAGGCTAAAAATAGAGATTCCTCCTTCCTGGAAAAGATTGACTCCAATATCTCTTTCCAAGGAATTGAAAATGAGATGTCGAAGAAGGGTCTTTGCCTCCTGGGAACATATGAAAAAAAAAAATCAATACACATTTGCTCTACCAGTATTTTCCAAACATAAGAAGGTTGATGAGTATGTTTACGCTTTGAAAAACTTTTCCTATGCAATGTATAACTTAGAGAAATTCACAGTTCCTGTTACAGAATTGAATATATTCACAAGCCTTGAATCCTTACAAAGTCAGTCTTAAGTCTAGAAAATGCAGTCTCTTGAAATGTAAAATTTTAGAAAGGCTAATTTTCTTCTTTTTGTCTTGGGAGTTGCTGGAAGTAGTAGATATAAACATACAGTAGATAGCCTGGGGATACATTCAAACCCACCAGTGGGTGCTTGAAATTACAAATGGTACCCAATCCTGAATATACTGATTTCCTATCCATACATACCAATGATAAAGCTTACTTTATAAATTGGACACTGCAAGAGATTAACAATAATAATGAATAAATAAAATAGAACAATTATAAAAATACAGTGTAATAAAAATTAAGCTAATGTGATCTCTCTCTCAAAATATCTTATTTTACAAATATAACCCATTTTCCATCTCAGCTAACCACTCCTCAAATACTATGGTAGTAACTTTTGCAGTTTGAGGCTCTACAGCAAAACTAGCTCAAATATATATATTTTTTTCTTCATAGTTTCACAGAAGATTTGTACTTACTGTAGATCTTAGCAACCTCAGCATCTGATTTTTTTTCCTTCTCTTATTGAGAATATTTACTTTTTCACTTAGAGGAAGAAATTTACAGCTTCTCTCTGGAATATCTAAATCTCTAGTATCACTACCCTTTCACTTTGGGGCCATTGGCAAGTAAAATAAGCATTGAATACCAGCATTGTGATACGTTGACAGTGGATCCGATAATTGAGATGGCTACTGAGTGACTTATGGATGGAATATGCTGGACAAAGGGATAATTCATACCCAGGGTGGAACAGCAGAGGACGGCATGAGATTTCATCACACTACTCAGAATATTATGCAATTTAAAACTCACAAAGTTTATTTCAGTAATTTTCCATTTAATATTTTTGGACTTTCATGGAAAGTGAAACCCCAGATAAGAGGAGGCTTATTATGTATGTATATATGTGTTAGGGGAGTGTAACCTCTTTGGTTCTGTCTCATCTCAACAAAAATTTGAAGCAACGGACGTTAAAGCCCCCAGCGTGTCACAGCTCTCAGACCGTATTATAGCTCTTAGACAGATCAGTGTTACAGCTCTGTTTTACAGCTCAGTTTTATTTAGAAAATAACAGGAAAATACATCCTCAAGGCATGAGGGCATGCTGACCCAAAGACTCAAAAAGAAGAGAGAGCCTCGGCCCTTTGGCTCCTCTTTTTATATTTTTTTCCTCCCCTCTGGGCCTGCCCTATGTAAACTGGGCTAGCCAGGAGTGCTGCTTGTTCTACCTGAGGTTCTCACTTCAGTCCTCGGACCTTCCTTGTTCTATTTTCACAGGCTTTTCCCTTCCTTGTCCTTTAGCCACCGCCATTCTGGACTCCTGTTTCGTATTCTAACTACCTAACAGTTGTATGTGTCTATCTAATTATGTATCTATCTATGTGTCTGCAACGGGTTTTAGGGGATTGGGGAGATGGTTAGTCTAGCAACTGGGGTCACAAAGAGTTGGACACGACTGAGCAACTGAACACACAGCACACACAGTCTATCCACTAGGTTATAAACTAATACTTCCAAACATGGTCATTAACGTGAGCACAGCAACAGCAAACAATATATATTATGTTCCTTAATTCTGCATTGATTTCAGACATCACAAGTCGTTCCTCTTTAGACATATAAAGTTAAGAAAATTGAAATTCTGAATATGCATGAGTTATGTGAAGAAGTGAGTTCAGTGTTGTGTTACAAGTCATTTCAGGTAATCTGGCACGCTGATAACAGGAGAAGAAGAAAACTCAATAAATTCTAATTATTCTCATTCCTTCCCACCCCAGGCCTGAATGAATTATCCTGAGTGACTACCAATGAGGTCCTGTTTTTACTTAATGATTACTCCATGGTATTATGACCATACAGACTTTGATTACAGTATTTCAGAATACTGAGTTCTAACTGGGCACTTTATTTTTTTTTTCCTTTTTCTATGCAATGTCCTTATGGAGAAGAATGAATCTTCAGTATTATCAAAGCTGAAAAACAATAAATACCTATGGTCAAAGGTTCAACAAATTTCCCTGAGAATAGGGGGAAGGTATCTTATATTTTGTTATACTGATATATATCATCAAATTGTTTTTATCCTGAGGGGTTAAGTTCCTTCTTGGAAGTATACTCACAGCAGTGAAAAAGTTAATTTACATTTTATGGGTATTTAGGGCTAGATTATTGCTAAAAATGTTAAGTCTCTTTTAGGGAACCAATTTGTCTTCTCTATCAATTAGCAGCATTTGTTCATAAACTCAAAATACAAATTGAGTTGTAAATCTACCTAAGAATATAAATGGGAGAGTAATAAATGAACTATTTTAACTTGTAAGGGAAAAGCAGGGATAAAGAGATAAGTTACCTAGTATACATTTTAGAAAGAATCAAGGAGAATAAAATAGAGCACTGCTGGCACAAAGAATCACATCTTACATCTTCTCTGCTAAGTGATAAAAGATCATGTGATTTGAACAGTGAAAAGTGAGATGATGCTTTTGGCTGAGTTTTTCGAGGACAAAAGAAGTAATTCTAGGTTGTTAAATGTGCAATCACTTTCCTTATAACACTGTGCAAATGTCAACATCTTCAAATAAATGGCACTCACTAAAAAGCTAACAATTAAGTCCCAGGATTTTGGCTAGAAATCAAAAAGGTGAAAATGTACCTAACATATAAAACTCATTGTGATTTAAGTATAGGCAGGAAAACAGCTACTGTTAGAAATACATCAGTTTCAATCCCTGGTCTATAAGAATCTTTTTCTATTTAGAATAGTCTTTTGAGAGATGAAAGATGAATTGAGAACATGAAATATAGAATTTCAATATTCAGGCAATTTTTTTTTTGTAAATCAGTCTGCTATCAAAGAATGAGTCAGTAATAGAAATGCAAAATTTGAAGAGTTGTCAAAATCAACCTTTGAAACGGTGCACTCAAGTGAACAATGCCATGGAAAACACCCTTAACTTCTCTAGTTTCATAAAGTGTTTAGGGTGAAATCTGTGCAACATGTTCTGAACCAAGGGAAACATAAAAGAAAGAGCCTCTGCAAGATTGTTATTGAATTAACCAAGAACGTGTGATGCATTTGCTTACTGTAAATGAATAAAATGTATTATATATTATTAGGAGAGGCAGTATAGCATTGTAGAATTAGAATCAATCAGCTCTCCAGCCAAATCTCTACTTTAACGCTCATCAGCTATATTAACTTGAGCAAAACATTTAACCTCTCTGTTTCCCAAATCTATAAAACAGAGAAAATGCTAGCTAATCTACTATCTGTTGTGATGATTCATAACCATGCATGTAAAACATTTAATAATAATATCTAGTTGTAGAAGATGCTCAATACATACTGGGTTGGCCTAAATATGGAAAAGTTCTTTTGGGTTTTTCTGTAAGATATTAGGGAAAACCCTGAACAAACTTTTTACCCAACTCAATATTATATAGTATTGATATAATTATTATTGCTCAACTGGGGATATTTAATTTTTTGAGTGAGAAAAGCCATTTGTATTAAAAATTTTTTTTTTGTCTAAAAACTAGCTGAAGAATGTGAGGAATAAAAATAAAGATGAGATATTTTAGGAACAGAGAGCATCCACATTCAGTCTAACGTCCTGGCTCATTTTCTAGAACATTTCATTTAATTTAGCTTTCCTGAGTTTTTCACCAGACTTCTCATACATAGCTCATTGAAAAGAGCAAGGTTATGTAACCAGGGCACACATTCTATTAACTCCAAGGATCCCAGAGACTCTTTTTCCCTCCTGTTTTTGCTTGTGTGTGCTCAGTCACTCGATCATATCTCACTGTTTGCCACCCTATGGACTGTAGTCCACCAGGCTCCTCTGTCCATGGATTTTCCAGGCAAGAATACTGGAGTGGGTTGCCATTTCCTTCTCCAGGGGTTCTTCCCAAGTCAGGAATCAAAGCTGCATCCCTTGCATTGGCAGGTGGATTCTTTACCACTAGAACCAGGTGGGAAGCACTGTTTTTGTTTTGTTATATGTACATCTTTGAAGAGGTGGGCTTAAAATTTACACTGAGGTCACTTGTTATTCTGCTTTGGAATTTTTCTTATTATAAACCTAGATACAGTGAAATTCTTAAATGAAGCTATTTTACAGATATATTTCCAAGAGTCATTCTTCTTTACTGGTATGTAGCTTGGTATATTCTATCCAACTAGACTAGTTTTAGGAGAGGAAGATGGAAACAGTAGATGTTCAAAGTACTTAGAATAAACTGCACAAATCAATAACAGCCAGGGAGAATGCACTCACATTCAGTGTGAATAAAACCCATCCTTAACTTTAATCCATCACATCTGCTTATATCAGAACATCTCAAGGCAAGATTCTCCTCTACCTCCTTTGAAACACCTTATCTCCAAAATCCACAAGAAATTGAATCATGTCTCTTTTTAATTCTAAAATTATAATCATATGGTTGATTCTAAATGTTAGTCTGGATCTCTCATTCCAAATTAAATTAATTCTCAAAAGCAAACCTAAATTAGAGATAACCATATGCTCTCATCTCAAACACAGGCACACCAAGCTATTTCTAGGATGTCATTACATTATGTAATCATCAGTGATTTCATTTTTAGGTTTTCTTTATATTATACTGACTGCAGGAAAATCTAGGTTAGTAAGCACGATATCATGTATAACCCATGAACAAATTATATCAGTAACACCTGCAGATCACATATAAAAACACCAGGACAGAAGCCAGAAAAAGGCTTGGAGCACAGCCAAATGCCAGTCTCAAAGGCCACATCTAGCACAGGCAAAGTAACACTGAACTGAGTTTGCAGGTGATGAATGGGCCCTGGGAGGCACAGCCATATCATCAGTCATCATCATGGTTATTTGGAGGTGCCTCCTGGCATGACAATAGCGGTTAGGAAAAAGAAGAGACATTACCAAGTTACTGGAAAGCTATTAGTGTCTCTGCTCATTAAACTAACTTGCTTTCTTCTTTTTTAATGTTAAACGATGCACCCCAAATATCACAGCTGCTTCTATACAGACACGAGGAAAGCCTCTATCAAGTAGAGGGAAGAACACACAGGAATCCTTTGTGGAAAGGCAAAGTGCACAGACAGCCAAGACTAAGAAGGCAAACCATGCAGCCAGGAGGCCAAGCAAGGCTCAGTGTCCTCATTTGAAGAAAAATAACGACAGTGCTGGAGGCGATTACCTGGCTAGCTTCTAATAAGAAATACCATCCTCAGATAGGCTAAGGAAATGGCCACCCACTCCAGTATCCTTGCCTGGAGAATTCCATGGATGGAGGAGCCTGGCTGACTGCAGTCCATGGAACAGTCCATGGAATTGCAAAGAGTCAGACATGACTGAGAGACTGACACTACTACTACGGATAAGCCAAAGATTTATCCAGCTCAACGGTGCCTTACATAGCAGCCCTAAGCACTTTTTTTCTGGAAGGCTCTGACTGCTGTCATTGTCAGCAACCTTAATTAAAAAAAAAAAAAAAGGTTAGATGTGTACCTAGATCTCCTATACTTTTATACATGTGTAGTGTTATCCTAGAAAAGTTTAATGGTTCCCATAGGGAATTGTAACTGGTGGGATGGTTCGTTACACTCCCAATTGAAAGGGACTTATGTCCTGGAAAGAAGAAATTCTCAATGCTTTAACTGGTGATCGGCCAGAAAATGGAATATGAAGCCTGTCATTCACAGGAAGAAAAAGAAAGTAGAAGTCCAGAGGGCCTTTCATTTATCATTATTAGAGAATATCAGAAACCACAGATTAAGATTAGAATAATCTTAAAGGTTATCATCTTCTCTGTGTGTTATTTTGACTTTACTCAGACTCTTTCTCAATATAAATCTAAAAAGACACAGGGGAACTTCTTGGCCAGATTTTGGTTGAAAGTCTATAATCAAAGGATAAAGGGGGATGCTGAAGTTTCAAAGAGTACTTTTGTCTGGAAATCAAGCCTTTGAACTCTGCTTCCAGCTGGGCCATAGAGATAGAGTTCAGAGGCCTGTAGAGAGTAGGGAGACTTGTAAAAGAATTTCTCTCCATGGAGATGGATCATAAGAACCTATTTCCTCAGGCTTAAAGACCTAGACATGACCCAATATCCTGTTTAATAGTGAAAAATTGGAAGTTTTTATTTTGCTATCCTGCTGTCTTCACTTCTATACAACATTGATCCTACCCAGTAAATTAAGAAATTTTAAGAGAACATAAGAATTTAAAGGAAGAAAAACTGTCAATAATAGAATCAAGCATTAAGAAAATCCAAAATCATCCTATGTAAACCTTCAAACAACAGAATTTGACAAGTTCATTGAATACAAATGGATACTCATTGGTCACAGAGAGTCAGACACAACTGAGCAACTTTCACTTTCACTTGGATACAAAATTCAGTATACAAAATATACAAAAGTCAATTGTTTTTCTGTAAACCAGGAACAATTAGAAAACAAATATCTTTAAAGAATTTACCACAGCATCAGAAATATCTATAGAGAACCAGGGAGTAAATCTCATGAAAGGTGGACCAGACCTCCAGATGAGAAATTATAAAACCTTACTGGAAAATATCAAGACCTAAATTAACAGGAGGCCTATCGTGTAAATAACTTGGAAGATGTTGAAAAGATGTTAATTCTCCACAAAGTGACTTATAAATGCATTGCATCCTAATAAAAATACTAGGGCATCTGCATGCGTATGTACATGTGCCTCCTTTTTTTAACTTGATAACTCCTTAAATTGGCTTAGAAATGCATATAATATGAAACCACTTAGAATAACAATGATACTCTTAAAGAAAAAAGAAGAATGTGGGACAACATGTTTTACTGATGTCAAATATATTATAAAGTTATAACAATGAAGACATTGTGGTATCGGCAGAAGAAATGGGCAAATAGATGAGGGACAAAATGGAGAGCTCAGGAAAAACTCAGGAAATAAATACATGCTAGATTTATGAGAGAACTGGCACCAAGGATCAACTTTTCATAGTTCCAGGGTAAATATCTGTTTGAAAAGGTATTTAACTTGAACACCTATCTCATACCATGCTGCTGCTAAGTCGCTTCAGTCGTGTCCGACTCTGTGCGACCCCATAGACGGCAGCCCACCAGGCTCCCCCGTCCCTGGGATTCTCCAGGCAAGAACACTGGAGTGGGTTGCCCTTTCCTTCTCCAATCTCATACCATATACAGAGATCAATTTCATCTAGATAAAAATTAAATATGAAAGTCAAATATATAAAACTATTAGAAGAAACTAGATGAAAATTACCTTTCAATCTTGAGGTTTAAAAATATTCTCTTTTTATATAACAACTTTATTAAGTTATAAATAACATACTGTAAAAATCATTCCTTTAAAGTATACAAGTCAGTGACTTTAGTATATTCACTGAGTGGTATGATCACCACCATTATCCAATCTTAGAATGTTTTTAACTCCTAACTCCCCAAACCCCCTTTATCCTTCACCTTTTACTCTGCCTCCCAGTCACTGCAACCAATATACTTTCTGTCTCTGTGAATTTGACTATCCTAGACATCTCGTTTAAAAGGAGTCATACAATATTTTGTCCTCTGTGACTGCCTTCATTCACTTAGCATAATGATTTTAAGGTCCATCCACATTGCAGTAAGCATGTATCAGCAATTTATTCTTTGTTATGAATGAATACTATTCCATTTTTGGATATACCACATTTGTTTGTTCAGTCATCAGGTGATGGAGATTTGGGTCGTTTACACCTTTTGGCTATTATGAATAAATACTTCAGTGTTCAGTTCAGTTCAGTCGCTCAGTCGTGTCCGACTCTTTGCGAGCCCATGAATTGCAGCACGCCAGGCCTCCCTGTCCATCAGCAACTCCTGGAGCTCACTCAGACTCACGTCCATCGAGTCAGTGATGCCATCCAGCCATCTCATCCTCTGTCGTCCCCTTCTCCTCCTGCCCCTAATCCCTCCCAGCATCAGAGTCTTTTCCAATGAGTCAGCTCTTCACATGAGGTGGCCAAAGTACTGGAGTTTCAGCTTTAGCATCATTCCTTCCAAAGAAATACCAGGGCTGATCTCCTTCAGAATGGACTGGTTGGATCTCCTTGCAGTCCAAGGGACTCTCAAGAGTCTTCTCCAACACCACAGTTCAAAAGCATCCATTCTTCGGCACTCAGCTTTCTTCACAGTCCAACTCTCACATCCATACATGACCACTGGAAAAACCATAGCCTTGACTAGATGGACCTTTGTTGGCAAAGTAATGTCTCTGCTTTTCAATATGCTATCTAGGTTGGTCATAACTTTTCTTCCAAGGAGTAAGCGTCTTTTAATTTCATGGCTGCAGTCACCATCTTATTCATGTGCAAATTTTTTTTGGCAGACATGTTTTCATTCCTCTTGTGTCTTTACTACCTAGGAGTGGCATTACTGTATTATATTACATTACTATGTTTAACATTTGGAAGAACTGCCCAACTGTTTTTATAGTGGCTACACCATTTTACATCTCTACCAGCAGTATATGAGGGTTTCATTTTCTCCACAAACCTGTCAACACTTGGTATTGTTTATCTTTTAATTTTAGCCATTTTAGTGATTATGAAGCACTTTCCTATAGAGGTTTTGATTTGCATTTTTTAAATGACTAGTGATGTTGAGCATATTTTCATGTGCTTATTGACCATTTTTATATCTTCTTTGGACCAGTGTCTTATCCAATTTTCTTTTCCATATTTTTAATTGGCTTGTCTTTACTATTGACTTATAAAAGTCCTTATTCATTCTGGATCTGCTTCTTGTCAAATATATAATTTTCAACTATTTTCTCCCATTTTGTGGGGTTTTTTTTTTTCCACTTTCATGATGGCTTCTTCTGAAGCACAAAAGTTTTTAATTTAGATGAAGCTTAATTTATATTGATATATTTTTTCTTTTGTAATTTGTGCTCTTGGTATTATACACAAGAAACTATCGCCTAACTTAAGTCTTAAAGAAATGCTCCAAGGCTTTCTCCTAAGAATTTCATAGTTTCAGCTTTTTCCTTAGAATTATGATCTATTTTTAGTTCATTTTTGTATGTGGTGTGAGGTAGAGATTCAGATTCATGTGTTTGAATGTAGAAATACAGCTTCTTGGCACCATTTGTTGAAAAGACTCGTCTATCTCCATTCATTAATCTTGGTTCCCATACTGAAAATCAATTGACCATAAATGTAAGGCTCTATTTCTGCACTCTTAATTCTATTACAGTAATCTATATGTCTATTCTTATGATAGTACTACACTGTCTCAATTATTATAACTTTATAGTAAGTGTTGCAGTGGCAACAGAAAGCAGTGGCACCCCACTCCAGTACTCTTGCCTGGAAAATCCCATGGACGGAGGAGCCTGATGGGCTGTAGTCCATGAGGTCGCTAAGAGTCGGACACGACTGAGTGACTTCACTTTGACTTTTCACTTTCATGCATTGGAGAAGGAAATGGCAACCCACTCCAGTGTTCTTGCCTGGAGAATCCCAGGGATGGGGGAGCCTGGTGGGCTGCCGTCTCTGGGGTCGCACAGAGTCGGACACGACTAAAGCGACTTAGCAGCAGCAGCAGTAAGTGTTGAAATTGATAAGTGTGACATCTGCAACTATGTTCTTCTAGACTCTTTGGTTATTTTTGGTTTGTGGTAATTCCACATGAATTTTAGGATAATTTGTCAATTACTTCAAAAAAATGCAACTTAATAAGGATTACAATTCAATGTGTAGATCAGTTGGAAAGTATTACCATCTTAACAATATTGTCTTTTGATCCATGAATGTGAAATGTCTTTCTATTTATTTATGTCTTCTTTAGTTCTTTTAATAAAATTTTGTAGATGTGCATCTTGTCCTTCTTTTGTTAGATCTACTTTTAAGAATTTTACTTTTATTTTTGGTAATATTGCTCAAAAAATTATTTTATTAATTTCACATTCAGATTTTCATTGATAGTGTAAAAAAATTGTATATGTTGACCATGTCCTATAACCCTGCTAAACTAATGTATTACTTCTATTACTTTTCAGTGTATTCTTTAGAATTTTCTATACACAAGATGATATCATTTGTGAAGAGAGATCATTTTACTTCTTTGCAATACAAATGTTTTTACTTCTTTTTCTTGCCTAATTTCTCTGGCTAGACCCTCTCGTGTTGAATAGAAGTGGCAAAAAGAGATATCTGTCTTATTCCTGGTCTTAAATAAAAGGCATTCAGTCTTTAAACACTAAGTCTGAGATTAGCTATGACTTTGTATAGGTGTCCCCTATCAGGTTGAGTAATTTTTTTTTTTTTTTAGTTTGTTAAGGATCTATGGAGAAAATTTTAAAGTAGACAAAAATTTTCATAGAAAATAATTTAAAGTAGACACCAAAATATGGCCAAAATTAAAATTTCTTTTCATTGAAATACATCACACAAAAGTGAAAAGAATCATGGAGTTGAAGAACCATGAAACATATATTAACTAAAATATAGCTATTTTTTAGAATATATAAGAAACACCTATAATTCAATTGTAAAAATGTAGACAACTCAATAGAAAAATAGCTAAATGGTTTAAACAGGCACATCACTAAAGAAAAAGTCTAAATAGACAGTAACCCAAAGAAAATGTTCCAAACATTGGAAAAAATAAAAATTTAAGTCATGATAAGATATTACTACTTATCCATTAAATTGCGAAAAAATAAAAGTCTTACAATAGTTAACAGACAATGATACAAGCATCAGGAACTATTCTGGTAGGAGTGTAAATTGTTATGGCAACGTTAGAAAACTGCTTTATCTGGTAAAATTGAATGTAGGTAAACACTTTAATTTAGCAATTTCACCCATGGCTATATACTTTATATATATGGTTGCTTATGTATACTAGGATTCACATTATAAAACGTCAGTAGAATACACTTAAAACTATAAAGCATTAATGAAAGAAATTAAAGAAGATACAAATAGATGGAAAGATATTCCATGTTCATGGATTGAAGGAATTAATACTGTTAAAAATGCTCATACTATTGTAAACAGTCCTGCAATGAACACTGGGGTGCATGTATCCTTTCAGACCATGTTTTTCTCTAGATATATACCCAGGAATGGGACTGCAGGGTCATATGGCAGCTCTATCTTTAGTTTTTAAGGAATCTCCGTAGCTGAGACATGGAAGCAATCTAAATGTCCTTGATCAACAGAGGAAAGGATAAAGAAGTTGTGCTACATATATACAATGGAATGTTACTCAGCTATCAAAAGAGTGAAATAATGTTATTGCAGCAACATGGGTGAACCTAGAGACTGTCATATTGAGTGAAGTAAGCCAAAGAATATGCCAGCAAATTTGGAAAACTCAGCAGTGGCCACAGGACTGGAAAAGGTCAGTTTTCCTTCCAATCCGAAAGAAAGGCAATGCCAAAGAATGCTCAAACTACCACACAATTGCACTCATCTCACACACTAGTAAAGTAATGCTCAAAATTCTCCAAGCCAGGCTTTGGCAATATGTGAACTGTGAACTTCCAGATGTACAAGCTGGTTTTAGAAAAGGCAGAGGAACCAGAGATTAAATTGCCAGCATCCACTGGATCATGGAAAAAGCAAGAGAGTTCCAGAAAAACATCTATTTCTGCTTTATTGACTATGCCAAAGCCTTTGACTGTGTGGATCACAGTAAACTGTGGAAAATTCTGAAAGAGATGGGCACACCAGACCACCAGACCTGTCTCTTGAGAAACCTATATGCAGGTCAGGAAGCAACAGTTAGAACTGGACATGGAACAACTGGTTCCAAATAGGAAAAGGAGTACGTCAAGACTGTATATTGTCACCCTGCTTATTTAACTTATATGCAGAGTACATCATGAGAAATGCTGGGCTGAAAGAAGCACAAGCTGGATTCAAGATTGCTGGGAGAAATATCAATAACCTCAGATATGCAGGTGACACCACCCTTATGGCAGAAAGTGAAGAGGAACTAAAAAGCCTCTTGATGAAAGTGAAAGTGGAGAGTGAAAAAGTTGGCTTAAAGCTCAACATTCAGAAAATGAAGATCGTGGCATCTGGTCCCCTCACTTCATGGGAAATAGATGGGGAAACAGTGGAAACAGTGTCAGAGTTAATTTTTGGGGGCTGCAGATGGTGATTGCAGCCATGAAATTAAAAGATGCTTACTCCTTGGAAGGAAAGTTATAACCAAGCTAGATAACATATTAAAAAGCAGAGATATTACTTTGCCAACAAAGGTCCATCTAGTCAAGGCTATGGTTTTTCCAGTAGTCATGTATGGATGTAAGAGTTGGACTGTGAAGAAAGCTGAGTGCCGAAGAATTGATGTTTTTGAACTGTGGTGTTGAAGAAGACTCTTGAGAGTCCCTTGGACTGCAAGGAGATCCAACCAGTCCATCCTAAAGGAGACCAGTCCTGTGTGTTCATTGAAAGGACTGATGCTGAGGCTGAAACTCCAATACCTGGCCACCTCATGTGAAGAGTTGACTCACTGGAAAAGCCCCTGATGCTGGGAGGGATTGGGGGCAAGAGGAGAAGGAGACAACAGAGGATGAGATGGTTGGATGGCATCACCGACTCAATGGACATGGGTTTGGGTGGACTCCGAGAGTTGGTGATGGAGTGCTGCCATTCATGGGGTGCTGGCATGCTGCCATTCGTGGGGTTGCAAAGAATCGGACACAACTGAGCAACTGAAGTGAACTGAAGTCAAAGAAACAGAAACATAATAGGACACCCCTATACATGCAGAATCTAAAAAGACATGATACAAATGAACTTATTTACCAAATAGAAACAGATTTATAGATTTAGAGAACAAACTTATAGCTGCCATGGAGATGAATGGGGTGAGATGATAGTTAAGGAGTTTGGGATGGACAGGTGCACCCTGCTATATTTAAAATGGATAGCCAACAAGGATCTATTGTATAGCACCGGGAACTCTACTCAGTATTATGTGGCAGATTGGATGGGAGAGGAATTTAGGGGAGAACAGCTACACGTGCATGTATGGGTGAGTCCCTTTGCTGTTCATGTAAAACTACTTTTTTTTTTTTTTTTTGTATAGAAAACTACTACAACATTGTTAATGGGCTATACTCCAGTATAAAGTAAAATGTTTAAAAAAATATCCATACTACCCAAAGCAATCTACAGATTCAATGCAATCTCTATCAAAATTCTAATACTATTTTTCACAGAAATAGAACAAACAATCCTAAAGTTTGCATGGGACCTCAAAAGACCCCAAAAGACCACACTAGCCAAAACAATCTTGAGAAAGTGAAACCGGAGACATCATGCTCCTGATTTGAGCTACATTACAAAGCTATAGTAATCAAAACAGTAAACTGTTGACATAAACATGGACATATAAATCAATGAAACAGAATAGAGAGCTCAAAAATTAACCCACCCATATATGGTCAGTTAATTTATGACAAAGAAACCAAGAATATACAATGGGAAAACAGTCCTTTCAATAAATGGTGTTTGAAAAAACTGATAGCCACATGCAAAAGAATGAAACTGGACAACTATCCTATACCATACACAAAAAGTGACTCAAATGGATGAAGGACTTGAGTGTAAGACCTAAAATCATAAAACTCCTAGAGAAAACAGAGGTGGTAAGCTACTTGACATAGGTGTTGGCAATATTTTTTTTTAATTTGATACAAAAAGCAACAAAAGTAAAAATAAACAAATGAGACTAAGTAAAACTAAAAATATTCTACAAAAGAAAGGAAACTATTCACAAAAGGCAACCTACAGAATGGGAGAAACTATTTATAAACTGTATATCTGCTAAGTGGTTAATATTCAAAATAAAAGGAACTCAAACACCTTAATAGCAAAAAAATAAATCCAATTAAAAAATGGGCAGAAGATCTGAATAGACATTTTTCCAAAGAAGACACACAAATTACCAAGTACATAAAAAGATGCTCAACATCAACATCACATATACATTAGAATGTTATTCAGACATAAAAGAGAATGAAATCACAATCTGGGACAACATGGATAGATTTTGAGGGTATTATATTCAGTAAAATGTCAGTGTAAGTTATATACTATAAACCTTAAAAATTCTCATCACAAGAAAAAAATTTCTAACTGTATACTGTTGTGGACATTGACTAGACTTATTGTGGTGATCACTTTGAAATGTATAAAAATACTGAGCCATTATGTTGTATACCTGAAACAAATATAACAATATATGTCAACTATACTTCAATAAAAATATGCTTATAATAATATTGCTCATAATAACAAACTTTCTGAAAGAACTCACATACTGACCTTTGGCAAAGTGAATACATAAAATGTTTTATATTTTTGCAATGGTATACTATGTAAAATATATTTGAATATACTACAGAGGAGTATACAAACTTTACAAATGTTTATGCAAGGGAAAACAAGTCATAAAATAGTAATTACAGTATTATTCTATTCACAGACAGTTCAAGAACAGGCAGCACTAATCTAATTTTTGAGGATGCGTACACAGATGGGAGAAAATGTAGGGAAAGGAAAAGAGTACTACAGAGATCAGGGTCACAGTTACCTTAAGATGTCATAAGGCACCTTACGAAGACTCGTTGAAATCAGAGTGGTAAAGGATGTAAGGGAAATTTTGTGGTTTCAGCAACTGATTTGATGAAGTTATATAGGTATCTGTTCCATGTACAAATGTTAAAAATTGTTTTACAGGCAAAAAGTACATACAACCTTACACAATTTTCTGCTTATCACATTTTAAAATAAAGATGTTTAAGCCAATAAATAAACACATTGTTTTTCCCTGATTAGCTAATCCTGCCTTTTATCAGAGATAGATAACTGCAAAAACTAAAGTGCTGGAAATGATTATCTTACACTGAAATTCAGCATGGGAAACAAAAACCTATCTGTTCAGTTTGAAGTGGGGGATGGGAGGCCTATATCATGGTTCACTGAAATTTCTGCCTTGAACATCCCTTCCCTCAACCCACTAACTTCTTCATGAAATCCTACATCTGCACAGCGTGAACACTTTGGAAACCACTATTAAAGACTCTTGAGGCAGAAAAAAACCTTGGATGTCATCTAACTTAAGCTCATCTTTTTACAGAGAAGGCTTTATGACATGGTCATCCATCTAGTTAATGGCTGCTGCTGCTGGCTTAAAACTCATATTTGATTTTTAGCAGAGTGTCTATTTTCATGGCTTAATTTTTCAATGAAGTAGCACTGAGAATCACTAGTGTATAGTTTCTAATATGCCTTTCAGAATATTTCTTATGTCAACTAGTTCTATTAGCAAAGCATCAGCAGTAAACCAAAGCACAGCCTACAATTCTAAGGGGATATATGTGTGTGTATTAATAAATATAAATCTATACTATATATAATATATTTACTAGCAAATATAATGCATATTTATGTATGTATACTTTTGAAAAAATAAGACCACTGCATAAAGTTAAAATCAGTTGGGCCATCTTAACCTCAATGAGAAATGAAAGCTAGGAGAATTATTTGTTTCAGGGCAGGTGAAAATTACTGCATTTCTTCTCTACTAATTTAAGCCAAGATAAAATGAGTTGAACAGAGCAGCATGAGAGATTGAAAACATTATCGCAAGTCTATTCTCAGTTTCTCCATTACTGCCCTGTAAGTAAATTCTTCAGTACCATTTTTTCTAGATTCCGTATATATGTGCTAGAATACAATATTTATCTTTCTCTTTCTGACTTACTTCACTCTGTATAATAGGTTCTAGGTTCATCCACCTCATTAGAACTGACTCAAATATGTTCTTTTTCAAGGCTAAGTAATATTCCATTGTGTATATGTACCACAACTTCTTTATCCATTCATCTGTTGATGGATATCTAGGTTGCTTCCATGTTCTACCTATTGTAAATAGTGCTGCAATGTGTCTTTTTCAATTTTGGTTTTCTCAGGGTATATGCCTAGGAGTGGGATTGCTGGGTCATATGGTGGTTTATTCCTAGTTTTTTAAGGAATCTTCATATGGGGAGAGGGGAGGAGAGGGTGAGATGCATGGAAAGAGTAACATGGAAACTTATATTACCATATATAAAATAGATAGCCAATGGGAATTTGCTGTATGACTCAGGAAACTCAAATAAGGGCTCTGTATCAACCTAGAGGGGTGGGATAGGGAGGAAGATGGGAGGGAGGTTCAAAATGGAGGGGATATATGTATACCTATGGCTGATTCATGTTGAGGTTGGACAGAAAACAGCAAAATTCTGTAAAGCAATTATCCTTCAACAAAATAAGTAATTAATTTAAAAAAGAACATTATCACAGGAATTTTCTTGCCCAGTGAATGTTAAATTTGGAAGCAATATGCATTACTTCTTTTAAGGAAAATATTCTTTTTTTAATACTATATAAAATAGGAGAGCTTTCTATGGGACTTTCATAGTAACTGGAGACTAAACATTTTCTTTGATGACATTTTATGCATAACAATATAAGATTTAGGCTGTAATGAGGATATGGCCACAGGGCCAATTATAGGGCAGCCTCCTTGGCTGCCACACACCCTATTACCAGTCTTGTGTGGCAGCCAAGGAGGTACACTGCCCATATCTGCCTTCAAGACAGAATCTGTCAGTCAGCAGTGATCAGCAACATTGGCGCCAAGGTCGCGCTCTTCCTGGGCAGTCTCTAGCCGATGTCTCAGCATAGGAGAGGTATCAAGGCATTATTTCCTAGCGTGTGTGATGGCTCCATGTACCACAGCACCCAGCAGACTGGCCAAGACCAAGCAGAGCTTCAGTGCAGTCTGAAATTCCTCCTATGTAAAGCTCCACCCCTCCCCTTCTCTTTTCATAGGCAGCAGATCTATAGCATGATCTAAAGGGTTTCCTTGCTTAATCTTGTTCCTTCTTTCTTTTATCTCCCATGATCATTACCCCCAATAAATCTCTACTTTGTATTCTACTCCAGGGGACCCAACTGACACAGAGAGGTGGAGAAGATTCAGTTGCTTCACTCTGTGCTCTTTTCTTTCCTAAGGACACCATAATATGCAGGCACAGAAGACAGTTGTTTTGTTTCATCACAGTATATGAGGTTTAGAAAAAAACAAAAATTTACTAAGAGTCTAGGGAAAAATATGCCCACAAAAAGATTCCTTTTCAGAAAAATTTTAAAAGGATTCCTTTCCTTACCATGCCATCCATTCTTTCCCCTTTCTTTATAAAGTTTAGAGAAAAAAATTAAAAAAGGAAAGGAGAACAGAGAATTTCTCTCACCCTCCATCATAGATTGGGAAGAAGGAACAATAGGGTGGGGTGGGGTAGGGTGGCTCCTGGGGAGGGGAGTTTAAGATGACCTGGGGACTTGCTTCTGCTTACCTCCTGGCCCTGGCAGTCCCATTGGATCCCGTTGTCACTGCCTGTATCATTCTACCAGCATTTTTTTTTCCTCTTGCTATATCCCTTACCCTTGAGAAATAGCAGAGAAGTCCCATGGCTGAAGTAATCAAGACTCAATGATGTTTTTTTCCTCCAAGAGACAGGACTAAATTCCTCCCCATCCTTACGCTGTCCTTGACAACAGTTACATTTGAGTTAGACCCACCTTGTACAGAGCTTCTTCCTAACAAGCGTGTTTCTGGTTTCTGGCCTATGGCATATTTGTCCATTTCCTTGCCTCCCCTCCATCCCTGGAAATGTGCTTGGCCTTCTAGTCCACTGTTTTGTAGCTTTAATATGTGCCACTACCATCACTACCACCGCCACCACCCCCACCTATGAGATGATGTAGGTAGGCAGCCTCTGAGGTTAGAATTTGACAAATGCATAGTCATTCAGCTCTGTGTGTTTGTTTAGGCAGTCATCCGGTTAGGATGACCACTAACAAATCATCTCCATTGACAAGGTCCAGTTCAAACCCCACCTCTTTCATCCAATAACCCAATTCGGGTTCCACTGATTCCATTCTGTCTTGAACATGAATAGTCTATTTTGGCCCCACCCACTTGCCTGTCTCAACTTCCTGATTTGTATTGTTCACTTGTGTGCATTGGAAATCCTTGAGCATTAAGGATTACAATCCTAGGAGCTGTAGCTTTGAATTCTCATGACCTACTCACCCATGGCTCCCCTTAGTTCTACTTGCAGTTATCTTGAACTCAGAATTAGATCCAAATGTGGCTTTTTTTCTGGTGCCATCAGAAAAAGGAAAAGGGAGCCAATGGAGAAAAACAATGCAATAGTTATGCCTTATTTTGTTTGCAGAAAATACTTAAGAATTCTCTATTCCTGTGGATCTTTCAAACTCCTTGCATGCTGTCCCCCACACATGCACTTGTACATATGCACACAACTCAGGCACTCTTCTCTATTCCCAAAGTTCTCCATGCCCACACCTCTACAACTCAGAGTTTTACTCTCTGCTATGTGAAACACTCAATATGCCAGCAAATTTGGAAAACTCAGCAGTGGCTACAGGACTGGAAAAGGTCAATTTTCATTCCAGTCCCTAAAAAAGGCAATGCCAAACAATGCTCAAACTACCACACAAATGTACTCATCTCACACAAAGCAAAGTAATGCTCAAAATTCTCTAAGCCACACTTCAACAATATGTGAACCATGAACTTCCAGATGTTCAAGCTGGTTTTAGAAAAGGCAGAGGAACCAGAGATCAAATGCCAACATCCACTGGATCATCATCTTGAAAAAGCAAGAGATTCCAGAAAAAACATCTGTTTTTGCTTCATTGACTATGCCAAAACCTTTGACTGTGTGGATCACAATAAACTGTGGAAAATTCTGAAAGAGATGGGAATACCAGACCACCTGACCTGCCTCTTGAGAAATCTGTATGCAGGTGGAAGCAACAGTTAGAACTGGACATGGAACAACAGATTGGTTCCAAATAGGAAAAGGAGTACGGCAAGGCTGTATATTGTCACCCTGCTTATTTAACTTCTGTGCAGAGTACATCATGAGAAATGCTGGGCTGGATGAAGCACAAGCTGGAATCAACATTGCCAGGAGAAATATCAGTAACCTCAGATATGCAGATGACACCACCCTCATGGCAGAAAGTGAAGAAGAACTAAAGAGCCTCTTGATGAAAGTGAAAGCACAGAGTGAAAAGTTGGCTTAAAGCTCAACATTCAGAAAACAAAGATCATGGCATTCGGCCCCATCACTTCATGGCAAATAGATGGGGAAACAGTGACAGACTTTATTTTGGGGGGCTCCAAAATCACTGCAGATGGTGACTGCAGCCATGAAATTAAAAGATGCTTATTCCTTGGAAGGAAAGTTATGACCAACCTAGACAGCTTATTAAAAAGCAGAGGGATTACTTTGCCAACAAAAGTCCATCTAGCCAAGACTATGGTTTTTCCAGTAGTCATGTATGGATGTGAGAGTTGGACTATAAAGAAAGCTGAGCACTGAAGAATTGATGCTTTTGAACTGTGGTGTTGGAGAAGACTCTTGAGAGTCCCTTGGACTGTAAGGAGATCCAACCAGTCCATCCTAAAGGAGATCAGTCCTGGATGTTCACTGGAAGGACTGATGTTGAAGCTGAGACTCCAATACTTTGGCTACCTGATGCGCAGAGCTGACTCATTTGAAAAGACCTTGATGTGGAAAAGATTGAAGGCAGGAGGAGAAGGGAACGACAGAGGATGAGATGGTTAGATGACATCACCGACTCAATGGACATGAGTTTGGGTGAACTCCGGGAGTTGGTAATGGACAGGGAGGCCTGGCATGCTGCAGTCCATGGGGTCGCAAAGAGTCAGACATGACTGAGCGACTGAACTGAACTGAACTGATGAAACATAATCACTTTTAGGGTGATTGTTCTGGCTTTGTTGTCTTACACATCACTGTACTCAAGCACCTACCTCAGGTTCATCAAATCATTCAAGGAGAAAGGAAGAGGAGGGCCTAAATGAAATAGGGTCCATTTACATTTAACATCTACCTATACAAGTGAACACAGTCAAGTAATTTGTTTCTAAAACTCAATTTTCTTAAGTGTAAAAGGGGAATGTAATACATTTAGAATATTTCTTTTCTAGTACATATAACTCTACATGAAATCTAAATGTAGAATTGGTCTTAGGTCAGTAAACAATTTGCATTCACCCAAAATAAGCTAACCTTTCTAAATTTTAAAAAAGTGAATATTAAATATCAATTTGTGTTAAAAATTAATTTACCTTTAAAGTTTCACACTGTGAGATTAATATTCCACAATGAAGTTTCATTTAATCCCCACTTTTATCCTTGAGCTACTATTTTCAGCTGCACATTTTCATCTATATATATTTTTGCTTATATTCACTATGACAATCGGTATTTTCTCATCTATTCATTCAGGTTGACTTAAAATACATCCAGATATTTTGTGGATGAAGCTATTGCACTAACATTATAAAGTAAAATCTTCCAGAAAGAAATTGTTTAGACTTGTACATTTTACTTGTTTGTTAGATTATCCCACCTGGCTTTATTCCAAGCAAAGTCATTTCTTGTCCCTGTAGATTTAATCAAATATACATTGCCAGCACACAGACATATTAAGCCACCATTCAGTAGGTTGACTCACTCGTTTTTATAGTTATGATAAAGTCATTTGGAAAAACAAACTCAAGCTGTTAACCAGTGAGAACTAATCCCAGATTCAAAATCCAGTCCATGAAGGGGCTGTACCACTGTGGCCATGAACATTCGGTCGTGTACATGTTCCCCCTAAGGCTGTGGGTGACAAGGCTGATGAAAAGGAATGGGGAATATTGAGCCTCCAAGATTGCTCACCAAATGTGGTGACTGGCTCGAACAAGCAATTCTGTACAGGACCCAGAGTCTTTGGCAGCCCTTAGGGCAGCTTCTGCCTTTGGTGGCAAAACAGACTTTGGTTTTTTTTTTTTTTTCATTGTTTTTTGAAACAGGATGAGTATAATCATTTTTTAGCGTTGGCTCCTTTGTGTTACAGACAGTCTGTTAGCACACATTTTCAGATCCAGTTCAAAAAGGAAACAAAACAGAAGTGTGGCTGCATGTTAATTACCCAGAAACATGGCGCACCAGATGGCCTCCAAGGTCTGCTTCTGCCTAGTAGGTAAATAATGCTTCCCAATCCCTTTGTCCTCTTTGAAAACCAAATTGTGAATTGTTTTCCCTCCAATTACTGTTAACACAGGAGGTAACCAAGGGCAACAAGAATGCTACATGTACAAGTGGACCGGATTAAAACAGCAAACTTTTTTTTTTTTCCTCTCTTGCTAAATCCTGCAGAATTTATTGGGTCCAGAAAAAGTCAAGAAAAAATCCTTAAAATGCCAAAAAAGCATGGAATTGGGCCTTCAGTCAAGGCTCCAACACCAGAGAAAAAGAGTTTATTTTTCTAAGCACACATAATGTTTCAGGTCTTATCTGCCTCTTTGATATAGGTGTGATGATTTTGACTTTAAGGTTCCCCTCACTAGTCTGTGTAATGAACCCTCTTGTATTACTCACAGAAGAAGATTTTAAACTTAAGTCATTATGTACAGTCCTGGTCCATTTTAAGAAAAACAAAACTTGCACTTTTAAAATGTCCTTCTGCCAAGCAGAAGTAATATCATAAATTCTGCATGACATTTCTTTCACTACAGAGTACCCCAGTGTGCTCCATGGTAGAAAGCATTACCTTCTGTAGACCTGAGGGGCAGACAGTAGATTTGTGATATTGACTTTGGTCCTTCCTTCTCTGATAGTCCCTTCCTTTTTCCCTCATCAAGTGGGTAATTAGCTTTCCATTTATGGCTGTGAAAAAAGAATGTGTCAGGTAGGAGAGTAGAAATAATGTGCAAGTCTTTGGTTTTTATAAAATTAAAAAAAAAAAACATCATAGAATAACTTAGTGGCTCAAGATATAGATCAAATAATTAGGAGAATCTGGGAAGAAAGCATAGCTTCTCTACCTTAGGGAAGGAGTTCCATGTGCCAGCACACATGCAATTAGAGGAGATATCAGACAAGACAGACCATGCACATAAAGAACCGTGGCCTCCCAGTGAGACCAGTGATGATGAATGCTCAGGACCAGGCTACAGCATGAACACTGCAACCATTCCTTGCACATTTAAGGACAAATGCTCCTTCTTCCCAAACTCTGGCATCGTGTGCATTTCACATACTTACGCATAATCCCAGGAAAAGAAGGAAAGGATGAGAGAGAGATCCTTAAATTGATTGAGGATATTTTTACCCTTCCTGGGAGAATAAGGTCTCAAATAAAAATCAGGCTGAGTTTGAGGAAAATAAAAAGTTTATTTTGTGTAACTGAGTTTGCTGATGAAGGGCCAAACCTGTTGCCTTTATAAAGACAATCTTGAAGTTTGGGAGAAGGTGACTAGGGGGAGTAGAAAGACATTTCATAAATGAACTTGGACAGATGAAAATAAACAGATTAACAATTCTACTGAGGGAATTCTCACATTTAAGAATGTTGGTCATGCCACGTATGAGTTTCCTGTATGCTGTGAGCTTTGCCTGTGCTGACTTACCCACTCCTCTGAACAACTTTATGAGGATAGCAGGATTGTTATCTCCTGTTAGCAGATTAGGAGAGTGATGTTCATGGAAGGAAATGACTTGCCTGGGATTCAAAAATAGGCTCCTGTTGCTATGCCATACTCAGTCATGTCCAACTCTTTGTGATACCATGGAATGTAGCCTGTGAGGCTCCTCTGTCCATGGAATTTTCCAGGCCAGGATACTGGAGTGGGTTGCCATTTTCTACTCCAAGGGAATCTCCCTGACCCAGGGATCAAACCCATGTCTTCTGTGTCTCTTGCATTGGCAGGTAGATTCTCTACCACTGAGACACCTGGGTAACCAGGAAAACCAGGCTAGTAGGAAATTTAATGTGCTGAAGGCAAGATATTCACCGTGCTCTGCTGCACCGAAAACAAGCAGAACTGATGCAGAGTGGGAGGGGCTATTTAAAGCATCCTCCTCGTAGTCCCTCAATTGCCTTTGCTCAGAATCCAAGCAGAAGAGGGAGCTAGAACTAGTGCCATCTGCCTTATGCCTTAAAGTTGCTCAGTTGTGTCTGACTCTTTGTGATAACATGGACTAAAACGGTCCATGGAATTCTGCAGGCAGGGATACTGGAGTGGATAGCCTTTCCCTTCTCCAGGGGATCTTCCCAACCCAGGGATCAGACCCAGGTCTCCCACTGCAGGAGGCTTCTTTACCGGCTGGGCCACAGGGGAAGCCCAAGAATACTGGAGTGGGTGGCCTTTCCTTGTCCAGTGGATCGTCCCAACCCAGGAATTGAACCGGGGTCTCCTGCATTGCAGGCTGATTCTTTACCAACTGAGCTATCAGGGAATCCCAGTGCCATCTAAAACCTCAAATTTATTGTGACCCACTTATTTCTTCTACTTCCCATTCTCTCTATGGTGTGATTAGGGTTAATTACTCCTCAATAACACTAGCAGTTTGCAGAACAAGATGGCAGAGAAGTAGGTGGACATGGAGTACATCTCTCTCCATGGATACATCAGGAATACACCTTCAGACACAGAAGTGCATGCAGAACACCAGCTGAGAGTGGACAGGAGTACCTGACGAGGGGAAAAGAATATATAGAACCACATAAAACTCAGTAGGATGAAGGAACTAGGGGAAAAATATGAGTGTTAGTAGGACTGGACCTGCCCTCGGTGGGTGGGGGAACTAAAGCAGGGGTCTGATCGCCACATCCAGACAATTATCTGACTCAGAGGAGAAACATTTAAGGCTGAGAGTGAAACAGCTGATCTGTGGCAGCCTAAATGGAATGAGAATCAGACAGTCCTTGCTGCAGCCATTCATATGGTAGGGAGGAACGCAGGTCTCCTGGAAGGGGCAGTGGATGGGAGCTGGAGTTTAGGGGTTGTGGAGAAATCCCAGGGCGAGGGCTGCTGTTCACTGTGGAGAGACGGCTCAAGGGGATGCGAGGGATGAGACTGTGGTGGGAAATGCCTGTGGAGGAAAGCCAGGCAGCCATGGAAGCAAGGCAATACTGCTGAGTCATCCGTAGGGGGTGGAGCCATCACCATAGCCTCTCTCTCTCCACATGCCAGCATCAGCAGCTGAACAATAGAGAGGCTGGCCCGTCAAATGCCTGATGCACTGAACTGCAGAGTAGGACCCCATCCAGGGTGCCCCTTTAAGTGCCTGACAAGCCGAACAACAGAGTAGGACCTCAGGCAAGGGATCCCTTCTAAGTGCCCGAATGGGTGGAGCTATGGAGAAAGACTGGCCAAAGAGGCCTTCTGATCACCAGCTACAAGAGGCTTGAACAAAGACTCTGATGGGGCCGTAACTCCTGCCATGGAGGCAGTCCATGTCCCTGAACACTTGGCACCACCGGGGTCCCCGCAAGCCAAGCAGTTGTGCCACCTTCACGCTTAACTCTCACTGGGGCAGAGTTGCCACAAGCACACACACACACACAAAATCTTGTGTTTATGCCCACAGGGTCCCTTCAGTCTGGTTGGACTCTTTGAGACCCTGCAGACTGTGGGCTGTTAGGCTTTTCTGTCAGGGAAGGGGGTCTCCAGGCAGGAACACTGGCGCGCACTGGCCAACGCTGGCTGCCATGCCCTTCTAGAGCACTGTGTTTCCTGCTGCCCCAGCCGCCAACCCCCCTGAGTACCTGGTGCTGCCAGAACCCCTGCGACCCAAGCAGCTGCACCACCTCCACACCCGCCCTCACAGGGGCAGACCCAAGCCCTAAAGGGCAGTCCCAGGAGCTGGCAGTCCTAGTCAGTAGGCGACCCACATGTAGAGGTGGAAATAAGACCACAATTGAAACCCAGGGGCAGTGTGGCTAAGGAAGAAGACCCAAAATCTTCCCACCAGCTGTACAAGCTGCAGATTAAATCCACATGATCAACTAAGCAGACTCTGTGTCTATGGAATATAAAGGCCATTGAGAGCTCCCACAAAAGAAAGTGCACTAGCTCTGATAGCTGCGGACACTGGAGACAAGAACATACAGGAGTAGGACCAGATTAGGATCTGAGCTGCCCCCACGGCAGGTCCAGTGATCAGCACAGTGCTGGAGGGCATCCTAGGGAGGCGAGGGGGACTGCGATTCGGAGCCCAGGAAAGGACTCTGACAGCAGTGACTCAAGAACAACATTTATTATTCTTATGTTTTGACTTGTTCTGTAGATTCTTTTGGATTTTTTTTCTTTTTTCTTTTCCCTTTCTTTCCCCCTCTGTTGTAGTTGTCAGTTTTATTGGCACTAAGAAATCCAATTAAGTTTTTAAGCTTTTTTTTAATTTTTCCTTAGACACATTTTTTTTTTATTGTTGTCATAAACCTCAGCCTGTATGTTGGGCTTTTGCAATTCTCCAGTTTTCCTCTTTTTTTTTTAATTTTAATTTTTTAAACCTATTATTATTTTTTCTACATTTATTCCTTTGTTTGCTTTCCCTTCTGTTCTTTTCCCCTTGCAGTTAATCTTTAACGTATATAAATCTTCTTTATCTACCTCTATTTAACTTTGTGTATCTATTCTTTCTTTTCTTTCTCTCCTTTCCTCTCAACATGTTAGTTTTATTTCCATTGCTTTATTCCCCAATTGGCACCTTGCTTTAGTTTTGTTTTCCAGTTTGTGCTTTAATAGTTTTCTTCTGGTAGATATAATTTTTGGTTTCCTTTGTTCACTGGGTCAATCTATTGTACTTAATTTTTGTTGGACTGTTTTGATTTTGCTTACAGGTGTATATGTATATGTGTATATTCAGTCACACTTTCTATTGTTGCTATAAAACTCTGCCTCTACACTGGGCTTTTGAAGTTCTGTGGAGTTTTCCTTTTTTTCCCCTTTTTTATTTCTTCTTCTGTTTTTTCTCTTTTCTCTTTTTTATAATTTTAATTTTTAATGTTTTAAACCTATTATATTTTTTCTGCCTTTATTCCTTTCTTTGCCTTTCCCACTGTTCTTTTCCCCTTGCAGTTAATCTTTAATGTATATAAGTCTTCTTCATCTATAACTTGCATATCTATTCTTTCCTTCTTTTCTTTCCTCTCAACATATTTGTTAGTTTTGCTTTCATTGCTTTATTCCCCACTTGCTGCCTTGCTTTAGCTTTGTTTTCCAGTTTGTGCTTAAGATAGTTTTGTTCTTAACTGGTAAATATAAATTTTGATTTCCTTTGTTTGCCAGATCAATAGACTGTACTTTATTTTTGTTGAACTGTTTTGACTTTGCTCATGGGTATATATGTATATGTGTATATTCCATTATTTTAATTATTATTTGCCTGATTTTGTAACCGCCATTTGTCTGGGGTTCATCTTTGGTTTCTTATTTTTGGATATTTGTTTTACTCTCCCTTAATGCCATAACAAACCACTTGTGGAATCTTTGTTCCTGACCAGAGATCAAACCCTGAGCCTTTGAAGTGGGAGCACTGACTCCAAGACCCTAGACAACCAGAGAACTAACCCTAGGGAGTATCAAATAGTGAGAACTCACACAAAGGAAACCACTTAAATACAAGACCCGGCATCACCCCCCAGTAGCACCCTGTGAAGGACGCCTCATGTAAACAACAAACAAAACAAAATACAAACCCAGTCATCAGCAGACAGGAGTTCCACCTCCCGCAGCCTTGCCCATCAGAGGAAAAACAATCAAACAAACAAAAACTCAGCACAAATCTCATCCATACGAAGCTCACACACACCACTGATGGCTAACAAACACGTGAAAAGATGCTCAGCATAGCTCATTTATTAGAGGAATCCAAATCAAAACTACAATGAGATATCACTTCACACCAGTCAGAATGGCCCCCATCAAAAAGTATGCAAACTATAAATGCTGGAAAGGGTATGGAGAAAAGAGAAAACTCTTACACTGTTGGTGGGGATGTAAATTCATACAGCCACCATGGAAGACAGTATGGAGACTCCTTAATAAACTAGGAATAAAAACCACCATATGACCCAGCAATCCCACTCCTAGGCATATACCCTGAGGAAACCAAAATTGAATGAGACACATGTATCCCATTGTTCATTGCAACACTATTTATAATAGCTAGAACATGTAAGCAACCTAGATGTCCATCGACAGATGAATGGATACATAAGTTGTGGTACATATACACAATGGAATACTACTCAGCCATAAAAAGGCACATATTTGGGTCAGTTCTAATGAGGTGGATGAACCTAGAACCTATTATACAGAGTGAAGTGAGTCAGAAAGAGAAAGATAAATACTGTATTCTAACACATATATATGGATCTAGAAAAATGGTACTGAAGAATTTATTTACAGAGCAGCAATGGAGAAACAGACATAGAGAATAGACTTATGGACATGGGGAGGGGGAGGAGAGAGTGAGGTGTATGGAAAGAGTAACATGGAAACTTACATTACCATATGTAAAATAGATAGCCAACGGGAATTTGCTGTATGGCTCAGAAAACTCAAACAGGGGCTCTATATCAACCTAGAGGGGTGGGATGGGGAGGGAGATGGGAGGGAGTTTCAAAAAGGAGGGGATATATGGATACCTATGGCTGATTCATGTTGAGATTTGACAGAAAACAGCAAAATTCTGTAAAACAATTATCCTTCAATGAAAAATAAATAAATTAAAAATAAAACAAACAAAAAATACTAGCATTTTTAGTGTCTAAGGTAAAATGCTATGTAACTGAAAAACAGGGCATAGAATTAAACCTTTCTCTCCCTTTGGAAACACATATAGTATAATGAAGACTCAGCTCTTTTTTTGTAAGGTCAGAAAATCATTCTTTTGTAAATATTAAGGAGGAAAGTATCAGTTTTTACAAAAAGGAAATTTAAGAAGAGGAATGGCTGTCTATTAAATTATAAGTCAAGGAAACAAATTTTGTTGAAAAAATTAAAGGTTATACATTGGTCAGAACTAATGAGGGAAAAGAATGAAACTTCCTCTCTTTGTACCTTTTTGCTTTCCTCTCTGACATCAAGGATAATTTTTCATTTTATATAAATTGACTCAGTTTTAAGTAGCACCTTCCAATAGACAGAGAATCTCATAAGAAATATGGATTCAACTTCCAGATGACCAACTGGTTGGCCCAGTTTCCAGGACAGAAGCCAAGATTTGATTTAAAATAAAGAACCAGATAGTTTCTCAGCAAAGTTTGTTGCCTGATTATCCAGAGAGCCTGCTCAAGACTCCAGTTTAATTTGTTCAAGGCCCACTTTGTAGTTTTCCACTCATTACAGCTTGCAACAACATGCCATATGATTTATGTCTTCTTTCAAACGTAAGCTCACCTTGCCCGGATGGGCAGTTTTCCTCCTGCCTTGCTGGCTTCCTTTTCTAAGGCTCCTTTAGTTATTCATTCTTTAACAGTGGAATTCCTCAAAGTTTAACCCTTGGTTCTCTTTTACACAGCAGAAGACATAGATGTCTCTCCAGAGGATTTCATCAACTGCTGTGGCTCTTGTTACTGTCAGAATGCTGAAGACTACAAAAGGCACACCTCTAGACCAGACTTCCCTCTGAGCTCCAGCTCCCAATGTCTACAGACAGCTAATATTTAGTGACTGTTCACCAAGTGCTCTGACAAGTGCTGTAATGCACATTTTTAATTTAGTCTTTTATATATTATCATATTTTATCCTTTTATTTGTTCTCAAGTATACATATAATATTGATAAGATATACATTCTTATGGAAACTAAAATGATAAAAAAAAAAGATCAGTCATATCAATCTGCCTATTATTCAACTTCCTGCACCACCTCATCTCCTGCTTATCCTCAAGTATCTATTGTTAGTTTGATGGATGTTCTCATTTAATTTGCACAACTCAGGGGAGGTGCTGTTGTAGTTGTCTCCATTTTAAAGATGGGGAAAAGGATATATAAATTACTTTTAAATTCGTCCAATATGTAATTGATGGTAATGACAGCATAGGTAATACAAAGTCAGTCCACCTCACTTCAGCACCCCCGCTCTTCCATTTCCATATCGTCTACTCAGTTGGGTATTTCTCAGAGACACACCAGATTCAACTGTCTGAACTTAAACTTATAATTTTCCTGCACTGTCCCCACTCATCAAGTCTCATCCTTCTCTTGGGTCTTAATGTCTGCAAGTGACACAATCAGATACCTATTTGTTCACTGAGAAAATATAATACCCTTCCCCTTTCATAATTTATAACTACTCACTCACCAAACCTCACTGATGTGACTCAGAAATCTTTCTCGGATCTATGAGACTTTTATCATCAGAGGTGCCACCAGAACCCCTTGACTAAATCTGCCTTCAGATTTGCGTGTATGAGTGCTAAGTTGCTATAGTCATGTCCATCCCTTTGCCACGCTATGGACTATGGCCTGTCAGGATCCTCTGTTCTTGTGATTCTCCAGGGAAGAATACTAGAGTGGGTTGCTTCCAGACTTGCGACCTTCCAAATCACCTCTGCACAACTGCCAAACTGACCTTTTAAAAATATTCACGTTGAAGTGTCACCCCCCTCCTTAAAATCTTTGGCTTCCCATTGTCCTTAGAATACAGTACAAAATCATTGTGTGGCTTACAAGGCTTTCTTAGTCCAGTCTCTGCCCATTTCCCTGGCCTTCTTTCAGTCTCTGTCCCCCAGGCACATTGGTCTTCTCTCAGTTCCTCAAACAACTCAATCCCCTTCCAGCCACAGAGGCTTCACATATGCTGTTCCTTGTATTTGGAGCTCTTTTGCCCTCTTTCTTAACTTTTATAACTCTGTTCAGCATGTGAGCCTTGAGCTGCCCAGGAGAGCCTTTGCTGTCCCTTCAATCTATTTCTAGTTTCACTCTGATATGCTCTTCTATCATTCTTTCCCTGGAGAAGGAAATGGCAATCCACTCCAGTATTCTTCCCTGGAAAATTCCATGGACAGACAAGCCTGGTGAGCTGCAGTCCATGGGGTTGCAAAGAATTGGACATGACTGAGCACATGGTCTCATTTCACCTTTTACTTTGGATAAATTTATTCCATTTATCATCACATAATTAATTCACTAGTCCAAAATAAATATGTTTTCCCTACTAGATCATAAGCTCTAGGAGGACAAGAACATTGTGTCTCTCACTCAACCCTGTGCCTGGAAGATAGCAGGCATCTAATAATTTATAAAATGAAATTCAGCCTGACACTCAGTAAGTAGCTTTCTTAGTAAGTAACTTACTTAGTTGGCTCTCAAGTTTCCATTCCTGGAAATAGAAATGGCAGAACTAGCTTAGAGTCACATTATTTCTTTCAGGCAAGTTGGCTTCACTCCCTGCAGGCCTGGCCTCTGATAAGAGTATCTAGAATTTTAAAAGTTCAAGGAGCTAAGGATATGCTCCAGTGAGAGTCCCTTGGGAACAGAAACGGGGCCCTTCAAATCTTGGCCTTTTCTGCCTTTCCTCTCCCCTCCAACCTAAGAATCACCAGAGGAAGTCTAAACATCACAAAGCAAGATTACTGGGAAATCTTTTGCAAATTCACTTCCCTGTATATTTCTAAACAGTACTGCTTTAATTGATTCAAGTTTGCCTGATTGGGTTCTAATTTCAAGACAACTCCCCACACAATTCACCACGGAATAAAACATTGGAATTATGGTAAGTATAATTAAAATGCCCTTGCATTCTAATATTGTCTCTTCCTCCATTGCTCCCGCCCACAGTGGGTTTTCTGTACCAACAAAGAAACAGCTGTATGATCAGCAGGAGTCCATCTGTGTGCTTCCATCTGCGGCTTCTTTTGCACTTGTATCAAGTGGATCTGGAAAAGCAGAATGCGTTCCATTCTTGATTCTACTGTTTTCCATTATTTCATGTGTACAAAAAATAAGAGTGAAAGAGTTTTGGGGGCCCTCTCTTAAACTGGTACTTCCAAGAAGTTCAAGGGCAGCTAATAATACTTCCTCTGATTTATACCATTATCAAGAATGCAGAATCAGTTAAGGATGGTGAATCCCTAACAGGAGGAGGCCAGTCCCCATCACTTTACTTGGGAATGAACTGTAATGTTCAGGCTAATGGCATTGCTCTGATGGTGACTCACTCAACATAGAAAGAAACAGAATTTGAACAAAGGAAAATGATGAGGCACCTAGTCCTTCAGAAGTTGTCAAACTTCTCCATTCCCAATACTTCCTTCCTTCTCCACCATCAAACTCCCATCATAAAATTCACGAAGCAGGTTCATGTTGAACTTGTCATCTCAGCAGACTTGAAAGCCTGGGGAATAGGAAATGTCCTGGAAGTTGTAGTGTTCTAACTCTGGACAATCGCTTTCATCAGCTTTCTAAAAATTTGTTCTCTGCAGCAGTTTTTTAGGCCATTGTCACCGTAGGCTCCGTCTATTTTTAACATGCATGTAAGGAATGACCCAGAAATTTCTTATCTTTCATTTCAAGTGTCACCTCTTCAAAAGGTCTTCCCCAATCTCTCCAGAAAGAGTTAAGTGCTCATTCTATTTGTCTCTTATTGTTTGTATCAGTTCATAGATATCTATAATTACAATGTTATAATTTTTACTTACATGTCTAAATTCTTCACTGATTCTAAGTTTCCTATTTTTGCTTGTATCTCTAGACTCTAAAATATGAATAAATGAGTGAATGAATAAGATTTGTTTTTTGATTTTTATTAATTTCTTAATGGTACAGCAAAATATACCAGCCAAGTAAAAACTGTGAAGTGCAGGAGGATTGTCCAGAATATTCTATATAACCCATGGGCAGGAAAAAGTTTCTTTGAAGAAATCAACCATAAACTCAAATTCCCAGTTTAGCTCCTCATGTCTACCTTCTATCCAATCATATTTTTGCATTTTAAATATAAAGAATGAGAAATCAGCTCTAATTATGTAACTGTGACAGCTTACTTTATCTTGCCAAACTTTAATTTCCCAAACTAAGGCTTGCAGGGCTGGTGTGAGCTAATGCACGGTGCACAGAACAGCACTGATTATAGTGTCTGCCAGACAGTGAATGGCGAACACTCGACTCTCATTCTTATGAATATTAGGAGCTTAATACACATTTTGATTTTCCTCTATTCTCCCTGTATCTGTGCTGTTACAAAGCTGTTAGCCATAAATAAACGATCAAAAGACAGGAAATGAGAGGGAAAATGTGAAATAAAAACAGCCTAAAACCCAGAAAATCCATCTTTGAAGAGTAATGCTATATTTCATTTATATCAGATCCACATGCAATCTAGCTTAAGGAATTTTCACTACTCACATGTCATGTCTTCTTTGATAACTAATGGTTTGACATATCTTTTGGCTCAAAAGACTTAGCATGCTATAGTGCAGGGAATGTGTTTACTGGGGACAGCTGCCACAAAAGAGGCTCTGCAGATGAACTTTATTTAACAAGCTGATTTCAGACATCAACAATCCAGAGAGAGAGAGAAACTAAAGCACTGGTTTCATAACTACAGTATTCTAGTTAAAATTAATAGACAAAAGATTGTAATATATCAAAGGGTAACTACATTCAAATCTGCTTTTCTATCAGTGACTCCAAAAGGTCTTTTCTTTTGCCTTACTATAAAAAAGTAAACTGAATATCAATTAAAGACCAAATTTGGGGCATGAAAAACAAAATAAAACAAAGTAGATAAATTCCTAAGATTTTCATCATGTGCACCATGATCTCTCACTTGCCACCCAAGTAAGCACGAGTAATCACATATTGGGGTCCTGAGAGATGTCAGATTTTCTGCTTTTCATGGGGGATTCTTAGTTAAATAAAAACAGTCCTTGTTTTCAAGAAACTTATGTTCTAGCAGATAAGACCGGCTAATAAGTTAAAATTGTTATACTCGGCATAAGTATTATTGTAACAATAAGAACGTGACACTTGTACAGGGAAGTCTTCCTGAAAGAAGTGGTATATGCTGAATTTTACAGCATAATCAAGAGTTTTAGTCACAGAAGGAGGAGATGGGTAACCAAGGGGAGGACCCACATGTGCTAAGGTGAGAAGGCCAACAGTATAACTTGTTCAGTGAGCTACAAATAGATCACCATGGTGCAAATGGGGTAATACAGAGGCCATAGACAGGAGTCAAGGATGGAAAAATAGCTTAAGATCTCCAGGAGACTTGCGTGTTAGGGCTTAATTTTTTCCATCAAAGCTATGTTAAGTTGGAAAGTGATGTAACCAGATTTGCACTGCAGATCACTTTAGCTGAATCATAGAGAATGGACCATATACAGAGATACATCCAACTTTATCACCCATAGGAAATACATAGCAAATAGTACACTTAAACACAGAAAGAGAACTAAAGAAGTTTCACAAAGCAAAACAGAGTTGCACTGCATGTGATGCACTGGTATTTTCTGTTCTGTTTCATTGTTTAAAATTCTGGTCTCAGCCTTCAGTTGACTTCAGAACTCTAATGGGATGTGACCTATGGTTTGAAAAACCCTTGATAAGAAAAAACAGACTGGAGTCAGGAAGATCAGATAGGAGGTTATTATAGTAATTCAAGCAAAAAAAGAGAGGTGGACCTCAGCTAAGACAACATAATGAAAAGGATCTGATAGCTTTTGCCTTAGTATTAAAGCTCCATTTATTTCAGTTTCTATAACCTAGCAAAGTACACTTGGCAGCATTAGTGCGCTTATGAGATAATCATCAACTGACTGCCTACGTCACACTGTGCAAAGAGCTTTACACATATATTAACTCTGATTCTGACTGGAACACTGCAGAATAGATATTTTCTCTATTTTACAGATAGGAACACCAAAAGCCCAAGGAAATCAAGTAGATTTGACAAAGTCATGTATTTGAAATTAGCAGATAGGCGCACAGCCAATCTATTTAGTGCTAGCTAATTTGTATTAACTACTGTAGTAGTTATGTAGCAGTAACGTAGTACTTTGATGATTATTTAGCTTATTTCCAGCTTTTTGCTGTTATAAACAATGTTATCATAGACATTTCGGGGTCTATGTACCAGAGTTCCTTAAGAGAAAAATTCTTGCATTATAAGCTAGAGTTATATTTTATCCTTATTAATGATGCATCTATCAATTACACTCTACTGAGTCTTTTGGCACATGCAGTAGCTGGATTTTTCTATAGGCCTTTTATACATCTACGTGAGTGAAAGTTGCTCAGTCGTGTTTGACTCTTTGCAACCCCATGGACTCTACAGTCCATGGTATTCTCCAGGCCAGAATACTGGAGTAGGTAGCCTTTCCCTTCTCCAGGGGATCTTCTCAACCCAGGGATGGAACCCAGGTCTCCTGCATTGCAGGTGGATTCTTTACCAGATGAGCCACAGGGGAAGCCCTTCTGCATCTATGGAAGTGATCATATGATTTTATGTTGTAGTTATATTAGAATTATAGGTCTTTAATGTTTTCTATTAGTATGATTTTATATTGTAGTTCTATTATTATTGTGAACCTTTAATGTTTTCTGTTACTATGATAGATTTTTAACGGTTTCTCTGACATTAAATACTCCTGCATTATTAGAATCAGTTCAATTTAGTCACTCAGTCGTGTTCAACTCTTTGCGACCCCATGGACTGCAGCACTCCAGGCCTCCCTGTCCATGACCAACTCCCAGAGTCTACCCCAACTCATGTCCATTGAGTCGGTGATGCCATTCAACCATCTCATCCTCTGTCGTCCCCTTCTCCACCTGCCCTCAATCCTTCCCAGCATCAGGGTCTTTTCAAATGAGTCAGCTCTCCACATCAGGTGGCCAAAATATTGGAATTTCAGCTGCAACATCAGTCCTTCCAATGAACACCCAGGACTGATCTCCTTTGGGATGGACTGGTTGGATCTCCTTGCAGTCCAAGGGACTCTCAAGAGTCTTCTCCAACACCACAGTTCAAAAGCATCAATTCTTTTGTGCCCAGCTTTCTTTATAGTCCAACTCTCACATCCATACATGACCACTGGAAAAACCATAGCCTTGACTAGACAAACATTTGCTGGCAAAGTAATATCTCTGCTTTTAAATATGCTGTCTAGGTTGATCATAACTTTCCTTCCAAGGAGTAAGCGTCTTTTAATTTCATGGCTGCAGTCACTATCTGTAGTGATTTTGAAGCTGCAAAATAAATAATAAAGTCAGCCACTGTTTCCACTGTTTCCCCATCTATTTGCCATGAAGTGATGGGATCAGATGCCATGATCTTAGTTTTCTGAATGTTGAGCTTTAAGCCAACTTTTTCACTCTCCACTTTCACCTTCATCAAGAGGCTTTTTAGTTCCTCTTCACTTTCTGCCATAAGGTTGGTGTCATCTGCATATCTGAGGTTGATATTTCTCTCATCAATCTTGAGTCCAGCTTGTGGTTCCTCCAGCCCAGCATTTCTCATGATGTACTCTGCATATAAGTTAAATAAACAGGGTGACAATATACAGCCTTGACGAACTCCGTTTCCTATTTGGAACCAGTCTGTTGTTCCATGTAAAGTTCTAACTGTTGCTTCCTGACCTGCATACAGGTTTCTCAAGAGGCAGGGTCAGGTGGTCTGGTATTCCCATCTCTTTCAGAATTTTCCACACTTTATTGTGATCCACACAGTCAAAGGCTTTGGCATAGTCAATAAAGCAGAAATAGATGTTTTTCTGGAACTCTCTTGCTTTTTCCATGATCCAGCGGATGTTGGCAATTTGATCTCTGGTTCCTCTGCCTTTTCTAAAACCAGCTTGAATATCTAGAAGTTCACAGTTCACGTATGGCTGAAGCCTGGCTTGGAGAATTTTGAGCATTACTTTACTAGCGTGTGAGATGAGTGCAATTGTGCAGTAGTTTGAGCATTCTTTGGCATTGCCTTTCTTTGCGATTAGAATGAAAGCTGACCTCTTCCAGTCCTGTGGCCACTGTTGAGTTTTCCAAATTTGCTGACATATTTTGTGCCGCACTTTCACAGCATCATCTTTTAGGATTTGAAATAGCTCAACCGGAATTCCATCACCTCCACTGGCTTTGTTTATAGTGATGCTTCTTAAGGTCCACTTGACTTCACATTCCAGGATGCCTGGCTCTAGGTAGGTGATCACACCATCGTCATCATCTGGGTTGCGAAGATCTTTTTATACAGTTCTTCTGTGTATTCTTGCCACCTCTTCTTAATATCTTCTGCTTCTGTTAAATCCATACCATTTCTGTCCTTTTTGAGCCCATCTTTGCATGAAATGTTCCCTTGGTATCTCTAATTTTCTTGACGAGATCTCTCATCTTTCCCATTCTGTTGTTTTCCTCTATTTCTTTGCACTGATCGCTGAGGAAGGCTTTCTTACCTCTCCTTGTTATTCTTTGGAACTCTGCATTCAAATGGGTATACCTTTGCTTTTCTCCTTTACTTTTGGCTTCTCTTCTTTTCACAGCTATTTGTAAGGCCTCTTCAGACAGCCACTTTGCTTTTTTGCATTTCTTTTCCATGGGGATGGTCTTGCTCCCTGTCTCCTGTACAATGTCATGAACCTTCATCCATATTTCATCAGGCACTCTATCTATCAGATCTAGTCCCTTAAATCTATTTCTCACTTCCACTCTATAATCATAAGGGATTGATTTACGTCATACCTGAATGGTCTTTTGGTTTTCCCTACTTTCTTCATTTTAAGTCTGAATTTGGCAATAAGGAGTTCATGATCTGAGCCACAGTCAGCTCCCAGTCTTGTTTTTGCTGACTGTATAGAGCTTCTCCATCTTTGGCTGCAAAGAATATAATCGATCTGATTTCAGTGTTGACCATCTGGTGATGTCCATGTGTAGAGTCTTCTCTTGTGTCATTGGAAGAGGGTGTTTGCTATGACCAGTGCATTCTCTTGGCAAAACTCTATTAGCCTTTGCCCTGTTGCATTCTGTACTCCAAGGCCAAATTTGCCTGTTACTCCAGGTGTTTCTTGACTTCCTACTTTTGCATTCCAGTCCCCTATAATGAAAAGGACATCTATTTTGGGTGTTAGTTCTACAAGGTCTTGTAGGTCTTCATAGAACCGTTCAACTTCAGCTTCTTCAGCGTTACTGGTTGGGGTATAGACTTGGATCACTGTGTTATTGAATGGTTTGCCTTGGAAGCGAACAGAGATCATTCTGTCATTTTTGAGACTGCATCCAAGTACTGCATTTTGGACTCTTTTGTTGACTATGATGGCTACTCCATTTCTTCTAAGGGATTCCTTTATTATTAAAATAAACCCCACTTATTCATACTTTAAAAAATGTATCAATGGAGTCTGTTTATTGATATACTAATTTTTTAATTTATATAGGATGTCTGTATCAATATTCATAAGTAAGATTAGTCCATCATTTCTGATGCAGTCTTGGGTTAGCTATGGGAATTTAATGCCTTCTTCATAAAAATAAACTTGAATTCTTCTCTTCTTTTTTTACACTTTGGAATAATTTAAGTGGCATTATAATCATGTCATTAATTAAAAAGTTGAATTCTCCCTTGAAACTATTGGGAGATTATGTTCTTTCATAGGGGTAGCTTTAGATATGTTTCCTATTTTTTTGATGGTAATCTGTCTGTAGAAATTGCCTCTCCTGTTATTTTGGCAACTTTTGTTTAATTATCTACTCAGTTTTGACTTTCAAATATTTGCATAGAGTTCCAAAGTGTTTCCAAAGTGTCTTACAATTATTTAAAATTTTTCTCTTTTTATGATTATTTATTTTGCCCTCTTTAATTGTTTATAATATGCTTTCTCTCCTTCTTTCTTGATCAGATTACCTAGTGGCTTTCTGTTTTGCTTTGTTTTTTAAAGCTTTTGGTTTTATAGTATTTCTGTTTGCAATATATAGCATTTTATTTATAGCATTTCTGTTTCCTAACTTGTTCATTTATGCTTTTAATTAATTCCTTTCTTGGATTATTTTGATTTATTTTGTGATTTAACTTTTAACATTTTGAATGGAATTTTTTTAACTCCATTAACTCCAAAAAATGGAGTTTTTATTCTCCATTTTTCTTAGTCTTATGAATGTAGGATTTAATGGCATAAGTTTCCAGGTGTTAGAATGGTTTGTGCATTTTTAGGTCTTTACAGTTTCTAGTTTTATTCCATTATGGTCAGAAAATACTCCTGTAATATATCAAATATTTGAAATTTATGGATTTTTCTATGGACTATATTAGGGTTAATTTTTGTGAATGTTCCTCACACACTAGAAAAAATATATACACATGATTAGACAGCAATATATAATCTTTAATTACATAGAAAGATACACGCATATACTGATGATGCTATTTAGGTTCCCATATGAATGACTAGTTAGCAAACTATAGTCTGACCTAACCTGCTTTTGTGAATAATATTTTCTTCGATAAGAACCACACCTATTTATTTATGCATTATCTCTGACTGTTTTATACTTCAACATAAGAGTTGAGTACCTGCAACAGGGACAGTATGAACCAGAAAATCTAAAGTATATATTATCTGGCCTTTTCCAAAAAACATTTGCTGGCTTTATTCTATATCATCATTAATTTTTAGTCTAATTCATCCATTTTGCATTTTTGAAGTATATTAAAATTTTCAAATATTATTAAACTTCCAACTATTTTCTGAACTCCCAGAGAATGAAAGATACATCTGTGACTATATAAATAATTTGTATATTTTCACTGCAAATTTTAGCCTTTAAATATATAAATATCTCTCTTTTATTATTTTCTGGTTTAAATTCTACCTTGTAAGACATCAATAATTTAACCAGTGCTTTATTTGTATGTGCTTGATATATTTTTGAGAATTATTTTATTTTCAACCATTCTCAATTTCTTTCCTTTGGATATGTATAATATATAACAAAGCATTGGATGTTACTTTGTTTGCCAATCAGAAAAAGAATTTATAATTCTATTAACTTTTTATTTTGTGATATGATCAATATTTTCATTTCAACTCTGTCATTTATGTTATATAGGACACCTAGCAACCTCCCTTTTTTGCTTATTTCCTATTTGGCCTCCCTGTGCAAGAGACACAGTGGGAGAAGATCCCCTGGAGGAGGGCATGGCAATTCACTCTAGTATTCTTGCCTGGAAAATCCCATGGACAGAGGGGCCTGGTGGTTTTACAGTCCATAGGGTGGCAAAGAGTCAGATGTGATTGAAGTGACTTAGCACACATGTACACATAGGGATATTACAAGATAATAACTTCTTTTTCTTGCCTCTATCTCAGCATCTGGCTTGAAATAATATTAATTAACTCCTAATAGTAACCATAAATTACTTAGTAAGCTTTTTATACTTTTATGTGATTTATTTTTCTTGTATTTTAATAATAACAGTATATCATAATTTTCAGACCATGTAGTCACTGAACACCATACTTCCTGGTACATAACTACCATTTGGTATTAGTTCTATATGTAAATATATCTTTAGTATTCATCACCAGCATGTTTGCCAATTTTATTTCATTCTTCATTGTTGCCTGAAGCTCATTCTCTAGTACATTCCTCAGGAAAAAATATATTCCATGAATTATTGCATATTCATAACAGTTTGCATGCAACTTTTATATCAGAAAGTCACTTTGACTGGAGAGAAAATTATTGGTCATATTTCCCTTATTCAGTATTTTAACATGTTCTTCCATTACCTTCTGGCAAGAAAGTATTACCATCAAGCAGTTTGATGACATCAGATTTTCTTTTCTTGATAAAGAAAAGGTCATTCTTGGTCTTTTTTCTTAGTTTTCAATTTCTCTTTCTTTACAGTCTGGTAATTGTACTATGATGTGATTTGCTGCTCTATGCATATTTTAAATGACACAATTCTATGCCAGATTCCAACAGATACATGGTTCGCTCTTTCAGCGTGCTGTTTTGTCTTTTTAATTTCAAAAACATTTTCTTGAGCTATGCTTTTTACTAGTTTTCCATTGTTTGGGTTTTCTTGTTCAGAGATTCCTAATTATACACATGTTGGACCTTTTTGTTTATCTTCATCTTTCACTTTTTCTTAAATTATTTTCTCTTCCTGAATTTTTTTTCTTTTTGCTTACTATTTATCTTCAGGTATTATTGGTTTTACTCACTTATTCTCATGTATGTTCAAGTTTAGTCTTCGATTCTGAAATTTTTCTTTTTCTTTGATTACTAATTCTTTCCTGACTTCTATTATTATTAAGTTCTAACTTATTTTGAAATGTTAGGTTATGAGGTTATATTTTTAATTTGCTCTGTAGGCATGTCTTTCTGGCTTTAGATTTTCTGTAGGGACATTATTATGCTCTGTATTACCTCTTTTTTATAATTACTTTTGTTGTTATTGTTGTTTAGTCACTAAGTCATGTTCAACCCTTTTATGACCCCATGGACCATAACCCAGTATATTTCTTGCCCATGGAATTTCCCAGGCAAGAATACTGGAGTGGGTTGCCCTTTCCTTCTCCAGGGGATCTTACTGATCCAGATATCCAACCCACGTCTCCTGCATTGGCAGGCAGATTCTTTACCACTGAGCCATGAGGGAGCTTTTAAAAGCTATGACAAACCTAGACAGCATATTAAAAAGCAGAGACATTACTTTGCCAACAAAGGTCCATCTAGGCAAAGCTATGGTTTTTCCAGTAGTCACATATGGATGTGAGAGTTTGACTATAAAGAAAGCTGAGTGCTGAAGAATTGATGCTTTTGAACTGTGGTATTGGAGAAGACTCTTCAGAGTCCCTTGGACTGCAGTCAATCCTAAAGGAAATCAGTCCTGAACATTCATTGGAAGGACTGATGCTGAAGCTGAAGCTCCAATGTTTTGGACATCTGATGCAAAGAACTGACTCAATGGAAAAGATCCTTATGCTGGGGAAGATTAAAGGCAGGAAGAGAAGGGGATGACAGTGGATGAGATGGTTGGATGGCATCACCAACTCAATGGACATGAGTTTGAGTAAGCTCTGGGAGTTAGTGATGGACAGGGAAGCCTGGAATGTTGCAATCCATGGGGTTGCAAAGAGTCGGACATGACCGAGCAACTGAACTGAATTGAAACAGGGACATGCTGTAATTACAATGAATCAAAATTATTTTCCTTAACTTACAGGAAGAATGGATGGATCATAATAGTTTTTCTAGCATCTTATCTAGAACTCTTAATGAATTGTTAAAAGACATAGCCTCTTACTTTCTTACAATCTTTTGACATTGTTCCCCTTCATTTTTATATAAACCTTCTCTTTCTGGTCCTACTATCATTGTTTTGCCTAATTTATGTTATCTTTTTATCAGTTTCTCATAGATCTGTTTCAGTTTCGAGAGTTAATATTGCTGCTCTGGCCTTTTCAGAGGCCAGATCTTACCGGCATGATTAGAACCCTGCTTTTTGTTTGTAATTTAGAAACTAAATCCTATTTCCTTTGAGGTAAAGGAAGTAAAAATAAAGTAAAATAATTAAGATAGAGGATGAAGAGGATTAAATCTTCAGACTAAGAAAAGTTACAAATAACTAGCAGGATAAAACATCTTAGAAAGAAAAATAATATAAAGTAGAAAAAATAATACATAAGATAAAGGATAAAAACACAATATATTCAAAACACAAAACTAGAAAGGAGCAAAGGATTACAACAGAAGGTAATAAAAGCAAGTAGTGTTAAAATAAATTTAAAAGAGGAAAAAGAAAAATTACATGGAAATAAAACAAAGGATAAAAAGAAATTAAAAATTAGAGAAGCAAGTAACTAAAGTAGAAAGTTTAAAGTAGAAATCTTGTACAGTCTTTATCATAGCAAAGACATTTATTAAAGCATTACTAGTTTATAAGCAATAAAACAGAAGACAGACTTAATACATAACAAACAGAACAAAGAAAGTTAGAAGAAAAGAAAAAAGGCTGACACTCACTGAAGACTGGCTTCCTGCAGCAGGGGATCTCACAACAGAACCTGGAGATGGACCGCCTTTAGGAGCTCTTTTTAACTCTTGCCAATCTACTGATACTGATGGTGCTTTAAACAGTCATTAAAGGAAACTATGTTCTTTCTAGAAAAAGAGTAACCCGCCTTCTATGGCTTCAGCTGAATCTAATAAAGTGATAGAAGTCCCTGATATTGTGATACTCATCCTCATTTCCCCTGCCCTCCATTACAGGGTATAAGTCTCAATCCACACACTGAGATAAGTGGGAAATTATAGCTTTATTGTCTATAACTCAAATGAATTTCTATTTTGTTCCCATTATGTCAGATGACAGAAGGTAATTTCCAACAGTATGCTGTGCAGTTTTCCCTCTCTCATCTTTAGCAGTATGTTCTAGAGGCTCTCCTGGTGGCTCAGCAACAAAGAATCTGCCCACAATGCAGGAGACTTAGGTAGACATGGGTTCAGTCCCTGGGTCGGGAAGATCCCCTGGAGAAGGAAATGGCAACCCACTCCAGTATTCTTGCCTGGGAAATCCCATGGACAGAGAAGCCTGGTGGGCTACAGTTCAAGGGGTCACAAGGAGTCAGATGCAACCGAGTATGCAGGCGTACATACTCTAGAGGATTGGCCAAGTATGACTGCACAGTGGAGTGACCAAAGTTCTTCCTATTCTTGAAGATTTTTGTCTAAACTGGTATGTACTAAACTATTCATTATCTTTGGGTGCGGGCAGATTGATCCCAACAGTCATTTAGACAGCCTCTTTGCCATCTGTTTGGCTTTTTTAAGACTGAGTGTTCTCCACTACTTCTGAAGAATCTCTACTCGGGGAAAGACATGAGAACCATTTTGGTGCTTGTGTGTGGAGTGGCAATCTATGATCTTACTAGAATGTACCCATAATGGATATAAAGCTCCCCTCTGGTGTCTCCTGAGTCTCTTTTCATGGGGCCATCCAGGAATCAGAGTCCAGGGCTCTTCTGTCCTGAATACAGGGTCTCTCTCCTCCTCGGACCAAGGAAGTATTTTCTATTTTCCAAGAAAATCACCACCACCATCTTCAAATCCACACCACCTGTTTCCCTTAAATCTTGGGCCTTTGGAATTTTCAATCTAAAAAGCATCTAGAAAACAATGAACCTTGCCCAGTTATCAAATTGAAAGATAGGAGAGAAAAATGGGAAATATTTCAAGAAAATATTATAGATAATAAATTCACAAATATGTTTGTCTCATGTAGTTTTCTCACTATGTCTTACTCATTTCAAAGATTTTTTAATTAAATTCAAAAGGTTGCTTTTGCTTTTTTAATTTTTAAGGTGTTCAGAAATGCATTTTCCTTCAATTTATAACAATATTCACTTTGCATTAAAATAATAACAAGGTCAGATTAAGACAATTATTAACCACCCTTGCTAAATAAATATTGCCCCTATCCTTTGTGGGCTTCTGTGCTAAAACTTGGGAATGGGTTTTTAAGCTTAATTTAAAAAGAAAACACAGCCTACAATTTTGATTAAAATGCAGTTTTTTTGTCTCTCTCTGATAGTAAAATAATCTTAAATTTTAGAACTGTCTTTTCATCTTGAATTGAGATCAGTTTTAGAAAAACATGAAAGAAAAGTGATGAGAATCTTTTCCCTTAGTATCACAACAACACATGTGGAATCAAATCTTGTGTCTATAAAACAATTATATTGTTGAGTATATGCCTCTCTTGTTTCTCCTGAACCTTCTGGTAAAATACTTAGATCTTAGGAGGAGACATAGATATTACTCTCTGATAGCCAATTAAGAAGTTTTTGTGAGAAAACTCAGAAGTGAGCTGAACAAGAAGGCAAAATAAATCTTTGGTATTTTCAGAAGGTGGTGGCAGCTCTACTCTAAAGCTAAATGTATACAATTTCAAATTTTCATCCCTTACATCATTCTCAACATTTTTTTGTGTGTGTTAACAATCCAGAGGTCTAGTTCATGCAAATCTGATGATTTTTAATTTAAACATTCAAAAAGTCATTATAAATTAATACAGTCTATGTTCTCAACTTTTGTTCAAGGAAAGCTATACATAAAATACCCTAGTAGAAGCAATGTAGATATTCTATATTAATAGATGATGCAAAAAAGAAAAAAAAAGTGGGCATTTGGATTTTTGTACATCATCTTATTTCTGCAAACATCTTCCAACTTCCCAAGTTAAGCTTTGCATACAAAATGACTGCTAAGTATTTCACTAAAATGACTTCATTAAATTTTCCCATGCAATTCTTTTATCAAAGGATCTATACAGTAAACAAAGGCTTCTAATTATACAGGATAAAGGTCTATAATGGTTTCTAGAAAATGGTTTCAAGTTAACTAAACAAGGAAAAAAAATCATAAAGACTAAGAAAGATCAGAAATAAAAGAGAGAGGGGACAAGAAAGAAAAAATAATAATGAAGCTTCTAGAAGTCTACAGTGTGGGTCTTCTACCACATGCTTCCCAAAGTGGTTTACAATACATCCATTCCAATCAGGAAGAGCCAATTATGTAAATCTGTACTCTCAACAAAGAATGTTAACTGATTCTGTGGGAAAGAAGGAGCAGATGGAGAGACCTTTGGGAAAGCTGGTGTAAATAAAGATTCCTGAGGCAGAAAGGATCCTTTCACTCAAGGAAAGTTTTTTTCTGTTTTTTCCAGAAACAGTTTTCTCTTTGTGCCCTTAGAGAGCAATACAAACGTGCAACAGTGAGTTAGGTTGATCAGGATATTTGACCTTCCAAAATGGTGTACAACACCACTGTTAACAATTTAGCATGGTCCATCATTTTGGAGAAAATAAGATCCTCCTTTCAGAGGGTCATTTTGTGCCAGTTACGTTCATCTCTGAATTCAGTGCTCAAACTCACTCCATAGATATTAGGCCAGAGATCTCAGCCACTTTCTCAAGGGCCTTATCCACTACTGCGGGTCTGCAGTGATGTTCTTTTGGACATGATCATGATGGTGGTATGTATTGCACTGCTAATATTCATACCATCATCCTCTATGGAGTAGGAGGAAGCAAAGGATCTGGGTGGAATTTTATCTTACCTGTAATTTTTTGCCATGGGTAGTACTTATCCCGAATCTTTTTTTTCCCCCCATTCCTTCTCTCCACTCTTTCCATCTTTACTGCCTCTCCAGTACTTCCTCATCTTGCTTCTCATGAACTAAAGTGGACAGCCTGATAGGTATTCTTCCCTACATTTCTCCCTGGTCATTGTAACTTTTGAAGGGGGAACTTGTTTTATCAGACACAAACACATTATAGAAAGGTATAGCTAACAAAAGACTATGGTCTTGGAATTGACAAATAAAAAATAAAAAAAAGTAAAGAGGAATAAATCCTAATATAAACCACATTTAATATATAACTAAGGTGATATTTCAATAAGTGGGAAAAGATAGTTCATCTCATAAATGGAACTTGAACATGTCATCTTTTCAAAGTTTACAATTAAGCATAGCATTTATTGTTATCTTTATTTTAAAATTTCATGGAAAACTACCAAAGGAAACCTGGAGTACAGAAAGACTATTCACTTAAGCAGAGGACAGTAACACAGTACATCAGAAGCTTATCCTCAAAGATGAAATATGGAACCTTTATGGTTACTGGTGTCATGTAAAAACATTCTTTGTGAAGAAGGTCAAACAACAGGATAGTCAAAATATATTTCACCTGTAGCTTTCTGCCATTTAACTTAAATAAACTCTCCGTTTTCTGGTTGCTCTGCTATTACAGGAGCAAACAATGTTAGAAGACCATGGTTAAGATTTCAATTGACCTCTCATTCCAGAAAGATTTTCTACCTCCGGGAATCCTCCCCTTTCAACAGCTCTATGCCGGATGTTCCAGTGAGCACCAATCTCATCCCCCTCGAGGTAGACAGGGCAGCAGTCCTGGCCACACGAGATTTAAGTACTGAAAATGCATCAGCAAATATTAAACTTATGATCTTTACATTTTCCTTTAATGAATATGTCATTGCAATTTTTTATCCTGGAGGTCAAGCTCCCTATTGCAGGAGCAGGTGAAATTTTACTTCTTAGAGAGATTTTTAGGCTTAAAAATCAGGTTTTGTGGAAAGAGAAGTTTAACTAAATTACTTTCTCTCCTTTCATATATTGAGAGCAATCCTGAAAAGACCAGCTAATGACTTTCTGTAAATATGAGTTGATGTTCCAAGTACTCTTGTTTAAGGCTTAACTAGAGTCAAGTGGAAGAAAGGGATAAAGGAAAATCCTGTTCTTTCATCTCCTTCCTGAGGAAGACAAGGGGAAATCTAGGTAGGAGAAAGTAGTAATAGAACATGTGTTTCCTGACTGCCCCTCTAGGCTTTGTTCCCAAGGGTGGGAGGCACTCGAGGTAACGCAGAAATCAAGCCGCTCCTCTCTGGCTGCCAGACACCTCCTGAGCTAGACCCCACCAGGACAGGGCATCAAGGTAACAGAGAAGCCCTGGGCTTTGCTTCTGAGCTGATGTGAACCCTCAGGTGGCCCCTACACTGAGCTAGGAGAATGGACTGCCAGGGACTTTATGGGACAAGGCTGGGTGATCTTGTAAAGGCCGAGGCAGGGTGAGGCAGGAGGGTGATGCTCCACCGCCCATGAGAGCTATGGGGAGGCCAAATCAGCAAGCAGAGGGTGGCCCTGGCTCTGTGGGGGCATTCCAAACTCCAAGAAGCCACGCACTTTCCATCTACAGATATGAAGCCCCTAAGGAAAGGGTACCCAGGAGCCACGGGCCGGTGCCCAGGAGCAGGTCACTGCTCGGTGAGCCAGAGGCCAGGGCCATTTCCTCCCAATGATCCACAGAGCCAGACACCACTGAAAGGAGAGAAACCTGGGGAAGAAGAGACTTTCCAGAGACTGAGCATTTTTGTTTAAAAGTCTTTGATTCATGTTGATATATGGCAAAACCAATACAATATTGTAAAGTTAAAACATAAAAAAAAAAAAAAAAAAAAAAAGTCTTTGTCCTACCTTAAAAGAGTAAGTAACTGGGACAAAAGTAAAACTTTAAACTGCTTTAGGCAGTCAGTTAATACTTTGTTTTCCTGCTAATCAGCCAGTGAGAGCACAGGGAAATGCCAGCTAAATCACAAACAAAAACCATTCATTTTCACTGCAAAACCAAGCAGCGATGCAGGTTAAACCCATGTCTGGGCAACTCGGCTCCGTGACCTATTTCTGGATTGTCAGAGAAGCAGTTCCAGAGCTCCTAAGAATCCCCTAAAGGTGTTTGAAAACCCAAAAAAGACAATGCTGACTACCATCAGAATGCATCTTCTTCTTATCCAGCTCCCAGAGAAATTCAGACACACAAAAAAACACTTCTAAACAATTTTACTATCAACAAGTAATGATCTGGGTGGTGTGAAAGAGCACATCCATAAACCTCTTCTCGCTGCTCCTCTATTTGCCATGTCCAGCTTCTTTCCACTTCTCCATGATTGGGATCTTGGCTAAACCCAGATGCTCTGATTTATTTTTCCTTTCTCTTTTCAAACCACAGTAACTCACACAGGAGCCAAACCCCTTAACTAAAGAATAATTCATGGCAGAGCAGCTAGCGTTTTTTAACAAAATCATTTGGGTGGGGGCTTGGGGGGAGTGGGAGCCAGGAGGTCAGAAGTTGATCCCTGAGTGAGGTATGCAGAGGCCTCCTCCCCAGGCTAGCCTGCGGGGATTATCACATTACCCCAAGGGCCTGTGGCGAGGCCAGAAACAATGCCGCTTGGATCCTGTTCATCCCTTCCTCTGTTTTAGCACAGCCCACAGGGCAGTGAGGCTCTCCGCTCTCAGGACGCTGGTCCTGTGAAAGGGCTTGCTTTTTGCTGGTGGGAGAGTTACTGAAATTTAAGAGGTTCACTTTCCTCAGTGAAGAGAGGCCATGCTGCTTGAATAAATGATCCTTAAGCTCAGCATGTGATTCAGTGGAAGGCAACTGGGCTCCCCAACAAAAGCTCTAAGTGGTGCTTAGCAAGGCAAGGCCCAAGCAGCACAATACAGACGGGTGACTCATGAAAGGCTTTGTACTCACAAGCTTGGCCCGTCCTCTCTGCTCACAAATCACACACACACACACACACACACACAGAAGCTGCGGATTACTGCTCACAAATCACACACACACACACACACAGAAGCTGCGGATTACTGCTCACAAATCACACACACACACACACACACAGAAGCTGCGGATTACGACACTGAACTTCCCTCCTAGGTTACCCTGTCGACTGGTCAAGGGGCCTCACCCAGGTGTGAATGGTACGGAGCCGGCATGCCTCTGCAGAGATTGAAACCAAAGCAAAGCCAGCTGGAAACAGCTTCTGCGGGAGGACTTCCAGATCTGCATGGAAGGAAGGTTGAGTTGGGACTGGCAGAAACTTTCCCCTTTTCTTACTATAGAGAAAGTTTCAGATGCTCTATGGAAAATGAGGCAATTAGGTGAATGCCCCCTGGGAGACTGGCAGTGAATGTTGGAGCACAGTTGCCAGGGACTGGCTTGAATGAGTGCTTTAGGTGGAGAGAGCTGGGGTGGTGTTGGAGAAGCCACATCCTAGTGATGGCCCTTCCTCCTCCTGCCTTTCCAGGTGTGTGGACTGGAGTGAGCTGTCATGTCAGTATGCACAATGTCATCGACGGGTGCTGCCTTGCAAAGAATCATGCCCACTGCCCCCAGCATGCTGTCTGCCTGTGGGAAGCCTGGGATCTGTGAACTGAGGGAGCCGCTGTGGTCTACACAAGGGTCTCCTTGGGGATGCACTGCATTGGCAGAAGGAAGAGGCTCCTGAAAACTTGTGTGGTGTGGTAAACTGTGGTTGACTTGGCAAGGCTTCCCTGTATATGAATCAATGATATGTGTCACTCCACTCAATTAAAAAAATACTTCCAGCAGAATTTCTCAAATGGCTTGTAACAGTACAGATTTTGCATTTCAAGAGTCAGCTTTCTCTTGAAAGACTATGAGGTTTACCAATAATCATATAAAATCCCCCATATTACATATGATTTTTATTATGGCTATGACTGTATAACATCTAATAACCTTTCTCCTAGATGAAGAAAATTAATTGAATCTACTCATCTTCCATCTACTATCTTCTCAGTTTCAATGGGGAAAAAAAAAGAAAAAGTGGAAAACAAATTATTTTTGTTTTAAGAGAATTAAAATAGCTAAGAAAGTATGCCCTTCTATACCAGTAATGATAGACCCTGCCTGGCTCCTACAGCGGATACTGTTTCAAACATTATAACATTTTGTTGATGAACATGCCCAACTGAATTTCTAACCATTCATTTTCTAAATTGTACTTTTTAAAACTTGACAAGACTCGTTTGGTTACTGAATTATATCCTCTTCTGAATTTCTTCCTTCTGAAAGTTCTTTTTTTTTTTTTTTCCTTAAAGGGATATTATCCTTGCTTTGCACAGTTTTCTTAATGGTCAGGTGTTCTCAATCTACTCCACAGCTTCACCATTTCTACTGGTTAATCTTCACATCTGAATCATGTATGTGCTGTGCTGTGTTGTGCTTAGTCGCTCAGTTGGGTCTGACCCATGAGGTCACGACCCCATGGACTGTAGCTCACCAGGTTTCTCTGTCCATGGGGATTCTCCAGGGAAGAATACTGAAGTGGATTGCCGTGCCCTCCTCCAGGGGATCTTCCCAACCCAGTGATCAAAACAGGTCTCCCACATTGCAGGCAGATTCTTTACCATCTGAGCCACCAGGGAAGGCCTAATGGTGTATGGTAAAGGCCAGTTTCACAAGCAAAAGGTATTGCCTTATTAACAATTTACGAGAGAAGAAAACTGAGGATCTGATGTCAGAGGAGGTCTGGCCGAGACTCTGAATTTTATTCTGCGGTTTTCACCCTTTGATTTTTCTTTAAAAGGATCAAATGAGATACAAACCCAGGGGCCACAGGTCCATCCTTCTGAGAGGTGATAGTTAATGCCCAACAGACAGAAAGGACCTCATAATACAATGCGTGTTGTATCCAACTTGATGTTGGTCTACACAGAAATTCAAATATTGAAACCATCTTCCAGGGCCAAGAAGGAAAAAAAAATTTTTTTCAATATAGATCTAGCCAACATTAGGATATGTGTCATTTTTATTGTTATACTCGGTGTGCCCACAAATCCCAAAGCATGTTCCATATTAAGATTTTGGCTTCTATTAAGACCACAACTTTGGTATGGAAAGGCATGTCTCCTTTCATCTAAGTAGGAAAGAAAAACAAAGTAAAGAACAATAAAAAGCAATAGAGGCCTGAAATGTACCTATTTCTACTGATCTCACTAATCATTAATACTAATCTTTAATATTGAACTTCAATTGTTTTTTTACCTATTTCTTTTTACAAGAAATTCTTATGCCCTAAACACTTAATTCCCTTGGTCTCTAATAGTCTACAAGCTGCTTATGTTTTTGTTAAAAATCAGTAGGTTTCAAATTTCATGACCCCTCAATCACATTACCCTCCTAGGATTCTTAACCTAGGGTTCACTTGGATGGGGAAAAAGTATCTGTGACTTTGTCAACAGTACAAATTACAGACTTTTTGTATCATGTCATAACTGTATAGAGGAATTATTTACGCTCAGTGCTGTGTTCAAACCTGGTAACTTTTATGAAAACTCATTGGTAGATGTCATTTTAGTTTCTTAATGTTTCTTAATAAAAGGGCAAATTTATTACTGTGTTACAGAGTTATAAACATTTTGGTAATTGCATGTTATAATAATCCTATGCATTTATGCGTTTGTTTTCTGAAAAATCAAATAAATTACTATTATTCTGAGAGAGAACCTATGATTATTGAAGGAGACGGCGGCACACAGACACTCAAAAGCTAAGAAACTGCATAGCCAGGCCTATGCGAGTGGTGGTGTAGCTCAGGTGATGTATGAAGGATTCGAAGGAGCTAGGGACATAGGGCCTGCTTAATTTTCAAAGTTGGCCATGAAGGGGAAAAACACAGCGTGTGCACTATGTATATGCTATTCCCAACTCCCGCAACCTTGGACAATATTTACATATTTGTCTGCTAAGCTGCTAAGTCACTTCAGTCGTGTCTGACTCTGTGCGACCCCATAGACAGCAGCCCACCAGGCTCCCCCGTCCCTGGGATTCTCCAGGCAAGAACACTGGAGTGGGTTGCCATTTCCTTCTCCAATGCATGGAAGTGAAAAGTGAAAGTGAAGTCGCTCAGTCCTGTCCGACTCTTGGCGACCCCATGAACTGCAGCTTACCAAGCTCCTCCATCCATGGGATTTTCCAGGCAAGAGTACTGGAGTGGGGTGCCATTGCCTTCTCCAACATATTTGTCAGGAGAGAGGGAATAGTTAGCCACCTCATGGTCCAGTCATCATAAAAAAAATGTGTGCATTTAAGTCCACTAACTATTGCCAAACATTCAAACAGACAAAATTCAAGCCACTAATTCCATTGTAAGGATAGTTTTAAACCCTACAAAATACTTCTTTATTTTGAGGCCAATGCAGGAATGACAATCTGAAACAGTTTCTCTTTTTCCGTAGAAATGTTTATAAATCTCATCTAAGGCCTTAAATTGAGACTACCTTGTTCTTGGATGAACTGCACCCAATCTTGTCACATATTTTTGCAGGTTTGTGCTGCCAGTGATGGAAGCCTCATGGTCATTTCAAATATAAAACCTCATGAAGTTCATTTCAAAATGTTTGTAGTGGAGCAGTCCCCTGTTAAATCAGTCCCTCAGCAGAGACGGTGTTGGCCATGGGGTCTGGAATGGAGTACTTAGCATTCCTAAGGAGAAGCTCCTTAGCATCCCCTAAGGAAAATGTAGGTAATTGAAGTAATTAGTGGCACTCATGCACTGAAAACATTTTAATACTACATTTCCTGACTGAGCAGAGGTCCTTTTGCTGATTAAGAGAAAATGTAAAATATAAAATAATGGAAAGGTATGGGTTAGGGAGTGGTCCCTGCTAGAAAGAACTGTCAGAAATTGGGAACTGGGGCTTCTAGAAACTTGAACCCAAAGAGAAATTACTTGTGAAATTTATAGCAGTAACTTTCTCCATCTATTACATCCTTCACTTTTCTTTTCTACCTCCTATTCCTTTCTTCTCCCGTCTCCATTATTTTCTCCTCTAAATGTCCAAACCCTTTCTCTCTTCCATCTTCTCTATTTTTCGTCTCTCCTCTCCCTCTCTTCCTATTAGAAAATTTCCTTTTTGAAAAGGATGTAGTCAAAACATCTCTCAGATAGTGTTTGCATGACATCTTTTGCCCCATTCTTTTGATTTCAAACTACCTGTGTCTTTACATTTAAGGGAATCTCTTGTTAATAGTATATATTTGGGTCATGTATGTGTGAACACAAGTGTATTAATCCAGTCTAATAATCTCTTTTAATTGGAATGCTTAGGCCACTTAAAGCAAATGTAATCACGTATAAAGTGGGATTAGCTCTACAATTCAGCTATTTTCAAATTATCTAATCTGTTCTTCCATCTTCTTTACTTTTTTTCAAATTAAGCAAAGATTGTTTTTATTCATATTTCTTTGATTGGTTTTCTTAGCTCTATCTTTTTGTATTATTTATAATGATTACACTAGATGTTAAAATATGTTCACCTGATTTATTATAGTTTACCTTGAATATTTTATGATATCACATTTTCACCACCCCCTCTGCCTTTTGGTATTGTTGTCATATATATGACTTCCATGTGTTATAAACTTCACAACGCATTGTCATTTTGTTGCTTTTCTCTTTTTGAACTGACTTTTATGTTCACCCACATATATATATATATATATATATATATATATATATATTCTGAGATTTTCCTTTTTTGCCAGTATAGTTTCAAAATACACAAAGCAAAAACTTGATAGATTGCCAATATAAATCACCAGCTCTTCCAGAAAACAAGATTAGGAAATAATTCCAAACTCATTCTATGAAGCCAGAATTACCTGATATCAAAACTAGACATTATAAGAAAAGAAAACTTTAGACCATTGTTACTAATGAGCATAGATGGAAAAGCTTTTAACAGAATTTTAGCTATTTGAATACAACCATATACAAAAAGGATAATACATAATGACAAAGAAGGGTTGATTCCGGGAATGCAGAGTTAACTTTAACATTCAATCAAATCAATCAAACTTCCAGTTATAAAATAAATAACTCATGAAGATTCAGGGTGCAAACATACTGTATTGCATGTCTGAAAATTTCTAACAGCATATGGTAAAAGTCCTCATTACAAAGGAAAAATTGCTGTGACTATGTATGGTGACATGTTAACTAGACTTATTGTGGTGGTCATTTTGCAGTATATACAAATATCAAATCATTATTTTGTGTACCTGAAACTAATGTAATGTTATATGTCAATTATATCTCAATAATTTTTTTTAATCAAGAAAGATAGTTTATTGTGATAGAAAAGCAGAGTCTTTGGGAGTGAGGGGATGTCTGAGTGGAAACACAGTGATGATTCTAAGAGAGGCTGATTTGTATCTTGACCCAGATGATGATTGTGAAAATACATGAACAAAAGGAAGAGAATCATCTCATTAAGACTAAGAAGTAAGTGGTTGTTATTTTCAAGTGAAAAACAGTAACAAATATCTTCTGGCCATTTTCAGAGATCATCAATTTTTTAAAAAATTATATTTGATGTCATAAAAACTTAAACTTTACATAGAGAAAAATACTCTGAACAATTGAAATGGCAAGCCACACTAGTTTTAAACATTGTAACGTATCTTTAATATATAATAACTTTCCTACAAATAGACATAAAGATGAACATAATAATAGAAAAAATAGACATTAACAATGTCTAGATAATTCAGAAAATTAAAAAGCATAAATGGCAAATCAACCTATGAAAATTATGCTTATTTAAAAAAGGAAATCATTATAAAACATAACAAAGCATCATTTTAGCTTATTAAAATGCTGAAGATTTTTTAAAAGGTAATAGAATATTTTAGGGTGAGTATAAAATGTTCTCACATACTGTTGATGAGAAAATATGTTGATACAATTTGCAAAAGTCTAAAAGATATATACTCATCTTAATACAGAAAGCTTTTTCACCAGAATTTACTTAAGAATAAAATAAAAATATGCACAAGTATTCTCTATAGTGAACTTAGCAAAAACAGTAGCAAAGCAATATATGCAGAAAATTTCATTTTCAGAAAACTACATTTATATGCATGTAGAAATATCAGAAGAGATAAAACTAAAATATAATAAAGATAATAGCTGGGGTGGGGTAGTATTATGTTTAAGTTTTAATTTTGTTCATTTCTTTTAATTTATGTGTTTTAGTTTTTGAAAAGCTACTTGATTTCTTAAAAATTCTATAATATGACTCAATTTAAATTTTTAACAATTATAAATATATTTAGGTGAAAATGTGTGTATAGAAAATGACTATGAAGAAAATTAGCATAATATTAACTGCAATACTTACTGCAATGATAGACTTTGGGATATTAATTTTTTCTTTAACACTTTTTCCTACAAAGAACATGTATTTCTTTTTATAACAAACAACTAATTTTTTAAGTAAATGAAGAATTTTTAGTGAAGTACAAGTAGAAAATATATAGTAATTGACATAAATCTCAGGCAAAGCAAGAGAGTCCATCATGGAAAACAGTAATTTAAAATGTTAATTTATGAAATAGTTAAATTAGAAACAACTAAATTATGAACATAAATGGAAAAAAGTCAATGTAAAATCCATGAACATAGAGGCCTCAATGATTTCAGTGTTGACCTGGAACACTGCTAACTAGGCCATTTCTTTGAATAACAATTAGGTCCAGTTAGTTGAGAATGTTTTGGAGAAGGCAATGGCACCCCACTCCAGTACTCTTGCTTGGAAAATCCCATGGATGGAGGAGCCTGGTAGGCTGCAGTCCATGGGGTCGCTAAGAGTCGGACATGACTGAGAGACTTCACTTTCACTCTTCACTTTCATGCATTGGAGAAGGAAATGGCAACCCACTCCAGTGTTCTTGCCTTAGAATCCCAGGGACGGGGGAGCCTGGTGGGCTGCCATCTATGGGGTTGCACAGAGTCGGACATGACTGAAGTGACTTAGCAGCAGTAGCCATTGAGAATATTTAAAAGATTGAAAAAATATATATATTCAGAGTGCCAGATCTGTTTCTCTCTCAGGAATTAAGGAGAGAGATCCTTTCATACGTTTCTTAAGGACACAGATGCTTTCCTGAGACTCCTATGTCCAAGGCATCTAGACCAGGATGAGTTTGGTCTTTGTCTTTGAGCTCCCAGGAATAATGGCATTTTTCTACTACATTATTTATTACTGACATATGTGAGACAGAATTCTAGCTATTTTATAATCAAATTGGCAAAACTAACCAAATTCTCTGGTTGTGCGTTGGTGAGAAAAGCCTGTGATAGCTTTCTCATGACACATCCTCAGTTTTAGAACTCATTTGGAACTTGATGACATTCAGACTGAAAGGGCCAATTTATTTCTTCTCTAACATTACCCCAATATGTGATGAAATGTAGCTTAGAGAAATGGCTTATCTAACCCATGGATAAATGAAAATGACTTTGTCATGTGGTGACTTGAAAGCTTACTTATATTTAGAGTAGTATTCCAGACAATAGTGGTTAGAAAAAGCTCTACACACACAATGAGCCTTTATCCTCTTTCTCCAGATTAGTAGTTTTCAAAGTGTGGTCCCTAGAGTAGCAGCACTGTTAGAAATGCAATGTTTGGGCTGCCCCCTATTACTAAATCAGAAACTCTGGCATTGGGGCCCTGGAATCAGTTATTCAACAAATTCTCTAGATGATGGTAATGAACATAAAGTTTGAGAATGATTGTTCCAGGTGGTCTTTGATATGGATCCTTAGAGAACTACTTAAGAGACTAGAATAACACAATATTAAAAGCTATAGGAAATATTTTTCTCATGATGTTTTTGTGGAGATTTTAGAGCTTTTTAAATCATTTATTATGTTTGAAAGGTAAAAATTCCACATTTATCAGAATTCTTATCATGAATAAATAATACAGTGCGCCATTTAAGAAGAAAAACCATGTGTCAATGTTTTCCTGTTTAACATGAAGCATAGGGGAAATAACAAAATCCTACTAAAAGAACCTTGATCTTGTTTATCTTCCATTACACATTGTCATATAATATTTCTATGTACCCTATCAGTTCAGATCAGTTGTTCAGTTGTGTCCGACTCTTTGTGACCCCACGGAATGTAGCACACCATGTATGTTCATTAAGTTGGACTCATGCTAACATCAAAGTCCTAAACCCTGGCATCCACCAACACTAATACAATAAGAATGTTTTGCTATCATTACCAGGTAGCTCAAAAATTAGAGTTTAATATTATCTCATTTAGCAGCTCAGATATAAGAAAATAGAAGGGGAGAATTTGAGAGTGCTGCTGCTGCTGCTAAGTCGCTTCAGTCGTGTCTGACTCTGTGCGACCCCATAGACGGCAGCCCACCAGGCTCCCCCATCCCTGGGATTCTCCAGGCAAGAACACTGGAGTGGGTTGCCATTTCCTTCTCCAATGCATGAAAGTGAAAAGTGAAAGTGAAGTCGCTCAGTCATGTCCGACTCTTTGTGACCCAATGGACTGCAGCCTACCAGGCTCTTCTGCCCATGGGATTTTCCAGGCAAGAGTACTGGAGTGGGGTGCCATTGTACACATTGCAAAATCTGCAAATTATCAGTGTAGCTCTATGAGTCTGCATTCTACAGCAAGAATACTTTCTAGAAAAGGGAATCAGAATACATGCTTTGGTAGAAGGAAGTGAAATTTGATAAGGGCCTCATGTTCATTTCAACTATACAGGAAAAATATATCTATACAGGAAAATCTAACTATATAACTACACAGAAAAAATATACCAGCAGACAAAACTAAAGCTATTTCTATTCCAGAGTAAATTCTGGGATCCTCAGAAAATTTTGAATGTATCCTCTCTTTAATCTTCAAAGCATAGTGTTTAAGCTATCTCTTGCAATTATCTATTCTTACAAATCTGCAATTTACACAAGACTTTGTGGGGATAGCTCGTCTCTGCTCTGCATGGCGTCAACTGGTATGGCTTAACACTGGGGGCTGGAGTGAGTGAAGATTCATTTACTCACATGTCTGATGACTGATTCCAGTCACTTGTTGAGGATTTTGCTGGGATTGTTGACCACTCACTCACCCATGTCTTCTTCATGTGGCCTGGGCTTCTAAGGGTGAGCACTCTGAGAAAGAAAGACAGGTGAAAAGCCACATTACCTTTTCCAGCCCAGCCTCTAAAGTCAAGGCTGGCAAGACTTCTGTCATTTTTGAATAGTCAGAGCATTCCCTCGCCATCCTTCCCAGAATCCAGGGGAAAGTATATAAACCTCATTTCTTGATGAGCAAGTGCCAAGGTTCTGGGAAAGCATGTAGGACCAGAAATGAAGCTACAGCCATTTTTGCAAAATACAGTACAGCCACAGCCCTCGGTGAACAACAATTTACATTTCTTCTCTGGACATGAGAGTGAGCAAGCCTGCAGACAATTCCAACTTCTAGCCTTAGCGTCAACCCAGCTGTTTGTGAGTGGATGAAAAGAAAGCTAATCCCACTGGGCCCTGGACCAGGCTGCAAACTCATGAGCAAAAGCAAAACATATTGTTTTGCTTTAAGCCTTTATCTATGTATTGGAATGTTATATAGCAGTAGGTAAGTGGAAGACACATTCTCAAATTTTCCCTAGTTAAATACAGGTAAGAGACACAATGACACAGGAGACACTGTTCAACTCAACGAGATTTATAATATAAGAAAGGCTGGCTCTCAAGCTCGCTCTCATTCTATTTCTCCAGAAAGCATTTTGAAATATCTGAGGGTTATTCCAATCATAGTGATAATGCTGAATTCACCTGAATTTATGCAAAAATAGTACATTACAAATTTTGGTACCTTACCTATCATTATAACATACTTCTAATGACACTCCAGTGTGTGATAAGAAGATGCAGATTAGAAAGTACTGTCTCAGACACACTTAGGGGTAAAAATTTCTTCAAAAAAATTTAACAAATAACCCTGAAATTAACAAACGAATGCAAAACTTTGAGCTTAGTTTTATCTATATTTCAAAAAACTCTGCCTCGGGTAGCATGTTGCTGGATAGACAGGAGCATGTACAAATGGAATGGGACATGGAAACACTATCAATAAGCAACTTGCTCTGTTCACTCCGAGAGATGGTGAAGGAACCATCGGTCACTCTCTCTGTCATTGAGCAAGTTCTTCATAAATAACAGTGACCACCATTCTTATTGTTCCCAGTAGAGTCTCAGCATTTTACCTGATTCCACATTCTGTCCAAATAAAATTCTGAATAATAATTTGTGTGGTCATTTTATTCATAAGTCAAGTATTTACAAAAACAACTTGTGGGTTTGTGGGATGTCTTCTGATATCTCTGGACAAATCTTTGGAACAATTTCTGAGAGAATGGATCTGGATAATGTACTTTACATCCCGATCTGGAATCAAGACATGAGGCTCACGTTTGCCCTGGATTCATCATGTTTCATTCTGTTAGCTGTCCTCCTCTTCACAGTCTGACTCCCTGCCAGTTATAACACTACATCTGCTGGTTACAACTGAGCAACAAGAAGACTTTTCACTAAAAGCACTCAACATATTTTTCCAGTGGTCTCCACTGGAACTTTAAATTCAGCCTCTAAGTGCTTTGTAAAATTAATTTGCTTGCTTAGCATTTCATACTTCCTTTAGCACAGTATGTAAGAAAACTGCAGGAAGAAAGTCTTTGCCCGAGTTTTCACTGATAGAAGAGCTTTGCTTTCTACCCAGCATAGTTATGTTGAAAAAGAGTCCCAACCATACCACTTCCATTAAAACACTTTACCTGATTGCCTAGTAAGTCATCCCTGTAATCAAAACATTTTGTTGAATTTTCTGACAGGTACATGGATTTTGATAATTAAGTTATCAGACTTGAAGCTTTCAGACCAATCATTAAAATCTTTCTTGGTCTAAAAATAAAGCCCCAAAGATGATTATATGATTACTATAAAATGGAAAATATGAAACATTAAAACAAGTGGCCTAGTACATGCTGTTTTCAAAATGAAGACAAGATCTTGGTTTTAACCTGCAGGGAGCTCATAGTTGTACATTCTGGGCTAGGCTATAAGTAAAGGGTTTATCATATGACAGATAAAGGCAGAGCCTGATTTCCCTGTCCACCCTCATACCCAAAAGATCAAAAAGTCAATTTATCTCTGAAGTCCAAAACCATCAGTTATGAAAAGTCTTTCACTTAGAGATGACTTTTATTTTCATCAGTCTCCATCAACCTGGAAGCACTGAATATCCAAGTTTGTAAGATACATGCCTCTGATTTGCTCAGAAATATACAGAGTAGACTTGTATGTACATTTGTATATGCATGGATATTTAATATAGCAATAGCTAACACTATCTTTCAAACATTTTGTGGAACAAAAGCAAGCCATCATTTGCATTCATAAAGGACCCCCTCTCTCTTTTTCACAAAAAAATAAGAAGTTTTATTTTTTCTTATTAATACTTTATTTTTTAATTGGAGGAAGATAATTGCTTTACAATGTTGTGATGGTTTTTGCTGTACAACACAAAACAAAAACAAAAACGTGCAAAATTCTGTGAGGCAGGACCTTGCTAGTCTCCTACTACATTGGTTATATTAAGTGCACTTTCAGCAAAGGAAAATCTATAGGCTTTATTATCTATTTGCCCAAATCAAAAGGACTGTAGCCCTGGGGATTGTTGACCATAACTGATCTTTTCCTCATTATTTAAAATAAATGAAGGGATATAAATTTGAAACATCTTATCTGGTCTAAGAGCCAAAAATGCAAGTTTATAAAAGTAAACCCGGAAAAAGGCTTTTTGGGCTAGTTGACAGGCATCCAGGAAGCTGCTATGGCAAGTGTGGCCTGCCTGGTGTTCCTTGACCCTGTGTTCTGAGCTGGGTAGATTGAAACCCAAACTCTCCCTGCCATGTGAGATAGCCCATGGGTTTAATCTTAGGTTTCTGGGATGCTGAGTCTCTTTCATGGCACCATGGCTGCTTCTGGCTTAGCATGTGGTACCAACCAGCAATACACATGCATGTGAGGAAGTCCATAGTGCTAAGGCTCTTCCATGTATCTCTGCAAGAAATCTCATTCAAAGAGTCTAAGTTTGGATAGCTTTAAGATGAAATACAACAATCATAAACTTCATGGGAAATAGATGGGGAAACAGTGGAAACAGTGTCAGACTTTATTTTTCTGGGCTCCAAAATCACTACAGATGGTGACGGCAGCCATGAAATTAAAAGACGCTTACTCCTTGGAAGGAAAGTTATGTCCAACCTAGATAGCATATTGAAAAGCAGAGACATTACTTTGCCAACAAAGGTTCGTCTAGTCAAGGCTATGGTTTTTCCTGTGGTCATGTATGGATGTGAGAGTTGGACTGTGAAGAAGGCTGAGCACCGAAGAATTGATGCTTTTGAACTGTGGTGTTGGAGAAGACTCTTGAGAGTCCCTTGGACTGCAAGGAGATCCAACCAGTCCATTGTGAAGGAGATCAGCCCTGGGATTTCTTTGGAAGGAATGATGCTAAAGCTGAAACTCCAGTACTTTGGCCACCTCATGCGAAGAGTTGACTCACTGGAAAAGACTCTGATGCTGGGAGGGATTAGGGGCAGGAGGAGAAGGGGACGACAGAGGATGAGATGGCTGGATGGCATTGCTGACTCGTGGACGTGAGTCTCAGTGAACTTTGGGAGTTGGTGATGGACAGGGAGGCCTGGCGTGCTGCGATTCATGGGGTCGCAAAGAGTCGGACACGACTGAGCGACTGATCTGATCTAATCTGATCATGTAGGTAGGTAGGCAGAAAGTAAATGATATCATACTGATTGGTCCTGTCACGTCTCCTATCAATAAGAAATCAACTGCCTGTGTTTAAACATATTTAGGTTCTGAGTTTAAACAGTGGCTATTTCTCAAAGGTTTGGAGCTTTGGTAATGAGGCTTCTTTGGGGCCAGAGACTATATTTAACTCACTCTTATATCCCTAGAAGTTAGTACAGTACCTAGCAAAGGTATTCTGTAAATATTAAGAAAATAAAGCATTATAGGCTCAGTTTAGCATGCAAACATGTTTTATGACCATCCTACTTTTATAGTGGAGAAGGAAATGGCAACCCACTCCAGTATTCTTCCCTGGAGAATCCCATGGACAGAGGAGACTGGTGGACTAAAGTCCATGTGGTCGCAAAGAGTTGGACATGACTGAGCAACTAACATACATATAACTTTATAGAGCCTATTCCTTAAATTTGTGTATATGATTCACTAAAATTCCTTTAAATGATAACTGTGCAGCCAATGCTTTATTAATAACTGCAGAAAAAAAACTACAGGGTCTTAGCATTCCCCTCCCCTCTTCTCAATAACCTCCTGTGTTTATCTTGTACTTAGTACAATAATAAAAATATAGTAAAAAGCTTTTCTTCTGGGATAACAGAATTAAAACGTAATGCTGTAATGCTCTTGCCCAGCAACTGTGCAGATTTAGGAAAGATGCTGTTAATGACAAAACACAGACACAATGCTAGGTAGATCTGCTGTTCCTAGAAAGTAGTCTTTTTAGAAGCATTTTACTACAGCCTTTCTTCTCTCAAATCATAGTGACAAGTAAATGTCAGTTCCCAGAAGGATCATAAAGACCACAGAGTCAAGAACATAATTCGTGAGGTAACACACAATACAGCATCTGCAATCCCTGTGCCTTCCCACAAGACAAATACACTCAAGAAATGCTCAAGGACACAGGCATTCCACAGGGTTCCACTTATACTTCCTTGAATACTGCATATTACTGAATCTTGTTCAAGACTCAGAAAACTTGTTTTAACCTAAATTCTTCTCAGGCCCATTTATCCATTTCTATTAGGTTTTGAGGAGAAGGCAATGCCGACCCACTCCAGTACTCTTGCCTGGAAAATCCCCTGGATGGAGGAGCCTGGTGAGCTGCCATCCATGGGGTTGCTAAGAGTCGGACACGACTGGACGACTTCACTTTCACTTTTCACTCTCCTGCATTGGAGAAGGCAATGCCGACCCACTCCAGTACTCTTGCCTGGAAAATCCCCTGGATGGAGGAGCCTTGTAGGCTGCCAACTATGGGGTTGCACAGAGTCGGACACAACTGAAGCTACTCAGCAGCAGCATTAGATTTTGAGCACAACTGGCAGGGAGTGGGAAACAAACAAACAAAACCCCAAGCAAACAAAAGAACCCACTTTCAAGGTATTCAAATTAAGTTTATTTTATTTAACTAGGCACCTTTATCCAGTCCATGGGGTTTCCCTGGTGGCTCAGACAGTGAAGAATCTGCCTGCCTGCAATGCAGGAGACCCAGATTTGATCCCTGGATCAGGAAGATCCCCTAGAGAAGGAAATGGCTACCTACTCTATTATTCTTGACTGGAGAATCCCATGGACAGACAAGCCTGGCATGCCATAGTCCATAGGGTCACACAGAGTCAGACATACCTGAGGGACTAAAACACACACACACACACACACACACACACACACACACTTACATCCATTCCATAAGATGTTAGGAATACACTCTTTCTAGTCTCAAACACAGAATTTAATCTGCTTATTCTCTGAAAGAACTAATTTTACTATCAAAGAATAACTTGAGTCAATTAATCTCATGTTTTTAAATTTCACAATACTATAAAAATTAGAAAAAAATAATCAGGGGAGCTACATAAATTATTTTTTTCTAGGTAAGCTCATTAAGAATTTTCTAACTACTATCCCCATTTTATTATTTTTCAAAATGACATTTTAAACCATAAAAAGTAAGAAGAATATAATTTGAACCTGCATCAGTTCAGTCCAGTTCAGTCACTCAGTCGTGTCGGACTCTTTGTGACTCCCATGGACTGCAGCATGCCAGGCCACCCTGTCCATCAGCAACTCCCAGAGTTTACTTAAACTCATGGCCACTGAGTTGGTGATGCCATCCAACCATCTCATTTTCTGTCATCCCCTTTTCCTCCCACCTTCAATCTTTCCCAGCATAAGGGTCTTTTCCAATGAGTCAGGTCTTTGCATCAGGTGGCCAAAGTATTGGAGTTTCAGCTTCAACATCAGTCCTTCCAATGAACACTCAGGACTGATCTCCTTTAGGATGGACTGGTTGGATCTCCTTGCAGTCCAAGGGACTCTCAAAGAGTCTTCTCCAACACCACAGTTCAAAAGCATCAATTCTTCTGCACTCAGCTTTCTTTATAGTCCAACTCTCACATCCATACATGACTACTGGAAAAACCATAGCCTTGACTAGACGGCCCTTTGTTGGTAAAGTAATGTCTCTGCTTTTTAATATGCTGAACACTCATACAAGCAAAAGTTAGTTTAGAATTATCAAAACTTACCACATTTTAATTTTACTTAATTTTTATGTTAGTAAATTGAACTCATGTTGAGACTCGCTTATGTAATCTATAGTGAGAAGGTTTCCATCACCAATAGAGTACAAAAGCACATATCTAGGAAGACACTGGTGTGGATAAACTGTCTTATTTCCCTGAAGACGTTGATGAAAAATATGTTAGGCTGAGAAGCAAGCATCAACCAGCCTAGACAATTAAGACTCTTTACAGAGCTGTGCCTTGTCTTTCTGCTATTTTGTTTGCTGACATTTACACTTTAAAACCAGCACAAACAGGGTGTCTATCTTATCTTCCATGTACTAATTTGACCCAGAAATACTCTCATATAAGTAGGTACACGAGATACTAATATCAGAAATCTAAACCCCTTCCAGATCCATTTCCATATTTAAAATGAGTTCATCTAACAAATGAGCTTTTCAGTTTATTAACAGCTGACCCATTTCACATACCCTGTTGCGTGTTAGGAGACTGGTTCTTCACAAGATAGTTTCAGTGAAGCCCCACTGATATTGAGTTGTCATGCTGCTTTGATTTACTTCTACAACTCCAACATCATCACAACAGAAAGGTATAATTGGAAGGAAGATGTTCTTAAATATTAAAAGCATAATCAGTGCAAACCAGGTTGAGGAGAAACGATTACCAAGGTTAGACAGCTTCTATCAAGCAGGCATCCATGTGAAATCCCAAGATTCCAAATGATTAAGCAGACTTCAAGAAGGACAACAACCATTTAATTTCTTTACTTCCTGAGGAAAGTACAAAAGGCACAGGTCCCTAAAATGATCTCAGATTGCCTCTTGAGGTAAGTTACTCCTGGTTATAATAAATTTGTTTCCTCTAATTTGTTTATTTCAAGTAAGCAATATGAAACAGGCAAAGGCTAACAGAGTTTTGCCAAGAGAGCACATTGGTCACAGCAAACACCCTTTCCAACAACACAGGAGATGACTCTACACATGGATATCACCAGGTGGTCAATACTGAAATCCGATTGAGTATATTCTTTGCAGCAGAAGATGGAGAAGCTCCAAATGGTCAAAAAACAAGACCAGGAGCTGACTATGGCGCAGATTATGAACTCCTTATTGCAAAATTCAGACTTAAATTGAGGAAAGGAGGGAAAATCACTAGACCATTCAGGTATGACCTAAATCAAATCCCTTATGAGTATACAGTGGAAGTGACAAACGCATTCAAGAGATTAGATCTGTTAGAGTGCTTTAAGAACTATAGACAGAGGTTCGTAACATTGTACAGGAGGTGGTGATCAAAACCATTCCAAAGAGAAGGAAATGCAAAAAAGCAAAATGATTGTCTGAGGACAGCTTACAAATAGCTGAGAAAAGAGTAGTGAAAGGCAAAGGAAAAAAAGGAAAGATATATCCATCTGAATGCAGAGATCCAAAGAATGGCAAGGAGAGATAAGAAAGCCTTCCTAACTGATCAATGCAAAGTGGAGGAAACATTAGAATAGGAAAGACTAGAGATCTCTTCAAAAAGATTAGAAATACCAAGGGAACATATCATGTAGAATGGGCACAATCAAGGACAGAAATGGTATGGACCTAACAAAAGCATAAGACATTAAGAAGAGGTGGCAACAATACACAGAAGAACTACACAAAAAGATCTTCATGACCCAGATAATCATGATGGTGTGATCACTCACCTAGAGCCAGAAATCCAGGAATGTGAAGTCAAGTGGGCCTTAGAAAGCATCACTACAAACAAAGCTAGTGGAGGTGATAAAATTCCAGTTGAGCTATTTCAAATCCTAAAAGATGTTGGTATGAAAGTGCTGCACTCAATATGCCAGCAAACTTGGAAAACTCAGCAGTGGCCACAGGACTGGAAAAGGTCAATTTACATTCCAATCCCAAAGAAAGGCAGTTCCAAAGAATGTTCAAACTACTGCACAATAGCACTCATCTCATATGCTAGCAAAGTAATGCTCAAAATTCTCCAAGACAGGCTTCAAAGATACGTGAACCAAAAACATCCAGATATTCAATATGGATTTAGGAAAGTCAGAGGAACCAGAGATCAAATTGCCAACATCTGTTGGATCATAGAAAAAGCAAGAGAATTCCAGAAAAACACCTACTTCTGCTTCATTGACCATGATAAAGGCTTTGACTGTGTGGATCACAACAAACTGTGGAAAATTCTTCAAGAGATGGGAATACCAGACCACCTTACCTGCCTCCGGAGAAACCTGTATGCAGGTCAAGAAGCAATAGTTGGAACTGGACATGGAACAAAGGATTGGTTCCAAATTGGGAAATGGGTACATTAAGGCTTTATATTGTCACCCTGCTTATTTAACTTATATGCAGGGTCAATTCAGTTCAGTTCAGTAGCTTAGTCGAATTGGACTCTTTGTGACCCAAAGGACCGCAGCATGCTAGGCCACCCTGTCCATCACCAACTCCCATAGTTTACTCAAACTCATGGCCATTGAGTTGGTGATGCCATCCAACCATCTCATTCTCTGTCGTCCCCTTTTCCTCCTGCCCTCAATCTTTGCCAGCATCAGGGTCTTTTCCAATGAGTCAGCTCTTCACATCAGGTGGCTAAAGTATTGGACTTTCAGCTTCAACATCAGTCCTTCAAATATACACTCAGGATTGATCTCCTTTAGGATAGACTGGTTGGAACTCCTTGCAGTCCAAGGAACTCTCAAGAGTCTTCTCCAATACCACAGTTCAAAAGCATCAATTCTTCTGCACTCAGCTTTCTTTATTGTCCAACTCTCATATTCATACATGACCACTGGAAAAACCATAGCTTTGACTAGATGGAACTTTGTTGGCAAAGATGTCTCTGCTTTTTAATATGTTGTCTAGGTTGGTCATAACTTTCTAAGGAGTAAGCATCTTTTAACTTCATGGCTGCAGTCACAGTCTGCAGTGAATTTGGAGCCCAAAAAAATAGTCTGTCATTGTTTCCAGTTTCCCCATCTATTTGCCATGAAGTGATGAGACAGATGCCATGATATTAATTTTATGAATGTTGAGTTTTAAACCAACTTTTTCACTCTCCTCTTTTACTTTCATCAAGAGGCTCTTTAGTTCTTCCCTTTCTGTCATAAGGGTGGTGCCATCTACATATGTGAGGTTACTGATATTTCTCCCAGCAATGTTGATTCCAGCTTGTGCTTCATCCAGCCCAGCATTTTTCATGATGTACTCTGCATATAAGTTAAATAAGCAGGGTAACAATATGCAGCCTTGATGTACTCCTCTTCCTATTTGGATCCAGTCTGTTTTTCCATGTCCAGTTCTAACTGTTGCTTCCTGACCTGCAAACAGGTTTCTCAAGAGGCAGGTCAGGCGGTCTGGTATTCCCATCTCTTTCAGAATTTTCCACAGTTTATTGTGATCCTCACAGTCAAAGGCTTTGGCATAGTCAATAAAGCAGAAATAGATGTTTTTCTGGAACTGTCTTGCTTTTTCAATGATCCAACAGATGTTGGCAATTTCATCTCTGGTTCCTCTGCCTTTTCTAAAAGCAGCTTGAACATCTGTAAATTCACAGTTCACATATTGCTGAAGCCTGGCTTGGAGAATTTTGAGCATTACTTTTCTAGCATGTGCGATAAGTGCAATTGTGCACTACTTTTAGCATTCTTTGGCATTGCCTTTCTTTGGGATTGGAATGAAAACTGCCCTTTTCCAGTCCTGTGGCCACTGCTGAGTTTTCCAAGTTTTCTGGCATATTGCGTGCAACACTTTCACAGCATCATCTTTTAGGATTTGAAATAACTCAACTGAAATTTCATCACTTCCACTAGCTTTGTTTGTAGTGATGCTTCCTAAGGCCCACTTGACTTCACATTCTGGGATGTCTGACTCTAGGTGAGTGATCACACCATCTGACTATCTGTGTCGTGAAGATCTTTTTTGTACAATTCTTCTGTGTATTCTTGCCACCTCTTCTTAATATCTTCTGCTTCTGTTAGGTCCATACCATTTCTGTCCTTTACTGAGCCCATCTTAAAGAGATGGGAATACCAGATCACCTGACCTGCCTCTTGAGAAACCTGTATGCAGGTCAGGAAGCAACTGTTAGAACTGGACATGGAACAACAGACTGGTTCCAAATAGGAAAAGGAGTACGTCAGGCTGTGTATTTTCACCCTGTTTGTTTAACTACTACGCAGAGTACATCATGAGAAACGCTGGGCTGGAGGAAGCGCAAGCTGGAATCAAGATTACCAGGAGAAATATCAATAACCTCAAACGTGCAGATGACACCACCTTATGGCAGAAAGTGAAGAACTAAAGAGCCTCTTGATGAAAGTGAAAGAGGAGAGTGAAAAGTTGGCTTAAAGTTCAACATTCAGAAAACGAAGATCATGGCATCTTGTCCCATCACTTCATGGGAAATAGATGGGGAAACAGTGGAAACAGTGGCTGACTTTATTTTTCTGAGCTCCAAAATCACTGCAGATGGTGATTGCAGCCATGAAATTAAAAGATGCTTACTCCTTGGAAGGAAAGTTATGACCAACCTAGATAGCATATTCAAAAGCGGAGACATTACTTTGCCAACAAAGGTCCATCTAGTCAAGGCTATGGTTTTTCCAGTGGTCATGTATGGATGTGAGAGTTGGACTGTGAAGAAAGCTGAGCGCTAAAGAATTGATGCTTTTAAACTGTGGTGTTGGATAAGACTCTTGAGAGTCCCTTGGACTGCAAGGAGATCCAACCAGTCCATCCTAAAGGAAATCAGTCCTGGGTGTTCATTCGAAGGACTTATGTTGAAGCTGAAACTCCAATACTTTGGCCACCTGATGCAAAGAGCTGACTCATTTGAAAGGACCCTGATGCTGGGAAAGATTGAGGGCAGGAGGAGAAGGGGACAACAGAAGATTATTGGATGGCATCACTGACTCAATGGACATGAGTTTGGGTGGATTCTGGGAGTTGGTGATGGACAGGGAGGCCTGGCGTGCTGCAGTTCATGGGGTCGCAAAGAGTCGGACATAACTGAATGACTGAACTGACTGAACTTGCATGAAATATTCCCTTGGTATCTCTAATTTTCTTGAAGAGATTGCTAGTCTTTCCCATTCTGTGTTCCTCTATTTCTTTGCATCGATCACCAAGGAAGGCTTTTTTTATCTCTCCTTGCTATTCTTTGGAACCTGCATTCAGATGCTTATATCTTTCCTTTTCTCCTTTGCTTTTCACTTCTCTTTTTTTCACAGCTATTTCTAAGGCCTCCTCAGACAGCCATTTTGCTTTTTTGCATTTCTTTTTCTTGGGGATGGTCTTGCTCCCTGTCTCCTGTGCAATGTCAAGAACTTCTGTCCATAGTTCATCAGGCACTCTGTCTATCACATCTAGTCCCTTAAATCTATTTCTCACTTCCACTGTATAATCATAAGGGATTTGATTTAGGTCATACCTGAATGGTCTAGTGGTTTTCCCTACTTTCTTCAATTTAAGTCTGAATTTGGCAATAAGGAATTCATCGTCTGAGCATAGTCAGCTCCCAGTCTTGTTTTGCTGACCATATAGAGCTTCTCCATATTTGCCTGCAAAGAATATAACCAATCAGATTTCGGTGTTGGTCATCTGGTGATGTCCATGTGTACATCATGTGAAATGTTGGGCTGGATGAAGCACAAGCTGAAATCAAGATTTCCAGGAGAGATATCAACAACCTCAGATATGCAGATGATACCACTCTAACTGGGCTTCTCCAATGGCTCAGAGGGTAAAGAATACACCTACAAAGCAGGAGACACACGAGATGTGGGCTCAATCCCTGAGTTAGCAAGATCCCCCAGAGAAGGAAATGGAAACACATTCCTGTATTCCTGCCTGCAAAAAATGCATGGGCAGAGGAGCTTTTTGTGGGCTCCAGTCCAAAAGGTCCAAAGAGTTGGACAAAACTGAGTGGCTAAGCACAAGGCATACCACTCTTATAGCAGAAAGTGAAGAGGAACTAAAGCATATCTATCTTAATGAGAGTGAAAGAGGAGAGTGAAAATCTGGCTTGAAACTCAGCATTCAGAAAATGAAGATATGACATCTGATCCCATCACTTCATGGCAAATAGAAGGGGAAAAAGTTGAAGAGGTGACAGATTTTATTTTCTTGGGCTCCCAAATTACTGCAGACAGTGACTGCAGTCATGAAATTGAAAGATGCTTGCTCCTTGGAAGAGAAGTTATGACAAACCTAGACAGCATATTGACAAGCAAAGACATCACTTTGCTGACAAAGTCCATAAAGTCAAAGGCTATGGCTTTTCCAGTAGTCATGTATGTATGTGAGAAGTGGACCATAGAGAAGGCTGAGCACTGAAGAACAGATGCTTTCAAACTGTGGTGCTGGAGAAGACTCTCTAGAGTCCTTTGAATTGTAAGAAGATCAAACCAGTCAATACTAAAGGAAATCAACCCTGAATATTCATTGAAAGAAGTGATGCTGAAGCTGAATCTCCAATACTTTGGCCACCCTATTCAAAGAGCTGACTCATTAGAAAAGACCTTGATGCTAGGAAAGATTGAAGGTAAAGGTAAGGGGGTGACAGAGGCTGAGATGGTTAGATAGCATCACCGACTCAATGGATATGAATTTGAGCAAACTCTGGAAGATAGTGGAAGACAGAGGAGCCTGGCATGCTATAGTCCTTTGGGTCACAAAGAATAGAACATGACTTAGTGACTAAACAACAATAACAAAATGGAAGAGAATGATGATAAACATTTTACTTGAAACTGCAGCTGAAGTAGTACGTGGAAAGAAATGTCTGAGTTATTTCTAACAACTAGTTTTTCATGGTATAGAGTTAAATGAAGAAAGAATTGCAAAACTCTGCAGATTCTAGGAGATGTTTTTGTTTTGTTATGTTTTAGTCATTTTTTTAATTGAAGTATAATTCATCTGCTATGGTGTGTTAATTTCAGGTGTAGAGCAAAGTGATTCAGTTTTACATATGTATATGTAAATATATACATTGTTTTTCAGATTCATTGCCATTAAAGGTAATTACAAGATATTGAATATAATTCCCTGTGCTATACAGCAAATCCTTGTAGGTTTTCTATTTTATATATAGTAATTTGTATGCTACTGCTACTGCTAAGTCGCTTCAGTCGTGTCCGACTCTGTGCGACCCCATAGACAGCAGCCCACCAGGCTCCCCAGTCCCTGGGATTCTCCAGGCAAGAACACTGGAGTGGGTTGCCATTTCTTCCTCCAATGCATGAAAGTGAAAAGTGAAAGTGAAGTCGCTCAGTCGTGTCCGACTCTTAGCGACCCCATGGACTGCAGCCTACCAGGCTCCTCCGTCCATGGTATTTTCCAGGCAAGAGTATTTATCTCCCCCCACTACTATCCCCTTTGGTAACCATTAGTTTGTTTTCTATATCTGTGAGTCTATTTCTGTCTTATAAATAAGTTAACTTGTATCATTTTTTAGATTCCTCATACAAGTGATATCGTACGACATTCACCTTTTTCTATCTGACTTATTTCACTTAATACGAGAGTCTCTATGTCCATCCATGTTGCTGCAAATGGCAATATTTCGCTCTTTTTATGGTTGATTCATACTCTATCCATTCATCTGTTAGTAAAAATATAGGTTAGTCCATGTTTTGCCTATCATAAATAGTGCTTCTAGCTGGCCATCAATAAAAAGTCTACAAATAATAAATACTGGAGAGTGTGTGAAGAAAAAGGAACACTTCTACATTGTTGGTGGGAATGTAAATTGGTGCAGATACTATGGAGAACAGTATGGAGGTTCCTTATATAAACTAAAAATAGAGTTACCATATGATCCTGCCATCCCACTGCTGAGTATACATCCATCCAGAAAAAAAAACTAATTCAAAAATATACCTGCACTCCAAAGTTTTAGCAGTACTATCTACAAAGGGAGACTATTAATGATAGCTTTTGAATTACTATATAAATCTAATGTCCTATCAGACATTATTACATCCACTTTGTGGTGTTTTATTAAGCATTTATGTTTTGTACTTTTATAGACCATAATTAGTTTGATGGTTACAAGGTTTATGCTTAAGTAGTCATTCCCTGGTGACTCAGACAGGAAAGAATCCACCTTCAATGTGGGAGACCTGAGCTCGATCCCTGGGTTGGGAAGATCCCCTGGAGAAGGGAACAGCTACCCACTCCAGTATTCTGGTCTGGAGAATCCCCATGGACAGAGAAGTCTGACCGGCTACATTCCATGGGGTCCCAAAGAGTTGGACAAAACTGAGCAATTAGGACAGCACAGTCATTTATGAACACAGAAGTTAAATACATGGGTTTGAGTTTCTACTCTTCTAGTTGAAAGGCTAATGGCAAGATTTTAGCATCTTAAGTCTCAAATCCTTCATCCAAAAAAAGAATTTGTAAAAGTAATAATATCTACCATTGAAACTCTTCATGATGTTAAATGATTTAAAACACCAGAAACATAGTGTAACACTGAACAAATAGTAAGAGCTCAATAACTGTGAATTAATATTTCGACATGTACAATACTCATTTGGTTTCTTGTTCCATCACTGCTCCTTGAAGAGAAATAATGCTTTGTTCATCTTTGACCAATGAAGAGTACATAGAAGCGTCAACAGCACAGTTGACTCTAAGTATATTTATTGTACTAACGAGTGAAGGTTAGCAACTTCTTCAGGCTACTTTGGTGTTAGATATCAAAATTCTCCAGCAAAATAAAGCAATAAACATGAAGATATTGCTAGTGATTTGTAATTATATTTAAGTCCTATATTTAATTATCACTTCTCATTTAGTATTGACATGACACTTGAAATAGTTAAACCAATTTTGCTCTATCAAGTCTGACATTTTCAAATATTCATTAAGAATCAAAACTGTTAATAGTAAGATATTGTTATTGAATGAGGGTGGGGTTGGAGCCTGTTGGTTTTCTAATTTTAGACATATGACAGTGATGGAAAACATATATTCACAGATGAGACACACGAAAACAAGGACATAATTGCAAAGGGTACAAAATATATAAAATGTGTTATTAGATAGGAAAAAAGTACATTTATGTAAAGCAAGGTAAGATCCTTTGTATTCTAGAAGAAAAAATAAAATTCTATAGTTTTCAGAATCAACTGTTTCTACAAAATTTCATAACATTAAAATGCGAATTTCATCCTGATTACAGTACATTTATTTTCTTTTAATCCATTAATTAAATCTCATAATGCTCTGCAGGTTTTTCTTTTAGTAATCTATTTTTTAATAAATTTCATAGTACCTTAATGTGACCTATGGTTGACTGAGTCCAGTGAAAGACCACAATAGATAACTGGGGGTTAATTTACTTTGCTGCTACTGTAAACATCTCTGGCATTCTTTCCATTAAGCTATTTTGGTGGCAAGATGAGCATTTCTTCTTCTTCTACTAAGTGGATCTTCAGAGACTAGAGTGTGTCACCCAGGAAAAAAGTTTCTTCTGGAGGTTGTTAAAAGGAAAGGAAAAGAAGAGGAGAGGGAAGGGCAGGGGAGGGGAGAAGAAGGGCAGGAGAGAAAAAGGGGAGGAAGGCAAGTGGACAATTTCAGTGTAAAAGTCAGGTGTCCTCTACTAGTTGGAGCAAGAAACTAAATAGAATAATAATAGTGTTTCTAATCCTTGAATTTAATTTTTTTCAAATTGTTGAGGCTTTAATTAAAAGTAAAAATCATGCAAACACACACACACATACACAATCTCAAATGAGAAACTTTAACTTTAGTTTCTATGATAACTTTAGCTTTAGTTTTAGTTTCTATGATAGCTTTAGCTTTAAACTTTAGCTTTAGTTTCTATGATAGCACATCCCAAGAATGGTGATACATTTGACACTCCATGATAAACAAATGTATCCAGGAATCTCATATGTATCAGTTTGACCCTCCAAAGTCTTCTATCCTCCTGAATCCTGTCTTTTTAAGTGCAATAGTGTCAGTATCAGTTCTCAGACAGCATGTTTAATTTAGTTCTCAGAGACTACCTGTTGTGAACCCATTCCCCCCCTAAGAAGTAAATTCTTCTTTATTGCTTTATCCTTCTGCTACATGAGATGAAAGTAACTCATGTTTCTTGTTAGAGTATAGAAACTACCCAAAGTTCTATGGAAATACCTTTTCAATAAGTGAATTAACTAGTGAATATTTTGGAAGGGGGTAGGGAATAGAATATATCTTCAGCTTAGGAGCTATACATGACAATTGGATTTGCAACTCTCCTTAACAATTATGACACCTCTCAGAAAAGCATTTATTTCATTCATAAAATTGCCCCAATATTTTAATAGTGTGTGCATGTATGGAAGGGAAAGATTGATAACCACCTCTTCTGAGGAAAATATTCAAAATAAATGCCTTTTTTCTGAAATGCCACTACATCCAGATTTATCTATTCAATCCATCTTTATCAAACTTTCATGTCTCCCAAATGAAAATATCTACTTACAAGCTACAAACAAAGAATTTCAGTCACTTGATATCCCTAAGTGAACCAACCATTCTCAATTATTTGCCTTATACCCCCTTTCCCATATCGTTTTTGTTCTTTATAAATTATTTTCTCATACAAGCTAAATGCTACACTATGAGATACAAAAATTGGTGTGATTTTTTTAATTTATTATTATTATTTTTTTTAATTCTATTTCACTCTAATTTTATTTTATTTTTTAACTTTACAATATTGTATTAGTTTTGCCAAATATCAAAATGAATCCGCCACAGGTATACATGTGTTCCCCATCCCGAACCCTCCTCCCTCCTCCCTCCCCATACCATCCCTCTGGGCCGTCCCAGTGCACCAGCCCCAAGCATCCAGCATCATGCATCGAACCTGGACTGGCAACTCATTTCCTACATGATATTTTACATGTTTCATTGCCATTCTCCCAAATCTTCCCACCCTCTCCCTCTCCCACAGAGTCCGTAAGACTGTTCTATACATCAGTGTCTCTTTTGCTGTCTTGTACACCGGGTTATTGTTACTTTACAATATTGTATTGGTTTTGCCATACATTGACATGAATCTGCCACCGGTGTACATGTGTTCCCCATCCTGAACCCCTCTCCCACCTCCCTCCCCATCCCCTTCCTCTGGGTCATCCCAGTGCACCATTAACCGATTGGCGAATCTACCTAAGAATGAAATCTAAGCCCATATTCTTGGGTAAAGGAAAAGGAAAAACAATAAGAAAAGAAACAACCCCATTTAAAAATGGCAAAGGACCAAAGAAGACATACAGCTACAGCTACTGTGCAAGGTATTTTCTGGTATTGCCTCATTGTCTTCTTGGGCAACCGTTGGACCAACAGTCACACTGGCTACCCCAGAGATAGTGAAGAGAAGACTGCTACTATTACCATTATCAAGACTGGAAGAAGAGTGAAGAGGCCATTGTACAGAACACAATAATATTGCTTAAGGCAAGAGTTAGGGGAAGTTTTCCTTATCTGTGGGCTTCCCTGGTGGTTCAGATGGTAAAGAGTCTGTCTGCAATGCGGGAGACCCGGGTTCGATTCCTGGGTCAGGAAGATCCCCTGGAGAAGGGAATGGCAACCCACTCCAGTATTCTTGACTGGAAAATTCCATGGACAGAGGAGCCTGGTTGGCTACAGTCCATGGGGTCACAAAGAGTCGGACACAACTGAGCGACTTCACTTCACTTCCTTAGTTGTAAAGTAGTGTGGACGGAGAAATCTGGTGGGCTACATGGAGCCAGCAAAGAATTGGACAAGACTGAATGACTGAGGACACAGAATAAGTTAAGAGAAAAGCAAGAGACAGGACTTTCCCTAGTTCTCACATCTTCATAAAAGCTTATATACTCACAATCCTACCCCAGTTCTTCTAGTCTTTGGTTCTTGTTTTTTTTTCTTTCTTTCTGTGTATATTCTGCATTACACTGCCATAAAAAAGAGACTAGTGAATATTTAATATCAGAGACTTATTTTTTAAGTAATCTCTAGGGATGTGTCCTGGGCTTAGTACGGGCTCAGCTCCACTCTCCAGACCTTCCACATATGCAGTCCTGCATAATAATTTCTGGATTGACCCTAGTAGTTTTTGTTCCTGTGTTTTAGTTTGGAAATTCCTAAACTATCTACAGAAACAAATCAGATTAAATCATTTCTGGAATAGTGTTACTGCTAAGTGTACTATACTAAATTCAAATGCATATACAAAACCCTCAGTTAATCAGAATATTCACTTAACTGGAAGTGAAGTCCCACTGAAGATAAACAATCTTTTGCAAAATAAGCAAAGTCCACTAGTGCTAAACCATAAGGAATATGCAGTGAAGTCTTCATTACCTTGTCAGCACATGACTGGAAAAAATTTAATGGGTATTTATGAACCACAAAGAAGGAAGCTGATGGTTGCAATTCTTAATCTGAAAGTCCTGCACTTTGTTTCATTCCTCAAAGGACATTTTTAAAACTTCTGGGGGAAAAACTCAAATAGCAAGTGCTCCCCGTGACTTAGCTACCATTTATCACCCATATTTCATAGTAAGTCCTCCATTATGAATGTTCTTTATATTTTATCTTCCCAAATATAGATGTCTTGACCCTTTGGAAAGTATGACTTTTAAAAAATATGATTCATTTGCCAGTATTTTGTATGTAGAAAGCAATTATTAAATACTTGTTGAATTAAATAAAGAAGGAATGAATGCAAGAACCAGCCACTGTGGGGGAAATAAAGCAGTAAAATAATTCTACCTAGTTGTGCCAGTGAGAATGCTAATCGCGAGCAGCATACCTCAGTGCTAAGAGTGTGTACCCTGCACCTTTTTTCTGGGATGAACACTAGTCTATGGCTACTAAGTCCTCTCACAGACCCTTTATCTATCACTGTGCCCCATTCCTCTGCCTAATTAAAGCATTCTTTCTGGAAGGCATGACTAAGTCAAAGATACTTCAACCCAGATGTGTGTGGCATGCAGAAACATTCTAGCTCAAGCAAACTGTGGTCTTTTCATCTGGGTGATGTAAGCACTGGCCTTGGCTGTACTCAGTTTCAACATCAAAACTTGTCCATTTGTGCTATGCTTATTCACCCATTACACTCATTCAGTGTCCCCACATACCCTTCCCAATTAGCTACCCATTTAGTCTATCTCTACTACAGCAAACATGTTCCCCTTTACCATTTACTAGCACTTGGGCTGGACTTTCAAGGGCCTCTAACAGGCTTTGTGATTTATTTATTTTTTCCTCCTCTTGTTCAATTTTACACTTATGACTCATCTCAAAAATGGATGCTGCTGCTGTAGACAAATGCATTGGCAAGAACCTAACTACACAATTGACCATTTAGTCTCAAAACTAAATGAAACAGAATAATGGCTGCAAAATTGATCTGGGCCATGGGGCAGAAGCTATACTTAAACTTCATTCAGCATAGCACCTGCCACAAAGCTGATGTAGCGAAAATTGTATCATGATGATATGCTCTAGTTCTGGGTGCCATTTACTGTCTTTTCCATTATTGTTGATAATAACAGTGCTTTCAAATGGAACAACATTCCTCCTGCTGCAGATAAAGAGGATTTGGGAAAATATCCTATCATCTTATTTGAGAGACCAATAAAGTAATAATTCAATTTTCTCCATTTTTCTGGGAATTTGGCAGATAATATTAATTATTATCTCTAGCCAGGGCACGAATGAAACTAGTAAATAAGAATAAAGTGCATTTGTGAATAAAAATAAAGCTAGTAAATTAAAATAAAGTTTATTTGTCTGTTTTGTAGGAGAATTAGACCTTTCTGACATTTTGAAAGAAAAAGGTTTGGCTCATCTGACACTTCTTATAGGTACTTCAAAGCACCCTAACTCTCTCCTTCAGTACTGACCATTTGGCATAAAGATCCTGAAAGCCAATTTGTCATCAGTTTACTCTTTCATCACCCATAATATCCCACATGCCATCTCTTGATTAGGAAGGTTTCTCTGTCCTCGTATGTTGCTTTGCTCTTCATGAAAGCTCTTTCTCCTATGTGCTAAGAAAAATATCTCAACATTCCCAAAGAAAAGTACACACAGCACCTGAAGAACCATGAGGATGAATCAACAATTTCTCCCACTGAAATTAGAAAGAAGGGAAAGCATAACCACCCAATTGGCAATAGCCACATTTGCCTTCACAAGCTTGAGATGACTGAAAAATAGATCATGGAAAGGACGGTTGCTTGACCACCACATGGTCTGCATTTCCCCCTTCGTCCTTACCTGTAGAATCTGATTTTATTCAAGGAGGTGATATGCCCGGACGAAAGTGTACATTTCCTAGTCTTTCTGCAACTAGTTATGACTAGTGAGGCATAAGTGAAAGTAACTGGGTGGGGATTCTGGCAAATCTCTTTAAAGGAAGCTAATTTCCCAGAGGGTGTTCACCATCGTGAACCACTTCTTTCTGACCTGAACATACACGTGATGGACAGCAGCACTCCAGCAGTTATTCTGGATCATTTTAGAGATGAATAAAAGACACAAAAGATGATGAAGCAGAAGGAAGAACCTGGGTTCCTGATAACTATGGCCCTGATTTGCCAGCCCCAGACCTCCTACCTCTTGCAGGATTGAGGAAAGAAAATCTGTGTCTTTTTAACGTCACAGATTCCTGAGTTTTCCATTTAGGGAATTCTGCTAAGCCTAGTATTAACTAACTGATCAAGTAATCATCAATGGTGATGGAGCTCTATGCTTTTAACATTGCGTTAGGTGCTTCCATTAATACAGCAGACATTCAAAACATTGATACTTGGCCTCTTACTTAAAATGTAAGGAAATAGAACTGATATTGAAAACAATGACATGTCAACACTTCTGTCAGTAATACACATGAATTGACATAGCACTTTATTCTTCTATTAGGATGCCACTTTCCATGTGATTTTTTCCTTCTTGGTAAGACTGGATAACTCTTGAAAGAGAGTGTGTAGTCGTTCAGTCTTGCTTGACTCCTTACGACACTTTGGACTATAGCCCTCCAGGCTCCTTTGTCCATGGGACTCTCTAGGCAAGAATACCGGAGTGGGTTGCTATGCCCTTCTTCAGGGAATGTTCCCAACCCAGGAATCCAACCCACATCTCCTGTGTCTCTTGCATTGCAGGCGGATTCTTTATCCACTGAGCCATCGGGGAAGCTCTAAGGTACAAAGCTGACTCACAGGGGATCTTCTCAACCCAGGGATTGAACCTGGGTCTCCTGTTTGCTGGCAGATTCTTTACCACTGAGCCACCATGAAAGCCCTATCCTGAGTCTAACTCATACGGTGAGTAATCAATAAGAACATTACAACTATGACACATAATAATTATATATGAGTTCTCCCGGCCCTCTGCTTGCCTCTTGCAGCTAGAGATGATTCCAGCTTGGTCTACTCTGTGTCTTTCCAACTTCTTGTTGGCAAGAAGCACCTGTTTAACCACTTAAGTACCTGGACTTGTTTAATTAAACAAGGAGGCCGTTAGACTGAGGCGGCTCTACTGCCATGACAGCGTATATAAGCAATTCAGAATCTAAGCTGGTAAATGCCTCAGGGTTAAGATTTATCAAAAGCTAAGGACAACCAATCACAAAGAGTCAATGAGGCTTTAAACTATAGCCAATCAATACTTTCCTTATTTTGCTTCCACCTTTTCTCTATGAAAGTCTCTCACAAACTCCTGTCCCCACAGCACTTCTAACCACATTCACAGTTTGGCACTGCTCAATTTGAATCAATTTTTGTTCAGATATACTCTTAATTTATTAATATGTTTTACTTATCTTTTAACAGACTTTTGAGACTCAGATTCAGGAAATAATAGGAGAATAGGAGTTCCCTTAGGCAAGGGACACACAGTGGCAAAGGCTGAAGGAATACTTTCTTCTTAATGTTCAACAACATTTTTCCAAGGTTTAAGATCTACTGCTCTCAGTCATCTGGTAAGTGTATTTTAATCTTTTCAGAAATTGCCAGACTATTTTCCAAAGTGGTTATTCCATTTTATAGCACCAGTGGCGATGAATGAGAATTCCAGTTACTTTACATTTTAGACACAGTTGTTACTGTTATTTTGTTTATTTTAGCTATTCTGATGATGTACAATGGTATCTCACTGTGGTTTTAATTTACATTTTTAAATGATTGATGACTAATGATAGTAACTTTTCATGTCTAACTGGCCGTTTGTAGATCTTCATTTATGAAATGGCTGTTCAAATTTTTTCTCATTTTTAATTGGTTCAATTAACTATTACTGAATTATAAGGGTTATTTCTATATTCTGGATGCAAGTGCTTTATTTAAAAATTTCACGTTTGTTTTTTATATATCTTCCATCCCTTTCTGCATTATGTTTATGTTTTATTTTAAATTGTGGATATTAAAGGCTCATTTAAGGTCTTTGTCTTCTAATTCCACACCTCTGTTATTTCTGTATCTATTTATCATGGCTGAATTTTTTCTTGGTTATGAATTACACATTTTTGCTACTTTTGATATCTAAGCAATTTTGGATTAGATGCTGCATAATGAATGCTATGTTGTTGTGCATCTAAATTGCACTGTCTTCCTTTAAAAATGTTGCCTTTTCACTTGTTAGGCAATTAAATTGAAAGGATCAATTTGATCTTTTTTAGGGTTTGCTTCTAGGCTTTGTTGCTGCTGCTGCTGCTAAGTCGCTTCAGTCGTGTCTGACTCTGTGCGACCCCATAGATGGTAGCCCACCAGGCTCCCCCATCCCTGGGATTCTCCAGGCTTTGTTAGGATGGTCTAATTTGGCCATATTTATGAAGTTTGATCTTTCAGGAGTCTCTATTGAATGCCTTAGGAGTCTCTTCATTCTGGATGGTTAAAACTAGAATGTCTTTCTGCCCCATATGAGCTCTTAGGATGGTCTAACTTACAGCTCCTTGGTCATTCTTTGTCCTCCTAGAGTTTCACCCTGTAATACACAATTCAGTTTTCATTTAAAAACTCAGAATCACCCACCCACCCCCCCTTACTCCCATGCAGAGCCCTGGAGTTCCTTCTCTGAGAAGCTGCCCTTCTTCTAGTACTCTGCCACGACTTCTAGCTGTCTCCACTTCCGTCAACTCTGATATCTATTGCCTCAATTTGGTGAAGCCACCAATGCTTCCCTTGAGTTTCCTCTCTCCGGACCACCATCTATTGAACACCTAGAGGCAGAAAGCTGGATCACTCTAGGACTCACTCTGTTTTCTTCTCTTCTCTCAGGGAAACAGTTCTAGTTCGCCTATTGTCTGAGGTTTGAAACCTGTTGCTTTGTGTTTCTTCCAAGTTCCTACTTGTTTTCAGTGGAAGGGAAAGTTTGTTGGTAGTTACTCTACCATGATCGGAAGCATACTTATCCTAGATGAATATGTCTCTGTGTGGATGCGTAATGGGAGGGTCACTGACAAGAGACTAGAGCAGCTGTGGTGTGTGAGGGTAGTGGCTGTAAGAAGACAGAATTTGACACAGCTGATGCTCCTTTCAAATAAAGGACTTTAATAGACTGCCTGTGATACTGGGCATATGAACCGTGACTTTATAAGCAAATATATTGTTTATTATTAATAATAATTATTAATTATTAATATATATTAATAATATATTATATATAAGTATACACACACACTGGCAATATAAATATAAGTATAAAAGTAATGATATAGTGACTACATATGATGGAGGAGACCAGAAATGAGAGAAATGAATGCCCTGGAAAAAATAGAGATGTTTATTTAGAGAAGGTGAGGCTTGAACTGAACCGTGAAAAACTAATAGGATTGAGAAAAAAGTGAGAGAAGGCTTATGAATAAAACTTCTCAAGTCTTCCAGCTTCCTCCAATAGGGAAAAGAATTACATATCCACCCAGTTTTTTTTAGATATCTGTTAAAGTCCTTTGATCAACAGCATAAATAATTATCAATATCATCATTAATCCACATATATGAGATGGAGGTCAGGTAGTATTCCTCCCTAAATACTCAATAGCTATTATGAATAACTCTGTTACTGAGTTGAGTCAAACACAACCTACAAAGGCAGTGAGTGTCACATGTTTCAAACAAAACCTTTATCCAGTTAAACTTTCCTGACCAGCCCAAGGGTGATATTCAGAGATATCATTTTATACCTAGATCTGCTATTTTAATAAGACACCAACAGGTTTAGCAGATGTTTCAATGAACAAGTAAATATGTTCCAGGCAATAAATCTGCAAATAGGCATCCAACTAAAAAATGTGCTTCATTCTTTCCAATGTAATCACAAGTAATAATTTATGACTAGTTACAGACATACACAAATATTCATGATTACTATATTAGAAGTAGAATTACCATGCAGTATGATTTGCAAAGACCCTACACATCTCACACATTATTTTATAACTGAGAGAATATTTCAGCACTGAATATTCTTTATTTCGCATATCAGATGGTTATGTGACTTGGGAAAAAAATCACCACTGATTCTGGCCACATCTGGGTTACAAATTGAATATATCAGCTTGAGAATATTGTTCAGTACCTCTCTATACCTGATTTTCTCCATTTCTAAATTGAACAATTATCTAAACTGCCAAACAGCTCGATGGAAAAAAGAAAGGACAGAAAGTTGTTCTGACAAAGCAAATATTCTATGCACACTAAAAAATAATAATATAATATGGAATTATTGCTGCACAAATTGCCCCCTTGGATGTTAGAATGAAAAATTAAGGCTGAAGACAGAAGCAAATGTGGCTTTAAATTATTTCAATGCTTAAGGTAAGTAGGAGTCATCAATCATTCTCACTTTTCCCCTTTCCTCCAACATAATAAAAGCTAATGGCTTATAAGATAGCAATAAAAGTATACAGAGAAACTGTACTTAGTGAGATAATTCAGTCTAATATTAAAGATTAGGATTATAAAAACACACAACTAAAGAAAGATATTTATTGCTAAATAAAAAAAGAGCCTTTTCTTGGACACAGAAAAATTTTGCACAAATGTTTTTCACATTTTTAGTTCACCAAAAAACTACTATCTGGCTTTAATTCTTTATAGCAGTTAAGACAATTCATCTAATGATTATTTGCCTAATAATTATATGGTAACACAATAACTAGGTATAAATAGACAAGTTGACGTATTATGTAATACTTTCAGTTATTTTGAGCAATATCACCATTGTTTCTCCAACACAATGGTGGTATATAGTAGGTGCTCAATAAGCAGTGAATGAATAAATAAATGCACAGTAGCGGGAATTTCTTATAAGACTAGTTATAGAAAAATAATCAAATCTGAGAAATTTATAGCCCACACTGACAAAGCATATAACTTAGTAAAACAAAACGTTATGTTCAGGTACTCCAACATAATCACTGTTTTAACCTTATAGAGTAATTTTCCAGTAATTTCCCCAACTACCAAAAACCAAAAGAGAAAAGTATATCTTTCTTTTGCAGGGCTCATTTTAATCCACAAAATGAGACAATTTATAAAATGAGACCAAGGGTTCCAATATTATTTTTTGTGGTCCTATAGGTAGATACGGAGAAGGCAATGGCACCCCACTCCAGTACTCTTGCCTGGAAAATCTCATGGACAGAGGAGCCTGGTAGGCTGCAGTCCATGGGGTCAAGAAGAGTCGGACATGACTGAGCGACTTCACTTTCACTTTTTACTTTCCTGCATTGGAAAAGGAAATGGCAACCACTCCAGTGTTCTTGCCTGGAGAATCCCAGGGACTGGGGAGCCTGGTGGGCTGCCATCTATGGGGTCGCACAGAGTTGGACACAACTGAAGCGATGCAGCAGCAGCAGCAGCAGCATAGGTAGATAACTGTGTTCAGCATCCTGCATTTCACACACTAGCAGTGTTGAGTAGAGTTCATATGTGAAGAGACCTTCTTCTTCTTCACTGCACTTTTATAACTCCCAGCCCAGAGAACTGTTCTTCTAAGGTACAGCCAATCTGCTTAAGTATTCAGCTTCACAGCTGCCCTAAAAAAAAAATGCCCCAAAACAATACCTTAAAACAATAAGTATAAATAATGTTTAACTTTTATTGGCAAGGTGTGTTCTCAGGTCATATTGAAAATGTTTTCTTTGGTGCCAAGTGGAACCATGAACCAGCACTGGGCTCTTCTAATTAAGGACTGGTGTCTGTCTGAAGAGAGGTTGGAGCAGTTACCCAGGCACTTAGCTATGTGTACTCTCATCTTTCATTACCACAAACCAGCCACTTCTCTTTGTGTTGGAGTCTCCATGGTGGCAAGATAGAATCAATAATAATGAGTTCAGCATAAGAATTATTCACAATTAAGAAAAATAGCCTACCGAGTACCCTGAGCTCCTGGGAAACTGTGTAAACACAGTTCACCATTTGTATTCTGATGCCTTGTCCTTGTTGGAATCTTGTGATTCCCAGTGCCATGTTCTTGTGCGTTCTTTCCACTCGAGTTGCTCCTGTTTGATGTGTGGACATGCTGGTCCAAGGTTCCATAATTTCCAGCCACACTTTTTTTTTTTTTGGTTTAATAGAAAATTTTCCTAAGCCTATAATCATGCATTTTTTTTTTCTTTTTAAAAAAGGCTATCGGGTGCCATTTCAATAGTTAGTTTGAAAGTGAGAAGACAAGTCCCAGATATCATGTTCAGTAAGCATTACCATCAAAGTAAGGATGGCAGACTCTGTTCTGGGGACATGATTCTCCAAATGTAGCCTATGGGCAAGATCGTCTACATCAGAAATACTTAAGTGGCTCAGTTAGAATAAAGTAGTTACCACCCTAGGCCTCACTAAACAGAAATGTCTAGTTTGAGACATTTTTAATAATCATCTCAGCCTCAGTTATCCATGATAAAGTTTTCGAGCACAGCTCCAATATCAGCAATTGATGACCTTCTGGTTTCAAGGGCTTCAAAGAAGAGATTCAAGCTTTGTCACTCTAGTACAACTTTGAATAAGACATCCTTAGTGGGACCAGCTCTGCCCTAACAACACTGTCTTCAGAATATTAGGTAGAGCCATGGCAAGGGTTTTTATTAAATCCCTGCTCTAAAGACCATCTGCTTTTTAACTTTTAACCTTCAAGTAAAGAAATTCCAAAAATGTCTTTTTCTTCTGTCTGTGAAAGAAGAAAATACCTTTAAGATACTCTTCAGTCTACCCAAGATACATAATAAGAAGAGTAGAATGTTGGAACGTTTTGGGTTTATCTGACACCTTCTTGTTATGCTTCTTGTAGTCAGCACCTGGAGAAAGCATCATTCCCTCCAAAGAAATCCCAGGGCTGATCTCCTTCAGAATGGACTGGTTGGATCTCCTTGCAGTCCAAGGGACTGTCAAGAGTCTTCTCCAACACCACAGTTCAAAAGCATCAATTCTTCAGCGCTCAGCCTTCTTCACAGTCCAACTCTCACATCCATACATGACCACAGGAAAAACCATAGCCTTGACTAGACAGACCTTTGTTGGCAAAGTAATGTCTCTGCTTTTGAATATGCTATCTAGGTTGGTCATAAGTTTCCTTCCAAGGAGTAAGCATCTTTTAATTTCATGGCTGCAGTCACCATCTGCAGTGATTTTGGAGCCCAAAAAAATAAAGTCTGACACTATTTCCACTGTTTCCTCATCTATTTCCCATGAAGTGATGGGACCGGATGCCATGATCTTTGTTTTCTGAATGTTGAGCTTTAAGCCAACTTTTTCACTCTCCACTTTCACTTTCATCAAGAGGCTTTTTAGTTCCTCTTCACACCAATATCAATTTCCTGATTTTGAGAATGGACTAGACTTATGTAAGATGTTACTATGCGGCAGGTAGCTGGGTGAAGAGCACATGAGACCTCTTTGTATTATTTTTTTGTAACTACTTGTGAGTCTATAACTAGCTTAAAATAAAAAGTTAATGGAAAGGTTGAGAGTTCATCCCATTGTTTATTCTTCAAATATACTGATTGCTCATACTTTACCCACACAAATTATCTGTGCAAAGTATAATTCATTTGATTTGAAAAATTCAATAAAGATCCGGATCAGCTTCACTAATCACTCATCACCCTTTAAAACTCAAGCTAAATTCTACAGAACATAAGTAACCCCAAAGTGAAATTCAAGCAGGTATTTTAGTGGACTTCTAAACACAGATTTCTCAGACTTTGAACTGTCAAGGGATTTATTGTCCAGACCTCAGTCATTTGGTCACTTGAGGGAGTTGCCTCTCTTTTAACCCTTCTCTGTGCATACTTGCTCTTTCTTCTCTATGTCTTCTTATCTCCTCTCACCTCTTTACTTGCTAAAAATAATCTAATTCTTCTTGGAAATTCCTGGATTTTTCTCCAAAATTTTGGATCTTGGACAGCCTTTATTGAGCATCATGGATGGCCTCAAGAATGTGAGATGTAATTTCTTGTAAATTTGTCCTGTGCTTAAGAGAGCTTGAGAACATGCTTGCCCTGTTCCCTCTTATGAAATAGCGATTTGCATTTAATTACTTAATCACTACTTATGGGCACTTCAGGAACCCCAGTTTTGCTCAGCCTACTAATGCCAAAGAACCCTGAACAAAACCAGAGTTGGTAACACAGGTGTCTGCGGGGGCAGAGAGCAGGCAAGGGGTGTGAATGTGTGTTAAAAAAGAATTAGACATGACTGGGAAAGAGAAGAGACTGTATATTAAGAAAATAAAATCTCTCTTGGCCTCAGATTCTTCATCTATAAAATGAGAGTTTAGACTGGAAAGCCAAAGACAACAATATTCTGTTATTTGAACCACTCTAATAAATTAAGCAAATAATCCGAAAAGCAGAGAAAAATCACTTCTCTGCCTGCAGCTCATTTTGTAGATCAAAAATAAACATTTTCTTGTATTTTATCTTGGAGAATTCAAATATAAGGGGCAAGGAAGGATTTTAGAAGTAACTTTCTCCCTGGTTCTATTCATAATTTAACTGTAGTCATCAGATCATGTGTGATTCTATTCCTGTTCACAATCTCCAATCTGTTTCCTAGAGCTTGTTCTGAGTGAGAATTGGAATAAAGAGAAATGGTCTGCTGCTCTTGGCCCTTCCTTGTGAACAACCCACACTGGGATTTGAAGAGAAAAAAAAAAAAAAAAATATATATATATATAAACATACTGCTGGCTCCAGAACTGCCTTGTCCATTGAACTGGGGAATAATGTTTTCCTATCTCAATCTGCCTTTGCCCTGCAGGATTTATAGCCTGTGGAGGCCTCTGGATCACCACAGCTCATATAAACAGGAAATACAATTCCAAGCAGAGAAAAAAAGGAAGAGAAAGCTGGAGCAAAGAAAGCACTATAGGTACAATGCACAATGAAAAATTAGCATATTGCTAAATTTCCTTCCCCCAAGATTACACCATTCTGGATTTCCAAAGAGCTCAAGATTGTATATAGTTGATACAAATCAAGCGCCTCGGAGTCTCAGATGGGAAGTTCATTAGTCCAAAGTTAAACGTGGTGGGGTTGCCCTGCTACAGACACTGGGAACAAAATTTCAATCTGCCTGGGTCACATCCTCCCATGATAGGTAGGCCCTGTAAATACTGAAGTGCTAGGGAAATGGAAAGTCTCATCTGACACAAGCCAAAGTGCATTTAGGAAGTGAGAAATGGAACCGATTTAACAAATGGCAACCCACTCCAGTGTTCTTGCCTGGAGAATCCCAGGGACAGAGGGGCCTGGTGGGCTGCTGTCCATGGGGTCGCACAGAGTCAGACATGACTGAAGCGACTTAGCATGCAACAGTACAGTAAATTGTGATATTGCTAGAGTTTACACAATAATTGTGCAGAAAGTCAGGCTTAAGTTTCCATAGAGAACAATGTTTAAATAATAAAAACATGTGGTTAAGTATACCACTCTATATGTACTGTTTTATCTTTCTATATATAAAATAATTAATATTATTAATATTATCGATTGATAATTAATAATTAATATACATAATTAAAATTTTAATTTACTTAATACCTTAAGTATTCTCAAACTTCAATGTGTCTGCTGTTGTAAATAGATACATCAGGGGGTCATTCATCATACAAGTAAAAGTGTACCTGTGGCAAAAGCTACCCATATGTGGCTTTCCACCCTCTAGGTCTTCCTGTGTACATTTATGAATAGTAGCAGCGACACATTATTCAAATTGCAGGATTTTTTTTCTCTGTTTTTGATAAGATTTAAGCTGGTCTCTGGAATCTATTTACACAGTAGAAAATGCTATCTGTGAAAACTCTGATAAGTGGGTATAGGTGTGGCATAGAGATAATAAATAAGAGAGAAATGATTCCTAATTGAGGTGCCACAGTTTTGTAGTGGACAGAGAAGCATGCAGAATCTAAAGACAGGAGCTTAAAGGTGCTATGGGGTCTGACATGTTGGGGAAAGTTTAGCTGGGAAGAGTGATCTGAGCCACAGAGTAGGTTGGACAGAGGAGTATCTTATACCAGACCACGAAGTAAAGAGCAGAGGGCACCCTAAGGGAAATAGCAAGTACTTGATACTGCTATGCTTCAGTAATGATGCTACAGAGGGGCTAATGGTCACATCAACATGGGCCTTGTGTGCCCTAATAAGAATTTTGAACTTGATCCTGAAAGGTTTAGGAGACATGGAAGGATTTTAAGCAAGGAGGGCTAATGTGTTCAGACATTCCTTTTAGAAAAATCATTCTGCCAATTATATGATGAACGAACGTAAGCGCCAGTGAGACCAGTTAGGAAGCTGTTGCAAGAAAATGATGAGAGCTTGAACTAAGATAATGACAGGAGAAATGGAAGGAAGAGCATGAAGCTGGCCAATAATGAGGAAGAAGAATCAAGAGAACTTGGAGATGGACTAGACACAATGAGAGGAAAAGGAGGGACTCGGGTGGTCCTAGGCTTAGTGAGCAGATGGACAGTGACATCAATCACAAATATGAATATGAGAGGGATTTAGAATGTGATGAGTTAGTTTAAGATATATTTGATTGGAGTGGCACAAGTGGTAACAAACGCACCTGTCAGTGCTGGAGATGTAAGAGATAGAAGTTCAATCCCTGGGTCGGGAATACTCCCTGGAGGAGGGCACAGCATTCCACTCCAGTATACTTGTCTGGGAAATCCCATGGACAGATGAGCCTGGAAGGCTACAGTCCATAGGGTCAAAAAGCATCGGACACAACTGAAGTGATGTAGCACACACTCATGCTTCTTCTTTCCATCCGTGGGATCAGGCAAAAATGAATAATTTGTAGTAATCAGAGATTCCAAGAAAGAAATCTTAATTAGAGATACAGCTCTGGAATCATCACAAGGTCCATGATTAAAGCTACAAGTGTAGCTGAGGTCACCAAAGGAGAGGATATAGTGTGAAGGAGGAGAGGATATAGTGTGAAGGAGGAGAGGATATAGTGTGAAGGAGGAGAGGATATAGTGTGAAGGAGGAGAGGAGACAGTGTGAAGGAGGAGAGGATATAGTGTGAAGGAGGAGAAGAAAGAGATTTTAACTCTGGGAAGTATAATCCTTTGAAGAGTGGATAAATGAAGGAGGTATCTATAAAGGCATCTGAGAAGAAGCATCAAGACACAGGAACAAAGTGTCATACAATCCAAGGCAGGATAGAACTGAAAAGGAAGGAATAATCAATAGGGAAGGCAACACTGTAGAAGAGTTTCCCAGTAAATTTGACAACTTTGGTTGTAAAAATGAATCTAAGTTCATTTGGAAAAAGTAATTTCAAAAAATAACAAAGAGAGGGAGTTCAGGTTGAAACTATAGAGAAACTTATATACTGAGAGTAACGACCTTTAGAAATGAAATAACTGAAGATCTGAAAGAGAGAAAGGACCATTTCAGAGAGTTCACAGAATGAATGTGTACTTGGCAGTGTTAGGGAGGACAGTCAACAAAGGGATTCAGAACACAGCTGAAGAGACTGGCCCTGAACAAATAAATGAATGAATCCCTCTATCACTGAGTTGGGAGAAGGCAATGGCACCCCACTCCAGTACTGTTGCCCGGAAAATCCCATGGATGGAGGAGCCTGGTAGGCTGCAGTCCATGGGGTCGCTAAGAGTCAGACACGACTGAGTGACTTCACTTTCACTTTCCACTTTCATGCATTGGAGAAGGAAATGGCAACCCACTCCAGTGTTCTTGCCTGGAGAATCCCATGGACAGAGAAGCCTGTTAGGCTGCAGTCCATGGGGTCGCACAGAGTCAGACACGACTGAAGCGACTTGGCAGGCAGCAGCATCACTGAGTTAGTGATGAAGAAGAGAGTTACAGAAGTTTGAGATGTATGTCTTTAGGGTGGCTTCTATTTTCTACATGAAAAAAAGGCAATGTTATCTGTTGATAGTGAGTGGGGAGGCATAAAAGGAGATTAGTATGAAGGTTTCATTCATTCAACAAACATTCATTCAATATCAATGTGCCAGGCAGAACCAGATACTAACTCCCATGAACATCATTATGAGAGGGACTAAAAAAAACTTGTCCCAAACCAGGTACTTTTTAGAGTCATATAAAGTACAACTAAAAAATTTGCCAGGACAGTAAGTACACACTGAGACATGAAGATGTGATACACACACATACATGCACGCTCGTGCACACACACAATGGAATAATACACAGCCATAAAAAAGAATGATATATTGCCATTGACAGCAACATAGATGGGCTTGGAGGGCATTATGCCAAGTGAAATAAGTCAGACAGAGAAAGATAAATACTATATGATATTGCTTATATGTGGAATCTAAAAAAATACAATAAACTACAGAATTTAACATAAAATATGCAGACTCACAGATACAGAGAACAAACTCGTGGTTACCTGTGTGGGGGAGGGGCATTCGAGGAGTAAGGGAGTGAAAGGTACCAACTGTTGGGTGTAAGATAAGCTCAAGGATGTCCTGTACAGCACAGGGAATATAGCCAGTATTTTGTAATAACTGTAAATGGAAAGCAAACTTTAAAAATTGTATAAAATTAAAAAAAAAGAATAAAATAAAATAAGAAGGTTAAAATTATCCTCATCCTTTAAGGAAAATGTTATATTACTCTAGCCATTTTCTACAAGAAAACAGCTTTGTATATGAGTTTGTTCAGTTCCAGAGGTATTTGGAGTGGCCACAGAGATCTGCTGACTTTTGACAAAGGATTATAGAGCTATTAGTCATGATGGCTAGGAACTTTACAGCCAGTCAGTCAAACAACTGGTTAGCCCATTATGTTCCTGGTCAAACTGCCCAGAATGATGGAAATGAGGGAGAGAGATTGAATTTAGACAGCAATTCTGTTACCTTCCCCGCACCACTGAAATTTATTTCACTTGATTAACTCCTATTCAATGTGGAAACAAGTCCCATGCATTTGAAATGCACACTAAAAAAATACCATGTATACCCTGTGGACCAAATATAAATTGAAATCATTTGTGTTGGATTCGGGTTCCATGTGAGCTGTCAGAGAATGATAGTTATGGCCATTTTATTTATTTATTTATTTATTTTAATTTATTCCTTTATTTCTCATGTGTTCCCCATCCTGAACCCTCCTCCCTCCTCCCTCCCCATACCATCCCTCTGGGTCGTCCCAGTGCACCAGCCCCAAGCATCCAGCATCGTGCATTGAACCTGGACTGGCATCTCGTTTCATACATGACATTTCACATGTTTCAATGCCATTCTCCCAAATCTTCCCACCCTCTCCCTCTCCCACAGAGTCCATAAGCCTGTTCTATACATCAGTGTCTCTTTTGCTGTCTCGTATACAGGGTTATCGTTACCATCTTTCTAAATTCCATATATATGCGTTAGTATACTGTATTGGTGTTTATCCTTCTGGCTTACTTCACTCTGTATAAAGTTATGGCCATTTTAGTAAATCAATTTTTTTTTTAAAGTTCTTAAAAGGAGATTGATCCTTTTTTAAAAAACAGTATATAGTAGTAAACTCATGTCTACATCTCAGAAGGCCCTTTGGTCTCAGGCCTGGCTACTCACTGAATATGTCAGAGAAAATTGCAGGTTACAATTCCAAGCAGACGAAAGTGAGGAAACAAAAGTAAATATCTGATAGAAATACAGACTGACAATTTCTCATCCTAAAGTGGAAGCCCCAAGACCACCCACATTGCAGGGTTTTTCCAACTCTGAAAGAAGGGCCCACCCTGAATCTGAGCATTTATGTTAAGTACCTAAAAATAACATGTGGGGGCTGAGTTATTTAAGCTTGTTACTCTGATAATTTCTTTTTCCAGATCATTATTAAGCAAGGCGACCTTTAGAAGGAGATGTTTCGAGAGATTCTGTGAATGCTTTGGCTGTTTCTGACCATAACTTTAATCTCCCCTCTCCTAGCAAGGTTGCAATGGTTCAGGGGCAGAAACCCTCTTCCTTACTCCAGCTGCAACTCCCAGAGAGGTTCTGAAGGTGAGTCAGGTGTTAGGCCCCAGGGGTGAAATAAAAACCTCAGAGAAAGACTGGAGCTGAGGCACAGCGTGGGGCATTGTATAACAAAGCAAATTACACAGGAGCCGCCTAGAGAGATTCCTAAGAGACCAGTCCTGCTCACAGGTTTTCTTTATCTACCCCCAGCCCTCCTCCTCTTTTGTACATCAGTTCACTTTGGCATCCCATCAAAACCTGGGAAACTTTCAGATGAGACATTAGTTCAGGGGTCTTCCCAGGTTGCTCAGTGGTAAAGAACCCGCCTGCCAATGCAGGAGATGTGGGTTACATCCCAAGGTTGGGAAGATCTACTGAGGAGGAAATGGCAACCCACTTCAGTATTCTTGCCTGGAGAATCCCATGGACAGAGGAGCCTCGAGGGCTAGAGTTCATGGGGTCACAAAGGGTCGCACACAACTGAAGCCGCTAAAGTACAATAATAGATGCAATTCAAATTCCATCAGTTTGGTGTTGCCTCCCTTCATACAGTTTGAAATCAAAATTAAAGACCACAAAGACTATTCTAATTCTCTGTATACAGTTGAAAGTATAGCATATTTTAGGCCAATATTTATATAATATAAACTAAACCTCCACAGAATGCATCAAGGCAGATACAGGAAGATGTGCTATCTTTTAAAAAAAAGTAGTGGTTCCTACATATGCAACATGGGTGCATTGGTTTTTTTATCCTCCACTCTTCTGTGAGGGAAATTCTATTTAATCCATTCAGTTCAGTTCAGTTCAGTCATTCAGTCATGTCTGACTCTTTGGAACCCATGGACTGCAGCAACCAAGCCTCCCTGTTCATCACCAACTCCCAGAGTCTACTCAAACACATGTCCATTGATTTGGTGACACCACCCAACCATCTCATCCTCTGTTGTCCCCTTCTCCTCCCATCGTCCATCTTTCCCAGCATCAAGGTCTTTTCCAATGAGTCAGCTCTTCACATCAGGTGGCCAAAACATTGGAGTTTCAGCTTCAGAATCAGTCCTTCCAGTGAAAATTCAGGACTGATTTCCTTTAGGATGGACTAGTTGGATCTCCTTGCAGTCCAAGGAACTCTCAAGAGCCTTCTCCAACACCACAATTTAAAAGCATCCATTCTTCGGTGCTCAGCTTTCTTTATAGTCCAACTCTCAAATCCATACATGACCACAGGAAGAACCATAGCTTTGACTAGACGGACATTTGTTGGCAAAGTAATGTCCCTGCTTTTTAATAAGCTACCTAGATTGGTCATAACTTTCCTTCCAAGGAGCAGCATATATTAATTCATGGCTACAGTCACCATTTTAAGTTATTTTGGAGCCCCGAAAAATAAAGTCTCACTGTTTCCACTGTATCCCCATCTATTCCCATGAAGTGATGGGACCAGATGCCATGATCTTAGTTTTCTGAATGTTGAGCTTTAAGCCAAATTTTTCACTCACCTCTTTCACATTCATCAAGAGGCTCTTTAGTTCTCCTTAGCTTTCTGCCATAAGAATGGTGTCATCTGAATATCTAAGGTTATTGATATTTCTCCCAGCAATCATGATTCCAGCTTGTGCTTCCTCCAGCCCAGTGTTTCTCATGATGTACTCTGCATAGAAGTTAAATAAGCACGGTGACAACATACAGCCTTGACGTACTCCTTTTCCTATTTGGAAACAGTCTGTTGTTCCATGTCCAGTTCTAACTGTTGCTTCCTGACCTGCATATAGGTTTCTCAAGAGGCAGGTCAGGTGGTCTGGTATTCCCATCTCTTTCAGAATTTTCCACAGTTTATTGTGATCCACACAGTCAAAGGCTTCGGCATAGTCAATAAAGCAGAAATACATGTTTTTCTGGAACTCTCTTGCTTTTTCCATGATCCAGCAGATGTTGGCAATTTGATCTCTGGTTCCTCTGCCTTTTCTAAAACCAGCTTGAACATCTGGAAGTTCATGGTTCACGTACTGTTGAAGCCTGGCTTGGAGAATTTTGAGCATTACTTTGCTAGCATGTGCAATAAGTGCAATTGTACAGTAATTCAAGCATTCTTTGGTATTGCCTTTCTTTGGGATTGGAATGAAAACTGACCTATTCCAGTCCTGTGGCCACTGACAAGTTTTCCAAATTTGCTGACATATTGAGTGCAGCACTTTCTCAGAATCAACTGTTAGTATTTGAAATAGCTCAACTGGAATTCCATCACCTCCACTAGCTTTGTTTGTAGTGATGCTTCCTAAGGCCAACTTGTCTCATTCCAGAATGTCTGGCTCTAGATGAGTGATCACACCATCATGATTATCTGGGTCATGATGATCTTTTTTGTATAGTTCTTCTGTGTATTCTTGCCACCTCTTCTTAATATCTTCTGCTTCTGTTAGGTCCATTCCATTTCTGTCCTTTATTGTGCCCATCTTTGCATGAAATGTTCCCTTGGTATCTCTCATTTTCTTGAAAAGATCTCTAGTCTGTCCCATTCTATTGTTTCCCTCTATTTCTTTCCATTGATCACTTATTTAATCCATTACCAGATAAGAAAAACCAAAAACACATATGAAAAAAATAAGTTAAGCAATTTATTAAAGACATTAGCACTAAAGAGCCTCTTGATGAAAATGAAAGAAGAGAGTGAAAAAATTGGTTTAAAACTCAACATTCAGAAAACTAAGATCATGGCATCTGGTCTCATCACTTCATGTCAAATAGATGAGGAAACAATGAAAACAGTGACAGACTTTATATTTGGGGCTCCAAAATTACTGCAGATGGTGACTGCTGCCATTAAATTAAAAGACGCCTACTCCTTGGAAGAAAAGCTATGACCAACCTAGACAGCATATTAAAAAGCAGAGACATTACTTTACCGACAAAGGTCCATCTAGTCAAAGCTACGGCTTTTCCAGTAGTCATGTATGGATGTGAGAGTTGGACTATAAAGAAAGCTGAGCACTGAAAAATTGATGCTTTTGAATTGTGGTGTTGCAGAAGACTCTTGAGAGTCCCTTGGAGTACAAGAAAATCCAACCAGTCCATCCTAAAGGAAATCAGTCGTTTGTATTCATTGGACCGACTGAAGCTGAAGCTGAAGCTGAAACTCCAATGCTTTGGCCACCTGATGTGAAGAACTGACTCATTGGAAAAGACCTTGATGCTGGGAAAGATTGAAGGCAGGAGGAGAAGGGGATGAAAGAGGATGAGATGGTTGGATGGCATCACTGATGTGATGAACATGAGTTTGAGTACACTCTGGGAGTTGGTGATGGACAGGAAAGCCTGGTGTGCTGCAGTCCATGGGGTCACAAAGAGTCAGACACAACTGAGCGACTGAACTGAACTGAACAGATTTGTGGCAAAGCTACAATTTAAACCATGTACTTTTTTCTTCAAAACCTTAAGCCTTCTAAATTTATTAATGAAATTTCCAAAGGGGATCAATACAAACTTTTAATCCTATAGCATGTGTAGGACAGATTACTTACATAGAGGAACCCATTGAATATCTTTCTACCTTATTTACACATTTCCAAAGATGGTCTAATCAACATATGGTTAGTTTTAAGGACCCAAAGCTTTTGCCATGACATTTACTAGCAAGAAATTTTCTTCAACACTTTGCACTTATGGTTTATGGGTATGTTAATGTCCTCCATTCTAGGAGTACTTTTCAAAGAAACAGAACAGATTTCAACTGTTTCTACATGTGCAAAGGATGCATGGGACATTTAAAAAGACAAAATAATACAATGTTTTTTACAGATAGTCAATAATAATGTGACAAAGCACTGGTTTATTCTCCCATGGTTTTGCAAGTCATTTACTGAGCCTGTTCAGAAAAATGTGTAAATTACTAGAATTTAAGAAGGAAAAATTCTGTATATACAAATAATCTCAGTAGGTATTTACCAAGGATATAATGGAAAGACACTAGGCAATTAATCAGAAAAACTCTCCTAATGTAGATCTTTTTGACGTCATTGATCAAAGGAATAACTTTCCCTGAACTAAATCAATCTAAAATCATTAGTCCATGTGACCTCAATAATTTTCTCACCTTTTTTCCCACTTACAGACCCCATTCTTCTCCTCCAGTGCCACCAGACTCTATCCTAGGAGTCCCATAAAACTCCATATGAGAATCAAACATGAGTTTCAAAATTTTATAGTACAAAAATCCGGCTATTCAGAATTATTATGTTATAGACTACAGCTATCCCAGTAAGAGCATCAGGAGAATGCTCAATCAAAATCTTGGCTTTTCTTAAGCCCCAAGTGTTGAAATAAACAGAATGTTGAAACAGCACTGCTGTTCACCTCTCTACATGTATATCATCATTCTTAGTATTCTCATCTATCTCTCACTAACTGCTATCCCACACTGGAGATTTCTGCCTATCTTTTACTTTCATCTTAAAGAGGGGGAAATTTGATTGTATATTTCCAATAGGGTGATATCTCAAATGACTAGCCAAAGTCCGGGATTAAGAAATGTGGATTTCACATTCCAGTCCTCTCAGCACATTAACGAGAAATCACATGAAATGCTGGGACTCTCTTGACACTAGTGATGATCTTTGCATTCATACAGCACTTGTAAGTTTGTCACGGATACTACAGAAGTCCTACAGAGCATGTGGTGGAAAACGACATGGGACAGTATCAAACATTTAGGGGATTTTTGATAGTTCAGATTATAGCACTGGTGGATCGAGAATCACTTAGATTGATCAGAGCAAATAGTCATGTCAAAAACACAGTTTCATTCATCACAGCCATACGCTGTGTTGACTCTCCATTAACGGTTTGTGCTTACAAAGTTCATATACTCAGGCATTTTCCATTTATAATGTGCAAGATATTGAAGGCTGTAAACACTCAAGAGGGAGAAATTCTAGGTGGTCTTGGTAAAGGGGGAGAGGACATAATTAATTAGGAATGACATTATCAAGGGGAAGAAAGGCAGACAATCAGTGAACAGCAAACAACTTTTCTAACAACACCAAAAGCTAACATAATAGTATCCAAAGAAAGGTGAAGGAAACCAATGACAAAAATGATTTCATGAGGCCAAAGGAAGCATTTTAATTCCTCAAACATCAGTAGTGCAATTTTCAGCTGAAAGCAAGAGCATTGTGAAATAAATAATAGCATGTTTACTTTACTGAGAACGTGAAAGAAACAGAACAAGCAAAAGGAAGCATGTATATTTGAGATCATGACTTTCACAGCAAGCTTGGTAACCCCAGCTAATGTGACAACCCATAAGGGAACCAGAGCAAGGGCCTGCAAGAATCTCAAATTTTCTCCTGCCCATTATCTGGCTTGGGATAGTGAACACCTCAGCCAAACAAGACCGGGAAACCAGAGATCTTTTTCTAGAACTAAACTTTGGATGCAGAAATCATGAATCATTCCTAAATTGGCAGCAGAAGTGTGAAGAATTTGGAAAAGCACAAGAAGAGCCCAGCAGCCAGCACTGATGCCTCAAAGGAGGGGGTCAGAGAGGGCTGAAGGACAGCCAGACACCAGCCAGAATCCGGAGGGGAGGAGGGCCAGCCAGAGCTGCTCTGGAAGAAAAGTGCAAAGCAAGGCACGATGAGAAAGAGTTCTTCCAAAGAGGCCAGCAGCAGACAGCTTGCCCTTATTTAAAATAAAAAGTTTTTTATTCTATCAAACTGGTAGGTCTCTGAGATTAGGCTTATGTTTCCTTCCCTGTCCCCCAACCTACATCTTACCCAGGTAAAGCTTGTTCGGTGCTGGAAGAAAAGATCATAGAATTATAGTTGCTGACCTTATTTCTTAAGGCTTTTGGATGTGCATAATTAAAACTCAGCAAATGAGGAAGAGGAGGGAGGAACTGGGAGATGGGGATTGGGAGAATATAAGGAAGAACACTGAATAAAAGAAAGAGATGGTGGGGATCCTGTAGAAACTGTAGAGAGAAGAGGCAGATGAGAGTAAACGTCAAGGGTATCAGAGGAAGGGGTCAGTATGATCTGCTGAGCTTGAGGAACTTTGGACATTTCCAGACACAAAACATATGGATAAAGAAATAAACAATACCAATTCCTATGGCTAAAATGAAAAAGAATTCTTTACTTCCTGTGAAAAATGGGAGTCTGCTCAAAACACTGGGGATGATTATATTTGGTTTGCTTTGCAAATGCTCTACTATAAAATGTTGATACGAAATAATCTTGAAGTTTTAATTTGCAGAAGAATTCCCTCTATTTTAATTTTAGAATTCTAAATTCTTAGAGTTGGGGTCATGGAAGTCACCTGGGCCAGCTTTTATCAGATTCATAGAAACCATCTCTCTCTATGAGCCAACACCTCCCTGTTAGGCAATGTGGTCCACACTCATGTATTTCCAATGGTGTGATCTCTCAAATGATTAGCCAAGGTCTTGGATTGAGAAATGTGGATTTCACATCCCAGCTCTCTCAGCATGTTAATGAGCAATGACATGAAATCCTGGGACTCTTTTGACATTGATGGTGATCTTTGCATTTATATAGCTCTTTGAAGTTTGCCAAAGCCATTTTCATCAATGTTCTCCTCTGGTTCTCACTATAGACACAAGAGGGATTATATTTCTTACTTTTCAGGTTCAAATACTACTGGGACTCAGAGAATTTTGAGACTTACCTAAGTCACAATTAATAAGGTCCTCTAATACTAATTTACTTCTGCAGATATACAAAATACTTATTAATTTTATTTCAGGTCATTATAAATTTCCAATAAAATGGATAATTAAGAGTATACTCAATTTTAGCATGGGTAATTAATTTGATCAAATATATTTTGCTTCTCTCAGTTTGTGTATGCAGGTATCTGAAAATCTGTGAATCTATTATATCTTTTTACTTCACAAAAATTATGTTATTCATAAGCCATTATTTTAGGGAAAAAGTTTCTGCTAGAAGATTCTGCAGAATTCAAGAAAAATGAGAAAGAAATATAGGTTCCAAAAATCCAAATTAAAGTCTTGTATTTCTTAATAGAAAAGACCCTTACTATTGGGAGATAGGTTGGGATGATGATTAAGCACACAGACTTTGTTAGCAGTCGGTCCTAAATTTCAAACTCAGTTCCAACACATCTCTCATGCTGAGCAAGTTAATCTCCTGTGCCTCTGTCTTCTTATCTATAAAATGGGAATAAAATACTACTGACCCATTGGAATATTGTGAGAATTCAGTGGGTTAATATCTTTAAGGTGTTTAGAACTATGGCTGACATATAGTAATTTGTGTGTGTATGAGTTATTCCCATTTTTATCTGTCAAGGACTAGGTGCAGAGGGGTCTTATCCAATTCACAAAGTAACTCTGTGAGATAGGTACTATTACACTAGCTAGAAGGGGAGGGGCGGAGGAAACCTCAGAGAAAGACCAGGAATTAGCACCATGTCACATAGCGCCAGCTGGGAAGCCAAGAATCCACCTGCCAATGCAGGAGAAACAAGAGAAATGAGTTTGATCCCTGGGTTGGGAAGATCCCGGGGAGAAGGAGATGGCAACCCACTCCAGTATTTCTTGCCTGGAAAATTCCATGGACAGAAGAACCTGGCAGGCTACAGTCCATGGAGTTGCAAAGAGTCGGACATGACTGAGTGTGCACGCACGCACACATGCACGCACACAGAGCATTTGGCTTTGAAGGCCAGCACAGCCTTATCACAGGAACGCCATAGGACTGTGAGAAATAGAAACTCCACTCTTGGAGGGCGCACACAAGGTCTCATGGGCACCAGGACTCACAGAAAACACAGTGACTTCATAGGAGCTGGACCAGACCTACCTGATGGTCTTGCAAGGTCTCCTGGGGAGGTGGGGCTGGGGGTAGGGGTTGTGGCTCACTATGTGGACATGGACACTGGGGCAGAGATATCACAGAACATTCATGAAGAGACTTTAAAAAAAAATAAACCATTTTATGTGACTAAAAATTGCACTTCTCCATCTATAGATACTAAAAATGTGGTCGTTTTCAATCTTGTCTCAAACTGAACAAGATATTAGGAAATGTACATATATACATACAGTTTTTTTTTCAAGGTCTTTGTATAAAAACTTTCAGGAACATTAGTGCTGAATTAGAATGCTTTAATATTTATCTGGCAAAGGGATTGTTTTTCCCTCCTGATCACTTTATTCCAGGAAAAAGATCCAAAGGAGCTTCTCTGAAATTTTACTTTGACAAAATTTCAAAAGTACCCTCTCTAAGTTGCTACTCAGCAGAAAGAAATCACTCATTTTAGTCCACTTGGGAGCTATAAAATCAGAAATCAGGAGAAAAAGCTTTGCATCCCTGATTTCAGTTGGTTGATGCAATTAAACAATTTCATTAGACTATTTCAGAGCTGCAGTTCTGAGTAGAAAGTGAAAAATAACTAAGATACCATGGTGTTTATCACTTCTCCAAGAATTTTAGACAAGTCAGATTTCATACCCTCTGGGAAACAAATGTCCATTTTGGAGCTCATTCCAACATCTTCTAAGAACAAAGCGTTTCCAGGACTAACTTCAAAGGAACCGCATGAGCAGGGTTTATAAAGCTTTATACTCAAAACATTTCCAATCAGTAGGTGACTGAAATCATTTATTCCAACCAATATCATTACCTCAGCAATTAAAATGAAAATACTCCAATTTTTCTCAAGTTCATTATTCTTCCTTTCATAAACTGGAAAAATTCTATTACTGAGATTCTAACTATTGAGAGTGGAGCACTTAGAAGTATTCAATAAGATTTAAATTATGTGTATTTTACATGGGTCAAAATGGGAGCAGTGTGGGGGAAGGGTTCTCTTGAACTGATTCCATTCAAGTTACTTGCTTTAGTGCTTAATTAATGACCTGGTGACATGTTTTGAAACAGCAATGTTTCTAACTCCCTTAACAATGTCAAGTCCCGGACTTCCTTCTCATGGCAGCCAAGGTTGAGCTTAACTTCCAGGTCCGTGGATAATAAGGAAACAAGCTTTCTGTTAGGGTAGCTAAAAAATGTATGTTCACCCCAGTGACTATGTCACGAAACAAAGAAACAAAATATAGGAAAGGTGGGATAGGAAGAGGGCTGAGCCTGAATAACTGGGCAAGCTTATCTCATCCACAATAAGCAGCAGATTATTTGAAACCATTTTTGCAAAGCTTCTTACAATCCTCACAATGAGGGAGTAACTAGATGTAAAAGAAGAGATTCTGCAAATGGTGGCATGAAACTCTACATTTGTAGGTGCCAAGAGACCCTATATTAATGGTGCCATGAAAAAAAAATATATATATATGTATGTATATATATATGTATATGTATATAACACACACACACACAGTACATTCACTTTTGTTTTCCAAGAACACAAGATTTCTAACATCATTTTCTCAAAAGCATGCCTAATCCATTTTTAACCTAAAAGAAAATACTTTACATCAGAAAATTACAAAATGTGTTAAATTACAAATGCCCTTTGGTAACATGGGCTTCTAGCTGGTTGCACACTTTCCTTCTCCTTCCATCCACTATGAGGGTTTGAGTCAATGATGCTACTCTGACTTCGGGAAGGAAATATGTTACTCAAAATCTTTTCCTTACAATCGTTTCACACTTGGAAGGCATGTACATGCACTTCCCACTCTATGTCTATTCTTGAAGCTAATTGCAGTTCAAAGGATCTTTATTTACAAAACAAGCACGTATATTCTCTCTAACTCTTTTCCCTTTTCTAACTCTTACATAATTACTTTAGCAAATCTCTCATCTTTTCTTGGTTATGTATGCAAACAACAAGAAGTTCTTCTTGTTTTGGAGTTTTAGAAGTATAAAAACACCACTATTAGCACAATTGTGTCAGATAAAAAGAAATCCTTTAGATTTAAAATGAAATTGCATATAATAAACATTTATCTCCAAAAGCCTTATAAGTACTCTAAAATCTTTCCAAAGTTTCTTTTTCTTCATCCTTCTTTCCCTTAAGTTCAATCATCTAAGAATAAAATATAACAACTTTGGCTTTGTATTTTTTTACTAATATTTTAACCACATTGCTATTTTTCTCTTGTTTTATTGCAAATGAGCTTATTTAGATATTTCATGGCTTAACTAGATTACAGATTTGTCTGGAAATTTAAGTACTCCTTATAAAAGTGTTCCTATGCAGAAATGTGTTAGCATTACAGATACTTCAATTTTAAAATAACTTCCCAACAGAACTCATTCAAAAGATGCTGAATACTACCAACTTTTGACAGATTTGACATAGTACACTATGCATAAAGGATTAGCAAAAATATGAAGGCCCCAAATGGGCTTGCTGTTTCATTCACTGTCATCAGGAGCTACGGTGAAAGGCAGGTGGGCATAGTGATAAATAATGTGGGCTTTAAAGCCCGGTGGCCCACGTCCAAACCTTAGCTCTGCCACATACTAGTTGGGAAAATCTGAGCAAGTCACTTAGAATAGTGTCTAAGTTTTTTCATCCTTAAAACTTGGATAATTATAATATGTATGTCATAGAGAGGCTACGAAAATTTAATAAATTCATTCATGCAAAGTTTATAGCACAATTCTTGGCACAGAGTGAAACTTCAGTAAATATTTGCACCATTATTACGATTATTATTATATCAGAGACAATCTCTTCCTCTCTTGTGTTTTCTTGCCAAAACTCTCATGGAAATGGGTACACTTCAGAAGAAATGTGATGACATCCAGCCATCCAAATGTGCACTGTGTGTGGTAACAGCTGAGTAAGTTGTGAGGAGAGGAGTCCCATAGAGTGGCCACTGCTATGATCCAGAGTTAATGAGGGCTTGAATGAACCTGTTGCAGTGGAATAAAGATGGATAAATAGAATCTAAAACTCAGAGTGGGAATGTTGCCATCCTCCCAACACTCATGCAAACACTCCTGATATAGCACAGAAGCCTATCAGGAAAACAAACAAACAAACAAACACTTTTGGGTGACCAACTCTGCCATGTTCCAGAATCCTGTGTGCTTCCTGGAATCTTCAGGACTCAGCTGTCAAAGGAAGTATAGGGTCCCCGAGGTCCCGAGCAGCCAGACCCAAGATGGGGGTAGGCACTGACAGTCTCTGTAACATTTTAGGTCTTCACAAGTGAAAACAATCTGGAGCTAACAGAGTAAAATATTAACATCTGTTAAAGATGGAAGATAGAAATATGGGTATCATTTCATTTCCTTAATTGTCTATATGTTTCAAATATTTGATAATTAAATGAACAACCTAAAAATGTAAACACAATCCACAATGGGCAGACTCCACATGTAGTAAAGATGACTAAAATACACCAAGGATTATGATAAAATTTCTGTTTTAGTTCCTAGTTAGGGATTTTCATCTGAGAGGACTAGACTGACAGGAAGAGAAATAAAGAGGCAAGTCAGGGTGGGTGAAGTGAGGTGAGGCAGTCAGTTTTCATCATTGTCCTCGGAATGGAATGGTCAGGTTGAGGCTAATGAGCCACTCACCGAACGACCGTCATGTCTTCCAAAATAAACCTCTTTATGTTCAGATTCTAAAATGCTTTAAGATTTGGGTCCAAAGAAGGACCTTGCATGTAAATGCCTTCTGTCTAAAGGTCAACTTGTCTAAGAAATCTTTCTAACTCCTCAGGTCTAGCTAGCTGCCTCCCCTCTGGGTTCATCATGCGACAGCAGCATGACCAGCACGCAGGAAGGTGTCAAGAAAGCTCCAATCGTGTGATGCTGGGGAGCTACTCAGCACACTTTGCTTAAGCAAAGGGGTTTTAAGAGTAAATCTGCCCTAAATCCTGATTCTTTCCTTTTGCCCTCCAGGATCAGACTGTTAAAGGGCCCTATCACCTTATCTAATGAACATAATCAGTGGCGATTCACTGTCCTTTTTCCCTAGAATAGTTTACTTTCCACATGCTCTAGTTTAGGGATTATCAAACCTGGGAAGAGTGTCAGAATTCCTTGGAGAAATATTTTAAATACATAGTTACAAGGCCCCATACCTGACCCACTGGATCCGAATCTGTTCCCTTGGGGCCAGGTGTGTGTCCCAGCTGAACTGAATCAAGCCCAGGTTTCCCTGCTCTGAGATGGGCATTCTTTTACAGATTGTTGCTTTACTGGTCATCCCTAAAGTTTGGAGTTATTACTCTTCCTGTGTAATTCCAATATTCCCCTGGAAGCAATACCAGCAGAACTTTAGTGGGCCTAAAGTTCAATTTGTTTCTAAATCTCTAATTACAGTCCCAGCAAATATTGGATTAGGAAAAGATGATTCTACGTGGCAGGAAAGCATGGAGATAGCAGAATGGGTCCTCTGGTACGGGGAACAGAAAGTGAGGAACGTGTATAATCTATATCAAGGTCCTCCACAGATTGCTGAACACTGCTGAGCAGAGAGGCAGTATGTTTATGAGCACAGGCTTTAGGGTCAGAATTATCTGAGTTCAGGTTCTCAGGTATGTGATCTTGGGCAATGAGTCTTCCTCTGTTTCCACTTCACATGGGGATAACTATGGCACGTTCAGGGATTACATAACTTAAAGCCTTTAAAAGTTTTAGAGAAATGTCTAGAACATAGGAAGTGCTGGCCAAGTGTTAACCACTATTATCATCATCATTAACATTATTATTTGTCCTGCAATCTATTCCCTGGGCTGGAGTATAAACAACAAGAAACCATCTTTCTTGCAGATACAAAAACCAACTCATTCTGAAGTTCCATTCATCCTTTTGCTTTATGGTTTATGAAAGTAATTTTAATAAGTGTACAGCCATCTATATCATCAGTGACAAATCTGACTGAATAAATAAGACAAAGAGAGTAAACATCAAAAGTCTAAAAGGATCTCACCAAGGTTGTAACAGGGTGTTCTTTCAACCACGTTATGAAAGTCACTCTTTGCTCGGATTAATAATCCATCCAGCACCTCCAGCACCAAGACTCTTCCTGTGTAATCCAATCCAATGTTCCCCTGGAAGCACCAGTACCACTGTTTCCATTCATGGCCAATCATTTTGCAGATGGACTACAAAAGGATTCATTTAAAAACATGTAGCAAAAGTATATCTTTGGTTCTCAGAGCTTAGAAGTAGAATGACATTATATGCAAGAGAAAAAAAAAAATACAGTTATACTAGAGTCACAAATGCCACAAGATCTCACTCTCATATGTAATGCTGCTTATATTAAATTTTTTTTCTCACCTGCTGCTAAACTCCCTGAGGATAAAATGTCTTAAAGCATTGCCACTATATCCTTTTGCACAGGAGAGAGGCAGAGACACACCAGGGAAGGTACAAAGCCAGAAAAGATACTGCAAGAGTATTTTAGAGGCAGAAAGCGCCAGATTGCATTGATTGGCCCAAACTTTTCAGCATCAAAATGAGTGAAAACTGAAGCAGGGGGAGGAATCTGTGTCACTCAGGGTCACCTAGATGGCTGGGGACAAGTATGAAACTGAGGTTTCAATTGTCTGACTCTGGTCTAATACCATGCTCCATGGTGCTATTTATACAAAAGAAAGAGTAGTAAATTTATATTCCATATCTAGCATTTAATTAAATATAGATACATGTTTTCAAATTTAACTAAAAAACAACAAATGTTGCTTATAAACTCCCTTTTTTATCTTCATAAAAAGGAAAAGAAGGAACACCATTTTAGTGAAGTATGTTTTATACAGTCTATTGTAAAAGTGAAACACATGCATTTGAGCAAAATTAGACGATATCGGCCAGAAACAACAATAACAACAATATCAAAATAAGCCTTAGATCCACCATCCAAATGCAGTTACTCTTAATTGGCTGGTAGATATCCTACCAGTTTTATTTCTCTGCCATAATTTTTATACATTTGTAGCTAGATTATATACATGAAGCTGAATTTTCATTTTCACTTAGTATAACAAAAGCATTTCTTTTCTGTTTTAAAAATGCATGCTCTGAGGAAAAACTGGAAAACACCAAAATAAAATTTCTTTTCAATATATTTAACAATTAATATTAGTTTAAATTATTAAATAGAATTTAAGTCACTGCTATCACACCACTGGGTATGATCTTTCCTATTATTGTTCAGTACAATTTCCTATCCCCTCCATTTCCCTGCATAGCACTTTTCTGCTCTGCATAAATTCCAGGGATGGACTTTGGAGCCTCAGGATACATCATGTGAGCAGAGGAGAGAAGAGTAGGGCACAAGAGAGGCTAAGTCTGTGAACACTTCATCGTGCCTTGCTTACCTCCCAGCAGGCCCAGATTCTCCTCACTGAGAACCGACATCATTCTCGTGTTCAGCTGGAGGAGATTCTGAGAGGGTAAGAAGGGAACAGCATGATCCAGGGAGAGGTAGAGTTAAAGGTGAGGTCCTGACTGCACACAGATAGTAAATCTCAAAGAGAAAGCCTCCAAGGACTCCAGGACCAAGCTGGTGAAATACAAAGTGGGAAATGGGAGAAAGAATAACTGGGACATGAGAGAAAAATTAAGAACCAGAAAAGGAAAAAGAGATGGACACAGAGAGAGAACGTGCTATTCTTTTCTTTTCTATCGGCTCTTCTGTAACCTAGACTGATAGCAACATGACTGCCCAAAGCATGTGGTGAATTTGGAGACAAATTTTCTTCCCCTGATGCTCAGCTTGGCTCTCCATGTTAGTTCCTTTTGATATATGACTTGACCTCTGTCCAGCGCCCCTCACATGGTGGAGAACTATGATAACTTACTTCTCTTACTCATTTTCATGTCAGTTATAACATGAAAGAACATGCCAGTTAGAGATCTTATGGTTGAAATGATGACATATTTATAAATACATTGGAGAGAAGTTTCTGAGGTTCCATAACTCTCAGTTTTTACAATGATGTTTTTAACCTGTTTCCATAAAACAGGTTTCTACTTAAGGAAAGATTGCCCGTCATGTCAACTGATTGGCCATAGTAGGATTTATTCAGTTAGGATTTGCACTGTTGCCCATGACATCTTTCCTTTGGTAGAGTACACAATTTGTTTAGTTTTCCACTGGCTGTTTTTGGAAACACCTATTGAGTCAAGAGTTCTATATTTAAAATATCTCTTTATGCAAGAAAAGATACCCAAAGTTTTTAGTGTGAATGATTTGTGCTTTTAATGTGAATTTAATAGATTTGTAAGAACTATTATAATTAGATAATTATATAAAATAATAGCCCATATGTTTAGCCTATATATTTCTAATATGACTGCTTCTTTATTCATAAACAAGCTACCCAAGATACTGTGAGAAGCAGCGGAAAGCTCATTCAGCTTCCTTATTTTACCTGACAGCTAGTTACTCCACAGCTTCAAAGGGTATCCCCACCATCCTGAACAAATATGAAAAATATAAATTATTCTAAACTAAAAAAGAAGGCAGTGGAGAGTTCCCTGGTGACCTAGGAGTTAGGATCAGTGCTTTCACTGCAGAGGCCTGGGTTCGATCACTGGTTGGGGAACCATCCCACATGCTGCACAGCACAGCCAAAATACAAAAATAAATTAATAAATAAACTGGGCAAGTTTCCAGTGACTTCTGCAGAATCCCTACACCAGGTCTGGGGCAGGCCTTATACCTTTTCTAAATCCTTACAGGCTCATTTATGGTGTAGTCTGAAGTTTGAAGAACAATTAAGACTCTTCCCTCTAGCTTATCTTTAACCATTTCCTATCCCTTATACAGGGACTTCCCTGGTGGCTCAATCTGTAAATAATCCACCTGCAATGCAGGAGACCTGGGTTTGATCTCTGGGTTGGGAAGATCCCCTGGAGAAGGGAAAGGCTACCCACTCCAGTATTCTGGCCTGGAGAATCCTATGGACAGAAGAATCTGGCAGGCTACAGTCCATGAGGTCAGAGAGTTGGAAACAACTGAGCAACTTTCACTTTCATCCCTTATACACGAACCTATGATAATATTATACTGATACATACACAGTTAAGTATCCATGTTCCATCTTTGCAAGGCTGCCGCCACAACCCAGTGTGCATATGTGTGTGTAAATTGATATATTTTCCAGTCAGAAAATAATTACAGTTGTATACTCATCTATCTTTGAAAGACTTCTTTGAAAATTAACAAAAATAATAAAATCTAGTTGAGTGATCAGTCCCAGACAAATACGTCAGGCTACAGACTTTATGACTTGGATGATTTTGAAGCACTAGATTGTATTGATGTATCTCCACCTATATAAAATGGGGAAAGCACATTTAAGCCAAATACAGTGCTTGAAAAGAAAAGAAAAAGAATAGGAATATAGTAGTTTTTGAAAATAAGGCAAGTAAACCAATGTTAAAAAATAAAGAAGCTCCCTTTAGCCTTGCTCACCTCTTGTTCTACTTTAGATTTATAGTGCTTTCTCATTTCTAAGGAATTATCCCATTATTGACTCTTGCCTTCAATTCTTACTTTTCTAATAGAAACATTAACCAGCTTGCCATACTCCCATTTTCCTATATGGAAAGGGCTTTAATAGCAGATTAGACACAGAAAAGAGTGTGTCTACTGAATGCTCACTCCAAATCTTCTTTCCAAAGTTGAATGAAAGAAAGAAAAGGTCCATTGAACCAGGGCCAGAATGCCACAAAAGCATATTTTATATTAAAGTGAGCTTGGCCAAGGATCTACTTTATCAAAGTTCCCAGCAGACGCCAACACATGACCTAATCACTGAACTAGCAGCATAGCTGGTTCCTGGCCCCAAGACAGCACCAGCAAAACCTGCCAATGTGCCTGAGATTCCCTTAAAAACACATTCCCCCAGGTTAAGACACTGCCTATTCCTAGATAACCTCTTTTTAAATTAATCTTCTTTTAAATTAAATTCCTAATGTTCCTGCTGCTGCTACTGCTGCTAAGTCGCTTCAGTCGTGTCCGACTCTGTGCGACCCCATAGACGGCAGCCCACCAGGCTCCCCCATCCCTGGGATTCTCCAGGCAAGAACACTGGAGTGGGTTGCCATTTCCTTCTCCAATGCATGAAAGTGAAAAGTGAAAGTGAATTCACTCAGTTGTGTCCGACTCTTATCGACCCCATGGACTGCAGCCTACCAGGCTCCTCCATCCATGGGATTTTCCAGGCAAGAGTACTGGAGTGGGGTGCCATTGCCTTCTCCGATGTCTAATGTTAGGAAGGGTAATATAAAACATATTATTTATCTGCAAGGCCATTTTGTAAATACTGGCCTGGCTTTTTTCTATCCTAACTAGAAAAGCTTCCTGTGGTATATACTTGTTTCCACCTTTTAGCAACTGTGTGAGTGTTCATAAATTATCTTTCTGAGCACTGTTGACTTCATCCATATAAATAAAAGAAATCATTACCTTCCCAGATTATTGTGTAGTGTCATTCACTCATTTCAAAACATTTATTGAGACCTTTGTGTCAGGTACTCTTCCAGGGACTGGGGACACGGCAGTGCACAAAGCAGGTAATATCCATGCCATCTTGGTGCAGACAATGGTTTGTGTTGGTATGGCACTGGGGCAGGGTTCAAGGAAACAAATGATTAACAGACAGGTAGCTGACTGGTGGTAAGTGCTGTAGAGCATTCCATTTTTAGATAAGGTGATTAACAATGGCCCTGGCTGGTAATGCAGATAATTGATGCAACAGTTGTTCTGGCAGAAGTCACAGTAGGTTCAAAGGCTCTGATAGAGGATCTGTGCAGACACCAGGGTGGCTGGTGCAAGCCAGTGAGGTCATCAGTCATGGGGGATGAGGCCAGAGAACCAGCAGGGCTGAGCATCATGGGGGGGCATTGCAAGCTAGTGGATGCAAGGGCTTTGGGTTTTACTCTGCATAAGACAGGAACCTCTGGAAATTCTAAGCAGAGTGAGCACATGGTCTGACTTCTGTAGTGAAAGAATCTCTCTGGCTCCCATGTTATGATTAAACTGGGAAGGTAAGTGTAGAAGCTGGAATCAAGATTGCCAGGAGAAATATCAACAACCTCAGATATGCACATGGCACCACTCTAATGGTAGAAAGTGAAGAGGAACTAAAGAGCCTCTTAATGAGGGTGAAAGAAGAGAAGAAAAAATCTGGCTTATTCTTGCCTGGAGAATCCCAGGGACGGCGGAGCCTGGTGGGTTGCCGTCTATGGGGTCGCACAGAGTCGGACACGACTGAAGCGACTTAGCATAGCATAGCATAGCATAAAACTCAAAATTCAAAAACCTAAGATCATGGCATCCTGTCCCATCACTTCATGGCAAATAGATGGAGAAAAAGTGGAAACAGTGACAGATTTTATTTTCTTGGGCTCCAAAAAATCAGTCTGCTCACTGCAGACTGTGATTGCAGCCATGAAATTAAAAGACACTTGCTCCTTGGAAGGAAAGCTATGACAAACCTAGGCAGCATATTAAAAAAACAGACATCTCTTTGCCAGCAAAGGTCTATATAGTCAAAGCTAGGTTTTTCCAATAATCACTTAATGAATGTGAGAGTTGGACCATAAGAAGGCTGAGCATCAAATAATTGATCCTTTCAAACTATGGTGCTGGAGAAAACTCTTGAGAGTCCCTTCAATTCTAAAGGAGATCAAACCAGTCAATTCTAAAGGAGATCAAACCAGTCAATTCTAAAGGAGATCAAACCAGTCAATTCTAAAGGAAATCAACCCTGAATGTTCACTGGAAGGACTGATGCTGAAGCTGAAGCTCCAATAATTTGGCCACCTGATGCAAAGAGCCGATTCATTGGAAAAGATCCTGATGCTGGGAAAGATTGAGGGCAAAAGGAGAAGGGGGCGACAGAGGATAACAGATGATTGGATGGCATCATCGATACAATAGACATGAATTTAAGCCAACTCCAGGAGATTGTGAAGGACAGGGAAGCCTGATGTGCTGCAGTTCATGGAGTGGCAAAGAGTCAGACATGACTTAGAGACAAAACAACAACTGTAGATGCAGAGTCCCTTTAGAAGACCATCCATGAGGGGTGGTAGTGGTTTGGTCCAGGGTGGTGGCAGGTGAAGGGGAACAGAGGCTGGATTCTGAAGACACTTCCAAGGTTGACAGGATAGGACTTGCTGATTGATTGGAGGAAACAGAGAACAAAATCTAATATTGGCACATAGTAGATATTCTCTATATACTACACAGTTTCCTCTCATGCCTTTCTTCCTAATAGATATCTGAGATAAAGCATTGGGGAAAGGAGGGATTTGGAGAGGTGGGACCAATGAAGACTGAATGAGAGAGGACAGAGAATGGGTTTGGGCTGGAGAGCAGCCTGATTGGTGCCTCTTTCAAGTATGAGTCCTTGAAAGCTATTTAGGAGGAGAGTTCCCTCCCTCCCCCACCCCTCCCATCGCTGCTGCCCTGAAGGGTGGAGAAGGAACACCAGAAGGGAGTCCTTCTAGAAGTGCATATGGTTTGCAAGACACACTTTACTAACTACTTTACTTCTGATTTAAGATTAGTCTTGATAACCCTGCAAGAGGAGGGAAAACTTTTTATTAATGTTAATAAGGTCTTAAGTCTCATCAATACTTAACTCTCTCCTTCCCCCTAAATGCCCATTGACACACCCATTGCACCAGATAAAACCTGGAAATTGGATGCAACTTAAGGGAAAATGGAGGAGCAAGAAGACCAGAACTGATGGGAATTTATCTTTTCTTCTCAAAGAAATGAGAACTCAAATGATCAAAATAATATCATTAGAAAAAATAAACTATTTCATCCTCAACTCAGTTTTGTGGAATGAGATGCTACCCATTATAATAACAACAGTATTGTGCTCAGTCGTGTCTGACTCTTTATGACCCTTTGGACCGTACCCCACCAGGCTCCTCTGTCCATGGGATTTTCCAGGCAAGAATACTGGAGTGCGTTGCCTCCAAGTTTCCTCCTCCAGGGGATTTTCCCGACCCAGTGATCAAACTCGCATCTCCTGTGTCTCCTATATTGAAGATAGATTCTTTACCTGCTGAGTCATCAGAGACCTTACGTTAATATCTACTTTAGTAGTTTACTATTCATCTATTTTTTCCTACAAAAACAGACTCAAATTGCAAATATTTCATATGAACTTATTTAAGCTTGATCATATTTCAAAACTCTAATTCCAGATGGGTAAAATACCTTAATATGTCAATGTATGACAATCATCCTGAAGTCAACTATCTAGGGCCTTGGAAATGGTAGGTATCACAGGCAGGGAGTCCTTTTCCCAGATCCATTCCGTAGTAGGACTTGGGAAGCCCCAGGCATACCAGATGTCCGGGTATAGTGGCAAACCAGGAAAACTGGAAAATCTATAGGATCCTAATGATGTTTCTTTCCTTGATAACCAATAGGAAAGAAAGGAATCTTTTCCTTTCCTTCTGGTTTCTGACAACTTTTCTATGTTGTATTGATAATGAGCCTCAGATAGAATTCTGGATTCCTACTGTAGTTTCTCCCTGGGCACACATTATGGAAAGGAATCATGATGGTCCTGAAATACTCATTTTCCCCTCACTGCTCGGGGAGTTTTCTCACTCTCATAATTTAAGACAAGATTTCATTTCATTTCCTCCTCAACATTGGCCACGGCCACTCTATGCTCTTACTATACTTCAAAATGTATTTCCAACAGCCAGAAATCACTTGAGATGAGAATGAGAGTCTTTGAAAAGCAGAGGGCTTTAGAAGCCAAAAGCTTCAGAAGAGAAAAGTGAAGCCAAGGGGGGCTGAGTAATGTCTCTCATCTCCAAAAAGAGAAAAGAAGAAAATGCTGGCATGTGACATTCAAGTTTTCTTTAACTTTACAAATGTCCAGGTTATGCACTATAAGATTCTATTTTTATAACATCTTTGAAAGGATAGATTTTAGAAATGAAGGGCATATTTGTGGTTGCAGAGATTAATGCAGGGGAAAAAATGGTATTTGTGATTATAAAAGGGCAACATGAGGGTGTTGGCTGGAACTGTTCAGTATCTTGACTGAGGTGGTGAATATACTAACTTACAGGTGATAAAATTGTATAGAACTTAAAACACACAAACATGCAAGGTGCAAGTAAAACGAGAAAAACTATTTTCTGGATGTTCATATACACCAACACAAATGCATAAAAAAGACTGAAGGAACATGCAAAATGGATAACATTTATTTCTGAGGATGGGATATACTGGAGAACTTAATTATTTGAGGCCTTTAAAATGAAAATACATAGGAGGATTACTCGATTTAGTTAAAACTATTATTTACTTCTACAAAATCCTACATAAAGAACCAGACCAAAGAAAAATAACAATGAACAAAAACACATCCATTAGATGAAAGTTTATTAATCTTTTTATGTACTATTTAATGTTTTATGAATTAAATTCTCCCATTCCCATCCATTTTAGTTCACTGATTCCTAAGATGTCAATGTTCATTCTTGTTAACTCCTGCTTGACCATTGTCCAACTTACCTTGATTCACAGACCTAACATTCCAGGTTACTATGCAATATTGTTCTTTATAGCATTGGACTTTACTTTCAGCACCAGATCTATCCACCACTGAGCATCATTTTTGCTTTGGCCAGTCACTTCATTCTTTCTGGAGCTATTAGTAATTGCCCTCCGCTCTTCCCCAGTAGCATACTTGACACCTTCCAACCTGGGGGACACATCTTCCAGTGTCATGTATTTTTGCCTTTTCATACTGCTCATAGAGTTGTTGAGGCAAGAACATTGTGGTGGTTTGCCATTCCCTCCTCCAGGGGACCACGTTTTGTCAGAACTCTTCACTACCTATTTTAAATAGCTGAGCTATTTAAAACTCTAAATGCTGAGGCTGTTCAATCAGAAATAAAAAGTCCTGACAGAGTGGTAGCTTTCAAAGCAAGGTAAGAAAGGCTCCTCTCTGGGGCAGCTTCTTGCCTGTCAGTGATCATTTCTAGGTGGTCTGCTGCAGGCAGTGGGATAGACCAAAGGACTTGAGTTATTTTTGGCTCTGTAAGCAGGAAAAATTGAAAAATCCTCTGATACCTAAATGACACATTTTATAAGTTGAACTTTAAGGTAGTTTTAAGTACAAAGTGACCTGGGCAGAAATTCTCTCATGCAATATTTTATATCCAGAGAAAAACTTCCTTTAAAATTACACATGTACTCCAATGTTCATTGCAGCACTGTTTACATAGCCAAGACATGGAAGCAACCTAAATGTCCATCGGCAGATGAATGAATAAAGAAGATGTGGTACATATATGCAAAGGAATATTACTCAGCCATAAAAAATGAATAAAAAAGAATGAATAATGCCATTTTCAGCAACATGAGTGGATGTGGAGATCATCATACTAAGTGAAGTAACTCAGAGAAAAACAAATATCATATGATATGACTTACATGGGGAATCTAAGAAATAAAATGATACAAATAAACTTATCTATAAAATATAAACAGACTCACAGACTTAGAGAACGAACTTATGGTTACCAGATTGGGGGAAGTGGGAGGGACAAATCGGGGGCTTGGGACTGACGTGTACACACAAACAGATGCCCAATAGGATCTACTGCATAACACAGGGAGCTCTGTTCAATATTCTGTAATAATCTGAATGGGAAAAAAATTTGAAAAAGAATTTAAAAGCTCAAGGTTCTCAAATGTTTTCAATAGATACATATAACTCTCAAACCAAAATCATTTTTAACTCAATTTAATTTTTACTGTCAGAAATATGTGCAATTACTGATATTTAAGCTTCAAGAACCTTCCCATGTGTGGATCCCTTGCAAGGCCTTGAGCTGTCCTAGTAATCTGATCAATTGACTAAATGTTTTAGTAAAATATGTAAAAGGAGATTTTGTTGCAATTTTCTTCTTAAATAGATGGTCCAATGTTTTGCACGGTTTTGGCCCCACAAACCCAGATCTATCTTTGAATAGCATTAACAAGGTCAATATATGGTTGGAAGGAGAAGAGCCAAGAAGAATGAATAATATAAAACATTTACCGAGTGCTAAACATGTTCTAGACCCAATGAAAGGCATTTTGTACAAACTAAAGTTTCAGCAGAATTCCAGAGCTTTGATTTCCTGCTTTGGAGATTGTCTCTCACTTCCTGGCTCGGTGTGAGTTAGTTCAGCTGAGTTATGAAGGCTCACAAAGGCAGTTGGTTCACGGCTACCCCCACAGGGATGAAGGTAATGAGAAAGAGCAGGGATGTTTATCCCTGCCTCCATTCTTTGTTGTCTTTCCCTTCTTTCTTTGTTTGATAATATTGCATTTTATTTATAGTCACTCTGGTTTTAAAGTGCTTTTTATCATATTTCATTTGACCCTTCAACCACTCTGGAAGAAGGCAGATTTTATTTTTCAAGCCATTTTACAGACCAAAAAAAAAAAAAAAAAAGAATTAAAATTTAGAGATGTTGGGTAGCATCTCTTCCTTTGGTGAAGGTAATAAAGCAAATAACAGAATGATTACCAGTGAACTTCCCACTACTCTATCCTTTGAAGAAGTATAAGAAGCAAATAGTAAACATACCAACCATCCTCAACAAAATAACATTAGTTTCTACAAAAACACCCCATATCCATCCCAGACTAAGTAAGAGCCACACACAGCCGCAGGAACTCAGAAGGAGCAAAATGCTAACACAGTAATTTTCTCTCCTGACTTTCATTGTGTGAGCATCAACACACAAGCCAATCCATCTAACCCAAATCTTCATCTTCTCAACTGTCTTCCACTAGCTTCCTCCTCTCCATCCCCTCCCCACTGTCACTTTGATATTTCAACCAATTTTCCCTTTTAGGCACTTGGATCTCATTTTATTACATGTGGAATCCATGAAAGTAGTTCTAATGTCAAAACAGAGCCACTCATCGTCATCCAATGTTATTAAAATAAAGATGTTGAATATGAAGATAGCCAAAGAGGTGACCTTGCCAACTCTGCCCAAATTTCCAAGCTACAGGAAATTCTTTTCCCTCCCTGACTTGAAGTTTTTATAACTCAAACAGGCCAACAAAATGGAAAAGGAAAGGTAATAGACATGAAAAATGATTTCCAGAGAACACGGCCACATTTCTAGAATAAGTGGGTTATAGTCATTGCTTCCATTTTTTTTTTTACTACTTGTTTCTTTATTATCTCTTTGCAATCCGCTTCCCTCCTTACAACTCTTCTGAAATTGCACACTGTAGAGTCTCCAATAGCCCCTTCCTGACAAGTCAAATTACTTCTTTATTCATTCCGTTTTGTGCATTCTCTCAGTTCAGTTCAGTTCAGTCGCTCAGTCTTGTCCGGCTCTTCACGACCCCATGAATCGCAGCACGCCAGGCCTCCCTGTCCATCACCAACTCCCGGAGTTCACTCTAGGGGGCCCTTTATTCTGTTAATATAACCTAGCAGGACTCTATACGGGCTTCTCTATGGGACAGACCCTTGTCCCACATCCTCTGCTTTAGCTCCTCTCTGATTTACCTAGATAACAGTATCTGATACATAGTCCCTGAGTTGTTTCACAGTTGTTAAAACCCCTACCAGTGGAAGATGCTAACTACTTGATGATCATAAGCACTTAGCCTGCACGCCTACTGGAGCCAAAGGATTGATAATGCTCCCCTATGACATCACCCTGTCACCTCACCATTAACCAATCAAAGAATTGTGCATGTGCTTATAACCTACTCTGAGACTCCCTTCCTTCACCTGACCTTTAAAAATGCTTTCTGGTAGTTTAGGCTTTTTGAGCACTGGATGTCCTGAACTCCTTACAGGTGCCTTATAATCAATACTGTACTTTCCTTCACTACAATCGGGTGTCAGTAGATTGGCCTTAGTGACATGGGTGGGTGGACCTGAGTTTGGTTCAGTAACATTAACTTCCCTTCTTGAAACTCTCCATGACTTTGGCACTGGGGCTTACTAGGGTTCAGGTTCTTAATTTTTTCTTCCCTTGCTACTTTTCTCTTGCATTCTCCAGGTCTACCTGTAGAATGCTTGGCTAATCTCCATCTCCAATTCTGTTTTGCTATTTTCCCATTCCCACAATAAAAAGGATTCAAAACCTGTGTGTCACCCTCTCAGTCTGATAGCCCACTTGTTCCTACTTGTAAATACAAGGTGTTTTCAGAATTTAGCTTAGAAAAGACTCTGGAGGAAAGCAAGGAAAAACGAATTCACCTTGGGTTGAAATATTCATAATCTCAAGCTGAATGAAGTTGTCTGAGAGTCAGAGACCTCTCTGCCAGAGTCTTCCCCAAAGTGGTAGCAAATAGTGAGCCATTTTATATTCCAATAATATAGGCCAGATGCCAAGGATTCAAGGTTCATAGCATAAGGGCCACACATTTAATTTGATTCTCTAATAACCAGAATTTTGTTGCTGATCACTTATAAGCTAAATTGATATATAATTAAAAGGATCTTTCACCTGTAAGCACTCTGAGAATCAGCACATTTATCTAATAGAAAGGCAATGCAATTAAAGAAGTTCTGCATAATGGAATTAGGAACTCACACTATCCACAGTGTCTCCTACCTAAACAAGGCTTTGTCCAGAGCCTCCACCAGTCACATGCCCAGGGAAAAAGCAATGGTCATCGACTAAAAGCTTGATCGATCTGATACAATGGAGGTTAAATTCCTTGCTGTCCAAATAAAAATTTCATTGAATGTTAATTAGTGTGTACCACTAAATATCACTTTATGTTTGACTGGGCTCCTTGTATTCACCCATTTGACAAGTCATCTAACTGACTGCTAAACACGTGCAGGTACTGTAGGAAATGTAAAGGTACATTAGAAATGGTTCCTCTGTACAAGACATCGACAGTAGAGTAGTATGATTAAATATGCACTGAAATAACTACAATGTAAGTGGAAAACAGTGATGCAAGAACTGCCCAGATAAAGTACTACATGTTTAGCTTCTTGAATATCAGGATAGAGAGATTACTTTTAAGTGGTGTTTGATCATATCTCATATCCCAGTGCATTCATTCACTCAACAATTACCTATCACTGGCCCACAAAGTGCAAGGGTATAAAGGATAGAGAGTGACAAAACACAGTGATCCAATCAATCTTATCAGGAAAGCACACATTACACACACACACACACACACACACACACACACACACACATGTATTTGCAATAGCACCAAGATCACCAAAGCTATGTGCTGGGTCTTGTAACTTGACAATATCCTAGCGGTCTTGTCTCCTCCCATCCAGCCTTCATAAAATATCCTTGTGCTTCCCGTTTCCCAGTCAGGAAGCCCTAAAATGCAGCCTTGGGGTTGAAAATGTCCACTCGTGGTACAAAAGGCCCATTTATGAGTAACAGACAATATTGATGTTTTAATCCCCCAAGAACTGCATTTCTGCTGAGAAATATTTAAAATTAGGGCAGTCAAATGTATTTTGGTTATTGAGCTGACCATGAATGTAGCCTAGGTAATGTTCCTCAATTAGACATGATAATCCTCTTCACAAAAGCCACATAAGCATATTATGTGTTTATACTAAACCCTTCAGCTTGTTGGTGACAAGTAGCTGAGACAGCTCACACGGGACACAGACCCAGGACTACAAGTGAGAAAGGAAGTGACTCCTTTTATGCCACACAAGCAAAAGTATTCATATCTATCCTTGGTGACTCATTCACTAGAGATATAAAAAGACTCATTAATAGATAGCTTTAAGTATACTATGGCTCTGTGTAAAATGGAGTTTCCTTTGTAAAAATCTCATGGTATATTTCCTTAAATGATCCTTATCTTTTTCTGAAAGCCTAAATGAACTTTAGGTAGTTACAAGCTTATTTCTTTTATTCTCTGATTCATTATTTGTTCCTGTACTCAGCACACATTTAGACACTATACTTGGAATTAAATACAAATAAAGCCCAGCCCCTGCTCTCGAAATGCCCACAGTCCAATTATTAAAGCACAGAAGAGGGAGTGATCACTACTCAAAGATGAACTTGAGTCTTATTGAACAGACTGGTTCCAAATAGGAAAAGGAGTCCGTCAAGGCTGTATATTGTCACCCTGTTTATTTAACTTATATGCAGAGTACATCATGAGAAACGCTGGACTGGAAGAAACACAAGCTGGAATCAAGATTGCCAGGAGAAATATCAATAACCTCAGATATGCAGATGACACCACCCTTATGGAAGAAAGTGAAGAAGAACTCAAAAGCCTCTTGATGAAAGTGAAAGTGGAGAGTGAAAAAGTTGGCTTAAAGCTCAACATTCAGAAAACAAAGATCATGGCATCCGGTCCCATCACTTCATGGTAAATAGATGGGGAAACAGTGGAAACAGTGTCAGACTTTATTTTTCTGGGCTCCAAAATCACTACAGATGGTGACAGCAGCCATGAAATTAAAAGACGCTTACTCCTTGGAAGGAAAGTTATGACCAACCTAGATAGCATATTGAAAAGCAGAGACATTACTTTGCCAACAAAGGTCCATCTAGTCAAGGCTATGGTTTTTCCTGTGGTCATGTATGGATGTGAGAGTTGGACTGTGAAGAAAGCTGAGCACCGAAGAAATGATACTTTTGAACTGTGGTGTTGGAGAAGACTCTTGAGAGTCCCTTGGACTGCAAGGAGATCCAACCAGTCCATTCTGAAGGAGATCAGCCCTGGGATTTCTTTGGAAAGAATGATGCTAAAGCTGAAACTCCAGTACTTTGGCCACCTCATGCGAAGAGTTGACTCATTGGAAAAGACTCTGATGCTGGGAGGGATTGGGGGCAAGAGGAGAAGGGGACGACAGAGGATGAGATGGCTGGATAGCATCACTGAGTCGATGGATGTGAGTCTGAGTGAACTCTGGGAGTTGGTGATGGACAGGGAGGCCTGGCATGCTGCGATTCATGGGGTCGCAAAGAGTCGGACACGACTGAGCGACTGATCTGATCTGATCTGATCTGATCTATTGGAGATAGGTCCTAAAAAGAATTACATAGCCATTGTTCACAAAAGGTGACCTCTTTGCATGCCAGGCCAAGTAAATTTTGAAGGGTGAAAGCCCAGAGGCTTATGAGAGTGCAGTGAAGAAACTTTTATATTTAGAGCTTGGCTTGATTAAATATTAATTTATTAATAATATACAGACTGTAGCCTGCCAGGGTCCTCTGTCCCTGGAATTCTCCAGGCAAGAATACTGGAGTGGGTAGCCATTCCCTTCTCTAGGGGATCTTCCTGAGACAGGAATCGAACCCATGTCTCCTGCATTGCAGGCAGATTCTTCACTGTCTGAGCCACCAGGAAAGTCCAATATTTAAATATTAACTTCTATTCTAAAAGAGTCTTCAAAGTATCTAAAATTTTTTACAAAACACATTGACTATGGACTTTAAGTGCTTCTATCTAAATAAAACCCATGGACTTTAAGGGCTTCTCTCTAAATAAAACCGTTCTAGAAATCCCATCTTCAATCTGAACTTCAGGACTTATGAAAACACTGTTTATTAAAAGCATGTGTTCTGTAGAAGGAAAGATAAACTCAAAGTCCTAAGAACAAATGTGGGGGAAAAGTCAGAGTATAGTGAGTGGTTTTACAGTTAACTTGAGCAAACACACCCAGAATTACCAGCAAAATAGATATTTACAGGAGGGCAAACAGTATGAATGTCACTGTAGCAGCCCAGTTTCACTGAGAGGGAGAGAACACTTTCACAGCCATAAAGTAACGACCAATATTTTCCTCACCACTTTTTCATTCCTACTTCTCAACATCCCTGACAGGTAGCACCTGATGAAATTTATATTATTCCACAGCAGAAGTCTACAGAGGTTAAGAGTTTGACACAAATACAATAACTCAGGATAGGAGAGACGAGGTTAGATTTCAGGCCCAGGGTTCAGTCTATCATTCTACTTACAAAACAGTTCTGGACAACACTTTCAAAAATGAGCTATAAATCAAAAGGAAATGAACTCTGAGTCACCTCATAACTGATCCAAAACACCTCAATTCAGAGCCACCACCCTCCAACTCAAAGTGACCAAGGGCCAAGAAATCTCATAGATCTTGCATCTTTCATGCTGAAACAGTGAATTTCTGCTTGGATATGCAGAAATTCCTCTCCCCTCTCTTCTTATCCCTCAAAATACAGCAAAGTGTTATTTCCTTTTGCCATACTCTCTGGGGAGAGAATGGACTTGCCTTGTGTGTCCATTAATTTTTTTCTATTGTTATCTCATACTAAGTTATTTTTTTATTTTAATTGCAGTTTGATAAATTTTAACAAGTGCGAAATTTGGTATAACCATTATTCCTGTGAAGATATAGAAAATTTTCATCACCTAAGAACCGTCCCTAAGCCTTTCTCAGTCAGTTCCTCTCTATCCCCAGAAGAGGCAATAACAACACTGACTTCTAATTCCATAGAATAATTTTGCCTGTACTAAAATTTCATAAAAATGTAGTTATCCAATATGTACTTTTTTGCGTGCCTGGCTCCTTTCACACAGCATGTTTTTGAGATTCATCCATGTTATTGGGTATATTGGTACTTTGTTCCTTTTAACTGTTGAGTAGTATTACATTACATTGCTGCTGCTGCTGCTGCTGCTGCTGCTAAGTCCCATCAGTTGTGTCCGACTCTGTGTGACCCCAGAGACGGCAGCCCACCAGGCTCCCCCATCCCTGGGATTCTCCAGGCAAGAACACTGGAGTGGGTTGCCATTTCCTTCTCCAATGCAGGAAAGTGAAAAGTGAAAGTGAAGTCGCTCAGTCATGTCCAACCCTCAGCAACCCCATGGACTGCAGCCTTCCAGGCTCCTCCATCCATGGGATTTTCCAGGCAAGAGTACTGGAGTGGGGTGCCATTGCCTTCTCCGATAACATTACTATACCACAACTGTTTGTCCGTTACACTATTGATGGCCATTTGAGTTATTTTAATTAATAGGCTGTTAATAATTAATCTTCCACATATATACCTGAAGAAACCTTTTTGGGAACAATTGTTTTCATTCTTCTTGAATAAATACTGAAAAGAATCATAAATCAGTTATAAGTTTAACTTTGTAATAAAATAATTTTTGTTAACCTGCAAACCCTTTTTTGTTTGGAGGTTGCAGCATTTTACCCTCTCACCAGTAATAAACTTCTGTTCCACATCATGGGTAAAAGTTGTAATTTGTCTTTTTAATTTTAGCCAATTTAGAAGGTATGTAGTGGTATCTCATTATGGTTTTACTCTTTACTTCTCTGATAACTACACTGATCACTTTTTTCATATTTATGTAGGCCATTAATAAATTTTCCTTTGTGAAGTGTCTGTTCAAGTTTTTTATCCAATTTTTAATTGGGATATTTGTCTTTTATTATTAAGTCATAGGAATCCTTATAGATTCTTGATATAAGAACTTGTTATATTTGTGTTTTGTGAATATTTTCTGCCAGCCTATTTATTTTTTAATATCTTTTGCTTATGATATGAGATAGGAATTTGGTTTCCCTGTTTTTTTTTTTCCTTGCTGCTGCTGCTGCTAAGTCGCTTCAGTCGTGTCCGACTCTGTGTGACCCCATAGACGACAGCCCACCAGGCTCCCCCGTCCCTGGGATTCTCCAGGCAAGAACACTGGAGTGGGTTGCCATTTCCTTCTCCAATGCATGAAAGTGAAAAGTGAAAGTGAAGTCGCTCAGTTATGTTCGACCCTCAGCGATCCCATGGACTGCAGCCTTCCAGGCTCCTCCGTCCATGGGATTTTCCAGGCAAGAGTACTGGAGTTTTTTTCCTTAGAGATATCTAATTATTTCTAGCACTGGTCGCTCAGATGGTAAAGAATCTGCATGCAATGCAGGGGAGCTGGGTTCGATCCCTGGGTCCAGATAATCCCCTGGAGAAGGGAATGGCAACCCACTCCATGCCTGGAGAAGTCTATGGACAGACAAGCCTGGCAGGCTACAGTCCTCGGGCTTGCAAAAAGTTGGACATGACTAAAGGACTAACGCTTCCACTTTTCCTTCCTTCACTGGACTGCTTTGGGACATTCATCAGAAATCAACTGAATCTATTACTGGACTCTGTTTTGTTCCATTGGTCCATTTGTCTAACCTCACTTCAGCCACACTGCCTTATTAACTGTAGCTTTATGGTCCATTTGAAAATCAAGCCATATAAGTTACTCAACTTTGTTCTTTGTTCTAGTCTAGATGCTCTACTTTCCCCATAAACATGAGAATTAGCTTGTCAATTTCAACAACAACAATAACAAAAATGCATCTGGGATTTTTATTGAGATTGCATTGAATCTGTACATCAATGTGAGGGAAGTTGACATTTTTAACAGTACAGATGTTTTTATCTTATACTTTTGCTTTATATATTAAAGCTTGTTTACCTCATTCTGATTAGTGGGAATACTTATTAACCAAAGAGGAAAAGGAAGGAAAGATGGTGCAGGGACTAAAATAAATAGTCTGTTAAAGGGATCAGCTTTATCCTAGTCTGTGAAAAATATTCTATCCATATTCTTTTAAAAGGTTTTTAGTATAAAGCATCCTCAGCCCTCTTCTCTTTAGTCCCTTGATTCTATTTAACAGATGTTCCAAACATTTTAAAGCTTGGTTTCCATTGATTTCTTTGACTGTGCTCAGAAAATATGACCACAGAATGTTCTCATGCCATTGAGGTATTAAGGAGAAAGCATAATAATGTTCTTTTAAAAACTTTGTCCTGTAGTCCTGGCCAGATAGGAAGCATTTTTAAAAGAGAAATGAACAAACATCTCCTCCACTGTTTCTCCTTAAACAGATATGAAATAGGTACTATTGTTGGTGTGGGTGATATAAGTGAATGACAATGTGTAATTGGCAGGTTTCTCACAGTGGCTTGATTGGTCTGATGCCATCCATGCATAAGTAAGCAGGAGATACTTAAATTAAAAAAAGAGGAAAAAACCTGCTGATGCAGCTTGGGCCAGGAAAGTATTTAATACAACAACACTGATGCACTGCACTGATAAGAGGCAGGCTTCTAAAATTTCCAGAGCTCTGCAACAGACATTTGTGGGCATTGTAGATATTATAAAACTGTATCTCTTTCAATTCTGAACTATTGGAATGCATGAATACTAATCAGAACATAAATCATAGTGACTTTATTAATACAGTTTATGAGGATTCTGAACTTAAATTTTGAACTTTTTAGCAATTAAAAAAGAGTCAGTCTAATGATCATGATATGCGAAGGTTATTTATTTGAACTAAATCAGATACAAACTGGAAGAAGCTTGAGGACTGCTCAGAACCAGGAGATGAAAGAGGAGGAAAAAAAAATCAAGAATAGGTCCAGTACCTGTCTCAGCCCCTTCTAAATAAAACTTTTCAACTGTTTACTAAAAATTGGTAACTAATACCAATTACCATCAGAGATGAAGGCAACTTCATCCTTCTAATTGTCTGGGCCAAAACCATGGAATCTTTGTTGACTCGTGTGTCTTAGATCCAATCTCCAGGGAATCCTGTTTGCTCTACCCTCAAATAGATGTTAAATTCGAACTATTCACACTACCACCACTGTTCCTTTCCCACCCACGCTACCACGATTTCTCAATTACATTACTGCATAGCCTTATATCCTAGTTTCAACCCAACAGCCGGAGCAATCATTTTACAATGAAGGTATATCTTGTCACTAATTTGCTCAGAACTAGGAAGTGGCATCTCACTTTATTGAAAAACAAGCAAACAACAATCACAAAACAAGGAAGACCTTTATGTGGTCTACACATGTTGGTGTAGAAGCATCAGCATCAGTCAGTCAGTAATGCCATGGTCCAGCAACCAGGCCATGTTTATACACAAGGCAGAACAGACTCATTCCAACATCTAATGATATGACTTTATGGAGCCAGAAAGTCTCCATCATTCAAAAAACCCTCCTCTTGCTAATGAAAATTAGAAATTCAAGCAAGGTGATCTTTATGTCTGACCTTATGACTTTGATCTTTGTTGAATAACAAATATATATTCAATGGAAAAAATATATATGCTCTTAGAAATAATATATATTTAAGAGTATCGATTTCTCATACTCTTCTTGGCAGGAAATTTTGATAGATAGCATGAGCACTACGATAAGGAAATAGAAAATGGAATAAAATCTTACAGAATAAGGAGGCAGATAATAGAGACCACGAGCATAACCGCATCACAATTTTACCAAGAGTCAAAACTAAAAAGTAATTTAGTAAAAATGGTGGCTCAGATGGTAAAGAGTTTGTCTGCAATGTGGGAGACCTGGGTTCAATCCCTGCGTTGGGACAATGCCCTGGAGAAGGAAATGGCAACACACTCCAGTATTCTTGCCTGGAAAATCCCATGGACAGAGGAGCCTGGCAGACTACCGTCAATGGGCTTGAAGTCCAGACACAACTAAGCGACTTCATCTTCACTTTCAATTATCTTTTACAAATTCACTGTCAAAAATAATAGTAATGCTTGTTGCAACAATTCAATACAGAAATATATTAAGAAGAATCTCTACTTCTATCTCTAATTCTATACCCATCACCATCAAGATACATTATTTTAACAGTTTAGTACATTTATATTTAAAGTATAACTTTAATGCTAACTGAGTTTAAATTTTTTATAATCAACTCCATTATAGTTTCCTTGGATTAAGCTTATTTTTCAAAAAAGTATTTTAGATTTCTGTAGAATATTTGAAGATAATCATTTTATTAAAAAGAAAGGTGATCTAAATGTAAAAGAACTTTTATTACATCTCTCACTAAGTCTGGCAAACTAGCTCATTAAGCAATTTTTTGCTTAAGTTGAGATTTTTGTGAAAGGTCATGCATTCTTTCAAAAGAAGGAAACGAGATGCTATTTTCCCAGTGGGAAATTTACAGAATTATTTTTTTTTGTTTTTTTACATTGAAAGTACACTTGGATAAATTGATAATTTCTTTAATTGAATCCCTATTTCAGTGACAGCCTCTGTTCAGTGAGCACTGTTCATGAATTATTCTAAGTCTTCATAACAAGGAGAGAGCTTTATTCTGGTTTTAAAGATTACACAGTTAAGGACTAGAAATTACTCAAAGAGTTTTGAAAATCTAGAAACAGAATGTGTTCAAACTAGGATTTCTCTGATCTTTAGAGACTTGTCTACCTAATATTACATTCAGATTCTAAGTTTTTTTTTCCCCTTTTTTTAGTCTGGTCTTGAAACTTTCAAAAGAATAAGTTTTAGACTAAAATATTCCATATATATAAATTTTTTTTGAAGGTTTCATGTATACTTTATTTCTTCAAACATGCCATATTTTAATGGGTACATAGTACTTTTACTTGGAATTAATTATGAGTTGATTTTGAAACAATTCAGTATTAAACCAGCTGGGATGATTACTGTTCTCTCCTTTCCTTTGGGGTGACTCTGCCAACAGGCGATGGGGGTCACTCTAGTCCAATTTGTGTTGCCGTATATACCCACACAGCAGCACAGAAAGTGGCTCCACTAGCTAATACGGCATTACCGTATTTGTCATGGAAATCAGGTGCCCGCTTCTGGTGGATCTGCCTTGCCACTGCTTGCTGAATGCTTTGAACTCTCAGACGACTTAGTGTGTTTTTGGCCAAGAGAAACATCCTCAGGTTGAACATAAAATAGCTGCAACTACAGCTGCTGGCCTCTAGCAATCTGGCGTCTAGTACCCTTGCAGAGTCCTGTACATATATATATATATATATATATATATATATATTTTTGCTAAAACAAATGGGAAGGAATAACCAAAGTAACAAAGTATTTCAATCAACTCAGGATAGAATAACTTTGTATATCCAAGCCATAGTAAGCCACACCTTTGGTTTCTCAGAACCATTTTAGAATACAGGAAAAGAAACAGAAATCAAGGTAGAATGTGGGTAGGCCCTGTTCTAAAACAAAGTCAGAAGGCAAAGTGCTAGACTGATATGGTGCGGGAACGAAGCAGATAGATGCAGCAGAACCACATTTAGAAATGGGGGAAAAAAACCATCTCTCATTTATCCAAGACAGGATGACAAATAAGTCCTACCTCATGTGTGAACTCTATCTGATTCATTGTAGCAGCCTGGAGTGAGTGCTAAAAGTCATTTTAAGGCTCTCCATGAGCTCAGCCAGAAAGTATTAGGAAGATTTGACATGTTCTAATTTGGGCATAATTTCTATGTATCTGTTATCTCAAGGAGGGTGACAAAGAAGAGATGGGGACTCATAGTAATTAAGTACTTGCTTCACATTAGGTACTTCATATACATTCTATAAATTTTCCTGGATCCAATGAGGTTAACATTATAATCTACATTTTACAGATGAGCAAAGTCATTCTCTGAGTGAAATTTGAAGAAAGAGGGAAAAAACAGTCACTTTGTAATAGAGGGAAGGAAAAGTGAAAGCAAAAATCGCTCAGTCCTGTCCAATTCTTTGCAAACCCATGGACTGAAATTCTCCAGGCCAGAATACTGTAGTGGGTAGCCTTTCCCTTCACCAGGGGATCTTCCCAACCCAGGAATTGAACTCAGGTCTCCCACATTGCAGGCAGATTCTCTACTAGCTGAGCCACAAGGAAAGCCCAAGAATACTGGAGTGGGTAGCCTGTCCCTTCTCCAGCAGATCTTCTCCACCCAGGAATCGAACCCGGGTCTCCTGCATTGCAGGCAGATTCTTTACCAACTGAGCCAGCAAGGAAGCCCTGAGGGAAGGAAAGGTACTATGCAAATAACCAGTCCTACATGAGAAGTTTGAGTTGGCTATTGTCATCAAGAAGCACCCATGTACACTAATAATTTTCATTGCTTCCGGTGTTTCCAATGCTTCTTATATTTAAGTATCACAAATATTCAGCAGTCTAAATTGTTTCATCCTTCAAGATGTGCCACTATGCTAATTATAACCTCTTCATAAATGATGAATAATTATTCCGTTTGGAAATTATTTTAGAGTTTGAAAGAAACTTTATATGAACTCTCTGATTACTACTCTTAGACCACAAAGAGATTATTTTAGAACAATCAAAAAGAAAACATTAGTCCAAGAGTACAGAACTTAACAGCAGCCTCTGCTACAGAGATACTTAGCTATTTACAACTTGGTCTGCATTTTGGATTAGTCGCTGTCTTCCTCTGGCCTTAGTTTTCCCATCGTGGGTTGGATTACTCCCTCTAAGGTTAATGTTGACTCCCACATGCTGTGGTTTCTGAGTTCAAATGCAACTCTTACTGGAAAGAGTCAGCCTTTACCATGAATAATAAATAATGTTGGCTGGTAATAAAGAATAAATATTTTCTTTCTCTTTTCAAGTCATGTAAGATATTTTTAAGATATACTGGGCATTGACTAGCCCACAGACCCAGGGACTAGGTACTGACCATTGGCTATAGGCGAGGTACTGTGTAGATGTGAGAAGAATGTAAAGCTGTATCAAGTATAAATTTGCTCTGAATTTATGAATAATAAAGGTACTTAAGTACTACAAAAATACAGCAGAAAGCTAAAAAGAATTATCAGAGTTGCACAGATAAGTTTCTACGGAAGGCAAAAGGAGGGCATACTTCTTCCTGTGGGGCCAGGGACATGACCCGGTAAAAGAAGTCTCCATGGATAGAGCCTTGTGAACAGATCTTTAAAGAAAAGGAAGACTTAGCCACACAGTGAAGAGTGTGAAGAGGAAGGTGATCCACCAGATGGTCCACCGTAAGCAAAGGCAAGGAAGTGGGCAATTGCAAACATAAATGGAGAAAAGTAAACCACTCATCATGGCTGGGCTGGAAGGTTCCTGAAAGAGGGTAGTACAGCTGACAGTGGAAAACAGAAGGGAATCCGCTATGCCAAACAAAGAAGATAAAGACCTTATTTTCTAATTTAAATCCTTTTGAGCAGGAAAATAAAATATTTGCCATCTGTCAGATTAATCTGGTAGCAGAATGTAAGCTGAATTGGACTGAGAAGATCCTGAGGATAAGGAGATCAATTAAGAACTACTTCAGGACTTCCCTCATGGTCCACTGGTTGAGAATCCGTCTGCCAATGAAAGGGACGTGAGTTCGATCCCTGGACCAGGAAGATTCCACTTGTTGTGGGACAACAAGCCCATGCACCCCAACTACTGAAGCCTGCGTGCTGCAACTACTGAAGCCTATGGCCTAGAGCCTGTGCTCTGTAACTGGAGAAGCCACCGCAATGAGCAGGCCACGTACCGCACAAAAGAGGAGCCCCCGCTTGCTGCAACTAGAGAAAGCTGCACAGAGCAATGAAGATCCAGCACAGCCAAAAATAAATAAATAAATATTTTTAAAAAGAATTAGTTCAATGCCCAACCAAGAACTAAAAGTGCCTGGATTAGCATTATTACAGGAAGAATGGAGGGAGAGGGGGAGATACATGCAAAAAGTAGTAATAATCACAATAGCTCACATCTATTGGGTATTTTGGAGAAGGCCCTGGCACCCCACTCCAGTACTCTTGCCTGGAAAATCCCATGGATGGAGGAGTCTAGTAGGCTGCAGTCCATGGGGTCGCTAAGAGTCGTGTCACTTTCCCTTTTCCCTTTCATGCATTGGAGAAGGAAATGGCAACCCACTCCAGTGTTCTTGCCTGGAGAATCCCAGGGATGGAGGAGCCTGGTGGGCTGCCGTCTGTGGGGTCGCACAGAGTTGGACATGACTGAAGCGACTGAGCAGCAGCAGCAGCAGCATTAGGTACTTACTGTGCACCTGGCACTGTTCTAAGTGAGTAAATCATTTAATCACACAGTGCTCTGAGTTAAGTTCTGTTCTTTCACCTTTATAGATGCAAAAACTGAAGTACAGAAAGGTTAAAATTTGCCTATGGTCACCCATTTAGGGCTTCAGTCTCTGGTTCCTGAACCTTATTTTTTAACCAATCTGGTACACTGCTTCCCTGTAGATTAAAAAATAAAATAACATGGTCACTGACTGATGAGAGGCAAGGAAAAAGGAAGAATCATAATTAATGGAGAGATTCCCAAGCCAGATTGTCAGGAAGATGGAGAGGTGATTGTCAAAAGATAGAGGAGGGAAGAACAAGACGGTGGAGGAGTAGGTGGCCATGGAGTACATCTCTCTCCATGGATACATCAGGAGTATGCCTTCAGACACAGAAGCACATGCAGAACGCCATCTGAGAGCAAACAGGAGAACCTGAACAGCAGAAGAGAATATATAGGCCCATGCCAAACTCGGTAGGATGAGGGAACTAGGGGAAAAACGGCAGTGATAGTAGGAATGGACCTGCCCTTGGTGGGTGGGGGAACTGAAGCAGGGGTCCAATCCCCACATCAGGGCAATTGTCTGAGTCAGAGGAGAAACATTTAAGGTTGAGAGGGAAACAGCTGATCTGTGGCAGCCAAAGTGGAATGAGAATCAGACAGTCCTTCCCACAACCATACATACCCTGGACAGCACAGTGGCTGGGAGCTGGAGTTTAGGGATTTTGGAGCAATCCCAGCTCGAGGGCTGCTGTTGATGGTGGAGAGATGGATCAAGGGGATGTGAAGGAGGAGATTGTGGTAAGAAATTCCTGCGGAAGAAAGCCAGGCAGCCATGGAAGCAAGGCTATATTGCTGAGTCACGTGTAGGAGGTGGAGCCATCACCATAGCCTCTCTTGCCCACACACCAACATTGGGAGCTGAACGATAGAGAGGCTGGCCCATCAAACACCTGATGCACTGAATTACAGAGTAGGACCCCACCCAGGATGCCGCCTTAAGTGCCTGACACGCCTATGTACAGAGTAGTACGCCTGATGCACCGAACAGAGAAGGACCCCAGGTAAGGAAGCCCTCTAAGTGCCTGAATGGGCAGAGCATGAAAAAAGACTGCCCAAAGAGGCCTTCTGATCACCAGCTTCAAGAGGCTTGAAAAAAGACTCTGATAGGGCCATAACTCCTGCGGTGGAACCAGTCTGTGCCCCTGCACACTTGGGCCGCCTGGGTCCCCACAAGCCAAGCCGCTGCACCACCTTCATGCTCAACTCCCACTGGGGCAGAGCTGCCACAGGCAAAAGAAGTCTTGCGCCTGTGCACACAGGGTCACTTTGGTAGTGTCCGACTCTTTGCCATCCTGCAGACTGTGAGCTGCCAGGCTTCTCTGTCAGGGAAGAATACTGGAGCTTATTGGCCAATACTGGTTGCCATGCCCTTCTAGAGCATTATATTTCCTGCTGCCCCAGCCGCCAACTCCCCTGAGTACCTGGTGCTGCCAGAACCCCTGCGACCCAAGCAGCTACACCACTTCCACACCTGGCCCTCACAGAGGCAAACCCAAGCCCTCCAGGGCAGCCTCAGGAGCAAACCCCAGTGGATGACCCAAATCCAGAGGTAGAAATAAAACCACAATAGAAACCCAGGGGCAGTGTGACTAGGGAAGAAGACCTAAAACACTCCCACCAGCTGTACAAGCTGCAGATTAAATCCATATGATCAACTAGGCAGACTCTGTGTCTATGGAATATATAAAAGGTCATTGAGCACTCCCACAAAAGAAAACACACTAGTTCTGATAGCTGTGGACATTGGAGGCAAGAACACACAGGAGTAGGACCAGATTAGAATGTGAGCTGCCCTACAGCAGGTCCAGAGATCAGCACAGTGCTGGAGGGCATCCTAGGGAGGTGAGGTGGACTGTGACTCCCAGCGAGGGAAAGGACTCTGACAGCAGTGACTCAAGAAAAACATTGATTATTCTTGCGTTTTGACTTGTTCTGTAGATTCTTTTGGATTTTTTTTTTTTTTTTACTTTCCCCCTGCTCTCTGTTGTAGTTGTCAATTTTATTACTATGAAATCTAACTTCTGAGCTTTTGAGCTTCCCTCCCCCCACCCCCACCCCCACAGTCACGAGTTTTATTGCTGTTATAAACCTCTGCCTCTATTTTGGGTTTTTGCAATTCCGGGGAGTTGTGTTTTGTTTTTTCTTTTCTGTTCTCTTTTTTTAATTTTAATTTTTACTATTTTAAACCTAGTATTATTTTTTCTATATTTATTCCTTTGTTTTTCCTATTGTTCTTTTCCCCTTGCAGTTAATCTTTAAGATATATAAATCTTCTTCATCTACCTCTATTTAACTTTGCATAGCTATTCTTTCTTTCTTTTCTTTCCTTTCAACATATTGTTAGTTTTATTTTCATTGCTTTATTCCCCAGTTGGCACCTTGCTTTAGTTTTGTTTTCCACTTTGTGCTTTAGTTAGTTTTGTTCTGGTATATATAATTTTAGGTTTATTTTGTTCACTGTGTCAATCTATTGTACTTTATTTTTGTTGGACTGTTTTGCCTTTCCTTATGGGTGTGTATATATTGGTGTATATTTAGTCACACTTTTTATTGTTATAAACCTCTGTATCTACATTTGGCTTTTGCAGTTCTGTGGAGTTTTCCTTTTTTTCCTTTTCTTTCTTCTTCCTTTTTTATTTTTTTAATCTTTTCTCTTTTTTATAATTTAAACTTTTATTTTTTTAACCTTATATTTTCTCTACATTTATTCCTTTGTTTGCCTTTCCTACTGTTCTTTTCCCCTTGCAGTTAATCTTTAAGATATATAAATCTTCTTCATCTACCTCTATTTAACTTTACATAGCTATTCTTTCTTTTCTTTCTTTCCTTTCCTCTCAACATATTTGTTAGTTTTGTTTTCATTGCTTTATTCCCAATTTAGCACCTTGCTTTAGTTTTGCTTTCCAGTTTTATGCTTCAGTTAGTTTTGTTCTTAACAGCTAAATATAATTTTTTATTTCCTTTATTCCCCAGATCAATCTATTGTACTGTACTTTTGTTGGACTGTTTTGACTTTGCTCATGGGTGTATATGTATATGTGTATATTCCATTATTTTAATTATTTGACTGATTTTGTAACTGCTATTTGTCAAGCCTAAGCCTTTGGTGCGGAAACACTGACTCCAAGACCCTAGACTACCAGAGAAGTAATCCTACGGGGTGTCAAATAGTGAGAACTCACACAAAGGGAACCACTGTAATACAAGACCCTGCATCACACAACCACCGATGGCACCCTGTGCAGGACGCCTCATCTAAAAAACAAACAAAGCAAAATACAAACCCAATCACCAGCGGACAGGATTACCACCTCACTTGGCCTTGCCCATCAGAGGAAAAGCAAACAAAAACAAACAAAAAAACTCAACACAAATCTCACCCTATAAGAAGCTTACACAAACTACTGAACCAGCCTTAGAGGGAAGAAACCAAAAGGAAGAAAGAATTCAACCTTGAAGCCTGGGAAAAGGAGACCTCAAACACAAAAAGTTAAAAAAAAAAAAAAATAATGACAAGGCAGAGAAATACTACACAAATGAAGGAACAAACTAGAAACACAGAAATCCAAATAAATGAAGAGGAAATAGGCAATCTACCTGAAAAAGAATTCAGAATAATGAGAGTAAAGATGATCAAAAACCTTGAAAACAAAATGGATAAAATGCAAGAATCAATCTTTAAAGACCTAGAAGAATTAAAGAATAAACATACAGAGACAAACAACACAATTACTGATATTAAAATACTCTGGAAGGAATCAATAGCAGAATATCTGAAGCAGAAGAACAAATCAGTAAGCTGGAAGATAAAATGGTGGAAATAACTTCTGAAGGGCAGAATAAAGTAAAAAGAATGAAAAGAACTGAGGATAGTCTCAGAGACCTCTGGGACAATATCAAACACACCAATATTTGAATTATAGGGGTCCCAGAAGAAGAAATGGAGAAGGCAATGGCACCCCACTCCAGTACTCTTGCCTGGAAAATCCCATGGATGGAGGAGCCTGGTGGGCTACAGTCCATGGAGTCGCTAAGAGTTGGACACGACTGAGCAACTTCCCTTTCACTTTTCACTTTCCTGCATTGGAAAAGGAAATGGCGACTCACTCCAGTGCTCCTGCCTGGAGAATCCCAGGGACAGGGGAGCCTAATGGGCTGCCATCTATGGGGTCGCACAGAGTTGGACATGACTGAAGCGACTTAGCAGCAGCAGCAGAAGAAGAAGAAAGAGAAAAAGAAAGGGTATGAAAAGTTTTTTGAAGAGATTATACTTGAAAATTTCCCCAGCATGGAAAAGGAAATAGTCAATCAAGTCCAAGAAGCACAAAGAGTCCCATACAGGGTAAACCCAAGGAGAAACATCCCAAGACACACACTCACCAAACTAACAAAGACTAAATACAAAGAAAGAATATTAAAAGCAGCAAGGGAGAAGCAACAAGTAACATACAAGGAAAACCCCATATGATTAACAGCTGATCTTACAGCAGAAACTCTGCAGGCCAGAAAGGAATGGAGGATATATTTAAAGTACTGAAAGGGAAAAATCTACAACCAAGATTACTGTACCCAGCAAGAATCTCATTCAAAATTGATGGAGAAATTAAAAGCTTTTCAGACAAGCAAAAGTTAAGAGAATTCAGTAACACAAAACAAGCTTTACAACAAATTTTAAATGGACTTATATAGTCATGAAATACAAGAGAAGAAAAAAGATGTACAAAATCAACCCCAAACAATTAAGAAAATGGCAATAGGAATATATATATCAATAATTACTTAAAATGTAAATGGATTAAATGTTCCAACCAAAAGACAGACTGGCTGAATGGATACAAAACAAGACCCATATACATGCTGTCTACAAGAAAACCACTTCAGACATAAAGACACATATAGACTGAAAGTGAAAGGATGGAAAAATACATTCTTTGCAAATGGGAATCAAAAGAAAGCTGGAGTAGCAATCTTTATATCAGACAAAATAGACCTTAAAATAAAGAAGATTATAAGAGATAAAGAAGGACACAACATAATCGTCAAGGGATAAATCCAAGAGGAAGACATAACAATTGTAAATATCTATGCCCTTATGGCAGAAAGTGAAGAGGAACTAAAAAGCCTCTTGATGAAAGTGAAAGTGGAGAAAGAAATATTTGGCTTAAAGCTCAACATTCAGAAAACGAAGATCATGGCATCTGGTCCCACCACTTCATGGGAAATAGATGGGGAAACAGTGGAAACAGTGTCAGACTTTATTTTTCTGGGCTCCAAAATCACTGCAGATGGTGACTGCAGCCATGAAATTAAAAGACGCTTACTCCTTGGAAGAAAAGTTATGACCAAACTAGATAGCATATTGAAAAGCAGAGACATTACTTTGCCAACAAAGGTCCGTCTAGTCAAGGCTATGGTTTTTCCTGTGGTCATGTATGAATGTGAGAGTTGGACTGTGAAGAAGGCTGAGCACCGAAGAACTGATACTTTTGAACTGTGGTGTTGGATAAGACTCTTGAGAGTCCCTTGGACTGCAAGGAGATCCAACCAGTCCATTCTGAAGGAGATCAGCCCTAGGATTTCTTTGGAAAGAATGATGCTAAAGCTGAAACTCCAGTACTTTGGCCACCTCATGAGACGAGTTGACTCATTGGCAAAGACTCTGATGCTGGGAGGGATTGGGGGCAGGAGGAGAAGGGGACGACGGAGGATGAGATGGCTGGATGGCATCACTGACTCAATGGACATGAGTTGAGTGAACTCCGGGAGTTGGTGATGGACAGGGAGGCCTGGCGTGCTGCGATTCATGGGGTCGCGAAGAGTCAGACACGACTGAGCGACTGAACTGAACTGAACTGACTGATGCACCCATAAGACAAACACTAACACACATAAAAGGAGAAATTGACACCCCACTCACACCAATGGACAATCATCAAAACAGAAGATTAAAGGAAATACAAGTCTTAAATGATACATTAGATGAGATGAATCTCATTGATATTTTCAGGACATTCCATCCAAATGCAGAAGAATACACGTTCTTCTCAAGTGCACATGGAATATTCTCCAGAATAGACCACATCTTAGGACACAAATCAAACTTCAGTAAATTTAAGAAAATTGAAATTATATAAAGCATCTTCTCCAACCACAACACTATGAAACTAGACATCAATTACAAGAAAAAAAACTAAGAATACAAACACATGGAGATTAAACAACACATTTCTAAATAATCAACAGGTTACTGAAGAAATCAAAAGGGAAATCAAACAATTTCTAGAAACAAATGACAATGAAAACATGACAACTCAAAATCTATGGGGTAGAGCAAAAGCAGTCCTAGGAGGGAAGTTTATAGCAATACAATCCTACCTCAAGAAACAAGAAAAACATCAAATAGCCTAACTTTACACCTAAAACACCTTTACACCTAAAACTGGAGAAAGAAAGAAAAAAAAATTAGTAGAAGGAAAGAAATCATAAAGATCCGAGCAGAAATAAATGAAAAGGAAATGAAAGAAACAATAGTAAAGCTTAATAAAACTAAAAGCTAGTTCTTTGAAAAGATAAACAAAATTGACAAACATTTAGCCCTGAATCATCAAGAAAAAAAGAAAAATCATCAAATCAACAAAATTAGAAATAAAAAGGAGAGATTACAACAGACAATGCAGAAATACAAAGGATCACAAGAGACTATTATGAACAACTATATGCCAATAAAAAGGATAACCTGGAAGAAATGGACAGATTCTTAGAAAAGTTCAATCTTCCAAGACTGAACCAGGAAGAAATAGAAATTACGAGCAACCCTGTTACAAGCACCAAAATTGAAGCTGTGATCAAAAATCTTCCCCAAAACAAAAGCCCAGGACCAGATGGTTTCACAGGAGGATTCTATCAAACATTTAGAGAAGAGCTAATGCCTATCTTTATAAAACTCTTTCAAAAAATTGCACAGGAAAAAAATACTTCCAAACTCATTCTATGAGGCCACAATCACCCTGATACCAAAACCAGACAAAGACAACACACACAAAAAGAAAACTACAGGCCAATATCACTGATGAACATAGATGCAAAAATCCTCAACAAAATTTTAGCAAACAGAATTCAGCAACAGATCAAAAAGCTCATACACCATGAGCAAGTTGGATTTATTCCAGGAATGCAAGGATTCTTCAATATATGTAAATCAATCAGTGTGATACACCATATTAACAAATTGAAAGATCAAAACCATATGATAATCTCAATAGATGTAGAAAAAGCCTTTGACAAAATTCAGTACCCACTTATGATGAAAACTCTTCAAAAAATTGGTATAGAAGGAACCTACCTCAACATAGTAAAGGCATATATGATAAGCCTACAGCAAACATTATTCTCAGGGGTGAACAATTGAGATTCCCCCTAAGATCAGGAACAAGACAAGGGTGTTCATTTTCATCTCTATTATTCAATATAGTTCTGGAAGTCCTAGCTACAGCAATCAGAGAAGAAAAAGAAATAAAAGGAATCCAGATCAGAAAAGAAGAAGTAAACTCTCACTATTTGCAGATGACATGATACGGCACATAGAAAATCCTAAAGATAGTATCAGAAAATTACTAGAACTTATCAGTGAATTTAGCAAAGTTGCAGGATACAAAATCAATACACAGAAATCACTTACATTTCTATATACTAACAATGAAAAATCAGAAAGAGAAATTAAGCAATCAATCCCATTCACCATTGCAACAAAAAGAATCAAATATCTAGGAATAAACTTACCTAAGGAGATGAAAGAACTGTACACAGAAAATTATAAGACACTAATGAAAGAAATCAAAGATGACATAAACAGATGGAGAGAGATTCCATGTTCCTGGGTATGAAGAATCAATATTGTAAAAATGACTATACTACCAAATGCAATCTACAGATTCAATGCGATCCCTATCAAATTACCAGTGGCATTTTTCACAGAACTAGAACAAAAAATTTCACAATTCATATAGAAATACAAAAGGCCCAGAATAGCCAAAGCAGTCTTGAGGAAGAAGAATGGAGCTGGAGGAATCAACCTTCCTGACTTCAGGTTATACTACAAAGCTACAGTCATCAAGACAGTATGGTATTGGCACAAAACCAGAAATATAGACCAATGGAACAAGATAGAAAGCCTGGAAATAAACCCATGCACCTATGGGTACCTTATTTTTGACAAAGGAGGCAAGAATATGCAATGGGGCAAAGACAGCCTCTTCAATAAATGGTGCTGGGAAAACTGGACAGCTACATGTAAAAGAATGAAATTAGAACACTTCCTAACACCATACACAAAGATAAACTCAAAATGGATTGAAGACCTAAATGTAAGACCAGAAACTATAAAACTCTTAGAGAAAAACATAGGCAGAACACTTGAGGATATAAATCAAAGCAAGATCTTCTATGACCCACCTCCTAGAGTAATGGAAATAAAAACAAAAGTAAATAAGTGAGACCTCCTTAAACTTGAAAGCTTTTGCACAACCGAGGTGACTATAAGCAAGGGAAAAAGACAACCCTCAGAATGCGAGAAAATAATAGCAAATGAACCAACTGACAAAGGATCAATTTCCAAAATAGTCAAGCAGCTCATACAACTCAATACCAGAAAAACAAACAGCCCATTCAAAAAGTAGGGAAAGACCTAAACAGACATTTCTCCAAAGAAGACATTCAGATGGCTAACAAACACATGAAAAGATGCTCAACATCCCTCATTATTAGAGAAATGCAGATCAAAACCACAATGCGATAGGACCTCACACCAGTCAGAATGGCCATCATCAAAAAGTCTACAAACAATAAATGCTGGAAAGGGTGTGGAGAAAAGGGAACACTCTTGCACTGTTGGTGGGAATATAAATTGATACAGCCACTATGGAAGACGGTATGGAGACTCCTTAAAAAACTAGGAATAAAACCATCATATGACACAGCAATCCCACTCCTAGGCATATAACCTGAGGAAACCAGGGTTGAAAAAGACACATGTATCCCATTGTTCTTTGCAGCACTACTTACAATAGCTAGAACATAGAAGCAACCTAGATGTCCATTGACAGATGAATGGATAAAGTTGTTGTATAAATACACAATGGAATACTGCTGCTGCTGCTGCTAAGGCACTTCAGTCATGTCCGACTCTGTGTGACCCCATAGACGGCAGCCCACCAGGCTCCCCCGTCCCTGGGATTCTCCAGGCAAGAACACTGGAGTGGGGTGCCATTTCCTTCTCCAATGCATGAAAGTGAAAAGTGAAAGTGAAGTCGCTCAGTCGTGTCTGACTCTTTGAGACCCCATGGACTGCAGCCTACCAGGCTCCTCCATCCATGGAATTTTCCAGGCAAGAGGTGCCATTGCCTTCTACCAATGGAATACTACTCAGCCATAAAAAGAAATGTGTTTGAGTCAGTTCTGATGAGGTGGATGAACCTAGAACCTATTATACAGAGTGAAGTGAGTCAGAAATAGAAAGATAAATATTGTATTCTAATGCATATATATGGAATCTAGAAAAATGGTTTTGAAGAATTTATTTATAGGGCAGCAATGGAGAAACAGACATAGAGAATAGACTTATGGACATGGAGAGAGGGGAGGAGAGGATGGGATACATGGGAAGAGTAACATGGAAACTTACATTACCATATGTAAAATAGATAGCCAATGGGAATTTGCTGTATAGCTCAAGAAACTCAAACCAGGGCTCTGTATCAACTTAGAGGGGTGCGATGGGGAGGGAGATGGGAGGGAGGTTCAAAAGGGAGGGGATATATGTAAACCTATGGCTGATTCATGTTGAGGTTTGACAAAAAAACAACAAAATTCTGTAAAGCAATTATCCTTCAATAAAAAATTAATTTAAAAAAAAGAAAAGAAAAAAGATGGAAGAGGAAAGAGGCAGAGCAAGTTTGAAAGAAAGATTATGAGTTTAGGGTTTGTTACTTTGTGATGGAAGCCATGAATGAAGGTACTGTCTGCAATAACAAACAAATAAAGGTGAGGAACTCGAGGGGAAGTTGGGGCCGATGACAAAGATTCAGAAAGGTGAAAGTTAGTGCCATGACATTCCCCAAGCAGAGAATGTGGTTAGATCAGGTCCTTCTGGAATATTTAAATGAGGGGAAAAAAAGAAGAATTGAAGAAGAGAAGGGTTAAAAACCAGCGTTAGACAAAGGGAATAAGCCTGAAGACCCTATGTTATGAAATACAAAGAAAAAAGTGATTCCAGGAGAGAACAAAGGGAGATGTTAATGCAATTGGGGAGGAGAGAGCAATGTGTGAAGCCATCTAGAAGACTTTTTCTAGTGAGTTTAATATTTCATAGTGACCCCACAGGGAGAAGGCAATGGCACCCCACTCCAGTACTCTTGCCTGGAAAATCCCATGGACGGAGGAGCCTGGTGGGCTGCCGTCTATGGGGTCGAACTCACGACTGAAGCAACTTAGCAGCAGCAGCAGCAGCAGCAGCAGTGACCCCACAGCAGCAACATCATTTCCACAGGGAAATGATCAAGGACACAGAGAAAGTTTGATTCATTACTGAATGTAATGCATTCTAAAAAAAAAAAAGGCAGAAATGCACAAATCATTACCTAGTTTTTGATTCTTTTCAGGGACCCACTGCTTTAAAAATAAATAAAATATGCAAAATAAACATTCTCAACTTACCTATACCATTTGCTCAACTCTTCAGAAATGCATACATCACAACATGATCAACTCGCCAATGAGATGGTAATACCATGATCTCACTGACTAAAGCATGGAGGGCCCCTCTCAGTCTTGCCTGCCACTGCATGTGCTCTTGTTCCCCAGATGAAATATGTGTGAAATTCATTTTCGAATTTAGTGAGCGAAAGAGTTCCCACCCCCAGCCCCATTGTGTGTTGGCTGATTTTGCCATGGGAAGGTGTGTGGCTTTCTGCCAGGTGAGCCAAGGATGTGGACGCAACAACTGTCTCCTCCCAAGTTTCCCTGACCAGTCAAGCTGACTCAGCCCTAGTTCTCTCAGCTTTCAGCCACAAGACCCGGCTTAAGCTGAACTAGTGGTTAGGAATGATGTGTCCTCAGAGAAGGACACAGCATTGGAGTCTATTTTAAAGGAATATAGAACTTTATTTACAACTCCAATTTTCCCTGATTCTCAGAGGTAACCCTGAAGTTTTCGTGAATACTCAATGATACCCTTAACAAACTATCTGCATTCTGTATTTACACTACTACTTCATCACTTTCTCTTTTGCTCATTTTATTAGTTTTGTTTGTTTGGGCATCAAGAACAAAGCTTATGAAGACAATGACATAAGCAACATAAAATGCTGGAAGGAAGGAGAAATGTCAATGATTAAAAGTCAGAGATTCATATTTAGAAGCTGAAACAAATGCCAGTTACATAATTCCAAAGAATGGGCCCTTGATTTAAAGGCAGCCCACTTCAAATCCAGTGCCTCCATTCCCTTGCAGCCCTGTGTGTCTGTCTTCTGGCTGGCAGAATTCAGTGCGGGAAAAAGCATAGCTGCCATTTGACAAAACATATTCAATTTCCAGTGGGGAAAATTAATGGTCTTTACAGTATGGTTCTTGAGGTAAATATGTTATATATTTAATAACAAACCACGTGCTAATTTGCTTTAAATAGGCCTAATAACAACTATTGCTTAAAATTATGGCAGTGAAATAGCTTCTGCTTTTTGAAAAGTTAATTTTGACAGCAGGTGCTTTCATGCCACCATAATTTTTCCTATAAAGATCATTATCACTTAATTGTAAATGGCAGCTGCTTTGAGGGTATTTTGGTTCATGATGGTGGTTTGATTGATTGTTGGATTTCCAATTTCACTATGTTAATAATGCTAGTCTGTTGAATTTCCAAAAGTCATCATAAAAATTCTTAACATCAGCTCACATGGGTTTGCTCTGTCACAAACTGTCAGCCATGAGGTAACGTGTTTTCTTTGCAAAGCACAAAGGCAATTATCTTTTCCTTTTGGTCAAGAAATTTAAAAAATAAACAAAACATTTGTGTGTGGCTTAAAATAATATGTTTCTTTAGCTTCTGATTCAACTAAATATGCTTTGAAGAAAACTAATTTAGACCAAGTGTTTTGTTTGAAGGACATTATTATATTTAAAAAGGAACAGAAGTTCTCTAGATTTCAAGGAAACAAATATGATGATGGCAATACATCCAAGACATTTCATGTTTTAAAAAGCAATACCTATTGTCTTTAGAAAACCAATTTTGCTATTTTCTCCCAACTGTATGATAAACATAAAAATGAGCCAGCGTGGTTACTTATCCTGAAAACTATGCAATCCTCTGCTCAAAGGTTCTGTAGATACGTGTCAATCTACATTTGTTTTCCATCAGAGAGAGGGATGTTGAATACATCAATTGCAGGGACGTTATGTCCTATTTTGGAGTCTAACCCAAGACAGGAAGAACGTATACAATTGCCTCTGTCCCAGTCCAACTTCTTTTCTAACTTCTTAAAGACTTGCAGCTGCATACTCTTTGGCAAGTCCCTCAGTATCTCCATGCCATGACTGTCTCATCAATAAAATGCTGCTGACAATATGATTTGATTTTGTGCAAACTAAATGAGAGAACCTACACTAAGAGAATTACTGTCACAGATGAAGAATTTAAATATTATGGGATAATCTTATGTTCATTATTAAAGAGTTGCCCATTTTTATCAACATCCATCTCAAGGTCAGTCACTCTGCTGGGTGACAGAATGAAATACAATCTCCCTCCTCTATGGGTAATGTCAGCAGACTGCAGCCTTAGCAGCATGTTTCTTCTTGACTCCCCCTGACAACCAGAGAATCAATTTTATATGTTCAAAGGATTGTAAAGAAAAGTAAGTTATAATATGCAACAAAGGCTTGTAAGGCCCTCAGACTCTAAAATATTTACTACCTGGCCCTTTAGAGAATAAATTTGCTAAGTGATGCTCTGGAAAGGCTCTCAGTTTAGTGAGGGTGCTAACAAGCCCTACGGTAAGAGTTCCATAAAGAACAGAAATATTCCGGCAACGAAACTGCAGGCTATTAATCTCACCAAGAACAGTGAAGAACAGAATGCTTTACAGAAGAGGCTATATATGAACCAGGATATATGGACTTACAAAGTAAGTAAGATCTCATCAGCCCAAGAAGGTATACAAAAAACATGATCAAAACACTAGGATGGTATATTTTAGGAATTGTGGTTAATAGAATGTAGTTAATTATAGGGTGTCTATATGTTAGCAGGTGGATTAGGGAAAGGAAGAATTAACACACCAGAATGAGTGTGAAAGAGTCATAATGTGAGGGGCCTTAAATGCTCTATTAAAGGTTAGAACATTGATTTGATGGTAAAAAGTTATCATCAAAGATTTTTAAGTAGGAGAATAACAAAATTAGACCAGAGATTCAAAACACTAATTCAGGCAATAGTTTAAAAAATTAGTTATGAAGAAACTCTGACTTTGAGCCCAGGTAGAATGACAGGAACCAGATTTAACTTTGTGTCTGAAACAACTGAAAAAACTAGACAAGATATAGGAAACAAGATTTTCAGAACTGAAAGAGACACATGTACCCCAATGTTCATTGCAGCACTGTTTATAATAGCTAGGACATGGAAGCAAACTAGATGTCCATCAGCAGATGAATGGATAAGGAAGTTGTGGTACATAATGGAATATTACTCAGCTATAAAAAAGAATGTATTTGAGTTAGTTCTAATGAGGTGGATGAAACTGGAGCCTATTATAGAGAGTGAAGTAAGTCAGAAAGAGAAACACCAATACAGTATATTAATACATATATATGGAATTTAGAAAGATGGTAACAACAATCCTATATGTAAGGAAGCAAAAGAGACACAGATGTAAAGAACAGAATTTTGGACTATGTTGGAGAAGGCGAGGGTGGAATGATTTGAGGGAAAACCACTGAATACCCTTTGTAAAATAGATGAGCAATGCAAGTTTGATTAATGAAGCTGGGCATTCAAAGCCCATGCTCTGAGGCAACCCAGAGCAATGGGGTGGGGAGGGAGGTGGAAAGGGGGTTCAGGATGGGGGACATAGGTGCACCCATGGCTGATTCATGTTGATGTATGGCAAAAACCACCACAATGTTGTAAAGTAATTATCCTCCAATTAAAATAAATTAATTAATTTTAAAAAGTGATGTATGAAACAAGGTTTTCAGACATTGTCAACAAGTAGTGTCAGACACTGACTCTTGAGAAGGGGGAAAATTAGCTGAGTCCTATGATTTCCAAGATTCCTGTGTGGAGAGAGATTTTTGGCTTAAGCATAGCTTGGGGAAAATATAGTCCATGATGAGTAGAAAAAATAATCAACAGAATCAAACTGAGGAATGACAAAGATTAAAGAATTGGCAGACAAGTACATTAAAAGTTATAACTATATTCCAAATGTTCAAATGTCAAAGTAATGTTTGAGCCTGTTAAGTAGAGATTTAAAAGGTATTTTTAAAACATCTAAATTGAACTCTAGAGACAAAACAAGTCTAAGATGAAAAATAAACTGGGTAGGATTAACAGAAGAGAAGATTAGACACTACCAAAAAAAGTAGCAATGAATCTGAAACACAGTCTTAGAAACTATTCAAAATAACACACAGAGAGAAAAAATAATATCCTTCCCCAAAAGTAAATGAGTATTAGTGAGTCACTGGAGAACTACAAACTTCCTAATATGCATGCACTGAGTTCCTGAAGGAAAGAAAAAAGAGGCTGGACAGAAAAAAATTTTGAAGGAGTAATGTATCAGATTACCCCACGTGGATACAAACTATAAACTCACAGATTCAAAGAAACAAATGAACCCCAAAGCATAAGAAACATGCATATAATAACACCAAGTTTCATCATAATCCAGTCAGTTAAAAACCAGTGATAAATAGAAAATCATAAACAAAGTTAAGGTCAGGGGGAAACATTACATTTAGAGAAATAAAGATAAGGACAACAGCAAGGTTTTTATTGGATATAAATGTAAAGCAGAAGGCATTGAGCAACATCTTTAAAATACTGAAGGAAAAGACACACTGTCAACTTAGAATTTTATACCCAGACAAAATTTCTTGCAAAACCAGATTAAATACAGACTCATAACATATAAAAGCTGAAGGATTCATAGACTTATACTAAAAAATAAATAAATAAATAAAATTAAAGGAGGTCCTATGGGTGGAAGAGAAGTAATACCATATGGAAATCTGAATCTACCAAAAGAATGAAGAGCAATGGAAATAACTTTTTCTTTCAATTTTAAAAAAATTTATTTAAAAGAGAATTGACTAAAAAATAACAATATATTGTAGGATTTATAACATATATAGAAGTAAAATGTATGTAAACAACAGCAAACTAGAAATAGAGAATTCTTCAACCTTAATAAAGACAGCTATGGAAAACCTATAGCTAACATTATATTTGACAATCAAAGACTGGCATCAAGAACAAGACAAAGATGTCCTTTCTCACCTCCTGTATTCAACACTGAACTGGAACTGCAAGCAAAGGCAATAAAGCAAGATAAATAAACAAAAGGAATCTTAATTAGAAAGGAAGAAATAATTATGCCGAATGAAGGAAGTCAGAAAAAGAGAGGACATTCCACTTACATCAAATTCTAGGAAATGCAGACATCTGTAATAACAGAAAGCAGATCAGTAACTGACTTGGAACAGATTTATGTTGGTGGAGGAACGAGGGGGAGATTACAAGGGAACATAGGGAATGTTTTGAAGATGACCGTATGTTTATTATTTTCAAGCAGTGATAGTTTCCAAAGTTCTCAAATTGTATACTTTATATATGAGAAATTTATTGCCTGTCAATAATATCTCAGTAAATCTAAAAAAAAAAAAAAAAAAAGGTTCATAATAATGAGATGCAAGGGAAAAGATTTACCTAGGGGATAATGACAACAGACAAGCAGACAAATGACTAAGATCAGAGCTAGAGAGGTGGTTTCGGGAAGGAAGAGAATAAACAAATATGAGGCAGTCTTCTGAGTTTGACTAAACAATTGAATATTTGAGTATATGGTGTAAATGTCAACAGCATAAAGGAAAACAGAAGGAGCATCTGGTTGAAGGGGAAAGGTTATGACTTGCGTCCTAGATATGTCCTGCTGCTGCTGCTACTGCTGCTAAGTCGCTTCAGTCGTGTCCGACTCTGTGCGACCCCACAGACGGCAGCCCACCAGGCTCCCCTGTCCCTGGGATTCTCCAGGCAAGAACACTGGAGTGGGATGCCATTTCCTTCTTCAATGCATGAAAATGAAAAGTGAAAGTGAAGTCGCTCAGTCGTGTCCGATTCCTAGTGACCCCATGGACTGCAGCCTACCAGGCTCCTCTGTCCATGGGATTTTCCAGGCAAGAGTACTGGAGTGGGGTGCCATTGCCTTCTCCAGATATGTCCTAGGAGGCATTTAATTACTAATTGAAGAAATATTAATAGTTGCATATATAGTACTTGGTTTCAGGAGAGAGGTCTTGGTTGCAGATATAGATTTGGAAATAATAAGCAGATACAGTAGAAAACTGAGGCCATGGGAGTGGTTGAGAATGCCCAAGGAGAGTCCTTAGGCTAAGAAAGAAGTGATAAAGTGGAGCCTTGGGGAATACCAATATTAAGGGAGTAGCAATAGGCTTTGCTGTCTGAGTGTCTCAGGCCTCTTTGTATCATCTTATACTCTAATCTGAATTTCTAATCAGGGCAGATTAAAAAAAAAAAAAAATCAGCATCTTCAGCAACCAGAGAAGTATTTCTCTCTAGAAACTGATAAGATGGATGCTTAAAATTTCAGCTCAATCTTGGGCCAAATTAAAAACTGTTTCTTCAGGTTTTCAAGTGCCACACAAAATACACCCCTAACTCTTCTCAGGGTATTCATGGTACCTACATTTTTCTACGCTTGGTAAGAGACAGTAGAGAACTGTAATACATAGGAATGAAAGAAAGCCTGGAGTGAATTTGGAAGACACGGGTTCTTATCCTAGCAAGTACATTTCTAGCTCCCATCACAGGTACTAAAATAAGTTTCAATAAATAAGAAAAATTATATTTAATTCTCTTTAGGAAAAAGAAAAAGACATTTCCACTCTAAGTTCCTCTGTAGTTACCAGGATAAAACAAAAGATATTGAATTGAAAGCTGTTCTTTATTGACCAAGCAGATAGAGATTATCTTCCTTCAGGTAAAATACAAGCTTTGGGCAAGAATATACAGGACAACTATACAAAAAGGTATTCATGATCCAGATAATCATGATGGTGTAATCACTCACCTAGAGTCAGACATCCTGGTATGTGAAGTCAAGTGGGCCTTAGGAAGCATCACTATGAACAAAGCTACTGGAGGCGATGGAATTCCAGGTGAGCTATTTCAAATCCTAAAAGATGATGCTGTGAAAGTGCTGCACTCAATACGCCAGCAAATTTGGAAAACTCAGCAGTGGTCACAGAACTGGAAAAGGTCAGTTTTCATGCCAATCCCAAAGAAAGGCAATGCCAAAGAATGCTCAAACTACCGCACAATTGCACTCATCTCATAACGCTAGCAAAGTAATGCTCAAAATTCTCCAAGCCAGGCTTCAACAGTACATGAACTGTGAACTTCCAGATGTTCAAGCTGGACTTAGAAAAGGCAGAGGAACCAGAGATCAAATTGCCAACATTAGTTGGATCATCAAAAAAGCAAGAGAGTTCCAGAAAAAAACAACTATTTCTGCTTTATTGACTATGCCAAAGCCTTTGACTGTGTGGATCACAATAAACTGTGGAAATTTTTTCAAGAGATGGGAATATTAGACCACCTGACCTGTCTCCTGAGAAATCTGTATGCAGGTCAGGAAGCAAGAGTTAGAACTGGACATGGAACAACGGACTGGTTACAAATCAGGAAATGAATATGTCAAGGCTGTATATTGTCACCCTGCTTATTTAACTTATATGCAGTGTGCATCATGAGAAACACTGGGCTGGATGAAGCACAAGCCGGAATCAAGATTGCTGGGAGAAATATCAATAACCTCAGATATGCAGATGAACACCACAGTTATGACAGAAAGTGATGAAGAACTAAAGAGCCTCTTGATGAAAGTGAAAGAGGAGAGTGAAAAGTTGGCTTAAAACTCAACATTCAGAAAACTAAGATTATGGCATCTGGTCCCATCACTTCATGGCAAATGGGGAAACAATGGAAACAGTGACAGACTTTGTTTTGGGGCTCCAAAATCACTGCAGATGGTGACTGCAGCCATGAAATTAAAAGATAGTTTCTCCTTGGAAGAAAAGCTATGATCAACCTAGAGAGCATATGAAAAAGCAGAGACATCACTTTGCCAACAAAGGTCCGTCTAGTCAAGGCTATGGTTTTCCAGTGGTCATGTTTGGATGTGAGAGTTGGACTATAAAGAAAGCTGAGCACCGAAGAATTGGTGGTTTTGAACTGTGGTATTGGAGAAGACTCTTGAGAGTCCCTTGGACTGAAATGAGATCAAACCAGTCAAAGGAAATCAGTCCTGAATATTCATTGGAAGGACTGATGCTGAAGCTGAAACTCCAGTACTTTGGCCACCTGATGCAAAGAACAGACTCATTTCAAAAGACCCTGATGCTGGGAAAGATGGAAGGAGGGAGGAGAAGGGGACAACAGAGGATGAGATGACTGGATGGCATCACCGACTCGATGGACATGAGTTTGGGTGGACTCCGGGAGTTGGTGATGGACAGGGAGGCCTGGTGTGCTGTGGTTCGTGGGTTCGCAAAGATGACGACTGAGCGACTGAACTGAACTGAACTTGGGCTATCACCACTTCCTTCCCCTTTCCGTCTCAGCCTCAGTTACTATATGTGCTGAGGGAAAACAACACTGTTCACATAACCACCATCCATAATGGGAAAACGTTCATATTTTGATTTCTAAGAAAAAAAATTCAAGGAGCCAAAGCCTCTTTATTCATTGTACTATTCAATTAATACAAACCTCTCAGCTCTGGAGACATCAAAAATGAAGTGTTCATAGCAGCACTATTAACAATTTCCAAGTTATGGGAGCAACCTAAGTGTCAACCAACAGATGAATGGATAAAGATGTGCTATATACATATACAAACAAATATATGCTTAGCCATAAAAAAGAGTTAAATGCTGCCTTTTGCAACAACATAGATGGAGGGACTTATGCTAAAGTGAAATAAGTCAGACAGAGAAAGACAAATGCTGCATGGTATCACTTATATGTGGAATCTAAAATATACAACTAATGAAAATAACAAAAAAAGAAGTAGACTTACAGACACAGAAAACAAACTAGTGATTAACAGTAGGTGGTGGGGGAAGGCCAAATAAGGGGTGGAGGACTGGAGGGTATAACTACTGGGTGTAAGGCTACACGGATGTTTCGTGCAACATGGAGTATAGAGCCAATATTTTGTAATAACTGTAAATGGAGTTTAACCTTTAAAAAATTGAAAATTAATTTTTTAAAAATGAGGAAATTCAGACACAGAGCCACATACACAAGAATAATGGGATGTGAAGACGAAGGCAGGGATCAGGACCACCAAGGACTGCCAGCAAACCTCCAGAAGCTAGGAGGGAGTCCTTGAAACAGATCCTCACAGCCTTCCGAGAGAACCAACCCTGATGACACCCTGATCTCAGCCTTCCAGACTCCAAGACTGTGAGATAATGAATTACTTAAGCAAAACAAGCGAACAAAAACAACTGGAACAGAAGGAGCTACAGCAGAAGTGTCCTTTCCCGAATATCCTTACAGAGTATTTTGACTTCAAAAGAGAGAAAATGATTGAAGGCAGACGAGGCTGCCTCTTGCTCCATGGCATTAACTTGATCCTCTTTTTTTTCCCCCCACCTTCCTCCATATGTAGACCAAATTCCAACTGATTAAACTCTCAGTTCATCAGATTCCTCTGTATACTTATACATGGAGTTAGCTGTTGGATAACATTGGAAGTTTTGTTTTTGTATCTGTATTCTTGACCCACACCCTGGACTGCAAAATATCCTATGTGGTCAACTCAGAAATGTGTTTCTAGAGTAGATACAAGCCGAAATGACAGCAATAAAGCTTCAGATAGATAAAAAGAAAAAAATCCAAGTCTCACTGCATGGAACTATAGATAGGACTCCCACAAGGACTTCCTCCCATAGGAAGATAAACAGTAGTTCTCAAGGAATTCCTCCTGTGGTTGTTGTGGCTGGTCTTACAGTAACTGTTGACCATTTTTTCAGGTCACAGACACAAGACATGGCATGGTAAAATCATCATCCTCATAAAAAGATATGTTTGTTACCTGCTAACACAAGCAGATACCAACAGCATTTACTTTGTTTTAATCACCTGAGATACACTGTATCCAAGAAAAACAATTTAACTCAACACCTTAGTAACAAAGGTAGATGAAAAAAGCTGATCAAGGGCAGTTAAAGGCTTGGATCCAACCCTGAGTGCAGAAGAAATAAGTGAGTTAACCTCAAATTGCTAAAAGATTTGTTGGTCAAGGTCTTAATGTTTATCAGATCTTTCATTCAAGCAGGCTTTTTTTGAGTTTTAAAGTCTTAATAGCTTTCTTTCATTGCCTCTGGCATCAAGTTTTCTTTCTTATGTGTCCCCTTTCCTTACTTTAGCCTTTTATCTGTTTCTAAAGAACTAACAGTACTTAGACCTCCTACACAACAGTCCTCAAAGAGATTCTGCACAGAGTTCATTAAAAATATAATATGAAGGAGAAACAGACATCTAGAATAACTATTTTATATATGCATATAAAATATTGTTTATTTGTGTGTGTGTGTCAGCACATGCTAAAAAACTATACTAGAACACAAGCAGTTTTCTAAAAACCAGTGATACAAGTTCAAATAAATAATATCTTCATTTTGTTTGACTCATTCACCACACACAAAGACTTTGCATGCTAGTTGCATTGAAGAAAAGGAAAGATGTCATGGTGGGGAATGGAGCAAGATTTGGAATATTATACAATTTATCAATTAATGAGGAAAATATTTCTGAAAGTATTGGTACACCACTTAAAATATGTCAAGCATAAGTAAAGTACTTGAGTTAACACTGCTCTTATTTCTAAAATCTTTTGTTAAAAGAAATTTCTCTTAAACTTAGAATCAAGTCCCATAGCCATCCAAACAATTTTTCTCTTCTCTTTGCATAGATACTTGTTACAGATACAGAAATGGTTTTAATAGTCCATCCTGTGCCTCTGTTCAGCAACTCAAAACTAATTCTTAGAGAAAATTCAAGTCGTCATGCTTACTGGCTCCCTACAGCTTGTTTTATAATTAGCATAATTAGTCAAAGGTGGCTAAAAGGGGAAATCATATCATTTGCTTCCCAGGAACAAACCCTGGGATTCCTTGCCAGTGTTTTTCATTAATAGAGAGAGCAGAGATTGTGCAAACCCTGCTCCTCAACTGGACTCAAAACAGAGAGTTAATTTCCAACATCCAAATTACTTAGTCTTTAAAACTAACTCAAAGTTGATTCCTTGTTCACCAATATGTTTAATTAAGGCACACAAAGTAAAACTATTGTCTAGGTGATATCTTGCCTAAGTATAATTTCTTAATAACCAGATTTAATGCAATAAACAAAGTATTCAATGATTATTTGAAGAACAAAGAATGTGTTGACTTATAAAAGTGAATCCTGCTCACAAAGAAATCAAGTAATAATAAAGAATTTTAAAAATCACCTGAATCTCCCGAATTACCACTGATGTTTGGTAGACAACTTTATAGACATCTCTCAATGTATATGGACAAATAAAACACGGGCAGACAGACTTATGAATGCATTGCAATAATTTCATTAAAGTAGATCCATAATATATTCTACTTTTGAATAAAAATATTCAGTTTAATTTTATCTAAATTTAACAGAAGAAAGTAAAGTGAAATTAAAGTAAATTGTACAGTGAAATTAAAGAAAGTAAAGTGAAATAGCTAAATTTTAGACAGACTCTTGGAAGAAAATCAATGACAAACCTAGACAGTGTATTAAAAAGCAGAGATGTTACATGGCCTACAAAGGTCCATTTTTCCAGTAGTCATGTATGGATGTGAGAGCTGGACAATAAAAAAGTTGAGGGCTGAAGAATTGATGCCTTTGAACTGTGGCGCTGGAGAAAACTCTTGAGAGTCCCTTGGGCTGCAAGGAGATCAAACCAGTCAATCATAAAGGAAATCAGTCCTAAATATTCATTGGAAGGACTGGTGCGAAGGACTGACCACCTGATGTGAAGAACTGACTCATTGGAAAAGACCCTGATGCTGGGAAAGATTGAAGGCAGGAGGAGAAGGGGACAACAGAGGATGAGATGGTCAGATGGCATCACTGATTCAATGGACATGAGTTTGAGCAAACTTTAGGAGAGAGTGAAGGACAGGGAAGCCTGGTGTGCTGCAGTCCATGGGGTCTCAAAGAGTCAGACACAACTGAACAACAAAGACAGATGCTTCCCATATTAAAAATATAATATACAATACAATGGAATATTTGCTCAGCCTTTAAAAAGAATGAAATAATGCCATTTGCAGCAACACTGATGGATCTAGAGACTGTCATAGAGTGAAATAAGTCAGAGAAGGAGAATACCATATGACATCCCATATAGGTGGAGTCTAAAAAGAAATGATACTGACGAAACAGAAAGAGAGTCACAGACTTCGAGAAAAAAGTTATGGTTGCTGGGGATGGCGGGGTAAGGATGGGGAGAAGGGATAGTTAGGGAATTTGGGATGGACATGTACACACTGTTATATTTTAAATGGGTAACCAACAAGGACCTACTGTATAGCACATGGAACCCTTCTCAATGTTATGTAGAGTCTGGATGGGAGGGGAGTTTGGGGAGAATGGATTCATGTGTATGTATGGCTGAGTCCCTTCACTGTCCACCTAAAACTATCACAAAATTGTTAATCAGCTATACCTCAATATTAAATAAAAAGTTTAAAAATAAACAAAACCTTTAAGAAATAAGAATAATTTTAATTTTAGGCAATATCTACTGATGCCTTGTAAGAGATAAAGTATTAATCTTACATATCTTCCTACTTAACCTTCCTTCCCATCTTTTTTTGTTAATCATTTTCATATGCTTAATGCTTATAATATTTAGATTTAGTTGTACAATCACAATTCTCATAGTGACTTCACATTTTAAACTCAAAAAGATTCAAAGAGTTACATCAATTTTTTTACAAGTTTTTCTATTTATTCATTATTTTGATTCACCTTTGGGCTGGGCTGGATTTCATATTATAATAGGTTATTCAAAAAGAACTTTATTTTCAATCGGTTGACGTTACACCTGAAAGGCAATCGGAGCTCGTTACACAGCTTTTAGCTCATATTTCCCTTAAACTTCCTAGATAACATTCAACTGTCTTATATTATTTGTTGTTGTTATGGGGAAGGTATTAAGAGTTAGGGTTCTAAGAAAACATAAAGATGTCTTACAATTTAATGCATATGTATGGAATTTAGAAAGATGGTAATGATAACCCTGTATACGAGACAGCAAAAGAGACACTGATGTATAGAACAGTCTTATGGACTCTGTGGGAGAGGGAGAGGGTGGGATGATTTGGGAGAATGGCATTGAAACATGTATAATATCATATAGGAAACTAGCCACTAGTCCAGGTTCAATGCACAATACTGGATACTTGGGGCTGGTGTACTGGGACAACCCAGAGGGATGGTATGGGGAGGGAGGAGGGAGGAGGGTTCAGGATGGGGAGCACATGTATACCTGTGGCGGATTCATTTTGATATATGGCAAAACCAATACAATATTGTAAAGTTAAAAAATAAAATAAAATAAATAAAAAATAAAAAACAGCCAAAAAATAAATAAATAAAATAAAAACATTTAAAACAGAAAATTAACATCCTAGATGTTGCAATAATAAATAACCAGAACTTATTTATTATTAAAGAGAATAGAAGAAGGATAAGCAATGTTTCTTTTGCAAGCTTATCTTTACCAATTTATTCTTTCAACTATATAAAATTATTTAATATTTATTAAGTTTTCTCTGATAGCTCAGTCAGTAAAGAATCTGCCGGCAATGCAAGAGATTCAGGAGACATGGATTCAATCCTTGGGTTGGGAAGATCCCCTGGAGGACATAGCAAAAGACTCCAGTATTCTTGCCAGGAAAATCCCATGGACAGAGGAACCTGGCAGGCTATAGTCCATGGGGCTGCAAAGAGTCAGACACGACTGAAGCCACTGAGCGTGGGCATATTGAGCAAGTGGTAACATGATGCATCAGAGAAGGCAATGGCGCCCACTCCAGTGCTCTTGCCTGGACAATCCCATGTACGGAGGAGCCTGGAAGGCTGCAGTCCATGGGGTCACTGAGGGTTGGACACGACTGAGCAACTTCACTTCCACTTTTCACTTTCCTGCATTAGAGAAGGAAATGGCAACCACTCCAGTGTTCTTGCCTGGAGAATCCCAGGGACGGGGGAGCCTGGTAGGTTGCCGTCTATGGGGTCGCACAGAGTCGGACACGACTGAAGCGACTTAGCAGCAGCAGCAACATGATGCGTGTGTGCTGCATGTGATGAGAATCTGGCACTTGCAAAGCTAAATGGAAAATAACTAAAATGAGGATAAAAAATATCTACAATGTAATTATTATATTATAAATCTTAAAACAGGAAGGTGACTAACACAGTTAATTTCAGTTCAGTTCAGTCGCTCAGTCGTGTCCAACTCTTTGCGACCCCATGAATCGCAGCACGCCAGGCCTCCCTGTCCATCACCAACTCCCGGAGTTCACTCAGACTCATGTCCATCGAGTCAGTGATGCCATCCAGCCATCTCATCCTCCATCGTCCCCTTCTCCTCCTGCCCCCAGTCCTCCCCACAAGGGGTCGGTAAAAATTATATGTATGTATAGATATGTGCAGTAGTTTGATGCTAAATGTTTAAGAACTAGTTGGAGGAGGGGCACCTGATTTATAACAGGTGCCCATTTCCATGGTGCACATACTATCTCATCACAGCTGATTTGAAGCCTCCAACATGATTTCACTAACCAGGGAGCTTGGAAGAGATGGGCATGACCCGAGCACCATCGTGTTTATGTGGACGTTGGGAAAACAGAAAGCAAAACCTAGAATGAGGGAAAGGAAAAATGTCAGGGCTTCAGGGATTCAGGTTTCCTAGGGAGTGTGAAATGACAGAGGTAACCTCTCAAATAAATGCACGATAATTTCTACAGGGGAAAAATAAAGTGAGTAATGAGAGGTTATAACAGGGGGCCCTGGTTAAAGAAACTTTTTGACAAGATGATTTTAAGGCTGATTACTAAAGAACTAGTAGGCACTTCCAGGCAGAGTGGGGGACAGTGCTCCAGGAAATGGAATGCAAAGTCAGTGAGCTGGAGAAAGTCTATTTCAAGAACTAGAAAGGAATGTTCCTCTAATACTCCCTGTGAGAATCTGGTTGAGATACTGGAGACACAGGGGTGGATGCTGACAGACAGAGCCTTTTCAGCTGCTTACGAGCCCCAGATCTGACCCTGACTCTTGTTGCTGGCCTGCCCTGTGGGGCTTAACTGCTGCTCACTCGTCCAGCTGTGTACCCGCATCTCGTAGGCCCAGCTCTCCTCACCAAACACGAGTGGTGAGACCCTACAGCCACAGGACTGCACACTGACAAGCAGGGCTCCTGCAGCTGCGGGTGCACTGGAGCTGGCCCCGCCCTTGCTGCTGGCCCTGGCCCCCGCCACCATACGTATGTCCGCAACTGGCCCCTGTCACTACACAGGCACCTTCTTTCCCTCTAAGATCAGGAACAGGAGAAGACAGCCCAGTCTCAACATTCATTTTCAACATTGTCCTGTGAGTCCGAGCCAGAGTAACCAAAACCAGAAATAAAAAACTTCCAGATTGGAAAGGAAGAAGTAAAATTGTGTCACGCCGATGACATGATCTCGTATATAGAAAATTATTATAAAGAACAACAGAAATGTTAGAATAAATGAATTCAGTAAAGATTCAGGATACCAAATTAACATACAAAAATTCATTGTTTCTAGATACTAAGAGTGAACTATCTGAAAAAGAAATTTAAAAACCCATACTATTTATGGGCTTCCCTGGTGGCTCAGACAGTAAATAATCCACCTGCAACGTGGGAGACCTGGGTTTGATCCTTGGGTTGAGAAGATTCCCCTGGAGGAGGGCGTGGCAACCCACTCCAGTATTCTTGCCTGGAGAATCCCCATGGACAGAGGAGCCTGGCGGGCTACAGTCCATGGGGGCGCAAAGAGTTGTACATGACTGAGAGACTGAGCACATACTATTTACAATATCATCAAAGACAATAGAATAATTAGGAATAAAGTTATTCTAAAAAGTGAATGATATATACAACAAATCTGTAAAATATTGAAAGAAACTAAAGAAAACACACATAAATGGAAACATATTCAGTGTTAATGGACAGGAATTAGTATTGTTAAAATTTCCACATTATCCAAAGCTATCAGTATAATCTGTATCAAAATTCTAATGGCATTTTCCACAGAAATACAAAAAACCATCCTAAAATGTGTATGGACCACAAAAGGCCCTAAATGGTCAAAGAAATTTTGAGAAAGTAAAACAAAACTGGAGGCATCACATTTCCTGGTCTCAAACTGTATTACAAAGTTACAGTATGGTACTGGCCTAAAAACAGACACATAGGTCAGTGGAACAGAACCGAGAGCCCAGAAAGAATCCCATGCGTATAGAATCAACTAATATTTGATAAAGGAGCCAAGAGTACGCAATGCCAAAAAGATAGTCTCTTCAAGAAATTGTGCTCAGAAAAACCAGATATTTAACATGTAAAAGAATGAATTCAAACTACTCTCTTTGACCTTTCACAAAATAATCTCAAATTGATTATGAATCTAAACATAAAATATGAAACCATAAAGCTCCTAGGAGAAAACACAGGGGGAAAGCTCCTAGACATTGGTAATGACACCAAAAGCACAAGCAACAAAACCAAAAATCAACAAACGGGGTGAGGAACACCAGAAAGCTTCTGTTCAGCAAAGGAAACGGTCAACAAGATGAAAAAGCACCTTAGAGAATGGGAGAAAATGTCTGAAAATCACACAGCTAATAAGGTGTTACTATCCAAAACACATAAAGAACTCATACCACTCAAAAGGGAAAAAGGCAAATTATCCAATTAAAAGATGTACAAAGGACCTGAATGAGTATTTTTCCAAAGACATACAAATGACCAACTAGTACATGAAAAGGTACTCGACATCACTAATGACCAGGGAGATGCAAGTCAAAACCATAAGGATAGTTTTGACCTCACCCCTGTTAGAGTGGCTATCCACAAAAACACAAGACAAATGATTATTGCCATTATTTACCATTAACTAAAAATTATCTTTTAAATATTCACAATTGCTGGTAAGAATGCAGAGAACAGGGAAACCTGTTCTCTAGTACACTGTCAGTGGGTACATAAATTCATGCAGCTACTATGGAAAACAGTCAGCAGTTTCCTCAAAAAATTAAAAACAGGACTACCATTAATCAACAAACCCACTTCTTGGTATATATCCAATGAAAATTAAGTCACTATCTCAAAAAGATATCTGCTCTCCAGTGTTCACAGCAGCATTATTCACAACAGCCAAGACAAACAACTTAGGTATCCATAGACAGAAGAATGGATAAAGAAAATGGGAAAGATAAATATCTCACTCTTGTGTTTACATATATACAATACATATTGAAAGTGAAGTCGCTCAGTCGTGTCCGACTCTTTGCTACCCCGTGGACTGTAGCCCATTAGGCTCCTCTGTCCATGGGATTTTCCGGGCAAGAATACTGGAGTGGGTTGCCATTTCCTTCTCCAGGGGATACAATACATATTATCCAGTCATAAAAAAAGGAAATCCTACCATTTATATCAACATGAATGGACCCTGAAGGCATTATGCTGAGCAAAATAAGTCAAACAGAGGAAAACAAATACTGCACGATCTCATTTAAATGTGGAATCTTAAAACCTTAATCTCATAGAAACAGAAAGTAAGTTGAGAGTTACCAGGAACTGGGGTGGGGGTGGGGGGGAGTGGGGAATAGGGGGAGATAATAGTCATAGGGGACAGACTTTCAGTTATAAGGTGAATAAATCCCAGGGATTTATTTAATGTATAGCATAGTGACTATTATTGACAATACTGTATTGTATACTTGAAAGTTGCTGTGAACTGTTCTCACTATAACAGATACCAAAAAAATAATAATTATGTGATGTGAAGAATGTGTTAACTGACATTATCATGGTAAACATTTCACAATATATATATGCATTTATCAAGTCATCACACTGTACACCTTAAATGTACACACTATATGTCAATTATACCTCAATTAAATGGGGCAAAATGTTGACAACAACAAAAAATAATAATAAATATCAATTAAAAAAAATGCACAGCATGAGAGTTGCAAGTTAAGTTTTATTTGGGGGCAAAATGAGGACTGCATCCCAGAAGATGGCACCTCAGATAGCTCTGAGAAACTGCTCCAAAGAGGCAGGGAGAAAGGCTAATATAAATGTGATTCTGGTAAGGGGGAAATAAATGCAATCAAGCACATACTTTTCAGAAGGTTTCTACTAGTCTTGTGAAGCTTTGCTAATCATGAGGAATAGCTGTCACCATGAAGGATTTTAGTGTTTTTCTAGATAAGGGGGAGATATAAGAATTGGGCTTATAAAATTAGCTCCTGAAAATCTCTAACTATCTGAAGACCCATCCTGGCAGTTTTTCCCTGAGTCCAGAATGCCTCATTTCTGCTCTCCACCCTGAACTCCTCTCAGAGGGTGTTGAAAATCAGCAGGTGTAGCAGGAACATGATTAATCCTGTAGAGGCAGATTGCAAGTGCTAACAGCAAGAGTCAATTTGTAGTTGATACTAAGAAAAAGAACTTTTCCTAAACAAAGAAGAAAGAAGCACAACATGAGGCCAGAGAAGGAAGTGGGCAAGGGTCAGATCCCACGTGCCCTGTGCACCAGTCTTATTAAAAGTTTGTGTTTTATTCTAAGTTTAATAAAAAGTCAATGCAAGCTTCAAATAAGGGAGTAAAATTCAATTTAAAATGTAAGCCATCAATTTGGATGCAGTATGGGAAAAGGATATTAAGAGGACAAAAGTCTGAAATCTGAAGAGTTATTAGGAAGACAAGGAAAAATTAGGAAGCTCAAGGCAGGAAGCTGTGAAAGCATTTACAGGGAAAATGTGACTTTGAGTTGATCCAGGGTAGGGAAGGCAAAGATGGAGAGATGGAGTTTCAAGATAGGCTAGGAAAAGGAGTCATGAAGAGGTGTGGGTAGTGAAACAGAGGCAGAAGTCAAAGCTGGCTTCCAGATTCTAGCTCATACTAGTGGGCTGTTAGAAGCACCGTGCACTGAGAGGAGAAAAACTGAGGAAGGGCACCTTTGGGGGAAAGACTGTTGAGACATCAGTGGTATATCAGAGTGATTTTTACAATATCCTTTCAAATATGTGGTTCTGGTCTTCACGTGAGTCTGAGATTGAAATTTTGGGTGTGTCTTTTTAGAGCTAGAATTTAAACCCGAGGATGAAAATGCCTAGAAGAAGAGTGTAGAGTAAGACCAGAAAAGAGCCCAGGACAAATACTGGCTGGTAAGAGAAAGAATGATGGATGAATCACAAGCTAGAATAGAGATTGCCAGGAGAAATATCAACAAGCTCAGATACGCAAATAATATCACTCTAATGGCAGAAAGTGGAGAGGAACTAAAAAGCCTCTTGATGAGGATGAAAGAGGAGAGTGAAAAAGCTAGCTTAAAACTCAACTTTCAAAAAACTAAGATCATGGCATCCAATCCCATCACCCCATGGCAAATTGCAGGGGAAAAAAATGAAGGCACTGACAGATTTTCTTTTTTCAGGCTCCAAAATTGCTGCAGATGGTGACTGCAGCCACAAATTAAAAAACTTGCTCCTTGGAAGGAAAGCTAGGACAAACCTAGACAGCATGTTAAAAAGTAGAGACATGACTTGCCAACAAAGGTCCATATAGTCAAAGCTATGGTTTTTTCAGTAGTCTTGCACAGATGTGAGAGCTGGACCATAAAGAGCTCTAAAGAATTGATGCTTTTGAACTATGGTGTTGGAGAAGACTCTTGAGAATCCCTTGGACTGCAAGGAGATCAATCCAGTCAATCCTGAACAAAATCAATCCTGAATGTTCATTGGAAGGAATGATGTTAAAGCTGAAGTTCCAATACTTTATCCACCTGATGCAAAGAGACAACTCATTGAAAAAGACCCTGATACTGGGAAAGATTGAAGGCAAAAGGAGAAGGGGGTGGCACAGGATGAGATGATTAGATAACATCACTGATTTAACGGACATGAATTGGAGTAAACTTCAGGAGACAGTGAAGGACAGGACAGCCTGGCATGCTGCCGTCCATGGCGCTGCAAAGAGTCAGATATGACTTTAGTGACTGAACAACAACAAGAGAAAAACACATCTTCAAAGGAACCTGAGAAAGAGACAACAGAGGAGAAAGAAAAATTCAAAAGAACATGGTGTCATGAAAACCAAGAGAAAATTTTTCAAAGAAAGGGAATGGTTAACCAGGTCCTATGAGCAAAACATAAGGTGAATCCTTTGGAGTTAGGAACTTGGGAAGTCATTGGTAAAGTTACTGAAAATTATTTCTGCAGAGGAACTGGTATACAATCCAGGCATCAGTGACTTATAGAGAAAATGATTCTACTACATGATTCCTCTGATTTTGAATGTAAATTCAGGCCACTACAATGGGCCAGATTTCTTAAGGATTTGCTCAGTTATGTGATTCAAAGGGCCGTGTGTGATATCCACTATAAAGACACAGGAATTCGCCTTCCTGGAGTAATATGAAAAATTCACAAATTCTGCATAGAAGAAGCAACCAAAATTTCCACAGGGTAAAAAAAGTAAATAATGAATCACTTTTGAAGACATATGTCCTGGAGCCTTCCCAGGGCTCCTTTCACAATGGGTGATACACGCATACAAGCGAGTCGGATGAAGGAAATAAGTTAGCTAAAATATAAGATGGCATTGACTTCCCCTTCCCAGCAGCATTGGAAAACACTGGATCCAAACTACTGTAAAAAAGGTACAGCATTTCTTGTTTGCTTGCGTGGAGTTGATGATGATGGGTTAAGATGTTTTGTTACTGTTCTCATTATTTGCTACTAAATAAAAATTTGAAACTAAATCTGCCTATAACTGTGGCATAGAAAAATTGTACCATTTTCCTTCCAAAGCATAAGTATCATATTCCTAGGCAAATATTTTAAAAGATACATGTGCTCTATTCCCAAATTCTTCACACTGAGAAGAGAAAGGTTAAATACATTGTGATTCTTTCCTCAGAGTAAATGACTTAAATTCCACCACGACTAAGAACCTATTGGTCAACTTCAGGTGTTCCTGCTCTGATTTCTTTAAAAGACCATTTGGCCGACTGAATTATTTCTTGTTGAGTTTAAATATTTGCTTAAAATGGCTATTTCAAAAGTCTATTTATCCTCTTTTACAGCTGAAGTTACAACTATAAATTAAAAATCTTTCTGCTACTAGGAAGATAAAAGATTTTCTTACTCAATTTAAATCTTTTTTCAAATAAAAATATGTATTTGCAGCCCAAATTATGTTTTTTTCACATTGTGCTGTACCTCTAAAACCTGCTCTACCATTATCATGGAAATTTAGAAATTGAGAAAAACCATACAGACCCTCTTAGTCAACTAATAATCACAGAAAATGAACACATCTGCATTACACTTTTAATGAAACCTGCACAGTGTTGAAGTTCAAATTTCTAACCAGACACATATGGCAAATATTAGAAGTGACCTTTTGTCCTTTTGAAAAGCCAAACAAAACAGAATTTGAATGCTGTATTATGGAAATTTCTCTTCTGGGAATATAAGAGTTCTAAGGTAGAGTCCCATCCTTTATGTACATATTAATCAGATATGAAAAGAGAAAAGATAAGAGAAGAGAGTATGGACAGAAGGGGAAATCGGTGCAGCAATCTTTGCTACAATCCAGGCATGAGGGGAGCAGGGTTAAGGTTGGGGTGCTGCTGGCGGGAAATAACAAGTGAGAAGAGGAGAAGGCTGTAGAACGAAGAGCCAATGGGATCATTCCAAACGACTGCTACATGTTAGGGATGGGAGGGAAAGGAAGACCTCAAGGCAGACTAAAGTTTTCAGGTGCAGTGAGAATGGAGGTGTATTGAAAGAAATATGGAAACCTAGCGTGTGACTTAAGAGAAAGTAGAGCTTTCTCAAAAGTGGAGCTCAGTTTTAGATGTACTGATTGAAGGCAGGGTAGGACTGCAGTGTTATCAGGAAGACAGGGAAATGGAATTGGAGCGCAGGAGAGAAGTCAGGCCCAGAGAAGTAGATCCGTGAGTCATATACATAAACATGACTGTCCCACCAAAAACACATGAGCAGAGTGAGGGCAGGAATGAAGAGGAGGGACAGCAAAGGGGTCCTCCTGGTGCTCCTGAGGAAAGACTACATTCAAGGGCAGCAAACAGACATCAGCTGGACATAGGGACCCCTTGTCAGAGGTCAGAGTCATTTATTCTTTTCAATACAGGTAAAAATGCTTAAATCTCCTAACTATTAAAAAGTATCTACAAACAGATTCGACCTGGACTTTAAAAACAAAGGAGAAGAAAATGAAAATAAGTGAGACAAATTTTATTTAATTGCAAAATAAAATTTGAAAGCAATATCAGTAAATAAAAAAGTAAATTTTGTAAAAAACTTTGAAGTATGGAAATAAGTGGGTAAAATAGATATTTTTTTTCTTAAAAGAGTTCTCCCTGTCTTATGATTTCTACTATCTGTAATTCAATTTGTTGAGTTTGAATATGAGATTCTCTATGCTGACGATTTTCTCTTTTTCGAAATATTAGAAATATTAATTTTCCTTTTTAAGAAAACATCTAAGAGATTCTAAAAGTAATTTCATATTTTAAAAGGCCTACTAAATAGTGTGAGAGAGAGAGAGAGAGAGAGAGAGTGTGTGTGTGTGTGTGTGTGTGTGTGTGTGTGTGTGTGTGTGTGTGTGTGTGTGTGTGTGTAAAAGTGCTTTAACCCTTTGAAACTGTTAGGTCAGCCACAGGAAAGACTGAGAGTCATTCATGGGGTAATTTCCCATGTAGCCATCTGTAGGAGAAGCGGTAAGGGTGAAAGCCACTTCCTCCCACCGCTTTCCCTAACCTAAATTAGGTTTACTTTATCCTTAAGACTTATCTGTAATTAAAAGTACTAAAATTGAATAAATATATCTTTCTCCTTTTGCAAAGTAAAGGCAGAAAATCCACCAGTTGTTAACTTCTTCTGATTTCAAAAATCCAAAAATGTGATGTAGTGTAAAAAAAAAAAAAAGATGGTTATTAAAATGAGGTAGAAAAGAAGTAGAACGCGTAAACAACTTAAATACAACTGGCAACCCTGGAGTACTTCTTCAAGGAGGTACAATATCTGCTCACAATGCCAAATAGAGTTGACAGGCTATTTCTCTCCTGCCATCTTTCTCAAAGTTAAAGATTTCAAGAGCCCCATCCAGCATATGGGCTAGGGCCTTCTGGAGCAAGCAGGTCCAAGGAGCTGGGAGAAAGGAGCCTTGGGGGAAACTCAAACTGTTTGACAGGAAGACGGGCAGATTTAAAAAACAGAAAGAAAAAGAATTCTTCCTAGGTGGTTGAAATTTTTATTGTTTGCTGACTGACCCATGACCCTCAACCTCTCTCTCCAGCCCTGCCCAGTTCTGGCTGCCTGCCACTGCTGAGAGGGACAGATATTTAGCCTCCTGGGGTACTCTGTCATCTGTCCCATGTTGGTCATTCATTCCAGCTAACTCACATTCACATGCTATTAATATATTGGGAAATGGAGCTGACAGTGAATATTTCAGGGCATCCAAAATACACTGTGGGCATCATTTCCCTTAAACAGAGCAAAGGCTGTATCACTGACAACTAACATAGTGAGCTTGTGTGTGTGTGTGTGTGTGTGTGTGTGTGTGTGTGCGCGCGCGCTTACTCGCTCAGTCGTGTCCAACTCTGCGACCCCATGAAACATAGCCCGCCAGGCTCCTCTGTCCGTGGGATCTTTCCAGGCAAGAATACTGGAATGGATTGCTGTTTCCTCCTCCAGGGGATCTTCCCAACCCAGGAATCGAACCCTCGTTTCTCATGCGTTGCAGGTGGATTCTTTACCTGCTGAGCCACCGGAGGAAGTCCGATAGTGAGCCTATCAGTGTGCAAATGTCATCCCTCCAAGTAGCTCGCTCTGGGACCACATTAAAATTTCAGTCCGTATTGCTCTCCTCTAGCTTTGCTCTCCACTGAAAGAGAGAGAGAGAGAGAAAGAAACAAGACATACACATGTGCAATTATGATCTTCTGTGTGGGTGTCACCTCAACTGGAATGTGAGTTCAGTGAGGACAGGTATTTCTGTTGTGTATTGCTACACCCCCAAAAGTTACAACTGCTCCTGCCATAGAGAGGCATTAGTAGATATTTGTTAAATGAATATATTATTTTAGATAATTAGATGTGTATATTTAGTTGATGGTCTTAAATGAACTTTCTATGAGCTGAAAGAAGCCAAGCTCTTCTTTTTTTCTTACCAATTACTGCTTATTATTTTGAAGATACAAGTTTTCTTGCTAAATGAAGAATTGTTAAACATTTATACAATTATGTCAATATTCAAAATGTATAATAGAACAATAGATATTTTGGAGGGGTGGATAAGTTCAAGATGCATTTTGTTCTCAATTCCCTGTTGAAGAGTAAAAGACATAATTTTAATCTTCCAAATATATCCAATATAGACATAAAAGCCTTTTAAGCAGTGCTCTAAAAATTGCTAACTTTAATAGACACAACCAGTGACAGACTCTGCTCAGTGAGAACAGGAGGTCACCCACCTCTAGACGTAGATTTCATCTGAGATCATGGTGACGTTGGTGATAAGAACTACAAAGACCACACCCATAATTGGCAGCCGCCAACATTTATGATGTCCTTATTATGCACTCATTTATTCCCCTTCTTAATAATTTTATGTCTATGAAAATGCTCTTATTTATAAAATTAAATGAAGCAATCTGTGTAAAGAATTTACAACTATATCTCACACCAAGTAATTGCTTTAAACTCATTGAATGTCATTTAGACTATCATTTTAAAGACAAGAAAATTCAGTTAAGCAGCCATCTCCAAAATCACAGAGACAGTTAAGTGGTAAAACTGGTATCTGAATCTAGAAATAAACTCTATCCTTAGAACTGAGGCCTTAGCCTCTAGACAATTCTGTCTCCCCCTGGTTCTATGCCTCCATCCCTAATCTCATTCCTTCACGTTCCGAAACCCTGCACCTGTATATAACCTAAAAGGCTAAGTCTGAGTAATATAATCAGTTAATACTGTTGATCAAAATTACTTACTCAAAGAAAATTCAAATACTTCTGAATTCACTGATTTTTAAGGCGAGCACTAATTTGCAAATGCTCATATATTGACACTTTTTTCCTCATACTCATTGTCACTGGACACAAATGAAACTCTCATCAATTCAACTGAAAATGTGAAAAATTCATCTCTTCCATGTTAGACAACCAGCTATGTTTTAATTGCATATGGTAAAGAGAGTAGCCTCCACCTAATATTGTGAACATAACTCTGAAAAATTTTTCTAAACCCAACTTTCATCACAGAAGTTCTTTGTTCTATTGGATTTTATGCAAATTACATTTTGTCTTACTGGGGGAAAAAAATGGGTTTCTAATTGAAATAAAGTCATGTGCATACAAAATATATGTTGTAAAATCACGTGAGAATGATAATATCTATAAAAAGCTACCCATTTGAATTAGTCAAGGGACAAAATATTACCAACAAGTCCACGCTTCAAGTCATAACGTGGATCAACCATATTTGCATAAACCTGCCTCTGAAGGTGCAGGCTGGTTGGCCCACTGTCTGCCTAATCTGCTTTGAGAGCAGCAGGAATCTGAGTTAAACAGTATTTCTGTCCTTTTCTATTTCCCTTCTGGAATCTTCAGATAATAGCACAAAGATATAATAAGTAATTCATTTATTTATACATTTCCTACCGAGTATTTTTTATCCCTAATCCACTTTAATGAACAGCTCTTCTAGAGAAAAGAAAGCTGACCATCTGGCAGACACAACCCAAATACTTGTTTTAGTCAGAGTAATTGAATATGAGGATGTGATGAGGAGAATGAGATTTTGCTGAACAGAGCTGATCCTAGTCAGCAGTTCCTAGCTAATCAGCAGCTAATCCCACTTCGGCTGCATGAAACCTGAAGCTAGGAAAAACTCTAAGCTTCTTTCAAGCATGCAAGAGTCACCTTCTAGAAATAATGACTTCAGCTAAGAGGCAACCTATGCTCTTTTTGCACCTTCCATGCCTTCTGGGTCTGTAAATTTAGTCCTAGTTTGGCTTCCCTCCCTGAGATCCCAGCCTTCTTTGCAATGCCCTTGTATGTACCTTATATTTGCTTACCAGCAGGCCTATCTCCCACATTCCTACAAACATTACTTTCCACCAGGCATAAATGATTTTTAAGTCCTATTTCTACAAGAGAATAAATCCTTTGAGAACATAGGCTGTATCTAATTCTTCTAAATGCTTTTAGAGCAAATGCATGCTTGATTGACAAAATACAGCTGACCTTTGAACAACGTGGAGGTTAGGGACTCTGAACCTTTGCACAATTGAAAATCTCCATATAACTTATAGTCAGCCCTCTGAATACACGATTTATCTGTATCCATAGTTCCGACCAACTGTGGATCATGTACTACTGCGGTATCGACTACTGAAAAATAATCTGTGTATAAGTGGATGCACGCAGTCCAAATCCATGTTGCTCAAGGGTTAACTATAATTGTTTATATGGGGTACTCACTCTGAGCTAGCACCATGCTCCAGAAATATCAACTGCCTATTAAGCCATTTCTCTAGCCTGATTTGAAAAGTGTTTTAAATTTAAGATAGACTTGAGAAATAAATAGAATCTTCTTTTTTGTTTAATAGGATGAACTGATGCAGAACTAAAAAACAACACTATTTCCTTTGCATTCCATGATGAGGACCAAGTCCAGTTTCTATTTCTAGGCTTAAACCCTTGGACTGGTCCATGGCATTGACACCACCTAGTATCCTGTAGCAACTACAGCAACAGAGACTCCACCCCAGAACTAGTAAATCAAAATGTGCAGTTTAACAATCCATAGGGGAACTATACACACATTAAATCTTAGACACTGATTTAGTTTGTAACTTTTTCTTTATAATACTGTATTTTGTCTCTTGTTTCATTTGACTGGATTTTTTTTAAAAGTACTATGTGCCTCATGTAACAAATTAAATGATATAAAATTGTACATGTAAAAAGTTAATAAACACTCCCATCCTAACCCCCATGATTATCAATGTTAAACGTTGACTGTGTATCCTACATTTTAGTCTAGGTTCTTATATAATCGCACACACACAAAATATATGCATGGAAGAGATAAGTTGTGAGAGATGGGACAACTTTATTTCCAATCAGCTGTAGAATGTGGACATTGACACAAGGAAGTTATTAACCCAAATCAACATCAGCCACCTACATTTGCTTAAGCCATTTCTCAGATTCCCTATGTGCGAATGGGCCTTTTCACAGTAATCTGTGCATAACTGCCAACCTCTGAGCAGTGAAAAAAAAAAGATGAATAAAGTAAACATGCAGAGTAAACCCTCAGGTTACAAAGAGCCAAGCCTTTGTATATGATATATTTCATATAATGGCATGCACATGATGTGAACAGAACCAAATGTTGATGTTGTCAAGTCAGCACAGTGTGGTATTTTCTTTCTCCACTTAGTTGGAGCAGCATGGACAATGATGTAAAGTATATGGCTTGATTCAGAGGACGAAAGACATAAGTACAATTCACCCCTAAAGTCAAATGGCAAAGTTATTACACAAAGCCAGAAAATGGCCCTGTTATATATTCACAAGTTTTTTTCTAGGCAAATAGCACAGATTGCTTAGGCATTCATATGGTGGATTATGTAAGTAAAATGGACTATTTTTCATGAAATAAAGTTACAGATTATCCTAGGACAACTGGTAGCTGAAATCATCAAAATAAGACAAAGTTGAAGAAAAGTGAAGACTAATATTAACAGTAATGAAAGGCAGGGTATGAATCAAGCTATGAGCTCACCGACTCTGATGACAGATGACTTCCTTAACGTGGGACAAGTCTAATTTGAGCCACTAACATGTACGGTTGTTAGACATAAATGTGACATAAACTAGCTCATAAAGTGTTTGGCCTGAAAACTAGTCATACCTTTTTTTTCTACAGACAGAAGGTTTGATGGGTTCATTTAACGCTCCATCAAAGGGTGGATCAATGAAAGGCTGAAGCCCTTCCTGATGGAGCCATTCTCTCTGCTGGCACAACCCCCAGCGTAGGGTACAGAGTCTGTCATCAGTTCCAGAATCAGTCCTTTTAAGTTATCCTTGAGATCTCATCCCACAAGTTAGCTCTTAAAATATTCAAATCCTAAAACTACATGGTTTTCACCTTTGAACTGAGCCCTAGGGTTCAGTCTGCAAAAAAATGAGAACAGAAAGAATCCTTAAGTTAATGAATAATGACTAGGTAAGCTCAAATGGCACTCTAATATATGCCCACTAATCAAGCCCCAGTGCCCTCTAGTTAGTGGATACTCATCAGGATCCAACCAGCCTGGGTATAAAGAATAAAGGATTGACTTTGTTTCTCTTTTCTTGTAAAACCTTTCTTGTGTATAACAGAACTTCATTACAAGAGAAAAATGCAGTAAAAACATAAGGAGGTTTGCAACATATTTTCAAAAGGGTAATGTTTCTAAAAATTATTCCCCATGAGTTACTCTACCAAGAACATCCAAAAGGTTGACTTAAAACAGGAAACACACACACAAAAGCTTGAAATCAGTACTACGTAACAGAGCTAGCTATGTGCCTGGCAACATGCTAAATGTTTTACCTGATGTAATCACTAAAACAACTCAGTCTGTTAAAAATTATCACCATGTTACAGATAAGGAAATAGAGGATTAGAGACACTAAGTGGCTTCCAAGGGTCACACAACTACAGTAGCCACAGAGATGCCTTTTGATTGCAGGTTTTTCTGCTGCCAGAGCCCATGGTCTTTTATCCTTAAAGTGAAAGTGAAAGTCGCTCAGTCGCATCCAACTCTTTGTTACCCCATGGAGTACACAGTCCATGGAATTCCTCAGGCCGAATACTGGAGTGGGTAGCCATTCCCTTCTCCAGGGGATCTTCCCAACCCAGGAACTGAACCGGGATCTCCTGCATTGCAGGCAGATTCTTTACCAGCTGAGTTACCAGGGAAGCCCTTATCTATAGATAAATAAATTACATATAGTGGGAATAAGCACTAGACTTGGAGTCACAATATATGAACCTAAAAGCTGGCTCTGCCACCTGCTGCAGGCAAGTTACTTCAGTATCATTGAGTGGCAGAATCCTCATTTTAACATAGGTTGCTTTAAGAATTAAATAGGTTTACACAGAAAATAGAGTGCCTGGTATGTAGTAAAACTTTACAAATATTAAGTTCCCCAAAGTGATCTTCAAACTTAGCTATTTAAAAAAAACTGTAGCGACTTACCCTTGATGTATAAATTTAGAGCTCTTGCTGCTTGTTAGACAATGGAAAAAAAAGGGCCATCAGGGTCTAAATGATTTTGTTGAAAGAAAGATGACATCATCCCTACTTAAATTGAAAAACAAAGTTGGAGAAAATGCCTGTGGTGTTTCACCTTTCTCATTAATGCATGGCCTGAAACATAAATTGACAAAGATTTTTAATCCTCCTAATATCAATCCGATCAATTCAAACAGAATTTGAAATTAACATATAGATTTCAACTCAGGGGCATTATTACTTTTAACTGGCTGTGTATATCTGGGTTAATATTTATGAAACGGTACAAATCTTATTTAGCAAAAAGTCTGCTTCTAAGCCAGGAGACGTGCAGGGCTCACTAAATCTCATCAGCACAAAAGCCAAAAAAGGTTAATCCTGATTTAGCCGCCTAGACATTAAAAGCTGATCATTCGTTTCTGTCCTTTTGTTCTACCCTACCTGCACAAATCCTCCAGGCTTTATCTAACTCTGCTCCAACTCTAACTCTGCTGGGTGTCAGGAGTGCCTCAGGCTGGTGACAAACAGACTTTACTGAGAATGTTCCACAGCCCATCCCTGCCCTCCCCACACACGCCACTGTCAGAGGACTCCCGTGCTGTCCAGAAACTGAGGAGAAAATCATGTCTGTCCCAGCTTTGTGTCATGCAGAATCTTACAACGGTTTGTATATTCTTTTTATTTTTGATGAAAAACAAAGAATGAGAAAGAAAGCAATCCGATCTTTGCAGTCTCCGGGGTTATAGGTTGGGGCTGGTACATCTGCAAACTGAGACTGTCCAGGAGCTGTGGTGCTGTAGGTGCCAACCCAAGAAGGTCCAAGCATAGACAAGGTAAGAAAGACTGAGTCACAGAGCTTTCTGCAACCCAGTGAGTCTTTCGTTATCATTACACAAACAAGAAAGAAAAGAAAGGAAATCATTTGGTCCAACACATGCTTTTTGCTGATCAAAAAAAAAAAGTCCAAAACATGGGAAAGGAGGGAGGAACTCAAGCCTGTTTTATTAAAAAAGAAAAGAAAAATCAAAGCAGGTCTTCCTTTGACCCAATCTCCTCCTCTAATTATGATCTCCTTGCTCTCTCTCTCATTTGACATTAGTTCAAATCCTGCTTCTAGAGGATTTAATATTAATACCTGTTCATGAGCAAATTATTTACATGACCTGTACTTCCTTATCTGGTAAGAAGAGGATACTAAAGCTCCATACCTGATGGGGCTGTTGTAAGGAATGACTGAATACCTGGAAAGAGTGCTCAACTTATGAGGGACGCTATGAGACCATGGCAAGTTAGAGTCTGCAAGGAAGGAGTGATTACTACGTTCAGACAATGTCCCTCAGCATGTGGAGTCACTGAGAAGCTGAGTTCCAGAGCAGGCATTTCACGTAAGGAGATAAGGTAGCATGTAGTCTTCTGAGGAGCGTGCATAGACTTTAACTCAAGGTCTGGGACATAAAAATCTATGCAGGGGGAGTAGGTGGTGGTAGAAAGTCAGGGAAACAAAAGGGCCTTTGTGATGTGTCCACTCCATGGAGAAGAAATGCTAGGTTGGGAGAACCGACAAGTATTGCTGGAGGAGAAGATGAAGGTCAGAAGGTAGCTCACACCCAGAGCAAGTGACCAGAAACTCAGGGTGAAGGTGAGGATCACCGCTGTGTTAGTTCAGGGCTTCCAAGAGGCAGAAACCAAGGCAGGGTTATCCATGTAGACCATTTACTGGAGGAAATGCCTGTGAAGGGAACAGGGAAAGGGGCCAGAGAAGGGTGGGAAGAACCTGTAGGCCATGATGCAGGTCTGAGTCCTGGGAAAGAGAGCGGGCAAGAGGGAAGATGGACAGGAAGAGTCCCAGAATGCAGTGCAGTTCCAGCAATGTCCTGGCTGGCCCAGTGGGATGTCCTCAAGCCAAAGTAACCAATCAGAGGCAGGGAAGGGCCTGCATGAGCCCCGCTCTGTGCCCAGTCATTGGCCAAGAGAAGCCTGTGGGAAGTGAGGCTCCAGTGGGAAATGGTGGCGGATCCAGAAGGACAGCATCTGGGGCCATCAGCCAACTAGGCTCCTGCAGTGCGAGATCTGAGGGTGCATTTCAGGGCCGCCCACACTCCTCTTGTGCTGCATGGGGGTGGGTTTCTATATGCAGACTTAGGAGCAGCTCCTTCATCCCTTCTGGTTGGTCTCCTACTGAAGGAGGTTAGTAGGTCTCAGGCCACCACTGCTTCTCATCCTTTCCCTCTTCCACTGTCCATTCTACATTCCTGCATCCCCTGCTATCACCTTGGCAAATCTTGGTAGCTTATCTAATAGTGGGCCCACACTTTCATCCCTTCTGGGAAATCACACCTTTCTGGGCCTCAAGTTGCTACACTTACTCACTCTCAGTTCCATAGGGGTAGGGAGTACCAGCAGATACCAAAGTGGATCAGAAAGTTTCCACAAACATCTCTCCCCATGGTCCCCACTGTGCAAACGCAGACCGCTTGCTCCTGCTGGTCAGAATGTGTTACTGCTGACAGGAAGTTAATTTTTCTTCTTGCTGCTGGGCTCTGGACACAGTCTCTCCAAAATGTTTTGCCAGCAGGGGTAACCTGGACTTCACAGGACCTGATTGTGTCCTCTTCAACCCTGTGAGCATAGAATTTCAGGGCGAGGAAATCTCCAGTAGGTCACTGGAAGTGAAGGCAAACGGAGCTGCCCCTGCACCCACCCCTTACTTCCCAGACTTGCAGACTTTTCCTACTGGGACACAGCATCGTAGAGAGGTCTCTGTAGTAATGCATATACTGCTTCTTGAAGGATGACACTCCATCCTTTCATAATGTTGCCTCTAAGATAGTGTTTCAGGCATGCCTTCAGATGGTCATTCGAGGGATTTCTGAAGTCATTTCCTATAGGATAGTGGGCAGTGCAGTATGTGGTAGATCCTATGTTCATGTCCCACTCCCACTGTCCCTGTGCAAAGTCAGATCCCTAGTTGGATCCATGTCTGTGGATCAGGCCTTCTGCAAGTCCCTGCATAGTGGTATTGGCTGAGATTATGCAGACAGAACAGTCTAGCACATACCCAGAGCAGGATTTCTATCTCTGTGAAGATGAACCATGGACCTTGTGGGATAGACCCAACTTAGACACTTTACCATCAGTGGGACTTCCCTGGTGGTCCAGTGATTAAGAATCCACCTGCCAATGCAGGGGACACAGGATCGATCCCTGGTCTGGGAAGATTTCACACGCCATAGGGCAACTAAGCCCACGGGCCACAACTATTTAGACCGTGCACCTAGACTCTGTTCTCACAACAAGAAAAGCCCCTGCAGTGAGAAGCAAGCGCACTGCAACTAGAGAATAGCCCCTGCATGCTGCAAATAGAGAAACCTGCGTGCAGCAATGAAGACCCAGCACAGCCAAAAATCACTATTTTTTAAAAAAGGGAATATGGTATATTAGGGGCTCACTTTTGCCTCTTTGGCAGATAGGTAGAACACTGCACAGCAGAAGGGACTGTATCCAAGCGCTGCACCATTCATGCCACCACTCTATCTATGCTGTCCAATGTATTGTGTAACCTTGAGCAAGTCACACGGCCTTTCTGCATCTTAGTTTCCTTTTATGAATAAGGGAGGTTGCCCTAAATGCTCCCTGAAATTTCTTCTATGATCAACCCTATGAAATACTATGATATGAAGATAAGATATTAATAAACCGGGATGGAGGTGTTCCTCTAATCCCTAAATCCTTGAACAACAGTAAGCCCTTCCTTGAATTACTTGAATGACTCTTTCCTGTAGAGAAATGTATTGGCAGAAATTCACAACAATCTGGATCATGAAATATTTGAGGTTTTGTTACTTTCAAGTAAACTAGGCTAATGCTTAGTAAAGAACCTACTTTAACGAAAAGAAAAAAGTATGTGGTTTTTATTTTCATTTCACTAATTTGCATGTGAGTGGATAGTTAAAATTAAAAAAAGAAAGAAAAAAAAGAAAACCTGTCTCTTACTCCTTTCTCAAATTCACTACACGATCAAGATTTTAATCGCAACTCCATCAGGTTTATAATTACCAACAGCAGGGCCCTCAGTTAAACGTACTTAGGATTCGGATATCACCAGGGTGACAAGGTGATATCCTTAGTGTAATCAAGGCAGTCAAATCCAGATGTTTCATTATGAAGAGTGAGCTTCAGGGCTTCAACCAGGCATCTGTTTTCCTGGCTATTTTGTCGCTGCTTTTCTTCCTGAGAAGTTCCCAGTTACTCTGGTGCAGGCAGACCTTATACGAGTTGCATAACTTCTCTGTGAGCTTGCTCAGTTTCTTCATCTATGAAATGGAGATCATTAGGTTTACCTCATAATGCAGTTGTGACGATTTAATGAGGTAATGTACATGAAGTGGTTAGCTGAGATCTTGAGTGTGGTTAAGTGTTGCATACATGATTATTGTCATTATTTTGACTTGATAATGCACTTGCCCCATTCTCTGCACCGCTGCCAATTGATAACCTCGCCACTGTTTGGTAGGTATGGGTCTCCTTTCATCTTTCTCAGTTCTCAGAAAGACGTTGATCTAAATTTCCACTGTTCCCCTGTCTCAGACACTGGCATTTCACTTGTGTCTTGGTCTTAATACTTCTCCCACACTCAGGACTCTGTGTTATCTTCAGAGTTCCAAAATGAGGCACTTAAAAGGAGTTTGATTTCAAATATTTTAAATAGTTTCCCCTTTCTACATTCAGAAATACAGTCACCTTTCTGCTCATGATAATTGGCACAATCTGGGAAGGAAGATTTCATGTGCTCAACAATGATAAGTCACATCTCGGACTTGACCCAAAGTACCAAGGTCTGATATTTGGGAGCATTGTCCAATATGTGCTCAAAGCAAATAATTTGATGAAAAGGGTAGTCCCCCAAAGTTGTCCAAAATAAGTCCATCATTTTCCCTCCCCAAATTTAAAAGCAGTTCCATTGAAATTCTTATTTTTCAATGGAAAGAGGCCACAGAGTTTTAGATGGTACTACCTATGAATGTCTAGTTGTATGGAATGTCTGAAAGCTTTTCAGATTTTCTGACCATTTTCTATTTGTGAGGCTGTCAGGTAATTGGGGCTTCCCAGGTGGCTAAGTGTGTGAAGAATCTGCCTGCAGTGAAGGAGATATGGGTTCAATCCCAGGGTCAGGAAGATCCCCTAAAGAAGAGAATGGCAACCCATTCCAGTGTTCTTGCTTAGAAAATCCCATGAACAGTGCATGGGGTCTCAAAAAGTCAGACACGGCTGAAGTGACTGAGCATACATGCATGCAGGTTTAATCATCCTAAAGTCATGGACAAGGGAATAGGCCCAGAGAAGACATGCCATTTACCAGGGGTCACAGAGATGATGGATTAGCTCTAGACTTTCTTCAGTTCAGTTGCTCAGTCATGTCCAACTCTTTGTGACCCTATGAACTGCAGCATGCCAGGCTTCCCTGTCCATCACCCACTCTTGGAGCTTGTCCATCAAGTTAGTGAGGCCATCCAACCATTTCATCCTGTGTTGTTCCCTTCTCCTCCTGCTTTCAATCTTTCCCAGCATCAGGGTCTTTTCGCAGTGAGTCAGTTCTTTGCATCAGGTGGCCAAAATATTAGAGTTTCAGCATCAGTCCTTCCAACGAATATTCAGGACTGATTTCCTTTAGGATTGACTGGTTTGATCTCCTTGCAATCCAAGGGAATCTCAAGAGTCTTCTCCAAAACCACAGTTCAAAAGCATCAATTCTTTGGTGCTCAGCTTTCTTTATGGTCCAACTCTCACATCCATACATGACTACTGGAAAAACCATAGCTTTGACTAGATGAACCTTTGTTGGCAAAGTAATGTGTCTGGTTTTTAATATGCTATCTAGGTTTGTCACAGCTTTTCTTCCAAGGACCAAGTGCCTTTTAATTTCATGGCTGAAGTCACCATCTTCAGTGACTTTGGAGCCCAAGAAAATAAAGTCTCTCACTGTTTCCATTGTTTCCCCATCCATTTGTCATGAAGTGATGGGACCAGATGCCATGATCTTTGTTTTCTGAATGTTGAGTTTTAAGCCAGCTTTTTCCCTCTCCTCTTTCACTTTCATCAAGAGGTTCTTTAGTTTCTCTTCACTCTCTGCCATAACATTGGTATTATCTGCATATCTGAGGTTATTGATATTTCTCCCTGCAATCTTGATTCCAGCTTGTGCTTCATCCAGTCCAGCATTTTGAATGATGTACTCTGTACATCATGCAAAGTAAGTAAGACTCTTTCTTACTTAGACTATATTGGAGTCATCAAACTTTTACTTAAAAGAGATAGTAAATATTTCAGGTTTTGTGGGCAACATATGGCTAATTTTGCATATTCTTATTATATTTAAGAATGTAAAGTCTCAGGTCACATGCTATATTAAAACAGGTGGTGGACTGATTTGGCACTACAAGCTATAATTTGTTAACCTCTGTACTAGAACAGTTTTGCATTCACACTCTGTCCCATGAACCAGATAAAATTAAAGACGCCTTCAGGTTTTACACTAATTTTTATTTTTGTTTGGGGAAAACAGTGGTGTTTGTTTGTTCCATAGAAATTATAGCATTTTTTATTTTCTTTTCATAGTTAATTCTCTTCCAAAAGATTTTAAAAATAAATTTGGAATTTATAGATCTCTAAATGATTTTTCTGCCTAAAAGAGCTAAATAATTTGACTATATTTCTATGCAGGGTAAAAAATGTCAGTCTAAACCCTTTGATTTAAAAATATCTTATGTATTCTAAATTTGCAAGGATTTCTATATGGTGTCCTTTGTTTATAAAAATTTCTAGATATAAAAAAAGAAAATGGGGCTTCTGAGCTTCTTAGACTAAACTTTACAATTTGTCAGCACATTGAATTTAACCAGACTCTTTCAGAATCTCTCTGAAAAATCCATCAGCCCATATGAATAGCACACAAAGAAGTCAAAATGAATATAAAGAATTAAGTTCTTTCAGCAATATTCACTTGTCTGACTATTTGGTTCTCATAACTTTTTTAGGGGTTAAAGATCATTTGCCATGTTGACTCAGAAAAAGCAAACAGGAAATCAATAGCATGTTAATAAATACAAAGGTTATCCCGGGTGAAAATAAGTCATTCTTCAAACGTTATTGGCCTTAATCTGTTACAGGAATTGCTTTTCTTATGACCTAGAGTTATAGGAAATGTGGAGTTGCAGTAAGCCAGATGCTAAGATGACCTTCTAAATAATCTATTCCATATGCCAGTTGTTTCACGGACCCACTCATCTCTACAACCAGGTGGGTCAAAATCTTTTTGGCATAATGTTGATGAAAAACATATCCCATATGTTATGTATTATGCCATTGCATCTATACAATAGAGACAGAGTCCATCCTTCTTCTCCTTTCCCCCACCTTCCTTCAGGGAATTAGGGCCTGGCTACAGCCAGAAGTTGAATGTTTCCTGTGCACTATCAATTCCTGTGGGAGCACCTCTAAACCAAGCCCCGGGTTACCATCAGTCTCTGCCTGCTGCTTTATATAAGCACCTGTTTATTCTTCACCGGCCTCAGCGTCACCTTCCACTCCCCTTTGCATCTTTGTACATTCTCTTAGTGTTTTACCCATCCCTTTAAATAATTACACTTTGGGGCTTTTTCTGTGATGTTTTAAACTTGAACCTCTCATATAACTCCATTCAATAACAGTAACTAGATTGTCATTTAAAAGAAATATATAATCCACCCATAATTCATATTTTTTTTTTATTTTTTAGGGCTCCAAAATCACTGCAGATGGTGACTGCAGCCATGAAATTAAAAGATGCTTACTCCTTGGAAGAAAAGTTATGACCAACCTAGACAGCATATTAAAAAGCAGAGACATTACTTTGCCAACAAAGGTCCATCTTGTCAAGGCCATGGTTTTTCGAATAGTCATGTACGGGTGTGAGAGTTGGACGATAAAGAAAGCTGAGTGCCAAAGAATTGATGCTTTTCAACTGTGGTGTTAGAGAAGACTCTTGAGAGTCCCTTGGACTGCAAGGAGATCCAACCAGTCCATCCTAAAAGAGATCAGTCCTGGGTGTTCATTGGGAGGACTGATGCTGAAGCTGAAACTCTAATACTTTGGCCACCTCATGCCAAGAGCTGACTCATTTGAAAAGACCCAGATGCTGGGAAAGATTGAGGGCAGGAGGAGAAGGGGACAACAGAGGATGAGATGGTTGGATGGCATCATCAACTCAATGGACATGAGTTTGGGTAAACTCCGGGAGTTGGTGATGGACAGGGAAGTCTGGTGTGCTGCAGTCCATGGGGTCTCAAAGAGTAGGACACAACTGAGCGACTGAACTGAATTCATATTTTAAAGAAAATGTATAATCCATTTAGAGTTTATCATCTACCATTTTCCTCACTGCTGAATCCTTCTTCAGTTACTAGTTTTGGTCTTAGTTATAATAGTCTTGTCTCCAGCAATTTCACTGTCCAAGCAAATTTTAAAACAAATACCATAGAAATCAGTGGTTCTCAAACTTTCATGTGCACAAGAATCCAAAGAACTAGTTAAAGATACAGATCACTAAGTTCCACTCAAAGAGATTCTGATTCAATGTCTGAGGTGGAGCCTGGAAATCTGAATTTCAGCAAAGGTCCCTCGTGACTCTGATGTAAAAAGTTCATTGGACAGGTACATAGTTTAACAAGTGAGGACTCTTTGGGCAATATTCTGAAAATCATTGGGTAAAAGTTAATCTGAGTTTGCTTAATGATGCCATAGGAGAAAAATAACATACTAATAATTTATAAAATTATAGATCTTACAATTCATCTTATAATGCATTCATCAGGGTTCTCCAGAGATACAGAACTATTCATATTTCATACATATGTATATATACATACACACACATATGTGTGTGTGCATATGTGTGTGTGTGTATTCTTGCATATTTTCAAAGTCTGTTGGGGGACTCTGCAGGATGGCAACTCAGGAAAGAGTTGCAATTCAAGCTCCAGAGTAGTCTGCTATAGAACTAGGAAGAGCCGATTTACAGATAAAGTCTAAAGGCAGTCTGCTAGAGAACTCGCCGTTGCTCAGGAGAGATCATTCTTTTGTTCTTTTCAAGCCTTCAGCTGATTTAATGAGGCTTGAATGGAGGGAGAGCAATCTGGTTTACTCAACAGCCACCAGTCTAAATAGAAATCTCACTCAAACATTCTCAAAGAAACATCTAGAATAATATTTGACCAAATACCTGGGCAGGAAGATCCAGCCAAGTTAACACAAAATTAAACATTATAGGGAATCTAGTACAAGGGGTTGAGATTTGGAAGTCATGAGTTATAATCCTATAACTCTCTGATTATAAGATTCATCTATTTTCCAGTGTTAATGTTGTCTCTAAGATATAACTTCTAACATAAAAGTCCTACCTTTAATAGGCAAACATACCTATTGACTATTTATAGTGGTTTGGGGGCTAATCATGACCCTTCTTTCCCTCACTTGCTCTCTCTCACCCAAATTGCCAGGAGGTTGATGGCAAACATTTCTAAATAATTCTTGGTGGCTGAAAATACTGTCAGTGACATTGGGAAGTTTTTCACTTAGGAATCTAAGATCTCAACTTCCTTAGTATCAGGCTCTAACCTTTGAATAACCTGATGATTAAGGGAAAAAAGGCCTAAGAAATGGGTGTGAGGTTTTCTCACTACTTTAAATGTGTAGTTTGTAAGATGAGGAGTCAGGAGGCTCTTTTACTTTCTCTGATATTTCACCATTTATTCGTTCAGTCACTTTGCAATTCATGCATTCAATCACTTAACCTCTCTTCATCTACTACCCTGCTCTAGGGTTTTACTGTAAGACAGTCTCTAACCTCAAGTAGGTCAAAACACGAGAAGCAAGCATCCATACAGCAAAAATAATCATAACTATTTACTAAGGGTCTACCATATGATAGGAAACCATGCTGTATATGTGTATATATATATTTAGCCACTCTCAGACACAGTTTTCTCAAAGTGGGATTAACTACTTTGAGACCTCACAAATTTGCTGAAGTGTAGTTAATCCCACTTTGAGAAAACTATGTCCGAGAGTAGCTAAATAACTTGTCTAATCTCATAGCCAGTTTCTAGAGACTGAACTATCAATCCATTACTGCATACTTCTAACTCCAGCGTCCAAAACCTCACTCTACTGTAGAATTATCACACAACAGAGGCCCAATAATTGTCAGTAACCGTCATGCCGTAGTCACCATGGCGTAAAGAAAGAGACACAAGGATGACTGATTTGGAGAACATGACACTCAAACGAGCTCAAGTGAGCAAAATGTTGCCACAGTGAAATGATGAGAAAGGGGATTCTAAATAAACACTCTAATCCGAAATATAGTATGGTAAAATGAAAGTGCCTGCATTTAAGTACCAGGGTGTAGCCTGCTATAGCAGAATGTAAGGGTGTAAAGATTAAAACCTCAGGGACTCCCCCGGTGGTCCAGTGGTTAAGATTCTGCACTCTCCATGCAGGGGCCAGGGTTCAATCCCTGGCAAGGTCTCTAGACCCTACATGCCACAGCTAAAGAGTCCCACACTGCAGCTAAGACCTGGCGCAGCCAAAAAAAAAGATTAAAAAAATGCAGAGATGAGGCTCAGGACTTATAAATTCTTACATACAACTTTTCCTTGCAGGTATGGGGTGCTTTAAATTCAGAGTTTGCCATCACCACAGGGATGGCCCTCCTGTCATGATGATACCACAATATGCACAGCAGGAACTCAACTGTATTTGAATACAATAATTTGGTTGTTTAAACTTTTCCCATCTAATCAAGGGGATTTAGAAAGCTGTTAATTTTTCACAAGGGAATATATAAAACTCTTAATTTTAAAAATATAATAACATTAAAATCAACCTGTTTGTTAGTAATATGGTACTTCTAATTTTAAAAACATTAGGGTATCACACAATGTTTAAAATAATACCTGTTCCAATGAAAGAAAATCTATGAACAACAAGAAAAATTTACATTTGCATAATAAAGTGGTTTTTTTTCTTTTAGGTTTCTAATAATGAAAACAATTTTATTGTATAAGTATTTTTTTATTGTAAGCTAAAAATAGTTGGTTGAACAAAGGCATAAATGTTCTCTTGTTAGCCCTTCAGTTCTCACACTCAGGAACTCCTCATCTCCTCTGTCATCTTTGCCTTAAACAATGTTGCTGGCAACTCCACCACTAACACCAGCAAGAAGTGGAAAAACAAAGGCCAGCTATTCAAATAAAGCACTTCCAACTTTTTCTTTGATTGACTTTTGTGGTGCTAATTACAAATTCCAAACCTATTCCAAAAGATGGGTTCACACCATTCAATTTGTGTCCTTCAGTTAATTAGCATTATATTTGAATTGCAGTTTAATAACTGGGATTACAGAAATGTAAGAGAAATGCCTGTATAATACATTAAAAAATATTTCTAAAAGTTTAAAATAGCTAGCTATATTCAGTTCAAAAGTTTACTGACATCTCTTTAATCTTCAGGTCTTTAAGGTGAGAAATCATTAGTTCTTTTCCATCATTTACTGAATTGAGATTCAAAACACCCAGACCTTTGGAGGGTAGAGTTCTAGAGACCTCATTTATAAGTCCACCTTTTGATCTCAACTTCCTTTATAACTTCAGTTGTAAAATTCTACCAAATGATTGCTATATATTTCCTTAATTAATTATTAGAGGAATCACAGGTCTTTGATATTTCCTTTCAAAAGATAAGATATTTCCATAAATTAAAACTCTGATTTCTAAATTCAATGCCAATCAAACTGAGTTCCAAGGACCTCCAAGGGAACCTTGAATTATTTTCTTTAAAAGGAGCTGATATGGTTTCTTAGCTTGAGAAATACTGTTTGCTTTCCAATGGCTTACACAGTAAAGAATCTGTCCACAATGTGGGAGACCCAGGTTCAATTCATAGGTCAGGAAGATTCCCTGGAGAAGGGAATGGCTACCCATTCCAGTATTCTTGCCTGGTGAATTCCATACATAAAGGAGCCTGGCAGACTAGAGTCCATGGAGTTGCAAAGGGTGGGACACGGATAACACTTTCTCTTTTCACTTTAATTTTCCAAAGATGATAGACAGCAAAATAAATGTCCTTGGTGTTTGGGGGGCAATAAAGTGGATCATGCATGCTCTGTACCGATAGTCCAGATTTTCTTGGTATTTATACATACATTCTAATAATGAAACCTCTGCAAGGTAGGCAGGAGGATATCCAAAAGCCAATACAACTATTATCAAAGCTATTGTTTTGGGAAACATTACCTACAAAAGACGTTATTCCACACTAGAGCACTAATCATTTAAAAATTCTGATGAGAAAATTACAAGTCAAAAAACAGAATGACAAGCTCCATGGTCCATGTTTTTCACTTGCCCAGAAATTTTGCCGTATCAAACACTGATACAGGCAATTTAGCTATTACCTAGGGTTGAGAGGTGCATCTATTTTATTCAGCATGGCATCAGACATCATCAGGTATCACTGAGTAAAATGCATGCATGTTTCCCCACAGAAATATTCAGGGACCTCAGGTATAGAAACCAGGTGTGACATAAAAAAATATATAGAACTCTATTTGGATATGCAAACTGAATCAACAGAAGTCATTCGATCAATTCGATTTCTTTTTCATAGAATGTTACAGGAGCTTGCCCCTCTATAGGGTCTCCTGAAAGAAGTTAGTTCTGACAAATCTTGGTCCTGTGTGTTCCCTCTTTTCTCTAGCATAGAGCAAACTTATTACAGCATCACCACAAACGTTTGTGGGTCTCTCAAACATGCATGTGTGTGACTTGGTTTATGTGTACATTTTCTTTCTTTCAAAATAAAAGAGATTCAGTTTGTTCCCTTAAAAGTCTGAATAAATTCTTGGATTAAGAATGCCAGTTCCAAGCGCTGGCTAGAACACCAGAGTAAACACATTTGTGCTTGTGGAAAGCATCCTGGGGGTTACTGGCCAGACTTGTATTGGGTGTTGGCTTGGTTTGTCACATAGCACCTTGAGAAAAGGTACTTCTGATGAAAAAAAAAAAAAAATCCTCCTCAAAGCCATCCATTCTTGAAAAAGTTGAGTTTCATTTATATTCTGAAAATGAGTGATTGGTTTACTAAGCATAGAAAGCATAAAGTTAAAGCCTTTGTCCATTGAAATCCTCCTTGAGCATCTGTGCTCAGTGATGAAGATAAAAGATGAAATGGATATATTTTCTCTCCTCTCAGTGCTAAAATCTACTGGAAAAGACAGATACATAAACAGATAATTAAACTAAGTGCTCTAAGGATATGTGAATACAGCGAGGTGAAACCCAAAGGAAGGGAGGATTGGGGTGTGCGTATGGGTACATATGTGTGTGTACATGTGTGTTGTTATTTTTCCCCATCACTGGCATCTCTTTCAAGAAGCCATGTGAGTCGGCAATCAAACAAAGAAGTTCTGAATATGCATCTGGGAATATCACACAGGGATGGGGGCTTCACTGTACTGCAACTGAATAAGGTGCTGATTATATAAGTATCATTACCTGCCTGTGTTGAGCTTTGACTATTTCTAGCACGTTGCTAAGAACGGAGGCTTCTCAGTGGTGGTGCCAAGGAAACTGTTGGAGGTTGCCAGTCATTTTAGAGAAATGCCACAGAACACTGCATGCCAGATGGCTACTGATGAAAGTGATGAAGGTTCATGCTTGGAAATGAAGGCCAACTCCATATTTGGTCCTTCTTTCCTTCTTTCTATTTTGAATGCAGAAGAGCACAAACTCAGCCTTATTCTACTCTTGCCTCACAAAATCCCCATTATCCTTTCTTCTTTTAATAAGGTCCTGGAGAGATGGAGTCAAGTTAAATCTGCCTTATTCCCAAAGCCTCAGAAGCCCCAGAATCCTGTCTCTTCCTCAGCCAGGTCTTTTCTTTTTTACCTCTTCTTATTTATGACTGCCAGAAATGAATGTCAACGGAACCCACTCAGGGTGGGCCTGCCAGGGACTAAAGTTTCTGTGAGGTAAGTTTTTCCCATCTCAACACCTCATGGAAGGGGGTGGGGAGAAATGCCCACTAGCAATGTTTTCTAATGGTTCTGCTTTGGGGAAGTTCACCTCATCTCTACTGGGGACGTTCCCCACAATCACAGCCCCAGTGACCTTGTCTTTCTTTGACCAGGGCATACTATTAGGAATAACTGCTTCTTCCTAACTCCTTATGGCCCAGGTAGAGGGGGATCCCCCAGGATAACAGTCCTGGTCTCTGTCCTCTCCTTTCTTCATCTGACCACAGGAGAGCGAAGTGGTAAAGGGAAAAATAATCTGAGCCTGCTTCTCCCAGCATCTGCTACACTGGGGGCCAAGGCACCACCATCCCTCCATGCTGGCTTAGGTGGGCACGTCTGCTTGAATCTATGGGCTCAGCATCATAGGCTGTCTTGCCTAGAGTCGTACAACCACCATCCGAACTAAGTTTTATCATAGTAAGGGTGACATTTTGGTTCTCTAGCCATTTTTAGGTCCTCTCAAAGACCTTCTGCAGGTGAGAAACAGTGATATGAATTCTAAGAAAACAGACTTCACTCCAATCGGATTTTTAATGGACAAAAGCGTTATGTCGCTTTCTGCTCTTTGGCCTGGAAGTAGAGGATGGCTTTGTAGGAGAAAGGGAAATGGTGGCAGATTTCTCAATCTATCTTGAGGGGTATAAGAAAGCCCTGAGATGGCACAGAACAAGTTAGGAAAACTTTACTCTTTGATGGCTTAAACTTGATTCTTGTCCTTTAGGGAAAGTGGGAAAAAAACAAACAAACAAACAAACATTCAGATATTCTGGGCAGATAACTGCCTGAGGTCTCCCCCTTCCTCCTACTATCATGACCTCATAACTACATCTCCAAAAATCCCTCCTAAAGCTTTCTAAGAAGTGTTCTCTAGTCTCTCTCTTCTAGCTTCCCACTGTACTTGCTCTAAAAGCATTTGGATGAATGAATAGGTACTGATTTTCAAAAAAACATAATGGAATAGCCCTTGCTTGCCCATCCGTATGAGAGATGGAATCTTCTCCAGTCTTCTTTGGGGTTACTTTTCCTCTGTCACTTTGAGCCGTGTTGAAACGCTTTGGGAACAACAGAAGCTGAAAAGCTTTTCACCCAGTAGCCAAGTATGACGATCAAACTAGCTCAGAATATGCAACTTGATTTTCATCACACTGGACTTCACTTTGCACTGCCTTGGACTTTGGGGTCAGCCTTAGGTCATTAACATTTAGACCTGAAGCCTTTTCATTTGGGCCAGAGAGCCAGACTACCCAGCCTGAGATCAGGTCTCCACCAGCACGGGATGCTGAGACAGAGGGCAGTGTTCCAGGCCATTTGGAGGAACAGAGGCTGAGCTTGGCTAGAAAAGACCTGAGGAAAGCAGTTCTGATGCCTGGATAATTGCCCCCATTGCTTGCAAAGCATGCCAGTGGAAACCTGTCCCAGGGGTTCCAAGCTTAGAAAGTGAAGGGATTGAAGCTCAATCCAGAATGAGGGTTAGTGAGGCAATTAAGCAGGGGAGCAAGTGGACCCTTTGCTTGGAGCAACTTCTGTTGCATCGAGAGAATTTACTTGCCCTCAAAGGAAGGTTATTTCAGCACCTGGCACCAGAATTCTCAATATACAAGCTATGCTGTCTCCTTTGATCTGCACTTACCAGTTCCTGTATTATCAGGCAGTCACCAGGGGAAGAAACATGTTCTCTAGTTGCACTTGGCCCATGGGCTGTGACCAGTTCTGAGGGCTGCAGTCCCCACATAGCTAGCCTACTTTGTATATAAGTTTACTCACCAGAGCTCTTTTCCAAAAACCTAGTTGAACAGAATTCAGCCACCTCTAAGGTCAGCTTACATCTATTCCTGTGCCATAGGTTACTTTTAGCGTCTCACTTTTTCATTTCCTAGCCCTATGCTGATGACTACAGTCATATGATGCCATCCACAGAGGTTCAGGGCCTTTTTTTTTTTTTTTTTTTGAGGGAGAGGGGCTTTGTGTTCACTCAGTCCTGAATTCAAACCTCAGTTATGTGACTCAGAAAAGTAATAATTGACTTCTCAATTTCCTCATCTTAAAAAAAAAAATGGAAATAAAAAAATACAACCTCACAGATTTGTTACTAGGACAAAATTAAACATTTTATGTCAAGGACCAAAACACTGACCTGCACATTGTAATTATAAAATAAGTGATCACTCCTTTCCTTAATCCTGTTCCCTAAGCAGGGTCTGGAGAATTGTCCTAAATCAGTGGTTCCATTCCAAGGGTGTGCTTCTGAGAGGCGATTGTTAAATTTTTAGGAATTTTGTGAGCCAATTGATATAGGGCTGAGAAGTTAAAATTGGCTGAGGTGGGGGTATTCACATCAGAGAAAGCAGCAGATACTTTATTCAGGCATTCCACCCACTCTCTAAGGGATCTGATTTATCAGCACACCACTAGTGGTTTTCAAGGTGTTGTCCTGCAACACCAGCAACAAAGTCACCTGGAAACTTTCAGAAATGCAAATTAACCAATCACAACCCAGCCCTGATGAATCACAAACTCCGGGGGCGGGGTCCGGAAATCCATGTCTTAACAAACCGTCTTAGTGTGAGTTGTGCCTGGCATGTCAATGACCCTCAGAGAAATAAACCAGTGTGGCTGGAGGGGAGGGAGTAACAAGAGGAGAAGGAAACCACTGGAGGGTTTTGAGCAGAAGAACAGAATGTCTTTAAACCTCATTTAGAAAGATTCCTCTGACTGCTGAGTTAGGAACAGATAGTGGAGACAAGAGGGATAAGAAAAGACAGTAGTTTGAACCCAGGGGGACAGAGATAGATATGGTAAGAAGTGGTTAGCTTCCAGATATATTTTGGAGATATAGCCAAGAGCAATTGTGTTGCTTGTATACTTTTTTTTTTTTGCCCCTCTCCCCCAGTGCAGCTTGCAGTATATTCAGATCAGATCAGATCAGTCGCTCAGTCGTGTCCAACTCTTTGTGACCCCATGAATCACAGCATGCCAGGCCTCCCTGTCCATCACCAACTCCCGGAGTTCACTCAGACTCACGTCCATCGAGTCAGTGATGCCATCCAGCCGTCTCATCCTCTGTCGTCCCCTTCTCCTCCTGCCCCCAATCCCTCCCAGCATCAGAGTCTTTTCCAATGAGTCACCTCTTCGCATGAGGTGGCCAAAGTACTGCAGTTTCAGCTTTAGCAGTTCCCCCAACAAAGGACCCAAACCCACTGCAGTGGAATCGCAGAGCCTTAACCACTGGACCACCAGGGAAGTCCCTGTTGATGGTTTACATGTAGAGAGGGAGAGACAGGAGTCAAGGATGACTCAAAAGTTCTTTAGCTTAAGCAACAGGAAAGATGGAATTTCACTAAGATACAGAAAGGAAGATAGAAGGCTGGTGATTAGGAGATCAGTCCATTTTGGACGTGATGAGTTTAGGAAATTTACTAGACATCAAGAGGAAATGTTAAGGAGATCATTCAAAATGAGTTTGGAGTCTGGGGAGAGGTTGGGCTGACGATTTAACTTTGGAACTCATCACCTTTCAGGTGGTACTTGATGAATTCAGATAATATGGTAAATGCAGTTAGAGAAAAATAGGACCTGGCTCTGGGAGGTAAAGAGATCTGGAAGATGCAAAGGAACCAGCAAAGGACACAGAGGAGGAACCATCAGTGGATATGAGTTCTATACAAGTTACAGAAGCACTCTGTTGAAATATTACATTGCAAGTAGCTATACAACTTTACAGAGAAGGCAATGGCACCCTACTCCAGTACTCTTGCCTGGAAAATCCCATGGATGGAAGAGCCTGGTGGGCTGCAGTCCATGGGGTCGCTAGGGGTCGGACACGACTGAGCGACTTCACTTTCACTTTTCACTTTCATGCATTGGAGAAGGAAATGGCAACCCACTCCAGTGTTCTTGCCTGGAGAATCCCAGGGACGGGGGAGCCTGGTGGGCTGCCGTCTCTGGGGTCGCACAGAGTCGGACACGACTGAAGTGACTTAGCAGCATACAACTTTAGCTGGTGTATCCCAAGGCCTCTTACATGTCCTTTCTTAACCATCAGTGTGTAACATGCCTGACCTCCTAAGTTAAGTCAGTGGCCTCTGAAGGTAAAGTGTGAGCTGCATGTGAAGTGTGACCCTACTAAGCCAGTCTACTCTTTCCTCACCACCTCCCCTCACCACCCTGAGCGGCTGGCTTCTCCCTAGGGAGGAGAAGAGTCGTTACCACAAGTTAATCACAGCTGGCAACAGGCTCAGCAGACCAGTCTGAAACTACATCTGTGTTTGTGAATGTTTTTGCTTTATCAAAAGGAACATGTAATTATCTTAAAAACATAATTTTCCATCTTTAACATAAGCTGGAATGGTCAAACCTCCTTAAACCCAGAGTGCTTTTACAAGGACAGTTTATTCAATTACCTTTTTAAGCTTTTAAAAGTCTCTGACTCATTTGAGTGAGTGGGGGAAAAAAAAAAGACAAAACATCAGTATCTTGCTGGAAAAATATTGTGGTTATTGGCCCTGAAACAAAAACAATTCTATGATAAGGGCATTGTGTTCCCCAAATCAAGTGTACACCTCATTTTTTTCTTAAGAAGTCTTCCTCCACTGAGGACTTCATGAACCATGAATGTTTACAATTTACACGATGTGCCCTTGGATAAGTTCATCCATTCTGGGTAAAATGAGGATAATAGTACCTACACAAGAATATATGAGTGGGAAGCAATCAACGTAACGCCTGATACTCAGGAACTCATTTTCCAGTGGCCTTAACACAAATATGACACATGTGGCTGGAACAAGCACTCTATACTTGAGAGAACTGCTCCTGCTGCCTGTCTACCCCACGCCTGCCTCAGAGTCCCTCTCTAAAATCTCCAGCAATACAACCCGTACTTGGGATCATCTTTGCTGGAAAGGGACACTGTTGTTTGTAGAGAATATCAGAACATGGCCTCATCAAAACATTGGTGAACAAACTATGAAATGTCTTTCTAAAAAAATTACAGTGATGTGCAAAACAGATAATCAACTGATGTACTTCAACCATGACCTTCATCTTAACTGAACCCTTTGTTCAAGAGTTAGGTTAGGGTTGTATGTTTCCCACATTGAGCTTTTCTAAACTAAAATTTTACTGCTTATTTTTTCAACCTAATCAAAACATGTTGTTCAAAAGATGCATTGCTCTGTGTGTTTGTGTGTGTGTGCGCTAAGTTGCTTCAGTCCTGTCTGACTCTTTGTGATCCTTTGGACTGTAGCCCAGCAGGCTCTTCTGTCCATGGGATTCTCCAGGCAAAAATCCTGGAGTGGGTTGCCATGCCCTCCTCCAGGGGATTTTCCTGACCCAGGGATCAAACCCATATCTCTTGTGTCTCCTGCACTGGCAGGTGGCTTCTTTACCACTAGCACCACCTGAGACATGCTAATATCATTACTCAGTGTTCCAGTGGGGCTTCCCTATTGGCTCAGACAGGAAAGAATCTGCCTAAAGTGCAGGAGATATGGGTTTGATCCCCAGATCAGGAAGGTCCTCTGGAAATGGGACTGGCTACCCACTCCAGTATTCTGACCTGGAGAATTCCATGGACAGAGGAGCCTGGCAAGGTACAGTCCATGGGATCACAAAAAGTCAGACACGACTGAGCAATTAACACTTTCACTCCTTTCATATGGATTTGGGGTGGTAAATGATGTGCCAGGGCTCATCAGCTGTAAGAAATGCAGCATTGTAGTGCGGGATGTTGATAATGAAGGAGACCATGCATGTACGGGGCATACGGGAACCTCTGTAGCTTCCTCTTAATTTTGTTGAGAACACTAAACTGCTTGAAAAAATTATTTAAAAAAATTTTAAGCAAAACACATTTTTAAAATTTCATCCTGAAGTGGCACATATCCACCCTTGTGGTCAACAGATATGAGACAGCTTCCTAAGGATGAGGGTCTGAGTCAGAGCTGGCTGAGCCTCCTGACAATAGACTGGACTTGGTATGTGACTCATTTTATATTTTCTTTCTTCTTTTTTTTGGCCACACCACATGGCATGTGCGATCTTGGTTCCCTGACCAGGGATCGACCCTGTGCTCCCTGCCATGGAAGCGCAGGATCTTAACCACTGGACCACCAGCGAAGTTCCACATGTGACTCATTTTAAATGTAGTTTCTCGAAGTAGTTTTTTGCCCTTGAAAAAATATCATAGCAATTAACAAGCAATAGGGCAATTATGGTCACTAGCTTCTTGGAGAATATATCCAAGGCAGCCTGGAGTTCACCAGCACTGGAGAAAATTCAGATAAGTGGTTCCTTGACCTCTCTTTTGTGAAGCTCTCCTGACTTAACTTCTGTGACTGGTGTTCTCGTGGGGGTCCCGCCTGCTTTTCTGACAGGTGAGTGAGTCCCCAGTGAGGTCTTCAGTCTCCACTTAACTCTGAAATGTGGGGGCACCACTACTTTTCCCACTCTTCATGTTAACGTTCCCTCTCCTGGATACAAAGAATCACTTGGGTTTCCTGAGATTGCTGGGATTTCAGAAGACAGTGCTGGATTCAAGAAAGGGGAGGATCTAGTGGGGGAATTTGTAGTAAACGTAGCAAGTGTAAGTGGGAGAGCCTTGCCTGAACTATACGTGTAGAGAAAATGAAGAGCTAAGTCTTCCCATTGCACTGATTTCAGTTACTATGTATATGGTAAGGAATTCTCCAAATCTATTATCTCTAACATAATACTCCTCACAAGCTTCACAGCCTTGTATCTCCACCTGGATATCTTCCAGAGAACTCAAACCAAAACTAAAACCACAGTATTCACCTTCAAACCTACTTCTCATTCTATTTTCTACACTTTTTGTGGGACCACCATCTATCCAGTGGGCTTCCCGGGTGGCACCAGTGGTAAAAATCCACCTGCCAATCCAGGAGAAAAAAGAAACACCAGGTTCAATCCCTGGGTTGGGAAGATCCCCTAAAGTAGGAAATGGTAACCCCTTCTGCACCAATATTCTTGCCTGGAAAGTTTCATTGACAGAGGAGGGACATGGGGACACAAGAGTCAGGCACGACTGAGCACGCATGTGCATGCGTGCACGCACACGCTCACACACACACACACACACCTATCTAGTTATCCAAGTTAGAAACCTATTTCCAATCTCTCTTACTCCCATTCCCCAAATCCAATCAGAAACCTTATATATTCACATTCCAAATATTTTGTGCATCCATCATACCTCTTAATCCATCATTAAGTCAAAGCATCAAGGATTTCTAGGAGCTGCCCAGATCCAGCCCCACAGGCTCCTAGTGACTAAATCCAGGATATATAGGTTTCTTGTGAGGAGAGCTCTAGAGACATATTATCCTTCAAGCCAAATAGATTTTCTGCTGCCAGTAATAAATTTTTACTTCTGTAGTAAAGTCTTGTGCGTTTTTTACTTTCTTTGGCATTTTATATTCTTCTAATCCTCCCAATTTCTCTTCTGGCACATAATCAGTTCTCAGGAGTTCTAGAATTCAGGTCTCTTCTAGGCCAATGCCATCACTGTCTACTAGCTGCAGCCTTATGACTTTCTAAGCTGCAATGCAGAGGTTTCCAACACCACGGGTAGACACTGCTTTGGCCCCTCTGAGCCCTGGAAGGACATCACAGACCAGACATGCATATACATTAGAGCAAATGCTGGAAAAAGTTATTCAGATCAGATCAGACCAGTCGCTCAGTCGTGTCCGACTCTTTGGGACCCCATGAATCACAGCACCCCAGGCCTCCCTGTCCATCACCAACTCCCGGAGTTCACTGAGACTCACATCCATCGAGTCAGTGATGCCATCCAGCCATCTCATCCTCTGTCGTCCCCTTCTCCTCCTGCCCCCAATCCTCTCCCAGCATCAGAGTCTTTTCCAATGAGTCAACTCTTCGCATGAGGTGGCCAATTTCCTAATTCTACAAAGAATCTAGAAATCCAGTCCCTATTTGAGAAATTAAAATAAAAATAAACAACTTGCGGATAAGCAGAGATTGGGAGAAAGGACCAACATAGCACATGGACATCTGCCTCCCAATCAACAAAGTGATAATTGGAAAAGGGCTGTCAGTTCTCTTGAAGACAACATTTGATGATGCTGTCCCTCTGGCCAGGTGGTAGGGACAAACAGAGATGCAAATAAGAGAACTGTTGTTTCAGCAGGTCTCTAGTACAGAGGGAAAAGTGAAAGTGAAAGTGTTAGTTGCTCAATCATGTCTGTCTATTTTGACCCCATGGACCGTAGCCCACCAGGCTCTTCTGTCCATGGAATTCTCAAGGCAAGAATACTGGAGTGGGTTGCCATTTCCTTCTCCAGGGGATCTTTCCAACCCAGGGATCAAACCTGGGCCTCCCACATTGCAGGTAGATTTTTTACCATCTGAGCCACCAGGGAAGCCCACAGTACAGAGGGAGGGGCAGATGAATATAAAAGAAAAAGAATTGTAATGAGTGTGATGGGGGATAGTCTCTTACTAGCTTTATGAAGAAATTCAAACTTTGTCTTATTTTGTATCTTAGAAATAAGACTCTGGTGGGGAGAATATAGGACTACAGGAAGAGTTATTTATAAAGAGGTTTATTGTAACACTTTAGATGAGAAATTTGGTGGCTTATATGAGGAGAATAACAATGGGATGTAAATAAGTGATTGTGTTAAAAAAACAGTTAGGAGTTAAAAAAGACTTGATGATTATACATGAAGATAAAGGACACAGAGAAATGAATGATGACTCCAGGTGTCTGACATTAGCAACTTGTTGGGTGAGACAGCAGTCACTACGGTTGGAAATTAGAGATAAGAAGAAGGGTTGGGAAATGAGAACAGAGAAGAAGCATAAGCTGAGTTCCTGACATGTTACATTCCACATTTCTGCAGTCTATTCAAGATGAAGCATATGATAGGCAGTTAAGTATGGAAGTCAGAAAAGTGATCTTGCCAGGAGATAAAGCTTAGAGTAAAAGAGCATACAGTAGTGAATGGCATTTGATGGTCTCTGCCATAGAAACAGTGGGAGCTGAGACTCAGATACCCTAGAACAGGACTCAGACACTGGTCCTTGCGGAGGAGACTAGAAGATGCTTACAGAGAGAAGAAAGAGCACTGTTGTGGGTTGGTGAGCAGGATCTTTTCAGAAGGAGAGAGTTTACAACGATGTGCTGATATGTGAAGATGTTTAACAGACATTACATGAAAAGAGGTCACAGAAGAATGATATGTGTGGCATGATCTCCTTGTATTTTTTCCATATTGAATCTGAATTGAATATTTCTGGAAGGACATACAAGAGACTGTCAAAAAAAAAAAAGGTCCTTAAGAAAGTAAGGCTGGAGAGTCATAGACAAGAGAAGGGGCCTGTAAATTACCACATGGTGTACCTCCAGGATTGATGTCATATTTCACCTAGAGTGTGTACCATATTTGTATATATTTTAAGTTAATTTTAAAAGGTGAAAGTGATCAATAGTTATCAATAGTGCAGAGAAATAAAGTCAAAATGGAAAATATTCATTAACTTTGCAACTAGAAGGTCATTAGGGAATTGATGGAAGGCTTTTCATGGGAGAAGAGGATGCATTCGTAGATCGCTGTTTTGAAATGGGAGAAAACTAGGAGGAAATCTGTGTAGATAAGTCATTCTGAAAGATTAGTTATCTACAAGAGACCAGGAGAGAGATAAGAAGAGACAGGGCCATTACAGGAGTGGGCATGAAGTTCAGGAAGGGGATTTTTTTTTAATCTGTTGGGTTTAGACTACTTTGACATCTTGATAGACTTCACCTCATTATTAAGGGAGCTTCTACAAAAGCAAGAAGTGGGACAGGGACTTGAGATAGATACCTTAGAGAGGTAGGAAGGGATGAGACTTGAAGGAAAGTTTTAAGAATTAACCTTGCACTGGAAGAGATATCCCTCTCACTGCTCAAAAAAAAGTAGGAGGAGGGCGGGTTGAGAAAAAGTAAGAAGAAAAGAGTCAAGGCAATGCAGATAAATATGGAGGGGTTGCTAGCAGGGACATTCACCAATATCTGGGACTTATGAAATTTCCCTCAATGCAATAAAAATATAATTACATCCCATGTTTCAGGCCTGTAGCAGAGTAATTTAGAGTCTGAATGTTGATATCTATGATAAAAACATATTACTCTTTAATATTTTCACTGTACAAAGCAAGTACATATGCCAAAAAAAGATCTTATATATACAATTAGTGGGGGGGGGGTTGTTTTTGTTGGTTTGTTTGTTCAGTTTTTATTTTATATTGGAGCATAGCTTGTTTGTTTTTTTTATTGCAGTATAGTTATTTTACAGTGTTATGTTATTTTCTGCTGTATAGCAAAGTGAATCAGCTACATGTATACATATATCCCCCCTTTTTTGGATTTTCTTCTCATTTAGGTCACCCCAGAGTACTGCGTAGAGTTCCCTGTGCTGTATGATTGGTTCTCATTAGTTATCTATTTTATACTTATTGCGCCATTTGCAGAGACATGGGTGGACCTAGTCATATAGAGTGAAATAAGTCAAAAAGAGAAAAACTAATATTGTCCGCTGCTGCTGCTGCTGCTAAGTTGCTTCAGTCATTAACTCATATATGTGGAATCTACAAAAATGATACAGATGAACTTATCTGCAAAGCAGAAATAGAGGCACAGACATAGAAAATAAATGTATGGATACCAAGGGGGGAAGGGGAGGGAGGGGTGGGATGGACTGAGAGATTGGGATTGACGTATATATTTTGAAGGGTTATCATTTATATCTGAATATGTTTAATGAATTATAAGCTGTCTAATCATTCTTGATTGACACCCAAGAAGCCATGCAATGAACATGGGCCATTGATTTATTTTATGAGTAATGCTGTGAGGTTTTTGAGGGCAGGGTTTATGTCTTCTTCTTTATGTCCTTGTATTCAGTCAGGACCCAGCACAGAGTCACAGATCAATTAATACTTAATGAATAAATAAATGTAATTCTGGGAAAAAAGTTGATGCTTTATTCTGATCTATACCACCAACAAAAATGCTTAATGTGTGTGTGTGTGTGTGTGTGTGTGTGTATATATATATCAGATCAGATCAGTCACTCAGTCGTGTCCAACTCTTTGCGACCCCATGAATCGCAACACGCCAGGCCTCCCTGTCCCTCACCAACTCCCAGAGTTCACTCAGACTCACACCCATCGAGTCAGTGATGCCATCCAGCCATCTCATCCTCTGTCGTCCCCTTCTCCTCCTGCCCCCAATCCCTCCCAGCATCAGAGTCTTTTCTAATGAGTCAACTCTTCGCATGAGGTGGCCAAAGTACTGGAGTTTCAGCTTTAGCATCATTCCTTCCAAAGAAATCCAGGGCTGATCTCCTCCAGAACGGACTGGTTGGATCTCCTTGCAGTCCAAGGGACTCTCAAGAGTCTTCTCCAACACCACAGTTCAAAAGCATCAATTCTTTGGTGCTCAGCCTTCTTCACAGTCCAACTCTCACATCCATACATGACCACAGGGAAAACCATAGCCTTGACCAGACGAACCTTTGTTGGCAAAGTAATGTCTCTGCTTTTGAATATGCTATCTAGGTTGGTCATAACTTTCCTTCCAAGGAGTAAGCGTCTTTTAATTTCATGGCTGCAGTCACCATCTGTAGAGATATAGATTTTATTCTTTACAGTCTAAAAAGGTACTTTTATTTATTTATTTTAGCAATTGCAAGGGTGCTAACAGAAATGGAAAGGAGAGAAAGAGTTATAAAAACCCTTAACAGTGCAGCGTCACCTGTGAATATTTATTCCATATTGCTCACTCCAAGGCTGGTCATGACTTCAAAATGATACCATAAGTTAATGCATTTTCACACTTCAAAGAAAGGTTACACTCTTCATGCCAGCCTGCTGTGCACAATTATGAAAGAGAAACCACGGGGAGTAACAAGTTGCTAACAAGCTCCTGCAGAACATCGGAGGATTTTCAGCCACACATCCACTCACCCAGGCTGCCCAGCACAAATTCAATCAGACCTTTCATTTAGAAATTGTGATTCTGAAAGCAGCCTCTTCTGAAGGACCAGATTGTTCCAAGGGATTGCAGGGAGTGGAGCTTTGCATTCCTTTTTTCCTCCTCCTTGGCTACAATTAGAATTCATTACCATCTGAGGGCTATTTACCAGGCTGTATAAAAGGAGTTAAATGTTGAGCTAACAGATTGGAAATATGTCCTTGTAATACGATTTGCTCTCCCCACTGGCGCTCATAATGCAGCCTAGAAAGAGGGCCAAGAATGTAAAACACATCATATCTATTAATATTAATACTTAGCTGCATCCCTAGGTAGGTTTGCTCCAGCAGGGTTAAGGCAGACTGACCAGAAAGCCGTTAGCAATCTGCACTCTGATTTTGCACAATAGGAAGAAGAACTTTCAGATGTACTAAACTTATTTTATAAAGTAAATTGAGAAGCTGGCCTTCTACACAGAGCACTCCCCATACAAGCTGTAGAGGCTGCCTCACCGCAGCCACACAGCAAGATGAGCAATGTTTGACTGGGGTCGCCCTTGCCAAATACCTTGTATCTTTCTGCTCTCATTTCCTACCACACAGCTAGTAACATCCAGCAAGTTTTCTTTCTTCTTCCAGGCTCAAGCTATTTGAGAGGTAAAAAAATTAAAAAGGCAGGGGGAGGAAGAGGAAAAGAGCTGGGCAATGTTGCAAAATTAAGGAACAACCAGAGGAGACAGAGCTCCAGGTGTGTGTATGTGACATCTACCTTCTGAATAGTTTAAGGCAGAATCATGCAAACCCAACCTAAGACTCCAAGTCTTAGACATAAGCATTCATTGTCTTATAAAAGCAAAGAAGCATGTGATACCATCTGATGACCATCTTATAATCTGTCCCAACTTTTAAGCCTCAACTTCTGTAGCTGCTAAATGGGAATAATGCATATATCACAGGGAAGTCATGAGCGTTAACGAGATTACACGGCAATGTGCTTAGCACAGTCCCTATTACTGTGGAAGCACTCAATCCATTATGACCATAATTGTGATTAAGCAGTCAGAATCTGGATTAGGCGGTGGCACCCCACTCCAGTACTCTTGCCTGGAAAATCCCATGGACGGAGGAGCCTGGTGGGCTGCAGTCCATTGGGTCGCTAAGAGTCGGATACGACTCAGCGACTTCACTTTCACTTTTTACTTTCATGCAGTGGAGAAGGAAATGGCAACCCACTCCAGTGTTCTTGCCTGGAGAATCCCAGGGACTGGGGAGCCTGGTGGGCTGCTGTCTATGGGATCGCACAGAGTCGGACACGACTGAAGCACCTTAGCAGCAGCAGCAAAGTCAGAATCTCACCCCTGGATGACAAGATAAACTGCCAAATTTTTCCTGTTTCATTGCTTCTTTCTGAGGTTATATCTTGTTCTTTTGTTTGGAACATGCTCCTCTGTTTCCTCATTTTGCTTGACCCTCTTTTTTGGATTCTGTATATTAGAGGAAACAATTCTCTCTCTCAGTCTTGAAGCAGTGGCCTTTTATAGGAAGTGAACCTTCAATCTTGCCCTGGCTCTTGGTTGCCTCTCAAACATTTTTGAGTGTCCAAGCAGCCTATTTCATGTTTTAATCGCTCCCAGGGATTGAGGGTATGCCAAGACCTGTCACTGTCCCAAGGCAGGGGAGGAGGGATTTGAGTCAGCACCTAGACGCAGATTGATTGGAAGCCAGACTCTCAGGAAGCAGGTTTTAAAATATGCAAATACATACCACCCTTTAGTATGCATGCAAAAGTCCCTCTGGCCAGATGATCTAGAGGTGTCCCCAGAGTGAAAGTCACAAAACTCAGAGCTCCAGACAAGTGTCTAAGTGCCTTTCTGGACAATATCAGTAAGCTGGAGCCCAGCAGAGGGAGGGTGCAAAGACGGCATCCCCCTGCCTCTGTTCCGAGAGCCCCCCTCCTGGCCCCTAGGAGGAGGGTGCCAGGCCAGAAGCCTGCCTTTGAACCAAAGCTCCAGAACAAGCAAATAGGCCTCTTTCTCGGAAAGACTGCGAGTATCTCAGTCCACCATCTATGCAGTCCCCTGCGGGTGGCATGTTACCATCCCAGGGACCCAGGAGCTCAAGATCCCCACCTCCAGAGTCAGACCATCAGGGGTGCCCCTGGGCAGCTGCTGTAGAAACCAAGGCACCCAATGACGTCCGCGAATGCTGCCCCATGAGAACCACTGATGCTGTGGGAGAATGGGAAAATGGTGCCCATTAAGTCTAAACTGAAAAAAGAGCCCATGGGGTTTAACAAGATTCAAAATGATGCCTGCCCAAGATCAAGATCAGCGGGTGCAGCTCTTTGACAAAAAGTCCAGGACTTTTCAAACAGTGGTCTGAGCATGCCGTGGCCACTTAGTCTGTGCACCAGCCCTTCCCCAGCTCATTACAACCCTTTTGGTCATGTGGACACAAGCCCTGTTGGTTTTCAAAGCCAGGTGTTTGGAGGCTTGTCCTCAGGCTCAGGCCTTAAAAGCTGGGGCACCTGACATGGGGCCTAAACCCTTTGCTCCTCAGGGAGAACCCTTAGGTGTGGAGTTCCTCCCAGGGTGGGTAGTCATGCCCGGGGTAGTGTTTTGGGCAGGACTGCATCTCAGCCTGCCCCATCATTTGCTTCCTTGCAGACATGAAGGGGTTGCTCAGCTAGTTTTCAGGCCTCTTCCAGAGGAGATTGTTCCACACGTAGATTTGCTGTAAATTAGGTGTGGCCGTGGCGGGAGGTGACTGCAGAATCCTCCCACGTCACCATCGTGAAACACCTTCTGCTGGATTATACTGATCCATGAGGTACAAGGTCTTTAACCTTGTACATCAACCTTAACTGCACATCAACCTTTGTTTTAGGAAAAACAAAATCCTTGGGCACTGATTCACAGCAGTCACCAGAGGGATCTGGTTGTTTATTAAACACAGAAAATGACTGAATTACTCTCTATTGAACAGAGTGGAAGCAGAGCTATAAGAAGAGGATGGGCCTTCTCACCCCCAGGCTTCACTCTCAGACCACAGGGGAAGGTCTGTGCCCCGGGTGAGGCCACCCAGTACAGCAGAAGCCATTCTGTGAGAATCTCACCTATATTCTCAGCACAAGCCAACCCGGTGGCTCCCACCTGCATGCACCTATGGCTCTTTGCCAGGTGGCTTTCCCTGGCCTACTGAGCCAGAAGAGGGAGTGGCAGAGTGCCAGGGGGTTAATAGGCTCTGGAGCTGACTTCTACCCATAACGGGTGGAAGCTGGTGGATGGCTAGCTCTTCAGGTGGGATAACCTGAGCTATTTCTACACTGTCTCCAGAATTGCCCAGCAGATTGTGTCCCACTGCACACAGCAGTAATCTGCTTAATGAGGTTGGTTTCCTTCCCTTCTCTCACTTCCCCACTTCCTATCAGTGTTTCCTGGACCACCTCCAATTTTCTTGCCTTCAAGTTCTCCTTCTGGAAATATCCAACCTAATAACACACCCAAAAGAATCCTTCCTTTAGGCTCCATAAGGAGCTCCCCCCAGGTCCTCATCACAGAGTTCCAATGCCATCATTGGAATCAGCAATTGCCATTTCTGTTTGTGGATTCTAATTCAGGGACATCCAGTACAGCTTCCAAAACAACTTTTATCTTGTGGGAAACTACACCAGCCAACATTTCTTGCAAGCTCACCTTGCTGCAACCATCATAAGAATCAACTTCCATGTATTATCATCTGTAACTATCACAGCAAAGAAGGTATTACGGTCCCCACTTAATAGATGTGGAAATTCAAGTTCAGGGACGTTATGTCACTTCCTAAAGTCTTACAGCAAGTGAGAGGGAGAGCTGGGTGGGAGCCATGTTGGTTTAGCATAAATGGCCGTGAAATTCTTTTTGCTCTCTGTAAGACCTGCAGGGGGCTTCCCTGGTGGCTCAGACAGTAAATAATCTGCCTGCAATCCAGGAGTCTGGGTTCAATCCCTGGGTCAGGAAGATCTGTGGAGAAGGGACTGGAAATGGACTCCAGGAGTCTTGCCTGGAGAATTCCATGGACAGAGGAGCCTGGTGGGCTACAGTCCATGGGGTCGCAAAGAGTCGGATACAACTGAGGGACTAACGCTTTCACTTCTCACAAGAAGTGCTGAGAGGCTGCTCTAGGGTCTGTATATTTATAGGGCATGATTGGGGGACTAATATATTTGGACTTACTGGAGTAGTTGAACATTTTTTTCCTTCTTGTTTTCCATTAGCTACTTTGAATCTAATCTGCTTTATCATAACCCTCTATCATCTTCCAGCATGTAATTTAACAGCATGAGTGGTATTTGTCCCCTCATATCTCTCTGCTTTCTCCTTTTGATAACAGAATCCCTTGGTTTTAGCGGAATGCTTGGTCACCAACTAGAGACTTCCTCTCCCAATCTGTCCTGTAGCCAAAAGATGTAGTCAAAAGCATGCAAGTAGAAGTGCTGAGGACAATTTTCCAGGACCTACCAGGTGGTGCTGTATCCCTATATATTCCTTCTCCCTCTATTTGGGAGTGAATTCAGATGTGCGGGCCACAGAGTGTCAACAATGGAGAACCCAGGTAACTCCCTGGCAAGAGGGTGGGACAAGCTAGAAGGAGCCCAGGTCCCTGTGATCACCAACCAGCACATATTTTCATGTGAGATTCAAACTTTCATTCGTTTGAATCACTGTTATTTGTTCTGCTTTGAAGCAGCCAAATTCAAATCATAACTAGTACAAAGAGGAAAGAGGAGAAACTGAGAAGAAATCCAGCAGGGAAATGGAGCAGAACCATGGGGGCAGGGCAGTTGATGCAGGGGAGACCAGGAAGGAAAGTAAAGCTCAGAGGGGACTGAGCTCTATCTTATTTGTTTGCTTGTTTTACTGTTTTCCGAAACACAGAGGAGGAATAGAAAATCAAAGTCAGAGAAGAAAGGAAAAGCAACAGCACTCTCTTTTATCCTGCCTCTCGGGAGGCTGTGGGTGGCAGGAAAACAGAGGGGGAGAGGAATCCCCAGCTGCTATCAGGGCCCATAAAAAGTTCAAGCTCAACCCTCTGCTGGGGAGCAGAAAATGTCATCAACTCTGAAGCAGAGGGGGTTCTTTGGAGTAACTGGGCATCCACAGGGTCCTTTGCATGGGTGAGGACCTCCCTCGTCCCGGAACAGAGCAAACGTCTTCGTGTGAAGGCAAGGGAGCAGGTCAGTCACCAGGCTTTCACTTTACTCCCAAGCATGATAACCACACAATGCAATTGTGTGCAAGCTTCCAGTCATTTTTCTAAGAGGACACATGATTTGAAACATTTATTTCGAGAGTCCACCCAATAGGACATTGTCAGTTATTAACACAAAAACAAATACAGCCACTCTGAATTAAGGAACACTTTTTTAAAAAATCACATGCTAATGATTCTCCCATGCAATGCTTGGCCACAGCCGGCACTTCTGTGAGTGAACACGACTGTCTGCCTTTCAGGACTTGGCACAGCCCCAGTTCCACACAGGCCCCACGCACAGCACTGCTCAGCCTGGCTGCCAAGTTCTGCAGCTCAACCACACTCTGCCAGGGCAGTGGTGGTGATGTGGTACCTTATAAGCAAGGCGCAGATCAACTGAAAAGTCACCATGGACACTAAATACCAATAAGAGAGAAAATATCTAACAGCAGCAGACAGCTTCAATCAGGACATAGCAAAAGTTAAAAGCCAACAACTCTGGGTGAATATAAATTAGAGTGTATAATCCAGGTTTCCTATCTCCTCAACTGTCACAAGTCAGTGTTACCTTTAACACTCAGCAGCTTGAAAACCCATTCTGCAGAACTTTAAGAAGCCTACTTTGGGGAGGAATTTTCCTACCTCAACTGTTTCTGAATCTTTCTGGAGATGCCTGCACGTCACACAGAGATTCATCCTGACTGTCACCTGCGCTTCAGGCAGCCTCCTGTTTCTCGACAACTCAGCTCATCATTTGCGCTTGCCAACTTTACTTGCCAACTCACTACCAGTTGTCCAGACTGTTGCCTTTCTCCTTGAAATACTACTCCCTGAGCTGAGCTTTAATGCCTTCAAGAATGGCTGAGACCAAGATAGAATATCTAACTACAGACAGGCTGGGGAATACTCAAAGGAACAACAATGCAGAAAGAAAATCTCCAGCAGGCTATTGGACATCGCCCATCCCAAGATCCACAGAGCAGGACCTTGCTTAGGGGGTGGGCAGCTTGTGTCTCAGTGCCCCCACAAGATGTTAGGGGGAAAGGGAAGGAGATGATGCTCTCCTCTGATTGGACTTCAAGTAGTATGGCATCCCTGGTGTCTCCACCGGAACACATTTTCCTCTTTCCTTTTTCTGGTCAGTATCCCTCAGAGATGCCATTCTGGCTAAAGAAAGGTCACTTCCATGTCATGAGGCAGGGCCTCTCAATTCCTCAGTGTCTTGAACCTGCTTTGGGCTTTATCTTGCGTGATCCAAGTTACAGACATGAGGAATCTACTTAAAGCTCTAGCAGAAACTGCCAACCGCTTAGAAAGAGATACTGAGGCTCCCTAAGGGCTGGATTAAACCCATTGGAGAGCGCTGAGAATATTCTAGTGCCTCCAGCAGATATGAAATTCAAAAGGAAACTTAAATCACAGTATAATGAAATCCAAGCACATTCTCATTTTTCTCATCATGATGATTCTGGTACTTTTTCAAAACACTTTTAAATTTGAATACTTCTTCAAGATGCTCCCATTTTCCTTGGAACTTTTCCCTGCTGGTGCCCCCAGGTCATTCAGTTTCATAAGAAGCACAGCTCTGGGTCCAGTGTCAGAACCCCCAATTACATGTGAGGAGCTTAGTCCCAGAGCCCTGCGAATGTCATGATGGCCCCTACCTAGAAATCCACCAAGCTTTCATAGGAAAAAAATGAAGTCTTTTCTCCAGTGTCTTTCTACTGGAGTATTCCTGAGAACACTGGGCTTTTGTCCTCAGCAGCTAAGACTGAACTGTCTCCTAGATTGTTTAGAATCACAGGTAGCCCCTCTGTTTCTTTTTGTCCACTCTTTCCTCTGGGACTTACACCTGAAGGTCAATGGAAACCTCCCATGACTCATTTATTCAACAAAGTTTGTGGAGCACCTGTAGAGGGTTGAACAGTGTCCCTCAAAAATCCGTGTCTACACAGAACTTCAGAATGTGACTTTATTTGGAAAGACTGTCTTTTGTGGTTGTTCAGTTGCTAAGTTGTGTCTGACTATTTTCAATCCCATGGACTGAAGCATGCCAGGGCTCCCTGTCCTTCATGATCTCCCAGAGTTTGCCTAAGCTCATGTCCATTGAGTCGGTGATGCTACCCAACCATCTCATCCTCTGCTACCTCTTCTTTTGCCTCTTTGTGGATATAATCCAATGACTGACGTCCTAACAAGAAGAGGAGACAACACACAGAGATACACAAGAGGAAGAGACCACATGAGGATGGAGGCGGGCACCCGAGTGAGCATGCGGCTCCAAGCCAAGGAACTAATTCCAGTGGCTGCCAGCAACCACTGGAGGCTAGAAGACAGGCAGGGAACAAGCTGTGCCTCGGAGCCTCCAGAAGGAACCGACGCTGCCAACACCTTGATTTCTGATTTCTGGCCTCCTGAACCAGGAGAGAGTAAATTTCTGCTGTTTGAAACCACCCAGGTTGTGGTAGCTTATTATGTCAGCCACAGGAAATTAATACAGCTCCTAATGGCCTCTACTCATGGTGAACGAAGCAATGGGCAAGACAAATAAGATCCCTGTTCTCAGGTGGCTAAGACTCCAGTGGGAAGGAAAAACAGTAAGTAATCAAATAAATAAATAGGGTTAATTCAGAATGTGATTAACCTCGTGAAGAAACACACGAGAGTTACAGGATGGAGCAGGACCAGGGTGGAAGGCAGGGCAGGGGCACCTTTTAGAGCAGGCTGTCTCTGGGACATCAGGAAGGGCAGACTAACTGCCATCCGGCCGGGACACCCCAAGGGGCGTGTGTCTGTCCACTTACGCGTGCTCCCCTCATCCCCACCACAGAGATCCGGCCTCTCCTCTCCTCTCTTCCCAGCCCAACACCGCTGAGTTCCAGCAGCAATTCTGCTTCTGACATAGCCCTCTGTTTTCACTCCACCCAGATTTCTCTTCCTTTACACGTTCCCGAGCTTGAACATGTACAAAACTGACAAGAATTGTTTTTGTTCCCCCCCAACATCCAGCCTGTACATAATGGATGTCAGTCTATTTCCTCACCATACTAAGAGAGCAGATCCAATTTGATTTAATTGCTGCCGGAGCTCTGTAAACAGCCGCGAGTTACTGCCGAGCCCTGTGGTTTATGAAGAGAACACCACAAATGACAGGAAGCTGCAGGGAGGAAAATAGTCTGAGCTGACTTTGGCGTGTTCATTTTCAAGTACAGATACTTCCATTCATCAATGGGACACTTATGAAACCTGGGCTGTCAAGATGATATTCTAGAAAGGAGTAACAGAAACCCAAAGTGTTAGTCGATCAGTCGCATCCGACTCTTTGCGACCCCATGGACTGCAGCCCGCCAGGCTCCTCTGTCCATGGAATTCTCCAGGCAAGAATAGTGGAGTGGATAGCCATTCCTTCTCCAGGGGATCTTCCCTACCCATGAATTGAACCCAGGTCTCATGCATTGCAGACAGATTCTTTACTGTCTGAGCCACCAATGGGAACTCAAAGTGTTGTGATTATGAGGCCATCCATCTCTGAGCAGAAGCCCTGTGACTAGAATGCAAGATGCCCCATAAGAACCAGAATCAGTCAGACATAGAGAACCCACCCACCTGACAGCGAATTTCAGTGAATGCCCCTTGCCCCCAACCAACCCTGGCATTTAAGAAATCAGCACAAACCCAAAAGGAAATTCATCTAACCAGAAACTTGACTTCATAAGAGAAAGATTTCCACCCCACAAGCGCAAGATTTCATAAGATGAAAGATGCTGCACCGTCATCTCATAGACTTAAAAATATAGAATGGGCCCAGAGGGAAGAGCTGGTGAAAGGAAAGCAGACATCTCCATTCTCCCCAGTGGCACACAGGTGCCCTGAGCCCCGGTGGCTCATAGCAAGGAACAGACAAAGGCGGTACTCAGAAAGGGAGTGCTCAAGCATGTAAGTGGGGACCCTATTAAAATGAAGGTTCTAGTTCCTTAGGTCTGAAACAGGGGCCTAGAATCCTGCGTCTTGATTCCGACAGGCTGTCGAGAACCCAAAGGAGCAGTAGCAATGGGAAGCTGCTGTGAGGCCCAAGGGGCCCAAGAGAGAAGTGCTGGCACCTTGCGTCTCACGGAGCATCCAAATTTGGACGCAGACAAACTCCGGTTCATATTAGATGCAGGTGATCAACAACAACAAATCATTTATTAATTTAATTGCATATAATAAATCTATGTGTTGAATTAAGACAATCTCAGTAAGTAGTTCTTAAAAGATGATTAATCAGCATCTCTCAAATCCATCTGCATGTGAGAGTCATCTGAGGAGCCAATCATCTGGTTACAAATCCTAGTGCCCAGGCTCCAGCCCACAGCCACTGAATCAGGATCCCTTGGCCAAGTGTGTATACAGGGGGTTACAAGCACGGAAGGGGTAAAGAGCCACGAAGGGAGAAAAGAGACGAATCCAAAACAAGAGGGATTGGAGAGGAGACTAAATCCGCACATTGCTTACTTTTATTCTCACTTCTTTCGATTTCACTTCTCTCTCCCCTGATAGACTCTCTTTCTCCCCAGTAGTCTTCTGATCAAAACATGTTCCACAGATGAGCATCACCTGGGAGCTTATTAGAAACAGATTCCTAAGCTCCTCCCCAGACCTATTGAATCAGAATCTGCATTTTAACAAGATCCCCAGGTAATTAGTGGGCACGGTACGTCTGCAAGCATGGCTCTACATAGACATGAGCCCAGGCTTCCTCCACAGACACACGCTAGGTACAAAGGCAGTCATTAAGCTGCTCAGGCACTGCAACTGGGGATCAGCTGCTGCCTGTACCCTGCCAGGCAACTGTAGGAGAGGGTGCCTGCGAACATGTAATTGATTTACAACATCATCTGGCCGTAAACCAGCAAAAGCCAAGTTGTCTTTTTCTCTGTATTGATATAATTACCGACTTGAGAGGAAGCAGGTTTTCTTCAGACCAAATAACCTTGTTATTTATCAGTCTGTGCTAGCTTCGCTTCTGATGAGCAATTCATTCTGGGTGGTTATTGACTGACCCCACTTGGCTCTCCTTATTCATCCTGTCCCCACTGGCAACAATTATTCAGCTCTCAGGGTGATGGCAACATCAATGCAGTTACATATATTTGCATTTTCTGTACATTCTTCCTATTTTTCTTGCCTGCTTTAATAAACAGAATACTACTTAAGGACCATGATGGCTGTTTTAACTCCTCACAATATCTAGCAAAGCAGCACTTACTGAAAAACGTAATGGATGCTGCTGGGTAGTGCCAGGAACTACTTTTAACACAGTTCCTCTCAACTCTCCATCTCGTGTGCTAGAAACAAAGCTGGTTTAAAGCCACATTGGAACACCCTCACTTTGACAAATCTCACTTCCAGTCTCTGCACACTGACTCTGTGCTGTCAGTCAGTCATAAAAAGCAGATGCTGTCACCAGCTTAGAATGAACTCTGTTTCCCAAGAGTTCATTTCAAAGTCATTTATTGGAACTTCAAGTGTGTGATCCCCAAACAACCCCTTTGGTTCTCACTGTTTCCAGGCTGGACCTCAAGAGTGGGAAGCCACACTCTTAGAAAACTACTAATCAATAGCTACAGTGTTAAATTAAATCCAAATGGGTTTTTATCCAACCCAATGTTGGTGCTTAACGAATAGTTTACATCAGGCCACAGTCAGGAGGTAGCAACAGATGATATTGCAGAGATGGCCTTTTGTATATTTTTAAGAGCTTTCCAGATGGGTAGCATTGATTCTTCATGATAGTTTATTAAAACTTCTCATTTTCCCTTCTACTACAAAACATGTAGGGGTGCCTTCATTTTTGTTGTGGCTCACAGATGAATTTAGAAGGGGGAGAAAAGAGAAAGGAGAAAATAAAAGAGAGAAAGAAAAATGAAAGTGATCTTAAGTCTGCTGCTGCTTGCTGCTAAGTCACTTCAGTCGTGTCCGACTCTGTGCGACCCCACAGACGGCAGCCCACCAGGCTCCCCTGTCCCTGGGATTCTCCAGGCAAGAACACTGGAGTGGGTTGCCATTTCCTTCTCCAATGCAGGAAAGTGAAATCGCTCAGTTGTGTCCGACTCTTTGCGACCCCATGGACTGCAGCCTACCAGGCTCCTCAGTCCATGGGATTTTCCAGGCAAGAGTACTGGAGTGAGGTGCCATTGCCTTCTCCAGAGACACAGTACTGACATCTGATGTTTAAGGACCGGGGAACATGCTTAACATCCGACAATGCCCAAGGCAACTCCCCATAATGAAAACTCAAAATGCTGCCCCAAACATTAATAGTGCTGAGACTGAGAAACTGCCTTGGAGGAAAGGAGCAACATGTAAGAAGGCCACAGGCTGGCTGACTAGAGTGAGTCATTTCAGGTTGTTCTACAACAAGATAGTGAGGTGGAGAATTGGAATGTGATAACCTAAGGCTTGGTGCACTTGAGAAGATGATCTGCTCCATCAAATACTAAGAGTAAGACAAAGCAGAAAAATAGTCAGTGGTTCAGAAAGTCATGGGTTGGGAAAGCAAGGTGCAAAGAATGAGCAAGGGAGAACAGTTCCAGGGTTCCAGGCTGAGCACCCCTGATGTTGTGGAAGTAGACAAAGGGATAGTCTTAAAAGAGTTGGCTTGAGCAACTCCCTCCCATGAGTCTGTCACATGGGCTGAGCCTCCGGGTTGGTAAAAATGGAGACTGGGCCAGCTTCTGTGTAATAGTCCACTACTATGAACATGAGATGTTTGTAAGGAAGATCCCTATAACTTGGAGGGCATGCATGCATGCTAAGTCATGTCTGACTTCAGACGTGTCCGACTCTTTACAACCCTATGGACCATAGCCTGCCAGGCTCCTTTATTCTTGAAATTCTCCAGACAAGAATACTGAAGTGGGTTGCCATACCCTCCTTGAGGGGATCTTCCTGACCCAGGGATTGAACCCAGATCTCTTACATCTCCTGCATTGGCAGGTAGGTTCTTTACCTCTAGCACCACCTGGGAAGGCCAACTTGGAGGGCATCAGTATATAAAATGCTCTCTCACCTCCAGGAACTACCAATCTCATTAAGATAAAATTTACATGTATGAGCTGATGGCTCTCCAATTTTTAACTTTAGCCAGACCTCCTCTCCTGGACTCCTAAATCATTTATCAAATGCCAATTCACCTTCTCACCTTAAATATCCAACAGACATCTCAAATAGCATGTCTAAAACTAAACTCTTGATAATCCCCCAAACCTGTACCTCCTACAGTTTTCCTCATCTCAGCCACCCAAACAAACAAAAAAAAAAACTAGTCAGCAAATTCTCTCAATGCTACTATCAAAATATATCCAGGCTGAAAACATTATTAAGTCAAAGAAGCCAGCCATAACAAAGGACTACAGATTGCTTGACTCCATGTGTATGCAATATGTAGAATGGGCCAATCTATAGAGACAGAACATGAGGGGGGTTGCTATGGCTGAGGGGAGATTGAGGGATGATGGCTAAGGGGTGCAGGATTTCTTCTAGGAATGATGGAAATGTTCTAAAGTCAATAGTGGAGATGGTTGCATAAATCTTTGTCTATACTAAAAGCCCTTGAGTTGTAGATTTTAAATGAACGAACTGCACGGTATATCTCAGTAAACTGCTTAGTAGGAAGTACATATATACACACATGTACAATTATATCTCTAGAATCTACCTTCTTCTCGTCATCTGTGTCATAAGATGACCCCTCACCTGAGTGCTGCGGCAGCCTCCTGAGCTAACTGGCCATTGGCTTCTCTTCCTGCTCTACCTGGGCCCTTCTGCACAGGCACCCAGAGCAACCCTTTGAAACATAAGTCATGCCTTCTCATGCCTCTTCTCAAACCCTTCTGGCAGCTCCCGTCTCACCAGAGTGAAAGCCAACGCAGGCCCCCACACAAACTGGCAGTCGGGAGGGACCGGTTTTGTGGGAGACAATTTTTCCATGGACCAGGGTTGGGGTGGAGGGTGGGGAGAATGGTTTGGGGATAATTTAAACACATTACACTTATTGTGCACTTTATTCCTATTATTATTACACCAGCTCCACCTCAGATCATCAAGCATTAGATCCTGGAGGTTGGGGACCCCTGCTATAGAATTTTTATGATGAAATCATTTCACATCTCTGTTTTAAAACCCTGATTTCTTTTTCTGCTCCTTTAAGTATGTTCTTTTATAGACATGGTGACCTAATTTCCAAAAGCAACAATTAGAAACATGGAAAAGAATATATTATCTTTAGAGAAGGAAAACTGTTAAAAAACAATTAGGAAGAATAATATTCCTTTAATACTTGATTAGTTAGAAGGGGCCCAAAAGGAGGACAAGTCCCTTCCAACCTGGACATCATTCTCTGGTCCCCTTGCCTTCTGTGGATGTTGGCTTCATCACAACGATGAAAAGCAGTTCTTTTATAGGTACTTAAAAAAAAAAAAAAAAAAAACAGACTATAAGAAAAAAAAAAAAAAAACAGATTATAAGAAAGAGGAGAGCTGAGGTGCCATGCATGGTTGGAAAAGAAAAGTGACCTCTAAGAGCAAATAAATCTCTTTGAGTAGACAATACTGCAGGGCTCTTGCACCTCCTAGGGTTACTGGAAATCCTAGAGCTTCTCATCTTTTCCTCAACAAGCTTTTGAGTCAGATAAGTGACTGCAGATGAATTACAGAAAATATTCTAATAAACCTAGGAGAAAATCATGATTTGATGAAAGAATCAATAATGATTACTGAGTAACCATCTATTTCCACTTTTCTTAAGCATTTCTCTCAGCCCTGCTCTAATATACATCTTATTTAAATAGACTCTTAAAATATAATGTACTTAGCACATAGAGTGTAAAACCATGCTGAGTTCTCAGTTAAAACTTGGGAGACCCTAGAGCTGGGGCCATGCAGACCCCTAGTTCAGGAGCTACTGCTCATTCAAACCTGACAGTCTTGTGTTAGAACTGCACTCAAAGTTTCCAGAGGAAAAGGGCAGTGACCTGTGGAAACCCACAGCTACAAATCAGTAACAATATCATATTTTTGAAGAAGGCATTTGTGGAATCAAGGAAATCTTCATGGAAAACAGTAGAACTTTAGAAAATAGAGTGCTGGATAGGTGAGGAAGAGTGAGAGTAAGATGTCGGTGGATAAAGGGGATTTTAGGTAGATGAAATCAAAGACAAGTCCTCTGTGATGACAGCAGAGAAGCCTCTCCACTCATGCCTTTCAAAGAAGTTAAACTGTGTCCTAAGGGAAGACCCCAGAGACACAGTGCTAGCTGTTTTCTGGAGGGCATGGTATTCCAGAGTGCTGGAGCTGGGGAGCAGATTATAGCCAATAGCTCCAACATTTTCTCATATGCAACTTTGTGCATAAACAGGTATGCCTCAAATATTTTCAGAGCCTAGGGCAAGAGTATAAATAGAGGGCCACATGCCATATATTTGAATCATCACTCACACAAGCAAGCTATTAGATATGTTCTAGTTACCTACCTTAACAGATATTCTTTTTCAACAACTTGGATGGTCAGATTTCAAAGTAGAATTCTCAGAATTTCTACCAGAACGTGACATCGGAGGATGGCATCTAGGGGAGAACCAACTTCAGCCTCTAACCTGTGGACTTCCCTCTTCCCAAACTCAGTCACTCCAAATCCAGCTCTGTCTTGTATCTCTGTCCACACATGTGGACACCCAGGCTGCAAGGCCAGGCTCCATCCACAGCAGTCATTTGGCCACCCTTCAGGCCTAGAAGTTTCTATGTCAGTGACCCGGGATGACTTCTGAATTCAGACTTGGAAAAGAAGACCATGGAAGTTCATTTGAGCAGAAAAGTCCAGGGCCCTAGGTACCAGGGGCATGATCTTAAAGGGTAATGCAGGTTCTAAGTGGGCATATGGTGGAAACATGCTTGGAAAAATGCCACAGAGGATCTAAAGCATGTGGTCCTATTGTCTGGGTGATGTAGAAGTAACTGCCTGAGCAAACTTCTCACGTATCCTAATGCTTTCAACGAAGTAGGTGGGAAGATCAAAGATTACAGTTCTCCCAAACACCCAGCACTAGACCCCTCACTGCTTCAGAAAACTTCCCTTACATTGACATCTCTAAAAATCATTCAGGAGAGAGGGGCCAGTGCTTTATTATAGAAGAATTCCAACAACTATAAGTAGATATCCCTCTAGAAATGGAGCTTAAACCCTCCCGCTTTGAGCATGGGTTGGACTTGGTGGTTTGCATCCAACAAACAGAGTTTGAAGTATAGAAAAGGAGAATAATACCTTTACAGTGGAGCAACCTGGCTAATACTCCCGTAGCCAAATGATCAGGGTTAACCTCATCAGTGAAAAATCATGATGATAACGTGTACCCCCAATAACATGCACGTTGGTGAGGGGGTACCTTCTCTGTGGTTTTCTTTCCAAAATCCCTTAACCGCAGTCTAACTAATGAGAAAACATCAGACATGTCCAAAACGAGAGACACTGGTACAAGACCTGGCCAGATCTCTTCAAAAGACTGTCAAGATCCTAAAAAGCAAAGAGAGACGGAGAACTCACAGACAAGAGATTAAGGAGATGGAAACTGAATGCAGCGTGGTGCCCTGGATTGGATCCTGGCACAGAACAAGGACATTAATGTGGAAACTTGTGAAACACAAATAAACTCTGGAATTTACTTAATAGTACTGTAACAATGTTGGCTTGTTAGTTTTGACAAATGTACTGTGGTAATGTAAGATGTTAACAATAGGAAAAACTGGGTGAGGAGTGCACGGAAACTCTCCGTATTACTTTGGCAACTTCTCTATAAATCTAACATTGTGCCCAAATAAAAAGTTACTCAAAAAATGCTCATCCACATCATCAAAGAATCACAGAATATGCCCGTTCTGTCTCAGTGTGGCCCACACTCACTCGATGGGGCAATGGGATGGCATTTTCCAGGTCTGGAATGTTGATGGAGAGCCCTTTCTCATGAGACCTCCAAGATGCCAATTCTCACGGTCAAAGCCAGTGTGATCCCAGACAGCATGTAAGTGACAGCTCCTCAGAACATCAAGATGTGTTTGTAAGCATTCCAAAGAAAATAAACAAGGTTTTGAAGAAGAAAAAGGGAAATTACTTGTGGCGTGTTTACAATTTGGAACAGTATAAAATAGGAAACAAATGACATATATAAAACTCCTGCAATAAACTGAAGGAGGGATCCTAAAACAGACCACAGAGACCACAATGCTTTGGGATAGAATTTTAAGCTGTAAAACCTCCCTATAGCAAACGCACTGTAGGATGATTTCCCGCTGAGCCACGGGGGAAGCCCACAGATTTAACTCAAGCTGGAATGAACTAAACATATACCATTGCATCCATCTACTGGTTACAGAGCGGGAATCCCATTTAATGCAAAGGGAATTTGCATTAAACTTGATAGATCAACTATTTTTAAGAATAGCACTTGGCTTTACCATGAGTAAACAGCACAGGACCTAGATCTTGCCAGATACCAGGCCCCATTCACGCAAACGCCCAGAAGAAAATGTGCTGAGTCTTCTACACATAAATGTCTAGGATTTGAGAGTGGAAAAAAAAAAAAAAAAAAACACAGGACTTCAAGTATTTCCTGTATCTTCAAGTATTTTCTCATCAAAAATAGTAAATTTCTTTTCTAATTAATTTAGTTATCCTTCAATCAGTCCCACCAGGTTTAAGAGGGGCAAAACCATATAACTGTACCATAACCATTCCAATTAAAAAGAGAAATGTCAGGAAATCCATCAGTATCTATTTCAAAAGCCATATTTGCTCTCTCATTGAGATTCTTATTGTTGAAAAGTTGTTTTGAAAGTGATTAAATAATTATATGTAATGCTAGGCCTTATCGGAGAAGGCAATGGCACCCCACTCGAGCACTCTTGCCTGGAAAATCCCATGGACGGAAGAGCCTGGTGGGCTGCAGTTCATGGAGTTGCTAGGAGTCGGACACGACTGAGCGACTTCACTTTCACTTTTCACTTTCCTGCATTGGAGAAGGAAATGGCAACCCACTCCAGTGTTCTTGCCTAGGGAATCCCAGGGACAGTGGAGCCTGGTGGGCTGCCGTCTATGGGGTTGCACAGAGTCGGACACGACTGAAGCGACTTAGCAGTAGCAGCTAAGTCTTATAAAATTTGGCAGCAACATCATTTACATTAGAAACATCATTTGCATTTATATAGATCTAGTTACTTTTGAATAGATGCTTCAACATTCATCTATGACTTAATTATTAAGCCTTCCTTTGTCAGACCACCAAAGCAAGAGAAAGATTCATGAGTATCGAGCACAGACTGTATACTGAGTTGCATGTGCCATTTTCTTCATTCCTCCCCCATCCCTGTGAAGCAGGTACTAGATTTCTTTACACACAAGGTAACCAAGTGTGTGGGGGCTTAAGTTCTAGGTAAAGTCACATTTCTGGGTGTGCTGGAAAATATGTTGCCATTCACCCACAATGACGCCAGAAATACTCTGCAAGACATGAGAGAGAGAGACAGATAGGCAGACAGACAGTTGGGATCAAGATTTGCTGTTGGCAAACTCTCAAGAAAGTTTCTGCTTGGCCACACTGTTTTACTTTCCTCCTTTTCTCCTCTCATCCAAAATTTCCTGCCTTGGAAATCATCCTTGCAGGTTTACAATTACTTTAGTTTCATTAACAGAAACCCCAGCTCAAAATGTCTTGAATCGATAGCAGAAGAAAATTTTAAGATCAATTACTAGAAAATCTAGAAGCAAAGTAGGTTTCAAGCCCTCTCTGTCCTAGGCTGTCACCAGGGGGCTGGGGCCTATTTGGTTCCTCACTTCTTTTTTCCACATCTCAGAGTTATCTCCATTCACAGAGTAGCCTTTTCCAACACAGCTCCCAAGGAAAAATGTTTTCTAATTTGCATCCAAAGAGAACTATGTTGGAAATTGAAAGAAGATAGTGACATGGACATATGAGACTATAATACAGAAATGTCCAAATTCTGTCTTGGCTTAGTAAGCACTGCCCTCCATCCTCCTCACCAGCATCCGCATCCCTCACCTCCAGCTTTGCAGTTTCCTGTGGGACATGTATATACAGGACAGTGGGAACTGAGATGTAAAACTCCACCTTACCACTCACCAGGTACACAGTACCCACAAAGCAGAGGTCCTTGGTAAATATGACAAGAATCCTTGATGAAGCATTATGGTCATTCTTTTCCTGCCACCAAGTTAAATGCAAAGAGAATTCCCAAATACCTAAATGTTTCTGTGCAAAAAGGAGAGTGATCCTACCTAGATGACAGCATGGTAATAGAAGAGAAAGAGAAAAGAAATCCAGAGCCAATTTCTTGTTCTAAACATTATTCAGATGGAGGCAGAAACACACAGCCATGCCTGTAGGTGGGACTCCTCCTACTAGAAAATGTGACTTCATCAGTGTGTCCTGAAATCTGACCAAGTCATTTCAGTATTAATTCCTCTTATAAAGAGAAATACATTTGTCATTAGGCATTGCCTCCAAGGCTCAGAAGATATTTCTTCCTAGAAGGAGCTTTCTAGCTTCTTAGGTGGGATGAGTGATGTCTTTTATAACACAGCTAGGACAGGTAAAGTAATCCAAGGATGATCTGGGGACATTGTTTTGCATCACTGTTCTGAGCAAATGTGACCTTAAGCAGCAGTCAACTCTACTTGATTTTTCCAAAAATCAAGCTTGAAATGACAAGCTCTGCATGGATTTGTGGTATAGAAATTTGCTGAAAAATGTCTGCAAGATAACCAAGACTTCATACCCATGTTTTTCAGCACTTAGAGACCATCACTTATTGGGTAACTCTAAAAGACGCTTACTTCTTGGAAGGAAAGTCATGACCAACCTAGATAGCATATTGAAAAGCAGAGACACTACTTTGTCAACAAAGATCCATCTAGTCAAGGCTATGGTTTTTCCAGTGGTTATGTATGGATGTGAGAGTTGGACTGTGAAGAAAGCTGAGCGCCGAAGAATTGATGCTTTTGAACTGTGGTGTTGGAGAAGACTCTTGAGAGTCCCTTGGACTGCAAGGACATCTAACCAGTCCATTCTGAATGAGATCAGTCCTGGGTGTTCTTTGGAAGGAATGATGCTAAAGCTGAAACTCCAGTACTTTGGTCACCTCATGTGAAGAATTGACTCATTGGAAAAGACTCTGATGCTGGGAGGGATTGGGGCAGGAGGAGAAGGGGACGACAGAGGATGAGATGGCTGGATGGCATCACTGACTCAATGGTGAGTTTGAGTGAACTCTGGGAGATGGTGAGGGACAGGGAGGCCTGGCGTGCTGCGATTCATGGGGTCGCAAAGAGTCGGACATGATTGAGCAACTGAAATGAACTGAACTGAACTGAAGGAAATCACCTTCCTTCTCTCTGCTTTAGTTTTCTCATTTATGCATTGGGAGAAGGTGGGAGTTGGCCAAATCCTCAAATTTCTTCCCACAGTCTCAAATATCGGGAAAAAATGTTATGTATACATAAATGTGGATTCTAGTATTAGTTGCTAAGAAGTAACACTTATTTGTACCCTACCTTGTTTTACAATAGACATAGGGCTATTGTAACTTTTCAAGCTTAATAGAGAAAATACTATACCTTAAAAATGTATATAGCTCAGAAGATATAGAAGATACCAGAAGATCTTGGGTAAACTGTTAGCCAGGATACCAATGAGCATAGAGTCATTCTCACACAAGGGTCCAGTAAAGAAATAAGATCTTGGTCCCCAAATCAGATACGCAATTTATTCCTATACTGGTATGACTTAATACACCCAAACTACAAAGTAGGTTACAAAAATTAATATATTTAAGTGTACAGAAATATTTTAATACTGTTATGCCCAGCTTAGCTTTCAGCTTACCATGTAGGTGAAAATGTTCTTTCTTACTTATTTTCTCTTTCCTCAAAGAGCATATTACTCTATGGACCCTCAGTAAAAGCCAAATATTGAATTATGTCCTTGCTTTGAGTGCTTTTTTTCTCCTTTGTTAGTATTTTTAAAATACACCACGCAATGCAAGTGAAATAAACATGAGATCAAAAGAGCTAAGCTCAGGTTTCCGTTCTTCTACACTATAGAGGGGTGGCCTAAGCAAGTGACTTCTCTCATATAAAGAGAACAATCACATTTACCTTACAGGATTATTGTGAAAATTACTTTTATTTATTGACACCTTGTGCTCTTTCAGAAAAGAGTTAAGACAGCCTCCATGAATATGTAAGAATATAAAATGCCCCCCCCCCCAAAAAAATGGGACTAAGACAGGAAAAAACAAGACTTGGGATATAAAATGGAGCTGGGAATAAAATTAAAACAGCCCGTTACATACAGACCTAAACATTTGCTGCAGATAAGCCAGAAATGGGAGTGCTGAGGACAGTGAGTGACATCACTGACAGAAGAGGGCTGAGGAAGGTCTCACAAGCCATGAGGTTGCTCCTTGTTCCTGTGAGAAAAGCCTGGGCTTTGGTACCCTGCCAATCCCATTGGGACCACTGGCTCTGGGTGCTACTGCTACACCCTCTAAGGACCTCGAATTTTCAATGAGGAGAGTAAATCATACTTTGCAGGGTTGTGGAGCTATTGGGTTGGCCAAAACATTTGTTCAGGTTTTTCTGTAAGATGGTATGGAAAAATTCAAACGAACTTTTTGGCCAACCCACTCCAAAGTGCCTTGTATGTGTTGGCAGCCAATGTAGAACAGGCCCCTGCCCCTTCTTTCTCCCCTCTCTCTGTCCTCACTCTGGGCTCTGTTTTCTACTTACCCCACGTAGTCAACACTCCTGTGAGATATCTTTTGTAGTTCACTAAATTACCCTCTGTTTGTCATCATTTTATTTTTAATAATCATTAACAGCAATATGATACCCATATCTGCCTCAGAGAGTTACATACATCTGTATTTGATAGAAAATGGTCTCCTCTCAAGGTGTTGACAATAACAAAACAGCAAAGTATCTTTAAGAACTTGCCCTGAAATACACAGAGCCATTAATGTCACATGCAATATAGCAGAGTTGATTTCTTGACAGAAGGTTAATTAGTTCTCTCCCATAGGATGGCATCGCCATAATTAAACCAATAACAACAAGGAAAAAATACACTCCTGGGCAACTGAAGACATTCTTACAATAATGAGAAATGGCAACGGGCACCGACTACGAAGGTTACTTTCTAGTTGCTGTTGTTTAATCATCACTGGCACAAAAAGACATTCCTCCCTACACCAGATAAGGTCTGTTCCTGAGAGAGCCCTGTTGTAAAAGGAAGGCATTTCAGCTTTTTACTAGCTCTGTACAATCCCTTGATAAATGTAAGTAGGAAGCTCCAAATGTGGAGAGAATCCTGTACCTGTGGTTTTGTGGTACCATGTATCAATTCCCCTAGTAATGATACGATTAATAGCATCTGCTCTGTGACCTAATTATAGCCAACTTTGTGCATATTCTTGATGGGGAGGGGAGGAGAGGGTGCTTGTTTCCCTAAAGGAGGGTCCTAAACAAGACCCCTGCAGAGACTGCTGTTCTGAGCACCCACGCACACCCTCTGACATGGCTGCCATCTTTCTTTCCTCCATTCAGGCATGGTGGACATGCACAGCTTCCCCGGACACCCTTCTAAGAACTCAGGAGAGTGTCCAGGGAAGTGTTATACAGTAGCTTGGATTCACTGGGATGCCCTTCACTAAGGATTGAGGGGTTCCAAATTCAAAAGAAGAAAAGCAGTGCCTTGTGGTTTCACATATCCCTACACCACCACCCCCATGAAGGTTGACTATGTTGGAGATAATGCAGCCATCCAAGCCCTGTACATCCAAGACTCCAGTGGACTGAGAGGTGACCATTGGGGTCCAGTGTGAACTTGATTCAAACACACACCACCATCAAGGCTCAGCTGAGTACCTGGACGCTCATGGCTAAAAGCAACCAGGAAAAATAGAACCAAATAAAGATGACTTCTCAGAATATATAAAAACTGCTCCAAAAGTCCTCTGTCAGAATTCCAGAGCACTGTCAGTCTGCTAAGCCTGTCTCTTGGCATGACATTGGAAGGTCATGAGCATTCATAGTTTCTGGGACCTTTACTATGATCTGCCAACTGAAACTCTGGCACTGAATATGCAGGACCAAATGAACAGTAATATTTCTCAATATAAAACTTGGCTCCATGGGAATTTGGACACCTTGGTTTTCTATCTAGAAGCACCTCTGCATCCTCTCTATTTCCTGAGCTCAGCTTAGTTTTCAGAGTAGCATGAGAACCAATGTTTGCCAAGCAAATAGAGTCTGCTCCAAGGAAGCAGATATGTAGATGGTTATTATTTCCTCAAAAATCTAGGGCATTAGCAGACATAATCAATGTGCTTTGCAATCAGAACACACACACACACCTTTGGAATATATCTTCAGTGTCACTGAAAATTCATACATTGATGCTGCTCCTAGATGGTCCCTCACACATGACAGTCAAAGAAGTTCACCTGCTTGGAAATAATTTATAAGAATCTCTACCGAGATGTAAAGAAATTAAAAGATGTTTAATGTAAAAGATGTAAGGAAATTAAAAGACACTTGCATCTTGGAAGAAAAGCTATGACCAACCTAGACAGCATACTGAAAAGCAGAGAATTACTTTGCCAACAAAGTTCCATCTAGTCAAAGCTATGGTTTTTCCAGTGGTCATGTATGGATGTGAGAGTTGGTGAAAGAAAGCTGAGCGCCAAAGAATTGATGCTTTTGAACTGTGGTGTTGGAGAAGACTCTTGAGCGTCCCTTGGACTGCAAGGAGATCCAACTAGTCAATCCTAAAGGAAATCAGTCCTGAATATTCATTGGAAGGACTGATGCTGAAGCTAAAACTCTAATACTTTGACCACGTGGTGTGAAGAACTGTCTCATTGGAAAAGACCCTGATTCTGGGAAGGATTGAAGGCAGGAGGAGAAGGAGACGACAGAGGATGAGATAGTTGGATGGCATTGCCAGCTCGATGGACATGAGTTTGAGCTAGCTTCAGGAGTTAGTGATGAACAGGGAAGCCTGACGTGCTGCAGTCCATGGGGTCGCAAAGAGTCCGACATGACTGAGCAACTGAACTGAACTTACTGAGATGTGATTCCAGGCAATGTATCAGAATATTTCTAAAAAGCTTCAGAGTTCTCTAGCAATTGAAACACACACTCTAACCTAATTTTGAATAATTTAATAGAAATTTCAGTCTTTACATCAAGACACATGAATTACTAAATTAAAACCCAACGAGGTATGCAATGGAAATTAAGACATAGCCACTGACCTCCAGGAGCTTAAAACCTAGGTAACAAAAAGTAAATGATGTAAAGGAATAGCCTTCATATGAAGGAGGATGTGAAAAATGTCATTGTATACCAACAAAAAATAGATGCTGATCCTGTCCAGGCATAGAAAAATAGGAAATCAAACTAAACTCGAAGACTATTATTCTATCTCCATATAATGTGAATCTCCTTCTATCTATATAGAAACATAAGTTTTCAAAAAAAAAAAGAAACATAAGTTTTCTTATTTTCATTGATTAGGTCCTAATTGATACACATGTCAAATCAATTATTCATTTTGTAGCCTAATGCTATTGCCTTCTGAAGTAGTCACAACTGTAAGTTCACCAAGATGATGAGGCCAGTTAAACAGATTACAAATGAGATGTTCTGGTGCCATCATAAACCCAGAAGGCAAACCAAGTCCTCAAGATGGAAAGCGTTTGACATATTAGAATTTAATCTTTCTATCTTATATTTAACAGATGGTGCTCCTGGGAGAAATGCCAAACACTCTAAATGGAAAGTTCATTGATTGAATCTAACCTCAAAGTTTAAAAATACATAACATCAAGGCAAAACCCCTAGTTTGAGCCTAAACCAAAGCCATTTAAAACTCAATTTAGTGCTTAGTAAATATTTATTGGTAACCGACTGAAAGAATACAATTGCCATTCACACCGTGTGATATTTTCTTATTTGGATTTTCCATGGCCAATTATTATATGCTCCCCAGATGAGCAGGGCACATATGAGCCAAGACATTAAGATGGAAGGGTATGAATCCCAGTGTTCTTGATACAGTGCTTTTCATATGCTGCTAAAAGTTGAACAATCAGAATGCATTTGTTTCATACACGTGCTGAGCCCTCCCAACTTAAAATATCCATTTGCATTGATTTAAGCAAAGTACTATGAAGGAAGATTTAATAATAAGTCCCCTCTCCTTTACTGTTCTACTATCAGCCTTCTGTCTTTATACCTTGACAAAGAAATTCATTCATAACTAGGTACTTGATCAAGTGGTGTGGAACTATAGACCTTGGATGGATCCCTTTTCACTCAGATGGGATATAAAAATGAGATCATTTATCTTTAAATGTTCTAATTAACTGACTTCTAGTTTCCTTACCATGAATGACTGACTGTCTTCCCTTCTTGTGATAAGTCCAAGACCCCAAGATGCTGGGGAATCAGTCTTAATGATCACCTCATGGAAAGAGAAGCACAAAATCAATCAGCATCCTCCATGGAACGGCCACCTTTTCTGCTGCTGTCACTGCCAGAACCATTACTTGGTGTTGTTGAAAATAGCAGCTCAACACAGCCCTTGCAACTGCCGCGACAGTGCAGTGAACTGGGCCTGCCCCTTCCTTGACTGAGACATCCCAACAGCTTGATGCTACAGACAGGCCTCAAGGAGCTGTGACCATCCAAGCATCTGTCCACCTATTCTGATCTAAGTTTGTGACGCTTGCGTCTTAGGTTTTACACATGTGCTTTGTCCTTTGATTCCTAGCCACAGAATTCCTACAACAGCTCCAGATGTTCCCATGGATGGAACATCTGTTGCTGGTGCTACTCCATCACCATGCCACCACTGACAAGGAGAGGCCTGTGCACAGGCTGGCAGGGGCCACAGAGGCAGTGACAGCCTCCAGCTGTTTCCCAGAGTGACCAGCCTCCCAGCCAAGGAGTGAGAGGGTGTGAGTGTTCTGAGACTCCTCTTCAGAAGGCTCTGTGAACACACCTCCCATGACTGAACACAAAGCTACACCCTGCTCTGTAACACATCCCTTTGTATTTTTGCTCCCTGCCTCCCTTGCCTCTTTTTTCCCCTCCCCTTGGTTTCCCTGACATGACACCTTCTCCATAAAGCACAGGGAAGCATATAAGCATTTCCCTCAAGCTATTTTCTAGTAAATCTGGGCTAAGATTCCACCTCCACTGAATAAACTGAAAAGTCTCAGGTTCTCAGCAAATGGAGAAAACTCTCCATATATGTTACATGCAACACTATTTACTCTACATCATGGTAGCCTGGGCTCCTAATGCTACTATAGTTAGAAGCAGTGTACTTGTAGTAGTATACATTCTCTCTCTCTCACTTTATCTCCAAGAATCTATCACACCTCCATCCCAGGGTCAGGGTAGGGGGGACAGAAGAGGCTTCAATTCTTAACCACAGTGTGTTCAGATAACCATTCCTCTCCCATCCCAACCCTATGACCATGGTGCCACCTTGGAGAGCAAAAGAGAAAGCATCTCCCTCTTCTAGTCTTAAGAGACACTTTATTTCCTGCCTTAAAAGGACTGGCTTTTTCAAGGAAAATTTCAGCTTACTATAAGAGGTTATAAGAAAATCATGATCATTCAGAAAGCTACTTTGGTAAGACCCCTTGCACAGCTCTCTATTCCCCTGGAAGGGGAGGGTCACAAAAGGACATCACAAGGCTAATCATGACAGGAGAATTCATTCTACTCTCATTATTTAGCTAGGACAAGGTCTACTGGGTGATATTTATTCAGCTACCTTTACGGTTTAGTTTGAATGGCAAATAAAGGAATTTCTCACCAAAACCATCTAATCACTTTCCCCCTTCCTGATACGTTCTTTTTAATTCCTGGCATTGAGTTTCTTAAGAAACCTCTGGATACATGTGAATCTCACCTGGATAAAATCATTAAGGGGCAAGGCAGAGAGGGGAATGGTTTAATATTAACTAGTCAATACAACTTGCACAGATCAACTGGCAGGAAGCCTTGTCCTAATGCAGTTGGATGTTATTCAACAACTTTCAACCAACGTACAATGAGCCCTTATGATGTGCCAAGCGTTGTACCTGGCCCAGGGGGAAAAGAAGGCAAAACTCCCTCTCTCTGTCCCAGAGGGACACACTGGAAAATGGTTGAGGCTTGTTTTACTTGCTTTGTTATCATCAACTTTATCATGAAACTTCACATTTTACAGTAAATAAATTTTGAAAGAAATTTATATCATTGTCCATCACTCTGAGAACATTTTAGAGCATCATATAGACATATAAATGCCTTTTTACACAGGTAGAATAATTATTTACAAAATATTTTTCATTAAATATTATGTCATAAGGCAATGGCACCCCACTCCAGTACTCTTGCCTGGAAAATCCCATGGACGGAGGAGCCTGGTAGGCTGCAGTCCATGGGCTCACTAAGAGTCAGACACGACTGAGCAATTTCCCTTTCACTTTTCACTTTCATGCATTGGAGAAGGAAATGGCAACCCACTCCAGTGTTCTTACCTGGAGAATCCCAGGGATGGGGGAGCCTAGTGGGCTGCTGTCTATGGGGTTGCACAGAGTCAGATATGACTGAAGCGACTTAGCGTGCATGTATCATATTCTTGCATAAACCTAAATGTTCACAATTTAATAATTATATAATTCAATAATTGTATATAACATTTCAGTAATCTTTTTTAATGAAAAAAAAATTTATATTCAGGGACTGGAAAACTTAGGGTTGCTAAAATATCAGTACTGCCCAAAGAAATCTACAAAGTCAATGCTGTAGGCATCACACTACCTCATTTCAAAATATATAACAAAGCTACAATAACCAAAACAGTATAGTACTAGTGTAAGAACAGATACATAAAACAATGGAACTTGACCATTATCTTCTACCATCAGTTCAGTTCAGTTCAGTCGCTCAGTCATGTCTGACTCTTTGTGACCCCATGAACCGCAGCACACCAGGCCTCCCTGTCCATCACCAACTGCCGGAGTCTACTTAAACCCACGTTCATTGAGTCGGTGATGCCATCCAACCATCTCATCCTCTGTTGTCCCCTTCTCCTCCTGCCCTCAATCTTTCCCAGCATCAGGGTCTTTTCAAATGAGTCAGCTCTTCACATCAGGTGGCCAAAGCATACATATACTAAAAAAAAAAAAAAATCCAAAAAGAATTAAAGTCTTAAATGCAGACCTGAAACTGTGAAACTACTAGAAGAAAATAAACCATGCTGCTGCTGCTAAGTCGCTTCAGTTGTGTCTGACTCTGTGCAACCCCATGGACAGCAGCCCGCCAGGCTCCTCTGTCCACGGGATTCTCCAGGCAAGAATACTGGAGTGGGTTGCCATTTCCTTCACCAGAAAATAAACCCAACAGTGTATAAAAATAATTATACACCAAGACACTGCGAAATTCATCCCAGGTGTGCAAGGCTGGCTCGCTATTCAGAAACCAACTATTGTACTGTATCTATCACATCAACACACTAAAAAGAAAAATCACATGATCTTATTGATAGATGCAGAAACAGCATTGGACAAAACCTAATACTCATTTGTGATTAAAAAAAAAAAAACTTTTAGTAAAATAACAATAGAGAGAAATTCCCTCAACTTAGAGGAAAATATCAACAGAAATATTGATAACACAGTGGAGCAAAGATACCTTTTCAACAAAGGTGCTGAAACAACCACTACATGCACCATTGGTGTGAATGCAAATGGTAGAGCTTTGATGGAAAACGTTTGTTTTTTCTCTCTCAATAAATTAAAAATGGAATTACTGTTTGATACAGTAATCACTCACCTGGGTAATTTAAATCAGGTTCTCAAGGAGATATGAGGACTCCCATGTTCAGTGAAGCACCATTCACAATTGCCAAGGTGTTTTGCCAGAAGTCTTTACTTCTGTTTTAGGTTTGAAATATTCGTTAACAAAAGAAATTATTCATTACACGCAATTTCAGTTCTTTACAGAAGATTATTTGACTTAACCTCAACATACGGTCATTAAAAGAAAAGAGATAGAAACAATAGAGAGAAGTAACATCACTAAACTGGGCCAACAACCTATATCCAGACTGGGACAGCACTGGGAAGTACCTCATTAACACCAATCTAGAATCCCAACTGGGAAAGAGCGCTAGGCAGTTCATCTACCTCAAGGGTGAGACTTCAGATTACAACTTTGGGACTTCCTGCTTATAATCCCAGGTCACAAACTGATATTATCATCAGTTTGCACACAAAAGTGCAGCTCTGGTTTTTCTTTAAATTTTATAATGCTGTTTGCTTCGCCTTGAATTATAAGATTTCATTAGACACTGAGTGGCAGAGGGTGTTGGCCAGGCCCCAAGGGGCTTAAGAAATTCCAAGACCCATTCCCTTTCTTATCAAAAGTGCTGCTTGACTTGCTGACAACAATTGGTGTGTTTGCAAATAGGCTTGTAGTCCAGGCAAGGTCAGAAGTTAGTCAGAGGCCTGCTCCCCTACTTCTGAAGTCTGAATGAGGCTACCTCCATTTTAGTTTCCCACCCCACTCCAGTACTCTTGCCTGGAAAATCCCATGGACGGAGGAGCCTGGTGGGCTGCAGTCCATGGGGTCACTAAGAGTCAGACACGACTGAGCGACTTCACTTTCACTTTTCACTTTCATGCATTGGAGAAGGAAATGGCAACCCACTCCAGTGTTCTTGCCTGGAGAATCCCAGGGACAGGGGAGCCTGGTGGGCTGCCGTCTATGGGGGTCGCACAGAGTCGGACACGACTGAAGCAACTTAGCAGCAGCAACACTGTGTAACAAATAAACCTAAAAGTCCACCAGTAGAAGAATGGATAAACAAAATATATTAATATATATTTATATATATTCTTTCTATCCCAATATCCTTTATGAAGGTGATAATCACCTACCTGTAACAATAGCTTGTTAGAATAGTGGTCAAGGAGCCCCCTCACTTCTAACCCCTATTCTGATCTTCACCAAAATATAACATTTCACAGTGATGAAAGAACCAGAGTTCACTTAAGCATTACTCTACTGATCATTTGTGTGACTGTTCTCTTTCATATCTACTTATTGGTATATCTCACTGCTGTAGACATGTTTTAATAAGTCATCCTTTCTTTCTTTGGGGGGTATATTCCTCAATGAAGTGTGTAACCTTTATTGTGCCATGCAAGGTCACTGTTTATAAAGGCTAGAATAATAGAGAGCCACTAATAAAACAATTAATGTGTATGTGTGCCCTGAGTCCATTAGGCTGGATCACTTGCAATTACTTCTGCTAACTCAAGTTGTCATTTTCATTTTCTCAGTCATTTTCAAAGCTATGTATTTACTCTATGTGGTGTTTCACTTACTCTGTTTTCCTTCTATGTAAACCCTCTGTTCAAATCCTTGGACTCTTAGACGTGAATTTTTATGTGAAATAGGAGGAGTTTCTAGAAAATTGGGACAAAGTAGGGCTTATAGGCTTTGACTGCCTGGGGTAGCATCCCAAACACGGATGGGGCCCAGGTCCTGAGCTGAAAGAGATGAGATGAGAGGAATTCTGATTACCCTTAACCTTCTGCACAGAACACGACAGACCTCTACCCAAGAAAGAGAAGTTCCCCTAACCTTGGTGCCAGTTCCCAAACCATAGATATAGCCAGTCACTCTACATGAGCGGGGATTTTCAAAGGCCTTTCAAAAACGCCTTACAGCTCTCAAATTAATCTGACCACCCCCAATTTGCAAAGAAAGGAGCTGAGTCATAGAGGGTTTGGCTGACCAACTCAGAGGGCCAAAGGGGCCAGGGTCTGTTAGTGGGAGAGTTGGAGGCTAGAGGCAAAGCTCCTGAATTCCTGTCCCGGGCTAGGGGGAAAGAGGCCGCTTTGCCTCTTTACTGTGTCCATCAAGGAACAGACAACCAATTGTGAATTCCCCAGTGCCCACAAAAGAGCAATTTGCGGCTTTGCCAACAGTAGGACCTGAATAAACTGGCTTTATGCTGAAAGTCTGCTGAGCCCAGCTCTCTGCTCCAAGCCAAGAACAGTCCCAGCTTGCTCTCTGGCCATATCATCTGCAGGCTGAATTCCAGGGTGGTGGGAAGACCTCTCATGGAGCTACAGATAGTTTGAATATGAAAGAGGGAGTCATTCTTTTCATTTTCAGGAAGAAGGAAACGAAAAATGCGTAATACACAAAAGCCAAATTATTTTTTCCCAAAAAAGGTAAATTAATCCTAATTTTTAAGTTAGACATTCAGATTCATTGACTCTCCAGAGATTTAAAGATAGTACCAAAGCACCTAATCAGTTTAATTGATCCTGCCCTCTCCCTTCCAAGTTGCTTAACCAGCATTTTGCCCAACATCCAGGTAGGTTGTAGGACCACTTTGATGGTACCCAATGAACCAGATGTTTGGCAATGAATAAACACTTTCTGAAAAATTCTAGAACTCCAAAAACCAGTTTTTCAATGATCTGACTTTATATTTTGCATCACTTGGAAGTGACAGAAGAAGCAGACTTGTCTGCTTCCAAATAAGCCCACATTATTGCACATTCCCACATTATTGCAAGGCAATTCACATGCTCCCTTAAGAGCTAGTCCCTTCTCCCATATAAAGCCAAGCGAGACTCTATTGTCAGGATTTCACTTCACTTTCTGGCTATCACTGAGTAGACATATTTATTTTTTTAAGGGACAGTAGATCATGAAAGGAAGACCAAGATTTTATAAACCAGTGTTCAAGCACCCCCTTGGAAATTTGCTACCAAGAACATACTGTGGGAGTCTCAGGAATGGAGACATCACTTTAAAAAGTTTTTCCTTCAAAGTGCTCTAATCATTCTAAGCAAATAAATAAAGCAGCTTTTCTGGACTCGTTCGTAGCCAGAGGCAGAGAACCACACAGACTGCCAGGGCTCCCAGGGTCCTAGGCCTGCTTTGCCTTTCTTCTGCTTGCTGCCCCGCTCGGCACAGGCAGACAGACTGTGCAACAAGTTGTTGCTGGCAAATCCTCAAACTTTACCTGGGCGGTAATGGAACCCATGAGTTTTATTCTCCAGTTGTAGGGGAAATGCCTCTGTTTACATTAGGTCCCCAGTAAACCAGCTCTTGCATGCACACCCTGCCCAGAAGGACAGGCACATGGGCAGCAGATTGCTTCATGTGAAACCAGGGACAACTCCCATATGGCACAGACCTCTGTTCTCTTTTGCTTCCACAGTCCCTAGTGTAGGAGGCCAGAATTCAACCAGTAGTACTTAGGGTCTCATGTGTCAGACTCAGTTTTAGGCTCGGAGGATACAGAAATGAACAAAATTAATGAGGTCCTTGCTCCAAAGCAGTTTACTTTCTAGAAGGGGAGACAGACAAAAATAATTTATTTAAATATTAATAATAATTAGATGTGACCACTGCAAGCACTGCCAGCATTCTGATGAAAATGTAACTGGGTGACATGAGACTAACATGTGTGGTAGTGAGTTTCAAGTAAGTCCTCTCTGGGAGATAACAGCTGAGCTCCTTGCAGCTGAGTGATGACGGTAGAAGGAATAAAACCCACAGACCTTGTAGATGGACTGGGCAGAAGCATCTGTGGTCTCTGAGAAAGATTTACGAACTCCAAGCCCATCTTAGGCAGTAAGCCTAGCCAGAATACGTGCCTAGGAGACCAATTACCATTGAAACATAACAGAGAGCCAACTGTTGCCATGGAGGTCATCTCATCCAGCCCCTCACCTTAAAGCCAGAGAACAAAGGCTCAGAAAGACAGAGTGATTTGCCCAAAGTCACATGACTTCAGGCATGTTAAGCTCAAGGGCAGGATGGAAAGGGGTGTAGGTATGAGGAGGTGTTGATATGCTAAGGTAGAACAGTCTTTCTAGAACCTATAAATCACAACAGACTTACTTCACAACAGGGTAAGAAGACCCTGAGTTTTCATCAGACACATACCTGCCTAAAAATCAGTCAAGATAGGCCAGGTTATGTTGCTATGACAAATATGACAAACATATTCTCAGGGGAAGGAAGAGCAGATACATCTGCAAATTGAACTTAAGACTCTATACCTTGTTCTTCTAAACTCTACAGGCTGCACCAGCAAATAGAAAACTCCTCCACAGGACTAAACCTTTTATTTTCCATCCTAGAAAAGCCAAAGTACTATCAGGAATAAAGTAACCAGAGAGTGTGGTGAGTAGAGAAATACCCAACAGGCAGTCAGCAGGAGAGACGGGGAAAGGACGGTTGGCTGAGGAGAAAGAATGGCATGCTGAAAGTTGACGGTCAGTTCCTTGGGCAACCTGGATCTAAGAGGTCCTATCCTATCAGGAATAGAAACCTTCAAGTATATCTTAATACCCAGTTGTGACTTCATGGACTGCAGCCCACCAGGCTCCTCTGTCTGTGGGGATTCTCCAGGCAAGAATACTGGAGTGGGTTGCCATGCCCTCTTCCAGGGGATCGTCCCAACCCAGGGATCAAACCCAGGTCTCCCACATTGTAGGCGGATTCTTTACTGACTGAGCCACCAGGGAAGAGTTAGTAGGAAGTCTTAATGTTATTTTAAAAGACAGCTTCAATGGTAGACTGGCTCCAGAAAGAGTCTTGGCTCTGACACAGAATCTGCTCATTTCCAATCTTGTAGAGCTGTTCTCTTGCAAGGTAAGGCTGTCTAAACAGGTAAACTCAGTCCTACACATCCCCTAGGACAATAAATACTGAAATAAAACCCATTTCCATCCTCAGACCAACTAGATCTTGCCTTCAAACTAGGCATATACAGATCTGGCCTGCCTGAAACTTGGGCATGTGCAGCTCACCTAAAGTTTTCATCTACTGTCTCTCCTGGCCTCAGGGAGCTCGTGCAACTCATGACTCTTGTACTATTGCTGCATCTTGTGTAAGACACAATCGCCACAAACATACACACATGTCCACACGCTCTCAAGTGAGGGCTCACTCTCTCTAATCCGAGCACAGTATGAATTCTGAGGACCGGAATCACCTTCCGTCCTCTCTCGCCCCAGCACAAACCACGGCTGGGGTTTAGTGCTCTGTTCCGAAAGGCCACAGTGAGAGATGAGTTTGAAAATTCAAAGGACCCAGTGCTTCAAAGAAACCACACAATAGACCACTAATCACATGAACCCCAAGAATGCATTTGTTATTTTTAAGTCTTCAAAATCTGCCCACTTTTCCCACATACATCACTCTCTTAGAAGCCTCTTTACCAAAGCCCCCCTGCCAGAAGGAGAAGCATTCCAAAATCACATAGACTTAAAGGCTACAGAATTCTTCACCACTTTTCCATGGAAATTGTGCAAAAAGCTGGCTTTACAGCAGGATGTCAAAATGGTCTCAGCCTACCGGCCTCTCTGTATGAAACACTGGAATCCTTCTTAAGGAAATTCCACCCAATGACCTTTTTCAGCACATAATTAAGAGTGTGAGGTTTTCTTAAGCTCCGTGCTAAGATGTTTCTGGAATAAATCCATTGGTGATCTGAAATCTCCTGTGATTACTGGAGATTGCTGTGCCACTTCTCAGAGTTCAAAAGCCAAGCAGACAAATACCACTGGGCTTTGGGGACACACAGCGCCAATGTGTTTGCCAAACTTCAATGCTTCCTCATTAGAACTACACGAAATCTGTAATTACTGGCCTGCCGGGGCTTTGGAGAGAATTCCTATACATTTTATGCACCTCACAATGAATCTGCAGGATTTCAGAAACCGCCTCGCCCCCACCCCCATCTGGCTCAACGTTGTCAAGGCTTGTTTTAATCATATTAAAATGTCACATCTGGGGGATAAACTTTTTCATGGGACTGCACATATGGCCTTTATGAGGGACTTTTACTGCTGATTCATGAGCTGTCTCCCGTGTGAGTTGAAGTTCTGCTTCAGTTCCTAGCTAATGGTTCTTTCTCCCAACACCCATCTCCTTTTTTCTCCCTCCACCTTGCCCCTCCATCATCACCTTCACTGCTGGCACTTGGTCTGCAGTTTCATTTGTGCCACAGCTGGGAATAAAGTTCTCCCCCATCATCTACTGTGCAGCTCACTTCCTCCACTGAGTCACCCAAGAGCGTTGGTTTCACCAGCTGAGAGTAATTTTTCAGGAACAGTACAGCCTCCCTCCTCCAGGCAACCCACCAACACACTCTCTTTATAGGGTTAATCACCACCAAAACCTTCCTACCCAGTGTCACCTTCCCAGGTTAGGCTGAGAAATGAAAATGGGAAGCAGCAATGGGAAGCGCTGGTGTCAACTGTGAGGACATTATCACCATTGTGGTTGCAGCAAATATTTTTGAGGGATTACTCTATGTCAGGCACTAATCTATTGCTCTCCCTTTATCATCTCATTCAATCCTAAAAACAAATGCACGAGGCGACAACTCACTAGCTTAGTTTAGAGTCTCAAGGAAAGTAAGCAACTTGCCCAAGGCCATGTGTCCCTTAGTGACAGAGCCAGGATAAAACTTAGACCTTCTAACTCTGGAACTCCTTCTCTTATCAGCTGTCTTTCTAAGTGATATAAAGAAAAACACCTAAAAAGGGTGTTTTCCCCAGAAAAGGGTGCTCTCATCACTTGTGACTTACCAATTTTCGCTTTCTCCTTCTCTCTTGCTGAGGAACACAAGAACCCATCCAACCTTGCAGGACGGCGGGGATCTTGGTGAGGGAAAAGGTGGCCCAACCCCCTGCCCAGCACACCTCTCTTCCACTCACTGCCTGGTCATCCGCCGGGCCGTGTGAAAAGAAGGCAGACACAACCCCAGCTTTCTCACAGTCTTGAGCTCCTCTGGGACCTGCAGGGTCTCCATTTACATCTATGTAATGGATGTGCCTGAAGGAAACACCAGCCACAGTTCCTGTTCGTCCAGGATTAAAACCAAAATTTCCTCCACAAGGCCAGCCCCACCTCAGTTCCCAGATGGCCACTAAATGGACCTAAGACCAAGTCTTCGCCCCAACACTGGCAGAGTCAGGACGTGTGATTTGGTGTGAGTAACCTGACCTCTCTGAGGCAGTTCCCTGGCGACAGGGCTGCTGCAGGCCTGCAACCAGCCAAAGGGTGTGGAGCACGGCGCCCACTTCACAGGCCCACACGTGTTGCCCTCTCTCTGGAGATGAGTGGTCTGCCCTGAGGTCCTGGCTCTGGTGAGCTCCACTTAAGGACATCCAAATCCCACAGACGCCTCAGCGCCTGACCGATTCTGTGACCTTTGACCTCCTCTCTGCTTCCAGCTTTGTTTATAACTTCACCCCTGCCTGGCTTCTTCTTTGCCTCCCTCATTCCTGGAAGCTGATTGCCCCCTTGCCCTTGGCTCAGCCTTGCCAGCCCGCCGTGTGGGTGTGGGGCTCCCACACGGACACCAGGGTGGGGACCACCATGTCTCTGAGGAGCAGCAAACTCATGCAGGTCCAAGGCAAAATTACTAAGTAGGCGATGTGTCTCAACACGCCCCCCAAACGCGCCCAGCCTGTCCCAGTCCTGGCTTATCTCCTAGACAAATCCTGGCGGTGGCTCCCTCACTCTCAGACTCAGAATTTGAGAATGATTTTATGGCCTACAGGATCGAGCACAAATTCTTGCTGAGGCGTTCCAAACCCACCACCATCCTTTCCTTTGGCCAATTTTCAGCTTTATTTTCACTAGACCCTTCCACCAGACCAGCTTCAGCCAAACAGAACCATCGCCAGCCTCTGCACAGCCATGGACCTTCAGTAAGTTCATTCCTTTCTCAGGACTTCAGGCTCAACTGCACAACGCAGAGGCCCTCTAAATCCCTTCCCCTAAAGTACTCAACTGTCAGACATGAGCAAATGAAGGCTCATTTGACAGCAACAGAGCTAGGAAGCCACTACATATATATATATTTTGACCTTGGCAGGAGTTGAGTCCATACTACCTTAAAAAAAAAACCTGCCCCTTCCTTGTGTCCAGCATCACCTTGACCTCTGCTGTAGGATGACTGTCAACCTATGGTCCCTGGAGTGGCCCCTGGAGTGTGGAATGACAAGCATCCTCAGAGGCCACCAGACCACGTCAAAAAGACGCATCAGGGTCTGGAATGATGCAGTAATAAAAACCTATGAAAGTTAAAGTTGCTACAAGTGAGAGAACTTTTATGAATGAGATTTTTCTCACTGTACTAACATCAGGAAGTGAATCATTCAACCGCCAGAAATTCCTCCCTTTAGATCAGCAGGATTCACCATCCAACAGTTTTTACATCCAGTGGGGGAACAGGAAAGCAGGTCCCCCTATGGTGGATGTTAAAATAAACAGGCTCTGGCAGCGTGAAGAACCTCCTGTTTCTCTAGGCAGGATCTGAGACAGAAGAGGAAGTGTATGGACACAACATGTAAGTTTCTATAAACTGCCCCAGTGTGTAAGTCAAATTCAATTTACAAATGATGACGTGAATACTAATATCCAGTTCTAGATAAAGTCACAAACCCTTTTTTGTTTTTTTAAGAGTTTATGCCACTAATCACTACAGCCAAGAGGATAGGAACTGAGAAAAAGAAAACATCTTGGAAGTTACAGACGCTTCAGAAACCTCCCAAGTTCTGTTATTAAGAGTTACATGTATTTTTTGTTCAAGGACAAATATTAATAGGTCCTGGGCCACATCTAGCCACTTCCAGGGATTACTTTCCTCCATGTTTCACTCTTCATTCCTGGAGGCGGACCTCAAAGGACTCATGAACCCCCCTAAACAGTATCCACATCCTTGCATTTATGTCTGTACGTGCACTCCTTTAGGAAGAAAACATAAACTTCATTAAACACCAGAGGATTTTGAAACTCAACAAAGGTCAGGGACATAATTTGAAAAGAGGTCCTCATCTATATATTTTTTTTTAATTGGAGTACAATTGCTTTACAATGTTGTATTAGCTTAATCAGCTGTATGTATATATATATCCCTCCCTCTTGGGCTCCTCTCCCACCCTTTCCCCCTCCACCAATTCCACCCATCTAAGTCATTACATAGCACTGAGCTGAGCTTCCTGTGCTTTAAAGCAGATTTCTACTATCTATCTATTTTACACAGGGTAGTGTATGTATTGGCAACCCACTCCAGCATTCTTGCCTGGGGAATCCCATGGAAAGGGGAGCTTGGTGGGCTACAGTCCGTGGGGTTGCAAAGAGTCAGACACGACTGAAGCGACTTGCACAGCATAGCATAGAAGTATATATTGCTATTGCTATTGCTATTGCTAAGTCACTTCAGTCGTGTCCGACTCTGTGCGACCCCATAGACGGCAGCCCACCAGGCTCCCCTGTCCCTGGGATTCTCCAGGCAAGAACACTGGAGTGGGTTGCCATTTCCTTCTCCAATGCATGAAAGTGAAAAGTCAAAGTGAAGTCGCTCAGTCGTGTCCAACCCTCAGTGACCCCATGGACTGCAACCTTCCAGGCTCCTCCGTCCATGGGATTTTCCAGGCAAGAGTACTGGAGTGGGGTGCCATTGCCTTCTCTGAGAAGTATATATATGTCGATCCTCATCTCCCACTCACTTCATCTTCGCCTTCCTCCCGACTCTGCATGTGCATCTCTATTTCCACCCCGGGAACAAGTGCATCTGTACCATCTTCCTAGATTTCACATATATGTATTAATATATGATTTTTTTTTTCTCTTAGTTCATTATGACAAACTCTAGGTCCATCCACACCTCTACAAAAGACCCAATTTTGTTCCTTTTTATGACTGAGTAGTATTCCACTGTGTGTATGCACCATATTTTCTTTATCCATTCATCTGTCAATGGACACTAAGGTTGCTTCCATGTATGCAATGAACACTGGGGTACATGTGTCCTTTCAAATGGGTTTTCTCGGGATATATGCCCAGTAATGGGATTTCTGGGTCAGACAGTAGTTCTATTTTTAGTTTTTAAGGAAACTTCATACAGTTCTCCACAGTGGATGTATTAATTTACATTCCCACCAACAGTGCAAGAGTTTCCCTTTTCTCCACACCCTCTCCAGCATTTATTGTTTATAGATTATTTTGATGATGGCCATTCTGACTGGTATGAGGTGATAACTCATTATAGGTTTGACTTGTATTTCTCTAATAATTAGTGATATTGAGCATCTTTTCATGTGCCTCTTGGCCATCTGTATGTCTTCTTTGGAGAGATGTCTATTTAGGTCTTCGACTCACTTTTTGATTGGATTGTTTGCCTTTTTAATATTGCACTCCATGCACTGTTTGTATATTTTTTTGGAGATTAATCCTTTTTCCCTTGCTTTATTAGCAAATATTTTCTCCCATTCTGAGGGTTGTCTTTTTGTCTTGTTTATGGTTTCCTTTGCTGTGCAAAAGCTTTTAAGTTTGATTAGGTCCTGTCTGTTTATTTTTGTTTTTATTTTCATTACTCTAGGAGGTGGGTCAAAAAATATCTTGCTGTGGTTTATGTCAAAGACTGTTTTTCCTATGTTTTCTTCCAAGGGTTTTATAGTGTCCGGTCTTACATTTTGGTCTTTAATCCATTTTGAGTTTATTTTTGTGTACAGTGTTAGGCAATCTTTTAGGGCAAAGAAGTAGATCAAATGGAGCCCACATGGATGTCTGTAGGTTCTGTGGACTATTTAAACTAAGAAGAACTCAAAACAGATGTCTATAATTTGTAACCTCAAAGCTTAGTCGGGGCCCTAAGTATATTATATTCAAATTACCTGGTTACAACTCAAAAAAATTTATTGGACAACTACTGTGCCATCATTGTTCTAGGCATTAGTGATATAATTGGGTATACCCAATTATACCCCTACGACTGTGTGGGCTGTTAGAATACTAAATTTCTTCCATACTGCCCCAGCCAATTTCTCTCCATTTGGAATCCCTAGAGTCCCCCCAAATCCCTCAGCTAAAGGGTGAACACTTGGAAATGCAGAAGGTATCCAGGACCCTACTCAGTGCTACAGTCTGTGTCCTCATACATTGGTTGGTCCCAGGGTTACAGCATCTGTTAACATTTATACCACCCCTCAATATAATCATGAACAAAAAAACTGGACTGGCCCTTACCCTGTTTTTACTTACAGTCTGTATTAATCAGAGTAGTTAACAGAAGCCATTGTGAGAAACAATGCCCCAAATCTCAACTACTTATTACAATAAAATCTAGTTCTCATAGTCCCATACAGGCTGTCCAGTCTAAATGCAAGGAAAGCTGGGAAATGTAGTCTTCCTGGGTGCCCAGAAGAGTACACAAGCATCTAGCCATTACTGGCACACAGTCTGTACTTACAGCTCAGAGTGGGATGCATGCCTATTAGTCAAATAATCATATTAGTAAATGTAAAATGGCGCCTATGGTAAGCTTCTCTCTGCTACCAGAGGTCACCTGGATGGCTCTATATATCCAGTGCCAATCCTTCTTCGCACAGTACTTCTCAAAGATGCTGTGTGTTCAAAACCTGGGCAGCTTGCTAAAGCCTGGCTTGCTGAGCCCCACTCCAGCATTTCTGAATCAGTAGGTCTAGGGGGAAGCCTGAGCATCTGAGTTCTAAGAAGTCCCCTAGCGATGATGATACCAAGTCTGCACTTGACACCCAAGCATCCTGGCATTCCTAGGCCAGCAAAGAGGGCCTGAGCCCCAAGGAACTGTCTTCTTCCCCCTGTTTGGCTTCTCTGAAGCCCTTTCCTCCTCTCTCTGGGGTTTTCATTTCTCCCTCTGAAATATTTGTCTCTGGGTGGTGGTGTTATCTTCTTGACTGAGGGGAGGGCAGCCTCGAGGCCCTTCCAGGCTCATCGCATCTTGTTAGCGGCTGCCTGTGGTGCCCCTTCCCTCTCTCTACCCAGAGTCCTTGCCCCAAGTCAGACCTCTACAGAGACAAGCAGGGCCAGCAAGGGCAGGTCCTCTTCAATCACCCTCCTTTCCTTCCACACTCCTTTTCTTCCCCCACTCATGGGAAAACCTGCTTGCAACAGCCCTCAGAATCTCTTTCAGAAGATTAACTCTGGTCAGAAGGGAAACACATACTAACGAGTTTATTGTAACCAGGAACTAGCAAACCAAACTTGATCTGAAATGTTTACTCTTCAATTTCTCTCAGAATTCTAACTCCCCAGATGTCAATGAACCCACTGCCCACTGTATCTATTAATACTTCATGTTCAGATATCTTTGTGTTTATATGTTCCACAGGCAGCTGCAACAGTGGACTCTAATCACTATCACTATCTCTGCCAGCTCTGTGACCCTGAATTTTTGTTTTCTAACTTGTGAAGTAGGGATAACAATGCCAACCTCATAAAGCTCTAGTGGTGGTGAAAGGAGACAAGTCTGTGGCCCAAGGTATGTTTTTCAGGTACTCCATACACAGAAATTATCAGTCACTTGAAATGCATTATCAATGTCATGGGCAGGCAGCATTAACAGTGAGTAAGCATATATATATATATATTTTTTTTTTTATGTGTTTTTACCAGATCCCATCCCTCGCTGTGTAACCCTAGGCAAATCACTTGATGTCTCTGAATTCTAAGCCGTTTGCCATATGTCAGAAGGGAAATTTAGTTACTATTTTGTTTCTCCTGAGGGCATTCTGCAAATAAATAGGAGAGAAGATTAAATTCTTTGAGCTCCTTGAAAAGAAGTATACTATAAATCCAAACCTATAATTAGGGTGGGTGGGTGTGTGTGGGTGTGTGTGTGGGTGTGGTTGTGTGTGGGTGTGTGGGTGTGTGTGTGTTAGTGGCTTAGTCATGAGCGAGTTCTTGTGACCCCATGGACTGTAGCCCACCAGGCTCCTCTGTCCACAGGGTTCTCCAGGCAAGCATACTGGAGTGGGTTACCATGCCCTTCTCCAACATAATATAAATAAGTGAACTATTTAGTCTATTTAGACTACTTGATGCAAACTTGTTTTTCTAGATGAAAGACTTGTCTCCCAAGAAGGGGTTACCTACAAATAATACTCACTGAGAACTGAAGTGGGAGGTTGGGTTTTGGTTTTTGGTTTGTTTGTTTTGTTTTGACTGATTTATGCCCACATGAGCCTGAACATGAAAGTTTTAACCTGAGATCCTATATCTAAATATTTAGAAAGGTTCTATAGCAACTTGAGGATTAAACGCCAATGTATCATTCAGAAGAAAGCAGACATCACTGCTTTAACCCAGGGTTGAGTTAGTGTCATCTCCTCTCTCCTCCCAGCACGTCGAGCATCTGCACCACTTAGCACGTGTTCCAACAGCCCCGGAATCTAGAAATATCTGAGAGCAGGGCTGCTTCAGAAAGGAAATTAGGAAAGCTGATGCCATCCACCAGGAAATTGAGTATTTAGGATAATGTGCTTTTCCAGCTTAAAGAACTCTGTGAACTACATCTTTCTCACTCCGTTAATGATAGGAAATGAATCATTCCCTGCTTCAGTGGGCCAGCCAAGTTCCATTTTCCAGGGTTAGAGAGTTAGCCCATTAGGAAGGATGTTTCTCTTGCGACGGCAGCCCTGAAAAGATCCTCCAACACTCAGAATCTCATAAAGGGCCTCGACCAGGTAGAGAAGGTTGATCCAACTCAGCACATGAGGAACACATATCCACCCGGCTGGGAATTCAAAACCTCTGTGCCCCTTCCCTGGCGTGTTCCAGAGAACAGTAAACCATCAGGGTTTTGTGCGTGTGTGACTTCTGTTTGCCTCCTGTCCCTCTCTGCCTTGCATAGACAAAATGACCTTAGGTATACCAAAATCAATCAAGATGTCTAGTAAAATGAGAGCTTGCCAGCTTAAAATCCAGCAAACAATATTATAAGTGGATTCTAATGAGTTTGAGAATCTTTCTTTTTCCCTGTGGCACTCCAAAGCACCCCTTTCACCAGGGAAGCCTGAGCAGGTCTTCAAATGTTTGGGAAGAAAAATGTTAGATACAATTTTAAAAAGGGAGAGATCACTGGTTAGCGCCTAATATCCCAAAGTCTCTTCTAAGTGCTCCTTGCGGTTTATTTCATGTAATTGGAGCAAATCAGGCCCAGGGTTGACCCAGCCTTACACATTCATGATTTTTTTCCATATGTGCCTTCTCTTGCTTCTCGGAAGCAGCCATCACATAGCGTCACGGATTTTACCAGGGACACTTGATGCAAACCCACAGAACAAGAAAGGGCACGGGCACCGTCGTGCAGAAGAGGAACCCTGGAGGGCTGTTATCACAAGTGTGCAATCGCAAGTGGGAAAACAGGACTTCCTCATCCGCAGAGAAAGCCTGTCCTCGCCAGCGCTCTGCATGCATGTGAGGTGAAACACTGCATCCTAAACAGGTCGTGTGGAGAGAAAAACAAGTGGAGGCTAAGACGAAGTGGGGCCTTCTAGGTGAAGAGAAACCACGCAAAAGCACACAATGCTCCAGAACAAATGCAAAAGAACAGCAAACTGATTCTTCAACAGCACTGACTAGGAAAGAACAGCCGGCCAATTACATGTAAACAGAGGGAAGGAGGGAGGGAGGGAGAATAGAGAGGAGAGAGAGGGAGCAGAGAGAGGGACAAAGCGCAAGGGTAATAAAGACCTCCTCTGGGGCAGTTTGCTATGTTTGGAGTGACAGGATCCTTATTCTTCCCTCCAAAGTATAAGCAAAAGGATGGCTAACCTTGACATTGAAAGTAGATTTTATTCTTTTCCTGAACACTACCTGCCCTTCCCCCATCTGCTTATATGTACATACACACACACACAGAGCAGAAAGTTTGGTAATTTTCAGCCTGAGGGTGTGAAATGCTCAGACTCCCTGGAACCACAGGTTCAAATTCTCGCAGAGAAATTAGAGCCCTCTTCCTTCAATGGCTGCTGATTTGAGGGATTGGGGGGTGGGGGGTGTGGGCAAGGAGATTATTCATTTTATTTGTTTCTTCAAGGTCCAAGTCCACAAATTTCCAGTGTGTACTAACATTATCTGTTATTCATCAGGGTTTGTAGGACAAAGATAAGTGTGTTATCACAAGTGTAAAACAGGCAGAGATCTGAAGTGTTTAACGGGGGAACATTTTGGCAAATTAATGACTCAGATTTCTTATTGCTCATCTTTGTGTGGAATAATCATATGTTAATCTGGGTGAATGTGAGAGGAACATCTTGATTCCAAGCACCAGAAGAAGAATGTGTTGATGAGAAAAGAGCCCCAGTTAAGAGAAGCCAGAAGCAGAAAAATCAAACATTCATATTTGCTCCTGACCATTCATGGTGTTAATCAAAGTGTTATATCTTTGGTAAAACAAATGATTAACTGTGACTATACGATGGAAATGGGTCATTGCTAGTGGTTCCAGATCATCAGTGGTCCAGACCACTTGGCTTTGGAACAAGACAGTCTGCGACCCCTTCCCACCTGATCACTGATTAAGTGGTATGATCTTGGGCAAGGTGGGACTTCCCAGGTGGCTCAGTGGTAAAGACTCCATCTGAAAACGCAGGAGACAAAGGAGACCCAGGTTCGATCCCTGTGTCAGGAAGACCCCCTGGAGGAGGAAATGGCAACTGGCTCCAGGATTCTCACCTGGAAAATTCCATGGACAGAGGACCCTAGCGGGCTGCAATTCATGGGGTTACAAAGAGTAGAACATGACTGAGCACGCACGCATGACAATGACTTGGGCAAGTTACTTAACCTCTCTGTGCTTTAGCATTGCTCTCTGTAAATCAGGGAAACGGTAGTACCAAGATCATTGAGTTGTTTAAATAATTTAAACAAATGACTTAATACACATATATCAAAGAGGAAGAAGGCCTGGCACAAAGTATAAATTTGAGACTTGCAGCTTTCATCATGTGAAACATATCTGTAATGGGATACAGCAGTGATTTGCAAGGAATACCATCGCCTACCCCATTGTTTAAGAGTAAGAGTCACTACCCAAAGGCTTCCCAGGTGGCGCCAGTGGTAAGAACCCTCCTGTCAATGCAGGAGATATAAGAGACATGGGTTCCATCCCTGGGTCGGAAAGATCCCCTGGAGGAGGGCATGGCAACCCACTCCAGTATTCTTGCCTGGAGAGTCCCACAGACAGAGGAGCCTGGCAGGCTACAGTCCATAGGGTCGTAAAGAGTCAGCCACGACTGAAGCAGCTTAGCATGCCTTTAAACAAAATCTGGCGCATGCATGTCACTCCAAAATAAGAGTTATTACAAGGAGTATATGTTACCTATGTGAATGAGGTAAAGGTTAAGAAAAACAACAACAACTGATACACAAGCATTGGTTAGTTTAGTATTTAACCACAAACATTCACCATTTGTAGATATATAGCTCAAAGCAGTTATTTCATTTTCAACAAAATTCATCTTGCAGGCCCTCCTAGCTGAATGGGAGCTACAAATACAAAGAAAACCATGATCCCCTCAGTTTAGAGGGGCACAGACTAAAAAGAAAGGCTGTATGACAATGTAATGCTATAAGCACTGTGTCACGGCATGTGCCATGTGCTACAGGAGCACTGAAGAATAAATTATTCTCTCTTGGGAAGCCAGGAGGAATACGTGTGCTGAGTCTTGAAAGATATACTTTAGTTCTCTACGGGATAGGAAGTCCTCTGGGGACAAATTGGTTCAAGACTGTGAAGAGCCTTATATGATATTCTGAAGAGGATGGATTTTACCCTTCAGACTCATCAAGAGTTTGCTCAGTGAAGTGGTGTGACTCTGCCTATGTTTTTAGGGGGTACCTCCAGTGGTAGAAGGAGGATGTGGAAAAGAGACAGAGGGAGAACAGGCAAAGACTACTGAAACAGCCAAAGCAGGACAGGATGAAAGCCTGCTCTAGAACAGAGTCAATACAGATGGAGAGCTGGACAGGACTGGAGAGGGGAAGCAGAAATAGCAGGATGTGGAATACTGAAATATCAGGAGTCAAAAGTCAAAATAATCCCAAGGACTCCGCGTCACACTATGGGCTAGATGGTTGTGTCCAATTCAAAAGACTGTGGGATAGAAACAAATGTTCTTGTTTTGGTTCTGGCGGGCACGGGAAGATATAAATGTGTGGACATGTTGAGTTTGAGGAGACTCTGAGGTGATTAGATAAAGGCATCCATTGGTAGAGGCAATAAAGTCCTAGAGTTTAGGCAAAAGACAAGAGTCTGAAACACAGGCCTAAACAATACCGGCGTTCAGGCTGTCTTTCAGGATAGTCAAGGAGAGCATGTAAATTGAGGGGAAGGTCAAGGATGGAGTCCATGGGCACACAAAGGGAAGGGCAGCTCATGGAGCTGTCAGAGTGAGGGGAAGGTGGCTGGAGCACTGGTCGTGGAAGAACACAGGTTTTAACTTTGTAGCCACAAGTGAAATTCTGACTCCTCAAGATTTCTTTTCTCATCACATATATGAGAAGGATTTTACCCCTATTTGATCTCATGATGAACAGCTAAGTAAACGTTTGTGAAGAATACAGAGTCTGGGAGCTGGCATTGGAAGCACCAATGATGTATAATGGGGACACTGTCCTTTCGACAGCGTGGACTCTGGCACAAGACTACACATGTTTTTTGTATGACCTGTCACTGCTGAAGGATTAGCCTTTTCACCTCCACTGCTTCTCAAGAGGTGCCGTCCTACTCCTGGCCGTGTACCAAATCACGTTGGCTCCACATGGCATTCTCAGCATTCCACATCGCTAAGCGTGAGATGTCAATTACTCCACCAGGTTTTACAATCTCCTAAAAGAATCTTACTTCAGATGCACCCTCATGATATGAGTATTTGCAAAAGACACAGGGCAGCTATATATTTACCCATTTTAAGGATGTGTAATCACATGGCACCCGGTCCCATCACTTCATGGGAAATAGATGGGGAAACAGTGGCAGACTTTATTTTTCTGGGCTCCAAAATCACTGCAGATGGTGATTATAGCCATGAAATTAAAAGAGGCTTACTCCTTGTAAGGAAAGTTATGACCAACGTAGTTCAGTTCAGTTCAGTCACTCAGTCGTGTCCAACTCTTTGTGACCCCATGAATCGCAGCACGCCAGGCCTCCCTGTCCATCACCAACTCCCGGAGTTCACTCAAACTCACGTCCATCGAGTCAGTGATGCCATCCAGCCATCTCATCCTCTGTCGTCCCCTTCTCCTCCTGCCCCCAATCCCTCCCAGCATCAGAGTCTTTTCCAATGAGTCAACTCTTCCCATGAGGTGGCCAAAGTACTGGAGTTTCAGCTTTAGCATCATTCCTTCCAAAGAAATCCCAGGGCTGATCTCCTTCAGAATGGACTGATTGGATCTCCTTGCAGTCCAAGGGACTCTCAAGAGTCTTCTCCAACACCACAGTTCAGAAGCATCAATTCTTTGGTGCTCAGCTTTCTTCACAGTCCAACTCTCACATCCATACATGACCACTGGAAAAACCATAGCCTTGACTAGACGGACCTTTGTTGGCAAAGTAATGTCTCTGCTTTTCAATATGCTATCTAGGTTGGTCATAACTTTCCTTCCAAGGAGTAAGCATCTTTTAATTTCATGGGTGCAGTCACCATCTGACCAACCTAGACAGCATATTAAAAAGCAGAGACATTACTTTGTCAACAAAGATCCGTCTAGTCAAGGCTATGGTTTTTCCAGTGGTCATGTATGGATGTGAGAGTTGGACTGTGAAGAAAGCTGAGCACCAAAGAATTGATGCTTCTGAACTGTGGTGTTGGAGAAGACTCTTGAGAGTCCCTTGGACTGCAAGGAGATCCAACCAGTCCATCCTAAAGGAGATCAGTCCTGGGTGTTCATTGGAAGGACTGATGTTGAAGCTGAAACTCCAACACTTTGGTCACCTGATGTGAAGAGCTGACTCATTTGAAAAGACCCTGATGCTGGGAAAGATTAAGGGCAAGAGGAGAAGAGGACAACAGAGGATGAGATGGTTGGATGGCACCACTGACTCAATGGACATGGGTTTGGGTGGACTCAGGAGTTGGTGATAGACAGGGATGCCTGCTGTGCTGCAGTTCATGGGGTCACAAAGAGTTGGACACGACTGAGCAACTGAACTGAACTGACTCATAGGAGTCAGATGAACCATGCATTATAATTTTTATCTCTGCACCTTGCTAGCTATAGGACATCAGACATGTTACTTAAGCTTTATGATTGCCAGTTTCTTCATCTGAAAAACAGGGGTGATCTTTAACTGGATGCGGAGAAGGCAATGGCACCCCACTCCAGTACTTTTGCCTAGAAAATCCCATGGACAGAGGGGCCTCGTAGGCTGCAGTCCATGGGGTCGCTAGAGTCGGACATGACTAAGTGACTTCACTTTCACTTTTCACTTTCATGCATTGGAGAAGGAAACGGCAACCCACTCCAGTGTTCTTGCCCGGAGAATCCCAGGGACGGGGAAGCCTGGTGGGCTGCTGTCTATGGGGTCCCACAGAGTCGGACACAACTGAAGTGACTTAGCAGCATTGGGTACCAACCCTGCATCCATTTTCCCTTCTTAACAAGACCCCAGTTTTGCCAGGTATCCACCTCTTCCCTTGGAGGCATGACCTTCGGGGCAGCTATTCCCACCCTTAACTCCAGGAGTAGACCTAATTGACCTAAGAATAATTACATTTGCTTTTCTAAAGACTGATTCAGAAACAGGCAAAATTCTGAACACTAAAGTGTAATAGAAAATCTACAGCAGATATTTAGGGAAATTGTTCTCACTTTTGAGAGAGAGCCATGCAAAGAGATAATCTTACTCCGGACTTTGCTGTGTTTGGCTGTGATATCTGAAATTACTACCACCATCTTGCTTCTAGCTCAAGAGTGAGGCCAATGTAGGGATGGCAGAAGAGAGAGAGAAAAAATAAGCTTGCCCTTGACAATTTAAATCCATGAATCAACCGACTTAACAGATTGCTCTAATTCTGGACTTCTTGTCCTGAGAGAGAATGAATTAATATATACTTTTTGCAGAAAAGTCCCACCTTATAAGTTTCACCTTGGGAAAATGTCACATATCATGTGTATGGGACTGAGCATATTTCCTGTTATCTCACTGAACCCTTAAATTAATCCAGAATCAAATGCTCACTTTTAATATTTAATATTTCACTTTACAGAGGCTAAAACTTTGTCTAGAGAAATGCACCTGAATCTAGGTTTATACCTGTAAGCCTAAAGTTTATACCTACTGTTTTGCTTTTGAAATGATAAATTTCATAGATACCTATGAAGGAACAGGTGTCTCCTGCAGCTCAGCCGTGTATAAAAACTTTTGCAAATGGGTCCTCCTGTCTATGATGGGACAGGAGGCTATGTGGGGCCAGCAGAGGTACAGAGGATTGAGGCTATTTAGATGTAATCAAAAGGTCAAGAAAGCATTCTACAAGAGGATGGGCAGAAATAAGAATGCTGAGAGGCATGTGACTGAGCTAAGCAGATTAAATGATGAGCTCATTGGAAAGGAGCATAGATGCTAAGAACACTGTAAAGATCAGAGAAGGCCAGTGAGTAAGTTTCCTGCGTCAGGCAAAAAAAAAAAAACATTGATTCTAATTTAGCCTAAATAGAGTTATCTATAATGAGCTGGCATAAGGTCATTTCTGATCTGAAATATGTTATATGTGCAACATGTATGTATGTTGTCATACAAAGACAAGTGGAAAGAAATGTAGCAATGTTTTGCAGAGATTTCTCTGGATGGTGAAATTATGGATATTTTTATTTATTTGCTTTGGGTTTTTTCCACATTTTTCAAATCCCCTAGCCAAAATTATTTTATATGCAGTAATTATATAATCAGAAAAATAATGGTATACATATTTATGTGCACATGTATGTATGCACACTCACACACGTCTACTTCCTATTAACCACATTTCTGCTGGCCAGTTCAGCTTCAGTCATGTCCTCTCTTCTGCCCAGGCTTTCCTCTCCTATCGCCACTCACCACCTTCTGGCTTGTCTCCCTGAGGAAGTGAGCTCCTCCCTTGAGGGGAGGGGGACGATCTAGAGATGCACCCTGACCCTAACCAGCTGTCTTGCTCCAGAGACCACAGAGCCAGGATGGGAGACGGCACGCTGGGAAAAGCAGAGGGGACAACATGCTCGATAACAGCTCCCCAGGGGCTCCTCACTCAATCTGTGAGAGCTAGGAGGTGAGCGTGACCAATGAACTATTCTAAGAGGTAATTAGGAGAAAAAGGAAGGGTTCTCGGAAAAGTCAATAAAACTGGAAAGGGACAAAAGTAGCATTTCAACACATACATTGTTCTTGATATTAGAAAATACCTAACCAGCGAATTCAGTCTTTTTCTTAGATTTAGGAACACGGAAGTTGTGCAGGCAGTGGGGACAAAGGGAAGCTAAAGAGAGAAAGGGAGAAAAAAAGAAGAACACCATTAACCAGCAAAAGAGGCTTCTCTCCCTTAAAAATCAGTGTCAGAGTAAAAAAGAAATTACCTTAACAGCCAGCTCTGGGATTCTCTTTAGAAAACTGTTTCATCTTCATGCAGTAGCATGTGAGGCTATGAGAACAGGAATTAGCAGGAGACACGGCAATAAGAGCTATGATGTGGACAATATGGACTTTTATGAAAAAGTGCACCCAATATTCAACTGCGATTATATGCCTTTCAATATGGAAATTCCCTTCTGAGTCCCTCGGAGCCCTTGGTAAAACCTACTTAAACACACATTCAAGGGTCTGGAGAAATAGTAGGTTTACGGAAATCAAGAGGACTGAGTTCTATGATGAGGTTGATATGGGAGTAAGACCTGGGAAACCAAGGATGAATCCTCAATAGACTGAATGTATTGAGCAGAAGGAGGATCCCAAGTCCAAAAGTCACACCCATGGTAATCATCAAGCCTGGAGTGTTACTGTGTGTGAGCATGAGTGGACTAGTTTAATCCTCACACCCACCCTGCAAGGTGGAGACCATTCTTATCTCCATGTTACAAAGGAGGAAGGAGAGGCACAGAGGAGTTAATCATACCTTCTATAGCCCATGCTCCGAGAAGCTGAACTGCCCCTCCCAAAAACAGCCTACATCCCCAGGAACTCACAAGAGGCTACTGGACTTTCCTTGCATTTTTGGATGGCGGTGAGTTTCTTGTTTATTCATATTTGAATCGGTAGGACGGGCCCAACTGACATTTGGGCCAAAGGGGTATAACGTAATAATCATTTATAGTCAGACACCCCAGGTTTCCTTTATAATTTCTACCTTTGTGACCTTGGAAAAGTTATGTATCTCCTCTGATCTGTGGTTTTATCTGCAATAAAGTAGTAGGCTAGTAAGAAGACCCACTTCATAAGGTCATCTAAGTAATAAATCAGCTAATGAGCCTGAAGCATGGAACACAGGGAACAGCATATAAGTTACCAATAAATGGAGCCTCTCATTTGTTCTCTGCAGTTAAAATGCACACTGCTGCTGAGAACACCAGCTAACAGCTGGCAACCAGCAAACCTGCTAAGGCCACATCAGGTGTACCTTCTGCAAACGGAAAACATCTGGCTCACTTCACACAGGCCACCAGGGTTTCAGTCAAATAAAATAAATATAGCCCTGAAGAAAATTTAGGGAAAATATGCACTCAAAAGTCCACTTTAATGCACGATTGTATGAACTGAATATTAAAATGGGAAATAAAATATTCCTGACACTGTCTGAATATACTGTGATTAGTTGCAATCTGCAATTGACACAATGCTGTTTTTCCAAGGATTAAAGTTTCTTATTCCAAGTTCAACACATACGTTGAGGCTTTGGGTTCTTTCTCCCACCAGGATTTTTATAGAGGAGCCTGAATTAAGATTAAATAAACATATAACAAACTCATATCACATTTTTAGTTGGAAAAAAAAAAAAATGAAAGCCTGAATCAGTCCACCCACCCTTCTCCTTCCAGCTGGGCCATAAATGTCAGTTGTTCTACTTAAACAGAAACAGAGGGCCTGTCTCATGTCTCCATGGGAGCCAAGTGAGATGAGAAACCAGAGAAAAGAGACGATTGTTTCAAAAACTGCAATGCTGGGTGTACTTGGAGTTCTCAAAAAGCAATAATTGCTGAACATCAGATTTTGAGCTATCAAAAGACTTCTGTTCAAGAGTCAAACCTCATCCCACAGCAGGGCCTTAATGACATGTGATGTGAATAGAAAAGTTTCTATACAATTTCTTTCTTAAAACATTCTAGGGAAAATACCAAAGCTGGCAAAAGAGAATCATTTAATGGAAGAGAAATGATACAACTCTTCCAGCTTTCAAAAATCTCTGAAATCCATCCCGCACAGTGAGCTGAGTGGTGAGGTCACACGGATTCACATTAAGGATAACAAGTGTAAAACTGAATAACCAGAAAATAATTTTTCTTTTAAAAAGTTGTGTATGGAATATGTCTTAAATGAAGAAGGACTTCTGTTTTAAAAAAGAAAGAAAGAAGAAATTCGATGATTTTCAGAATTCCAAATGGCTTGGACTGAATTTATCCTCAGAAACAAGATCAAAACACTCATGAAACACACAAAGGTCCCACTGGTACTTTCCCAAATCATCCAGAGCAGATACAAGCTAACCTTTAACAGCAGTGCCCTAGCAACTTCGTCAGCTTTTTCAGCCTTTGTCTGAGAACTGGACGATCGCAGGTGCCATTTCTAGGATTCCCACAATTGAAGGAAAGTAAAGCTGCTAATGATGTCTGTTGAATAGCTTAGTAATCAAGGCAGAGGTATATCCCCTCAAGAGCCCTAAGCCCCTCCTATTAAGGTGCCCATGCTCTGTCTGTGACCATCGCTGTGCCATGTATCACATCAAGGTCACACTCAGGACAGGAGACACAGTTCCCAGAATATTCAGCAATCCCATGCTGGGCGGGGCAAGATCCTTGGAACAAGAAATCTAACAAAACAGAAATCACGCTGAAAGTGTTTTGAAACAGTGAATTTTGTGTATGTCAAACAGAGGATCTTTTGATTTCATTTTTTTTTTTTTTTTTAAGCTTGTGGGCAGAATGGTCTGATGTGCCACTTCTGTGGGTGTTCTCAGCAAGTTCACCCAGTACGAAATTCTACCCCAGGAGCTTTCCCCTTCAAAAGGAACACATTCCTCCATCTCTGCCTCCTTCTGCACATGCAGAGCTTAATAATTCAGCAGAGATGTTCTTCTACCAGAGGGAGAGGGTATCCAGAGGACACTGAAAGGTTCACCCACCCAGAGATCACTCCCCATCAAGCTTTTCAATTAGAATCAACTGTTGGAAGACAGGGATGTCGCATGGGCATGTCTGGGTAGAGGACTGCAGGGAGGGTGGAGAGCAGAAGACCTGCTTGGGCTTCACAATGGGGCTGCCTGAGACCCTCAGGGGCGGGATGAACAGGCACAATCAGGAACTGGAGTGATGAGAGAAGCCAAGGACTCATATTTCTTACTTCTTAATTACTTGACCCCAGAAATCCCAGCCAAGACCAGGAAACAGGACTGTACCAGAGCTCGGACCTACATTGTAACATTGTAACATGTTCTCATGTTACAATGAAACATAATAGATTGAGGGAATCACAGCCCCCTCACAGAGCTGCTGCTGCTGCTGCTAAGTTGCTTCAGTCATGTCCGACCCCGTGCGATCCCATAGACGGCAGCCCACCGGGCTTCCCCGTCCCTGGGATTCTCTAGGCAAGAACACTGGAGTGGGTTGCCATTTCCTTCTCCAGTGCATGAAAGTGAAAAGTGAAAGTGAAGTCGCTCAGTCGTGTCCGACTCTAGCGACCCCATGGACTGCAGCCCACCAGGCTCCTGCATCCATGGGATTTTCCAGGCAAGAGTACTGGAGTGGGGTGCCATTGCCTTCTCCAGCACACCTGAATAACTTTAGAATCACAGAAGTGCAACAGCATATTCAAAGACTGTTAGGGTATTTAAGGATCCAGTTCAGGAGTTGGTAGCACTTGAGAAGCCATGGACCACTGTAGGGAATAGGACCAAAGTAACGAGCCTTCCCTAGAAAAATGCCCATGTGCACCAAGATATAAGACACTGCCAACTATCCTATCTTGGAGGGTTCACAAGATTCTGAAGCCCTCTGGATCATAAGCAAAAGACATCTAATCCAGCCACCTCCCACCTTTCCTACCCCATTATAAAATGAGACAGCAGAGGGCCAGTGGGTAAGATAATCTCTCGTTTTGAATAGCCAGAGCTGCAGCAGAGCCAAAGCTAGCTCCATCTTCCTCGATTCCTAAAGCAGAATTTTTCCAGTGCTTTGTAAATCATTCGAAGGTTTTTTTATCCTTTATATTCGTTTATATCTCAGTTCCAAGACACTTGCATAAAAATCAGCATCTTCCAATGCCACTCAACTCTAAAGGGGCCACAGGGCGAAATGTAAGAGCATCTAGACAATTAAACAAGCACATCATTCTTTTATATGCAATTTTGTTTTTTAAACCCTGGGAAAAGAGTGTTCTGATGAGAGCTACCTGGATAGTCTTAATTTAAGTACCCATTTTTCCTGACAAGTCCCTCCTGGGTGTGAGCTTCCGTACTCAAACCATCCACCACACGACCTGCAGGCTGGACATCTTTCTGAAGCACTTTCATCTTATTCTCATTAGTGTTCAGCTCAGAACTCTGTCCTTTTACTCTCTGTTCAGAACGTGTGCTGTCGTTCTTTCCAGATAAATGGCAAATGTTCCAAGTTGTCATGGAGCCAAACTCCCTGCTTGCCCCTGACTAATAAATCCTCTTGAAATCCAGGCCCGAAATGTCAGCTATTTTATTGTGAAGGGCCCCTTTAGATAACGAAGCAGGAGTTTGGGTGGGCTCTCACAGAACTTCAGAGCATTTGGCTAACGATGCTAACTGAAAGTTACTGTGGACCAATATTTTTTGGATCCCTTTCTCCCTTCACTTTGCAAGAGCAAGGACTAGTCCTTAGAGAGGCAAAGATTCTAGGAAAAAGGAGAACACCGGTTGCATAAAAAAGTTTTTTAACCAAGTATGCAGAATGTAAATCTCTCCAAGACTGGTTATTATCTGCGGGTGCTATTGCCATTGCTTAATGGGAGAGGCAGAATAGAACAAAAATGCAGGACCTTGGGGTACCGGCTGGGCCAGTCCCAGGGAGGGAAGGCCCTGGTGCCAGGTCAGATCATTCCAGGCCATCAAAGGTGACCATCCTAAGTTTTGCCGTGATCCCCTACTTGTGCTCCTTTCATCTGTCCTCTCTCCTAAAGGCCTTTCACAGCCCAGAGGGTACACACAGCCGAGCCAACTTCGGGGGCCCCCACATTTGGCAAACCGTATGTTAAACCCCAAAGTCTGATTTGGCTTCCAAGGGTCATTTGAATGCATGAATCTGCAGGAAATACACCTATCCTATCCACCCTAGAGCAGCTTGGGGCCCAGAACATCCCATTTCTCACATGGGAGAACCTGCAGACATCTCAGTGCTTAACATCACTGGGCACAGTGCAGAGATGCCCATGCCCTCACCAGCAGAGAGGGGAGAAGAGCTGGCATGGTTCCTCTGCGTGCATGCCTGACGGTGTGCCCTAGAGTGGCTCCTGGAGGTCCTGGCCCTGGCTTAGCTTTCCACAGCTCACTCTAAGCCACCTACAACCTCACCAAGAAGAAGAACCTCTCAAGATCCAATCTTCAATTCGCCAATAGCTCAATCTTCTTTAAGACCAAACCCACCCTCTCACCTTCGCCTCCTTGCCTGGGTGACTGCTTCCATCAGTCCCACTAGGTTCAGTGTCTGGATCATTTACCACTGCCCCTTTTCTTCCAGTGTGTTGATAGCGTAAATCGTATGACTGCCTACTCCCCTCAGGATCTTTCTTTTCCATTTTTAAGAGTGCTTTTTTTGGCAATTCCACTTCTGGATATATACCTCCAAACAACTGAAAGCAGGGACTAGAACACCAATGTTTAAAGCAGCATTATTCACGAAAGCCAAAATATAGAGGCAATCCCAGTTTGTCTACAGATGAATGGATAAAGTGTGATATATATATATTAATACATACAATAGTGCATTATTTACATATAAAAAGGAATAAAATTCTGACACATGCTACAACATGGATGACCCCTGAAGACATTTTGCTAAGTGAAGTAAGCCAGTCACAAAAGGACAAATACTGTACGCTTTCACATATGTGGGTTATCTAGAGTATAAAGAATCATACAGATAAAAGATAGGACAGTGGTTGTCAGGGGCTGGGAGGACAGGGAATGGGGGGTTCTTGTACAATGGGTGTGGAATTTCAGTTTGGAAAGATGAAAAAGATGGATGATGATGGTTGCAGAACACGGAGAGCGAACTTAATGTCTTTGAATTATACACTTTAAAAGGATAAATTTTATGTTCTATATATTTTGCCCCAATTATTTTTAATAAGTCTGAAGAGTCTGTATTTGGAAGCAAAGTAACACTAACAAAAAATAAATCAAAATGTCACCTCTTTGGATCACATGTACTGAATGCAATGGGCTTCCCCTCACATTTCACTTCTTGGGCTTCCCCTCACATTTCACTTCCCCATTGTGCCTTGGCAGCTGCCCTCAAGTTGCCAGTGGCTCCTGGAGGCCTGGGAGGCATGACACAGCTCTGGGCATGCGAACATCCCCGCCAGCCCCGGAAGATGCCATCTTTCCCATGTGTTTCTGCTGAGATGATAAGAATTCACAGTGTGACATTCTGAGAAAGAATTACATAAAAGCAATTTTCCTCGGTACTATTTCTGGAACGTGTCTGAGTCACTCCCTGCCTTCTGAAGTGCTTGCATCGCTAATGAAGGCTTTCAATGCACAATACAGCAAGAATCCTTCAAAATTCTATTGAGATGGAGAATAAAAAATCTGCTGTTTCATTTTTATGTTCATCCTGCAGGGTTAGAAATGACTAGATGAAAGAATCAAATGCGTATTCAGTGGGTGCTTTACTACAAAGCCAACCACCTGGGAAGTACTACCTCAGTGCAGCCAACCACCCCTCCCCCAGGAATAGTTAATGATTCTAAGAGCTTATTGTGCCAGCAATGAGAAAAAGAGTGACTTGCTCCTTAGACGTAGGGCCAGTTTATGTTTTGTGCTGACCTGGAAACTGGTATTGACCATGACATTTACAATGACCACTACTGTAACTGCTCTAAGTTTGGAGGACCTCAAAGTTGAAGGTCTCCTAAAACCTCAATTGAAAAGACATTTTATGTAGACTAGTGCTCTAGCCCAAAAGCTTCTCGTGGATGGACTGTTCACAGGATAGTCCATTATCAAAGGATTTGTTCAAATTAAGACTTGCTTTCCTATCTAGCTCTCCGGAGGAATGAAATAAGCATGCATATGAGGCTATTTGGAAAAGTGTAACTCATTACCCACACAGAAAGAATTCTATCAGCCCCCTTTGTAGAGAGGAAACAGACACACGAAGACATCAAAGACACACTAAGACATCAAAGCAAGGTTGCTTTTAGTGGCTTCAAGACCTTCACTTTTCCTCGACTCCTCTCACATTCTAAATCCCCAAAACTCAAGGGACACCCACTTACTTAAAGGAACTGAGATTCCTCAATCTGTTCAGTAAAGAGACACAGACCAAGGCAATTAACCGCAGAGAATTTCTTCCTCCTCCCCCTTCTACAAATGACCCATGTGACAAGTAAGCTCCCTTCCTTAGAAAGCAGCAACGATCCCTTTTGGAAGGGGACTCTGACTTGTGATGAACTCCCCTGACAGTGCCCTGCCTGCTTCCTCCCTGTGTCCAGGTGGTTGCTGTCTGGGTTACTGTTGTCTTACTTGTCCCTCTGGACAGCACTGTCATCAAACAGAACATCATTTCAGGAGTCCTTTCTGCCACTGATGCCTAAGCTAGCTATTCATTTCCTTCCCCCATTTTTATTGACTTCTTGACAGATGCAGCCCAGGCTCTGAGAACTTTAGTGACATGTCCAAGGTCACACAGCTATTTAGTGACATGGTTAGTGGCATAGTATTTTTCTTCTCATCACTCTTTTATCTCTAACTCAGTACCAGGCATATAGTTTGCACTCAAGCTCTATTTGATATAACCAGTGAATGATTTTCATATCTTCCATGGAACTGATCATTCTATTTCTTGACAGGAGGTGGGACAAGGAAGAGAAATGAAAACCACCTTTATTACTCTTCGTTTGGCCAGCAGATGAGAAGACCAGGCACTTGGAGCCGAAGGATCCGAGGGTGCCCTCACTATTCTGAAGGTCACTTTTTCTGTCTTTTGCACATCGAGATGTGGTCACACTTTGTGTAGTTTGTGAATGAACACCATGCTTTGCCCTTAGTTTTACATGGGAAATTATGAACACACACACACACACACACGTGCGCAATGTGTTGGGGAGAGATAGGGCAGAGGCAAAAACATAACAAATGCCTCTCACAGGTAGGGATGGCTGGTGGTGAAAAAGACCAGGAGTGCGAGCCGAGGGCTGCGATTCCTGCACCACCAAGTCCCTGTGGCAGTCACAGTTGCAGAAGCCATCCTTCCACATTTGCTGGTGAAAATGAAATTGAAGAACAGCAAACTCTCAGTTACTGCTATGAAATTCCAAACCCCGCACATGCTTCAGCAAGGCTGGGAAAAATTGTGTTGCCCTCCAGCACAGTGTTTCCCAGCCCTGAGGGCAGGCTCCGCCTGTGAATGGAGCACAGAAAAGCTGCTTCCCTTGTGTGGAGAATGGCCCTGAACAACCTTAAACAGTAAAGCCCACTCAGGGCCAGAATCTTTCTGGAGCCACGGAAGCTGCGGGCAGCTCTGCTTGGCCTTGGACTCTGCTTCAGTGTCTGAACTTGCCAGGGTGACAGATATGGCCTTGGTGGCTTGCTAAAGTTCTGTATGTGGCTGGCAAAGCTTTTGACCATTTCAGAGGCCATGTGCCATTTGAGTGTAGAATGACACTGTGATTTTCAATATAATTTACTATAAACTATACTTCAAAATCCTTTCCAAAGCTTAGTGCATTTAAATGAATAAAATTATTGCCTTCTGTCTTCCTTTGCCAAAGAAAATTACAGAGGGGCCAGTGCTGGTGTGGTCCTATTCTTTCTCTGCCAGATGACAAAGTGCTGTAAGCTTATCACCCAGCTCCTCCGTAAAGGCAGAATCAATGCAGACAGAGGGAAAAGGTGGCCATTGTGACCACTGCCACTTTTCTTATCTCTATATATTGGCTTTTTATTTGAGGCCGGGGGTCTGAAATCCTTTAAGAGGAGGTGGCAAAATTAAAAGTATGGTAAAAACTTGTTCAGACTTAAAGAAAGCAAAATTACAAGTTGTGGCTTAAATTCTTACAAGGAATGGTATCCAAAGAGCTTATTATTATATTTTCAAGATAGAGTCAAGTCTGACACATAGATATTCAAAACCATTTCTTTCATCTAAAGCTTTACAAATGCAATGTATCAGAGTTAAAATGAAAAGACATCTGAGGAAAGCTTTTCTTCTACTCAGAGAAATGGACAAGACAAAGCTTGTAAGTGGGCTCCACCGGGCGTTCAACCTGGCTGAAATAGCACCAGCAGAGCCTCCCACAGCCTCATCAGCATGTTGACATTCAGTGACTTTTCACACTTCAAAATCTAAGTGACAAGCTTATCTCAATCAAAACTACTGCCATCCTCGAAACCAGAAGACCCTTGGCACAGGTGGCTAAGAAGGAAGAAAATGTTTCAAAACCGCAGTGAACATGAGAAAAAATGGAAATCAAAATTAAAAGGATGTTTGAACTTGAATTCATGATTCTTTACAGGCTTTTCTGTCATTCATTCATTCCTGCATCAGGCTGCTAGGGAATTGGGGGCAGCACCAGAGAGCAGACGAGAAAACCAAGGCTGAGATACCCCAGGGCAAGTCTAGGGTTTCGGACCAAATGCCAGACCTTATGGCTGGAAGGAGCACCAGAGCTGCCTCCCTTCCGAATTCTGAGTGGCATCTGAAGATGCTCTGAGACAAGATTCAACACCTCCAGCTGTGGGCCAACTCCAGCTGTGATACTGGAGAAGACTTGAGAGTCCCTTGGACTGCAAGGAGATCAAACCAGTCAATCCTAAAGGAAATTAACCCTGAATAGTCATTAGAAGGACTGATGCTGAAACTCCAATATCTTTGCCACCTGAAGTGAAGAGCCAACTCATTAGAAAAGACCCTGATGCTGGGAAAGATTGAAGGCAGGAAGAGAAGGGGATGACAGAGGATGAGATGGTTCATTGGCATCACTGACTCAATGGACGTGAGTTTGAGCAAGCTCCAGGAGTTGGTGAAGAACAGGGTCACAAAGAGTTGGACATAACTGAGCGACTGAACAACAACAACAAGCCAAGAATGGTTTTCACATATTTAAATCAAAAGAATATTTTACCACATGCAAAAATTACATGAAAATTAAAATGCTTTGGTGTCCATAAATAAAGCTTCATTGGAACATGGCCCCACTTGTTCCTTTACATATTGTCTGTGGCTGAGTTTTAAAACTACAAGAGCAGAGTTGAGTAGTTGCAACAGAGACTTTACAGCCCCCAGTGTCTAAGATATGTACTATCAGGCCCTTTAAAAAAAGGCTTCGCAGGTGGCACTTCTGGTAAAAAAAGACACCTGCCAGTGCAGGAGACATGAGAGACCCAGGTTCAATCTGGGTCAGGAAGGTCCCCTGGAGGAGGGCATGGCAACTCACTCCAGTATTCTTGCTGGGAGAACTCCACGGACAGAGGAGCCTGGCAAGCCACAGTCCATGGGGTCACAGAGAGTCAGACACGACTGAAGCAACTTAGCATGCCTTTAACGAAAAGTTGCCTCTCTCTCTCTAAGATCACTGAAGGAAAGAGTAAAGAGCAGAGAGTATTCTGGGCGCTTTTATCTGGGATCAGGAGGAAAGAGGCTGTTTTCCCCATTAAAGATTCCTTCACCAAGGAGGAGAACCCAGAGGCCAAACTGCTCTTGGATGCTGAGGCCTGAGAGAAACTGCTGTGTCATGGGATTCTGATTCCTCTGGCTGTGTAGCCATTAAAGTCAATGATCTGTGTGTTTTCAGCTCCTGCATTCAAGTTCCTTGGGCCTCCCTATTACCTCGTGGTAAACAGCAGACTGTAATCATATAAATGTGTAATTACATCAGCTAAACACTGAGAAGGGAAAAAGAGGCCAATGAGGCCCCGTTTTGTGGTGTTGGACTGTGTAATCCATCAGACATTCCAAACACACACCCCGGGGGCCAGAACTCTGGACTTGCCTTGTTGATAGAAGGATCTGCCCTAGATGAGCATCACTGGGATTGAAGGATTTAATGTTGCCCTATTCTTACAATGCTTAGGCTGAGTGTCAGGCGATCCGGGATCTTGGGGTAGTTGGCGTTTCTCCACTGACTGCCCCACAGAGCTTCGCACCCAAGCATGCGGTGCTTCCCAGAGCTCACAGAATGTTGCCCCACTTGGGGGAGAGAGAAGAGAAGACAATGTAGCATTGTTTGCCAACAACAAGTTTGACTCATCCCTTTGTTAAACTGAATCTACAAAGCTGCCGCATCTGTGTAGGCTCTGGAGTCAGCACAATTGGCATTGTTTATGGCCGCATTTGTTGTGGCTGCTTCATGTGCGCAGATTTATCAGGGATAGAGATTTCCATATTAAAGTTCTTCTTCGAGTGCTTGGTGGTTGGTTCTCCAGTTACACAGATCTTTGCCTACCATGCTCCTGGACTGGACAGCCCAGCCTGGAATAATCTGAGGATGGGGTAGCACATGGGACAGCCAGCATCTTGAGTCCAAGAATGAACAGGCATCTTGAGGCCGGGGAAGAAGCCAAAGAAGCACGCTGACCCAGTGGACACGTGCTGACATAGTTCTAGCTTACAGCCCTAATTTTTCCAACAAAAAACATTCTAAAAATCTAATCTGCACCTTGGAAATGCTTGAATTCTAAGTCCTAAAGGAAAAAGAGTTCTGGAACTCTTTAGAAAGGAAGGAAGGGAGGGAGGTAGGGAAGGGAGGGAAGGAAGGGTGTGTTGGGTTTCAGAATGTTAGATTGACTGGGGTAAACTATAAGGATGGAAGGGATGACAACAGCCTTTTTGCAGAAAACACATACCTTCTCCCAGTTATTCACACACTAGTCTAGGCACTGCTGTGAAGGGGTTTTATGGCTCAAATTAAGGTCCTTAATCAACTGCCTTTTAAATAAAATTATGTTGGTAGACCTGACTTAACCAGAGTATGCCTTTTAAACAGAGCATGGCATTCCTTGAGCCACATACCAGTAGCACCTGGGTGTTAACTACTCTCCCCTCACCGGCACTTCTGTCCCTCAAACAGCTTCAGCCTGTGCCTGTGGGCTCCAGCTTGCTCTTGCTCTTCACTTCTTAGCTCTATCTGCCCATGGGTTCCAGCTTCAACAGTCATGCAACCCAGTTCCTTGCAGTATCTATCTCCTACTGGTTCTGGGTCTCTGGTTGAACTTGACTCATACAGAGAAGAAGTAAGGCTAACCACGCAAATCAGGACGAGATCACGTGATATCATCAAGTCCACCAACAAAGTTGTTCTTGATTTTTTTCCAGCTGTACCCCCACCCTTACCTAAGGGATGTGACACTTTTCTGTCTAAACCATGGCTCACTTGGGCCCTGATTTTCAATAAGGGGATTAGTAGGAGACTAGAGCAGAAGACTCAGAGACTGGCATTCACAAAGCCTCTAGAGAGTTCTGCTACCCTCCTCCCACACCCAGGATGAAAATCTCTGCAGCCAAGAGCGTCTGCAAGGTAGGCAAGGGAACTTCGGTTTCTTTTCTTCCCTAGATAACCTGTTCATCTGCAGGTATATCCAGCTGGAAGAATGCCAGAACCTGGCAATGACGGAGCAGCCATACCACTAGATCTGGATTCAGCACAAGCTTTTGCCTGTTCTCCCCACTTCCAGTATCAGAGCAGGAATGATTAGGCCTAACCAGGGTGGGTTTTTTTGTTAGTTGGCACATTCCTCATCTACTCAGTGAATCATCAAGAAAGAATACTTTGGTAATCTGGGTCCTACCACTACTACTGGCCTCAGGGCAGGGTCAGAGAAGTGTATAGTTTTGCGTGGTGGGGTAGGGGTGTGTGTGGCCTTCAGCACTGGTCCATCCTGGGATCCTTGGATTTCCTAGGAAAGGACTCAGAGCACCCCGCAGCGGCAGAAGAGAAAAAAGAAGGGGCGGGGTGAGCAGGGATGGGAAAGAGCCCGATTTCTTTCAGCTCCCCCATTCAATTTCCAGACTTGTATTCAGGGAGTCCTTAGAATCCAGGTGGAAGTGCCCGAGGCTAGAAACGCCTGTGTTTGATTTTATGTTTATGTTAGGCACAGACATATCAACAGGCTCTTAGAAACACAGCTTAGGAGGTCTCTGCTTGCTGTTTACCTCCGAAGTGACCAAGAAGAGGTTGACGTGCAAGTAGTGTGTTTTGAACTATGTGCTAATTTAAAATCTTGAGAAGACACGGTATGCACAGTTCCAATCACAGCTCCTGTGGTTTGGCAGCAGAGCCCTCGGCTGAAGTCAGCATCAGCGAGCAGAGTGTCTGCTCCTCTTCCCATCCCTGCATGTTCGGACCTCAGTGGGCTGCACTTGCTGACCTGCTCAGCCACAGTGCAGAAATGGTATTTTCATGCTTTCTTTATGAACATGATTTCTTTTCTAAAGGAAAAGAAAATACCAGTTCTTGCTAAAGATAAAGATCTTATAAAGGTTCTTTATCTTCAGCAGGAACTATTTCTTAGTTCTTGGAATTGGACTATAGGATAATATCAATTTGGGAACAAATTTTTGGCTAAGACTCTTAATTGGCTGGATCAAGTTTCTGGAAAGTAAAAAAAAAGTTTAAAAAGAAAGAAAGAAAACATTTCAGACAAAGCATTCCCTTGTGTTTAGTTGATTCAAAATCAACTTTATATCAAATGAGGGGAGAGTGAAACTGATCATGTGAATACTATTCCTGAAAAGAAAGGTTTAATTTTTTAAAAACTGGTAAACCAATTAAAATATATTGGTTAACATATAAACACCCACACACATACCCCTCAGGCTCATCAAAAGCCAAAGGAGTCATACATTCACACAACAAGCCTTTTGCCTTTTTGAAAACTAAAACAATTATGACTATTACAGAAGTAATCCCAAACCCTGGTAGTTTCCATGAGGTTTATGAACTTTCCTGTAAAACAGGCTTTGTGTCTGTGATTAATATATTTCTGAACCAAAAGTTGAGACATGATGTCTGACACAGAATTTGCAGGGGGAAGAGAGGATGGTTCCAGGAAATCCTAGACACATGGTTGCTGTGGTAATGCCACATGTATTGATAGAATAGCACCAATTTTTATAGTTCTGCAGTTATAAGAACTATATTCTATATATTCCTTACATCCCTCTTCCTCCAAAGGCCTAGAAGATTACTGGTCATGGAACAGGGCTCAGTATGCTTGGATTCTATTTTATGTTTTATAAGATATTTTTACCTTTTGTTTTTCACTTAAAAATCATCAAAAGTATCAACATGAAAGCAAAGAAGCAATTATGACTGTACCTATTTTATTGAAAGTACTATTATAAGGACCTACCTATAGGGAACTGTACTGAATACTTGGTAATGACCTAAGTGGGAAAAGAATCTAAAAAAGAGAAGACATATGTATAACTGATACACTTTGCAATACAGCAGAAACTAACACAATATTGTAAAATCAACTGTATGCTAATAAAAAAATTTTAAGTACTATTAAATTCCTCATTCTGCTTTTATAGTCAAAGTGGCAGGATGCCAAAGGTCATACAAATGGGAAATGGCAGAGCCGAGACCCATAAACACTCATTGATTAACGAGTTGATTGATTCAAGAAACTGCTCTTTATTACCTATGTAACTGGCAAAGACAAGAATCAAACTGTGTGCGTAGCTGATGTGGTTAGCTGTGCATTCCCAGCTACCTCTGCAATGAGCGTACAAGCTGGAATCCAGCAAAATTAAAAGTTGCTGCTGCTTAAAAGACAGCTGTGAAAATGAAATGAGCATGCATACTTTGAGAAAATATGCACAAAATGCATATCTGATAATGACTGGTACCCAGAATACATAAAGAACTCTCAAAGCTTAATAAGAAAACAAACAGCCTTAATTAAAAATGGGCAAAGGATTTGAAGAAACACTTCATCAAAGAGATGTGGATGGCAAACAGGAACATAAAAAAGACTCTCTAAACTATTAGTCATTAGGGAAATGTACATTAAAATTGCACTGAGATACACAATAAACCTATTAGAATGTAAACAGACAAATATAAAAGGTGACATTACCATGGGCTAGTGAGGATGCAGAGCACTGGGAACTCTCATACACTGCCAGTGGGCACAAAAAGGCCCACTTTGGGAAACTCTTCAGCAGTTTCTTAGAAAGTTAAACATAAATTTCCACACAATCCAGCAACACCCATTCTCAGGTATCCTTGTAAAGGAAATTAGAATTGATATTCACATAAAACCATAAAAAATGTTTATAGCATCTTTAATCATTGTCAAAAACTGGAAACAAGCCAACTAGGGGAGAGAGAAATTATGGTACATCTATAAATGGGACTACTACTCAGAAGTAAAAAGGAACAGACTACTGATACATGCAAAACATGGATGAATCTCAAAACAGTGTTTTGAGTGAAAGAAGTGAGATACAAAAGGCTAAATACTGTGGGATTCCATTTTTATGACATTGTTGACAAGAAAAAGATCAATGGTTTCCAGAGAGTATGGTGGAGGGGCAAAATTTATTATAAAGAGGCATGATGGAACTTTTCCTAAGAGCTTTGAAAATATCTATAACTTGACTTTTGTGGAATTACATGACTATATATGTTTTTCTTTCTTTTTTTTTTTTTTTGACTATATATGTTTTTCAAAACTTACAATACTATATACTTAAACTGGGAGAATTTTACTGTATGTAAATGATACCTCAATAAACCTTACTTTTTTAAAAAGTGAGAAAAAGTATTTTTTTTTTTTGCACCAAAACACAGAAAGAAAACAAAAACACAAAGTCCTATTAAGTGACAAGTCAGTTTAACACTAGTTGATGTCTGTAAGATACAAAGAAGGTAAATATCTGGCTCTTTGTATGATTTAGATCATATTTATATAAGTTTTCATATATCTGGAATAAAACCAACTATCCTAAACTGGATTATCAACAAAGAAAATATTTATATAGATGCCAGAGAAGGTGATTTAGGATATAAACTATATACAGTGAGGCTTTCCTCATAGGTCAGTTGGTAAAGAATCTGCCTGCAATGCAGAGACCCAGATTCGATTCCTAGGTCAGGAAGATCCTCCAGAGAAGGAAATGGCAACCCACTCCAGTATTCTTGCCTGGAGAATTCCATGGACAGAGGATCCTGGCAAGCTACCATCCATGAGATCGCAAGAGTCGGACACGACTGAAACTCCAGTATTCTTGCCTGGAGAATTCCATGGGCAGAGGATCCTGGCAAGCTGCCGTCCATGAGATTGCAAGAGTCGGACACAACTGAGCGACTAAACCACCACCATCAGAGTGGACTGAATGGTCGCCCAGCAAGATACGTCCACATCTTAATCCTCAAAACCTATGAATGTTACCTAACCTACAAAAGAAGGAATATTACTTTATATGGGAGAAGGTGTGATTAAGCTAATCTTGAGAGGAGGATTATCTGGGTCTGCCTTAAACACAATCACATGTGCCTTTCTAAGGAAGGAGCCGTGTGACACACAGAGGAGAGGCTGTGTGAAGATTGAGGCCATGTGACGACTGGAGTTCCGTAGCCACCAGCAGCTGGAAAAGGCAAGAAATGGGTTCTCCCCATGAGCTGCTGGAAGCAGCACAGCCCTCTCACCTTGATTTCAGCTTGGTGAAACTGATCTTGGACTCTGACCTCCCAAATTATAAGAGAATAAATTTCTGTTGCTTTAAGCCACCGAGTTCACTGGCTTCTTTTGTTACAGGGACTATAGGAAATGAATATAAACATCATAATGACTTGGTAATGTAAGGGCTGGACACGAATTTGAGCAAACTATGGGTGACTGTGGAGTGCAGAGGAGCCTGGTGCGCTGCAGTCCATAGGGTCACAAAGAGTCAGACACAGCTTATTGACTGAACGACAACAATATAACGACATGAGTACATATGCCCAACTCAGCCACAAGAAGCAGGCCCTACGTGGATTCTTCTTGGATTGTACTGAGCAAGGTACCCTGTGGCTTCGATTGTTCCCTACCCTCACCATCACATCTGGCGGTGAGCCTGCCCAGAGAAAGAAGTAGAACCACAGGGACTACAGTAGAAGCTGCTGTTTGCACACCCATTATCCTTTCTCCCTTTGTCCTTAGTAAGAAACACCTACACAGTTAGACTCTGCAATAGACAAACCACATTTCCAAACATCCCTTTTAGATACAGGCGGCCAATGAGATTTAAGTAGATGTTATTGGCAAAAGCTGCAGAGAAAGGTCTTTAAAAGAAGTTGATTCAATTGAAATGCAAGTACCTTTACTCACCCTGCTTTCCTTCTTCCTGTTGTCTGCAAGGCAGAAGTGATGGATTGGGCTCTAACAGCCATCTCTTGACGGTGAAGTGACCTTGAACACAGAAAGCAAGCACTAAGGATAGAAAAGCAAAAAAGATAAAAGGAGCCTGAGTTCCTAAGGACCATGGAGCTGCTGTACTAGTTCTAGGCTGCTTGCTTCTATTTCACATGAAAGAAATGCAGAAGGGCCTTATTTTGTAAAGCCATTGCTATTTTGAGTCTTTATTAGTAGAAGCCAGAAGCAATTCCTAACTGACTGGAATTAAATAAAGATCTAATTAGCTTTATTAAATAATACTAAAAAGTAGAAAGTTAAAAATGAAAAGTTGTGGATAGCTTGATTTTTCTCCCCTGATTTAGCTCTCTTGAGGACAAATGTGTCAATCTCATAAAAAAATCCCTATTATCTTAATCTGCTAATCTTTGCTTTTTTCTTTTTCAGTTAAACTGAAAATAAATGAAAATGTACAAAAGACTTATAAGTCACATCACTCTATGTCCCCAAAACTGCATGAAGAAAGTACCCAGCCCTGTTACTTGTTCCAAATCAGGAAAAATTTACTCTAGGAGCCAAATTATTGTTACTAATTCCCATCTTCTTATATTAGTACCCAGTGTATGCAAAGAGGCTTCCCAGTGGCACTAGTGGTAAAGAACCCACCTGCCAGTGCACAAGGCATAAGAGATGCAAGCTTGATCCCTGGACGGGAAGACCCCCTGCAGAAGGGCATAGCAGCTCACTCCAGTATTCTTGCCTGGAGAATCCCATGGACAGAGGAGCCTGGCAGGCTAGAGTCCATAGGGTCGCAAAGAGTCGGACATGACAGAAGTGACTTAACCCACACACAGCGTACTCAAAGAGCACCAAAACGCTTTCTTACTAAACTATGTAATTTTGCATTTTGTAGAGGCTGGCTGACTTATCTGGATTCTAAAAAATTCAGACAATTCTTCTGGTCATTAAAAACAGTTAAATCTGCAAAACAGGTAGAGAGATGCAAATTCTAAAATCTTTAAAAAAAAAAGTAAACTCCCAAATAAGGAGAATTAATAGGGAAAATTGCTGAATGAAGTGATTGAAAGAAAATTTATACAAAAGATACCTAGAATTTTAAAAAATGATTTAAATAAGAATAAGAATGTTTTATAACCTCAGGAGGTTCTTTTATAAGAGGACCAGCAGCCCATAGGACAGATCACCTGTGGGCCTGAACCTCCTTGGCCTTACTTTGTGTTTACAAGAGCCCCATTCACACCACCTTACAAACCCTCCATTTAACCACCTCCCAGGCTGTCTTGGGGGAGCAGTTTGGGGAAACAAGAACTATAAACAGAAACCATAATAAACAAGATCACAAGTCCTGCCAGGTACGGGACGGAGGGCAGAACCGTTCGTCTACACTGGGCTCCTAATCTAATTTTGTGTTTCCTTCACCCCATGTTTCTTAAAAGGGAGGTTTAAACCAGTTCAGGGGGAATCAAGACTGCGAGGTTCTTTCTGGGTGCACTTCCCATTGAAAGGACGCCCCTGTACACACACAGGCTGAAGCTCCACTGTGCACTGTCCAGTGTCCAGGGCACTTCTGAAACAACTGTAACCCTCATGCGTCTGTTCTGGGTAACAAAATCGAGAGGAACAAGAAGTCACTTCAATTGCACTCTAATTTCAGCTTCCTTATCTGAGGAAAACTGAAAGATCATTCACACCATGGAGAGCACTGACTTTAGTTTGATGGTGTGGGAAGAATGGAGATGTAGGCATCTAAAGCTTTGCACAGGCGCCTCACACGATTCTGTTAAATGACCTTAGCTTTACCGTTAAATGAACTTAACCTCCATGAGCTGCCATGTCCTCATCAGGAAAATGAGGGTGATACTACATTTATCCCAGGATCAGGTGAAAAACAACAGCCACAGATGTTCAGTAAATGTTGATTTATTTTCCCCTTCTTCCACACAGTATCATAGCCCCAGGCTGGCAGCCTACAAGCCAAAGCTGGCCTATAGACATGATTTTGCTGCAAATTGTGGGTTGTTTTCATTCTGATTCTTTTTTAATTTTAGGAAGACATTACAATTAAATATTTTTCTAAAACTGCAATTTCAGTTTATCTTGAAAAACTGGGATGGCAACAGTGGGCCCTATTTCTGCATGGCCACATGACTGTTAGAGTTGATTGTTTAGACAAGGCACGTGCTATCCAGCTCATCAGCTTCCTAACCCAGCCATATTCATTCCCTTGAGTTAAATGCCTGACCTTATAGGCATCTGAATTTGCCAAATCTGCTAGCAATCACATGGGGGTCCGCTCATATCACCATCTTTTCTTCCCTCCACCACACCACATCTTCCAGTACTGAAGGTAAACATGCCATTTGGGATAATTCTAATGTTGGAGCAAGAGACTGAAAGTGAAATTGAAAGGTTAATCAACGAGTCACAGGAAATCAAGTCATGGGGGAGGGAGGTTGAAAGACACACAGAGACACATACAAACGGACAGATACACACGTACATTGTGTAAGCCCATGATTGATTGACTATATTCAGTTAGGTTCGTTTCCCTATGGAACTCAGTGAAATGACTGGGAATAAACAAAGTATAAATCATGCACTTTAATTCTATAAGCGTTAATGTTTAAATGTACTTTTTAATCCTAATTTGAGTCAGCTTACAGTTACACATATAATCAAACATATTTAATTATCAAAAAAAATTAGAACAAACTGTTAGGAGAGCATGGAGGAATAAGCACTCATATTACAGATGGGACTATGAAATGTTACAATCCCTACAAAGGAGAATTTGCAAATATCTAACACAAGTCTAGATGAATCTACCATTTAAACCTCAAAAAATCCACTTCCAGGAATATATATTGAAGATGCAAAAGTATATTAATTATCTATAGCTGCATCACAAATACAGCTACTAATCATCTTGGTTTGTCCAGGATTGTGGATTTTTCTGAAACTCATAATTTTCAGTACTCAAACTAGAACGATCCCAGGCAAACTCAGACTATTGGTCATCCTAGTAACAAATTGCCCTAAAATTTAGAGAACATATTCAGTAAGCTTGTCAGTGGTCTTGGCAATGATTTATCTGACACCAAACACAAAAATAAACAAGTGGTAATACATCAAACCAAAAAGTTTCTCCACAGCAAAGGAAATCATCGACAAATTGAAAAGACAACCTACTGAATAAGAGAAAACATCTGCAAATTATATGTCTGACAAGAGGTTAATATTCAAGATATTGTATATTCAAAATATCCTCATACAATATTCAAAATATTGTGTGAGAAATTCATACAACTCAACAGCAAAAAAGCAAACAATCCGATTTTAAAATAAGCAGAAGATCCAACTACTAATAGATATTTTTCGAAACAAGACATACAGATGGCCAACAGGTACATAAAAAGATGCTCAGCATCACTAACCATCAGGGAAATGCACGTCAAAATCACAGTAAAATATCTATCACCTTATACCTGTCAGAATGGTTATTATCAAAAAGACAACAAATAATAAGCACTGGTGAGAACACAGGAAAAACGGAACCCTCGTGTACTGTTGGTGGGAATATAAATTGGTACAGCCACTTTGGAAAACAGTATGGAAATCATCAGAAACTTAAACACAGAAGTAGCATACGACCCAGCAATTCCACTTCTGGGTATTTATCTGAAGAAAACAAAAACACTAACTTGAAAAGATATATGCGTCCTCATGTTCATTGCAACACTGGTTAAAACAGGAAGCAACCTAAGTGTCCACCAGCGAATGAAGGGATAAAGAAAATGCCACACACACGCACGCGCACACAGAAATATTATCCAACCGCAAAGAAAGAAGGAAGTTTTGCTATTTGCAACAAAATGGATGGGCCTCAGGGGTATTATGCTATTTCTATGTGAAATAAGTCAGATAAGGAAAGACAAATATCTTAAGCACTCACTAACACATATAATCTAGAAAACAACCATAAACCAAGCTCACAGATATAGAAAACAGATTGGTGGCCACCAGAGGTGGAAGACTGGGAAGAGGGGAGAAACGGGTAAAGAGGGCTAAAATATGCAAATGCTCAGCTATAAGAATATAAGTGAGGGGATGTAAAGTCCAGCATAGTGACGACAGTTAAAAATACTGTATTGCATATTTGAAATTTGCTAAGAGAAAAAGATCTTAAAAGTTCTCATTATGACAATAAAAACACTATGTGTGGTGATGGATATTAACTAGACTTATTGTGGTTATTATTTGGCAATGTATACAAATAACAAGTCATTATGTTGTACACCTGAAACTAATATAATGTTATATACCAATTATTTCTCAATTCTATAAAAAAATTTTAAAACCTTAAAATGCCAAGACTAGAACAGGCAAACTGAGATTGTCATCCCAGTAACAACAGGTACACACTGCTATATTAAAATGGATAACCAACAAGGACCTACTGTATAATACAGGGAACTCTGATCAATATTATGTAACCACCTAAATGGGAAAAGAATTTGAAAAAGAATAAATATGCGTATAAGTGAATCACTCTGTGTAAACCTGAAACTAATACAACATTGTTAGTCAACTATAGTCCAGTATAAAATAAAAGAGTTAAAAAATGCTGTAAAATTTGGCAGCTTAAAATAATACACATTTATTTAGCTCACAACTTCTGGGAGTCAGGAGTCCAGACAAGGCTCAGCTGAACTTGTGCTTCACGGCCTCTCACAAGGCTGCGTTCAAGTGTCAAAGAGGGCTAGGGCTTCACGTGAAAGCTCAACCAGGGGAGGAGCTGCATCCAAGCTTATTTACAAGGTTGTTGCAGGAGTCGGTTCCATGGGGCTGTTGGAAGGCTACCCTCGGTTATTCTCTGTCTGTAGGTTGGAGGTCACCCTCAGTTCTTGCCATGTGGGTCTCCCCAACATAGCAATTTGCTTCATCAAAGCCAAAAGAGAGAATTTTCCAGAGAGGCAGAAGTAACAATTTTGGTAACCTAGTCCTTGGAGTGATAGCCCTTCCATATTGCCATCTTCTTTGGTTAGAAGCAACTTACACAAACTACCGCACAATTGCACTCATCTCACACGCTAGCAAAATAAGAGAGTTCCAGAAAATCATCTACTTTTGCTTTATTGACTACACCAAAGCCTTTGACTGTGTGGATCACAACAAACTGTGGAAAATTCTTCAAGAGATGGGAATACCAGACCATCTGACCTGCCTCCTGAGAAATCTGTATACAGGTCAAGAAGCAACAGTTATTCTGACTGGTGTGAAATGGTACCTCATAGTGGTTTTGATTTGCATTTCTCTGATAATGAGTGATGTTGAGCATCTTTTCATGTGTTTGTTAGCCATCTGTATGTCTTCTTTGGAGAAATGTCTATTTAGTTCTTTGGCCCATTTTTTGATTGGGTCATTTATTTTTCTGGAGTTGAGCTGTAGGAGTTGCTTGTATATTTTTGAGATTAGTTGTTTGTCAGTTGCTTCATTTGCTATTATTTTCTCCCATTCTGAAGGCTGTCTTTTCACCTTGCTAATAGTTTCCTTTGGAAATAGAACTGCCTTATGATCCAGCAATCCCACTGCTGGGCATACACACTGAGGAAACCAGAAGGGAAAGAGACACGTGTACCCCAATGTTCATTGCAGCACTGTTTATAATAGCCAGGACATGGAAGCAACCTAGATGTCCATCAGCAGATGAATGGATAAGAAAGCTGTGGTACATATACACAATGGAGTATTACTCAGCCATTAAAAAGAATACATTTGAATCAGTTCTAATGAGATGGATGAAACTGGAGCCTATTATACAGAGTGAAGTAAGCCAGAAGGAAAAACATAAATACAGTATACTAACGCATATATATGGAATTTAGAAAGATGGTAACAATAACCTGGTGTACGAGACAGCAAAAGAGACACTGATGTATAGAACAGTCTTATGGACTCTGTGGGAGAGGGAGAGGGTGGGAAGATTTGGGAGAGTGACATTGAAACATGTAGAATATCATGTAAGAAACGAGTTGCCAGTCCAGGTTCGATGCGCGATACTGGATGCTTGGGGCTGGTGCACTGGGACGACCCAGAGGGATGGTGTGGGGAGGAAGGAGGGAGGAGGGTTCAGGATGGGGAACACATGTATGCCTGTGGCGGATTCATTTTGATATTTAGCAAAACTAATACAATTATGTAAAGTTTAAAAATAAAATAAAATTAAAAAAAAAAAAAAGAAGAAGCAACAGTTAGAACTGGACATGGAACAACAGACTGGTTCCAAATAGGAAAAGGAGTATGTCAAGCCTGTATATTGTCAACCTGTTTACTTAACTGATATGCAGAGTACATTATGGGAAATGCCGGGCTGGATGAAGCACAAGCTGGAATCAAGATTGCCGGGAGAAATATCAATAACCTCAGATATGCAGATGTGAGAGTTAGACTATAAAGAAAGCTGAGCACCAAAGAATTGATGCTTTTGAACTGTGGTGTTGGAGAAGACTCTTAAGAGTCCCTTGGACTGCAAAGAGATCAAACCAGTCCATCCTAAAGGAAATTAGTCCTGAATACTCATGGGAAGGACTGATGCTGAAGCTGAAACTCCAATACTTTGGCCACCTGATTGGAAGAACTGACTCACTGGAAAAGACCTTGATGCTGGGAAAGATTGAAGGTGGGAGGAGAAGGGGATGACAGAGGATGAGATGGTTGGATGGCATCACTGACCTGATGGACATGAGTTTGGGTAAGCTCCAGGAGTTGGTGATGGACAGGGAGGCCTGGCTTGCTGCAGTCCATGGGGTCGCAAAGAGTCAGACACGACTGAGCAGCTGAACTGAACTTGCGCAAGGGGAGTGGCTTCCACAACGCCAGAAGGTAGAAATCACCTGGGGCCAGCAGACTCTGAGCCCAGGCCTGGGCGCATCAGACACATGTGTGTCCTATTTCAAACCCTCGCAACCCCCACCTCTTATTCAAGCCCCTGCTGCAGCAAAGCCTCAAGTCTTGATTAGCCTTGCACAGGTGCCACCTGGCAGGGCTTTGCTCCTAGCCTGTGATGATGTCTGATACAGACCATGGTATTCCACGGGGTAGCATGGATGGGCAGCAGTAGAGTGTTTCTTGAGCTCTATATATAAGAAAAAAATAATAAAAGCTTAAGAGCTAGAGGAAAGAAAGCTGCAATTAGATGCTATAATGGAAAAAAAATAAGGCCCTCTGCCTGACTCCCAGGTAAGTTCATTCATAGACCCAGAGCCCACTGACTGAAGGTGAGGTTGCATCTCCTTGAAGAGGAGCCCTGGCAGTCCATCACAAGTATAAACAATGAGCTTTCCCTCAGTCTTTCTCCAAAGTGACCTAGGGACACTTACCAGAGTACTGTGTACTGGGGAAAGGGAAACACAGAGTTGCTTCGACCTTAGCCTGCTGTGAGAAATCATAAATGCCAGTTACTACCGTTTGTCTGATTAGAGAAGTACAGAGGACAGGTGATAATTGAAAGTCCCACCCTGGTCCAAGTCACAGTGAAATCCGTACTTATTTCTCCAGTAACTGAGTCTATAATTGGGACAGGTAAACTTAGAAAATGGAAAGCCCTAATATCAGCTCCCTGAATTTTGACGTTAGAATTTTAGGGTCATGTAGAAGGCCATTGTGACTTTTTACAGTTCTAACAGCTGTAGGTGATAGGGACACGCAAAGCAAAATTAGATACCACCCATTTTCTTCCCGGAAGAAGGCAATGGCACCCCACTCCAGTACTCTTGCCTGGAAAATCCCATGGACGGAGGAGCCTGGTAGGCTGCAGTCCATGGGCTCACTAAGAGTCAGACAAGACTGAGCGACTTCCCTTTCACTTTTCACTTTCACGCATTGGAGAAGGAAATGGCAACCCACTCCAGTGTTCTTGCCTGGAGAATCCCAGGGACAGGGGAGCCGGGTGGGCTGCCGTCTCTGGAGTCGCACAGAGTCGGACACAACTGAAGCGACTTAGCAGCAGCAGCAGCATTTTCTTCCCAGGTGACATTTGAGGGGGGATGAAAAGTGCTGAAGGCAGAATGAGCCCCAGGGGTGATGTGCGGCATACGGGGCACCCAGGTATTCTCTCCACCCGCTAGTTTGCTTCTGTAAAAGGTACTCAACCCAAAGGGAGCCACACAGAAACAGGAAGTCAGTTATACCCTCTCTATCACCCATCAGAGGATCTTCTTGGCCTTGCCTAGACACTTATATGATAATCACAGGCCCCCACTGGTCTGCTCAGAGTAGTGTAGGGCAGGTCCACAGGTCGCCAGCGGGGCGGCACCAGGGGTCCCCCTCGGTGGAAGTCTGTGTGTCAGCCTGCACAGTCCTTCCGCGCCAGCTTTTGCTCAGGTGCGAGGGTGAGAGCCACACTGGCAGGTGTGGGAGCTAACCTGGCTGAATATCTTCACTCCTCAAAGGAGCCTCTCCTGTAACAACTCCCTGGACGTGGCTTTCATTCTCTCCAGGGATACCTATAAAAGTCACCACACCCAGGGAGGCCTCAAGAACCGTGTCCTTAGCAGAAATGCACAGTCTTTCATAGCTCTTCCCAGCCCAAACATAACTCACCAATCAGGGTTGTTTTTATCATCCACAGTGTTACTTGGAAATACAGTTTGCCTTTTACCCTTAAAAGGTTGCCAGAGTAACGGCAGTGTGTGTGTGTGTGTGCGTGTGTGCACACACGCTCTTAGTCATGCCCAACTGTTTGTGACCCTATGACTGTGGCCCACCAGGCTCCTCTGTAAATGGGATTTTCCATGCAAGAATACAGGAGTGGGTTGCCATTTCCTTCTCCAGGGGATCTTCCCGACCCAGTGATGGAACCAGAGTCTCCTAAATCGGCAGGTGGGTTCTTTACCACTGAGCCACCTGGGAAGCCCAACATAGCTGTACAGCTACCCAAAGGACAAGTTCTCATGTAGAAGGGAAAGCTTTGTTTACCCCTTACTTTAGCCACCCTGGCTAAAAAGCAGACTCTACAAATTCTGTCCTTTCTTCAGGATGGAGCTACCATAGCTGCAGGGGTGTTTCAAAGTCTTTGGGGAGCTGCACAGAAAGACATGGGTGGATGGAGAGGAATTCCAGAACCAGCTTTATCTCCTCCTCTGTTTTTGGTTTAAAAAAAAAAAAAACAACAAGCCCTATTTGAAGTTATGAGGCTGATGTTCTTAACTGTTCAAATAGGGAGGCCGTGGTGGCAAACAATGCAGACAAATCCCTTAGGGCTTCATCTGACGCCAGAGATTGAGGTGCTTGGACCTACTAAAGCAGAGTATAAATGCCGCCCTCTTTCCACTGTGTCCTTAAAATCAGGCAGGACAGTCTTACCCAGATTGATCAGATTGTCTTCCCAGTGAGAGTGCGGGCCTCAGGAACAAGATTCTGTTCAACTTTGCTAAAAGGATTACTGACTCTTTTCTCCCACTTTGAGTTACATTAAGAATAGGTCTTCCTCTCTCCTCTTGTTTGATGGATGCCATCCCCCAGGAGATGAGAGGAGACCAGGAACTCACTCTGCACATACATACTTCCAACTTTACAGGAGCCTGCTTTGTTGATTTCAAGAAACTGAATGTCCATGCGAAAAGTTTTGCCCTGAAAGAAGACCTCACCTCTTCCCAAGGCTATGCAGCAAGCGAACCCTCTAGGGAGACGCGTGTTCATCTCCAGGGCCTGCTCTGTCCTCCTTATAGCCAAACTCACCCTTACAGCTTGTGGACTGGCACCAGCCCCATGGAGAAAACTCAGCTCTTTTCTCCCTCCGCAAGTCCAATATGCTTCTTTAATGAGTCTGGTGGTGCTTCGGTCAAGTGTCCAGAGAGACAAGAACAGACTTGGAGGGGATCGGGGGGATGGGGAGATGAGGGCAGATGACCTGGCATCTGTGGGAGAAGGAGAGCTGTGCGGTGATTCCTTAATGAATTTATTTAAGGGCGGAGGTGGGGGAGATGAAATATAGGGCAGCCTGAGAGGACAGAGGGGGAGAACGAGAGAAAGAGAGCAGATGTTGTGAAAGATAGTCTTTCATGTTTCCTCCGCACTGGCAATCTGCAGATGTATGTTGGCAGGGCTACAGTCAGAGAACAGAGGGAGGCTGGAGTTTACACATCTGGAAATCATTTGGCAGGGGGCAGAGTTCAAACGCTTTCTGCCTCAGCCGCTCGCAGACCTTCCTTGCGGCGTGGGCTGTGGCTGGGTGAGGGGCCACCATGCACAGAGTCCCTCCAGCCTCACTCCGGGCGGAAGCCCCACCTAAGCCGGTGGGGTTTGCCTCTGTATGGGTTCAGTCACGCGGAAAAGTTGAAATGCTGATAAAAAGAGAGAACGGGACGGGGGGAAGGACAGGAGCAAAGCGGAGAATGCACCACAACGGAGAGAAGCCTGGCTGGAAATCAAGAAACAAAATGTACTTGGACCTAATTCAGAGCGTGAGTTAACTGGAGAGCAAAGAACACCATTCAGCGGAGGGAAGCAAAAAAAAAAAAAAAAAAAGACTCCTCTGCTGCATAGTAACACCCAAGGATCATGCTCACGCCACATTTACTTTTCTCAGAAATCCCTGTCCATGTTGCCTTCACTGGTTTCAGGAATGCAGAGGGCCTTCTTGATCCTGAGGGAATTGCTCCCTTTGGAAGGATTTATGGGGTTCTGCAAGGAGACAGCAGGGTCTCCCAGGACCGGTTCATTATCCCACTGACCCAAAGCCTCTGCTGCCACTGGGAGACGGGGCCCTCCCTCCCAAAAGGGGCAAGGTCAGCTCGGGTGTTTAGCTTCCCTCTGAGGAGAAACACATCCCTGGTGAACTTGTGTCCCAGCTCAAAGATCCTGCCACGCTCAACTGAGTAGACACGCTGGCTGCAGCTGCTGGCCGGCGAGGCGCGGGGGCCACGTGTTCTGTGTGGGAGGTGAACGCACAGGGAGTGGTTGTGAGTTAAAGGCACACGGGCTCACCCAGGTCGGGTAATACGGTCCAGGACCTCAGAAAGATCAGGGTCCATCTGGGGAGAGAACAGAGCGCATGAAAAGATGAATTACAAAATACAACCGAACGGAATAAAAGGCCAAATGTGAGATCAAACACACTCTGATGGATCGCTTCATAACCCCCACCCCACCCCAAAGCTGCTTAACTTCCTATCCGCTCTACCTCACTGGAAGCTTCCGCCTTCCCTGAGGCTGCCCGTGCCATGAACGGTCGTTACTCCCCCTCAGCTCGTGTCCGGTGTGGCCGAAGGTCCTGCTAATTTATGCCTTCACATCTTTTGCACGCGTCCATCACCCTCAGCATCTCTAGCCTGAATCAGTCTTGCTGCTGCTGATCTGATCCCCCAGACCCATGCTCCGGGTTCTCGGTCTGAAGGGAAATCTGAGTGTGCCACTCCTCTAAATGGTTCAGCAGTCTTCCACAGTTTTCAGGATAAAGCTCAGCCTGCAAAGCATGACACACAAAACCGTCATGACCTGGCTTTTGTCCACGTTCCGAACCTCATCTTCAGCAGTGCACTCAGAAATGTTTAACAACCAAGGCTTCCAGACACACCGTGTGTCATCTCACACGACACACTCCCCCTGAGCAATGAAGCTCCTCCAACTCCCTGGCCATAACCATGTCTCTCCCTTACCTGGGCCTCTGCACATCTTTCTCTGCCCAGAAAGACCTTCCTTCTGCCTCTCCCCCATGCTCACACCCCTCAACCCACCCCTGCCAACCACCATCCTTCCAGACCTGGTTTCCACCAGGAAGTCAGCCCTTAGCAGTCATGTCTGACTCTTTGCCACCCCATGGACTATACAGTCCATGGGATTCTCCAGGCTGGAATACTGGAGGGGGTAGCCTTTCCCCTCTCCAGGGGATCTTCCCGACCTAGGGATTGAATCCAGGTCTCCCACATTGCAGGCAGATTCTTTACCAGCTGAGCCACAAGGGAAGCTCCTTAGCAAGCACTGCTGCTGCTGCTGCTGCTGCTGCTGCTGCTAAGTTGCTTCAGTCGTGTCCAACTCTGTGTGACCCCATAGACAGCAGCCCACCAGGCTCCCCCGTCCCTGGGATTCTCCAGGCAAGAACACTGGAGTGGATTGCCATTTCCTTCTCCAGTGCATGCAAGTGAAAAGTCAAAGTGAAGTCACCCAGTGGTGTCCGACTCTAGCGACCCCATGGACTGCAGCCTACCAGGCTCCTCTGTCCATGGGATTTTCTAGGCAAAAGTACTGGAGTGGGGTGCCATTGCCTTCTCCATAGCAAGCACAGGGGCCACCAAATGCTGCCTTGTAACTGTGCAGGCGGGGCTGTTGCTATATCAGGCACCTTTGAGGACAGAACTATTTTTATGTTTCAATCCACATTGCCTCCCACACTTTCTGGAACATAGTAGGTTTTCAGTAGTCACTGAAATACAGAATATAAACACTGCTAGTTTTTAACTTACTACTTACACTCTACCCTCAAGATTCAAGGTTGTGAATGAATGCTATAAGCCTTTTCCACAAACACAGAGCTCTGGGAAGTACAGAAGTCAGAGTGGCCAGAGAAGACTTCTCGGAGTAGAGCTGCCATAATCAGCAAATTAAAATACAGGATGCCCAGTGAAATTTGACTTTTAGGTAAGTGATGATTTTTTTTTTTGTAAGTAGTTCTTATGCAACATTTGCTACACTCTACCCTCAAGATTCAAGGTTGTGAATGAATGCTATAAGCCTTTTCCACAAACACAGAGCTCTGGGAAGTACAGAAGTCAGAGTGGCCAGAGAAGACTTCTCGGAGTAGAGCTGCCATAATCAGCAAATTAAAATACAGGATGCCCAGTGAAATTTGACTTTTAGGTAAGTGATGATTTTTTTTTTTGTAAGTAGTTCTTATGCAACATTTGCGAAATTACTTATAGTAAGCAAATATCCATTCACCTGAAATGCATGTTGAACTGGGCGTCCTGTATTTTATCTGGTATCCCTACCTTTGAAGAGGCTGCCTTTGAGCAAGAGCTTGATGGATGACTCAGATTTAGAAAGGGCAAGAGAAGGGGGACTGGTTTTTCTCACTGGAGACTGGTGGGAGGGGAGATGAGCCAAGTACACGGAGACCAGGACCTGCAAGGAATTTTCACATTGGTCTTGTTAGAGCATGAAGTTGGTGCTCACAAACAATGAGAGGCTGGAAAGGAGGAGAATGTTGAAATGGAAGTGGAAGTGATCAGAGAGAGAGGGCCACTGCCATTCTTTAGACGTTTGTTCAGTTTAAAAGTCCTGAACTGGCCCAGAGGCGACTGGAAAAAAGGACAGGAAGAAAGGGCAGATTTCTAAGTGTGCTGGGGGATGGAAAGGAGAGCTGAGGAATCTACAAAGACTTAAGACTCAAGAGGGGAAGCCAGATTAGAAGGGGCAGGCAAGGGAGGATGAGCTTCATTTAGACCTAACGGTACTGATGGGAAAGCAGGACCCACAAGGAGGACTGAACACCAAGTAGGAGATGAGATGCTAGGGCCTTCCCATGACAGTGGTCATGGAGTGTCCCTACATACCAACAGGGATGGTCTGCAAGGGTTCTCAGTCACGTACATGCTCCACGTACATGACAGAGGAGGATTTGTGGGACTAAAGTCCCACACTGCCAAGGCAGTGTGACAGACCACTGATATGCTCCTGTGTTCCATGACTCCTCCTCATTCCAGGCCTTCTCAAGAGTCCACCAGCCCACTCGAGAGATGTCTCACTCTTCTGTTTCATGAAGGAATGATTGATGCAGTTCACTGCAAGACATTCAAAGATGTAAAAGGGCATTTCCCCACTGCTACTGCTGCTAAGTCGCTTCAGTCGTGTCCAACTCTGTGCGACCCCATAGATGGCAGCCCGCCAGGCTCCCCCATCCCTGGGATTCTCCAGGCAAGAACACTGGAGTGGGTTGTATTTCCTTCTCCAATGCATGAAAGTGAAAAGTCAAAGTGAAGTCGCTCAGTTGTGTCCGACTCCTAGTGACCCCATGGACTGCAGCCTACCAGGCTCCTCTGTCCATGGGATTTTCCAGGCAAGAGGACTGAAGTGGGGTGCCATTGCCTTCTCTGATTTCCCCACTAAGTTACCTAAATGTAAAGTCCAAATTTAATACACTTCAAATCTTTGCCTGACCAGAGCAAATTGTTTATCTGTGTGAAATTGGCAAAGGGCCAGTCTGTGGATATGAAAATACTTTGAAAATTATACTGTACTATACAAACCTAAGGATATTATTCATATAAATGGAGTATCTATAAGATAACAGACAATAATCACCCAGATATCCAAAATTATGCTTGCGTATTATTAGATGTTTGGATATTTCAAGATGTCAAATTCAGTCCTTTCCCTAATATTACCCATATCCTTCTTGTCTTATTTTTACATAGTACTTATCACCATCTATCATACCCTATATCCAGTTCAGTTCAGATGCTCAGTCATGTCTGCCTTTTTGTGACCCCATGGACTGCAGCACGCCAGGCTTCCCTGCCCATCATCAACTCCTGGAGCTTGCTCAGACTCCTGTCTGTTGAGTTGGTGATGCCATCCAACCATCTCATCCTCTGTCGTCCCCTTCTCCTTGTGCCTTCAATCTTTCCCAGCATCAGGGTCTTTTCTAATGAGTCAGTTCTTCGCATCAGGTGGCCAAAGTATTGGAGTTTCAGCTTCAACATCAGTCTTTCCAATGAATATTCAGGACTGATTTCCTTTAGGATTGATTGGTTTAATCTCCTTGCTGTCCAAGGGACTCTCAAGAGTTTTCTCCAACACCACAGTTCAAAAGCATCAATTCTTCCACGCTCAGCTTTATTTATGGTCCAACTCTCACATCCATACATGACTGCTAGAAAAACCATAGCTTTGACTATATCTATTCCCCATATGGAATACCTTATTTTGTGTTTTTCCTGATCACCCACAAGGCTGCATGAGCATTGAGGGCAAAAATTTATATCTCTTTTGTTGATGGCTACACTTCTCCATGCCCAAAGCAAAGCTTATTTCTGACTGAGTGAATTCACGTTAGTTTTCTAAGGGATGATTCAGTCAGTCAGTCAGTACAGTCGCTCAGTCGTGTCCGACTCTTTTCGACCCCATGAATCACAGCACGCCAGGCCTCCCTGTCCATCACCAACTCCCAGAGTTCACTCAGACTCACGTCCATTGAGTCAGTGAGGCCATCCAGCCATCTCATCCTCTGTCGTCCCCTTCTCCTCCTGCCCCCAATCCCTCCCCGCATCAGAGTCTTTTCCAATGAGTCAACTCTTCACATGAGGTGGCCAGAGTACTGGAGTTTCAGCTTCAGCATCATTCCCTCCATAGAAATCCTAGGGCTGATCTCCTTCAGAATGGACTGGTTGGATCTCCTTGCAGTCCAAGGGACTCTCAAGAGTCTTCTCCAACACAGTTCAAAAGCATCAATTCTTTGGCACTCAGCCTTCTTCACAGTCCAACTCTCACATCCATACATGACCACTGGAAAAACCATAGTCTTGACTAGATGGACCTTTGTTGGCAAAGTAATGTCTTTGCTTTTGAATATGCTATCTAGGTTGGTCATAACTATCCTTCCAAGGAGTAAGAGTCTTTTAATTTCATGACTGCAGTCACCATCTGCAGCGATTTTGGAGCCAAAAAAATAAAGTCTGACACTGTTTCCATTGTTTCCCCCTCCATTTCCCATGAAGTGATGGGACCAGATGCCATGATCTTCGTTTTCTGAATGTTGAGCTTTAAGCCAACTTTTTCACTCTCCTCTTTCACCTTCATCTAGAGGCTTTTTAGTTCCTCTTCACTTTCTGCCATCAGGGTGGTGTCATCTGCATATCTGAGGTTATTGATATTTCTCCCGGCAATCTTGATTCCAGCTTGTGCTTCTTCCAGCCCAGCATTTCTCATGATGTACTCTGCATATAAGTTAAATAAGCAGGGTGACAATACACAGCCTTGACATACTCCTTTTCCTATTTGGAACCAGTCTGTTGTTCCATGTCCAGTTCTAACTGTTGCTTCCTGACCTGCATACAGATTTCTCAAGAACCAGGTCAGGTGGTCTGATATTCCCATCTCTTTCAGAATTTTCCACAGTTTATTGTGATCCACACAGTCAAAGGCTTTGGCACAGTCATTAAAGCAGAAATAGATGTTTTTCTGGAACTCTCTTGCTTTTTCAATGATCCAGCGGATGTTGGCAATTTGGTCTCTGGTTCCTCTGCCTTTTCTAAAACCAGCTTGAACATCTGGGAGTTCACGGTTCACGTACTGCTGAAGCCTGGCTTGGAGAATTTTAAGCATTATTTTACTAGTGTGTGAGATGAGTGCAATTGTGCAGCAGTTTGAGCATTCTTTGGCATTGCCTTTCTGTGGGATTAAAATGAAAACTGACCTTTTCCAGTCCTGTGGCCACTGCTGAGTTTTCCAAATTTGCTGGCATATTGAGTGCAGCACTTTCACAGCATCCTCATATATCTTGATTGCTAGGAAGTATCCTAAAGGCAAACATGAAAGAAATATCCAAATTACAATATCCATTGTTCTACAACTGGGTATCGAACAGTCATGTGAAGTCACTAGGACTGCCATGTAAACTTGATTGTCCTAAAAATAAGACACATGTAGACCAATGCTAAGTTCTCCCTGGTAGCAGACACTATAAGCATCTCAGGTGACCCACAAGAGTTAATTTCCCTCCCTTAGTATGGATCTTGCTAAGCTCAGCTGTTTGATAGCTCTTCTTATGTCCCTAGATGCCTCAGGTCCTCCCACACCCCTGCTGAGGACTGACTCAACAAAGGCCCCATGTGGACTGTGCCTTTCCCTCTCTTCCTAGGACAGTGTGTTTGTCCCAATCTGGAGAAGAGAGCCACATTTTAATTCCAATCCCAGAGCTCTCCGTGTCTACCTGAGCCTATGGTTCTTCTTGCACAGTTCATTCCCCTGCTGTTGGTAGCAATCCTAACCATCTTGGAGTGATGACTGGACACCACCTTGCACATGGTGTTCTGCAGAGTAAATGCAAGAAAAAGGATCCCTGCTCAGCTTCCCAGCATGAACTGGCATCCCTGACGTAGACAAACACACAAAAAAATACACCACAGCTGAGGCTCAGATGAGCCTTGAAAGGCATCCAGCTGCACTCTTAAACCCAGCTGGTATGTGTCCTGGTTAAATAACGGAACAGACTGGCAAGTCTCAGAGAGCTCAGTGCTGAAGTCCAGAAGGCTGTCATGTCTGTGTGTGTTTGGCATCCCTGGGAGGCAGGAGGATGGCGGGGAGAAAGATTCAGTAGCAAGATGTTAAGGAAGCTGGAGGTGTCGTAACTAAGAAAGACCCTACTAAATAGCTGACTCCTTCTTGGAGTCTAGTTTTAAGGAGACGGGTGGAAATCAGCAGTGAGAGGTGGGCCACGAGGCCCACAGGGGGCATACTGGAGAATCATGGCTGGGATGTCTGAATCCCAACAGGTCATGGAGGAAACCTCATGCACCGCTCACCACTCCGTCTGCTGTCATGCGTGGAGCAACTGACCACCCACAAAGAGCCAAAGAGGAGGTGCCCCTGCTGTTTCCTCTGACCTTGGGGGACTGTCTCCTGCAAGCTCTCCTCTTCCTCTGGAAAGTCATGCCGCTCCACAGAGCCCAAGAACCCTTTGTCCTTCCATCCTGTCCTCAGCAGATTCATGCGGTGTTCCTTAGCCTCCTAATTACTGCCAGACATGAAGCTGATGGGCCGGCCTTTATAGACACTATTACTGCCAGATCCTCTTCCCTTCACTGTCTGGAAGCCTGTGTCTATTTAAGCTCTAATCCTTTTTGCCATTTTTGACCTAGTTCCCATTATTTTATATTTTTCCATATTAAGTTAAATAAGCCACTTGTCATTCTGCATATATCTTATTGAATCCAGCTCTTCTTTTGTGACTCAAATGAATGCCTAATGGAAAAAAAAAAAAACAACAACCCTGCACTGGCCAGTTCCTGGGATTGCTCCACTTTCTTAACTTCCAGCATAAAGGACTAGACGGAAAGTCCCTTTAAAAATGCTGGTGATATTCCTTAACTGGGCAAAGAGAGACCGTAACTCACGACTGTCCTGCCTGCAGTCTTCAGATGGACGGATATGTTTAATACATCAAAAATGTTTAATGAGCATGGATGAAGCACCCCTTAGAGCTGGGATATCCACCATTCCTCGACGAAAAACTGATTGCAGTGGATGAATGTGTTTCACAGATAAGGAGAAAGAAGAAAGTGAGCAAGAGAAGAAAAGGAGAGTGAGCAATCAAAAGCACAGCGACAGACAACTCACCTGAGGCATCACCGACCCTCCCTCCGCATCTTAAGCCCCATGTGACTGTATGTGAAGCCGAGCAAAAGCCGAAAAGGCTCCACTTTAGAAAATATTATTTCTTGAAACATGCATGCCATGACCACAGGTCTGAACAAAGACACCTTTCCTCTCATGACAAACAATCCCCAGACTGGCGCCCGCCCTCTTCCTAGCATGCTTCAGAAGGAATTACATGCGCTGTGCTTGTACCACAAACTCTTTGCACCAAACCAGACTTTTCAAGGCGCTCTCTGTTGCTTGAATATGCTCTATCTTGTTTGCCCATCATTTAGGGAAACATTAAGACTACTTAGTGGTGTTTTCATGTGCTATTCTTAGTCTATTTTTCTCCTCCAAAATCAAGTACTTTCACAGCTGACCAACTGAAACTGAAGAGCACGTGGAACCCTCAGAGATCGCACCCAGAAACGGTAACGGCCAGGTGGTTTTATAATTTTGGCAAGGAGCGCTGACTGCCTTGCCCTGACTGGTGGCAACCTGCCTCGCACAATCCAGAGACCGTGTCAGGGACAGGTGAAAAATAAGAAATAAAATTTACTGGTTTTGACCCTCCAAGAAGAGGAGCTGATGCTTATTTTTTTCAATTCTCATTGAATTGTAGAATCAATCCTTTCTATTTTGAAAGAGCAGTTTTCATTATTGATAAAATACCAACTGTAAAAAGTAAAGTGCGTTAACTCTGACAAAAATATGGTATGCACTTTTCAATGCATTACTTTAACACAACCATCTTTCAGCTTGGTATTATTATGATGTACATTTTATAAGAGGAAGCCTGAGATTTAATTAGGTAACCAGTATCAATGGACACTTAGTGGATATGCACAGGTTCAGTTGAACTCAGAGAACATGATCTTGGCTACAATACTTTAAAATACTTTCATGATGGAAATGTTTTTAAATTAGATATGTAAAAAGGAGAGCAAAAACAATTTTCACCACACTCAGAGACAACTTGATAAACAAACTTTGTACATACACCCCCAATTAAAAAAAAAAAATGAGACAGAGATCATACTTAACATACTGCTGTAAAAGCTTTGTGTTTTACATTTGAAATATATTGTGGAGGTCTTTTTACATCAATAAATACACTTCTACCCTATCATATTTAATGACTGTTTTCCATTGTTATCCTTACACCATAATGTATGTAATAAATCTTCCTTTTGGACATTTTGGTTCTTATACAGAATGCTGTGATAAATAATCTAATAGATGACTCCTTCACACATCTTTAGACCTCTGAGATAAATTCTTAGAAGCAAGATATACAGTTTTTACATATTGCCAAACTGCCTTGGGAAATGTATGAATTTTCATTCCTGTCAAAAATGTATTAAATCATCCTCTCCCCCCACCATTACCAGCATTGGGTATTTTATCGTCTTTGCCAATTTAAAAGCTTCCCTGGTGGCTCAGAGGTTAAAGCATCTGCCTGGAATGCGGGAGACCTGGATTCAATCCCTGGGTCAGGGAAGATACCCTGGAGAAGGAAATGGCAACCCACTCCAGTACCCTTGCCTGGAGAATCCCATGGAGAGATCTCACTGATGTTTTAGTTGTTCTTCCGTAATTAGTTCTGCCGATGGAACACTCTTCATTTTTGGTATTTGTATTAGTCCTTTTGTGAAATCTCTACTTATGTGAATAGCTAATCTTTACTTCACAGCTCACTAGATAGTAATCACTTGCCAAAATAATGTGTCAAATATATTTTCCCAATTTTTTCATTTGTTATTAATTTTCTTGGTTTTTTAATAAAAAATGTTCACAATTTTTCTTTTCTTTTTTGGTTTCTGTCATTGACATCATCCTTACAAAGAACCTCCCCCTCCTTCAAGATTATTTAAAAAACTTAAATTTCCTTATTGTACTTTCAAAGGATTTTTTCACATTTAAATATTTAATATCTAGCATTTCTTGGTATAAAATATAGCTTATTTCTTACAGTTTTTAAACCAAATGTCTAAACACCATTTACTAAATGATCTATAAAATCATACCTCATTTGTAATTTTTTATTGTATACCAAAACTTTATATATTTATGTCTAGAATTATTGTTCTACTCCATAGATTTTTTTTCTTCTGATTCCTATGCCATTATTATCTGTTCTAGTCATTACAGCTTTATAAGCCACATCAGTGTCTCAGAGGGCAATTTTCCCTTCATTATTACCAACTGTTTATTCATTCAAATGCACTTAAAAGGCATCCCTTCAGTTTCAGAAAAATGGGGGATTGTGGTTAGAACTGTGTTATATCACTAGAATAATTGGAAAGAACTGAAGCCTTACAATTTGATTAAACTGTTCCTTCCTGGAACAAGCAAAACATGTCTATTTAATTCAGGTTTTCTTAATAATGCATTTATTTTCTTCATATATTATAATGTATCCTATTATATGAATGGAATCTTCTCCCAATTACATTTAACAATTGGCTATTGTGAAACAGACTTATACAACTGAACTCCAAGCCATTCCCATTCTTTTAAGGGTAAAGTTGATGCCAAAAAATACTAATTGTCATTTAAAAGTCATTCATTTCACTGAAGGTGGTGAAAAAATACAAACTTATAGCCACAAAATAAACAATTTGGGGGATATAATGTACAGTGTGGTGACTGTAGTTAATAATACTGTATTGTATATTTGAAATTTACTAAAAGTAGATCTTAAAAGTTCTTATCACAAGAAAAAAGACACCTGTCACTATGTGTGGTAGAGACGGATATTAACTAGATTTACTGTGGTGATCATTTCAAATCATCATGTTGTACACCTGAAAATAATATAATTTTATGTGATAATGATACCTGAGTTTTTTTTTTAAGTCACCTATTTTATTTGTAACTGAACTTAGTATATAAAGGCATCAGCTAGTTCCAAAGACTCTGTCTCCAGGATGCACCCCTGAACAGTCCACTTCTCCCCATCTCCACCACCACTGGTCAAGGCACCAGCAAACTTCACCTGGGCTATTGTTATTATAATTTTGTCACTGGCCCCCCACAGTTCCTGTTTTAATTCATTCTTTGTATCTCACAAATGAACAAATCATATCACATCCCTGCTTAAACTCACTTCCCCCACCCCACTCCGGCCCAGGCATCTTTAATCTAAGTACCTTACTGGGGCCCACAAGGTCTATGGGATTTGGGCCCCACGTCCCTTTCCAACCGCACTTCCTACCTGTTCTCCTTTCTCAGCACTCTCTACCCCCTTGCCTTCTTTCAGCTTCCCACGTCACCATCTCCTCCTCAGGGCCTTTCTGCAAGCTCTTCCTCTGCCTGGGAGCTCTTCTTCTAGAGGACCATTCCTGCTGACCATCTGAAGCTCACATTAAGTGTCATGCTCAACAAGGTCCTCCCTGTCCATTCAATTTAAAGTAGACCCCATCACTCTCTTATCGCATCCTCCAGTTTTATTTTTCTAAACCAATTTACTGTGAAATGTTGACTTATTTATTTGTGTAGTGTGTATCTTCTCCCCTCAATTTGTCTGGCCACATTCCCACCTTAAAGGCAAAGTTTCAGAAGAGTCATAATTCCTATCTTAACCACTACTGCATCTCTAAGGACTAGATGAATTCCTGGCACAGAGCAGGCGCGCAGTAAAAATGTGTGAACTGAATGAATAAATGAACAACCTAAGGCCTTGTGAATCATGGTGAACAGTTTGGTGCAAGCAACATGCATTTCATAATCAGATAGACCTATGTTTGATTCTCAGTCTCAGTCCTTAGCTAATTTGAGCCCTTGGGAAAAATAGTCTTAGAATATTGCTTTCTTTAGTTATAAAAATGGAGTGATTAGTTACTGCCTGATATGTTTGCTTTGAGAATTAAATGAAAAAATGTATAAAGCATTAGCACAATTCCCGGTACACAAAACTCAAGATATGTTAGTTCTTTGCCCATTCCTGAGCTACTTCCACTCACCAACTAGTTTCTTTATCTACATTACAGCTGGGGAGCTATGGAATTTAGTGCTTAGAGAGCCTCAATATTAAACAAGACTTTAAAATTGGGTAAAAAAAAAAAAAAGAAAGAAAGAAAGAAAGCGAATGCTACCATCTGGGATAGGTCTTTGTTCCAACTAGTTCTCTGAGATTCAGAAGGAATAGACTGTTCAGCAAATTATTCCCTGCCTTAAATTGGAACATGGAATTAAAGACAAGGACAATTGAACAAGTCAACAAAAACTTTTATTTTGCTACAAATTAACATAGTATGGGTCTCTAATCTTAATGCCACATAAGAGGAAAATACTCATTAGTAAGATGTCATATAGTACACTGAAATTATAAAAGGAGCATTAAACATAATCCCCAATGGAGGACCCAAAATTCAAAAAATTGGTGATTATGATTTCCTAGAGCAAGTTCACTAAGTTTCCAAATGCCTCCAACATCAAGGGAGTACATAAATTATACAAGGCTATAAAGTCTGACACAGTAAAAGTGGTTCATTCTGAAAAAGGAAATGAATTCTTTGACCTTGACTATCTAAACACCATCATTGATTTTTCTATACTTTCCTTTGGAGTTTACAATTGAGAAGTCACTTCATTTTGTTTCTCTTTCATTTATATTTTGAGGGATTAAGCCCATGGATACAAGTTTTCTAACTTAGAAAGGGTCAGCAAAAATGCCAATAATCTCAGTTTCTGGCACCTTCTGAATCATGAGGGCCCTACTTAGGATTAGGGCTCACTTTACCTGCAAATACTACCTGGAAAGTAGTGGGCCAAAATTACATATCATCTGCTATTACAAAGAGATTGTATGAGCCTGTTGTTCTGTATTTTGGTTACTGCTGTTTGGGGGATAGGCTGCTGAAGCATATATTGGGAAAACATATGCAGCATATGTTTTCCCAAGAGAAGAGCCAGCCAGCATCAGACAGGAGTGCAAGTGAAGCCCAGGGACTCAAAACACGCACTTTGGAGCACACTACTGAGTTTCAATCCCTATTCCGCATGGAACAAAGGCCCCAAAGGCCCTAAAGAAAGCAATATTCTGAGACTTTGAGTATTTTTTCACATCTTACTAGCTGTGAAACCTCAGGCAAATTATTTAGCCTTTCTGTGCCTCTGTGTTCTTGTCTGTAAAACAGAATGATGAAAACATTATCCACGTTGTAGGGCTGTAATGAGGAGTAAATGAGAATTTGTAAGAAACTCAGTAAAGCTTGCTAAAGCATTTATTAATTCAATCATAACTCAAAAAAGATTTTCTGTGCTTTCATTCTGTGAATATGTGTCTTCAAAGGGAAGGGAAGGGATAATCACCCCCACCATGTGTGGGGTGATGAACAGGGACTCTCTTCACCTTTTCCCACCTTGTCCCAGAAGGTGTCAGAGGGAAACACAAGTTGCCATACTTTTATTAAATGAAAAACTGTTATAAGTGAAATGAATTTAAAAAGCCAATCCCATTCACTTTAAAAATCAAAGGAGGATGCAGAAATGGAACCCTAGTTCTTGGGTTTCTAGGTCTCCCTGCCTCTTTCTACAGGCATCATTATAAATCATGGTCTGTTCCCAGGGCACAGATCCTGAAGGTAAGGATTGGCAACTACAGGATATCAAAATCTCCACCTTCTGAGGCCACCATGGAGTTGAAAGAAGTCAAATAAGACAACGTTATTCTAATACTCCTGAGAATAGAAAGCTTCAGCATGAAAAGAGCACTTTAAACTCTTTAGAGTGTCAGTCTGACGTGCCCTGCTCCTCATCACTCACTGCCTTGCTGAGTCTTACCTTTGCCCACTAAGTACTGGGTAGTCTCTTTGAAATCTGAAAATAATTTTCAGTATATTCCATGAAAGCAGCCCATCGGCTAAGAGAAAGTTTAAATAAAACTTCTGAATAGCTTTCTTTACCATGAGATGGGGATGGCTTTAAGACTAATGTTTCTGAGGGGGAAGGAGAAGTGTAATTTGTGAACCCAACCTGGGTAACCACCACAGAGGGCTCTTCACAGATTCCGGGCCAGTCCAGATGAACTGTGGCTCTCTGGCACCCAGGGAAGATGCTCCTAACCAGAGGATAATTCTAGAACGTGAGAACAAAGACAACAGCCACCCCCCCCCCATTCATCAAGATTGTAACAATGAAGAACCATAATGACAATGATAGGAGAAAGCAGAGAAAATAAAATGTTACCAGACAGAGAGGCAGTTCGGAAAACTGCATACTGATCATTTTTCTTCAGGACACACCATTGAGAAAAATTAAGTCTTTAACCTCTGATGGCTTCCTGTGGCAAAGCCACAGAAATCTAATTGAGAGACTCAGGTCCACAGAAATCTGCTGTCTGGTCTGGCTATAGAATCACATTATGATAAGCCTTTGACTGGATTACTGTAAGAAACAAAGGATTGTTGCTACGACATCATTATGTAGACTGTACACCCAAACGATACTTTCCTAATCTTTATTCACTGAGCTCTCCTCCCATTATCTCTAACAAGCAGATGAAGCAGAAACCTCAAGAGACGCTGTATTCTGTTTGATTCTGGGGGACTTCCAAATGCACTTTGTATTTCCATTGAGAAAAGACACAGAATTGAGTGGTGTGTAAAAGATAGAAGGGCAATGACTTCTGGTCAGCATTGTAATATTACTGACATTGCAATACACTTTCAACAGAAAGTGGGGTTAGTAAAGATGTTAGAACCACACAGACTTGTCATGATTATATGCTTGCTGCTCTTTCTATCTGCCCATTGCACATTCTGAGACAGTTGGAAGTATATCTTTCCATTTGCCCACAAAATGTAGCTCCAGTAGTATCCTACAGAATAAACCCTAGCCAAGGGATGGGGTCCCAGCACAATTTCATACTTTTTCTTTCTCTGGCTACGAGCAGGTGTAAACAACTTGAAGACCTGCAGGCTTTCAGAGAAACAGTTCAGTTCAGTTCAGTTGCTCAGCTGTGTCCGACTCTTCGCAACCCCATGAATCGCAGCACGCCAGGCCTCCCTGTCCATCACCAACTCCCGGAGTTCACTCAAACTCACGTCCATCGAGTCAGTGATGCCATCCAGCCATCTCATCCTCTGTTGTCCCCTTCTCCTTCTGCCCCCAATCCCTCCCAGCATCAGAGTCTTTTCCAATGAGTCAACTCTTCGCATCAGGTGGCCAGAGTACTGGAGTTTCAGCTTCAGCATCATTCCCTCCAAAGAAATCCCAGGGCTGATCTCCTTCACAATGGACTGCTTGGATTTCCTTGCAGTCCAAGGGACTCTCAAGAGTCTTCTCCAACACCACAGTTCAAAAGCATCAATTCTTCGGCGCTCAGCCTTCTTCACAGTCCAACTCTCACATCCATACATGACCACAGGAAAAACCATAGCCTTGACTAGACGGACCTTTGTTGGCAAAGTAATGTCTCTGCTTTTGAATACGCTATCTAGGTTGGTCATAACTTTCCTTCCAAGGAGTAAGCGTCTTTTAATTTCATGGCTGCAGTCACCATCTGCAGTGATTTTGGAGCCCAGAAAAATAAAGTCTGACACTGTTTCCATTGTTTCCACGTCTATTTCCCATGAAGTAATGGGACCAGATGCCATGATCTTTGTTTTCTGAACGTTGAGCTTTAAGCCAACTTTTTCACTCTCCACTTTCACTTTCATCAAGAGGCTTTTTAGTTCCTCTTCACTTTCTGCCACAAGGGTGGTGTCATCTGCATATCTGAGGTTATTGATATTTCTCCTGGCAATCTTGATTCCAGCTTGTGCTTCTCCCAGGCCAGGGTTTCTCATGATGTACTCTGCATATAAGTTAAATAAGCAGGGTGATAATATACAGCCTTGACGTACTCCTTTTCCTATTTGGAACCAGTCTGTTGTTCCACATCCAGTTCTAACTTTTGCTTCCTGACCTGCATACAGATTTCTCAAGAGCCAGGTCAGGTGGTCTGGTATTCCCATCTCTTTCAGAATTTTCCACAGTTTATTGTGATCCAAACAGTCAAAGGATTTGGCATAGTCAATAAACAGAAATAGATGTTTTTCTGGAACTCTCTTGCTTTTTCCATGATCCAGCAGATATTGGCAATTTGATCTCTGGTTCCTCTGCCTTTTCTAAAACCAGCTTGAGCATCAGGAAGTTCATGGTTCACGTATTGCTGAAGCCTGGCTTGGAGAATTTTAAGTATTACTTTACTAGCATGTGAGATGAGTGCAACTGTGCGGTAGTTTGAGCATTCTTTGGCATTGCCTTTCTTTGGGATTGGAATGAAAACTGACCTTTTCCAGTCTTGTGGCCACTGCTGAGTTTTCCAAATTTGCTGGCATATTGAGTGAAGCACTTTAACAGCATCATCTTTCAGGATTTGGACTAGCTCAACTGGAATTCCATCCCCTCCACTAGCTTTGTTCTTAGTGATGCTTTCTAAGGCCCACTTGACTTCACATTCCAGGATGTCTGGCTCTAGGTCAGTGATCACACCATCGTGATTATCTGGGTCGAGAGGCGCCTAAAAAGTTGTTTCAAGTCTCCCTCCTGTTCTCCATTAGAGTAACTTCATTCACTGTTGCATAAACCTCCACTTCTCTTCATCCAGAAACCTCTCCATACGAAAAATGAGCTGCTTGGGCATTCCCTAATCCTTCCAGGACAGACAGCACAGCCCTCGGCCCCTTGACCAAACAGAGCTTCTGTCAGAAGCATCACTTCCTGGTATAGTGATCTCTTTGCAACTCTGTCTCCCCACCTTGGCATCTGAAACCCTAGAGGCAAGCTCAGTTCTCAGTTCTCGAGAAACATTCTCCAAATAAATGAATGGATGAACAAATGAATGAACTAAAGACGGGAACTAAACCGTTAGGAAGCCTAGGAACGTGGGATGTTGACACCTGCTAGGAGTACCATTCTCTCATTAAGTATGAAGTTGATGTTGAAACTGAAAATAGAGGACCCCCAGACAAGCATGGTAACATTTGACAGATCAAAAGTGTACAGATTTGGTTGTATTAGTTTAATCTTCTATGACATGCAGTTTACATAGTCTGTGGGTATAAAACTGAATAGCCAATAGAGTTCTAAAATGTATCTGCAAGTGTTGCTTAGCTCAAGAAAATTATAAGTATGATAATAATAATGAAAGCAACCAATAAAGGCAATACAGGCTACTTTACTATAAAGAGTAACCATATGAACAGATGTTATTTTCAGTTATGTCCTTGTTCAGGGAATGGGCAGTGGGTTCCTGGATGTTCATCTTATTTAAAAATATTGAACCACACATGTCTTGAACTTAAGATTATAATTAATGATCAATAAAATTCAATGCAGCTAGGGATAAAAAAAAAAACTAAAAAGAGCAAATCTTCCTATAATGTATAATCCTCAGTCTATTATTAGAATTATTCTGTTTTTGTATGGCTCTTCAACTTAACTAGCACTCAGTGTTATATCTTACTTAATATTTTTGTCTAAAGCTTAATAAAATCCTTCGTTAATACTGAAAATGGTAGACAGACAGTGCTCAATATCTATAAGTGAGCTAAACACATAATGGGGCCTTTGATTTTAAGCAGATGTTCTGTTTACAGGACATTATGGACTCATGACCTATTTCAATCTACACAATAAACTATGCTAATAAAAATGAAGACAAAAACAACAAGTTCTGCTATGTTCAGGCACAAAGCTTAAAGACTTGTGAAAAACCAACTCAATCCCTATTTTCCCTCATTCATAAGCAATGTCTTTCACAGTCATAAAACTAATCATAGTTAAAGTTCAATTCAGAGGACAGAATTGAATTAACTAATGTTCTAACAACAATAAAAAGAAAAATAATTGAGTGATGACTTTCCACTCATATAAGACTTTGCTGTTTCCATGACATTAGAACTCATATTTGTTACCAGCACTAGGATCCACTCAGCACACAGCCAGTGGAGCAGAGCATCCAGTCTGAGATGGATAAATAATCATTAGTGACGGTGACTGCTTTGACGAGACCACCCATAGAGCTCAGCATCTTTCATTCAGGAGTTAGTATGAAATCTGATCATAAACACTTCATTTTATGGCCTGCTTAGTACTTCCCTACAGAGAGCAGCACATTAACAGGGCTGAGATTAGAATTTAAATAGAGGAAGCATTTTACCATTAAGGCTGTAACGATGCCTAAGAAGAGCCGGTTAGCTCCAGGTTGAGAGTTCACCCTGCACTCAAGAGGATCTTCAATCATGAAGCAAATGCCATTTTGCTGTAAGTTTTTGGAAGGACCTCTGAGTCCTGATTTAAACCTAGGATATAAGGACTATCACTCGTTACCTTCATAACAACTGTCCTAAACATGGATCTCATGGATGGCTATCTGTCTGTAAGGACCTTAGAGGGAAGGGCAATGTCACAGAATATAAGTTAAAGAAAGGACTTTGTTGAGGGAAGTGGAGGCTTGCACAGTTAGACTCACAACATAAGAGGAGGTGGGGTCACCCTCTGTCTCCACGGAGAGGGGGCCAGGGCATCCTACTAGACAAGCAGTGCGGCTTACATCCCAGTCGAGGACATGGAGCCCCTTTCCTCTCTGCCTCTGATAAGGCCACACAGGAGAAGGTGACACTGTTAGGAAGAGCAGACAGGTTCCTGGTGCGAGGCGGGGTGGCTTTAGATGCCAGCTGTCTACTAGAACTGTCAGGGAAAGCCAGCACCCAGCATCCAGAGATCTGAGATCCACACAGGACTGCAGGCCACCCCACTCAGGAGAAAGGCCATGCTTCAGGTAAGAAGCTGAGCTCAGACCTACAGCCTCTCTCCCTGGCAAGGGGAGCCCCCCGGGGGCTGGCTGAATCACTCACTGCCAAGGCCACCCAGAGAGGGCACCTAAGGTCATCTGCAGACATAAATGCCTTGCATCACAATATGACCCATGAAAGTTTGCAAAAGACTGTGAAATAAAATCAGGCTAACCTAAATTCTTCACTTCCACATGCCTTGGTTTGGCTTCATTAGAATGACCCTGTTATAACTAAAGACCAACAAATTACTCTGTAGAAAGAGGGTGTCCCTTGCCAGCTGTCTTTCTTTCCTTAGGACTAAGTGTGCATATTTCTCTACCAAGCACTCCTTTGCCTCCTTTTATTTTGTAATTTATTACACTAGGACCAATACTAGGAAAAAACCAAAACTAACTGTGGTGTAGGTCACAGCTGTCATCAGAGCTCCCCATCCGCACATGGCTGCCACCCTCCCTGGGCCAAGATCCTTGCATTACCACTCTGGTCTCAGCCTCAGGGCGCTAACCTCCCGACTTGACCTCCTTTCACCAACAAAGTTGCCTGCTCCGTGCCCCATCCTCTAACAATAAATGCTGGTTTCCTACCCAGGGAAATTAACTCCATTAAATTGTTTCACTTTCTAGGGTGCAGTGAACTGAGTGGTGATGAATACTCAGAGAGGATATTTTTATTAGGGAAAGCTTCTTCTTTTCTGTCTGTGGTCCTTTCACACTTGAATTCAGCTTGGCTTGCTGCCACAGAGGAAAACAGACTGTAACACCCAATGAGCCCTCACGTAGCACACTTGAAGTCCTTTGGTTCAGTTTGCATCAGTCTTTTGTCCTCATCTAGATCTTCCAGCTCCTCCAGTTTACTATTTGCCATTATTTATTGTACATGTCATTGTTGCACAACACTTCATTCCCTTTATGGAATGAGGTTGTGCATAAGTAAGCTAGTGATAAATGTGCCCTCAGACGTTGCCCCCTAGTTTTTGGTGTATATGAATCTCCAAAATGAAACCAGAACTGCCATATGACCCAACAATCCCACTGCTGGGCATACACACTGAGGAAATGAGAATTGAAATAGACACGGATATCCCAATGTTCATTGCAGCACTGTTTACAATAGCTAGGACATGGAAGCAATCGAGATGTCAATTGGCAGATGAATGGATAAGGAAGTTGTGGTACATATGCACAATGGAGTATTACTCAGCTATTAAAAAGAACACATTTGAGTCAGTTCTAATGAGGTGGATGAGACTAGAGCCTATTATACAGAGTGAGGTAAGTCAGAAAGAGAAACACCAATACAGTATATTAATGCATGTATATGGAATTTAGAAAGATGGTAATGACAACCCTATATGCAAGACAGCAAAAGAGACACACATATAAAGAACAGACTTTTGGACTCTGTGGGAGAAGGCGAGGGTGGGATGACTTGAGAGAACAGCATTGTATATTACCATATGAGAATTAGATGACCAATACAAGTTCAATGCATGAAGCAGGGCACTCAAAGCCAGTGCTCTGGGACAATGTGGAGGGATGGGATGGGGAGGAAGATGGAGGAGGGTTCAGGATGGGGGGAACACATGTGCACCTGTGGCTGACTCATGTCTATGTATGGCCAAAACCACCACAATATTGTAAAGTAATTATCCTCCAATGAAAATAAATTAATTAACTTTAAAAATGAAGCCACAATCTCAGGTCTTCATTGATTAACTATTAAATACTTGGTTGACTATTCATGCTAAAACAGTGTACTGAACTTGGAATCCAAATATCCCAGTCTGACTTCTGATGCGGAATGCATTTATCCTAGATCTCCCTTTCTCCTCTGTTGTTTCTCCACACTGAGGAGAGATGGGACATCGTAATAAAAGAAAAGCAAGAGGCATATTCCAGGAAGTCACCGAAGACTACATTCTTGCCAATGCTTTACTGTCAGGGACAAACTTTTTTTTAAGAAAAAAGAAAATATCATGTTGAAAATAGTTGTTTAAGTGATCAAATAGCAAGACAAGATATGCTTCTGAAGTTGCATTAACAAACCAACTGCAAGCCAGCCCTCCAAACATCCTTTATGAGCCCTTTTAGTATTCCTTAAGCTAAGTTTCCTAAAGTCTAAAACAGACCACTTGACCTTGAGCCCAAATCCACAAAGTTTCCCAAGATTCCCTGAAGCCCTCCAGGTGAGGGCCCAATGGCTGGGTGTGGGATGGCCCAGGGAGTTCAGCCTGTGCTGCACAACACAGGCCAAGAAATGTCTGCAGCCTTGGAGAGTCAAGCAGGTACCTGCCTGTGTTTGCTGTGGTCTCAGGAGAAGGCAGTGGCACCCCACTCCAGTACTCTTGCCTGGCAAATCCCATGGACTGGTAGGCTGCAGTCCATGGGGTCGCGAAGAGTTGGACACGACTGAGCGACTTCACTTTCACTTTTCACTTTCATGCATTGGAGAAGGAAATGGCAACCCACTCCAGTGTTCTTGCCTGGAGAATCCCAGGGACGGTGGGGCCTGGTGGGCTGCCGTCTATGGAGTCGCACAGAGTCGGACACAACTGAAGCGACTTAGCAGCAGCAGCAGCAGGAGCTGGGAACCAGACCAAGTCACACCATGTTTCAAGTGCAGCAAATCATTAGCAAAACAGGCAAAAGGCAACAGCGCAGTTGCAACAACAAGCAGGTGGCCCTTTTACCAAAGATGTTATCCTGAAAATCCAACTGATCGGCTAGAATGTAAACAGCACACCTTTCTCATAAACAAAGAAGGCTGGCGGCTGGCAGCGGATCTGAGCCTTCTGATTTGCATTGCTACAGTGGGCATTTGAGAGCCCTTTCATAACATATACTTGTGAGCAAACGAGCAAAGAAACAATGAAATCCATGGCACTCCTGTCAATGCTCCAGAGCACCAGAGGACACGTCAAAAACTTCAACATAAACCCAGGGCTTCTGCTTCCATCAAAAGGCTTCTTAGCTGCTCTTACGTCTATGATAATTAGCCTCCAGCTGGTTCAAGATTTGTCATCACAGAGTGAGATTCTTTCCTTTTCATATGTATAAAATTAGGAACTTGATTCCTTTGCAATGCATCTCTTTAAAATCTACAATGACTTTTCTTCTCAAATATTATGTCATATCCAACAGTGACAGCCATAGGACACAGGGGATATTTTCTCATTTTTAAAAAAGCATCAAAATATCTGAATATTTTAAGTATGACTGCATGAAAAACTGTCCTAAATAAACCTCTTAGATCCTTGATATATTATGGGACTTGACATCAAAACCGAATATTCCACACGTACAAAAGCACTGTATATGTCAGAAATAGCCCAGCTGCTTCAAAATAAACTGAAGTGAATGACTAAAACCCATATCTCTCGCTACACTCCCTCTACACACACCATCAGTGCCTTCACACACAACATTTCCCTCCACACAACTTCCCGGATGGACCCAGAGGCACCTCTGCAAAATAAAGGCTAAACATTACTACCCTACAGTTCAACCATAAAGTCTAATAATTGATATAAAGTTCCTCCATACACTTCAAAATAATAAAAAGCTTTTTTAAAAAATATTTCTACAGGCTAACATTCCACCAGCATGATATATATCACTGTCCTTGGAGTTTTATATTCTCATTAACATAGTTTTCCCTAAGCAGGAACCAGTTGATTTCTATATGATGAATTGAATTTCCAGTTAGGTCAATGCCTCTGTAGTATGAATTATCTGGAAGATACCACAGCTACAATTTCCATGATCAACTTATACTATTTTCCCCAGTTATAGAAAAAATTCAATTTTTCCAGGCCTCCTGCTCTGTGAATGGTGGAAAATGTTATAGTGATGCTGACATAGAAGTTGATGAAAATGTATATAAAAGAATCAGAAACAATGTGTGTGTATTACGATATATGTAATGTATACATATTACAATATATACATCCCTCATCTGCTTGCATGGGAAGCAGGCATTAGAACAGAACAGGTCTGTTCCTTTCAGAGAGACCTATGTCATTTTCCCAGGTTTTATCTAAATAGAAATTGCAAGACAACGCAGACCCTTTTTCCCTTTCACATCCTTGCACTGTTCTCCCATGAATAATTTCCAGGCTTACCTCTTGATTCTGCCACACAGTCGCTTTGTGACTGTTGACAGGTTATTTAACTTCTTAGAGCCTCTCCTTGAGAATGAAGATATTAACATCATCCGATTCAGAGGGTTGCTATGGAGACAAAATAAAGGAGCATCAGTGTAAAGTTCTGGGTGCTTCTACTTACTTACATTGGAACACTGGCCACTCCTGCCTTTCTTCAAGAAAGATTATCTGTACCATTATATCAATACCCCACCTGCAATGTACAAACTTGAAAAACATCAGCTTTTTATCTCTCTGTCCATCAGTAAATGGATACTCCATGCATACACAGAACATGCAAACTTGAAAACGTTCACTTTTAATGACAACGGTCCTGGCACCGAGGGAGTCACATAATGGACAACATGTTTTAAAGTGAAGCATTATTTTCCAAGTTTTCATTTACCAACTTTCCACACGCCAAGTTCCCAAAGCAGTCAAGAACATGTGAGGCCCTACAGGCTTCATGTGTCCCTAACAGGGCACTAGCTGTTTTCAAATAAATGCCTTTAGTGTGCAAGCTCTCCATGTAGAATGAAAATGGATTAAGGAATGGGAAGCGTAACCCATCATTCTGGTGTCTACAGTGCCACACTTCAGAAGTTTCCAGGAAAGATCTGATTGGAATTAAATGTATTGACTATCTAATAAAAAATATTTAGTATTTGAATTACAAGAGTTCAACTGTGAAACACTTCCCTCAAAAAAACAAACACAATTCTATCACTGCTCCCCATAACATTTACTCTTCCTCAAATGATTACAGCTTTAATACACACACATATACACACAAATAATCACATACACACTTCACTCCTTTGATACTAAGCATTTTCTATGTGAAAGTCTCTGTGTTTTCCTTCATTTGCAACCTTCTTCGGACTTTAAAATGAGGTGTTTTAATAGCGCCACCTTGTGGTGATGAGCCATTTCACAGTCACCCTCCCAGAGTCATATCTCTTCCCACACCTTTCCTCGCTTCTGTTTTGTGAGCTGTTTTTTCATTTGTATTCATTAATCATTCCTCAGCATTTGTTACGAAGGATGAAAAAGATTTCACCAAAACAAAGTAGGCCATTAAATAAACTAACAAAATAGCAATAATGTGAGGAGAACAGAAGAACTTGTACCTTTAAGACTATGGCACTCTGCAGAGGAAAGGAGTGTAGTTTAAAAATTAACCAGAGATTTAGTAAGAAGAATTTCAAAGTGGGTTATAAAGGAAAAACTAATGTGATTTAAAGCATTTTTCCTGGAGTTTTCCATTTATATCGACCACATTCTCTGCCCTGTTGCCAGTCTGAGATCCAGGCTGCTCCGCACAGTAAGCAAATGCTTCCCAGAAACAAACAATGGAATATCGAAGCCATTGGTATTCTTCTCACAGCAGTAGGAACCAGAGCCAGGTGCTAAAGGAATTGGTTGTTTATGAATTATTCTTTCCTTTCTTCCTTCCTCTCCATTTCTGCTCCTCTCACAGAACTACCAGCGACCCTTTCCCCAGGGGCTAGAGTGCTACCTGGAGAACTACTAATAATGCCCCTTGTTTTCCTAAGTCATTTTAGGCCCAGGGATTTAGACATCCATTAGGAGCTTATGCCCAGCAGCAGTTCTGACCAGTTGATCATCAAAACAAGTGATGCATGTACTCTTTTCAGGATGAGATGATTAAATCCATTGGAAGCATCATCCCACCTGTAAGACCGCTGTATGAATTCACAGGGTGAAAACCGAGAGAGGAGTGAAGACTTGAGAATGATGGTTGGGGAACACCCACTCATGAGTCCAGCCAAGAGCTACCAAAGGATCTTACCAAGCTACCAAAGGGTCTTTCCTGCTCAGAGAGGCCCAAAGGGAAGCTGAGCTCCTGATTAAAAGCTCAAACTCAGATACACACACACATATGTACACATAGGCACACACATGAACACATACACACACATGCACACATATTAATGCACACGAACTGAAATAGTCATCCAGTTCGCTGACATAAACATAGGGTTTAATCCATGCTTCTTTCATTGACCTTCTGTGGAAAGACATTGGTCCTGTAGGTCCTCAGACCTGGGACTCACAAGTCAAGCTGTCAAGTTTTGTGGAAGATGAAACTGAGAGGAGACCATCTTTGTCTATTGGAGATTTTGATGAACAGGAAGAAAAGCTTAGCACTGGCAGACGATAAGTGTAGGAGAGGGGGTGAAACAGTGGGGGGAATTATATACCTGACTGTGAAGAGGACGGGGTCACTGGAACAGCCAAAGGAAGCTGCACAGAAACCAGCCAAGCACAGTGCTTCATGCCGTGAGTGCAGAGCCCTGGAGGCCTGCCAAAATCAGACAGGCATCCTCACTGACCTTTCCAAGTCTGAGCGACTCCCAACCCAGACGAAGGACTCTGACCAAGGAGTGAATTCCTTTTCCTTCCTGGTGACCCTGCGTTACTTTCCAGTAAGTTCTCCTGTGGTACAATTGTTCCTTTATCTGCACAGGAAGGGGATTTGTGATTCCTTCTGGAAACCAGAGTGTTGCGGGTGCCAGGCTCACTCTCTCAGCTGCTGGCTCAGAGTCTGAGCAGACCCTGACCTGGAAGGAAGCCCAGTCGTGTGTGGGCGCTGATGCAACCGCCCAGCTCACCAACAGGCTGGGGGTGGCTTTAATTCTCTAGGACTCAGTAGCCTTTTGGTGACCATCAGGCAGAAACTACCATGACACCAATGCTGTGAAACAGGGGACAAATCAGGCCTACCACTGGGGTTTGTAACTAAAGCTGCTCTGGAACCCAGCCATGCTCATTCACAGCAGTATCCTCTACGGCTGCTCTCACATAAAAATTGAGCAGCTGGGACAGCAACCATTGGCCTGCAAAACCTAAATTACTTACTATCTGGACCTTTACAGAAAAAGTCTGCCAACCTCTGGTTTAAAAGAAGGAACATCAAGAGAAGGCAGTGTCATGTAACAGAAGGACCATGAGAAGGTGGCTCCCCAGGCCTAGGTTCTAGCCTGGGTTCTGTTACTAACCATCTGCCCTGAGTAACTTTTTTTTTTTTTTCCTAGCTGTAAAAGATCCTAAAATCCTGTGATTTAAACCTTTGAAATGCACAGGGTTCTAGATGTCAATTTCACTGCCCAATACTTTTCATTTTCAAAACATGTCATTTTTTAATATGTAATCCAAGGATTGTAATATTTAAGATCATTAGATTGGAGCCCATTTGTGTATTTTAAAAAAGAAACAAATACACATACATACATGTGTGCGCACACACACACACACAGTCACGCACATCAGAGCAAGCCACTGGTATACGTATAGGATTTCACACCCAGGCTCCTTGCACTGACCTTTTATGGGAAAGACATGAGTCTTCTCGGGCCTCACCACTTGCTCAGGGAAAGCTGCTGTGTCAGGGCCTCACCATCTATAAAGCAATGATCAGAACATCACTACCAGTTACAACTCAAGACACAGCTGTAAAATTATGGAGAATTATTTTCTATAAAACTGAGCAATTGTCTGAGTCCATCTCCTGACTGATGGAATAAAAATGCCTAATTCACAAAACATTTCACTCTTTGCAACATTATTATGTGGTGGATGCTATCCTACTTACTTGTATTCGGTACCATCTTTATTTAGGGGTTACTTTTTGAGACTTGCAAATAGTTTCCAAGCATCTCTCAATGTAGAAAAGTGTAACATAGTGAAGCTGGTTTTACATGAGGGCTCTGTCTTAGTTCAGGTTCTCCCCAAAAGCGGAGCCTGAGACAAGATCATCTACCCTGGGATGTAATTCCAAGGAACAGGAGTAGAGGACTGGGCAGATTTAAACAGGGAAAGAAGGGAAGCTGAGCTGATCCAAAGCCTCTTCACTGAACTAGTCACTCAAACGGGCAACTACAGCTCCAGAGCCCGAGACGCTTTGAAATGCCTAGTCGGATGAGACCCTGATGTCTCCCTAAATAGTACGGGACGTGGGCATTATTTATCCTCCAGCTCCCATCATTGCCCCAAGGGGTTTTAGTTCACTCCCACTTCCAGTGTGTGCACGGGGCAGAATGGTAACTTGGCCTCTGGAAACAACAGCCTCAGGAAAGCCCCATGTGAGAAAGCAAGAATTGTGTGAGGCAGTTGAAGAAAGGACCCAGTAGGTCACAACTGCACAGAGCAGGCACAGCAGTGACGAGTCAAAAGGTCGCGGAAGAGGCTATAAGGAAGGATAGTGAAGACGCTGTCCTTGTGTTCAAGCAGAATTGCATTTTAAAGAAGGATACAATTCCGTAAATAAACCATGTTAATGCATTCAGATCAACATTGCCGGTTAATATGTGAACACAGACAGATTCTGCTACTCTGTCAGATGAGTAGCAAGGAATGGAGGTCAGCATAAAGGAAGTCTTCAGAGAGAGGGTGATACCTGAGAGGTTTCAAAGGACCACTGGGAGTTTTCCAGGAAGTAAAGCAAGATAAGTGAACAAATCACTTATGCAAAGCCATGGAAGTTGGACAAGTCAGAATACATGCAGGAAAATACAGGGACTTCAGAAAGGTTAAAATAGAGATAACGTCTGGGGAAACGGTCAACCATGAAGAGAGAGCAGAGCCCAAACCATGAAACACTGGATCCCATCCCAGGTATCTTGAAGTCCTATCTCCTGACAATAAAGGAACATAGAAAGATTGCTTTACAAAAAAAAAGAAGAAGGGAGTTATTCAACTTGCTTTTAAGAACGATAACTCTAATAACATCAGGGAAGGGAATTCATATTATCTCAAAGGAATTTCAGAGGTAGATTAAAGTTTATGTTTATTGATGATCCCAAGATTAAAATAATGCAGATCTGTCAAACATCTCAAATCATAGAATACACCATAACCTATTTTTCTGTAAATGTACAGAACATTATAACTAAATTAAGACTGTAACTAACAAGACTAAATGAAAACCATTACAAGGTTTCATCGGATTTTTGTGACAGTGCAAGTCTGTTATTTATTATTTAGCATTCACAGCACTTTGCAATCAGGTCTGGAAATAATTTAAACCCACTGGTCATTCCCCCAGCCCTTTACCTCTGTGAAGCAATGTGATAATTCAGGAAGACTACTGCTAAGACTCAATTCAGAAGTGTAGCTTTTTGCCACCACACCGAGAAGAAAATGAGTCATTTGGGGTTTTTATTGAGATGATGAGTAACGGGCATCCAATACACAAAATCGCCGTTCTCAATGTATTAATGTGCTAAGTTGCTTCAGTCATGCCCAACGCTTTGCCTGCTAGGCCCCTCTGTCCACGGGATTCTCCAAGCAAGAATACTGGAGTGGGTTGCCATGCCCTCTACCAGAGAATCTTCCCAACCCAGGCATCAAACCCACGTCTCCTATGTCTCCTGCACTGGCAGGCAGGTTCTTTACCACTAGGGCCACCTTAATAAATTTGCCAAAAATAGTAATTCTAAGGCTCCTTTTACATGAATTTGTGTGCCAGATACAAGACGGTGCTCGTGTCCACGGAGGAAGAAGCAGCTAAAGGTGTGACACTAAAGACGAAGGGACAGACATAGTGACAAAAGAAAGGCTTGAAGGAGCAACCAAGTCGCTGGGCCTCAGCTCTGCACCATCCATAATGAGGAACACCCATTCCTCCCTGTGCCAGACCATTCATGAAAACTGATACTGAGGCTGGGTGACAAGGCTGACCCATTTCTAGAGAGGTAATCCAGAGCCCCTCAGCTCGTGTTCAAGCCCCTCTCTGTCATGGAGCCAAGTCTGCCATCGATTTTGGAGCCATGGTCCACGCCGCAGTCTGGTGAGACCTGGCTACCTAGAGACCTGGCTTGCTAGGAATGTAACGGACTAGCATTTTCAGTAAATCCCCCAGAGGGACCAGAGCAAGCCTTACCATGGAGAAAGGGAAAAACAAAAATATACCTCTAAAAAATAGGATAGAATTGGGAATTCACTGGTGATCCAATGGTTAGGACTTCATGCTTTCACTGCAGGGGGCCATGGGTTTGATTCCTGGTCAGGGAACTAAGATTTTGCAAAAGAAAATAGGATCAAATTTTATTTAGCTCACTTCAAGAGACAGCTTGAATACTACCCATGGTAACTGCTGGTCACCTGACTTCACACAAGCTATTTAACTTCTCTGCCCCTCAGCTCATTAAAAATTAAGATAATAGTAGTAGCTACTTCATAGGTTTGTCACAGAATTAAATTTCAAAAGTGCTAACTATACCTGGCATATGGTAAGTGTTCAAAAATATTAACTGTTGCTATAATTGCTATTATTATTACTACTGTACCGAGAACAGACAAATCTACAAATAGTGACCAATTTTCTACTTCCTCCCTTAGTTTCAAATAATTTTTGTCTCTTATTTTAATTCCTGCAGCAAAACAAAAGACTTTTTAAAAACCAAATAGGCTGCAAACAACTTTTTCTTTAGGAAGTCCTTTATATATTATCACCTACATTTGGCTTTTCTCTGAGCTCTAAAGAGCTCTATTCTTAATAATAATAATAATAATAAGGAGTTATTTATTTTTTCTGTCTTATGTGGCTGGCAGAGGTTGTGTGTATATAAATCCTCACATCCTAACTATAGACTGAAATTTAATCAGGAGATCCATAGGTGCTAAGCCCAACTTTCTGGGTGCACTATTTCTTGTTTCCACATGGAAAATACCATACGGAATTGATGTGACCCATGCAAAGCGGGGGTTGAGCTTTCCGATATTCACAGACACATTGGCCCCTGGATTAAATCTGAGATTTAATACACCAGAACTCAATCCTCTGACAGAGCCTGGTAACCACCAGACTGGAAATAGACTTTCTGGATGACTGCTGAGTTTCTAAATCACATTAGCCTTTTGTCAACTCACACAGCAGGTAAAGAGTGGAATAATTTAGAAACTCGACATCAGGGGGAAAGTACACGCTCCAGAGAGGAAATGACCTCTGCACGGCTGCGTTTCTTCTTTGTCTTCCTCTTGCCCTGCAGAGTGTCTCTTACAATCGTCAGGGCTACCTGCCTTGCTTTGACTGCGGGCCTGTTCTGTTGGGGTCTGCCAGCCCAAAGCGGGTAGATGCCGCCCCTCTGACGTCTCACCTGAATCTCTGTGCTCTGCGCCTAAGTCTCCAGAGACAAGCATTTCTGACCCAAAGCAAATCAACTGCCGGGGGGGCTGGGCAGAATCTCAAGAAAACAAATAACAGCAACTAAAGGCAGAGTCAAAAGAAACGGGCCATAGCAGAGGGGGTTTCCCCCAACTTTTTAACGTGAGCATTTTCTAAAGTGAAAGCTGATAGTCTAGAATAACTCGTAACTGCATCCCCACCACCAAGACGGAGCAGCTGTTCATGTTTTGGCATTCTGTCTGTCTGTATCCATTCCACTGTGGCTATGTGTGTGTGTGCTGAGCCATTTGAAAGAAAGTTGCTGTTATCAAAGACACTGCACCCCTAAATAGTTCAGTATGTGTCTTTTCAGAATGAAGACATTCTCCTCTGTAAACTTAGTAGAAAAATCACACCTAAGCAAATCAAGAGCAACGAATATCGCCTGATACTAGTCCACACTCCAGTCGTCCTCCTTATCCTAAGAATTAAAGCGCGGTGTTTGATTACTGTAGCTCCTCGGGCCCTGAAACTAGAGCAGTCCTCTACCTCTCGCTTCAGCGGCGTTGGCTCCTGCCTGTGTCTGCGCCAGCTGTCTATAAGACGTGCACTGGTGAGTAGTGATCGTGACGGGAAGGGGCAGGAGGGGAGAAAGGGACACAGCACAGGAGAATCCGTGGGACTTCCCACCTCGCTCGGACTGAGGACAGCGGCAGCCCCGCCCAGCGCACACCTGCCCTCACCCCACTTCTCCACCTCGAAGACCTCGCTGCAGCCATGCTGGCCTCCTTGGGGCTTCCCAACAAACTAAGCACACACCCAGTCCACACTCTGGCCCTCTCTCCTCTTCCCGGAATGCCTATCTCCCACAGATCCAAAGGGGTACTCCCCACCTCCAGGTCTTTGCTCATCTTATTTAAAATTGCAAACCATGCTCTCTGCCTTATTGTTTCCTTACGGTGTATTTCACCTTCTAGCTTTCTATGCATTTTGTTTCTTTTGTTAATTGCTTCTCTCATCACCTGGATGGAGTTTTGTGTGAAGGTGCCAGGGCTGCACCCCAGCTCCTCTATTAGTACCAATATCATCAACTCGGTTCAATCACCACGTATTAAGACCCACTGCTGTGCTCCAGACACTTGCAGCGAAGCAGGACCTCAGAGGCACTCCTCGGAGCTGACACAAATCCAGGTCGGTAGTGATGCTATGTCTCAGCATTGAGAATGGCCCTCAAAGGGCAGGTGAGACCCTGGAGCCCCCCAGAGCCATTTGTGAGCCCTGGAGTTTGCCTGGAGCTAGCGCTGACCATCCAGCCCACTCCTGCCATCCACCGTCCCCCTCATGAATCCCGCCACTATCTGTGCGGGTCTCAGTTTACCTGGGCCTGGCGACTCCTCAGTGTGTCCATTTGGAACATCCACCACAGAAGTGCCCTCCCCTCCCCTCACAGGACCATTTCATCCCTCCAGCCACCCCCTCCCACCTGTACTCCTCAGGGCCATGGCCAAGAAGCAATTGTGGCCAAGCCAGCTCAAAAGATGTCCCCGGCATCCCTCCCCACACAGCACCTGGCCTCACATGCGCACAAGACCCTTCTTAACCTGACTACCACCCTCCCCACCCCTTCTCCTGACACTCCTCACATTGGACAACACTAAGTCATTCTTGGTCATTTCTGGAATAATCCAGGCTCCTCATGCCTTGCAGTTATTTAACCTTTTTTCTAACTTGTACCTCCTACCCCATCACACCTCCAGGCAGTCCTGAAAAATTTCTACTCTTCCTGCTGGTTTCAATTCAAATGCTATCTCTCTGGGCCCCTTTTCTGACCTGTGAGAACTTGGGCTCTCCCTTCTGTTCTTCTCACACAGGGAGTTTTGTCTAAAATGAAACTCACTTTAACAGTGTCACCTCATCATTATTTGGTTCTCTGTCTGCCAGCTAGATGTCAGCATGGTCCTGGCCCTATGAAGGGACTGGGGTCTTCCATCTTCCTATTCAGAGTCTTGGGCAAAAGACTAGGTGTTTAATAAATTTGGACCGTTTGGTCTAAGGAGCTACTTTGCCCTGGGCAGAGCTATTTGCTGAGGGCCTTAAAGAGCATAGTCAGTGACCCTCATCTTTCCCCATTCTGATTTTATGGCTCAGGCCTTGAGTTAATGGTAAATGTGCTCATTGTTTCGGTTTGCTGAAACATTATGTAAACCCAGCATCAGGCGGCTGTTTGACTGGCGACAAACAATTCTGCATTCCAGAGCACGCTGACCCCTTGGCCAGTTCGTTTTGTTTGCTTTTCACTAACAAAGAGCTTATCGTTTAAACTTCTGAAAGTTAAACGCATTCTGTGTTCCATTTTGCCCTCCCTCATACAAATGTCAGTGTGTGTTTGAGAGAGACAGAGGCAGTAACAGAGGGAGACAGAGACAGAAAGAGATGGAGAAGCCATGGAATTAGCTAGCTGCTATGCTTCAGACTACTGCTCATGTCCTGACCCAAAAGAGGCCTGGAGAGTACACAGAGGATTAGACACCAGGCCCAAAGAACCACGCTGAGGTGCTGCTAGACTCAGCAGACCAGCTGCTTCCAAAGCACTAACAAATATGGACAACATCCTTGCCACTTCTCCACTCCATTCTAGTTCCCTCTTGGGCTTCCCTAGTGGTTCAGATGGGAAGAATCTGTCTGCAATGCAAGAGACCCAGGTTTGATTCTTGGGGCAGGAAGATCCCCTTGAGAAGAGAATGGCTACCCACTCCAGTATTCTTGCCTGGAGAGAGGAGCCTGATAGCTTACAGTCCGAGGGGTCACAAAGAGTTGGACTCAGAGACACTATCTTTTCCACCCAAATGAGTTGAGACAATTAGGTGGGCCTTACAATCTGGGCCTGGTCAACATTCAGTAAACAGCAGTGTTAGGAGTTTTCCAAGGAGTTCTCTAATTTTCTACAACTAAAAATCCTCTATATTGTGAACAAGCTTCTGTTGTTTCTACCTATGACACATTGACATGGGTGCAATATCACTTAGAATTATTATTGAGAAATCTTCAACCGTTATCCATCTCCATGAAAGCTCTTCATTCATGGTTCTGTGCGGGGTGAGTTGGGGGGAATAAAGAAGGACACTCAGGCTGCTAGAAGGCTCATGCTAAGAATTTACAGACTTCAGGCTGAAGGTGAAGGGGCATTTCTTGTGAGGTCTAGACTCCTTCCCTTACTGTTGGTATTGTTTTAGTTCATCTGGTTTGAACCAAAGCCAGCTGAATTTCCTCCAAGTTCTAGGCATGGTCAGATCTCAGGAGACAGCCTGTCTGTTCGTTCAAATATATATCTATATATATCTATATCTATATATATATATCTGCCTGGACATCCACCCCAGCCTGGAGTCATGACAGATCACTGACGCCTTGTGACCCCAGAGAGTATCCCCATTCCATTCACGGTGAAAGGAAGGGGCGACAGCATTAAGCGCTGTAATCTCCACATCTGAGGGTACTGGAGCCTGAATAAGAAGCCCTAGGAGCAGACAATGAGGCTGCAAGGTCAGTTCCCATCCGGTTTAGTCGGCCTCTCCTGCCAGGCATCTCTGTCTTCTTCATTTTTCCCTCTGTTTACTCATGGGCGAGGCGCTTGGGGTCTCAAGGCACTTTTGATTGTCCACCGCTAATTAGTGAGCATATAATGGGCCTGACTGTGACCAATTCCCTGAAAAGATAGGAGAGAACCAGAAGAGGGGTCTCCATTCAGGAGGAGCTTAGAATCTAGAGGTGGAGATAAAAATGACAACATTCAAAATGGAATAGAAATATGCAATATACTGTATGCATGTATTTGGGACTTCCCAGGAGGCGCTAGAGGTTAAAAAAAATGCCACCTGCCAATGCAAGAGACATATGGGTTCAATCCCTGGGTCAGGAAGATCCCCTGGAGGAGGGCATGGCAACCCACTATTGCCTGGAGAATCCCATGGATTGAGGAGCCTGGTGGGCCACTGTCCATAGGGTCACACAGAGTCAGACACAGCTGAAGCAACTTAGCACACACACGCATGCACATGTTTGGGGCCTTTTGACCAATAAGCTTTTCTACAAATGGCTGAGATCATCTTCAGATCAGTATTTAAGACCTATCCATGAAGAGGGCAGAGGTGGGGTGGGATATGACTCAGTACTTTAAATAATCTACTTTTCAAACACTATGGAATTGAATTATAGTGATTTCAACTATTTTTCTTTTAATTACAATCTGACTTTTTAAGTTAGTGAAAAAATCCTCATCAAATTTACCATATTAAATTTGTTTAAATGTGTAAGAATATACATATTTTATTAACATAGACTTTACTCCCTCTCCCTATAGCTGTCTACATATATATATATACCATATATATATACCTGTATATACATAAATACATGTTTTTCTTTTCTACCAAGAAAACTCAGAGAAAATTTTAATGTTAATCACTATACACTAATATAACAGAGATATATGGTAATTAATATTATAAACAACTTAATAGGGACTTCCCTAGCTGTCCAGTGGTTAAGACTTTGCCTTCCAATGCAGGGGGTGTGGGTTCAATCCTTGGCCAGGGGAACTAAAATCCCAAATGTCTGAAGGCCAAAAACCCAAAGCATAAAAAAAAGAAGCAATACTGTAACAAATTTAATAGACTTTAACAAGGGCCCCCCAGAGAAGACGATGGCACCCCACTCCAGTACTCTTGCCAGGAAAATCCCATTGGACGGAGGAGCCTGGTAGGCTGTGGTCCATGGGGTCGCTAAGAGTCAGACACGACTGAGTGTCTTCACTTTCACTTTTCACTTTCATGCATTGGAGAAGGAAATGGCAACCCACTCCAGTGTTCTTGCCTGGAGAATCCCAGGGACGGGGGAGCCTGGTGGGCTGCCATCTCTGGGGTCGCACAGAGTCAGACACAACTGAAGCAACTTAGCAGCAGCAGCAGCAGCAACAAGGGTCCTGATCAAAAAATCTTAAAAAAAAAAAAATAAACTGCATGGTGAAGAAGCAGCTAAGTACAGCAGAAAGAGTGTAGATATTGGAGAAAAGAAGCATGAATTTAACCTGTTCCTTTCTCATGATTATCTCATGAGGTGTTATTATGGGGGGAAAGAATTAATGTACATAAAGTTTCTAGCACAGTATTAAATATGCTGTTCTAATCACTGCAGATGGTGACTGCAGCCATGAAATTAAAAGATGCTTACTCCTTGGAAGAAAAGTTATGACCAACCTAGATAGCATATTCAAAAGCAGAGACATTACTTTGCCAACAAAGGTCCGTCTAGTCAAGGCTATGGTTTTTCCTGTGGTCATGTATGGATGTGAGAGTTGGACTGTGAAGAAGGCTGAGCACTGAAGAATTGATGCTTTTGAACTGTGGTGTTGGAGAAGACTCTTGAGAGTCCCTTGGACTGCAAGGAGATCCAACCAGTCCATTCTGAAGGAGATCAGCCCTGGGATTTCTTTGGAAGGAATGATGCTAAAGCTGAAACTCTAGTACTTTGGCTACCTCATGCGAAAAGTTGACTCATTGGAAAAGACTCTGATGCTGGGAGGGATTGGGGGCAGGAGGAGAAGGGGACGACAGAAGATGAGATGGCTGGATGGCATCACTGACTCGATGGACGTGAGTCTGAGTGAGCTCCAGGAGTTGGTGATGGCCAGGGAGGCCTGGCGTGCTGCAGTTCATGGGGTGGCAAAGAGTTGGACACAACTGAGCGACTGAACTGAACTGAACTGAAGCTGACTAGTATACCTTTGGCAATTAGGTATAAACCATTAAAAACTATAATAAGTTAACTTTGTTGATAAAAATTATCCTTGTAGCCTAGAAACATCAACCAAAAAAAAAAAAATAGAAAGGAAAATAATAGTACACACAAAAAAGTTTCAATGTATCTAAAAGGAATGAGGTTTTAGAAGTTCAGTTCAGTTCAGTCGCTCAGTCGTGTCCGACTCTTTGCCACCCCATGAATCGCAGCACTCCAGGCCTCCCTATCCATCACCAACTCCCGGAGCTCACTCAGACTCACATCCATTGAGTCAGTGATGCCATCCAGCCATCTCATCCTCTGTCATCCCCTTCTCCTCTTGCCCCCAATCCCTCCCAGCATCAGAGTCTTTTCCAATGAGTCAACTGTTCGCATGAGGTAGCCAAAGTACTGGAGTTTCAGCTTCAGCATCATTCCTTCCAAAGAAATCCCAGGGCTGATCTCCTTCAGAATGGACTGGTTGGATCTCCTTGCAGTCCAAGGGACTCTCAAGAGTCTTCTCCAACACCACAGTTCAAAAGCATCAATTCTTCGGTGCTCAGCCTTCTTCACAGTCCAGCTCTCACATCCATACATGACCACTGGAGAAACCATAGCCTTGACTAGACACACCTTTGTTGCCAAAGTAATATCTCTGCTTTTGAACATGCTATCTAGTTTGGTCATAACTTTCCTTCCAAGGAGTTTAGTGTCTTTTAATTTCATGGCTGCGATCACCATCTGCAATGATTTTGGAGCCCAAAAAATAAAGTCTGACACTGTTTCCACTGTTTCCCCCATCTATTTCCCATGAAGTGATGGGACCAGATGCCATGATCTTCGTTTTCTGAATGTTGAGCTTTAAGTCAACTTTTTCACTCTCCTCTTTCACTTTCAAGAGGCTTTTTAGTTCCTCTTCACTTTCTGCCATAAGGGTGGTGTCATCTGCATATCTGAAGTTAATGATATTTCTCCCGGCAATCTTGATACCAGCTTGTGCTTCTTCCAGCCCAGCATTTCTCATGATGTACTCTGCATATAAGTTAAATAAGCAGGGTGACAATATACAGCCTTGACATACCTCCTTTTTCTATTTGGAACCAGTCTATTGTTCCATGTCCAGTTCTAACTGTTGCTTCCTGACCTGCATATAAGTTTTTCAAGAGGCAGGTCAGGTGGTCTGGTATTCCCATCTCTTTCAGAATTTTGCATAGTTGATTGTGATCCACACAGTCAAAGGCTTTGGCATAGTCAATAAAGCAGAAATAGATGTTTTTCTGGAACTCTCTTGCTTTTTCAATGATCCAGCAGATGTTGGCAATTTGATCTCTGCTTCCTCTGCCTTTTCTAAAACTAGCTTGAACATCTGGAAGTTCACGGTTCACGTATTGCTAAAGCCTGGCTTGGAGAATTTTGAGCATTACTTTACTAGCGTGTGAGATGAGTGCAGGCCTGGTAGCTAAATATCAGGAAGCAAGAGTTCACCAGTCATACCTTACCACTTTTAGTAATTGCAGCCACATTCCAGTGCAGAGTTGCCCAGGTGGAACCATATAGAAAGAGAGCTTGGCTTAACAAGGTAGAATTACAGATAGCCAATCAAGAAATTCAGTAGGTACCTGATACAGAAGCCCCAGATGATACCCTTTCTGTGGAGAAGAGTAATACTGATTTGGGAAAATGGGATTCTGGCTGCTGGAATGGGGAGGTGGAGTCAGAGATGGTTTCTTTCTCGCAGAGCGCCCCACGATGGCCTACAGTACAACAGTGATCAATAGAAGGTCAACAGCGCTTAGAGGCTGACTGCTCCCAAATGACAAGGGAAATAGGTAAAACCACCATGATGGGGACCCACAAAACTCCTTAAGAATTTCCCTGCAAAATTTCAGTTCCTGCAGGGGTCAGAGTGGAGTCATTTCAGGAAAGAGAATCTTGTTCATGGGGCCTGGATGCCAGATCCTGAACAGTGGTGGCATCCTAGAACACAGGGAAACAAAGAGGCAAAAACCATAAGCTCCAGAATCAACTAAAGTAGTAACATCATCTCCTAAATCCTACAAAATAAGAATAAATATATTGTATGCACTGATTATACAAGGCCTCCCTGTGTTCTCTAAACAGCTCTACCATGTAGCCAAAATACGTATATTTTAGCCATAAGGAGCTTTAAACATGCAACTGACCATAACTGTCTTTTTGGAATTCGGAAGAGTTTTTGAGGTAATGCTACAGATGATCTAGCTCTCCTAACAAAACTAAGACATTCATGCCACAGCCTTCTTACTCTCATCACATTCTTTAAATTAGTTAAGTGAGGAGGCCATTAGACTGAGGTGACTCGAATATTTTAATGCAGTGCTAATGTTTGGCACCTATGTAAGCAAACCAAAATCTAAGCCTCGAAGTTAAGAAATCGAAACCAAACAGAACCAGTCACAACTAACCAACTAGACTTTCCTGAATGAGGCAACATATAATTTCCTTCCTCTCCTTCTAAGTCTCCTCTACCAAAGTCTTGTTCTAACTCTTAACTACCTCTGGTTTGTCTCTGCCTGATCAGAGCCCATATTCGCTCAAATAAACTTTTAAACATTTTAATATGCCTCAGTTTATCTTTCAGCATTCAAACTCTGTCCTAACTACCATCCTAGCTTATAGTCATGTTCTCTGATATTTAAAAGGGAAAGTGTTTTAGAGATCATCTGGCCCGTTCCACCCCCACTCTCCCCCCACCACAGTTTAAAAGAAAGGAACCAAAACTCAGGTAGATTGAGGAACAGTCACAATCATAATAATGCTAGTGTTTATCCCTTCATGAACACTCACCAAATCATTTTAACGACACCTAACTATATCCACATAAGTTGCCAGTGCTCAGCAATATGACTAGCGTAACTCAGAAAAACTAAAATGAAAAATAAAGTGATGTATCATGTGCAGTCACATGAGAAATCTATTATTTTGAAGATTGCCACAAATGCACTGCAATTTGGATTCCCAAAGACAACTGTGAAACAGAAAGTGTTCTTAGTCACACGAAGCTTATAGTGACAGTCAATTCTCCAAGCAATTCACACATCATGGAAATGAATTTTTAATTATAATTTTATACGGCTGCATTTTTAAAAGCAACATAAGGGTATTTCATTAAAACAAGCATTTCACTAAAATGACTAGACTTCTGAAATCCAATTAGCGTTTCCTTCACTTCCTCTGCTTCCCCACTGCCTCCAAGCCACCGTCAGTCCACACTCAACTCTGACCCCACTTGCCCAACGCAAGCCCACAGCAACCATCACTGCAACGCCCTGCTGGCCTCCAGAAAATCATTCTGGCCTCTCCCTTTATCTCTCAGCCACAAATTGGCAAGTCCCTCTCTGAGTCTAGGTGGTCCTTTTGTTTGCCTTGAATAGATCTACTTTCACATCTTCTATAACATCCCCCACAAATTGATTCCATATTGCAGCCTAAATCCTACCCAAATCCACAAGAAGAACCAAGCGCCTATTATAGGTACCAATTCATCAGGAAAGTGCACTGAACCAGCACAAGAATAAGTCTGCAACACGATGCCAGTGAATTCAGCTCTCTGCATGAAACTTTTCACATAACTGGCCAGACAGAAGCCCACGCCCGACTCTCACCAACATGCTATTGCTGTTTAGTTGCTTAGTCGTGTCCAACTCCGTGCAACCCCATGAACTATAGCCTACCAGGCTCCTATGTCCATGGGATTTTTCAGGCAAGAATACTGGCATGGGTTGCCATTTCCTCCCCCAGGGGATCTTCCCAACCCAGGAATCCAACCTGCATCTCATGCATGGGCAGGCAGATTCTTTACCGCTGGGCCACCAGGGAAGCTCATGTATACACCAACATGTATACTGTATTCAAGCATTCTGTAAGGCACTGCCCATTTGCTACAGTTCGCTTTAACAAGTTAGATGGTTTGCCCAAAGAGCCACAGATCTTGAGATCAGCTGATAGAACAGCTGAGGCCAGCACCAAGTGACCAACGGAATGCTGGAACTGCAGGATGCAGATTGTAGCCTTTATCATTGATCCACCTGGTTATCTCAGTTTGAAGCACTGACCTAAGACTTCTATGAAGTTGTCTGGCTCAGGAAAAAAAAAAAAAAATCTCAAAGAAAGGACAGAGTGAAAGAGAACTAAAGAAAACTGAGATGTGTTTTACCATTATGTAAGTCAGAAAAGGAAATGGCAACCCACTCCAGTGTTCTTGCCTGGAGAATCCCAAGGACCGGGGAGCCTGGTGGGCTGCGGTCTATGGGGTCACACAGAGTCAGGACTTGACTGAAGCGACTTAGCAGCAGCAGCAAGTCAGAAAAAAGAAACTTTTAAATACATTTTGAACAATATTTTCCTACTATTCATGTAGTTTTTCCTGTACTTAGTAAATAAGAGTACCTATCACTACAGAAAATATGTGAAGTGAGAGACAATTTCAACTAAGTGTAAATATTATGGTACATACGGGCCTGCAATGAACTCCAATTTCTAAATATAAACATAGGCATGCAATTTTAAAAGAGAAAATCAGCTTCTCTTTGCCACTTCAAAAACATGACTACTGGACAAATATTTAAGGAATAACCACTTGAAGACTGCCAAACTATTTCCCTGCCCTGAGAATCACCCCTCTCTGCCCCTCCAGTCCCGCCCACTTGCTGGTCTGGCCCTGAACTCAGCCCAGTTTTATTAGCCCACCCACACATAGCACGAATCCCAGCTCTTCTTCCAGACTCCCTCCTCTCCTCCTCGCTATTTCTGTATGTGGCTTCTCCTATTTCAATAGTAGAGAGGTTCCTTTTCCTCCCCAGCTTGCTTATTCCTCAGTTCCCACATGTAATTTTGGTTTTATCAATCACTTCCTCTCCCACCTCTTCAGTCTCTTATTCTTTACTTCAATTTTTCCTCTTGGGTAACACCAAATGGAACATGCGTCTCCCTCACCCTAACACACCCATTCTCCTCCTCCTCACTACCCTGATTAACCATCCTTTTCTCTTCAGCGTGTCATCTCCAAGCTTTCGAAGGAGTGGTCTACTTGAAGTAAATGCCTTCTATTTCCTCATCAGTCTCACGTGCCTTGTACGCTAAGTCCCTTCAGTCAGGTCTGACTCTTTGTGACCCTGTGTACTGTAGCCCACCAGGCTCTTCTGTTCATGGGGATTCTCCAGGAAGAACACTGGAGTGGGTTGCCATGCCCTCCTCCAGGGGATCTTCCTGACCCAAGGATCGAACCTGAGTCTCTACATCTCCTGCATTGGCAGGCTGCTTCTTTACTACCAGTGCTGTCTGGAAAGCCTTGCATATGCTTTAACCAAGTGCAAACACACTGACAGCAGAAATGTCAGAATGAGGTTGGATGTAGCTGGGGCAACCTGGAGATTGCCTGGAGATTCCCACCACCCCATGGCCACCTCTCACAGTCCGCATTCCACATTCCAGACACAGGGCCAACATCCAGCCATCATCCAACCAAGAGGCATGAGGGCTGCAGTTGGCTAGATCATGTAGGTTTGGAATTTGGGGTTTTAAGTGAAATTGAACAATTTCTAAATATTAGCCTTTAATTTGATTTTTAAACACTGAGAATGAAATGAAATACCTCTTCTGGATTCACCCTATAGCCATGAAATTTGCAAACTATGCTTTAAATCACTGGTGGCCACAGTAAAGAATTTGCCCACAATGCGGGAGACCTGGGTTCAATCCCTGGGTCGGGAAGATTCCCTGCAGAAGGGAATGGCAACCCACTCTGGTATTCTTGTCTGGAGAATCCTGTGGACAGAGGAGCCTGGCAGGCCCCAGTCCATGGGGTTGCAAAGAGTCGGACATGACAGAGCAACTAATAACACACATGCCTTATATCTCTCTAAAACAGTTCTCTTTAAAAGTCATCAGTGACCACATAGCTGCTATAAAAAATAGCCTTTCTCATCTAATTTTCTTCACCTTTCTGTGTGTGTGTGGGGTGGGGGGTGGTATCACAAACTCCTGTGTTAAACTGCAATACCCAAAATTCGGTGACTCCATTCTTTCCTTATTATTCTGCCATCACCTTTCTTTAGCTTATCCAGCTTGATCATTTTCTTTTCTTTCAAAAACCCCTAATTGAAAAATCATCTAATATCTGGGATTCAACCACTTCCACTACAAAGCTCACTCCCCACAAAAATCTCCAGCTTCCCTCCCGAGCTCCAGCCTCAGACTTCTGTACATGTGTACCAGTACCCCAAAATAACCTGTGCTGACTCATCCTCTTCCTTAGCATCGGTACCACCAATTCCACTGATTCTATCCCTTTCCTCTTAGCCAATCAGCCTCAGAACTCCACCATTTGGGCTCCCCAATCAATCATCACTTCTTTTCTGTGTCCTTTGAAGAATTGGTCATGAATGTCTCCACTTCTTCTTTCTTTCTCCTTGACTCTCATTAGCTCTCAGCTGAAGGACTAATCCCAGAGCCTACAAATACATCTCCCAGGCTTAGGTCCTTCATCTCCTTACCTCCACTCTGCTGCCAGGTTCATCTTCCTGAAGGACTCAAGTTCTGGCTAATCCTGTACTCAGAACTAAAGTGGTACCTGTTGCTTACCCAGAATGGAACTCAGGACCCTCCCTGATACTTTCAGCCTGCTTCTCCTCCACTTCCTTCCCTCTATGAACATTCTAAGTGCCAAGCAAAGTCCTTTATAATTGTTTGGACTACCTCCTGGCTAGTGTCATCCTCTTCCCTGAAATCCTGTAACCCTGGATCTATTCCTCTGATGGTCTTTACACAGTAGAGCTTCTATTTAAGGTTCATGGGTCATGCCTTTTCTCTGTAAGATGCAGGATTCCTTGGCATGGCAGGTTTGGGGTCTCATTAGTCTTGGACCCCTCACAATGATAGCAATGACTTCTGTCTCCCTATTTGAGGACCAGATGGCTGGGCCAGTTTCCTGACTGCATGTAACAGTGACAATCACATCATAGTTTCTCACCAGCTGGGAAGGAACCAGTAGTATGAGAGTGAGGACCCCTTGTCTATCTGGCTGGTAACTTGGGCATCAGAATGATAATATAGTGGCACAGAGGGCAAGTTACAGGTGCAATTTCATATTTCTTACTTTAGTTTGATACTGGTTCACATCAGGTGAACTTTAACTGCCATTTCCAGTTCTTTCAATTTGAGAAGAGCTGTTCAGTCACCAAGATAGCAAGCTCCTTTGTGGCAAAATAAATTTCCTCAAAGGTCCCCCCCCTCCACCCTCTCCCCTGGTCCTCTGTCCACTGTGTTAATCTGGACTTGTCCTCTAGGACTCAGCCCAAGGTATCTGATCCACAAGGTTGTCTTGGACTACAGCGTTTTCATTTCATTCTCTTTAAAAACAAATATTTTTTAAATTGAAACAGGAATACATCCCACATGGTTAAAAGAATTCAAACAGAACAAAAGTGTACTAAATGAAAAATATCTCTCCCACATCATACTGCCCGAGTTGAGGCTTCTCTCAGTCTCCTAAAGAAAACTGCTGTATCATTTCTGTGGGCACCCTTCTAGAAGTTTTCTCTTGTTTGCAAATATATACAAAAGACAATCACTTTTGTATAAGAACAAAAGAACTCAACGCACATTAGTAGACCACGTGGTTTTTGTTCTTAACAATATTCGGTAATTGTAAATATGCAGTAACGTGTAAGCCTCATACATGGAAAGCCTTTGTACTTGCCCCATCATCAACGCGAAGTAAACGACCCTTCACATGGTCGTTCCTAGCAGAGGACATTCCAAGATTCTAAAGTTCATACCAATTAGACTCCAGGAGCACACCCTCACAAAAAAGCTGCAGTTCTGCAGGACGAGGGCTCAAAAGTGCTTCTTTCCGCTCACGTTCCAGAGGCAGGCTCCAGCAGCCTTGGCTGTCACCGCTCACGCTGCCGCCAGAGCTCCCGGTCCCCTCGGTGTAGTCACACATGCCTTCCTCTGATCCCACCTAGTCCAAACAATCCATGTAAGAGTGAAGGCTTCCTAACGGGTTTTGTTGCAACCCCTTTCAGAAAACTGAGAAAAAAGCAGCTTCTTGCCCTTTCATTTGATTACATGGTGATGAAAGATAAATTCCCCTGTGTACTATGAGCTGTGTTGAATCAGCACCCCCAAGTTTTGCCCAAGCTGATTTAGTTCGGCACCTCGTCACGAGGTGTTTCTAGAAGGTAATGTGGGGGTCTTCGGCCTTCAGCTCCTGCCCCCAACCTCTCTTACTGAGTCCTCTAATTAGAATAGATCTCACAGGAGGTGTATATGAAGAAATTAACAGGACCAGGGAAAGTGGAGAGTGAAAAAGTTGGCTTAAAGCTCAACATTCAGAAAACAAAGATCATAGCATCTGGTCCCATCACTTCATGGGAAATAGATGGGGAAACAGTGGAAACAGTGTCAGACTTTCTTTTTTTGGGCTCCAAAATCACTGCAGATGGTGACTGCAGCCATGAAATTAAAAGATGCTTACTCCTTGGAAGAAAAGTTACGACCAACCTACATAGCATATTGAAAATCAGAGACATTACTTTGCCAACAAAGGTCCGTCTAGTCAAGGCTATGGTTTTTCCAGTGGTCATGTATGGATGTGAGAGTTGGACTGTGAAGAAAGCTGAGTGCCAAAGACTTGATGCTTTTGAACTGTGGTGTTGGAGAAGACTCTTGAGAGTCCCTTGGACTGGAGGAGATCCAACCAGTCCATTCTGAAGGAGATCAGCCCTGGGATTTCTCTGGAAGGAATGATGCTAAAGCTGAAACTCCAGTACTTTGGCCACCTCATGCGAAGAGTTGACTCATTGGAAAAGACTCTGATGCTGGGAGGGATTGGGGGCAGGAGGAAAAGGGGACGACAGAGGATGAGATGGCTGGATGGCATCGCTGACTCGATGGACGTGAGGCTGAGTGAACTCCGGGAGTTGGTGATGGACAGGGAGGCCTGGCGTGCTGCGATTCATGGGGTCGCAAAGAGTCGGACACGACTGAGCGACTGAACTAAACTGAACCGAGGGCTCGGCTGCGAGTTGCAGGGGCCTTAGGAGACCACCAGAGAAGTCTTTGCTCCCCTAGAAGCAGTTTTCGGTTTGGATGACTTTGTCCAAAAGCTCTGCCGAAACCACACCCACCGCACCGCCCGCATTTACACCATTATCAATTCCCCACGGGGAGGCCTGTAGCATTGCAGCTGTTCCGTTCCCACACCTGAGGAGCTTTTCACTTCCGCTGCCGCTGACAGCCTACCCAGCATGCACCACGGGGGAGCAGCCACCCAGTGGGGAAAGGCAGGGACAGGGAAGGGCAAGACCACTAGGATCTCGAGTTTATGTGGGTGTTGAATTTAGAGAGCTGGCTTTTAGGGAGAAGCTGGCGACTGCAACTCCTGAAGAAAGAGCTGAGAGTTCATTTACGTTCCCTCCCGCAAGAAACTTTGCTCTCCAAGTACACATAGGTTTATGGACTGGAGGACAGAACGCACACACTAGCCGGGTCTCCCAGCAACGGACGGTGGGGAGAAATGCCATCACACTGGTACCCTGACTCTCATCAAGGGAAGAAACATGAGATGCCTGACCCTTTCTTGTTACTCGCTGAGAGGCTTATGTGGGGTGAGAGACTGGGTCAAAGCAGGCCAGCCGGAGACAACTGTTCTGCCACTGACTTTCCAGACATTCCCCAAAGCCCTTAGCACCCGATACCCGTGCCGGCATAACCACACATGCAAGGGAGGGTGAGCTGTCTTTCGTAACAGCTACCGCTTCTTGACGGAATGTCGTTTCCACTGAACCAGCCCAGCCCAAAGCCGCTGTCAGTTAGAATATTAAAAATTCAGGAAGAAGTTGAATAAACGGCACTGTTACTTAAAGTGGCCCTTGGCCAGGCTCCCGGGGCCAACAGAGATCCAGGGACTACTGAATGACCTCAACTGCTCTGGACTAGAATGACAAGAAACTTCTATGAGAAAAAATAATAACAAGCCCAACCCGAGTCCGGAGTGTGAACAAAGGCTAGGGTCGGAAGGATACCTCAAACAGCGTGCCAAGGCTCAGGCCGATCTCTAGAGGAAGGCCCAGGATGCGCTGGGACTGCGGGTCATGGATGGAATAAAGGCTGAGGGCTGACATCGAGCTGAAGGCACAGTGAGCAAGCTTCTGTGCACAGATGTGAGAGAAAAGGGGGCGTCCATCTAGGGGAGGGATCCGACACTCTCCAGGGAAGGATGGATGACAACTCTGAGCAGCTGTCTGCAAAGTTCAGGGCTGCTGGGCCGTTCCAGTGACTTTAGGGAATTAAGATGTTTGGGGTAGGAGTTCCAGACAAAACTGAATTTAGTCTAGCTTCCAGTTGCTCTGGCCAAAAACCTGGGCATCATTCTTGACCTCTCTCTCTCTCTCTGACCCCCACCCCATACCCAAACTATCAGGAAAGCCTATTGGTCTGCTTTCAAAATTCTGCCCAGTTCTTACCACCGCTGCTACTATCTAGCACTCTGGTCCAAGCCGCACCATGTAACACTTCAATTACTGTAACAACTTTCCCAGGGTTCTTGCTTCCACCCTTGCTCCCCTGCCTCCACACAGCAGCCAGAGAGATATGTTTAATCTGTAAGTCAGAAAGTGTCCCTCCTCATCTGGAAACCCTCCCCATGTTACTCAGAGGAAAAGCCAAAGTCCTCCCACTGTCTTATAAGATCCTGTGCAGTCTGTTTCCATGGTTCCTTAGCCCTCATCTCCTGCTCTCAGCCTCACTCACTCACTCCAGCCACACTGGCCTCTTCATCCTCCTTGAACTGACCAAGACCACCCCTGCCTCAGGGACCTCCTTAAATGCATGTCCCTAAGTCTGGGACGATCTTTCCCCAGATACAGTCATGACTCACCCCTCGACTCACTCAGATCTTTTCTCAAATGTGAAATTCTCAAGAAAGCTCTACCCCATCCAAAATTACAAAGGCGTACAAATCCCCTTTGAATTGTTCTATTTTTTTTCATGTCATTTAACACTGTCTAATGTGATATACAGGCACATATACATATACAGAATTCATTTGTTTTACATATATTATGCTTTCTATTTGTCTTTCCTCACACTAAAATGCAAAGTTTCATAACAGCAAGGAGTTTTATGTAGTTTGTTAATGGGTAATAATGTTAATTCTTTGAGCCTCCTAGAACATCTATCTTATAGATGGCTCTCAATACAAATGGCTTAAATAAGCAAGTGAAATGATCTACAGTCAAAGCCACTGAATGGCCCCTTTCCCAGACTAGTAGCTCCACCACGGCAGGATAAGTACCATCCACCCATCATACCTGGGATAGGTGTTTACTGAGCAGCTAATCAATGGGGCTTCTCTGGTCTCAGTGGTAAACAGTTCACCTGCAAATACAGGAGACATGGGTTTGATTCCTGGGTGAGGAATATCCCCTGAAGAAGGAAATGGCAACCCACTCCAGTGTTCTTGCCAGGATAATCCCATGGACAGAGGAGCCTGGCGGGCTAGAATCCATGGGATAGCAAAGAGCAGGACATGACCAAGCGTACGCACACACATACACACACATACACACACACAGTGAATCTATACAAACAAAGCACTTTGCTGGGGTCTAAAATATCATGGTGATCAAAACATATATGGTCCTACCGTCAAGGATCTTGCAACTTAGTGAATGGAGACAGATATTCAACAAATAAATCCACAAATAAAGAGATAATTACAATTGACATAAGTGTACTATTAAAAGAGTCCAGAAAAGACATTCTATTTGGGATTAGGTTGGTAAAAGAAGAAATGGAAAGAGCTGAATTGATTCAAGATTATTTAGAAGATGGAAAATATAGGTGTTGTCAGTGGATTAAATGGGGTTGGGGAGAATCTTATTGACAAAAGTGAGTCCTGAATTTTTAGTTTAATTTCTGGAGTAAGGTGCCCTTTGCATGAACTTAGTGTAGGAGACTTAATAATGGACCCTCTAAATATATCCATGTTTTAAACTCTGGAACCCATAAATGCTACCTTATCTGGAAAATGCATTTACGGGTATGATTATTTTAAGGATCTTGAGGACAGGAGATTATTCTCTATTATTTGGATGGGCCCTGAATGCAATCACATGTATCCTTATAAGAGGGAAGCAAAGGGAGATTAAGACACATATTTCACACTTGAGGGCAATGTGAAGATGGGACAAAGGGATTTGAGCATACTGACCTTGAAAGCTGAAATGATGTGGCCACAAGCCAAGTGTGACAATTTCATGTGTCAATTTGACTGGGCCACGGGATGTCCAGACATTTGGTCGAATATCCATTCTGGGTGTGTCTGTGAGGGTGTTTCCTGATGAGATTTGTTTGAATCAGTGGACTGAGTAAAGCAGACTGTCCTCCCTAATGTGGATGTTCCTCATCCAATAAATTGGAAACCTGAATAGAACAAAAAGTCTGAGAGAGAGGAAATGTCTCCCGCCTAACTGTTTGAACCAAAACAGTCATCTTCTCCTGCCCCTAGACTGGAATTTATAGCATGGACCCTCCTGAGCCTCTAGCCTGATGGCTACAGAACTTCTCACCCTCCGTTGCTACACGAGCCAGTTCCTTATAATAAAACTACATGCACACACACACACACACACACACATTATTGTTTCTCTAGAGGTTGTGAGGTTGTGAAAGTCACTCAGTCGTGTCCAGCTCTTTGTGACCCCATGGACCATACAGTTCATGGAATTCTCCAGGCCAGAATACTAGAGGGGGTAGCTTTTCCCTCCTCCAGGGGATCTTCCCAACCCAGGGATCGAACCCCGGTCTCCTGCATTGCAGGCAGATTCTTTACCAACTGAGCCACAAGCTAAGCCTGTTTCTCTAGAAAACCTCATTAATACTCCAAGAAATGCTGGCAGTCACCAGAAACTGGAACAATCAAGAAACAGATTCATCTCTGAAGCCTCCAGAGAAAGTATAGACCTGCTGACACCTTGATTCAGCCCAGAGGAACTAATTTTAGATTTCTGGCCTTCCCATTGTGAGAGTTTAAGTATGTGCTGTTCTAAGCTAATCCATTTGTAGTAACTCATTACAGAAGTCACAGGAAACTAACACAGCTAGAAGCAGTGTAAGAGGGTCATCTAAGGTGGGGGGACATCATGATTCAGTCTGGAACATGAGCTCTGAGATAGCTATCACACACCTAATGGAGGGGAAGACCAAACAGGGATTTGGATGTGCTGGTGGAGGAAATGGTCTGAGCAGGTGTTATCAGCCCCAAGGTCCCAGAGCCCGGAAAGCATCAGAAGTAGAGTGAAAAGGAAAGATGGCCAAATACCATGTCCTGAGGAACTCTCAACACTGAGAGATCAGGGAGAAAGACACCCTGGCAGGGGGAGGCAGGGAGGAAACAACAGGAAAACCTGGGGTCTTTGAGGCCAAGAGATGTGAATGTTTTTGAACAAAAGAGTAACCAATTCTGGAGCAGAATGCAGTCTGGAATAGATTCAAGATTGAATAGTTGATGAGAAAGCAGAGACAGCCTGTGTGGGCACCTTGTTCTTGAATTTGGTTTGACTTGGAACATACATAAACAGAGCAGATAGTGGCCATGGATAGTGGATCCAGGGAGGATTTTTCACTCTTATTTTCAGATAGAAGAGTTTGGGGCATTGTGTATGAGTTGGAAATAATCCGAAAGAATGAAAACAAATGGAAACGATATGTGAGGGTGAGGTTACCTTTGAATGAAGCCTGAGAAGGCTGAAAGGAGGAGCATGCTGCAGTCAGGTCTCAAGCCTGGCTATAGGTTAGGTGTCCCTGGGGGCACTTTAAAACTCCTGATTCCCAGCTTGCACTGAAAACCAAAGACATCAGATTTTCTGAGTTGAAACCTAGGCATTAGTCACCATTAAAGCTTCGCAGACGATTCCTATGAGGGGTGTAGGATTCAGCGCACATCTGGAAGGAGTGGCATTGGGTCCAAGGAGGATCAGATATGGATGAAACTAAGTCTGGAGGTTTAGTGGGTGTGAGTTAGAAAGTTTCTGACTTCACCTTTATAATTCCAAAATTCAAGACAAGGTCAAGTGCTAAGCATGTGGGCAGTATATAAGGGAGTAAGGGGGATTCTGAGAGTTGAAGAAAAAAATGACATAGTTCATAATGAGAATGGAAAGGGGAAGATGCCTCAAAAATGCAGGAAGGGTGTGGAAAGGGCTATTAACTCATAGCTATGTGTGAGTGTTAGTTGCTCAGTCATGTCTGACTCTTTGCGACTCCATGGTCTGCAGCCCGCCAGACTCCTCTGTCCATGGAATTCTCCAGGCAAGAATACTGGAGTGGGTTCCATTGCCTTCTCCAGGGGATCTTACTGACCTAGGAATCAAACCCAGATCTCCTGCATTGCAGGCAGATTCTTTACCATCTGAGCCACCACAGAAGCCCTAATTTATAGCTGTACCTTCCATCCACTCACTCAACTGGCATTCATCAGACAGACACCAAACCAGGCTGTGGGGATAAAATATAAGCAAGACATTGTCCCCAGCCTCACCGATTTCATAATTCAATGGAGGAGAGGAGCACAGGAGTAAACAGAAGATTCAAGAGCTGTAATAGGATCAAGAACAAGGGGTAGTGGGGACTTGGACCTTTGTAGGGACAGAAGTCACCTCCTCCCATCACAGTACTGGGCACGGAGGACGTTCTTGAGACATTTGAGAGCACCTTATCATTGTGAGGAAACAGAGCGGGAAATGACAGCTCAGCTCTTATTCTGCAGGTATGACTACAGCAGCCCTCAAACGGTAATGACATGTCAGCGGTTCAGAGCCACCCAGGGCGTCTAAGCAGGAGAAAGTCTCAGCTGTCAGGAAGGGTGGTTGCCAAGCTGAGGTGCACGCAGGATGTTCTATGTGGCAATCTCCATGTGACATTCAGAAAGTGGTCACTAGGTGGCAGGGTTAACATTTGCAAAATTACCACTAGTAGCAGTTAACTACTAGCTGGATTCTAGCTGGAAGCATTTTTTGTTTCTATCCCAAAGGAGAGTGGAGCCAAGTCCTAGGGACATAGGATGACTGGGTGGTTTCTCAAATCTCGCCCAGAGCTTCCTCTGCACACAATCCCTCATTTCTAAAGCTGGATTCTTCTCTGCTCTAGGGGCACTGGGCTCAGTACACACGCTGTCCTCAGGAGCAGGTTCAGAGTGAGGTTTGGCCGGGAGGAGCAGGGGAAAGGCTGCCAAGTTCTTCAAAGCTTGAAGGGAAACAAGTGGCTCTTATGCTTTTTACATCTTCAGCTTTCCCTGCCACTGTCCAGCTTTATCTGGCATCACACTCCTTAGGTTCAAGCCCTCCCTTAGCCACAGAACCAAATGACCTTGAGCAAATTATTTAGCTTCCTTGTGTTTCTTTACCCAGGGGTGACAGAGTATAGTCATACAGATTAAATGAGGTAAAGTCTCTAACTCACATAGAATAGTACCTGTAAGCACTATGTGCTAAATATTATTATTTTCTCTAAGTAAAAAAGAGAACTTTTTTCTCAATTTCTTATGAAGATGGTAAGGAGTTGGAATTCTAAGTTGTAATTTTAAAACAAAGACAAAAAACAACTTTGAGTTCCAAATTTTCAGATAAAATTATAAAGAAAAAAGTGACCACTCAACAAAAGGTATTTACATCCATTCTAGAATGATGAGCGATAGTCAGGCTCTTTTCCTGGTAGAATTCTGGATTGGAAATGGGCCACCTCCTGACAAGGAAGCATCTAATCCCCCAGGTATCTAGCTCCCCATCCCTCTCCCTACGGAAAAACATAGCCTGAGACCCCAGAGCCAGCAGATGCTTTATGACCTGTCCGTGGTCATGACTGTGGTGGTGGTCTCTCATTTCCTGTATGAGAACAGAATTCTGACATCACAGGCAACTTCTCCTGACACTCCAAAACTGCACTGTCCCACCAAGGCTGTACAATTTTCTTTCCCAAAAAAACTTCATACACACAGCTTCAGGTAGCTCAATTTCAACCTTGATTAGGACCTTATCGACTTATATAAAGCAAAATGTTTGGCATTTGTTTAGTTTCTCATTGGCTCTTGAAGAGTGAATGTGCATGTATTTAAAAGCTACAGATGAGCCTCATTTTTCATAGCAGATATATGTGTAATTACATTTTGAAAAATCTGATCATAGACTGCATAAGATTTGGTTGCAGGAATTCTACAATGCAGAGCAGTCACAAACTGGCTTCTTTAATAAAATAAATGGTTGTATTTTTCTCAGTCCTACATAAAATTTAAATTTTTATGCTTGATTTGCTTAAAGTGAATTCAACCATATCTATAAAGTAGAAAGGAAGTTTTAGAATTTCCCCTTTCTTCTTCTTCTTTTTTTTGTTTGGTATGATTCATGGGGTCGCAAAGAGTCGGACACAACTGAGCGACTGAACTGAACTGAACTGAACAGAGTACAACAGGAACAGATTGTGTTCTAAAGAGGAAGATTCTGCTACAGTTGAAGCTACAATCTTAAAATTTTCCTATACTTAGCTAGTATTGATTGACTCTCCATGTAGAGATTTTGCTCTTAACTTCACACTAATTTATGGTGAGACTTATCATAATATATTTAGCAATAAAAAATGGATTTTCTCTCCCTTGTTGAAAATCTCAAGATACCCCAGTTCTTGGCTCCCTGTGTCCTCCCCCAAGGAATTCACATATTTGCATCTCATTCAAAAAAAAGATCAAAAGCTAGACTGGTGCCCTCTCAGAAGTGAACCACCTACTATTGGTTCAGTTCAGTTCAGTTCAGTTGCTCAGTCATGTCTGACTATTTGTGACCCCATGAATTGCAGGACACCAGGCCTCCCTGTCCATCACAAACTCCCGGAGTTCACCCAAACTCATGTGCTTCGAGTCGGTGATGCCATCCAGCCATCTCATCCTCTGTCATCCCCTTCTCCTCCTGCCCCCAATCCTTCCCAGCATCAGGGTCTTTTCCAGTGAGTCAACTCTTCGCATCAGGTGGCCAAAGTATTAGAGTTTCAGCCTCAGCATCAGTCCTTCCAATGAACACCCAGGACTGATCTCCTTTAGGACGGTCTGGTTGGATCTCCTTGCAGTCCAAGGGACTCTCAAGAGTCTTCTCCAACACCACAGTTCAAAAGCATCAATTCTTTGGCACTCAGCTTTCTTCACAGTCCAGCTCTCACATCCATACATGACCACTGGAGAAACCATAGCCTTGACTAGACGGATCTTTGTTGCCAAAGTAATGTCTCTGCTTTTTAATATGCTATCTAGGTTGGTCATAACTTTCCTTCCAAGGAGTAAGAGTCTTTTCATTTCATGGCTGCAATCACCATCTGCAGTGATTTTGGAGCCAAAAAAATAAAGTCTGACACTGTTTCCACTGTTTCCCCATCTATTTCCCATGAAGTGATGGGACCAGATGCCATGATCTTCGTTTTCTGAATGCTGAGTTTTAAGCCAACTTTGTCACTCTCCTCTTTCACTTTCAAGAGACTTGTTAGTTCCTCTTCACTTTCTGCCATAAGGGTGGTGTCATCTGCATATCTAAGGTTATTGATATTTCTCCCGGCAAATTTGATTCCAGCTTGTGCCTCTTCCAGCCCAGCGCTTCTCATGATGTACTCTGCATAGAAGTTAAATAAGCAGGGTGACAATTATACTATTGGTTAGGCACCCACAAAACAAAGTTCTAAGGGGAAAGGACAAATGCATGTTGCTTGGGCCCTTACAGAGACCAAGAAATACAATGATCCTACAGAAAACAAGTTTTGACAAGTGAGGGACAAAGGACATGGTAAGATTATGACCAGCCATTGCTAAAGGTGAGGCTCAAAAATAAAATATGAAAATCAGAGGGGGAAAACCTTACACTGAGACACAACTGAAGTAAGAACCAAATGCCAGCAAAAGACAGAGACCTGGCAAGAAAAAGATTTTCAGAAAGGAAATGCAACAGAAGTGAAATGCAAGACAAGAAGAAAAGACATGCAACCTATAAGAGAGCAAAGAAGAAAGAAGAGGATTTTTCCTGAGCGAGGAGGCCAGAGAGATGATAAGGTTTGGACCACTTCTCCAGCTTTGTCCACCTGAACAGGCACATTCCTACTGCTGGGGTTGGTTTGATTTGGTGTTTAAGTCAGAAACAATAGTAACTTGGAAAACATTTATAGACACAATATTTTTATGATTTTGAAATTAAAAACTCAAATGTTGATTACACCCAGACTAGCAAATCTTCCCTCCAAACCCCAAAGCCTTCAGTATGTTCCAACTATATGGAGCTAAGAGAAGTATTTGGAGTAGGTTTTATTACTGCCATTTTGGGGCATTGGGATTTCAGGAGTCTACTTGGGGCAAATGGCACCTCTATGGGGGAAGAGGAGGGAGAAGAGTTCGGTTCCAGCTGTGCTAAATTCAGCAGCTTATTGAGAGAATTGCTTTGCTTTAAAACAGACACAAGCTGGTGTGTGAGAGTCAAGCTATTCCTAGAAATGTGTTTAGAAAATGGGTCCAGAGGTTGCCACATTAAAAGCTCTCTGTGCATTATCTTAGCCTTTTACTCCTTGATCCTCAGCTCTTCCCCAAAGCCCTTTGTCCTCCACAGGTTGGTTCAAGAACTCCCATGACGAGACAGCCTCCCTCACAGGAGGAAGCAGCCTAGATGGGTATGTAAACCCAGTGAGCCACCTTAATTAGCTTCTTTGTATGTACAAACATTTCCTCTCAGCCCTACTTAACAATCACTGGTCATGATGGGCTCTAATTACAATGATAAATTGGGCCTGGGGCAGCCACCTCCTGCTCCATCATTAAAGGGGACTATTTACGGGGCCTTTGCAGTCAGTCCATATCCTTAGCAGTAGAAAGACACCACAGCTCACGGCGGTCACTGGAGGTGAACAGGAGTGCCCAGGGTGGCCGAGAGCATCAGGCACTCAGTGGCGCCAGCAGCAGCTCAGAGCTCTGCGTTCTGCACAATTAAGAAAACGCATCTGTGCAACACGAGGACTGGACCATGGGCCTGGGGAACAAGTCAGCACGCCCTTAGCATTTACTAAGTCCAGATGTCTTTATCTTCTGGGCAGGAAGTCAGAGTCTGTCCAGATGGCATCTTGATTGCTTTCATCTCAGCTGATTAAATTTCTAAGGCTGACATCTCTTCCAAATACCCTCTCCATTCTATGAAAATGGGGTTGTTAAACAGTGCCAGAAAAAGTCCCTGAAGACGGCAGACTGAGAGGGCCCAATTGCAAACCTGAGTGCCTGGGACACAGCGCCAGGCAAATTTCCTGCCATGTGGCTGGGGGTCTGGGATTTTTTTTACTACAGCAACAGAATTTCTGGAGAGGAAATGTTGAGGGGTGAGACCGTGACTGGACCCAAGATCTGGGTAGGAGACCTGGCTCTTCCGCTTTCTGACATGTGACCTTGTGAATATCCTTAAGCTACTCTGACCTCAGTTTACTCACCTATAAGCCTGGGATAACAAAAAGACCTACTGCAACAAGTTGCTTTGAAGATTTATGAGATCATGCACATCAAGTGCTTACAAAAGTACCGAGCACATAGTAAATGATCCCTGTGCATGCTTGTCACTTAGTCGTGTCTCTTTGCGACCCCATGGACTGTAGCCCACCAGGCTCCTCTGTCCATGGAATTCTCCAGACAATACTGGAGCGGGTTGCCATTCCCTTCTCCAGGGGATCTTCCCAACCCAGGGATCTAAACCAGGTCTCCTGAATTGCAAGTGGATTCTTTACCATAAAGATACACCCCCTGCCACCAGCCCCATATCCACAGGTACTGCATTCATGGATTCAACCAATCATGGATGGAAAATATTTGGGAAAAAATTCTAGAAAATTCCAGAAAGCAAAACTTGAATTTGTCACACACCAGCAATTGTTTACACAACATTTACATGGAAAATTCAGCAGTGGCCACAGGACTGGAAAAAGTCAGTTTTCATCCCAATCCCAAAGAAGGGCAATGCCAAAGAATGTTCAAACTAGTGCACAATTGCACTCATTTCACATGTCAGCAAGAGAGTGAGTGAAAGTCACTCAGTTGTGTCCAACTCTTTGCAACCCCATGGCCTATAACCTGCCAGGCTCCTCTGTCCATGGAATTCTCCAGGCCAGAATACTAGAGTGGATAGCCAGTTCCTTCTCCAGGGGATCTTCCAAACCCAGGGATCGAACCCAGGTCTCCCACATTGCAGGTGGATTCTTTACCATCTGAGCCACCAAGGTAATGTTCAAAATCCTTCAAGCTAGGCTCCAACAGTACATGAACCAAGAACTTCCAGATGTACAAACTGGATTTAGAAAAGGCAGAGGAACCAGAGATCAAATTGCCATCATCCATTGGGTCAGAGAAAAAGCAAGGGAATTCCAGAAAAACATCTACTTCTGCTTAATTGACTATGCTAAAGCCTTTGACTGTGTGGACCACAACAAAAGATAGAAAAATCTTAAAAAGATGGGAATACCAGACCACCTTACCTGCCTCCTGAGAAACCTGTATGCATATCAAGAAGAAACAGAAGCAGACTTGGAACAATGGACTAGTTCCAAATTGGGAAGGGAGTACTTCGAGGTTGTATACAGTCACCCTGCTTATTTAACTTTTATGTAGAGTACATCATGCAAAATGCCAGGCTGGATGAAGCCCAAGCTGCAATCAAGATTGCCAGGAGAGGTATCAATAACCTCAGATATGCAGACAATACCACTCTAATAGCAGAAAGTGAAGAGGAACTAAAGAGCCTCTTGATGAAGGTGAAAGAGGAGAGTGAAAACCTGGCTTAAAACTCAACATTCAAAAAACTAAGGTCATGGCATCTGGTCCCATCACTTTATGACAAATAGATGGGGAAATAATGGAAATAGTGACAGACTTTATTTTCTTGGGCTCCAAAATCACTGGGGACAGTGACTGCAGCCATGAAATTAAAAAATGCTTGCTCCTTGGAAGAAAAGCTGACAAACATAGAGTATTAAGAAGCAGATACATCACTTTGTCGACAAAGGTCAAATGGTCAAAGCTATGGTTAGTCATGTAAAGATGTGAGAGTTGGACCATAAAGAAGGCTGAGCACTAAAGAATTGATGCTTTCAAAGTGTGGTGCTAGAGAAGACTTTTGAGAGTCCCTTGGACAGCAAGGAGATCAAACCAGTCAATACTAAAGGAAATCAACCCCGAATGTTCATTGTTAGAACTGATGCTGAAGTTAAAACTTCAACACTTTGGCCACCTGATGTGAAGAGCCAACTCATTGGAAAAGACCCTGATGCTGGGTAAGATTGAGGGTAGGAGGAGAAGGGGATGACAGAGGATGAGAGGAGTGGAATGGCATCATTGACTCAATGGACATGAGTTTGAGTAAATTCTAGAACATAGTGAAGGACAGGGAGGACTGGCATGCTGCAGTCCATGGGGTTGTGAAGAGTCAGACATGACTGAGCCACTGAACTGAACTGACAGGCATTATAATTAATCTAGAGATGATTTAAAGTATATAGGAAGATGTCATAGGTTCTATACAAATCTGACACCATTTTATGTGAGACTTGAGCATCTGCGGATGTTGCTTTCCCTTGGGGTCTTGGAACCAGTGACTCACAGAGTTTTGAGATGACTGTAGTCTTGCTAGTTTTTGTTCCTAGCTTTACTTTGCCTTCTGCGGAGGTGCTTCTTAAAAACACAGACTTTCATGAGGGCAAGGGACCATGCATAAGCTTTATATCAGAAATAATAAGTAATCCTTTATAGTCCTTTATGGGTTACCTTTCTTTCACAGGCATCCTTGAGAGAGAAGCAGGGCAGACAGTATTTCTCTTCTACAGAAGCTGAGACTCTGGGAGGGCAATGGCTTGTCCACATCAGTAGCGGTGTCTGAGGATGAAAAAGGCTGTTGAACTCCTCTGTGCTGCACACACTCCTACGTGCTACAGATCCTGTGCTCACATGAGGAAGTCAGTGCCACACATGGAGCAGAGGAATGAACATGCTCCCCTCTGACCACGGTCATCTCACCCCCAACAAATGCTTCCTGTCAGGCTGCCAGGACACGCTGAGGACCGCCATGATGAAGAAAGGAGGCCATAGCGCGAATTTACAGAAATTGTGGCCTATCTCTTGCTGTTTTACAAACTCCTTTCCTCCCATGCTTCACTCTAAAGGGCTGTGGGAACTTAAACTAATACTACACTCACAGTAAAAAGCATCTCAAGGGACAGGACGTGGAAAATGCTCCAGAAGGCCTAAAAGTCAATGACTTAATAATAATATGAATAATCTCAACTCTTGAGAATGCTAGATTCATGTTTTCTTTTACATTCTTAAAAGAAAAAGAAAATGGCATGGTTGGATTAAGTTATTTTGAAGTTTATTTTTAGCTTTAAATTTTTTGATGTTAATGGACCACTATTATGATCACTTTTATTTCAGAGTGTTTATCTGAGAATTCCAATTCCCAGACCTGTGCTCTAGTCCCCACATTTCACTGCCTATTAATATCATATTCATTTAAAGCTTAAGAGAAAAGCCATAAAGATGCATTTAAAATCCTCACCTTTATAAAATACACCAGGTGAAAGAGAAGTTAGTAAATGGCACTCACTGTTAATTAGAAGTTAAAGCTGAACAAATATTCTATTATGTTACACATATTTCCAGAACCACTTGTGCATAACTGGGTGACCACAGAATAGTGAAATCTAGTTTTAGAGAAATGTACCAAATCAGAGAGATTTTTAATTGTTATAACGACCCACAGGAGTAGGTATTTCCAATATTGATCATCTCTGGGAGATAGAAATTGTGGGGCAGAAGAACACCCCCTTTCCCTGAGTGCAAAGCCAAGAAGCCTTGGGCTCTGAGACGTGAAAAGTCTTGGAGTGTTTTTAGTGATGGAGGGGACTTGGCAATGCCATGGGAAGACGCTATGCCTGCTTTCATGGTGGTGGCAATGGTAACATCAGTTTACATGGCAGAGAAAGAGCCTGGAGCAGCAGGATCAAGGCTGGCATATTGAAGCCTCTGACACAACTGAGCTTGCAGTCAAGCAGGACGTAAGAGGAGCCATGTCGCCTCTCCAGGTGGAGGAGGCCCACGAACACTGCCTGTTCTGTCTAGTCTGGGGGCTTCCCAAGAGCCATCAGCTGCAAAGGTAGCAGCCAGGCAGCACGACTCACAGGCTTGCGGGCTCTGTTCACACTCTCAGAGACAAGGCGGGCAACTTACAACCATTACGACTCTGAACCGTGTGTCATAAGAACTTGGTAACACAAATAAATACGGAGAAATATAATGACAAGGAGTAAAACTGACCATAAAATGCATTTACATAGTCAAGTTAAAGGAGAATTTTATATGCAGGTAGATTTAACCATCTGGAGACAGAGGGGAAAGCAGGCGTGCCCCAAAAAGCAGAACAAAAACTAAATGTACAAGAAGGGGAAAAAAATACAGTTTAATACCAACTGGGACCCATAAGCTGAAACAGATTAAACATCTAGTTCTTTGCTAAAATTGAATCACAAAAGCACATTTTGGTTTGCACACCCTTGAAAAAAAGCAATTAGCCCTAGTCATTGCTAAGAAAGGGTAGAAAGAGCCAGACAAGGTATATAAGAACTCCACATGGCTTCCCAGACTACAATTGCCTTGAAATACACAAAGGTGAGTACACGGGCCTCCCAGACATAAAAGTGGGGAGTCACCCATAGGGTGACAGCTGACCCAAGGGATGAACTTCACGGAAATCAGGTGGAAAACAAGACACAATACAATAACAACAAAGAATGGCTTGGGGTTTACATGTAAATATGTAATATAAGGGTACTTGAATTTTATGAAAATTTCTACAGTCCAAAGATCTATTGTTTCTCCACTGACATGGGTACCAATGTGTAGAAATAAGTGCGTTACCTGTGCCTTTTTTCATCTTCTCATATCGCTCTCCATATCTCTGCAAGAACTGGTCCTTATAACAGGTGATGGCAGTCCATCCCTCAAAGGCATTGTGAATAAATTGAGTTTGCAGCAGTCATGATGGGCATAGCTCCAGCCAAACCTCTCTATTTTTTATATTTTCTCAGAAGGGTTAAGACCACCTACCTACATTAGTAAAGAAAGAGCAATTGTCAACAAAAAGCCAGTGTAGCTCTGTTTTGGAGAAGGCAATGGCACCCCACTCCAGTACTCTTGCCTGGAAAATCCCATGGATGGAGGAGCCTGGTAGGCTGCAGTTCATGAGGTCACTAAGAGCTGGACACGACTGAACAACTTCACTTTGACTTTTCACTTTCATGCCTTGGAGAAGGAAATGGCCACCCACTCCAGTATTCTTGCCTGGAGAATCCCAGGGATGGCGGGGCCTGGTGGGCTGCCGTCTCTGGGGTCGCACAGAGTCGGACATGACTGAAGTGACTTAGCAGTAGCAGCTCTGTTTTATTGGCTCAAGCCAATGGCTGTTAAATAAGTAAAATAAAATCTTTGTTTGGAAATAGAATGATAGGATTTTTCAGATGGAGAAATGCCTTGTAAATAGTCCAGCCCCATCATTTTACTGATAAGGAAATTAAGACAGACTTTCCCAAATGCATAACTAGTTAATGGCAAAGCTAGGACCAGAATTCAAGTTAGTGCCTTTCTTGGGAGATTTGGAAAATATTCATATAGACAGATGGTTAGGGACTGTAATGCATGAACTTGTGATACAGTTGAAGGAATGATATTTTTAACCTAGAAAGGGGACAGTTCAGGGACATAATGACTATATTCAAATACTTGAAGGACAGACAAGTAGTAAAAGGGCTTGAACTTGTTTTCCCAGCCTGAGGAAACAAGGTCAATTATGAGAAGATAAGAGGAATGATTTTAGTAGGTCAGTATAAGATAAAATCCTTTAAGAAGTCAAAATATGCCAAAACAATTTGTTGGGGGATAGTAAGCTTTCTGTCACCAGAGAAACTTCAGAAAATACAGGAAGATACTGTAGTGTGTATGTTTTGTCCACAGAAAGGGGTGTGGTAAGGGGTGTGGAGGAGAAAATTCAGGCCTGAAAATCATTTGGATAGGGTGACCTGTAAGAGTATGTGGTTCTTTACAACTTGGGACCAAATAAGGGTTTCATTCTTGCCTCCAAGCTCTAAAACCTATCTTCCTATCTGTTTGCAATAGTTTAAATTTTAATCTATTTCATATTTCAGGGTATTGTGCCCTGAATATTTGATTTGAATGCTGTGGCAGAAGGTCACTCGTATTCATTTATTTTCTTTTATACACTTGCAGAGAGTCTTTAGAATCCATTATGCAAACACATGCAAATCATATGCAAATAGCATGGCCTCAGAAAATGACAAAATCGTAGGGTCTTAACTGAGCCATCAAACCTTTCTTTAAGAAGGCAAGTATAATAATGTCTCTGGGGCAGGAGACAATTTCCTGAGAGTGATATTTACAGGATGTTGGAATTGGTTACTCAGAGGAGTTTTTGCCTCACATTCTTCACATTTATGTAGAACTTTGAGGTTAAGAAAGCATTTTCACGTAAATGATCCCATTTGATCCTCATAATTACCCTGTGATATTGGCAGAACAGGAATTGGAATTCTTGTTCTATTATTCAGATGGGAAATAGATTCAGAAAAGTTAAACGACTTGCCCAGCTTTGCTCCATTGATGAACGATGGATCTGAGACTTTGAAGTAGACTTTCTTTCAGTCTAAGACTCTTCATGACACTAGATGCATGTCTTCTTTAAAGCAAGGTGCTTGTCATCATTCTGGGTTTGCTTGGATGGATGGCATTTTGCCAAAAGCATCTTTGAAGGTGCTTCTGTTGATGAAGATGACATTTTACAGGTGGGCAGAAAAGTCTAATTATTTGTAATAGTGCTGGCACAGAGCCAAGTACGTAGTGTCTCCAACCCTCCCTCCCTTGCTTTTTATTCACATCTGCTCTGAAATCTCTGGATGAAGAACTTTCCTTAACCTGTCCACATTTCAGCTTTTTCAGGAGAGAGAATTTTTTCTTAAACTATGCAGAGTAACAGCACGGTCTCTGCAATGAGCTGTCTAGATCTGAAAGATCCACCTCTGTCAATTTGTGTGTGTGTGTGTGTGTGTGTGTGTGTGTGTAGTCACTCAGTCTTGTCTGACTCTTGTGGCCCCATGGACTATAGCCTGCCAGGTGCCTCTGTCCATGGAATTTCCCAGTCAAGAATATTGGAATGGGTTGCCATTTCCTTTCCTAAGGGATCCCCCCAACCAGGGATTGAACCTGCGTCTCCTATGTCTCCTGCAGGCAGATTCTTTTCCCATTGAGCCATCAGGGAAGCTCATGTGGCCTTGGAGAGGTCATTTATTCCTCTAAGTATCAGTTTCTACATCTATTAAATGGGGAAAATAGCACCTCTTTGATAGAATATGTGATGAGGAGATATACACAAAAGAAAACCTGCTTAGCGTCTGACACATAATATGTGTTCAATAAGCGGTAGCTACTATAATTATCATATTAGTGGTGGTAACGCAGTAATGGTGGTACCTCAAGGTGTTGTGAACTCCAATGCTAAGAATTGGCTCTTGGAAATGGAATGGGAGGACAGTAATGCCAAGTGTCTCTTATATGCCGAAGGACTGAAAACAGACAGTGTTTGAGGCAGCTGAATTCAGCCCAGTGAGGAATGAATGAACTTTCTTTAATCACTATTGTATCTTGCCTCATAATGAGGGTAGCTGCAATCCTATTTCAAGGCTATTTCTAAGAAGAAATAGAGCCAAGGCTGACATCCTTAACTCTGCTCTCTCTGAGCCGGACTGCTCTGTATATGGCAGTGACCTTTACTTCCCTGGGTCACCTTGGAAAGGGATTTCACGGTAGCTGCTTCAGCAAACCTGAATCACTAGATCATGGGATGGATTTGTCTTCCTCCTATACCGAGACTAGATGTGGGGACCATGGAGGAGGCTGAGGCAGCAGCTCCACCCTCTTTCTGGGATGACCCTGCTCCCTCTTGCCCTAGTTCCCAGCTCCAGCAGGTGCCCCTGGAGGGCAACTTCCATCCATGCCCACAGAGTGCTCTGCCCTTCCAGTGCACCCCAGTCCCTTTCCTGGTCACTCACCCAGGCTAACTAACAAGGTGGCGTCCTCCATGAGGACAGCCTCCTGCTCCCACAAGCTTCTTTCATGGAGAGGGACTGGAAGCTTGCCGAGGGTCACTAGGAACCATTGCCCCGAGTGTCCATGTGGCCAGAGCAAGGGCACTGCACAACTGGTTCCTGTTTGCCAGAAGTGCCCTGGGCCATTCTGAGGTTGGGTGCTCAGCTATTTTTGGCAAGAATGAGTCCTATGCAAAAGGGACTTCCCCTTTTTTGCAGTGCAAAGCTACCAAATGCTGAGCAGTCAAGAGCATTTCTTATTCCCAGATTACCCTCTGAGCACCTCTCTGGCTGCCAGATTACCAAGATTGTCATAGCTTGATTCAATTTCTCAGCTCCAGACTCTAGCTAACCACACCAGGCTGGGTGGCCTCGGTCCTGAGAATGGCTCCCTGTGTCAGCTGCTTCCTGTTGGCTGTGCTGATTTCTGCCGGCTGTAAAGCCATCCCCTCCTCAGATCCGAAGTGCACTGAGGTGAGTCCAACTTATTTGTCTTTGTCCAGATTCAACTTTCTGGAAATGTTGAGATTCAGCATGCAGTTGTATCTGAGCTTTGGCATTCCAATATCCACTGTCTTTAAAAGGGCAATGCGGTGTGTAGAACTTTTTCTTTGCTGTGAAAAAGGAGCCAAAGAGCTCCGCTGGGGAGGTGCACTCACCGATTCCGAGTAGGAAGAGGTGAGAGTTGTTCTCCTCTGCACACAATTTCCCCCAAATAATCCCAGTTGGGTCATAAAAATGTCAACAGGTTCCCAGTGCAAAGAGCAGAGCTCCAAACCTGCTTCCTAGCATAAAGGGGCTGTTTGTCCAACCTCCCACCACAGGGCCACTTCCCCAAAGAGTCCTTCAGTTTCCTGGCATTCAGGATGGAGGTAAGTGAAGACCACCTGTGTCAGGCTTTAGAGAAGAGAAAGATCACTCTGAATGAACCTGGCTTTCTCCTCGAGTCAGACCCTCCACCTGTTTCACTAACCCATAGGAGTAACATTTGAGAGCAGGGCCAAATTGTACCTTCTGTTTGGACCACAGCAATGTTTATCGACCTGTGGGAAGTTCTTGGGGCTTCCCAAGTGGCTCAATGACAGAGAACCCGTCTGCCAATTCAGGAGACATAAGAGATGTGGGTTTGATTCTTGGGTTGGGAAGATCCCCTGGAGGAGGGCATGGCAACCCACTCCAGTATTCTTGCCTGGAGAAGCCCATGGACAGAGCAGCCTGCAGGCTACAGTCCATGGGTTTGCAGGAGTCGGGCATGACTGGAAGCAACTTAGCAATCACGCACGCAAAGGAAGTTCTTGGGCAGGGTGATGAGATAGAGAAAGAAAAAGGGATCATTTTCTTACCATCTTCCTCCTTTTACCTCTGATCCCATCAGGTATCCAGCCCCACATGGCCTGTCAGACAAGGGCTGTGGACAGGAAGGACCGTCAGTCTCGGTGGCTGAGTGGGCTGCTTTCCTAGTTTGGAGCTGAATGACCAAAAAAGAGGCAGGACTAGCTCAGTGGAGAAAGGCAGAGCTTAAGACCCAGGGTCAGGAGAATCAGGGAAAGTGGGGCAAGGACCTGCCAGCCAAGAGCAAGAACAGAAGCCAGGACTTTAAGAAGGCCTAGGAGCAGAAAGCAATAGGACCTTGTTAGTCTGGTGTGTGTATGATCAGAAGGTAAGTCATGTCCAACTCTTTACAACCCCATGGGCTGCCAGCCTCCTCTGTCCATGGAATTTTCCAGGAAAGAATACTGGAGTGGGTTGCCATTTCCTTCTCCAGGGGATATTCCTGACCCAGGGGTCAAACCTATGTCTCCTGCATCAGCAGGTGGATTCTTTACCCCGAGCCACCTGGGAAGCATTGTTGATCTGATATTGGGATGGAATCAGGATGCACACTCAGACCAAAAGGAAGTACAGTGCCCAGGAGAAATTGTTCCATCTGCCACAATAGTGCACCAGAGACCAGATGGCCCCAACAACAGGAACCTGCTTGGGTACAACTCTGCAGGCTAGCTCCAAGATCAAGGTGTCAGCAAGGTTGCCAAGGCCCCTTTCCTTGGCTTATTGACAGCCTTCTTCTCAGGCCCTGTCCTGAAAACAAGGGTTTAGTTCTGTTTTGAGTTCAGTAAACTTTTTACTGAAGTAAAATTTACATACAGAAGAGTCTACCACCCCTAAGGGCAGAGCTCAATGAGTTTTCACCAAGAGGACACATCCTTGTGAGCAGCCTGCAGAACAAAAAGCAGAACCTTCTCAGCACCTAAGAAGCCCTCTCGTGTCTCCTCCAGATCACCAGCCCCTCAGACCCTCCAGTAGTCTCACTTCTATCACCAAAAAGGGATTTTGCCTCTTTTTTGAGTTTTGTATACATGAGATCAGAGTACCTGGTCTGTACCTGGCTGATTTTGCTCGGTATCAAGCATATGAGATCTATCGACGATGTTCAGCCACCATGGGCTCGTTTCCATCACTGGTATTCTGTTGCGTTACTGTTGTTTGCTGGGTCATGTCTGACTTTCTTGTGACCCCATGGACTGTAGCCCACCAGGCTCCTCTGTCCATGGGATTATCCAGGCAAGCATATTGGAGTGGGTTGCCACGCCCTCCTCCAGGGGATCTTCCCAACCCAGGGATAGAACCCATCATCTGCATTTCCTGCATTGGCAGGCAGATTCTTTGGAAGCTCCACATTCTTATCTAGGTCTTCAGTAAATAAATGAACAAATACTTATTAGGTATATGTCAGGGAGTAGATGTATTTCATCATAGGGTACACATATATTTGGTAAATATTGCCAGTTTTCAATGTGTTGGTATCCATTTATTCTCACCAGCAGTGGATATGCGTTCTGGTTGCCCCAATGCCTCACTAACATTTGCTATTGTTTGTTTAAGAACATTAGCTATTCTGATGGATGAGTAGGGGCATTTCACTGTGCCCCTGATAATTATTTTCCTGATAATTAAATTGAGTATATTTGTGTATTTGTGTGTGTGTGTGTGTGTGCGTGTAAGTGCCTTTTCCAGTCTTTGGCCCATTTTTTCTTAGACTGTTCACGGGTTTTTGGTTGGTTTTTTTTTTTTTTTTTTTTGGTAGTGGTTCTTTATGTATTCTGGATACAGTTTCTTTATCAGATTGCAAATATCTTCTCCTACTCTGTGGCTTGCCTTTTCATTCTAAGTATTTTTTTAAAAACAGAAGTCCTTAATTTTAACATAGCTTGATTTATCATTTTTCTTTTATTTATTTTAAGTGAATGTCTATTTTGTTTAAGAAATTTTTGCCAGCCCAAAGCAGTGACAATATTATCCTATATCTTCTTTTGGATGTTTTATCATTTTGTATGTATTTCTAAGTTTCACATGTAAATTTACAGTCCATCTGGAATTATTTATTATTATTTCTTTTGCATGTGATGTAAAAGAGAATTTTTAAATGAATTAAAGATGAATTTTTAAATAAAACTTTTTGTTTGAAAAAAATGTCAAACCTTGAAAAATTCTGAAATATTCTCAAAATATTATAACGAATGCCAATAAATACTCCACACAGAATCTTCCATGTTTAAATGGAATGTATGTATGGATGTGTGTGTATCGCAATAAAATGAGATCTATGACCAAGCTTTTGAAGGTTGGTAAATACGCAAACCGTAGCTGGAATTCAGCCTTCTGTGATTTGGATTCAGGTGATATTTTAGATGTGTTCTTGAATCATTGCTGGTGAATATAGGGATGCCTGCTCCTTTCAGATGACTATTTGTCACTGTACAGTCACTAAGTCATATCCAACTTTTTGCGACACCATGTACTGTAGCACACCAGGCTTCCTGTCCTTCACCATCTCCCAGAGTTTTCTCAAACTCATATCCATTGAGTCAGTGATGCCATCCAAACCATCTCATCCTCTGTCGTCCCCTTCTCCTCCTGCCCTCAATCTTTCCCAGCATCAGGGTCTTTTCCAATGAGTCAGCTCTTGGAATCAGGTGGCCAAAGTATTGGAGCTCTAGAATCAGTCCTTCCAATGAACATTCAGGGTTGATTTCCCAGATGACTATTCAGTCCCCTCAAACCCACAGTAGGAGACAATCCTTCATGTCCAGGTATGGGGGAAAGTGCTTAGTAAAGCTCTGTTTTAAGAGAACTCCAAGTTCATGATACAGGGGCTTCCCATAACTCTAGACAATGACAATGATGTTTCAATGATCCAGGGAAATGCTGACTTTTCTTGTGGGCGCTTGATGTATATTACCTCGTTAATCCTCAGAGCTGGTCTACCAAGAGAGGTTATTGTCCTCAATCCATAGCTGAGCAAAACAGGAGGCTCAGAGAACACAGCTTGGTAGTTGAGAGCTGGGATGTGAACCCAGGCAGTCTGCCTCAAGACAAACAGAAAGTGAACTTCTTTTAATCTGAGTGCCCTTTGCCTGGAGTCAGATTGACAATAGAATTTTAGGGATGTGACCTCTTCAGAGTGTTTATTTGCAGAGAGTAACTGTTACTCTGGGATTTGACTCAGTCAAATTGCTGTCTCTGGATAGAGAGAAGTGATAAGCAAGGGAAGGTTGGAGTTCAGTGTCCCAGATTCCCCATGTCTGGGGGAGCTGGCTGCTGCTGCAGGTGCCAAGTGCAGAGGAGGCAGCCAAACACAGGGGAATCAGTGCGTGTGTGAAACTCAGAGAATCTGAAGTCAGAAATGATCTCAGCACTTGTGAGGAGAGAAATACTGTGGGGTGGGAGGGAGTCAGAGATACAGCAGGAAGAAGCAAAATAAGATCATGATTGAAAAAATGCAAATGAGTACCTGGAGGGAAAAGGGATTGCAGACACAGATGGAGCACTTGGGCGCCCCGCTCTGTGTAATGGCACCACTCTGTGTAATGGCACCACTCTGAGGTGGAGCTGGAGACAAAGGGATGGGCGTGGGTCCCAGTGCAAATGCCCGTGACTGGAATAGAGGTGGGCATGGGTCAGTTGTCCTGAATACCATGGGGCTTTGCCTCAGCCCTGCGTAAGTTCACATCCAGAAGGGTCCAGACTGCAGTGGAATGGCCAAAGCAGAAGAGTGAGAAACTGACCCGGGACTGAGGTCTAGCAACAAAGTCTGGGTTTATAGGAAGTGGTCACGTGGGGCTCAAAGAAACCAAAGGGGCTGCAAAAGCAGTGGTGGGTATCTGCCTAGAAAAGCAACTGAACATGTGGTCCTCACAGGTGACCCAGCCCTGAGCACAGGGGCAGTGACCACATAGCTGGGACACAGGATTTCTCTTCTACACCCCACCCTTTCAGGTTCCTTTCTAGTATCAGTCTGCTGCCCAGGAATCCTGTGCTATGCTATGGGAGCTCACTGTGAGGAAGTTTCGCTGTGAAAACTGTCAGCGAGAAAGACACAATCTCACTGATACAGTTTTACAAAAAGTGTATAACCTGAATCAAATCATGAGGAAACAAACCACAGAGAAGGAACATTCTGCAAACTACTAGCCAGAATTCTTTAAAAAATTAATCAGTGTCAGTAGAGATCATGAAAGGCTGAAGAATCTGCTCAGATTAAAGGAGACAGAAGAGATGTGGAAATGAGAGACAATGATTGAACAGAAATGTGATGTAAAAGCCATGGTGAGGAACCCAGAATAGTCTCTGAAATGCGCTTGGTTTTCAAATTTTCTTATGAGTTCTTATCATTTGCCTCATTCCTTAGGAATCAAGGGCAGATAATTCATTGCAGTTTACCTAACTAGAGATTATTGAATGTTACAACCCAGGCTCCCAGTGAGCTTCTCAGTCCTCCTGGGAAGGGTTGTGCCCTGGCTCTCGGGTTTTCACTGGGTTGAAACTGAGCTATTCCTTTCCATTTGCTAGGTCAGTGGTTCAGGAGAGCTTATATCCCTTTCAACTTTTGGGATCACATTAACGCAGTGAAGTGCTTAGTGAAGCATTCAAGAGGAGTAATTTAGTTGTCACAGAAATGCATATATTCTGGAAAAGGAGGGAATTGCCAATGCCGAGCCTTTTACTGCAGGGCCAGAACAGAGCAAGACCAACTGAGGGAAGGCCCCATTTCTCCATGTATTTACGACGTCAGTGATGCCAGAGATCAGAAAAGAAAAATGGGTCTCCTCAAAGCCAATCTGAACCTCAGAAGGTGTACATACATCTTCTCCCTGGGTCTTCTCTCTTCATGGGGACCAAGAGGGATCTCACAGCGTGTGTTTTCCCTCACCAGTTAGTCAAATATATTTGAAAGGCCAAGTGTGCATTTCAAGGGCATTCTGTGGATTTGTGGCAGTGCCTGAAGGACTTTTGGTCTATGAAACAATTACGGATGACAAGGGATTATAAATATGGCATTTTCATTGGTGACTTTGTAACATTGTCACAACATAGAAGAAAACTGGACTTCTTTGGTAGCTCAGACGGTAAAGAATCTGCCTGCAATGCAGGAGACCTGGGTTTGACCCCTGGGTCAGAAAGATCCCCTGGAGAAAGGTATGGCAACCCACTCCAGTATTCTTGCCTCAAAAATTCCATGGACAGAGGAGCCTGGTTGGCTACAGTCCATGGGGTCACAAAGAGTCGGACACGACTGAGTGACTAACACTTTCATGTAGAAGAAAACCAGTGATTTCCTGTAAATGAGCATTCTCAGTTTTGCTTTAAAAAAGGGGCCTGGCTAAGCAGAAGTCGGAGAGTGAGTAAGGCAAAAAGCAATTAAAATGGCGACACCTCTAAATCAAAGCACTTCAGGGTAAAGGCAGATGTGTCCCATCTTCTGTGTGCAGTTAAGCAGACTCGTTTGCAACTAAGCATGAGGAAAGCTGCTGATGCAGATTTCAGTGGGGCAGGCCATTCCCTCTCTGGGGCAGTCTCAGTGGGGCCTCTGGTGAGGACACCACGTGGCCTGGAGAAAGTAGTGCCTGAAAGGTGTGAGGAAATCACATGGAGCCTGAGATGAGCTGAGAGATGGCCCGTGGTCCTGGAATGTCTATCTTCTTTGTGTCTCCAAGTTGTACTTCTCATGGAGAAGCATTTCTTTCTTTCCCTGGAGCCTCCCCATGCAATATATACCCCACCAGACTTTCAGACCTGTCCCACCACCCTTTATCCTAAGGCATCAGCCAAATAAATTTATGAGCCCATAATTCTAAGGGCCTCTAAAGAACCCCTTCACATTTTTACCTGCTTAGTCCAAGATCTGTAACTTGAGTCAGCACATCTAGCAAGCAGTAAGCAGCAGATGTGAGAACACCTGACTCTCACATTAGCATGTGGGACCCAGCATGAGGAAGTCCTCTGAATTTACGTGCAGAGCTGTGCCCTATGCTGGGTCTGGTATCAGCAGCCTGCAGTTCAGGGAGCCTAAACTGAGTCATACTTCAAGATTATAAGACCTTATGACCTAAGGTCTGTGCCATGCTGCTAGTTCTTTTCTTTTTAAAACATTAAGAAAATTTCTAAATATATACAAAAATGGTTAGTTATAGGGAACCTTGTGAATAGGCTCGCTCCACCTTCAGCAACCACCAACATTTTGGCTACTAATTTCCTCCATCCACTCTCTCCTTTTTTGCCAAAGTATTTCAAAGCAAATCTCCACCATCATGTCATTTTGCCTCTAAAACCTTCAAAAAGTAACTCAAAATAAGAACATCTCTCCTACATAATTACAAGGTCATTATCATTAACAAAATTCGCAGTTCTTTAATATTCTATAATGTCCTGTCCTCATTTGAAATTCCCTGACAATGTTTTCCCAAATGACTTATTTGAATCAGAATCTAAAGGAGTGCCGGAAGTGAAGAAAGTATTACTCACTCAATCGTGTCATTTCAGCTCCATAGACTGTAGCCTGCCAGGCTCCTCAGTCCAGGGATTCTCCAGGCAAGAATACTGCAGTGGGTTGCCATTTCCTTTTCCAGGAGATCTTCCCCACCCAGGAAGATCACCCAGGAACCCACATCTCTTATGTCTCCTGCATTTGCAGGTGGATTCTTTCCCACTAGTGCCACCTGGGAAGCTCCGTACTTCAAGCTGCATCACATCACAAAGTGTGCAATATCTGGTTGTCTTCTTTTGTTGACACTAGAGTTGATGTATTTGTTTCAAAATGAAGGAAAAAAAAGACATTTTTATGCACCCAAAATCAAAACTATAAAATTACGTTTAGAAAAGGCTTGTTTTTATCACCACACGTCAATATGCTTCCTTCCCTTCCCTTAAATATAGCCAGTTTAGGGTTCACCTCCCCCGTTTCTTTTTGTAAACATAAGAAAATGCACACGTACTTTCCCTAGGTATCACACGGTATACTACGTATTATATGCACCATATACTAACAGATGTCTACATCTTGATTTTTTCACTTTACAATTAACCTGCATATCACTCCATTATGATTATATATGAAGATTGTACTTAGTCCTTTTTTAGCTACACAGGGTTCCGTTTTGTGAATGTACATATTTCAACTGGCCTATATGGATAGATAATCTGGTTCTTGCCAACCTTTTGCTATTGTAAAAAATACCACAATGAATAATGTTATGCATAGTCATTTTGTGCTTTTCCAAGTATTTTATTTGGTGAAGATTCCTAGAAGTGAGACCTCTGCCCAAAGGATAAAACCTGTTGTTTTACTAGAAAGCCAGTAAATACACTGCCTGATATTGGCTCACACTGTTCTCTTCTCAGAAAGAAGGCAACAGGACATACAACTGTGAAAATTTAGGTCTCAGAGAAATTCCTGACACTCTACCAAACACAACAGAAGTTCTGGAATTCAGCTTCAACTTCTTGCCTACAATTCAAAATACAACCTTCAGCAGGCTCATAAATCTTATCTTTTTGGATTTGACCAGGTTTGTATCTGAGTTTTTTGTGTTTGCTTGATGTTTTACTTAGGTCAAAACACAATATGCATTCAAACTGTTTCCAGGACCTTCCTTTGGGGAGCAGGACAACCTGCTTATTCTGCGTGTTTACCCCTTCCCATGAAATATTTTTACACAGGTGAAATATAATTTAAATAAGCACCAATCAGTGGGGAGGAAAGTGGCTTATTCTCAAAATAGATTGTGTCTGCAGTGCTGTTTAAGAAGGTCGAAGGAATATCAATACCACAACTGAAAATAATCTTGTACTAAATCAGATGTCACATCAGACTATATTTTAGGAGAGTTGATTATGAATGGGTGTGACATGTTAAGAAAAAAGTTAGAGGAGATATATACACCGTCTACTAACTTTTTTCATGAAAATTGGTTTTAGAGGCAGGATGAAGATTCTAAATGCTGACCCAGGGCTTCTGAGCCAGCGGGCAGAAGTGCCAGAAGAAAATAAAGGGATAGAGCAAGAGAGAAATGCAGCTGGGGTGTGTGTGTATGTGTGTAAGTTGGGGGAGGGCTCCGTATGTGGATGGAGCCTGCTACTCTTGCCCAAGTTCCATTTCTTCTACCTTGGTCCTTCAACTGAAGCTTCTGCAGAGCAGGAGCATATTCACATCCTTTGCTGCTGTTCAGTCACTAAGTTATGTCCAACTCTTTTGTGACCCCATGGACTGTAGCCCACCAGGCTCCTCTGTCCGAGGAACTTCCCAGGCAAGAATACTGGAGTGGGTTGCCATTTCCTCCTCCAGGGGATCTTCCCCACCCAGGGATCGAACCCGTGTCTCCTGACTCTTTTGCACTGCAGGTGGATTCTTTACCACTGATCCACCAGGAAAGTCCTTTCACATCCATAAGACTATACAGTCACATCCGCATGACCGCTACTGGGCGGCAGGCATGGTAAATGCTGCCATTCCACCCGCGTTAGATGGGAAAACAGAGGCTCAAGGAGATTTTGCGAGCCTGCTTAAATTCACACAGGAAGGAAACTGGGACTTTTGCTCTCCTGACTCCCAGTCCAGAATTTACTTTCTCTTTTAATATTTCTCATTCTCACATGAGAAGAGTTTGACTTTTTAAGAAGTATTAGGCCAGGATAGCTTTCATAACTAGACGACTCTCAGTTTCCTCTTCTGCTATTTTCAAAAAGTGATAAAAATGGGACCTCATACTTTCTAAGGTCCTCCTCCCTCTGCTCCCCTCCCCACCCTGTACCTGGCTACAAATGAGGCACTGTTTTCATGACCTTACACAGTTGCTGTTTCCTTAGCTTTACCAGTTTGCTTTCTTTGCCCTTTGCTCATTCTTCTGTCTTGCTTTTCAGAGCTTCCTCTCTGGAATTCTTTTCCTTTTTAGACATTTCACTTCTTTGGTTACTGTCTGTTATCAGTCAACTTCCTCAGTTCTTTATTTTCTGAAAATATTTTTATTTCACTCTGATTCTTGCAAGATAACGTTTTCTGGCCTATGTCATCGCTCTCTGGCAACTGTCTAGGCTGACCGTAGTTTTGTTCTCAGCCCTTCAAGATTATCATTCCAGGCTCCCATTGTTGCTGCTGGGAGGTCATCTATCTGTCCAGTCATTGTTCATATGTTGAATATCTGTCTTTTCTTCTCTGGATATTCTCAATAGCTTCTCTTTGTCCTTGGAATTCTACAATATCACAGTGACGTGTTGTGTAGATTGTCAGGCTCCTTGAATCTGAGTTTGGTGTCTTTCATCAGTTTTAAAATATTCTAGCCACTATCCATTTGAACTCTGGTTTGCTCCCACTCACCCTTGTATCATCTTTGGATCTCTGATTAGACTTATATTGCATCATCTTAACTGTCTTTTATATATCTTAGTATCTCTTTATTGTTTTCTAACTCATTTTTTTTTTAATTTTGGCTACTTCTAGTCCATTAATATCCTCTTTAGCTGTGTTTAATCTCTTGTATAAGCTATCCATTGGTTTTCTAATTTCAATTATTAACTTTTCTCATTTTAATATCATTTACTTTTTATTTTACAAATATAGGAGGTCAGTTTTAATATTTTTTCATTTATCGTACTTTTGGTTCTTACTATTTCCTTTAAGCATATCAAGCATGTTTGACATAGTGTATTTATAATGATATGATAATACATATAAGCTTTATCATCTATTCTTTAACAGATCAGATCAGTCGCTCAGTCGTGTTCGACTCTTTGCGACCCCATGAATTGCAGCACGCCAGGCCTCCCTGTCCATCACCAACTCCCGGAGTTCACTCAGACTCACGTCCATTGAGTCAGTGATGCCACCCAGCCATCTCATCCTCTGTCATCCCCTTCTCCTCTTGCCCCCAATTCCTCCCAGCATCAGAGTCTTTTCCAATGAGTCAACTCTTCGCATGAGGTGGCCAAAGTACTGGAGTTTCAGCTTTAGCATCATTCCTTCCAAAGAAATCCCAGGGCTGATCTCCTTCAGAATGGACTGCTTGGATCTCCTTGCAGTCCAAGGGACTCTCAAGAGTCTTCTCCAACACCACAGTTCAAAAGCATCAATTCTTCGGTGCTCAGCCTTCTTCACAGTCCAACTCTCACATCCATACATGACCACAGGAAAAACCATAGCCTTGACTAGACGAACCTTTGTTGGCAAAGTAATGTCTCTGCTTTTGAATGTGCTATCTATTCTTTATACATCTTATACATATATTGCATACACACACACACATATATATGTATACTTTATCAGATATATCTGATAACTCTGGCATCTGCTGCCTTTTTAAATCTGATTCTGTAGAGCTTTTTTTTTTGGCTGACTTTGGCTAGTGTGTTTTCCTTATGTGTTTAGTTAATTTTTATTTTGAGAATTTATCATGTAGAACTTTGTATAAATCTTTCTTTAAAATGTTTCCTTGAACTAGATAATACCAATGAACTATTAATATTGGTATGTGTGACGATGGCATCATGCCTAAAGAAAATAAGCCTTTTATTTTTTTGAAATGCATACTGAAATATGTATAGACACCTAGGATTTGACTTAATTTAAGAGAGAGAAGTAGGTATAGAAGAAGAAATGACTACGGCAAAATGATGAGAACTGTGTGATACATATATATGGAAATTCACTGTATTATTCCCTTTACTTTTATGTAAAGTGGAATGGTTTTTATGTAAATCTTTTCACCTGCTCGTTACCTGAAATCACTACCATTTTGGAACTGTTTTAAGCTAAATCGTCCATTTGGGTTTCTGTGGGGAAGTCCACAGAGACAGTGCAAACTCAGGCTAGAGTTTTCATAGGTGGAAGCTGGTGGTGGTTAGAGAATCTCAGAGGATGCTTTTCTTGTTGTTCTTCCTGTTTTTCTACCCAGAAGCAAGGTAAAGATAAACATAGATCCTCAAAGTCTCCCTCGGTGAGTTTTCTTTTTTAAGTTCACCCACTGAAAGGATCCCTTGAGGGTCTTGGTAGTCTTCAGGTTTTTGAAAAGACCTCCTATTCTTAGCCCAAAGCTTTGTCTCCTGCCACTGGGCTGTGCGGCTCATTAAAATCTGGACTCTAGGCCACCAAGGATCAGCAGATATTGACAGATACGACACAGCTAGCTCCAGAATTTGGTCCTATGGTTTCAAGCTTCCTTTTGACACTGCATCTCTAAACCATTCACTTACTGACCTCCAGGGGAGCTCTGTGTGTGTCTGTGTGTGGGTGTATAGTGCAGTATTTTGAGGTATAATATCAGGATGAGTTTTCTCTGAACCTCGAGTTCCATTTTCATCATTTGAATCACAACCATTCTACAAAGCAATCATTGTTTGCTATACTTTATAGAAGAAAAAACAGAGGTTGAGAAAAGTTGTGACTTGCCCAGGATGGCATAGATAACATATTTTATATATCATGTTATACATTATGTATTTTATGACATATTTTATATTACTTGTAACAGTAAATAATAGTTTGATTTTGTCTACAAACTACTAATTGTTCCAAACACAAATCTCTGAGAATTCAACTTAAAATAGAATTTTTCTCTTTTCCTTAATTAATTCTTCTTAAACACTCTTATCTTTTTAAGGTGCCAGATTAACTGGGTACATGAAGACACTTTTCAAAGCCATCATCAACTGAACACCATTGTGTTAACTGGAAATCCCCTGATATTCATGGCAGAAACATCACTTACCGGGCCCAAGTTCCTGAAGCATCTTTTCTTAACCCAAACAGGAATATCCAATCTCGAGTTTATCCCAGTGCACAACCTGGAAAATTTGGAAAGTTTGCATCTTGGAAGCAACCATATTTCCTCCATTAATCTCCCAGAAAACTTCCCAACACAGAATCTGAAAGTCCTGGATTTTCAGAATAATGCTATACACTACATCTCTAGAAAAGACACCAATTCTCTGGAACAGGCCACCAACCTAAGCCTTAACTTCAACGGCAATGACATTAAAGGCATTGAACCCGGGGCTTTCAATTCAAAGATCTTTCAAAGTTTGAAATTTGGAGGGTCTCTCAACTTATTTATTATATTTAAAGGTCTACAGAACTCTACTCTTCAGTCTCTTTGGCTGGGGACATTTGAGGACACTGATGACCAATATCTCACTTCAGCCACATTTGAGGGACTTTGTGACATGTCTGTTGAGAGCATCAACTTACAAAAGCACCGTTTCTCTGACTTATCATCGTCCACATTTCGGTGCTTCACTCGAGTCCAGGAGTTGGATCTGACAGCAGCTCACTTGAATGGATTGCCTTCTGGGATTGAGGGTATGAACTCTCTCAAGAAATTAGTTCTCAATGCAAATAGTTTTGATCAATTGTGTCAAATCAGTGCTGCCAGTTTCCCGTCCCTTAGGGACCTTTATATCAAAGGCAACATGAGGAAACTTGACCTCGGCACTAGATGTTTAGAAAAACTAGAAAATCTTCAGAAACTTGATTTAAGCCACAGTGATATTGAGGCTTCTGACTGTTGCAATCTGCAACTCAAAAACCTGCGCCATCTGCAATACTTAAACCTGAGCTACAATGAGCCCCTTGGTCTCGAGGATCAGGCGTTCAAAGAATGCCCTCAGCTAGAACTCCTGGATTTGGCATTTACCCACCTAAGTGTTAAGGCTCCACACAGCCCTTTTCAAAACCTCCATCTCCTGCGGGTTCTGAATCTCTCTCACTGCCTCCTTGATACCAGCAATCAGCACCTCCTAGCAGGCCTGCGGGATCTCCGGCATCTGAATTTACAAGGGAATTCCTTTCAAGATGGGAGCATCTCAAAGACCAACCTACTTCAGATGGTAGGCAGCTTGGAGATTCTGATTTTATCCTCCTGTAATCTCCTCTCCATAGACCAGCAAGCATTCCACGGCCTTAGGAATGTGAACCACTTAGACTTGAGCCACAACAGCCTGACAGGAGACAGCATGGACGCTCTTAGCCATCTTAAGGGGCTCTACCTCAATATGGCCTCCAATAACATTCGCATCATCCCACCTCATCTCCTCCCTGCCTTGTCTCAGCAGAGCATCATCAATTTAAGTCACAATCCCCTGGACTGCACTTGCTCAAATATTCATTTCATAACATGGTACAAAGAAAATCTACATAAACTTGAGGACTCGGAGGAGACTATGTGTGCAAATCCCCCATCTTTAAGGGGAGTGAAACTGTCCGACGTCAAACTGCACTGTGGGATTACGGGCGTGGGCATTTTCTTTATTGTAGTATTTGTATTCTTGCTCATCCTTCTGCTCATTTTTTCAGTTAAATTTATTCTTAGGTGGAAATACCAGCACATTTAGTGCTGAAGGTTTCTGGAGAGGGAAAATAAATATGCTTAGCAAAATTGCCCTTGGTAAAGAAACTGTTGTCTGTTAGTGACCAGGTTTTTCTGACTGGTTCCTGGGATTGGGTAGGGATTCACTGTACTTTTTGGAGTCCCAGAGCTGATGAGCCTCCCAGGAAGGTAAACTGACTAGGGCCAGAGGGTCAGATGCAGCTATGAGAGACACAGAGCCTTTTGCTCATGTGGAAGGTGGGTAGAAGTTGAGGGGAATCAGTGGTAGGGAAAGGCCAGGAGACTATTAGGAGGTCATCACTTCCACTCATGAGCATCCCCGGAGGCACCTCCTACCTTGACCCTCCCACATCTCTCTCTCCTGCAGCTCTGGCATTGTGCTTGGGTCTGAGTTCTCAGTAATATAGCCATTTGGGAAACAAGTTGGGGATAAAGTCTCAAAGTATATCTTAAATGAAAAAGAGAAAACACAATGAATTTAAAAGAAGAGGCTGAGAAATGAATCTTACCATCAAACTGACTTCATTAATTTCTTTAATCCTTAAATCTCCAAGGATTCTACAATGCCACCATGGTACAAATAGCTCCAAGGAAAAAGAAAAAAAAGACACCCTCACCAAGATGCCCCTCCCCCAAGGTTGAGATGTTCTGCACAACGAATACCCTCATTTCAGAACCAAGGAGGCTTTTTTTTGTTGTTTTTTTTAACCTATCTGGTGTTCTCACTCTTATTACATTACAGATCTTACAGATCCTAACTTACAGGTGAGCTGTGTATTTTTCAAAAGAAAAATACTCTTTTCATTTGAATGTCTGGTCCTTGGAAGCTTCTTTCTCATAGGAACCATGAGATAAATGGTGGTTTGGTTCCCAAGCCAGCTCTCAAAAGCCTACTCACCTGGGACAGCAACTGAGACAGCACATTTACAGTGAGAACCAGTAGAAGAAAGAAAGCACTCAGGCACCCTCGCCACTGGGAACCCAACAAGCTGCCTCAGTGAGTAGTAGCTTCTGTTGAGGCTGGAGATATTGCAAATATGGTACCAGCAAGAGAGAGTGGACAGGGCCAATGAATGCAGACAGAGAACTGGGAAGCCAACAGTGTTATACTCAGGTCTTCTTCCCAAGGCCCAAAGGGTGACCCCCACGCAGGCCTCGATCTTCTGAGGTCTGCACTGGCAGAGAAGAGAGCTGAGCTCTTGTCCTCAGGTGTTGCTTTTATAAGGTCTGGATTAAGTAGAATAACCATTTTAGGTTAGAGATAGCAGAGTTATTAAATATTGATTGGCTATCAAAGTAAAAATTAGTTAACAGTCAATCAGAATTGATTGACCTTAGGTTGGGGGCATAATATTGGAACAGAGTAGAAACTTGGGGACCAGCTCTTCTTTATCTCTGTACCTCCAGAAAAGTAGGAAAGACAAGGGAATAGTGAAGGAAAGCCATAAACATACATTGCAAATGCTTTACCAGTCTTAGGTGTGTGTGTGTGTGTGTGTGTGTGATACTACATAGGAGCCTAAGTATTCCCAGAGTTCTTGGTTAAGGACACAGACAGCGGCCAGGAAATGGGGGGTCGGGGCAGGGTGGGGAGTGAGGCATTTGCTTTGGGTGCAAAATTTAAGGGGGAGCCAAAAAACTCAGTAATCAAGGCAAAAAAAATTATTATTTTTTAAACTCTAAATTAATGCCAAAAATCCACAATAAGTACAAAAAGATTTTAAACATAGCCAGGATCTACACCAGTGCCATGCTGAAATGTATTAGAGCCTGAGGCAAAAGGAAACTTGTTAGTAACCATGCTGCCTTTGTTTAAAACTTTGATAGTTTGTTCATTGTGGATATTTTACATTAGTTCTGATTCTTTTAATGTTGCATTTAAATGCTATGTATCTTTGTTACTGAGTTTTTTGGTGCCCCCTTAAATTTGGCACCCAAATAGGTGCCTCACTCACCTTACCCGGTCCCTTGCCCTGAGGACTGGTCAGAAGTGGGGACTCCCATCTAACTCCCTGGCCACCATCTCCTGGAGGCCTATTAGCAGGCACCGTTTCTCAGTTTTCCTCCAAAATGTCCCACCTCCTTCCCCTTGGTCTCTGGAAACAGGGAGAAGAGTTCAAGATCTTATACCTTGTTCTCATCCTCAGCTGCCTCCCAACTCTTGGGTGCAAAGATTTGCAGCCTTCCTTTAAAACCAAGAGAGGTGGCAGAGATGAATGGGTACCAAAACCCTCTGGTGAGAGAGGGCAAGCAGGGCACCATCCTGCTAATGAAATGAAAACTCACACAATTCACTGCTTTGATTATCTGAAACACCAGCGTTTGGGAAAACAGGTGTGTGGAAAAGGAATTTTCCTCGGCTTTCCTGAGGGAGTGTGGGCAAGGAAGTCATTTAAGGACACATGTTAAAGGAGAAAGTGCCTGGAACTCTGAGGGCCTGGGACACCCCTCTTCGGCCACTGTCATTCCTCCCCAGGCCTAAGATGGTGGGCAGCCCCCGAGAAGGCCGGCCTGAGCCCCTTCTGCACTGTTCCTGCCCTGAGTCTGGCAGTGACCAAGGCCTTTTCCCCTTGAGTTTCAGGCTCAGAGATGACCTAACACAGAAGTGGGCATGACTGCTCCAGAATGTGCTGAGCGGGTGCTCTTCCAGGGAGCCTCCTAGCTGTGGCCACAGGAAAGGCCCCTCATTCGAGGGACCTGAAGCCAGGCAGGCAGCCGACCCTCCCAAGTCAGGGAGCACATCTCCCTCTGACCACCATCCACACCGCCCACTCTAGTGGGGCAGGAAGCATTCACCTCTGGGAACTGAGGTGAATATCTGGGAGATAGCTGGACACACAGTCTTGTTGATTTTGTTCATTTGCTTGAAGCAAATTCAGTGATCAGTTCTAGAAAGTTTGAGGAACATTCCTGGTGGTGACCTGAAGATGCCAAAACCAGGCTCACTGCTCCTTGCCTCCCTTTTCTGTTTTTCTTTCTTTGTTGCTTCTTCCCCTCCTTCATTCCTAACTCTTTCTCTCCCTCTGTACTTCCTTTCATTACTTACCTCCTGCTTTCCTTCCTCTCCTTCCCTTCTTCCTTCAATCCTATCAGGGAGGATGAAAGTCTACACTCTTAATTCAGACTGATACACCAACCCCCTAGTTCCCTGTGTATCCTAGCAAACTTAAGCTCCTTCCTGCCTTAAGGATTTAAGCTGCAGATAGGGCTTCCCTGAAAGCCCATTTGGTAGAGAATCCGCCTGCAATGCAGGAGACCCTGGTTCAATTTTTGGGTTGGGAAGATCTGCTGGAGAAGGGATAGGCTACCCACTCCAGTATTCTGGCCAGGAGAATTCCATGGACTGTATAGTCCACGGGGTCGCAAAGAGTCGGACAGGACCGAGCGACCTTCACTTTCAGGAAATACTAACTGCTGACCTAACCACTCCCTTGCCACACTGTCCTCCGTAACATGTAACTTGGAAAAACAAAAACATTCTGTACAGCAGGGGGTCCTCAACCTTTGAGCTCTAATGCCTGATGATCTGAGGTGGAGCTAATGTAATAATAATTACACATAATAATAATTGAAGTCCACAATAAATTTAATGTGCTTGGATTATCCCCAAACCATCTCCCCCCTCCCCACCCCAATCTGTGGAAAAACTTTTTCAGGAACCTGGTCCTTGGTGCCAAAAAGGTTGGGGGCCACTGCTGTGAACTGAGGGACCCAAGCCCTAACAATCTGTAATGGCCCGGCTTTGCTGTATCAGGCCCTTCTATGCAACGCCACGAGCTACTCCATAACTGGGCACTGATCTACGGCTTTGTGACAGCTCCTCTGTTTTGAGCAATAGTAAATTCACCCTGCAAAGTCAGAAAGGGAGCTTTTTGATGGCTGCTGTCAATTTTATTGCTTCATCCTAGTTACTAGGATAGACTCTGCAGCTGCAGTGCGTTTACTGGTTTTATGTATTGCATGTTGTTGCTGCTCTGACAAGCTACTCCTATAAAAATGTGTTATTATTGCATGTTGTAGCTCACTGAGCTGACCGTGCATTTCAAAGTGTACTGAAGCAAACAGCGATGAAGTCCATAAAAACCGACTGGCCTCCGTCAGAGGATGCTCTGAATGAACTGCAACTCCCACAATCTGAAAGCAAATTATACCTTTCCTCTGTGCCAGCGGCCCTGACTGCTAACTGAACACAGCACAGACCCAAACGTAGGCATGATCTATGTGTCCATGTAAAATTTCAGGACAGGAAACTGTCATTTTACTTCTACGCATCTAATTCCCCAATATGTGACGCTTGCAATTTTGAAGTTTATAAATGGCTTTATAATACTTTCATATATTACTATAGGATGCAAGAGGGGTGGCTGACATTGCTTTCCATCTGTTCTGAATGCTGAAGAGAAAATTAACTTGAATTATAGCAAGAGAGGATGTGGTTAGTTCATGACTGAGGGGGGTCCTGGGTGTTGAGCTAGAATCAACTGCCTGAGACATTAAGAATTAGGATGCCTAATACGATGGGAGTTAGTCTGGCTGCAGAGGAGTCAGCAGCCCCGTGTGACTCCCAGAGCTCTCAGACACTGGTTTATCACCAGAATCATTGGGGAAATTCTTTACAGAACAGATTTCCATGTCCCACCCTGTAGATATTGGGATTCTGTTAGACTAGGGTTGGTCTTGGACTTTTAGCCAAATTATTTCATGTAAAATCCTTCCCTTAACTTTATCAAACAGTAACAGAAATACATGTCAGGTTCCATGAGCTAAAAAACTAGGCCATACCCTATAAGAGGAAATGTCCCAACAAAATGGGAAGAAAAGGTTAAGGAGGCTCCCAGTCCAAGAGTGAGGCTCCTGGGCAAGCAGCTCATTAGTCTCTTCTGCCATCACTGCCAGGCCACAAGCCTCTGTTCCTCAGCTACCTCGTTCTGCCACCTACCCATCCCCACTCCATTCCAGCTACTGACAACTGGAAATCACTTATTGAATACTGTGGGTCTTGAAAAAGGAATTTGGAATTTGGAAAATTCAGCAGTGGCCATAGGACTGGAAAAGGTCAGTTTTCATTCCAATCCCAAAGAAGTGCAATGCCAAAGAATGTTCAAACTATGGCAAAATTGCATTCATTTCGCACACTAGCAAAGTAATGCTCAAAATACTCCAAGGTAGACTTCAACAATACGTGAACCGAGAACTTCTAGATGCACAAGCTGGATTTAGAAAAGGCAGAGGAACTGGAGATCAAATTGCCAACATCTGTTGGATCATAGGAAATGCAAGAGAATTTCAGAAAAACATCTACTTCTACTTCATTGACTATGTTAAAGCCTTTGACTGTGTGGATCACAACAAACTGTGGAAAATTCTTAAAGAGATGGGAATACCAGAGCACATTACCCGCCACCTGAGAAACCTGAATGCAGGTCAAGAAGCAACAGTTAGAACCGGACATAGAACAATGGACTGGTTCCAAATTAGGAAAGGAGTACATCAAGGCTGTATATCGTCACCCTGCTTATTTAACTTAAATGCAGAGTACATCATGCAAAATGCCAGGCTGGATGAAGCTCAAGCTGGAATCAAGATTGCCAGGAGAAATATCAATAACCTCAGATATGCAGATGACACCACTTTTATGGCAGAAAGTGAAGAGGAACTAAAGTGTCTCTTGATGAAAGTGGAAGAGGAGAGTCAAAAAGCTGGCTTAAAACTCAACATTCAAAAAACTAAGACCATGGCATCTGGTCCCATCACTTCATGGCAAATAGATGGGGAAACAATGGAAACAGTGACAGATTTTATTTTCTTGGGCTCCAAAATCATTGCAGATGGTGAGTGCAGCCATGAAATTAAAAGATGCTTGCTCCTTGGAAGAAAAGCTATGACCAACCTAGACATATAAAGAAGCAGAGACATTACTTTGCCAACAAAGGTCTGTATAGTCAAAGCTATGGTTTTTCCAATAGTCATGTATGGATGTGAGAGCTGGACAACAAAGAAAGCTGAGCACTGAAGAACTGATGCTTTTGAATTGTGGTGTTGGAGAAGACTCTGGAGAGTCCTTTGGACGGCAAGAAGATCAAACCAGTCAATCTTAGAGGAAATCAGTCCTGACTATCCAATGGAAGGACTGATGCTGAAGCTGAAACTCCAATACTTTGACCACCTGATGCGAAGAACTGACTCATTTGAAAGACCCTGATGCTGGGAAAGATTGAAGGCATGAGGAGAAGGGGATGACAGAGGATGAGATAGTCGGATGGCATCACCAACTCGATGGACAAGTTTGAGCAAGCTCCGGGAGTTGGTGATGTGCAGGGAAACCTGGTGTGCTGCAGCCCACGGGGTCACAAAGAGTCGGACATGACTGAGCAACTGATATGAATCTATCATTTTAAATTTGATTTTAAAAAGCCATTATTACTCATGAAAAATTAAAGAGTGAACTACATTGAACATTCACCTCTTGCTGCCCACCTCTTCCTCCATTTTTACATAATATTCTCTAAACACTTGGCTGTTCAAGACATGATACTAGATCTTGCAAAGGGAAGCAGAGGACAGGGAACCACCTGAGCATTCATCCGTCTCCCCCTTCTCCATTCATGTCAGTTCATGGGCTTTCTAAATGGCTTGGGGAATTCTTTTTTCTCTTTCTACTCTTCTTGGAAATGATCTAAATATACAACAAGAGATAAAGGATTAAATAAGGTAAGGAAAGACACTCTATGTTCTTGGGTGGGATAAGAGCATAAGTATGCTGATACTACATGGAATTAAGAAACAGATTAAAATAAGATAAGGTTTATATCTAGTAGTCTGGCAAAAAAAGGGAGACTGGATACTAGTGTAGATGGGATGTGAGCTTATAGGAACCGCACACTGCTTAGGGGTGTAGACTGGTGTAGCTATTGTAGGACCACGAGGCAAAAATTCATCAAATTAAATACATCACCCACCAATCCAATGCTGGGTATGTATGACAAGAAAATTTCACAATTCCACAGTGGTATTCAGTGCAGCATTGTTGCTTTAGGGGCGAGTTTAAAGCTATTTGAGGGGTCATCACTAGGGAAATGGGTATTTAAAACATCTAAGATGCACACCCTGAGGCATCATCCAGTAACTAGAAGTGGTGAGTTAGACACAGCTACAGCAATGTAGCTGAATCTTAAGCATACAGTGTTGGAGGAGGTCATGGAGAAGACATGATCACCAATTGACCTGAAGTTGGACCCATCAATTGGAGTCTCCTCATCCCCCTCCCCTGTCCTCATAAAGTATGTGTGGTGCTCCCACAGGAGGAGTCGTTTTCAAGGACTTGGCCTTGAGAGCAAGGTGCCGAGATCATCTGTACGTTATACATGCCTGAATCCTGTTAAGGCCTCTATGTTAACTCTTAAGACCCTGGCAGGTGGGTGCAGAGATCCCCTTGTCCTGTGGCCACTGAAGAGAAGCCTCATCGGTGAGTTCCCCTGCTTATAAACCTGCCACCTACCACTTTGGGGCTGCTGTCTCTTCGATCTCTCCTTGTCTTCCATGTATGAGAGCCAGTGAACCAACATATAGACCTTAACAGAAAAAACAAAAAACACCCAAATGACTTATTAACATGATTTTCATAAATTAAAAATACATGTATACAGAAAAATGATACTTACATTTTTTAAGAACACAAACAATTAACGGTTGCCTATGGGGCAGGAGGAGGCTGGATGGGAGTGTAGGGGTAAGTTAAATGAATCCTGGCTCCAAGTTCGATGAGCAGGATGACCTCAAACATCCAAGTCTGAGGTTCTCTACCTGTGCACGTGTACATGAGAGAAAATACTGTGTCACGTCTTTAACATGAAATACTATGTGGTCATTACGTAGTATTGCAGGATACTTAGAGACATTGAAATCTATTTTTGACTTAATACTAAGCAGAAGTTACCCAACATCATGCCTCTATTATTTCTTTTTTTTTTTTTTTTGGTTAAAATAAAATTCCATATAAATTGAAGAATAAAAGTGTCTGGGGAAGGGCAGTGACTTTTTTTTTTTTTGCTTTTCTATATTTGTAATTTGCTTTCATTTGACCATGTATTGCACAATAAAGAAAAATAAGAATTTTTAAAGACTTTTTTGGTTTTCACAATAGCGCAAGAATAAAGAGATGGTGAGGATTTCCAGTACTGAAAAAAAGGAGGCGGGCTTTTTCTAAAGCTTTGCGATTTCAAAGGCAAAAGCTTAAGCCCAAGCTTCCTGGATTGCTCTCGCCTTTCCCTTGAGAACAGAAGGAGCCATGGGTGTTCTAAGGATCCCCTTTGGAAAGGGACGGCAGGCCAAGGGGCTGAGAGTCGTCTTACCGGGTGGCACTGAGCTTACAGACAAGGGAGGCCATCCATAGGAGCTGCCCTCAGTCCCCCACACGAGAAAATCTGCCTCCAGCCGAGGAAAGTCACTGCAGCACAACAGTTTCACACAGTATTCGTATTCCAAAGAGACAGAACTTCCAGGCAAAGGATATTTATTTAGACAGGTTACAGCTGGAGGAGATGGCGATGCCAGCTCACATATGAAGGCTGGGTAGAGGCAGCATGCTTGCTTTAGGCCTTGCAAACAGCTTCTTTCTTCACCTCCAGGTTCTGACAGCCGTCTCTTCAGTGCTTCAGTGAAACAGCCAATGACTTTGGGAGATGCTTTCAGCTTTATAATATTACGAGCCTTTTTGTAAAGCTCTGTGGAGCAGTTCCTAGAAACCATATGCAATGGGTCTTCTTCCTTTTCCCCTACATCTGAGCAAACTCGATGGCATGTCACAAAACATACAGGGAACTTCGGTCTTGGGAACAGAGTCCCTTTTCGATGTGTTTGCCTGCATCCAAGTATTGGGATCGACAGCCCCATCGCAGCCTATGACGTTATGAGAGGGCAGTCTTGTCTTGTGGAATGCATGGTCCCAGCAATTCATGACATGCTGCTGCATGTTTTTTTCTTAATGGTGTTAAAGCCTCCAGTCCAGGGTCTGAGGTGTCTGAACTGCCAGAGAAACTGAACCTGGGCCAAATGATTGATTTTCAGTATAAAAAAAAGTAATGAAACCAAAGTTCAACAAAGCTGTGGTGATTTCCAGCTTTCCTAGATATATGAGATGCATACAACACTAACTGAGGAAGGAGGAAGAAAGAGAAAGGAATACACAAAATGATGACATTGAGCAAAGTGTTAAGAACACACTGGTGGGAAGGAAATTAAATTGAGTGAACTGCCCTACCATTGAGTTGCTTAATGTCCAGCCTACACTGAAACAAGCAAATTTCCACAGTTAATAGAGCTATACTTTTTCATGTAACATTTGTGTTGTGAACCAAAAATCTAGAAGGGAAATTGCCTACTGATTAATTACAACTAATAAAGGATCCCTATTACAGAGAACGATTAGCTTCCTTGGCTCATGGCTTCCCACTAATCATCAAGTTTGTAATTTTGCATGATATGATTTTTCTGCATATAAACTTAAAAAGAGAAAATGAGGTAGCTTAGATCATTCAGAGGGGCCTGGATCTGAATTCAAGTGCATGATACCTGGTAATGTTTAGAATGGTCAAGAGCGTTAGAACCAGAAAAATCGACATCCAAAAGTAAGCTGTCTTTACAGGGTGTGTTAAGCAAATCACACAGCCTGTCCGGGCCTGTTTGCTCCTCAGTAAGATGGGGATGCCATCACCATCTGGTTTGAGGCTGGTGTTGGGGCTCAGAGGAGATGGCAGATAAAGCCCATGTTGCCCAGCACTAAGTGTGCACACAGTCAGTGTAAGGCTGCTTCCTGCCATCCCGATGTCTTATCGGATGGAAGGAAAAGAAAGATGAGAGAACACAATGGTAACGGATGGAGCAAAGTTTTGGGAGAACTGAAGGAGGAGCGGAGTCTACTTAAAGGCAGACAGTCTTAAAGGAAGGAACACTGTTTCAGTTTTTTTAAATTAGCAAACCTTTCCGCTTTCCACTCACCAAAAGGGAGCTGAAGAAAACCTCCCTTTCCACAACAGAGTTCTATTCAGTCATGTTTTGGAGATGCTATGCATGTGTGTAGATGGGGGAAAAAAAAAAACTTAATAGCCATTATCTTTTCATGCTAAATTTTTATTTCAATGTTATGCAACTGCATAAGTATAAATATTTGTTCAATATACAACAATTATGACATCCATAGGGAATTCCTTAGAGAAAATAAGACTGCAAACACTTTATTGCACAGATCCTAACAAACTTTAAGCTGGTAAATCTACAGCTGGGAGTACTAGCGAGGAGCACACCTTACAATCACAGGAGACCGACCGAACAGAACACAGGAGAATTTCTACCATCTGACTGGAGAGGTTCACAACAACAGACAGGTATTACACGAATGCAATCTTAGGGACTCGGTAGCCATCCAAAATGCAAAAACATATTTGGCAAAAATGATAATACACTATACAAAATATACATTTTAAAATATCATTTGTAAACAAGCAGCTAGTTGTGCTTTAAAGAAAACTGGACAGTTAAAAAGCAAAGGCTGTAAACCATACACTATCTCCCCGACAGACCTGTCTAGATGTCTGGGTGCAGAAGGGTTGGGTTATGACAGCCGCAGATTGCAGGTATGAATTATAAATGTTGAGACCATTTTTGAAATCCATGTAAGTTCTTTCAAAATATTTGTTTCTTCTACAATTCACAACACAGTGATGGGGAATGGCTAGAACCTCATGGGAAAAAAATTAGGGGCAAGGAAGAGAGTTTTTTCGCCACTGTCAACTCATTTTACAATGAAGGACAACCAAGGAATTGGTTAAGTTATGCCTTTGTTTTTGGAGTGGAGTTTACAGCCTCTCTAAATGATTTACAGTCCACAGGGATGTAAGATGATGCTGTGCTTCGGTGAACAATTTTATAGCCTGAAGATACTCAGATATCCCTGCGGGGAGGGGGGTTGGGTGCTGGACTAGTATTTACTGGTGATTTTTTTCTCTTACAAAACAAAACAAAAATCCTGCTATGGATCCCAAGCATCTTATAAATACTTATCTGTGTGTATTTTCTCTTAGTGCCTTAGTACTTATGTCAGCGAGTGCCCTCTTACAATACAAAATGAGCCACCAAGAAAACTGCAACAAAAACACAAAGACCCCCTCAGCACTAAAATGACTGGACAAATCCTACATATTCCATGGTATACAAAATTTAAATAAGGCTTAGCAAAAGTAAAAAGGACAGTCACATTCAAGCACCAAATAGCTCCAACAAGTCTTTTTGTTACAAAAATGCTGCTCTTTATTAATACAGTATATATTTTTTTGCATACAAATAAAGAGACCATGTTATGAAATGTATGGAGCTACTTGATGCACCAGGAATGAATGTGAAACCCAGGAACTTGCTAAAAACAGCAAGCTTCATCTACAACATAAGGCCCCAGCTATGTATTAAAATGTATCTGATGTCCTGATTATTCCTTAAAATATATGCTATGACGCCAAACTCCATACCCCCTCCACTTTTCCTCAAAAAAGCAAAGTGAAAGCCTCTTCCAATGCCTAGTGCTTATTCATCAACCTAAATACGAGCAGGTTCGTGTACGGCCAGTTATTTTCTTTTTTGTTCAACAGCAGGGCGGGCGCAGAACTACTACAAAACGTGTGCTTCTTGGACTAGCGACTCATAGCATAAAGGCCTGAGTTTATTTAAGAGCATGAGAAGGAGGGAAAGCAGAACAGAAATAAAAGTCAACGTGTGTGTATAGCCCTCGCTCTACCTCTGGTGAAGAGTTGACACCCACACCCACACACAAGGACAGCTGGCCTTGGAGACAGTTGGGCCCAGGATCAAAATGGCCATTAGTGAAATGAAAATGGCTAGCTCCATCTGTTGTGGCCATTCCTGATGGAGGAGCATTCCAGATGCAGTGATTCGAGTTTTAGATCTGGAAATATAGGTAGCCAGATACAGTGCTATCAAAATTTCTGGTTAAAAATACACATACACACTCACAATCTAGTGTATTTCAGGCTTTCTTTCACCATCAACTCTACTCAGAATGTTTTAACTTAGAAAAAAATGTAGCCTTGCAAGAGTCTTTTCAACCACAGACCAAAACACGTGGGTGGATGTGTATATACACGAATGTGGGTGCATCTATATTTTAACAAACACCCAGTTTTAGCCATTTCACTTCATGACTTCGTGATCAATGGTAGAGCAAAAATCCTACTTAAAAAAAACCCAAACGTTGTAGTAAATGACACCATCAGCAGAAAGGTATCAACTCTACACCCCAAACCAAACACATTGCTAGATATTTACAGAGAAAGTCTTTTCCCTCAACAACCCTCAACCTCAACCAGAAAGAATTTTTTTGTTTGTTTGTTTGTTTTATTTTGTACAAACACTATCTGGTAACAGTTTGCCGGTTCCAATTTGGGAAGGCATTTGGAAGAAGGTCCCCTCTTTCTCTGTCTCGTCTCCTCGCTTCTTCAGTGAGGCTCCAGGCTCTGCCGATAGCAGGGGGGGGTGGTGTCCCACGACGCTGGTTTCCAAGGTAGTCAAGACGCAGTTACACACGCAGGGTGGGTTTCCCCAGGACCGCCCGGGCCTGCCCCGTCACAAGGCCTTTTTGTGGGGGCTGCCGCGCAAACTCTCTTTCCCCCGCCTCTGTCGCAGCCCAGTGTCCTTCTCAGAAGGAAGAACGATGGGGCGCTCAGTGCTTGGAGCGGGGGACGGCTTGGCCGCCTCTCTGCTCACGTTCTGGTTCCTGGTCTGAGCTGGCTGGGTGGGGGCTGGCTCTTTCCCTTTGGTTTCTCCCACGGTGGCGGTTACTGAGAGGGCCCTGTCCCGGTGGCTGGTGCCCACCACCAGGCCAGGGCTGGGGTGCTGGGACTCCAGAGTGATGGCTGAGCTGCGGAAGCATGGCAAGGAGTCGCTCTTGGTCATTTGGGTTCTGCCATCCCCACCAGGCAGGGGTTTCTGCTGGTCCCTGCTGCTGGAGGCTGGGGATTCTGCTGCAGGCCCAGCAGCCTTGGCAGAGGAGGTGTCGCTGGAGGTGGTAGAAGTCTCTGGAACTGCTGGTCTGGCCTCGGGAAAGCCACAGGAGTAGCTCAGAGACTTCTCTGGGAGGGTGGCACAGCGGAGAGAGCTCTGCACCGTGGCTGAAGGTGACCGCTTCATGCCACTGGGCTTGCTGGCCTCGGTCAGTGGCTTCTGGGGACTGAGCCCTTTCCCCTTGGCCTCTGGCCAGCCCTTCCCAGCGGCTGCTGCCGGCTTCTCTGTGCCCTTAGGCACAGCCTCGCTGTGCACCGAGGACAAGCCGGCCCCCAGCTTCTCACCATCCGCAGGGGTGTAAAGTGCTTCAGTGCATTTCTTGCCTTCAGACTTGCCAGCGTCGGTGCTGGTGGCCAGAGGACTCGGGCTCCTGTCTGTCTGTTTGCACGGAAGGGGACAATCTTTCACAGTGGATGGTGTGGGGGCCTTTGGAGACAGGTTTTGCCTTTCCCTAAAGGTGGGAAGTTTCTGGTCCACTGACTCACTGGCCCCTAGGAGTCCTCGCCCTGGTGGATGTCCAAGCATCTCCAGTGCCCCTGGGGGACACCGAGCGCTGGTGGGTCTCAGCTTTGTGTCTAGAGGACCCCCTTCCATGGGCAGGGGGCCTGAGTACCCACTGGCTCCCTGGCCAATCACTTCACGGGCTGTGTTCTGGGGATCTGGAAGGACAGGGAACTCCTCTGACACACCCTTACCACTCCCCACCCCAGCTCTGCCGAGGGTCGGAGCGCCAGGCTCTTTGCTCACTGCAGCCTCAGTGCTCGGCTTCTGGGAGGAGAGGGGCCGGTCTGGGAACTTAGACTTTGGAGGGCCCAGGTCGGGGTCAGACCTGGGCTTGTGGCTGCTGCTGTCACTGTGCACAGCAGTGGGCCTGAGAGCATCCTGGAAGCTAGAGTCTATAGCACAGGGCTTGCTCCCCAGCAGAGAGGCGGCAGGGTGGCTGGGCAGAATGCAGTGCTGACAAGCCAGGCCAGGGAGCTCTTTGGTAGGGGGTGGGGGCTGACAGCTACTGGTGAGGTGCTTTTGTGGGGGCTGTTCTTTCCTTTCTGGTTCCCTGGGACCCAGCTGAGAGCTACTGGTGACATGCTTTAGTGGAGGTTGTTCTTTCCTTTCCAGTTCCTTGGGACCCGGCTGAGAACTACTGGTGAGGTGCTTTTGTGGGGGCTGTTCTTTCCTTTCCGGTTCCTTGGGACCCGGCTGAGACTTACTGGTGAGGTGCTTTTGTGGGGGCTGTTCTTTCCTTTCCGGATCCTTGGGACCCACCTGAGAACTACTGGTGAGGTGCTTTTGCAGAGGCTGTTCTTTCGTTTCTGGTTCCTTGGGACTCAGCTTAGAGCTAATGGTGAGGTGCTTTTGCAGAGGCTGTTCTTTTGTTTCTGGTTCCTTGGGACCCAGCTGAGAACTACTGGTGAGGTGCTTCTGCAAACACTGTTCTTTCCTTTCTGGTTCCTTGGGACTCAGCTGAGAGCTACTGGTGACGTGCTTTTGCAGAGGCTGTTCTTTCCTTTCCGGCTCCTTGGGAGCTGCCTGAGAACTACTGGTGAGGTGCTTCTGCAAACACTGTTCTTTCCTTTCCGGTTCCTTGGGACTCAGCTGAGAGCTAATGGTGACGTGCTTTTGCAGAGGCTGTTCTTTCCTTTCCGGCTCCTTGGGACTCAGCTGAGAGCTAATGGTGAGGTGCTTTTGCAGAAGCTGTTCTTTCCTTTCTGGCTCCTTGGGACTCAGCTGAGAGCTAATGGTGAGGTGCTTTTGCAGAAGCTGTTCTTTCCTTTCCGGCTCCTTGGGACTCAGCTGAGAGCTACTGGTGAGGTGCTTTTGCAGAGGCTGTTCTTTCCTTTCCGGCTCCTTGGGGCTCAGCTGAGAGCTACTGGTGACGTGCTTTTGCAGAGGCTGTTCCTTCCTTTCTGGTTCCTTGGGACTCAGCTGAGAGCTAATGGTGAGGTGCTTTTGCAGAGGCTGTTCTTTCCTTTCCGGCTCCTTGGGGCTCAGCTGACAGCTACTGGTGACGTGCTTTTGCAGAGGCTGTTCTTTCCTTTCCGGCTCCTTGGGACTCAGCTGACAGCTACTGGTGAGGTGCTTTTGCTTTGTTCTTTCTGTTTCCGGCTGGGGCTCAGCTGAGAGCTACTGGTGACGTGCTTTTGCAGAGGCTGTTCTTTCCTTTCTGGTTCCTTGGGACTCAGCTGAGAGCTAATGGTGAGGTGCTTTTGCAGAGGCTGTTCTTTCGTTTCTGGTTCCTTGGGACCCAGCTGAGAACTACTGGTGAGGTGCTTTTGCAAACACTGTTCTTTCCTTTCTGGTTCCTTGGGACCCAGCTGAGAACTACTGGTGACGTGCTCTTGCAGAGGCTGTTCTTTCCTTTCTGGTTCCTTGGGACTCAGCTGAGAGCTAATAGTGAGGTGCTTTTGTGGAGGTTGTTCTTTCCTTTCCAGTTCCTTGGGACACAGTTGAGAACTACTGGGACTCAGCTGTTCTTTCCTTTCTGGTTCCTTGGGACTCAGCTGAGAGCTAATAGTGAGGTGCTTTTGTGGAGGTTGTTCTTTCCTTTCCAGTTCCTTGGGACACAGTTGAGAACTACTGGTGACGTGCTTTTGTGGGGGCTGTTCTTTCCTTTCTGGTTCCTTGGGACCCAGCTGAGAGCTACTGGTGAGGTGCTTCTGCAAACACTGTTCTTTCCTTTCCGGATCCTGGGGACCCGGCTGAGAACTACTGGGGAGGTGCTTTTGCAGGGGCTGTTCTTTCCTCTCCGGTTCCTTGGGACCCAGCTGAGAACTACTGGGGAGGTGCTTTTGCAGAGGCTGTTCTTTCCTCTCCGGTTCCTTGGGACCCGGCTGAGAACTACTGGTGACGTGCTTTTGCATGGGCTGTTCTTTCCTCTCCGGTTCCTTGGGACCCGGCTGAGAACTGGTGAGGTACTTTTGCAGAGGTTGTTCTTTCCTCTCCGGTTCCTTGGGACCGTCTTTCTGCACAGACTGGAAACCAGAAGGCCTTCCACTCTTCTCACTCTCTGGCCTGGGCGGCTCCAGAGACCACCTGGTAGAAGCAGGTTCCATCTTGGATTCCAGGCCTCTCTCTGCGCCCAGCTCTCTCTCACAAGGAGCCCCCGCAGAGCGCAAAGAGGAGTCCTCTCTGGCCGGCAGCCTCACCTCCTCTCGGCCGTCTCTGGGCTTTGCTCTCCCGCAAGGCCCGCATGCTTTCTCCAAGGCCTGGGTCTGGGTGGAGACATCCGGGCGGGTCCTCCCCACCACAGGGAGGGTTTGGGAGTTGTCGCTGGGTTTAGCAGCTTCTGGGGGACACAGCTCCTTGGAGGGGTCTCTGCGGATGTCGGGCCTCGCAGCTGACCACTCGCTCCCGACTATGGAAGGGCCCCTTTCGGACAACTCTCTCCCACTCGGCTTCTCTCTAGGGGGGACACTTTCAGGCAAGAGTGGGCTGCGGGATCTAGACGTGTTGGCACCTTGGAGGTTCTGCCCTGGGAAGGGAAGGAGCTTAACGTCGGGGCTGTGGTCTTGGTGTTGACTGGGGTGGCCCTCTCCCCGCTGGGGATGGCTCTCCATGATGGTCGCTGGGGCACGGGCTGCCTGGGAGACCTTCTTGTCCAGCTTCAGCTCTGGGTCAGGCGGGGCAGCCACCGGTGAACTCTGCAGACCCCGGCTGGCTGGTGGGAACCGGGGCTCAAGCAGGTAGGATTTGTTCACCTTGAAGCCGGCAGGGGAGGACTCTCTCTGACCCGCAGTGTCAGCCTTCCTCCCTGTGCTGCTGGGGAGAGCGAGGGGCATGGGGGACTCCACATCACTGCCTGGGCTGGGGCTCTGGGCAGGCTCCGGGGAAGGCAGCTCTGTCTTGGAGGCCTGAGGTCCCGACAGGAGAGCGATGTCCAAGGTGCCTTCAATGGGCTTCAGGCACGACACAGACCGCCCTTCCAGCTTATACTCGGAGGGGCTTTTCCGGACAGGCGACTCTGGGGCAGCCAAGCCCGGCTTCTCCGCTCCACTGTCCACCCGGCCAGAAAGGGCCTTGAGAGGGACAAAGGAGACGGCGCTGAGCTGAGCCGCGTGGGCGCTGCCGATGAACGGTGTGCGGGCCTCGGACGCTGGCGGGGCCTCCTGCTGCCCTCCCACGGGCCGGCCCAGGCTCCCAGGCAGGCAGTCCTGGGCACCAGCTGTCACCTTGGGCTTGAGCACAGAACAGAGGCTCTCGTCTTTGTCTTCGAGGGACATCTTCTTTCGGAGGTAATCGATGTTGGCCAACTTGCCGTCTAACTTCTCACACCGCAGACCCTCCTTGGCCTGGGGGGCCTTCTCTGCGGTGTCCCCCTTCCCGGAGGTGGACCTGTGGGTGGTGTGACAGAGGCCGTCTTGGAGGGCGCTGTGCGTCGAGGCTCGTTTGAGGTCACAGGTGCCCTGGCCGTGGTCCCCAGCTGCCGTTGTCCCCTCAGAGGCGACACCCTCGCTGGCCCGCACATTGGCCTGCTTGTGGAGAGCATCTTTCAAAAGGCTGCACAGGGGCTGGGCCTCCTGCACGGCTGCTTTGCTTTCAAAATGATTTGACCTCTCTGAAGCTTTTGGATAGATTTTCTTGTCTCTCTCTTCGAGCCTAAAAGCACAGAGGTTTTCCAAGTCACTGCCGAGTCCGTGGGGCTTCGGGCGGGATTCCTGTTTTTCCGAGAGCCCGTCAGGTTTCTTCACCACCACCTTGGCCTTTAGCTTCTCTCGGTCCAGCTCGTCCACAGACTCCTGGCGGCCCAGCTTCCGGGACACGGGGCGTTTCAGGCAGCCCTGCTCCACAGGCCTGGCCCGGCTGAGGGCAGGCGCGTCGCACACGTTCTCCTCCAGGCTCTGCAAGGTCACCTCCCGCTGTTGCTGCTCCCGCGGCACCTCCTCCTGGGTGACCTCAAGGCTGTGCTTGCGGGAGCACAGGTGCTTCTTGTCGCCTCCATAGGAGGGAGACAGCTTCTCCTCTGACTGCACGCGCTTGAGCAGTGGGGACCGAGGGGGTTCTGCACTCTTGGGCCTCACGACGTGCCTGACGATGGTGGGTGGGGAGTGCATTTTGCTGGGAAAGGCTTGAGCCATCTTGGAATTGCCAAGTGAGTGCCCCAGCAGAGGGGATGGGGACCGCTGCGGGGAGGTGGGCTGTGGGGTCGGAGAGGGTGTCCGGGCCAGCGGAGACAGGGGGATGCTGCCAGCTGACTTCCGCCTTCCTGACCGGTAGCGCTGCCCGCTGAGTTTGGGCGCCAGACCATGGAGCGTGCTGGGCCGGACGTGTCCTGACCCCGCTGGGGAGTTGGGAGCGCTGGAGCTTGGGGAGCTGCTCTGGGAGGAGTTAGTGCCTGTGGGTGGGAAACAGGACATTGTGAGCAAGAGCCCCCTTCCCCTTTCTTCCCAGGCTTTCCGACCCGAGCTGTTTTAGATAAGGGCAGTGAACTGTCTCAGCATCTCAGTCTAGTGAATAAATACTTTCCAGATAAACCTCCCCAAAGGTTAACCCAGTACTTCCTGTCTTTTCTAAGGGACCGAATAGCTATATCTTCTGACCTTCCTGTCAATCCTGTTCTCTGTCAGTTACATCCCCACCTTCTCTCTTTAAGCTGGAATAAGCTTGTCTTCTAGGATCTCAGCTGGTAGCCCCTCAACTCTTGCTAGGAGGGGAGGTTCACTCACCGGATGGGAAGTCGGGGGTGGAACGGTAGCTGGGTGTAGGGGATCGGGGAGACAAGCTGTGAGTGGGGGACCCTGGGAGGCTCTCCCCTGATGACAGGGATCGGTTCAAGCAGGAGAAACTTCGGCTGGTGTGGAGTAAAGGAGAAGGCTGCTTAGCTAGTTTTTTGAAAAGGGATCTCCTCCTAGAGTGAAAACAGGAGAAAACTGCTCAGATTCTACATTCAAAACCACCCCCCCTTCCCCAAAGCACCAATGCACTGATTCAGTACACCCAGAGACAGTGACATGATGGCAGGTCCTCTTAAAGAGAAGGGTTCCACTTTTACATTCAAAACTTTCCTATGACTTAGAAAGGAAGAGGCTTTGAGAATACACAATGGAAACCCTCTTAATTTCAAGCACTTTAAGAAAAGTTGTGAAAATAGGAAAATATATCTGGTGACTCAGAATCTGCCTGCAATGCAGGAGACCCGGGTTCAATCCCTGGGCTCGGAAGATCCCGAGAAGACAAGGGCAACCCATTCCAGTCTTCTTGTCAGGAATATTTCAGGCACAGAGGAGCCTTGCAGGCTACAGTCCACGGGGTCGCAAAGAGCTGGACATGACTGAGCAACTAAGAATAAATGCTTATTCATTTATTTGTATGTCAGGTTTTTGAGGATACTGTTTTTTGCCTGAAAGCTTCCAAGAATATAGCTCTGAACACACTGACACAATTAAATTAAGAGACAGTACAAAGTAAATCCCTGTAAGAAAAACTGTCATTTGGAATATTGGATTCTTTAATGGTGATCTGCTGGGTAGAGGCTTTCATCCTTGAGGGGCTGTTTGCTGTGCTTATTCCATCGTGAACTCCTGAATATTCCTATGGACAATGGAGGCTGTTCATTTACACAGAAAAACTGAGGAAGGTGAACTGAAGCTTATCGTATCAGCAGGGCAGCAGACACCACGCTTCAGCAGAAGGCAAATGTGTAGTGAGTGCCAACAAGCATGTCCTAAAGTTAAAAGCACAGCTTCAGATGGCTTTGAAAAGCAGGTATAGGGTTCCTTCATCTCCAGGGGCTGAGTCACACACTTTCCACTCTACTATCCCTTGAAGCAGTGTGTTCTATATGACCCAACACACACTCAAAATATAAAGCTCACATTAAAAAAAAAAAAAAAAAAAATAACAATGTATGTGTGTGTGTGCACGGATGTGTACTTTTAATCACAGTAATAAATATGCTTGGGTCAAAAAGTCAGATAGCTTTATAAGCTTATAATGAAAAATAGCTCTGTTCTGCCTTGTCCCCGATCCCCAGTGAAACTCTTTCTACTCTTTTAGCTGTCTGCAAATTTCTATGTAATGTGCTTATGCTGTTTTTTCAATCCTAGAAATTATCTGTTGATTTCCTACCACCGAAGATGAAAATTTAGCCCTTATAACAATCTATTCCCCTTCTAAACAAGCACATTTCCTCCCAGTTGAGCTAAACCAAATTTTTGGTTAGGAACAAAAGGTCGATACTTTATTTTACACAATAAATACTGTTCTAGTTTGGCCATGAAAAGCATAATTCTATTTTCCTTTCTTATACAAATTTGTCTTTCCTGGAGTTAACAATCATTGCTTTTTTCATTTGCATATTTTTCTTTTCTAGCATTAAAATCCGGAGAAGGCAATGGCACCCCACTCCAGTTCTCTTGCCTGGAAAATCCCATGGATGGAGGAGCCTGGTGGGCTGCAGTCCATGGGATCGTGAAGAGTCGGACACGACTGAGTGACTTCACTTTCACTTTTCACTTTCATGCATTGGAGAAGGAAATGGCAACCCACTCCAGTGTTCTTGCCTGGAGAATCCCAGGGACGGGGGAGCCTCATGGGCTGCCGTCTATGGGGTCTCACAGAGTCGGACACGACTGAAGTGACTTAGCAGCAGCAGCAGCAGCCGCACTAAAGTCCTTATACTGTGATCCAAAGCACCAAATTCAAGTGGGTAGAGTCAAGATACTGTCTCCTCGTGCAGGGAGCACATCTGGACAATTGTTTGGAAGAAACTTCCACACACACACACATACACACACACGGACACACCCCTCACCAGTGTCTACACAGGGCACTAAATGATACTCAGATGCCTTTCATAGTGCTAATGTGTAATAGACTTTCAGGCAGTAAAACAAAGCCTTTTTATTTCTAGGCTTATTTGGATGCTTTGAAGATCTAGTTATCTTAGAATATCTGGCACTCAAAAATAGCAACTGTATGTTTTTGGATTATTTATTATTACTATTGTTTAGTTGCTAAGTCATGTCCAACTCTTTCCTGACTCCATGGACTGTAGCCTGCCAGGCTCCTCTGTCCATGGGATTCTCCAGGCAACCCAACTGGAGTGGGTTTCCATGCCCTCTTCCAGGGGATCTTCCCAACCCAGGGATCAAACCCACATCCCCTGCATTGCAGGTAGATTCTTTACCAACCACTGAGCTATCACGGCTTCCCTGGTGTTTTTAGATGGATTAAATATAGATATAATATATATATATAGATAGATAGATATAATATATTAAATATAGATTTAATGCTAAAAGCTACCTGAAGTTTTAGTTCTTCAAATCCAACTGAAATGAAGTCTGGAAACTTAAGAAAAAGCAGAGCTTTTCATGGTTCTCACACATGAGAAAAAGTAATCTAAATTCTACAGTGTAACTACATAAATCTTTTCATTATGAAACATAATGCTGTTATGAATGAATATAAACTCTAGTGTATAAGTACATGTGAACCACAAGGCAACATGTCTTACAGAGAAATAGATCTTCCTCACATGCAAGCATTTAAATTAAGTGAGGAGTAATTTTCCTTCAGTGTGGGAACACACCAAACCCAGGAAGAGGACGGTTCTAACTCACCTTTCCAGACTTTCCTTCTTCTTAGATTTCTTGCTCCGCCTCACCATCCGGCTCTTATAGCTGTTTCTCCTGGCCGGTCCCGTTTTGATTGATGTGTTTTCAAATGGGGTGGTCGTGATTGACACCTTATTTCCACTCTATAAAAAAATGAGGTGGTATTAAAGGGAAATGCTGTGATGAAACAAGGCCAGAAAAGATACAGGAGATCCAAAGACAAATAAACATCAAAAAGGACGGACATGACCACGTGGCAAGGAGCCTTCAGGTAGTGAAGTCCTGGTAAATGGGGTGGAAATAAACAATGTGAGGTCTCCTTAAGGTGGCGGGATGTGGATCCCACAGCTGCTGTGCTCAGTTGTGTCAAACTCCTCGCAACCCATGAACTGCTGCCCTCCAGGTTCCTCTGTCCATGGAATTTTCCAGGCAAGAATACTGGAGTGGGTTGCAATTTCCTACTCCAGGGGATCTTCCTGACCCAGGGATTGAACCTGCATCTCTTGCGTTTCCTGCATTGGCAGGTGGATTCTTTACCACTGAGCCAACTGGGAAGCCCAGCAGAGCTGAGTTTAAATCTGAGCCTGTGACCTGAGCACTTGTTTTCCTCTGGACCACGTTGCAGCAGAGTCACACCTGTCTCCTAGGGCTCATCTGAGGATCAAGGGGATATAGTGTGTAAAGCCGTTAGCACCCAGAGTGACACATGGAAAGGGCTCCACAAAAAACAGTTACATTCATGCATATGTATTAAGTGTAAACATGCCCAGAGACACTGTGCTCTTGGTTGATTTATTTTTCTTTTCTCTCCTTTTTGTGTTTTTCCTTTGACCTAGAAATCATAAAGCAGCACAACTGAATGAGACTTTTATCTTTAATTATTTTTAGTTTTCTTTTCTAGCACCAGAACCTGTCAGCCCAGCAGAGCTGGAAAGTGTATGCCAGCAGGTGTAAAGCAGCCTCTGCTTTGTCAGGTCGGGAGCGGTAAGGTCATTCCTGGGGGTTTCTGTGCCCCTCGACTTGAACCTGGGACCGAGGCTTGCTGGATAGGCCCTAGGGGTGGATTTGAGAGCAGAGTCAGGGGCCAGGGTGAGGGGGTGCCCTGGACAGGTGGGCAGAACCCTCCCCCTTCACTTCACTTTCACTGATCTCTTCTTGAATTTCTTAATAACCAAGGGAGAATCATATCCTTTCAAAGTCACAGATGGTCCTGATTACCTTAAAAAGATAAGAAGTATACATAGAAGGACCTTTTAAAAGGCCTATGCCTGGAAGATGCCTAGCAACTCAGATCTAAGTGATGTTAAGAGATGGGGAGTTGAGTATGGTCGGGCAGGGGACTGAAAGAACAGATTGTTTAAATATCAACATCCACTTCTCCACCCAACTTGGAAAGTAATACGTTCCATTTTTAGAAGGAAACAATGTATATATATTTTAAAAAATCATTGAGAAGCCTGCTGCTGCTAAGTCGCTTCAGTCGTGTCCGACTCTGTGCGACCCCATAGACGGCAGCCCACCAGGCTCCCCCGTCCCTGGGATTCTCTAGGCAAGAACACTGGAGTGGGTTGCCATTTCCTTCTCCAGTGCATGAAAGTGAAAAGTGAAAGTGAAGTTGCTCAGTCGTATCCGACTCTTCATGACCCCATGGACTGCAGCCTACCAGGCTCCTCCACCCATAGGATTTTCCAGGCAAGAGTACTGGAGTGGGGTGCCATTGCCTACCACTCAGCTAATGCTGGTAATATTTCTGTATATTTCCTGCTAGTCTTTTATTAAGCATGTAAAAATTATGCATATATATATATGTAGACATACTTTATAATTAATTTTAATCTTAATCTAATAGTTTTTCTTTCACTTCACATTTCATAACTTTGAAAAACTTGCACTTTATCACTGAATATTCCTTCACATAATTTTTACTGGCTATTAAAAAGTGTTCCATGAGATAGGTAAATCACAATTTAACTGTTTCCTTATAGCTCTTGTTTTCTATTTTCCAATTCTTGTAAAAGTTGAAATAGGTATCTTTATCTATAAATTAGTGTCCTAACCTCTGACATTTTCCTTAGATTATCTAACTAGACTCAATACACTGAATTGGAGGGTCTAGTTGAACTTTTTAAAGATTGGTGGTACACACTAATGCACTAATTTCCAGAAAGTTCATGTCAATTTAAACTCTTACCAGCAGCACATGAGTACCCATCTCAGCACACGCCTGTCAGAACTGAATACTAATATTAAATAAATTGCCAGTTTTATAGGAAAAAGTTACATCAAGTTTTAATCTTTGTTCTTTGGGTATTAACAAAGCTGGATTTCGTCTCATCTATTTTTCATTGTTTTTATTTCTTTAGATAATGATTTGTTCATGTCTTACATCCAATTTTGTATCTAAAAATCAATAATCAACTGAAAATTAATGATTTTTGAGTTCTTTATATATTTAAGAACATATAATCCCATACTTTGTGCCATAACTGTAAAAAATATATATATTTTCGGGAAATGGGATTTGAATTTGAACAAGAGAAAAAGATGTTTTTCATTCTGAAAAAATAAATTACTTGTCTTATATTTATAAGCAGATGCCAAAACTTTCAAAGTAAACCTTTATCTGGTAGCAGAGACTGGCATTCAATTTATTCTTTAAACTGAAAACTCCACGTTTAAGGATGAAAGGGTCTGGGACGGGGTTTGCTCTTCACAGTTTGACTGAGGCCAGCCTCACGCTTCGGTTTTCCCTAAATGCCTCAGGGGAAGGAAGGGGCAACAGTGTGATGGGCATTGCTTCGTCATCGCACTTCTTCCGTCCTTCACTATATCACGTCAGAGAGGACACGGGGTCCCAGCGATCACTGGGGCTGCTGGAGCCCACGAGCAGTCTAAGCCTGAACCACTGCCATCCCTCCTAATACAGTCCAGTTTTAAAAATATCATATACATTGTATGAGATAAATATAGTAAAATGCTTAACATTTTTCATTAGGAAAGTTACGGCTGGAGTTTGTTGAATCAGAGCACACCCTTAAGCTTTGTACAAATGTCCCTTTACACAAGCAGTATTGACATATACAGACTATCATGTGTAAAATACTTTGGGGGAAATTGCTAAAGAACATAGAAGCCCAGCCTGGCACTCTGTGATGACCTAAAGGGGTGGGGTGGGGAGGAGGGGAGGGAGGCTCAGGAGGGAAAGAATGCATGTATAATCATTCACATTGTTGTACGGCAGAAACCAATACAAAATTGTAAAGCAATTTTCCACCAATTAAAATGTAAATAAAAATTTTAAAAATTAAAAGAAAAAACTCAAAAAAGACAAACAAACCTAGTTTTTAGTTTGTGTCTACATAGGGCTGTTTCAGGGGACAGTTCCCTTGACTTATGGAAATACACAAAGAGATAACTTCCCTAAGAGGAAATACAGACAGAAAAAAATGCAGAGTGCAAACATTTGCTTGAAAAAGTTAATGATGACAAAAATGGTAAGTAAATGACTGAAAAATAATTTTATGGGGAACAGGTGAGAATTGTGCAGCCTGCCACCTGGTGGACCCATCAGCTATAGTAAGTGTTGCTAGAATTGGCAATTTGTTTTACTGGGTCCTTTGACCTCAACAAATTCTTTTGAAGAAGGAACAATCTCTTAGAGAGATTCTGTGGCACTATTTCAAAAAGCAACAACAACAAAATGGGGCCAGAAGACTGTCAAATGTTCTATCAAGTTACGCATTACTTTAAACCACTTGTGTGATTAGTGCATGGTGGGGAGGAAGTTACTTTAAGCTGGCTGAACTGAATACAAAAGCAGAAGTCAGGCTGCCCAGCCTCTTCTCTCACTCTGACTCCACATTAGTTCATCATCTGGCCTTGGGTGTCTCTCTGAGCTACAGTGCTTTCGCATTTCTTCCTCTGCACAATACCCATGGGGAATGCGTTCCTCCCATACCTGCATCCTTGCCCCATTCATACTCTCCACGATCCAGCCCTAGCCACCTGCACACTGCATCCCAGATGCCATGAACTCAGGCTCCAGCCACACTGGTTTACTCATGCACCTCAAGTACTTTGAGTTTCCTGTTTTTGTGGTTTAAAGCATCATTTTATTGTGCCTAGACCATCTTGCACTGCTTCCCTTACATGAACCTCCACCCACCCTTCACAGCCCTGCACAGAAAACCCCCAGCTCTCTGCCTGCCCACCGTGGTGGAAAGCTCTCTCTCCTTCTGCACTTGGGCCCTATTTACAGACCGTTCCTTGGCTTGACACCCTGATTGTAGCCTAGCACTGCAACCGTTTCTCCTGCGAACACTGAGCTCTAAGTTTCTGGCAACCAGACCTCACGTCCGGAGCGTGGCGGTATGCTAGCTGAAAGCTCAGGCTCTGGGGCTGCCCTGCCGGTATGCAAATCCTCTTCTGCTCTTTCCTAGCACGGAACCTTGGCTGCTTTGCTAGCTTCTCCTTGCTTTAATTTCTTCATCCGTAAAATGGGGACAATTCTGTATACAGCACCTGTGCACAGGCTACGAGGATGACCTGAATTATTCATGCAAAGTGCTCTTGACTACCTACTATTCATGCGCGCCATCTGCTGTGTGACCCTTTGGTACCTCACACAACTCTGCACATTCTGGGGACCCAGTTAATATGTAAAATTGGCAATAATCACGCTCTTTTAGCCCCCATTTTAGTATCCAGGGGTTCCCAGAGTTTAAGGAAAGGAAATACTGAGGCAGCGGCTGGTGTTATTTTAGCTTCTCTTATGACTGGGCATTTAAACTAATGCTGTCCTAAGAAAGCAACCTGGCTGAATAGGGGGTTTCCTGCATTTGAGAGGCTACACTAGGCAGGTAGTCATGTGAGCAGGGGGTATGACTGGGTCCACGTGGCCTCCACATTCCACCATAGTGGGGAGAGAGCAATTTCGGTGCTGTGGGAAAGTTCTTTTAGCAAGCTACTTGTAATCTGGATGGAGGTGATTAACTCCCGGTGGCTGGAGGGGTTTGAGGCAACACCGAGAAAGCACATTTTCAGGGATTCACAGAGCCGATGGGGAACAGAACCGAATAACCATGACTTTGCTTCTTTGTGCACGTAAGTTGGTGCTTTCACAGCACGCTCACTTTGAAGCTGAGGGTAAGTGAGACCAAAAGTGAAGCCCTGACACAGGGAATACGCTTAATGTGTTCACAATCCAGAAGATAAATAAGTATCACACAGTGTCAGTCGCTTAGTTGTGTCTGTCTGTGATCCCACAGACTGTAGCCCGCCAGGCTCCTCTGTCCATGGAATTCTCCAGGCAAGAATACTGGGGTGGGTTGCCCTTCCCTTCTCCAGGGGATCTTTGCCATCCAGGGATCAAACTGGGGTCTCCTGCACTGTAGGCTGGATTCTGTATCATCTGAGCCATCAGGGAAGCCCAGTATCGCACATGGATTTCTAAAAATATATATAGCCCTATGTGATGGCTCTTCTACCTTTTTCTGAGGATGCCATGAGATTTTGTGAAGTAGTTTGCAAGTATAAAGCATAGGGTAAACAGCATGTGAGAATACGAAAATATAGCTACCACCCTGATGGTCTGCCACTGACGGCGCATGGGAGTCCAGGACTGGTACTAGTCACTTGATCCTTTGCCAAGAATCACTATTCACATTTAGGAGAAAGATGCACGATAACACAGTTCCTTGGGAAGATAATTAAATCCCCTGTATCCACTCTGTTTCCTTACACGGGTTGCTCTTTTGAGAGCTTCCTTTATGAGCCAGAGGCAGGATCCTCTGCTTAGATGTGAGACAGCACACCATGGCCCAGGAGGATGCCAAACCTCTCCGTTACAGCATGTTCGTGGCATTTCAGGGACATAGGTCAACCAGATCCAGGAACGCAGGCACTCCGTAACCAGAGGAGGACAAAACGTTATAAATGGAATTGACTGACCCTTTTCGGAGACCTTGCCAGAGACGTTCAGGAGAAACATACGTTCAAATTTCACAGAAGTAGGAAGAGTCATTTTAAAATCCAAAATCATATGAAAATGTTTTATAAAATAAATTATGAAAGAGATCAAATATGTCTCAGCAAAATAAACAGAAGGCATATTTCCTAAAGATATGTATATTTCAGCTTGTTATTTTTTCTTCTGATTTTATGAGCAAATGCAAGAAATAATATAAAGATATACTGTGCCAGGACCTAAGATGCATGTAGCGTAATACTGCTACAAAGAACGGAAGAGGTCAAACCTACTGCCATTTAAAATCCATTCGACCATCTTTGAACGGCTGATGCCAAAACCTGGAAAACTTCTAGTCAGGTGAGTTGACAAAGAAAAGAAACTCACATATAAAACATAGCTTTATTATCTAAACAAAAGGGAGGTCCTAGAAAAGCTTAAGGAGCACTTGGGAGAGAGAAGTACCTCTTCGCCTACCTTTGTAGTCCCTACACCACTGGAAAGACAAACAGGCTATAGCAGGTAGAGCCTGGGCCCTTACTCACAAAGGGTCGATGTGAGCCAGCAATGGGGTATCCCTGGACCTGGGTCAGGTACTACGAGAGAAGAGGCTGGTCAGACTCATGAATCTTTGACCTCTTCTTGAATTTTGTCTTGGGAAGTCTGAGGTCATTTCAGGGGACTCTCACAGCAAAGGACTCTCAAAAGTCCACAATCCTGCTCTGCCTCCCATTTTGGGGGCACTTACTAGGAGACAGTTGTTCCATGGCAGTTGGACAAGTAATATTATCAGAAACAGATGGTGAATGAAAAGAAAAAAATTCAAGTCTTACCCATGTAGGTTCCAGAAATGCTACCTGTTTTGAAATGGCAACCTGCTCCAGAATTCTTGCCTGAAAAACCCCATGGATGGAGGAGCCTGGCAGGCTATAGTCCAAAGGGTTGCAAAGAGTCGGACACGATGAGCGACTGAGCACAGGTGTACTACTCAGTAGGCATACTGCAAAGTGCAGAGAGACTCCAGCCATCTCAAGGTTTTACTCCCAAACTGAACAGCACGTACATGAAGACATAACACAAGTAGCTGTGTGGTGCTTGGCTCCTCCCATGGTGACTTTTGGACAGCAAGCGAGGGAGAACCCTACTAGTCACCTCAATTCTACAACCATTTTCTGAGTACCCAGCTGCAAACCAGGCACCGTGTAAATGCAGGGATGACGTGGGGAGCTTTAATAGTAGCTCCATGTCTCTCCTGCGGGGCTGTCGTCAGACCTGCCACGTTTTCAGCACGGCCACGGCTGGCTTCCCATACTGCCTATGGCTCTGCAATGTCCCCTCAATATTCATCCTATTCCTCCAGTGAGCAATGCTATGCCTTTGTGAGAAAGTTGACTAGAGTTAAGGGAACCACCCGTAGGTATGGAGGATAGCAGACAGTCACCTACTCCCATGGGGCCTGAAGTCAAGACCAAAATTTCATTAATGCTGTGGACTGATCAATGGCAATAACTTCCCTACAATCTGTCACTTCACAACGGACCTTTGAATGTACATTCTATTACTACTCTCAGAATGTGGGCCAGACCCTGAATCTTTTGAAGAATACACTTGTGTTGGCTGGGGGATGACAGAAAGAAGGATAAAAGTCACTTATCAAAGGCTTACTTACTTATCAAAGACTTTGTACACCCACCTACCTGCACTAATTCCAAATTCCCAAGTTTCTTTCAAGTTTCAGTTCAGTGTCACTTCTGGGCGATGACTCTCCCTATTCACAGAATATTCTCTGCAGAAGTATGGCATTCCTCCCCCTGCTATGGCTCTGCTAATCAAGCTGAACTTAATCTACCTGCATACATCCCCTATGTCCCTCATAGTCCGCAAGGTAAGAACTGTACCTTGATTTCCAATGTCTACCGTGTCTAGACACGTCACCAGTGTCTACCATGGTACCTGCCTAGCAAGTGCTCTAGAAACAGTCTGAATGCATGTTGTTTAAATGACAAGCATGCGTTCATGTTTTGTTTCTCAACAGGCTGCAGGCTATCTGAGGCGATGGCTCACACCTCTCTGACAGCCCCTAGTAATCCCTCCCTGTGTTCACACTGAGAAGTCATCTATAAATCTGCTGACATGTAAAACAATCCTACAATTAATGATTGTATTTTTTCTTTAATCACAGATAGGATTTTTTCCTTGAAAAAACTTAAAATCGAGACTTAGATTCATCTTTGTTTTAACCAGATTCATATTTGGGGCTATAACTTTATATTCTTTAGCTGCTGCTGCTGCTGCTGCTAAGTCGCTTCAGTCGTGTCCGACTCTGTGCGACCTCATAGATGGCAGCCCACCAGGCTCCCCCGTCCCTGGGATTCTCCAGGCAAGAACACTGGAGTGGGCTGCCATTTCCTTCTCCAATGCATGAAAGTGAAAAGTGAAAGTGAAGTCGCCCAGTCATGTCCGACTCTTAGCGACCCCATGGACTGCAGCCCACCAGGATCCTCTGCCCATGAGATTCTCCAGGCAAGAGTACTGGAGTGGGTTGCCATTGCCTTCTCCATTCTTTAGCTAGCAGTGGCAAAGCAAACAGCCCAACAGAAATGAGAGAATGAGTGTAGATCATCTCTCTTCATCACATTCATGCTCTTTGTGATCTTCCTACTCCATTGGCTTGAATCAGCTTAATTCCAAGTAGAGACTGATCTACATTCAAATTTATTTGTACAAGGACAGAAAGGTCTAGTGACTGCTAGCATCCCTTCTTCCGTTACCACCTATTATATATTCACAGCTCTAGCTTCCAAAGAAACCCAACTCTCAAATCAAGCTTCAGACCTGACCTCACAGTTTAATACCACTGTCTTCTGCCATAATAGAATAAGATGTACTGAAAGTTGCTAAAGAAAATCGCACCGAGGATGGATGATTTCCAAACAAATTTTACTACGTGTGATACACAAAAAAAGAGCACTCTATTTGTAATTTAGGATAAGAAGAAAACTTAAATTAGGAAGTGACTGTGGCAGATACATGAAAGTGGATTTCATGATGTAAAACCAAAAAATTCATGTTGTTCTTGCCTTTATGTTAAACAGACCACTGAACGCTTTCTCAGCAAAGAGACTGAGTGTGTATGGATAGTCCCTACAGAAGAACACTAGAACTTGAGTGAAGAACTTTTGGTGCTAGTTCTTTCTGGCTACCTGCTTCATCTAGATGGCCCTAACATCAAAAAAGACAGTACCTTTAGCAGGAGCTCTATAACTTCTGTGTGGACAAGTCCGTGCACCGGTTCTCCATTGATGTGTGTGATCAGATCCCCAGCTTTCAGTCCTGCCTGGCAAGCTGGACTTCCTTCTTCTACATTCTAAAATTCAGGAGGAGAAGATACATTAGGAAGCAAACAGATGACAACCCTGACACCTACTGTTCTCTTGCAGCACAATATTCTGAGTTCAACAAATGATCCTGTGATTCTAAGAGGAAACCAGTAAAATATGGCTCACTATTTTTGTTCTGCCATCCTCCTAAAAAGGGTAATTCCTATGGTTCCTTTAGCATTATTTCAGGTGACCTGAGAAAGTATTTTAGAAAAAAAGAAGGCCAGGTGGAAAAGACTAAGAAAAGAAGGATAAAAATAGGACTATTTTGTACTATTTCTACAAGCTTGGTATATAGAGTGGATAATCAGATTTGAAGACTAACAAAATTATTAAAAAGAATTAACTTTTGCTAAATTCAGTCCTCCCACACAGATAAAGGGCAAGCATATGAAGCAGGTCCCAGACGCCAGCTTACCAGGAAACTCATTTGTTGTTAACTATGCCTCAGCTGATCATTCATTCTCTAGTTTGCTGGGAATGAAAACTGGCCAGAAAGAGAGTCTCACCCAAACGATATGATGCACTGTGTAAATGTCGCTGTCTCCCACGTACACCCGGATGGCTCGAATGGTGAAACCATAGTTCTTCCCCAAACTGTGGATCACAATGGGCTGGTGTGGACTGGCAGAAGCTCCTGAAGAATCTCGGCTGGGAGAGGAATCCCTTGAGGAAGAAGGGTCCGAGGACAGGGAATGGGGAGACATCGGACTTCCCAGCGGAGAGACAGCAAACATATCTGCAACAAAGAAGCCAGTCATCAAAGCTCTACCGACTGAGCCACCAGGGAAGCCGCATTACTGAGTGAGTACTGACGAAACAATTTGCATCAGGAAAACACTGTAATGGTAACTTTCCTATAAAAGAATCATTCCTTATTACTATGATAAGAACTGATTCTCTTCAAATAGTACCTGCAGTTCCAGCAAGGTTTCTGAGAGGATAATGCAGGTGGATAGAGAAATTTTAAGACAAACTCACTTCATATTCTTCAACATCAATTCTATCCTGTTTTCCTTGTTTTATGAACAAACACACGTTTTCTTTATGGTTCTTGTCACTGTTTCATCTATGTGAATCTAAACAAATCCTAACTGGTCATATGAAATTGTGCACGCACACCTGTGTGTGTGTTGTGTATGAAAAAGAATAATCTACAACAAGATGCTGTGGTTGAAATCTGAGCTCAGTAAGGGCCAGGCTACGAAAGGCCAGTGCTATTGAAGACTCCCGGGGTGCAGTGAGTAACACTGTGGCCACAGCAAGCTCAAAGTATCCAGACTATCTTCTGTTGTAACTCTTGGGATGTGTGCGTGCTCAGTCATGTCCGACTGTTTCCGACCCCATGAACCAGGAAGTCTGCCAGGCTCCTCTGTCCATGGGATTATCCAGGCAAGAATCTTACATCTGTCCAAAGGAGAACAATTAGCTAAATGTATCAATGTCCAGGCTCTTTCACTCTGACTTCATGTGGCATCTTGACACTTTTTTCCTGGCTACCTTCTGTCTCATCCAAAGGCCAGCTGAACAGACCCACGCTGATGGGCAGGGAACTTCAAAACATGCAAAGGCAGGAAGAAGGCTGAGCGGACACACAGCTCCAAACTGCTAAGAAAGCCATGCCCCTGACTCTTCTCCTCAATACATCTTTCCTCACCTCCCCAAACTGAATAACTGACCCACGCTCACCAAGAGGTGGGCTTTCTCACCAGCTCTCAAAGTGGACTGGACCACATTCCACTTACTGACCACACTGGAGCCATTGCCTTGTGCTTGTGAATAGTCATTCAGACTAGGGTGTTTGTTTTAAGGTGCTATACGGACATCTCCCAGAAAACAGAGCATGCTACAGTGAGCACTACCCCCTCAATGAACATTTCTTTCTGCACAAATCTGAAATTTCAAAAATGTAAACAATCCCTTTTATACATGGTCTGTATTCTTCCAACTTCAAGCCATCTGCAATATAATTTGACTGCCGCTTCCATTCTCTTACTGTCTGTCATCTGAGTGATAAGTCACAAGCACCAGTGTGTATATTTTCATCTCAGCCAGTGAAATTACACCAGACTTTGTGATTAGTAGAGGCAAAACTAGGTTGTCGAAAAATACCGCAATTCAACAAAATCATAATTAAGCCCAGTTTTTTAAATATAAGGCAGAAAATGACCAGGCTACCAGTAGGAGGAAGCATAACCCAACAGACAAGGCTGGTAAAACTTGTAATTTCAGTGCTGTCTGTGATACACTCTGCATCCCCAGAAATGAAAAACGTACGTTCTCTGTATTGATTTCCTCATTAATTAGATGAGAAAAACTATACTTAGCTTTCTGACACAGATGCTGTAAACAGCTCTGTAAAGGATATAAATGATGCACGGTCTAGGGAAGAAAAATTATTCAGAAGAGGGAAATTTATCACTTAACTTGGGGAGGGGAGAAAGGAAAAAGAAAGAAAACAAAAGAAATAAGCCTTTGTGGGAAGGGATCCTGCCTCATCTCCTGCTGCTGAAAGAAGTGCGAAGGGGTAAGTCACGTTTGTTTTCTGGGAGCCCTGAAGGCCCTCCAGGGAGTCACTCAGGAGGGCTGTGCCAGGGCACCACCCATTACTGGTTCAAGCAGTCTTGCATCTCAGCCAGCATGCCAGGGAGCGGGGGGCACATGCACAAGCCACACAGTTTCATGCGAGTCGATGTCTCTACCTCCTGGGATCATGAGGGACAGGGCACTGGCAGAAAGGGACTTTGTGACTTTCCCCGAGGCTTTCTGTTTCTCTGTGCTTTCTAAGCGCTGCCGAGCCATGTGAGAGGCGGGCTCACTGGAGGGCTTGGAGGCATTGTCTGTACTGTCCACACACTCGCTCCGTCCATTTATCTGATCCAAGTGCTCTGAAAAACTGCCAACTGTGCAAAGAAGAAGGGATAAACATTTCAGGAGAATTTGGGATAGGAGAGCTGGGGAGGAGGGAGGAGAGAGAGGGAAGGACGAACACGGGGAAACAGAGGCCCGTGTGGCGCATGAGTCCACGTGGTGTCAGGCAAACATGGAAATCAAGTGACTGGTTCGAGAAAGGTGAGTTGGAGGAGAGAGAATGAAAGAGCTGTCCATCCAGATTCCATTCTCGTTGTACACAGGTCCATTAATTCTTAGTTGACTCCATTTAACTAGAAGAACAATTGCGTTTTAGAATCATTTACAACTTTAATAGACAATTCCTCCTCCTGACCCCACTGTGAAAGGCCATGAACCAAACGTCACTTTACGAACCCCATGACCGCCCACAGCGTACCACGATCATCCTATGATACTAGTGATCAGCATTAGCAAGGCAGTTAATACCGGTTTTTGCTAAGTGGACATCATTCAGTCACTTCATAGAGACTTATGCCCCTGTCATCTACTACCATCTTTCCAAGACTCATCTCACACTAGGCTCAGGATGTAACTTACATAAAAGTGCCTAAAGTGTCACCTTTGACCTCCCACACCTCCTTTCATCTAAGCTCCTTGTAAATTTCACAAGCCAAGACCAAGAGTTTCCTTCACTACCCGCGGCATTACCCAATGGCTCACTACGTCTTCTTGGCTTTAGTCTTGACACAGACATATGCTGACCTGTCCTGAAATTCCTGGACCAGTGAGAAGATCTGTCCCCCTCTAGGCCAGCCACATGCCTTCTTTATTTTTAATTTTATTACCCTCAATATAAACCGGAAGGGTTTTTTTAAGTTAAAAAATTAGGACTTCCCTCAGCAGAGTAATGTAAGAGAATATGTCACTGATCCCAGTCTGGTAAGTGCACAGGCCCAGTGTGAAGACAGCTCTCTCTTGTCAGCAGTGACATAGTGAAAAACAAGTAACACGACCATCTCTTTCCGTTTCTCCTATTCTTTCTTTCACGGTCTATCAGTTTTTTGGGTTTTTTTTCCTTTCTTTTTCCTTATCACTGATAATACATATTTGTCTGTCCAGAAAAAACAATGCTTATCTCCCTTTTCTTTCTAAATGCTATACTAGAAGCCCCCTGTGCTTTAAAAATCATCAGCACTATCATCACATTAAGATATGCAATACACAGAGAGAACTGAATACCATTATAAATGATCCTTTGGAAGACCAGCCAGCACATCGTAAAGTGCTGACCATGACATTCTTTGCCTAGAAAAGAGGCTTAATTGGATTTAACTCACATTGCTGTTGCAGTGCTAGACACAGTCCTAGTTCACAGAGGTGGCATGACCCCACAGGCGTGGTCCACGCTAAGGGGAGCCTAGGACCCGGGACAGTGGGGCTTGAGAACCGCGCAGTCCATGGCCACCCAGGCGCTGCAGGCGCTGTAGGCACGGGAGAAGATTCCCAGTCATCTGTGTGACACCCATCTGACCTTGGGGGCCGTACAGAATAGAGAGATGAGCTGATTTGCTCATAGCAAATATCTACTAAAGAAGATAATCTCAAGGCAAATAACAACCCTCTTTCCACTTGTATATGCTAAACTCAACCCCATTTAACAGTGTATCTATCCTATTCACTCTAAATTAAGAAATCAACTGCTGAGGGACTAGACAAAAACTGCTTCACGAATCAAATCTCACCTCAAAAACCTTCAGCTTGCTCTGGGATACGTTACACGCTCACTCCTCCCTTCTAGTTTGGTTTGGATGGGATCATTGACAAGTATGCACTGGAAAGCTGAATCTCTTCACGATGAATAATTTGTCAGATGCGTTCGAGCACTAACCTAAATTTTCAAGACTTTTGCTTCTCACTGATTCAAATACATTGTAGTTGAGAGAAGGAAACACATACAAAGCTGGGCTTCTCTCAGTGCTGGAGTGCGTGTCTTCTATCATCCCCCTGCTTGCCTCTGCCATCTCGTTTCATAGCACTGCATATAAACGTGTGAGTCTTTCCTGCCAAGGGTGGATAATGTCCCTTTAATGTTCTGTAAATGTCAAGGCTTCTTTCTTTTTGATGGTGGAGCAATATAAAATTCAACAAATTTAATTTTACTACAGTCACGGTTTTCAGATTTCCTAATCACCCTTGGCGAGGAGCAAACCAGCTCATCTCTCCATTCTGTACGGCCCCCAAGGTCTTTGATTATTTTTAGTGTGTGTCTGAGGGAGACAGAGAGAAAGGTGGTTTGAATCTATTAATCAAAATGCATGGCAGGACAGAGACAGATTTTTTTTTTTTAATTATGAAAGTAATCAATCAAATGCTTAGACACCATTCCCCTCCCCCTCCCTTATAACTGTCTGAGAGTCAGCAGGCAGAAGAGTCCAAGAGATCATAAACAATTCATCATATTAAGAATACATGTGAAATAGAGGCAGCCCTATTCAGAGTAAATAATAAACTAAGAAACACATGAGAACTTAGTAACCAGAAATATAAAGCACTTGACATATCCACATTTGATTCGATACCAAGATGAACAGGAATCCTAGGCTACTAGTTTGTTTTCACACACTTTTTCATTGCTACTATCTTGGCTCTACCAAGTTAGGACATGTGGAATTATCCCACATGGAAACAGAACTGAGAGGAAAAGAGAGAAGGGAAAAACCCAACATTATTTTTCCCCATGATCAACTATCAGCTCACATGAAGTTCTGCAGAACCAGACCTTTTAGTGAGGCAGAAATAAACCCTGTTTGTAAAAGTTGTTATTTTGAAATGATTCAAAACAAAACAAAATTATACACTGAATATTCAGTTAGTTAAAAAAAATTTCACGATAATCATTCATGGTTATCAATATAGCATCCTGGATATGGCTTAATGAAAACATTTATTATAGCAACCTTAAGCCATACCCATATTTTTATTTTTTGAAAGCATAAATGCATATTGCTCTGTGGAAGGATGTGCTATGAATAACATTTTTATAAACCAAATAACATCTGAAATGCACCTCAAGGGCTTGCTCTGAGGGAAGAGTAAGTCCAATCATTTAATGAGGACACGTCTGTGATTAAGGGCCGCAAGTATCCATGATACATTGCTGCTGCTGCTGCTAAGTCGCTTCGGTTGTGTCCGACTCTGTGCGACCCCATAGACGGCAGCCCACCAGGCTCCCCCGTTCCTGGGATTCTCCAGCCAAGAATACTGGAGTGGGTTGCCATTTCCTTCTCCAATGTGTGAAAGTGAAAAGTGAAAGTGAAGTTGCTCAGTCGTATCCAACTCCTAGCGACCCCATGGACTGAAGCCTACCAGGCTCCTCCGTCCATGGGATTTTCCAGGCAAGAGTACTGGAGTGGGGTGCCATTGCCTTCTCTGCCATGATACATAGGCATTCTAAAAACCTGTGGAGACACTGCTCTTCTGGTCAGGAAGGTTTACTTCCCACAAAAGTAACATCAAAAAGAGTTCTCCCAGGAAAGGCCTAACCCCCTGGACTGCTTCCCACACACCACACTGTGTCTCAGAAGTGTCTTCACCAGTTACCTAGAGGCTGGAAACTTGTGTGCAGTGGAGTGGTTTCATAGCCACACAAGATATCAGTTTGAACTGTGTTGATATTTCTGACTCCCCTCTCCCCTTTCAATCTGTGAACCTCATGGCATGAGAATTTTGCTGCAATGACTGAGGGTTTAGAGTGGAGACTATTCGGTGACTGGGTATAACATGGCCCCACAACAAAAACCAGCTCCTTCAAGGAAACAGCTACCCATCTGAACATTGAAGGGAAAACTGGCTTACACTGTATAGGTGGTGATTTAAGACGCTATTGAGGGTCCTGCTGACCGTCTGACAGGGTTGCTTACTCATCACTTTGAGTTAGATGCAGCTCCACAAGACCCGTGCTGTGCCTTTGCCTCCACAATGAAGAACAAGCTCCCCTACTTCTACTTCTGAAGACCATCCAAGGGCGCCGCTGAAACCCATCAGAGGACGTGAAGGCTTCAGGTGAAGCAAGAAAGACTGGCCGTACAGCCATGCACTAAGGAGAGGGCTGAGATGTCTGATCTCAGCTCTGAGGAGTCCACCGCCCAACCCTAAGGAGTGGGGCTGTAAGAGAGTCTAGCAACACAAAACACCCACCATCACTGCCTGTCCGAGCACCGCAGTCACTTGTCAGCTTGGCGGGCGATGCTGGGATGGCAGGGGCCAGCCCACGGCCTTACCTGACAGAGTGGAGCTGCTGATGGTGCTGGCCGGGGTAGTGACCTCGGGCTCCTCCTGAGCACTCTCTGCAGCAGGCAGGGCTGGCTTTTCCGGCTCCTCGTGTAGCTCTCTGGGGTGGGGAGCGGCCCCGTCGTGTTCTGCCTCTGCTGAAACAGCCAGCTTGGGAAGCAGCCCAGCACCGCGTCTATGTCTGTTGCTTTCAGTGTCTGAAGAGTTGGATGTGGATAACTGTTGCCTTAATTAAACACAAAACAAAGTCATATAGCTATAGACACTAGGAAATTGTGTGCAAGGTGAATTTTAGGGAACAAAAATAAAACAGGTAAAAATGGAACTGAGATAGCCTAACCAACACATGTTGAGGGCAGTGACTTCTAAACTGTGCCAGACCAGAGGTATCCCCAGGAACCGGTCAGAAGCACACTCTTGGGGCTTCCCTTGCGGTCCAGTGGTAAGAATCCACCTGCCAATGCAGGGGAAATGGGTCTGATCCCTGGGAAGATCTGATATGCTGTGGAGCAACTAGCCCATGCACCACAAGTACTGAGCACACGCAGAGCCCACACGTCACAACTAGTGAGCCCGTGCACTGCAACCAGAGAGCAGCCCCCTCTTAGGGCAGCTAGAGGAAGCCCATGCAGCAACAAAGACCCAGCTCAGTTAAAAATAAATACATGAAAAAAATGTAAAAGGATATACAATTGTATTTTTTAAAAAAGGAAAAGAGAAATATGCATTCTCAGCCCTCATCTCAGACCTCCTGGGTCAGCACTTTGCTTCCACTGGCCCTCCAGGAGATTTGGATGCATGCTCGTGTTTAAGAACCACTGCCCTGGTAGCTACTGTTTACAATGCTTCTTAACAAGCATTTCACATACATTTCAGAATACTCTGAACTCCAGCTTAGTGTTTCCGTGGATGGCAAAGTTGTGCTTTTAGTTTTGTCCCCAGGGTCTTCCTTCTCTTCTCCTGAATTCTGAGTACCTCGATCCATACTGCTGAAGACCTGCAAGGCAAAGAATCAGTACTTATTAATATCTTCTTGAAAGGGATTGTCAGAAGAAAAAAAAAAAAAGTCCTGGGAGAACAACCTGAGAGTTTGACTAAGGTTTGAATTGGGGCCATGTATTCAGAAGGTACTTTCCAATGCTATTTACTTGAGTCCTGAGGTGAGTGGCCAATTGTACAATTTTATTTCCTTTTGGAGTGGGGAGCTATGAATTCATCACATTCTCACCATATCTCACTATGGACTTTGTATCTGCAAACAAAATCCATAGATGCATTGGGGTTTCCAGGCCTGGGATCAATGCACGCATTAGATTACATTTAACCATGAAGCCAATCAGAAAAAGAAAATCACAGAGAAAAAGATTGAATGGCCCCCAGTCAGGTGCAGGAAGTAGAAAAATGAATTGGAATTGAGAGGGAAGAGAAAAATAAATTACCTGTTTCAAGACCCATTGGGGGGAGATGCAGTGTGTACTTGGTGAGGTATTTGTTTGGCTTATAAATCACATATACCAACAGGCAGCCTCATGTATTGATACTGGGATTTCTGAAGGGGATCATAGCTTAAGCAAACTGAGGTCTCTGCTGTATCACCAGCAACATGGAAGCAGAAACAGAGAGCTGAGAGTCCAACCCAGGAAGCACTCGCTACACCCAAGCCAGCCAACTGCTGTTCTCATGGGGATGGCCCTTATAGCTCCTATAGTCTCCTGGGATTAGGAGGAAGGTAGCGAAAGAGCAGGAGAGAGCAGAGAGGGAGCAGCGTAGGGGATGGCTTTGACGGGCCAGAGAACAGGCACCAGGAGAGCCTGAACTGTCATCAGCTTCTTTCCTGGCTCTGCTCTAGACCTGGGCCTCCCCTCCAGGGAAATCCCTACCTCCCTGTGTCATTCCTGTACCCAGGGAGGGCAGTGTCGGCCAATCTGAGAGCACTTTGGGTAGTCACTTAGAAAAAGCTACGGAACACCCTCAAATCACTCACTGCTATAGAAAAGCTGCACAATAATGATGCAAAATGCCATGGCAACAGAAAACATATCTTGAGTGAAGATAGCAAAATGAAGTTAGGGTGCCCTGTAGGTTCATTTCTGTCTTCCCAGGGCCCTGCTTATCTCAGGACTATCAGGTGCGTCTTTGGTTTGTTTGTCTTTTAAATCTTCCCACTACCAGTCAAAAAGCACCTTTCTCCAACATTGATTTTTATCTATTTCTAAAATTCTAGCTTGGCTGGCCTACTGCCCCTTTAATATATCTTACCCTTTCTATCATTGATTAAAAGATTGTCTCATTTCACAATCAACTGTCTCCAAGAGTCTGGGCTTATATCGAGCACTAAGCCTTCTCCTTTGTGTTGTATCCGTGGGATACTAGAAGAGGGCTCTGCACACAATGAGCTTAAAGTTCTTCTTATAAAAGCAGTGGGAGATGCCTCCATGGCCCAGCAAGAGCTAGACCAGGTATCAGATACTCCCCAAAGAAAAACCGTGAGCTCAAGTCTCTGCCTCCAAGAAAAAGGGTATTAATCTGTGGAGCTGGAAACAGAGAAATATACCACTGCATGGGGGTAGGAATGCTGGTTTATCAAAATGGTGGGGTCACTCTTTTCTCTCCCTAAAAGAGACTCCAAGCTCCGCAACAGCACAGGTGGTTTTCACAATCTTGTAAAGGTATTTAAGGTACCAACTATCTGACCCGTGGGCTTCCCTGGTGGCTCAATGGTAAAGAATCCTCCTGCCAGGGCAAGAGATGTGGGTTCGATTCCTGGGTCGGGAAGATCCCTTGGAGGAGGAAATAGCAACCCACTCCAATATTCTTGCCTGGGAAATTCCATGGACAGAGGAGCCTGGCGGGCTACAGTTTACGAGGTCACAAAGAGTTCGACACAATTTAGCAATTAAACAACAACAAATCTGACCAGTAGGAAATTCTCTAAGAGAGACCCTCTTATGCCATATTTCACTTACCTTAGAAAACCTATGTGAACATGAGGAAAACTGCCTTATTTCCACATTAAAGTCTTCATCATTTGTGTCATCTTCTTCCTCAGTCTCCATATGATGGTACTTCTCTGACCGAGCTGCAGGAAAAGGTTTGGAAAGCAGTTTCAATTACTCAGAATTTCAGCTTTTAACTTAGCTATTTTAATTATGAGTTTCTCTATCAAGGCAACATTATGTTTCAGAACTCATGGGTTCAGGACTGAAAGGTACCTATCAAAAACAGAGCTGATTTTCCACAAAGAAAAGGCCAAATAATGTTTTATGTCAGATAATGCACATACTATCAAAATAACTTGTGTCGTCTTCAGATTCCAGTTGGGGAATGAATTCTGCCTTCTGTCTCAGCAAACTGTTCCAGTCTAAGCAACGGAAGAATCGATGCTGTTTGACTTCATACGCACCACCTTAGGGTAGGGAGTGGAGGGAAAGAACAGAGGGAAAAGTGTTCAGTTATCCTCCCAACAAAGGTAAGCATCAGTTTTTAAGAACAACAGAAAAAAAAAAAAATTATCAAGAGAGAATTAAAGAAATCAGGGAAATCTTTTTCATGCTACAACCCAAAGCTCCAAAAATTTTCCCATAATTTATCAGCAGGGGATTTGATTTTGCGAACAGCAGTTGCTATGGCACAGTTTTTCTTTGTTAATTTTTCCATGACTTCCTCCATTTTTCAAAGGTTAATGACACGGCCACTTAAAATCCCATTATGCTGAACCTGGGGACATGGACACACACTGGCCCAAAGCAGACTTGCTGCTTACCACTCCCCTAAAATTCTAAGAAGGTATAAAACGTGGTAATGGCATTAATTCCTCTGGAGGTAAGTGTTTTTTTTTGGGGGGGGGGAATACCTACCACAATCGATTTCTCTTTTCTCTTTTTAAAAATTATATATATTTAAAAATTATATATATCTAGGCTATGTTGCGGAGAAGGCAACGGCAACCCACTCCAGTACTCTTGCCTGGAAAATCCCATGGACAGAGGAGCCTGGTAGGCTGCAGTCCATGGGGTCGCTAAGAGTTGGACACGACTGAGCGACTTCACTTTCACTTTTCACTTTCATGCATTGGAGAAGGAAATGGCAACCCACTCCAGTATTCTTGCCTGGAGAATCCCAGGGACGGAGGAGCCTGGTGGGCTGCCATCTATGGGGTCGCACAGAGTCGGACACGACTGAAGCGACTTAGCAGCAGCAGGCTATGCTGGGTCTTTGTTGCTGCACACAGGCTTTCTCTAGCTGCAGAGAGTGGGGTCACTCTCTAGTTGTGGCCTGTGGCCTCTAGGACATGCAGGTTCAGTCGCTGACCCAGGCATGTGAAATATTCCCAGACCAGGAATCAAACCCGTGTTCCCTGCATTGGCAGGCAGATTCTAACTACTGGAACTCCAAATAGTTCAAAAATTTTATTTTTAATTGGAGGGTAACTGTTTTACAATATTGTGTTGGTTTCTGCCATATATCAAGATGAATCAGCCATAGGCATATGTATGAAGGTAAGATTTTAATAAAGATGATAATATATAATGGTTATCATTCAATTTCATTGGATTGTTCATTAACATTGGTAGGAATTAGATTCTATGGCCTACAGATTCTTAAATAAGAAACTGGCAAACTTGTTTGATAGATTTATAATACATGTGATTAAAAGCAATCCCAATTCCTAAGTTTTAGGTTTCTTTTTACCAAATGAGCCTGATAGGACAATTCCGTGAATTGAATTAATATTTGTAATTCAGTTTATGATTTTAAAGAGAGATTTTGAAGGGCAGACCCCATCAAAGTATTACACTGTCCCCCGTGTAAAGGGACTTCCCTGGTGGCTCGGCTGGTAAAGAATCCCACCAATGTGGGAGAGCTGGGTTTAATCTCTGGGTTGGAAAGATCCCCTGGAGAAGGGAAAGGCTACCCATTCTAGTATTCTGGCCTGGAGAGTTCCATGGACTGTATAGCATACTTTCTTCCCTGATAGCTCAGTTGGTAAAGAATTCGCCTGCAATGCAGGAGACCCCGGTTCGATTCCTGTGTTGGGAAGATCCTCTGGAGAAGAGATAGGCTATCCACTCCAGTATTCTTGGGCTTCCTTTGTGGTTCAGCTGGTAAGGAATCTGCCTGCAGTGTGGGAGACCTGGATTCGATCCTTGGGTTGGGAAGGTCCCCTGGAGAAGGGTAAGGCTACCCACTCCAGTATTCTGGCCTAGAGAATTCCATGGACTGTATAGTCCACGGGGTTACAAAGAGTCAGACATGACTGAGCGACTTTCACTCTCCCGTGTAAAGAGAAGGTACACACGTTATAAAAATCTCGCCATGAGAATCACACCCCCATCCTACCACCAACATGCACACTGTTGACGGGGGAGGTAAGGAAAATTCAATCCTGAAACAATTTCAGGAAGAGATACTTCTCACAAGACTAGTACCAGGATCTAATCCGTCTCCCAACCAGGAGATGCCCCTCAACACGGGTTGCAAATGCCTCTTTAATGGAGTTGTTACTCATGCTTCTCATCCTGTCCTCAGTGGGGTACAAAAGGAACAGGATGAGAAACGCAAGCTGAATGAAAAACCTTGGGGCAGGGGAGGCATCTGTAAAGTTCAAAGTCATCGTTCTGTCCTCACTGGGCCTCCCTTGAGCACAAGGAACAGGTTGGCTAGGGCTCCAAACCAGCCAAGGGAAACCAATGTTTTGAAAATGATGGAATGAAGAGAAAAACGCCAAGTGAAAAAAATCACCCCCCAAAAGGGAGAATGGGTTCTTTACAAAGTATTTGATTATAATCTTTTTCTAGAATTCAGTAGGCTTTTCCCTTGTTTACAGCATGATACTCAAGTCTGCTGTTGAGCCCAACAGCAACAGCATCAGCAGCTGGGATTTGAGGGCCAACTTTGACAAGTATTGCACTAGAGACAAGAGGCAACTTGCTTCTTTTAATTAAACCACTGAAAGTAATGCCTCATAGTAGGCATTGTCAACTCCATTTTTTGGATGTGAAAAGCAAATACGCAATAAACTATACGGGTCAAGATCATCCGGTGAGTAAGGGTTAGAGGGGCTGAGCTGAGGTCTGTCTAAAGACCACCAGTCCATCCTCAGGGCCACAGCACCACATGCCATGCAAGGGGAGGCCTGGTTGAGTTGAGATCCTACCCTGCCCTCTCTCTCGCATCAACTTTCAAATGGATTTACCATGTGGATATCGGGGAAGGGAGCCACACACCCAGCTCCCCAGCATCTCTGCCTAGTCCAACTCCAGCCCTCCGTGCAGCCTGGTTCTCTTCTACCCCAACAAACATCCCCAAACACATCTGCCAGGGACATTTTCTTCCAGTGATCTTTGCTTGGAGATGATCAAAGGGCTTAAATATGCATCAATTCAATTCCCTCACTGTACCAGTGACACTGAGGTCCAAAGAGTCAGGCCCTAACTAGTGGCCGACCAAGCGGCCTACCAAGCACTGTACAGCAATGACTATGACTTCAGCTGCCACTCTTGGGGCCTCATCAGGTGACAGCCCTGGAACATCCAGGTCACTCTACTTTACCCAGAAAAGCATAGTTTTCTGGACCCAAAGGCTCAAAAGACACTTCCTGACCATATCCAGAGCGTTTGCTCCCTGACCCACACCTTGGGACACATATTGGTGAGAGCCTTCACTTGCTCTCTATGGAGAATGACAAATGGGCCCTCCCCAGGGAGCCCAGCCCACTGCTGACCCAGTGCCCAGGTCTCACCCATTGGCCTCTGTGCCCCACTGAGAAGCAGCTGCTTATCACTAAGCCCTGTTTTTCATGCACTTCTGGAGAGAGGGGGAACAAAAGAATCAAAAGGACATACCAGAGAAAAATTAACCTGGGCTAACAACCTCAAACCTGGGGCTTCCTGGGTAGCTCAGCTGGTAAAGAATCCACCTGCAATGCAGGAGACCCCAGTTCAATTCCTGAGTCGGGAAGTTGGGAAGTCATCCCTAGAGAAGGGATGGACTACCTACTCCAGTGTTCTTGGGCTTCCCTGGTGGCTCAGACAAAGAATCCGCCTGCAATGTGGGAGACCTGAGTTCGATCCCTGGGCTGGGAAGATCCCCTGGAAGAGGACATGGCAACCCACTCCAGTATTCTTGCCTGGAGAATCCCATGGACAGAGGAGCCTGGCAGGCTACAGTCCATGGGGTCGCCGAGTTGGACACAACTGAGCGACTGAGCACACGGCACAACCTCAAACCTAGAGTGTGTTGAAAAGCAGAGACATTACTCTGCCGACGAAGGTCTGTGTAGTCTTCTCAGTGGTCACGTACAGTTGTGAGAGCTGGACCATAAAGAAGGCAGAATGCCAAAGATTTGATGCCTTTGAACTGTGGTGCTGGAGAAGACTCCTGGAAGTCCCTTGGACAGCAAGGAGATCAAACCAGTCAATCTTAAGGGAGATCAACCCTGAATATTCAGTGGAAGGACTGATGCTGAAGCTCCAGTATTTTGGTCATCTGATGTGAAAAGATGATTCATTGGAAAAGTCCCTGATGCTGGGAAAGATTGAGGGTAGAGGGAAAAGAGGGCATCAGAGGATGAGATGGCTGGATGGAATCACCGATACAATGAACATGAACTTGGGCAGACTCCAGGAGATGGTGAGGGATAGGGAGGCCTGGCATACTACAGTCCATGGGATCACAGAGAGACAGAGATGACTGGGCGACTGAACAGCAACCTCTTGGAATAGTACAGATGGTGGCTTTATGAGCCAAACACAAATCATCAGACACAGGAACTCATGCAAATGTCACTCTCACCATAACAATTCACCAGAAAGGTAAAGGGACCATTTCTTGAGCTCCTGTTATGCACCAGATTAATGGAACCACACACCTCCTCCAACACACCCACACTCAATCCTACAATAATCCCGTGAGGTGTGTAACATGTTTATTTCCAGAGATTAGGAAACTGAGACTCCAGGCAATGAAGAAATGACTTACGACCTCCCAGCTGGCTTACGGGTGGGAGTCAAGTCACATCTGAGCAGGTCTCAAGTCCAATGAGCCCAGCTGCTCTCGATATTCTACAAGTTCAAAAGTCAAGTTCAAGTACAACAAGGTCCCAAATTGCAAGTTAGGGTTTGGCACTAGTGTTCTCCCTTGAGCATTTCTCTCCTTTCACAAAATTTTCTTAAACATCCATTATGTTCTTCACACTCCTTTTCTCAGCCTCTCTAGTCTCCCGGGCAAATGTGCATTCGCACATTTCATGGTGCATTATTTTGCCCTCTTAATATGCATCAAATCCACACCACTGTCATTGGAAGCAGCATGGCAGACTTGCAGGATTCTCAGACTCGCTCTCTGGGCCCTACTGGGACCCGTCACATTGGACCTGCCTGTTTGGCAAGCTCTTCTTGACAACTCTAAGAGCTTGGGCAGGGTCCTTTAAAGTCTCTTTCAAGTTTCTGCTAGAAGATTTGTTTCTCAATCTGTCAAACCCTGAAAAGACTGAAAGCAGCAGTCAAGGAGAAAATGTGCAAAGATAACTTGCAGCAAATAACGTACAGACGTGGATGTTCTGACCAGCATCCATAGCCCTGTCTTGCTAAGTAAAGGTCAATCAAGAGTCCACACATTCCGAGGAGAGGGAAATGGGCAGAGTAAATAGGAAAACTCTCCAAAGTGACGCACAGACACTGAAGAGAACTCTTTAGCGGGAGCGCTGATATGATTCCTATACCTTGTTAGCTCTACCTTAGAACAATACTTCCCTGGGACAGTTGATTAGACTACACAAACAGATATTTGTATTGTTGCAGGGCAATCTTAAAATGCCTCTGCTTCTCACATTTGACTCAAGTGGGTAAAACCACCGCTCAAATCTCTGCACCACACAGAGCCTTGACTCCCATTCTTGGACAGCTATGCTTCTCTCTTGAACCATAAAGCAAATCCAACTGTATATCACAGACAGAGGGAAATAACCAGTTTGCTAGTCACTTCAGACAAAAGGAAATCCAAATAGGGTGATAAAGAAAGATAAAGAATTCTGTTCAAAGAGTTCATCAGCTCAAAGGTGGGGGCACCCTCACCATTCCTGAGTCTCATACGCCAAAGGGGAAAGCACGGGATTATACAGGCAAGAAAAATACAAAATGACAACAGCAGCAGCGGTGTCACATCTGGTCCCAACAGACAGTGTTGATGATCTTTTATCCTCACGGTAATCCTGGGATGTAGACCTTCCATCAGCTCCACTTTATAGATGAGGGAGTGAGGCACAGAAAGGGAAGCAACCTGCTCGTGATCATACACTTCAGATTTAAACCCAGGCAAGCTGACGACCGAGTTTATGCCTTTACCTTCCATTATATCACCTTTCCTAGTGAAAGGCCCGCTTACCCATGGAAGAAAGCAAAAAGCACATGGTACTCTAGCATAAAGCCTTCCCAGGTGGCACCAGTGGTAAAGAATCTGCCTGCCAATGCAGGAGATGGAAGAGACGCAGTTCGATCCCTGGGTAGGGAAGCTCCCCTGGAAGACGGCATGGCAACCCACTCCAGTCTTCTTGCCTGGAGAATCCCATGGACAGAGGAGCCTGGCAGGTTACAGTCCATATGGTCACAAAGTCGGGCACGACTGACGTTACTTAGCATGCAGGCAGGCACTCTAGTACAAAACTCAACTCAAATTAGTTTTCCTAATTGAGTTCTGATTTTAAAATTTCTTGGGAATTCCCTGGTGGTACAGTGGTTAGGACATTGGCTTTTGCTGTCATTGACCTGGGTTCAATCCCTGGTGGGGGGACTGAGATTCCACAAGCCTTGTAGTGTGGCCAAAAAAAAAAAAAAAAAAGCTCCATTGAAAGCTTCTTAGATTCTCTAAGGCAGGGTCTTCAAGGTTTCTCTGCCAAGAGCCAGACAGTAGATGTTTTAGGCCTTGTGGGCCATGGAGTTGGTCATGACTACTCAACTCCGCCAAGCAGCATGAAGACAGCCATAGATAATGTGCAACTGAACAGCACTGCTGTGATTCAATAAAACTTTATTTACAAAATAAAGATTGGGTCCATGGGTTTTAATGCATCATCAGAAACTCTGGATAGCACAGCATTCCATACTTAAGCAAGAAAAGAGCTCTCCAACTGAGGAAGCTCTGAGCAAAAGTGGAGCACAATATAAGATATATATATTTGGTGTTTTTGCAAATGATTCTGTCTAGAAAAAACTGGGTGAGAGAATGATCTCATCAGCATTTTCTTATCTTTCTAGTAAAATGGGGTAGGATGAAACAGCTCAGAATAAACAACCCAGCAAGTCAACAATTGTCATTGATGAAAATTTTTATCAATACAGTGTGTATGTGTGATGTGTGCTGTATGTGTGTGTGCATTATGTGTATTTAATATGTAGACTCATCTAGGTACATTCACATACTGGAGTTGGCTAGGACTGTCTTGCAATCTCTGTCTATTAAGAATTAAGGAAGAAAAGGAATAGGAGTTTGGAAAAAAACAAAAAACTGGTAGTAGTACAGTCAGAAAAAATAATCAGCAAGAAATAAATCTACTACCTCCTTTATCTTGAAAGTTAATGTTTTTTAATCCTCTTTCTTGGGCCATGGTGCTCATCACCATGATAGGATAGCATGGCTCAACCCAAGGCACTCGTTTCTAGTAATTAGTTCAAGTATTGATAACCTGTTTCAAAACTTGTAGATAGTAACTGCTGGGTCAAATCCTTCTAGGGGAAAAAAAAACTCTCCATATTCCTAACCTTCTGTTTCAAATTTTTAAGATTCATGCTTTTCAAGACAGAAGAGTTACATATGCCCTTTGCCCTTGAAGTTTTCTTCCAGAGAAATTTTACTGACTGAAACAAAGTAAGAAAAATTTCTGCTTTCCAAAAAAGAACAACAACAAAACAACAGCAACCAACCCTCATAGCATGCATGCTGCTCTGAATCAGAAAAAAAATTTAAATATTGTTATAGTGTATTGTAGTCATATTCTGCATCAATCAACAGATGTTTCCCACGCAAAAAAAAAACCAAAAATACAAACCTCTGAGTGCTCCACACTGACATTATTTCCTGCGTATTAGCAAAATTAAAACATATGTGCTCTAACCTGTTCCCAGTCTCTCCAGGGGATTCTGCCTGAGGAGCAAGGTAATCAGATCCTGGGCATCAGGGGGTGGAGCCTCATCCTTTTCAGGCCAGTTGATCTCATCTAGAAGGAAGAAAAGTAGTTGATGGACTGTATTGCTCAAATGGTCCACGTCCCAACAGTATGGATAACATCCAGGAGTCAGAAATGCAGAACTTCACGTCCCACTCCACCAGCTGAATCGGAATCCACAGCTGATTCCTTCAGTCGATTCCTAGGATCAGTCAAGTCTGAGAAGCACTGTTGCATAAGATACGTATAGTACCGCTTTCAAGAAGGCAGCGTAAGAACATTTCAAATGAGTGTCTCTCATTTACCCTTTTGATTCATTTTTCTTTGGTAGAACTGACACTGCAAATTAGTCCTCTCGATATTAAGAGGCCTCAATATACTGGAAACTCTAAACTCCTGTGTTTAAGGCAATCACCCACCCAGGGATGATCATGGGGAGTCAAATTTTCTCTTCTACTATCATACTTAAGATAGTAGAGAATCTGGCCACAGCTCTAGAGTTCTTCTGCTTTGAGGAGTAAAAAATAATTTTGTGAAATAACTATTTCCAGAGACAAAGGACAGGTTAAAATGCTAAAGACTGGAGAAGAAGAAGAAGAAGAACCGAAAGAAATCATAGTAATGGAAGTATTTAAAATCTGCCATAAATACTAGAATAGGTTCTACATTCTCAAGGAGTTGGCCTGAAGACAGGTGTGCATGCTTGTGTGCATGGAAATGCAATAAAAACATGAGTTATTTCTGTGTGTGCCTGCCTCTAGCTTCCTCTGCTGCAGTTTAAATCTGATTTGGAAAATAAAACATGAATATGCATCTGAGCCGCAAGGCATTGAGAAAACAAAGCCAGCATTTGCTGCTTGTGTTAATTAAACAGTTGATTCCTCTTGCCACTCAGGCCTTGGTATATCAGAAGACAGTCTAGTTATAAATCCATAAAGAGCCCAGATATTGTATAAAAGGGTTATACACCGCAGGCAACTCACAAATCTACTTTGTTCAAGTTTACAAAGATGCCTGGCTTGCAAAGTCAGTGACAGAAAATAATGCTGTGATTAAAAGGCTCCTTATACCGAAAGGAATTATCCCCCTATTTCCACCGTTGGGGCTTCTAAGTACAGTCCAGAAGGGACAAGAGTGGGTGAAGATGTGAGTGATGACTAACAAACTCAGAGGAAGAGAGGCCTTTCTGATCTCTGCTTCAGGAAAATTTATAAAAACAGCAGGTAGGGTAGTAATAGGCCTATTTAATTATCATTTAGTTTTGCCACAAGCCACATAACAATAGTTAGGGTCAGCTTTCAGGTTAAGATCTAAAGGTTATTGAATTTAAATGAAAGATGAACAGCTGTTAAGAAATAACATTACACCATAACAACCACCAATGAAATCATTAACAATCTGTGGATTAAATTTGCTTCCTCCCCATTCTCATTATTTATTATTTGGTAGACATTTGTTTTAGGGTTTATTACATTTTTGCTAATTTCTTCACTGTGCCAATAGCCATTTTCCGCATTTATGCAAATGTTACCCACATTAACCTTTTCTTCCCTGGTGCAACTTTCCTATTATGGAAAGGAAGACTGGACAGCAGTGAAATCATTTGCAAATCCCACACCAATTTCTTTTGCAGATAAAGCACGCCATAAAAATCAGTTACATTGCTAGTACTAAATTCCGCGTTAACAAAACTTGTTCAGATCAATTTCCAACACAAATGGCTCCGCTGAGATTGTGAAAGTCAGTTTCATGCTATGATGAGTGAGTTCTTTTAATTTGTTGGCTAAACCATTTGATAAAGGTTAACATTTTAGTAGTGAAAACAGTAATACTCCCCAGAATTATATTAAAAAGCTGCTTCCCAACGGGAGCCTAGGGATAACTCCTGACAATATTTACCACTGATGACTTGTCCAAATAGCTCTTCTGGAGTGTCCCCAAAGAATGGCACGCATCCAACCAGAAATTCATAGAGGATAATCCCCATGGCCCACCAGTCCACTGGCTTCCCGTAGCCCTGCCTCAGAATCACTTCTGGTGCAATGTATTCAGGTGTGCCACAGACCTGAAAGATGATTGCAATATTAGAATAATTGGAATATTAGACACAAATTAAAATGAGCAAGATGGCTCAATATCAATTATTTTGCCTAGAGTGCACCTGCTCGACCACATGGACAAAGAACTTAAGACCAGTGATTCTAAATCATTGTCTATCATACCAAAGGCAGTGAATTACTTAAATGCCAAACAAAAGCAAAGCTTAAAATGCTGCTTTAACAGAAAACTGTGTGTAACATCTAATTTCAAATTTGAATAGCTTTACTTACTTTGCAAAAACATTTGTAATCCCTGAAATTTAAAATAATATTGCATTTTTTTTCATCTGTCACTCTCAGAGAGTTTTAGTATTTATACAACTGAAATATATTCACATCCTGGTTACTTCATAAAAGCCTGATGGTTGAGACATGTTCACCTTAAGTAACTGTACAGTGAACAGATTGTGGGCACATGGCAATGAGGCGTGCTTAAAGAGAAATGGTCCATGGCTCGGAGCTTAGCACCCGTGATTGTACGACGCATCATGAGTTTCATGAGGACTCTACTGAGACTCCCGAATTCCTTACAAAAACAGTTTTCCATTTGTCTCTCTCACACTCTCACTTGTGAGCAATTACATCATTCGTCTTACTAATAGAGCATAATGCTAGGGGAGGAATGTGGAGGGACCTATAGTTCAAAGAGGTCCTGGGAGAAAAATGGGAGCAATTTGCACTTTATTAAATGTGAAGCTTATCAAGACATCTAAAGCCCCAGCGCTAATATGAAGACAGCCGAGTCAAGTTTTGGTTCTGAATCTCATTGGCAATCCTGTACTTTGTATTAGAAATGATAACCCACTCCAGTATTCCTGCCTGGAAAATTCCATGGACAGAGAAGCCTGGTGGGCTATAGTCCACGGGTTGCAAAGAGTCAGACCCGACCACAGGTCTAACACTTACTAGAACTGAGCAGCGTGCAACCTTACCTGCTTGTCCAGGAACTCTCGGGCATCCTTCTCAATATGACCCTCATAAAGATTGGTAGTCATGCTCATGAGTCCCACCTTGGATAATCCAAAATCGGTCAGCTTTATGTGCCCCATAGAGGTGACCAGCAAACTGTGAAGCAGAAGAACATACATGACAATACTCCTTTGAAGCTCAGTTTTTGGTTTTTACTTTTCTCCCTTCCACTGACAGTTGTTTTTAAGATTATGTAGTATATAGGTATCAATCTCATTATAAAATCCAGCCTGCAAAGAGATGAAGTCACACAAAGATGTTAAATATATTACTATGTATCTGGCAGCTGAGTGTAATCCACACTGGAGGGCTGGAGGTCGGGACCCGCGCGTCTTCCTTGGAGCATCTGCATACAGCATCACTTACAACTTGCAACTCAGAAAAATTCAAGTATGGAACTCTGACATCTTTGTATTTTCAGAATACAAAAATAGCTGAGAAAGGGCTACTGATAATCCTATGTTACACGTCAGCGACTAAGATAAGCTACCAATCTGTGAGTCAAATGAGATAGAGAACTTGGAAGAAAAATGTAGTATTGTTTCAGATTTTAACTTCTGGCTCAAACTTAAGTTTCTACTCACTAAGGACATGACCTACATCTCTTACACATGCGAAGAATGCACATTTGAAAGCTTTATGAATTTGTTTTCATTTTAAGTAGCATAGGAAATTGTAATAATTTAAAAAATTAAAGGAGGAGTCTAAAAAAATAAAGCTAGCAGAAGGATATATGCTGAAATTCTAATAGTTGTGTTTGGTAATTTTGTGAATGAATTGTGTTTTTTGTACTTCCCAAATCTTCTGAAATGAGCATGAGTTAATTTTATCATAAAGTTTTCAGCACCCTGAAAAAATACTTCTAGAGGTATCTCAAATTAGTGGAGAAAGCATGAAACATTTAATAAATGGTGTCAAGAATACCTAGACTTTGGTGGGAAAACAGTGTATCTGTATCTCAAATCTGTATCTCAAAATGAACTCCACATAGATTAAAAATTAAATAATAAATAATAAATTATGAATAAAACAGAATAGATTCTACAAGGATATCATCTTGGAGGAGAAAATAATTATCTAAATATGATTCTAAATGCAGAAACTATCCAGAAAACAACTCATGGCATTCTATGTACCTATTATTTACATAATAAAAAATGTAAAAATATAAATTAGCCCTGGCTTTACACTCTTCTGTTTGTTTCTTATAAGCTATCATTATAAACATCACAGCCTTTAAAAAGAATATACAAAAATTATAAATGCTGCTAAAAATAACTTTGGGGAACATTATGGGAGAATTTTAAAATGTGCAAAGCAGCGCTAAAATTTTTTAAAGACAAAAATTTGTATTATGTGAAAAATAGACATATTGCATCAGTGTACATACTTGTCTGGTTTCAAATCCCTATGTACAATTCCATAATTATGTAGATATTCCAAGGCCAGGACCGTCTCAGCAAAGTACATCCTGGCCATATCTACGGGGAGAGGACCCATGTTCTTCATTAACGTGGCACAGTCACCCCCTATAAAACACAAGAAAAAGACTTAGCAAGTACTGTATCAGCTGGGATAAAAGACCACCAGTTTAGACTGCAGAATTTCAAAACAGAATGGCCACAAAGTCCATCATGCTCATAAGTGGAGACTGTGTTAGGTAATTATGTTTCTACTTAAGATGTGCTGTGAAGAAAATACAGACTTCTATTTAAGAAGCACTGCTCATGAGGGAGCAGATTTGACCTGAAGTGAAACAAAAAGTTGAAGAACTAGTGCTGTGTTTTAGGGACAGTGTGACAATTTAAAATATAATAAAACCCATGGCTGATGCATGTCAATGTACGGCAAAAACCACTATAATATTGTAAAGTAATTAGCCTCCAATTAAAATAAATTAATTAATTAAAAAATATATAATAAACCATTTAAAAACATGGATTCTGGAATCAGGCTGCCTGAGTTCAAATTCCAGCTTTGATTCTTACAGGTGGGGATATCTTGGGCAAACTGGTCTTGGTCCTTTTGTCTGTTATGTCAGGATATGAATAACGTCATCCCTTTTATTGTGAGGATTAAATGAAGTAATCTAGGTAAAGAATTCAGGATGCTGCAACACATATTAAACATGTGATAAACATTAATGATTGTTGTTAAAATAACCACAGCAAAAGTTAAAGTACTGGTGTGGTGAAAAGAACACTGGGTAGAAATCATGCAAGTTATGTTTTTGTCTTGTATCTACTACTAAATATCTAGTGAAACTTGGGTTTCAGTTCATTCATCTGCAAAATGAAAATGCTACTTAATGTTTCTTCAAATTGTAAAGTTTTGGGATTCTGTTCAAATAATTACAAGGGCTTAAATCAGATGCTTTGAAAACTGTTTTGCCCTTGCTTACCTATTCATTTTACAGTTTTATTTATGTTAATAAGTCATGGCTACTGAAACAAAAAACATTTCATGTAAAATTGATGGAAATAACATTACTTGGAGTATTTAAAAGACAGACCATGAGCTTCCAAAAGAAAAACAAGCTTTTTAAAATTAAACTGTAGTTGATTTATAATGTTGTTAGTTTCAGGTGTCCAGCTTCTGATTCTTTCCATTGATAGGTTATTAAAAGATATTGAATACAGTTCCATGTGCTATACACTAAATCCTTGTTATCTATTTTATATATAGTGGTGTATATCTGTTAACCCCATAGTCCTAATTTATTCCCCCTCCCCTTTCTGCTTTGAAAACCAGAAATTTGTTTCCTGTGTCTGTGAGCATATTTTGCTTTTGAAAATAAGTTGATTTGTACTTTTTTTAGAAGTTAGATTTTCTTGAATGTATCTTTCTTCTAACTCACTTTTAATTTCATACCATAGACTGAAAAGGACATATTTTAATACATTCCTTAAGAAGATCCACTGTAATGAATGATTTTATGATACATGATAAAAATAAGTAGGAAAAATCCCATCACCTATATTCTAACTTTAATGACCAATTGAGAGGAGGTACTCAGGATGAAAGGCGGTTTAAAAAGGAAAACAACCTGTTTTTCAAATGGCACTAATTTTCCCTTTGTTATAATAGAGCTGGCACTTGACAGGCAATTATCAGAAGGTAATGACTGGGAATACAGCCATCTCAGTGCCCAGCCTCGGTTCCTCTGTGGATACAACCATTGTGAAGCACAGGGACCGAAAACATCAGCCACACAAAGACAGTGGCCTTGGGCATCAGCGCCATGGTCGCGGTGTCAGAGCTGACTCACCTTCCACATACTCCATGACCATGCACAAGTGGCGCCTGGTCTCAAAGGAGCAGTACATGCTGACGACAAAAGGGTTTTCTGCAAAAGTCAGGATATCCCGTTCCACAAAGGCCTGCTGGATCTGGTTTCGGAGGATGAGGTTCTGTTTGTTAATCTTCTTCATGGCAAACCTCTGCCGGGATTCCTTATGCCGAACGAAATAGACTGCCCTGAAAAGGAGCACAAGGAGTTGGGGTTCAAAGGAAGAGGAGAGGTTTCTGGGTACAGTAAGCCATGTAGGTGGATATGATCACCCACTTTTTTTTTTTTTAAGTTCACATGACAGCTGGGATTCAGCCCACATTAGCTATGCTGGCAACTATCAACATTCAATTTCAGGTCAAAGTCCTTTGGCTAGATTGATTTTTTTTTTTTATCCTTTCAATAAGGTTACAGGTCACACATAAGACATCAAATTCATTTCACTGCTGAAGGATACAGACAGTCTCCAGAGTGAGCTATTTTCCAATAGCTAGCTGTTGTTTTCAGTTTTTTCATAAATAGAACGAAATCCAAAATATAAGTTAGAACAGGAAAACAACGAAAAAAGTACATACATATTCTGAGCTAAAGCCTTTCTAGCATTAGATATCTATTAGGCATTTTTTCACAACTGACTAAAGCAATAATTTTCTATATGATACACATGAGATCTACAAAAAGAGACCATAGATTATTGCTTCTTAATGTAGCTGACTTCCAACTTGAGAGTAATTTACTTCACATTAGCTTTTACAGGGCTTCTTAGGTGGTGCTAATGGTAAAGAACCCGCTTGCCAATGCAGGAGACAGAAGAGATGCCGGTTCGATCTTTGGGCTGGGAAGATCCCTTGGGAAGGGCATGGCAACCCACTGCAGTATTCTTGCCTGGAGAATCCCATGGACAGAGGAGCCTGGAGGGCTACAGTCCGTAGGGCTGCAAAGAATTCGACATGACTGAAGTGACTTAGCATACACACATAAATTTCTAGATAAATATGAAGTGTGTAATAGGTCATAGGGGGCCGCCCACCCTGCTACAAAGAGAAGCATATTCCTTCACTACAGAGCTCAGCATGAGTTACACCTATGCCTGTTTCAACAGGAAATGCATTTCTCAACTGAAAAGGGGTCCAGAGTATATGGCATTTCTGGTGCACGTGACCCACAGGTGAGGTGCCCAGCAACTTTACCCTAAAATGAGCAGGTTGCATTGAATTTCTGCCAGAAGCCTCACCACCAGTTCTGTCCGGGAAAAGACAATGGACTCCTTGGAGCTTCAAATGATGTACAGAAAAGAAGTAATCAGGAGGAAGATCTTTCAAACCCCAGCTGGAAATAATGAGCAATAAGGAAACTGTCTTGGACAGGCTCCTTTTCTCACAAGTTACTCATTTATCCCATTATTGAGGGAGAACAGGTCTGAACTCAGGTGAGGCAATGTGCAAATACTTAATAATGTACCTAAAGAGCCATCATCATCAGAAGTGTATAATAGGTTATATGAGGCTGTCCTGAAACAAACGCAGTGATAAACTAAGGAATAATTTACCTAAAGAGCTACTAGTCACAGTAAACTCTACCCAGTAGGATGCTTCCCAAACAAAGGGTTAACTGAGATTCATTTCCCACTGGTGATTTTCATTGTCCCTGAAAAAATGAACACAAAGGGGACCAGGACACCCTATATGCCTGCTGCACCAAAATGTCAGAGTGATCCACTGATGTAAATCTTAAGTACATTCAATCTCAATTTAACCAAGGTTCACATCTTCCTCTTAAGCACTCAACTAGGAATTCGTCTTTCTATCAAATGTGTACATCTTTGTCTTTGTCTTCTCATTATATCCATATTTTCCCTTGACTCACAAAATCACACAAGCTGTCTGAACCACACTCCACACAGCCAACTGGAGGAATAACCTGGTGTTCCTATTTCCACTGTACAATAACCTGGCATAGGGGCTGGCCAGCTGGGTGCTCCCTGCTTTCCATGTGGGCTTGGTGTCCTCTTCAGGATGCCCAGACACTTGGGCTTCCACCAGCTGGGTTTATTCCTACACCTGTTCTCCTCACTAGGCTTGATACCATAACTGACTAATTTAAACAAATATTTAAACTGATGGAAAGTGAGTGTGAAAAAAGAAAACATCCTTGTTTATAAGAAAACTGAATGGAATACTTGGGAAAGTACTGATAAATGTGAGTAACTAAATTCCCATCGATTCAGTAAAGTGAAAAGATTCTAAATGTTAAGAAAATAATACAAATCTAGACACAGATTGATTTCAGTTTTTGCTTCACCTATAAAGAAGCTAAAGATGGGAAGCAAACAACATAATACAGTCAGCCCTACATGTCCCTGTCTTCTGTGTATCCTTAGATTCAACCAACTGAGGACTGAAAACATTAAAAAAAAATTCCAGAACTCGATAAAGCAAAACTTGAATTTGCCACACTGACAACAATTTACAAAGCATTTACATTGTATTGGGCTTCCCTCGTGGCTCAGCTGGTAAAGAATCTGCCTGCAATGTGGGAGACTTGGGTTCGATCCCTGGGTTGGGAAGATCCCCTGGAGAAGGGAATGGCAACCCACTCCAGTATTCTGGCCTGGAGAGTCCCATGGACTGTTCCATAGGGTTGCAGAGAGACACAACTGAGCGACTTTCACTACATTGTATTAGGTATTATAAGCAGTCTACAGGTGATTTAAACTATATGAGAGGATGTCATTTTATTTAAGAGACTTGAGCATCTGTGGATTTTAGTATCCAAGGGAGGTAATACCAAAGAATGACTATTTAACGGTTTATATTCGCTGTCTTATAAAGGTCTTACATCAAAAGGCTGGTCAATTTACATATATCTAAGTTAAATTAAAATGTTTAAAGTACATATCATTTTTTGGCGATTTTCTACTTTGACTAACTTTTTCATTAACCAACTTAACTCATTCTTTCTGAATCAAACGCTTTGACCAATTCCCCCCTTTTTCCGATTACTAATTGGATAGAGTAGAACAAAAGATTCAAAAACACTTGCGCTTCTCCTAATTAGAAGCTGATAGTAGAAGAGACATACTCAAAGGGAGCACAGACAAGAACTTGGCCTCGGCTTAGATATGAGACAAGCATTGGCAGATATTGTCATGAAGAGGGATTTCTGAAATACAAAATCTGCTTTTTAAAATGAGTCTCAGAACTGAAAATGTTAAAAAGAGAAAGCCATTATCTTTATATAAGCACTTGCCTATTCTTGAGACTCAACTGGAGTATAACTCAGTTCCTCTCTTCTTTCAGTGTTTAACATTAAGTAGGTTTAGTGCTAGAATCTCCAGACATATGACATTGAGAATTTCACTTTTAGACTATCAGTAGGTTGCCATTTTTTTCCCTGTTACATCTTTCTTTTCTTTTTTGGCCATGCCACAAGGCATGTGGGATCTTAGTTCCCTGACCAGGGATTGAACTCATACCCTCTGCTATGAACTCTAACCACTGGACTGCCAGGGAATGCCCTAGGTCGCCATTTTTATTTTCAACCAAGCACCACCATTTCTTACATAAATAACTGCAAAAAAATTCAGTATGTGTGAAGACAACAGGAAGTGAAGGAAAAAAGAATAGGATTGCACATGACTTTATGAAAGAACAAAAGAGAAAGAAGCCTCAGGCTCAATTTGACCAGCACTTATACTAGGTACAGTGTTAATAAAGGCCTTCAATCTTTGTCCTCAGATTTTCAGTTCGTAAAATTTGATTTGATTTTCTGCTTCCCCTTGTTATTTTATTTAAAACAATCAGGTAATCCTCAGGAATTAATTGAAATTAATTTCAGTTGAAATTAATCCTATAGGTAGCCTGAGATACCATTTCCTCAGGACAAACATATCTCGTTCAAGTTGCAAAAGTCAACTTAGACTTAATTAGAATCCCCTGCAGCTGGGTTTGTTTTGTTTATGTTCTTACATTTCGGTACTGCTTTGGGAATATTATTTCTAATGCTGAAATTTGTTCATTTAGTAGTAAGTGTTCTCTCACATACTCCTTTCCTCCCTTCCTGTAAGTCAGTGTTCAAAATTTACTCAAGTCAGCAGAGAGAGAGAGGAGAGAGAGAGAGGGAGGGAGAGGCTGAAAAAGAGAGAGAAACAGAGACAAACAGCAGTGGGACAGTCATCTAACACTGCGAGGCAGAGTTGCAAACCGCCCAAGTCTAGTTATAAAACTAGGCTGAACTGATTTGGCTCCCATTTCTCCGCTTTCTGTCCCCAAGGGTTGCTTTCTTTGAAAAGGCCTCTGTGTCTCTTTTCCTATACTGACCCCTCTGCGAAACAGGAAGAGGCAAGGATGGGAGGTGAAGCGTCGGGAGGGGCAACCCGCTGAGCCAAGCATCACTCCACTCAAGCAGAACTGAGGTGGGGGCGGGGAGAAGCAGAATGGGAAGCAGGCAGGATCTAGAGCAGAATGAATCAGTCCTATGGGGAGTGTGAATGTCTCATGCATATACAATTACTCATGAATCTGAGAGCCTGATACACGAATCCCCGTGGGCAGAGCCTCACGTGGGAAGGAGAGTGCGTGTGTCGTCGAGACGCTGAGAGGAAAGGCTATCAAGAGGGCGCATCTGTCAGCTTGCACACCTGGTCTCTCAGGTAAATGACACTGTCCTTTGCGGGTGAAAAAAAGAAAGGGCAGCAAGGCAAGAAAGGAATGTGAAGTGGAGAAGAGCTGTGCCTCTCAGATCCAGTTTACTTACTTTAAAAAATTTTATATTAGTTTTATTCTTTCACTCAAAATTGTTATCTAAAAATCCTGGTGGAGGGAATTTCCCAGCCGTCCAGTGATTAAGACTTTATGCTCTTACTGCCAAGGGCCTGGGTTTGATTCCTGGTCAAGAAACTAGGCTCTCACAAGCCTCGTAGTCAAAAATATTTAAAAATAAATAAAGAAAAACAAAATCTAGGTGGATGTACTCAATGGAAGAAGGACTTCTATACCCCAATTGAGATGACTAAAAGTTATAAACAAAACATAAAGGGAGACAAGAACTCTGCTTGCAGGCAGTGTGTGACCAGGCCTGGAAGCCTCTTTCCTCACATCAAAGGGTCTTGTGAGAAGAGGATGTATACAGACAGACTAGTCCAATGCCTGGCACATAGGAGGTGTTCACTTCCTACAAAGTGCTAAGCGTGGCTTGAAGGAAGTTTCAGCTTCCAGGCAGGGATCTGAAACCTACTCAACAGAGAAGGAAATTCAGGGCTTATCAATCAAATTGGTAAAATGGCTTCATGCCATATGAAAGTGAAAGTGTTAGTCACTCAGTCTTGTCTGACTCTTTCTGACGGTAGCCTGCCAGGCTCCTCTGTCCATCGGATTCTCCAGGCAGGAATACTGGAATGGGTAGCCACTCTCTTCTCCAGGGGATCTTCCTGACCTAGGGATCGAACCTGGGTCTCCTGCATTGCAGGCAGATTCTTTACCATCTGAGCCACCAGGGAAGCCCCCTTCATGCCATGAACTGTCACTAAGTAGGGATGTTGAGAAAATCCTGACCTGTTACAGCTCTCTCTAAGGAAAGGGTTAGTTTCCAGCATAACCAGTTTTTGAAAGTCAAAGAACAGGTCACTGATGTGAGCAAGGATTCGGCTACAAGGATGCCCAAGAGAGCCTTGAAAGGCTTCAATTCATGGCCCACAAGGGATCCATCTGTTCAGCCAGTTCACAGAAGCCCACCATAGCATCCTGATCGGGTAGGCCAATGGGTGTGGCTTGATTCAAACTTTAAGTTCAAAATAATTAAATCTTAGAGGAAATCTGTTAGAAACATAGCGAGAGATTAACTTGGAGAAGAGTAAAAGAGAAAAAAAAAAAGTTTTGGCTGATCAGCAGAGGCTCCCGCAGGCAGCTTGTAAGCCCATTAATGACTTGGCCTGCGTCCTGGGTGTTTACGGATTCACAGCTTGTTTAACTTCTTGTATATTCCCAACCATTCCCCAAAGAGTGATATACCTCATTTACTATACAGTGGTTTAATTGCACTACAAATGAGTTTACTCAACCAATTAGAACTCCATATACAGCTAAGATATTTGCTCAAATTTTATAAAAGTGCTTCACCAACAATCCTATGCCAGAATTTCACTTCCAATAAAAGCAAGCAGTGCGCATACCCACAGATCCCTTAAATCAAAGTTCAGTCTTCTTTCTCATCAAAGAAGAAATCCTCAGAGGATCCCCAGAACGAAAATGGACTAAAAGCCAACAATATACAAACAAAACCCACACACAACCACATGCTAAAAACGATCTTCTCAGGCAGAAGAGTTTCAGTGAGGTCCTTGAAAAAAATAAAACATTGCAAAAAAAACCCAAAAACATCAGAAAGCATTTATAAGCCACACCAGGAAATATGCCATTTGACATAATCCTGAAAACAAATCAGTGAAGCATAGAAAGGACTCACAAATATTTAAGTTCTTCACTAAGTTAATGGTGTGGAAAATATTAGAGGTGAAAAAAAAATTCTAAGAAGAAACATCCCTTGTGGCATAACAAAAATCATTTCTATCTCATCTGCTCGTGTGTGTGATAAATGGCAATAAATGTCTACGGGATGGTTTATTGCCCTCTACCTACAGATGGAATTGGGATTCATACTTAATTAAACTAGAGTTCTAGGCTGTCTAAAGTGGATCAGGACACAGTTTGTGTATGAATTATCCTTCTAAATTATTAGTAACTCAAGAAGGATCTTGTCAGTATTGACCTTATGCCATGAGAAAGAAACTCTGTGTCTATAAAACTGAGTCAAGGAAGGGGCACCACTAATACGATCAGACTATAGCATACAGGCCAACTAAAAAAAAAATTCTGGTGTAACAGAAAGACAAAGAATTTTATTACTTTATATTTTCAATCAGCCTTCTTATTTAAGTACTTCTCTTCCAATGCTGACTGCTGGTCAGGCAGGAAATATTGGCTAATTCTCAAGAAGAAATGCTATAAATGAATTTATATATATTCAAATATATATATATATAAATATACAGCCAGATGTGTATATGTATCTATATATCTACACACAAAGAGGCATGTGAAAATATGTTCCCTTTAGAAATTTTTGCTTTCTAAAGTCTTTCTCTCCAACCCTCTACGATAATTCCCACCCATGTCACTTGAAATATTTTCTGATGAAGTATCCAGTGAAAAATGATTTGGGCTTCACCTTACACCCATTAATGAAGGAGCAGTGATCTGAAAACTAAAGTCCACAACAATATCTATTTGGCACAAGATCAATGTGAAGAATATATTTCTTAGGTATGTTAAAACACAATAGTTTTCTTGAATTACTCACCCATAGGCTCCATTGCTGATCAATTTAATCGTTTCAAAATCACTTTCCCGAGGCTTCCTTCGAAGTTTCAGGGAAGCATTAGAGCTCTTGGAGACAAAATATGGATGTTAAAAAAACACAGCACAGAATTTAAGAAAATGATTTTTGCAGCAAAATAACTAATATCTGAATTACATGCTCTCTTGTTTAATATGTTAAAGTGCAGTATTACAGCCAAAGGAACCTGGGGGACAACTTTAAAGATGAATCTTCTAGAGCAGTGCCGATAAACTATTCCTCATGACAGTGGCTCCGTTTCACTGAAGTGAACCTCATTTCCGGGAGATACAGGCACCAAGGTTTTGAAAATTTCTGATTTTAATTTACCTCTGTAAAGTATTCAGGTGAACTTCATCCTGCTCTTTTAAAGTCTTTAAAGTCATCTTAAAGTTTTAAGATGTTAAGTCCAAAATGCCAAAGCTTAATTCTGCTTTTAGTCAATCCGAATAGAATGGGCTGGAGTGGATCTATGCAGGCTAGTGGATCATGTGACTTCTCTGCCCTTGGCCCAGAGCATGTCTATTTCACTCCTATGGCAACCTTTCCTGTCTGGAGAAGGTAGCTGGCAATGACTGGGATGGCCAAGCAGAGCATGCCTGTCTTTCTTTACTTCCATTCACTGTAAGTCTTACGAGGGTTTAGATACCAAATTTCAAAAAGACAGCCCTTTTAAAAGTTCAGCTCAAAGAATAAACAGTTTTGTTTTTCTACAAAATTGTCTCACACTCCATGTGTCTTAGCACTGGGAGGGAGTTAACAGTCATTTTGCTTCCTCTGCAGAGACCAGAATGCCCTCATAATTTTGGAAGAACCTCCATGACTCTGAGGAATCCTCCCCTGCTCAGAGATGGCACCCGCTGACCTGCTGCCCACCATCCTTGGAAGACTAGACTGACCTTCCCACCTTCCTCAAGCCGGGGTTCTCTCACCGTCCTGGATGACTTCAGTATCTACACAGAGAGCTCACCAAACAATGCAGTCTGGGTCTACCTGGCCTCCTCATCTCAAACAGCTCCCTTCTCTACTTCTCCCTGGCCTCTGGCCACAGGACCTGGGTCTTCTCATCCCCTGCCAGCATTCTACCTCAGGAAACATAATCCAAGGCTGGGACCACTTACTTGTTCAGCCACCCCACTGTGACTGCTCTCCACAGCTCGGGCTGCAAAGACCCTGAACCAATCTCTTGTCTTATTAATGCTTCCTTACCTACTCCCGTGAATGACTCCTAAGCCACCTAGACCATCCACCAGAAACTCTCCCTCTGAGGGCTGGAAGATCCCACACCTTACAAATGACTGCCTGCTTAATGGCTCAAAGGGACTTCAGCTTTAGCACATTCAAAATTCTGGCAGTTATAATGAAACTGATTAAAAAGTTGCCTTTATTTAGCATTTACTACATGATGCTGTCCTAACCATTTCACACAGACTACCTCAGTTAATTTTTCATATATATTTTAGAGATGAAGAAACTGAGGTATAGAGAGATTCCTACAGCTAGTGAGAAGTGAAGCCAGGCTTGAAATCTGGCACCCTGACTCCAGAGTCTGGGCTTTTCATCCCCCAGGCTACACAGCTGCCCCTCTCTCCTCCCCACCCCTGACACTTGGGGGTGGCCCATCCTGGTTCCTCTTCCTCTGTTCACAAATAGGAAAGATGGCGTCAGCATGAGGACCTCTCACCTGTGCCACTGCTGCAGCCTTTCAGATGGCTTCCCCAGGGTCCCGCCTGCCTGCTCCCTTCACCCCACCTACTTCCTGCACTGCGATCAGTGTGACTTTCTTCCCGCTATAACTTTTAGGGTCATCTCCTTATCTACTCCTCCCCTCCCCACCCCTCCATGCCACAACACACACACCTTTCCTCCACAGCACCACAGCTTCCCACTATTATTCAAAAGAAATGATTTGACACAGATGAACAGCAAGGACGTCTGTGTCCAGTTTTAAGCAGAGCTGGAGAGTTTTAACATGAAGCTGAAGGCTACACGGTCACCGTCACTCTAAAGCCCTCAGAAGCACTCTCCTACCACGTGTCTCCTGATGTTTCCTTGGCCTGGAATGTTCCCTCTGTTCCTTCTCATCCTAGTAACTCCCCACATGTCAAGCATCCCTTCTTTAGGAGATCTTTCTGGACTGGCAAGGTGAAGGTAAATCTCTTTATGTTATGTTCCAGGAACACATGGCCCTTTTTCTTCATCGATCTCCTTCAAGTTTCTCATTTTGATTTTTTGTGCATGATTTCCTTATATTATTTTGTTTTTCTTTGAAGAGAGGGGCTAAAGTTGTATACCTAGTGCCTCATCTATAGAAGCACAACAAATATGTGTTGAACAAATAAAGTAATTAACACAGCCAAAATCTCCAGATGCTCATAGACAGAAAAACCAACATCATGTTTCATCAAGAAAGATACTTACACTCACTGATTCATCTGTTTCTGGTGTTTCTGCTGTCCCACTATCATAGTTTCCCAGTTGAGCCATTTCTAAATTGAAAAAAAAAAAAGCAAGATTTAAGAGAAATAGGACTATTGCAATTGGACAGGACAAAGACCCTAATGCTGGGAGGGATTGGGGGCAGGAAGAGAAGGGGACGACAGAGGATGAGATGGCTGGATGGCATCACTGACTTGATGGACATGAGTCTGGGTAAATTCCGGGAGCTGGTGGTTGGTGATGGACTGGGAGGCCTGGCGTGCTGCGATTCATGGGGTCGCAAAGAGTCAGACACGACTGAGCGACTGAACTGAACTGAACTATGCTATTAATAAAACTAAAGAAAAACTATTTTCTTCAATATTAAAAAAAAGAAAAATTTACTCTATACTCCAAGGGACACATGGGGAAACCTTAAATCCAAAATGACAAGAACCAACAACTGATATTTTGAAACTGTTCATTACATGCCCTTTTCCCAAGAACTGCATTCCTTATGAACACTTAGACATAGTCCTACTCAGAAGTGGGCCTCTGCTCATGCTGGCAGGATTCACTAGCAGGTTGACAGAATCACCACAGCCTGGAAGGCGTTTGGAGGGTTCAGTGACTATGCCTGTAAACAGATACTCAAGAGAGGCAAGTTTCCTAGGCTCCGATGGGCATCAGAGATGTACTGACTGTAGCTCAGAGATTGAGTCTCAAGTTGTGATGAGCCACCCTTTGCTCCATTCCTTCACATGCACCGAGAGCAAGCATTCCTAGTACATAAGAATTTGCAATTTGTCAGAAAGGAAGCAACAGTAAGTGTTAAGAAGAGTTTGGAGTTGAAATGACTTGAGCTACCACCACTAAGAGTACTTAGTGAGTTTTTAACCTTGGGCTCTTTCTCTGTAGGATGGAAACAATGCTGTTTATCTCAGTTTTTTATGAGTATGACAAGTGATATGCATGTAAAGCTCTTAGCATGTTAACTAACAAAAATTGAGTGCTTATTGAATGTTGATTGTTATTTATTACTATTAATTATATCATGTAAAGTAGTCAGGTCTGGGCTGGATGCCACATGCTTGACACCAGTCTAAAGTCTACTCTAGTGGTCTAGTTAAGAGACAAAGAATTTAATTGTTCAACCAATACTGGAATGCATCCCTGAGTTTATATAAGTAAATGAGAAAACCTAACTCATTTAATGGTTTGTTTTGATTTTTATACTTAAGAAGAAAAAAATGAAACACATTTTATTAAAAAAAAGAACATGAAAGAATTTTCTTCAAAACTTTGATAGGGGGTTATCTCTAAGTGGTAGGATCACAAATAATTTGAATTTTCTAATTTTAAAAAATCAAACAAGTGTAATAAGTTATAATATTTAGTTACATATTTTTGTGTGTATCTAATATTATTTCTTATGCTCTCAGTATTTCATGTATTCATGTTCTTATAAATATAATCATCCTTTTCTTGGGAGAGATTACACATAAAAGATATGAAGCAAAGCAACTCTAGAGTGTTGCCTTTAGAGAAAAATTAACTCCAGAAATTAAAATAACTGGAGATTGACACTATACCAGGTTACTTATAGAGGAAATCCAGGAATTAAAAATGAGCTCAGTGAAAACTGTGTGCTTTCTTCGTGTCATTCAAATGAGTCAACATCCTATGTGGCTAGCACTGTGAATTTATGGACTAGGAGTTAAATTATAATGTATTCAGTTGGAGAGGCTCAAAGTATGCATTTGTGTGTCATGTCTGACTGTCTGCAATCCTACAGATTGTACACCGCCAGGCTCCTCTATCCATGGAATTCTCCAGGCAAGAATACTGGAGTGAGTAGCCATTCCCTTCTCCAGGGGATCTTCCCAACCCAGGGATCGAACCTGGGTCTCCCGCACTGCAGGCAGATTCTTTACCGTCTGAGTCACCAGGGAAGCCCCAAAACAGCAACAGCAGCTTATTAAGCATTATTATACATCTTGGGTGCAGAGGTGAACTCATATAACCCTAAAACAACCGTATGAAGAGGCGCCATTATTCAGGTTTTCGGGAAAGCACTGAGGCACGAGGACGCTCTCACAGTGTGATCAGGGTGATCCACCTACAGTACTGACACTCTGGGCAGTCCCACACCAGACCCTCACTCCTAACCCTTACAAGCCAAGCTTCAGGTCTGCCAGTGTCCAGGATGACAAGAAGGCAAACATACGTAGACCAGAGTTTGCAATAATCATGTTTTAAGTGCTATGGCAAACAGATTAAAAATTATCCTTGGATCTGAATCCAGAAAATTAAAAAGTTAAAAACACAACTCCTAGTGATAAATTTGTATAACTAAACATGAAACTTGTCCAAAATCAGTGTTAAACATTTTTTTAAGACTATAAAGGTATATAAATGGCCTCAGATTATTCCCCTACCAAAGGTTCAGTCTACAGCGATATTTCTCGCCAGGTAAGAAAACTGTGAAGAGCTCACTCAGTCTACAATTCAAGGGCTGACACAACCTTGACTCTACGAGCGTGAAGACTCACTATAATACACTTTGACAGCCTCCCCCACTCCAATTATTTTCATAAAAAAACAAATTAAAAGATGGTTCTGTTTTAAATAGAGTTGCTGCTAAATAACTATTATCTGGGAAATACATATTATTTGTAAGCAGTGGGTAGTAATGGAATGGAACCAAGAGTCAGCTTTTGAAGCAGGAAGCTAAGGCATCATTTTGTAATGCCTGAAGAGATTTTTAAAACTCATCTAAATACCATTAAACATCTGCCCTTTTTATTTCATTGATTTAAACCATTTCTGAAGACTCATGATTCAAAAAGGTAAAGATGGTAATTTAAAAGCCGTGGGGAAAAATCTCTCCCCAGGGAACTTTTCAGAAAAGCAGGCACCAGTCTCCGATAAGTGATGAATCTGTTGTGGTATTGCTTTCAGTACAGTATAAATTTATCTGGCATTATCTCCCCGTAATGCATGCATCATTTCACTGGAAGCAAAGATTCGATGGCCATAAGAGCAGACAAAGTGGGGGAAATAGGAGAGCAGGCAGAGAGCAGCAGGTTCCCAGGCTGTAGATGGGAACATATCTGTGCCAACAGTTAGCATCATCACAAACAGTTTAGCAAGATAAACACTGTTTGCAAAATCAATTTAATGAACCAGGAAGACAATTTTGAATAAAGGAGTCTATGATTGTTTTTGAGTCTTTTCAGGCAGTATATAACCTAAGCGTTTTAAATGACAATCCCAAACAATAATGAACAGGAAAAGGTGGTGACAGGAGTGGTTTTCCAGTATCAGATTTGGAAAAAAAAAACAACCCACTAACAGGGTGCTTCCCCTTCTCTGTATTTAATAGCAGTAGACTTTCTTTTTTTTAATCAAGCAGAAATCCTTGCTTAAGTTCTAGAAAGCCTTCTCTCTCCAACTGGCTCCCAGTATATATATAATAATATATATATTACTATTTTTCATACTTTTCTGAAACAAGTAAAAATAGATTTATGAACATTGCACCTTACTTAAAGTTAATCACCAGTGATTAGTTACCTTACTCTTCACAGTGAAATGTCACTTTTAAAATAAATGTAATTAATTTCTTTATCAACATTTAAAAAATGTGCACACCTGAGAAGAATCAAGTAGTGCTTTGCAGGAGAAAAAACACCCAGAGAAGATGGAAATCTAACCCTTCCTGGAAATAAGTTTCAGGCTGAGAAGCCTTCAGGATTTCAAGGTCTCTTCCCCACTTTAGGTAAACCCAAAATTCGATTTAGAGCTCTTTCCTTTGGATCACAATTGGCCCCCAGATTTGGCCTTTTCACCAGATAGAGCCAAAACATGAAGAAAAAGGAAAGATTTGCCACTAATGAGGCCATCAATGAGGCCATGATGCATAAGCAGGTAAAAGGTCAACCCAACCAGGTACTACTCACCTTCCAGAGGATCTTTATTGAGGCCAAGCTGGCTAATGATGTACCTGGGAATGTCAGTTTTAATACCCTGTCCTTCTTTGGCATGGCCTTCTGCTGCTTCCAATAGGTAGTAAAATTCTTCAGGATCAAATTCCTAACAGAAGACAAACACAGATGTATGCTTCTTTGAGCCAAAATTGTCTAATTTTTATTACATAAACCCCATTCACAGTGAAATTGCTGGATACATATGGTTGTAAGTTATTTATACTGAAAGAAGGCAAAAGGATTACTTCATTTAAAAAGCATATAATTTTCAGGTTATATTCAAAGACTAATCATATTCTAAGACATTTAAATACTTGGTAACCTAAAGATAATTTCCATTTCCAATTTCCTTGTAATGTGACTTTGAAGGTACCAGGCTCCACTTAAGCTATCTATCCTACTAAAAATGAACAGGTCTGAATTTTTAATTGTGCCATTTTAGAAAAGCTTTAAAAATCCATGAATCTCCTCCAAAGAGATTCAGTTTCTCTCGCTGCACAAAGAACCTAAGAAGAAGCAATATGAGAACGCATTTTTCGGAAAAGTTTTGAAGGAAACTCTTTTAGTGTAGAGGTGTCCAAAAATATTAGAAAGAAAAATCTCAAAATTACCACTTCTATCATGGAACTCTAAAATTATGCTATTAATATTCACATGATATGAACATTAAGAAAGAAAATTACAAAACTTGTACTTCCAGTTACCTCTGTGTAAAAACTTGGTAATATTCTCTTAAGTAGTTTACCTTTGGCTGGCTGCTGCCTCTAAATGAAAAAGCACGCTACAAATGGAGTAAAGCCAAACAAAGTCCACACTCAGTACCCTTTGCTGCTGCTGCTGCTGCTAAGTCACTTCAGTTGTGTCCGACTCTGTGCGACCCCATAGATGGCAGCCCACGAGGCTCCCCCGTCCCTAGGATTCTCCAGGCAAGAACACTGGAGTGGGTTGCCATTCCCTTCTCCAATGCATGAAAATGAAAAGTGAAAGTGAAGTCGCTCAGTCGTGTCCGACTCTAGCCACCCCATGGACTGCAGCCCACCAGGCTCCTCCGTCCATGGGATTTTCTAGGCAAAAGTGCTGGAGTGGGGTGCCATTGCCTTCTCCGTCAGTACCCTTTACAGAAACCTAAGACCAGAGGCAAGGCAAGATTGGAACTACAGGCCTAAGATGAATGGCTGGGAGAAATAGTCCCTAAAATTCTCAAACTCCAGTTTCATCTGAGCTTTAAACAGCTCAAAAAGCAGCTCACTTGTTTCTATCTTTGATAGGTTACATGGACCTTTACAGCTTCTCTTCTGATTAAGATTGATTCCTGTAAAAAAAGTCATTTCCTCTTTAAACCAACATCTCTCTTTGCATGTCTGCTGCTGTCCAGAGAAGCAGATTTCAATGCTAAATGGTATTTCCCCCAAAACTGAACAACTGCAGGAAGTACAAGGCTGTGGTGCATAATTCAAAAGGTACAACACAAAGAGCAGGGAAAAAACCAGTCTTCCTTCTGCCGGTATCTGGCAGTCACATGGCTCCCTCCTCCCAGAGGCATCCGGAGTATTTTGCTTTCCCTTTATTCTTCCAGAGACACTCCAGTGCTGAGTGGTGCTTTTGAGTCTAGGAGTCTAAGAGTCCCTGCATTGATGGAAAGACTTCCTCCACCATACGCCTACCTTTCTCCTCTAGACTTAGCCTCTACCACATCTCACTATGCACTGGTATAAGTTTACGAGGCTGTAAACGTTCACTGGTATAAAAAAACCCACACATGTTAATTACAATAAGAGTAAAACCAAACTAATATCACCCAGTATGTATATGTGTGTACATGTAAAATTCTGAAAAGCTGTATTGTGCACAATGTTATAAATATCAATACTCCAACCTTGTGAACTTAAAAGTGAGTTTTGATACTACTTGAAGCCCCATGAAACTATTCTTTTATTTGAACCCTCATCTTTGTTCACAGTGTTGACTGACATTTCAATAAAACAACGTAAAATAAAGATTTTCAAACAGGAAAATAGTCACTGACTAAAGAAAGTATAATTGATAAAATAAACTAATTGTGGAAAATCTCATTCCTTGAGGTCTGGATAAGGCCCTACTGTATTCTCCAAATGGGCTGCTGCTAAGCCCTTATTTCAAACATGAAACACTTCAAAAGTAAGAGTTATAACCACAGGTTACCATTTATCCTAGCTCTGATTTCCCTTTCTCTGCACCTTGGCATCCCCAGAAAAGTGAGTCACAGTGAATGTCTTGAATGAGCCCAAACACAGAAATTATGCTGAGATAAAGTCAAATGCATTATTTCATGATCAGTTTTTTAGGTTTGACCAGAATGTGATAACAACCATCTCTTAATGCAACACAAGTCCTAGAATTTTACTGAAAACCAGGGAAGGAAAGCACAGATGCTGTCATAAACATTCATGAGTTGCTGTTCCTCTTGACCCTTTCTTGGGCTTCTTTGGTGGCTTTAGACTGTAAAGAATCTGCCTGCAATGTGGGAGACCTGGGTTTGATCCCTGGGTTTGGAAGATCCCCTGGAGAAGGAAGTGGCAACCCACTCCAGTATTCTTGCCTAGAAAATCCATGGAAGGAGGAGCCTGGCAGGCTACAGTCCATGGGGTCTCAAAGAGTGGTGTGTCACTTCACTCTCAAAGACTGAGTGACTTCACTTCCTCTTTCTTGACTCTTTCCATTTAGCTCTGTCTCTGAAGCCAAATGCAACTGGAGCTTTCAGGTAGTCCCTGTTTTCCCACAGTTAACAATAAATAACAAAGTCACCTCGAGGGACAACTCACCAGGCACTCTAATAAGCGAGCAGGGCGGGCAATAACAATCAGGATCTTTCGAACTAGTTGTTTAATAAATGCCAGCTCTCCACTTTCTGAACGATTGTGAGCCTATGAGGAAGCAATGAAAAGAATGATGAGACAGTTGCTCCATTAAATGGGAAAGAAAATCAGCAAAGCATGCTAATTAGATAACTGAAAATATTCAAAAACTAAGTGACTTAGAAAATACTTCTAAAAGATTGATAAGCAGACATTATCTCTACATAAACGGACACTACTAAACGTCTAGATCTACAAAATGGCTCCATTAGCTACATTTTAATTGCAAAACGTTGATTTATTCTCTGCGTTAAAAATCAAACATTAGGGCCCTTAATGTGAGCCATGAATGAAGGAGACATTAAAGGTTTATGACATATCAAGTACATGATACAAGCAGAGTGGATAGTTGATGAGGAACCTTGATTTTCCACATATAACTGGAGAAGCTGTATGCTGCTTACGTCAAATGTTAGGTGAATAATTAAATCAAAGGCGACTTTCCAAAATGTAGGTTGAGAAACTATATACAAGCAATAACAGAACAGTCAACATTTAAAAGAAAAAAACAAAGAAAATGACCACTGGGGAATGATTATAAAATAAAATGTGTTTAAAGACAACCAACTGGCAACTATAACTATAGATCCTGATGATGCTCTTTATGTTACACGTATATATACTCCTCTGCCCAAGAGAAAAATTTCTCTAAAAGTCAACAGTTAATCTATTATATGGTGCATTCAGATGATTTTTTGAAACCCTAAGATTTTTTCTAATTGCCATGAAACGGCTTTCCAAGTCTATCATATAGAAACAAAATTAAGTGGGGTATTTCAATGTAAATAGCTTTGGCTATGGATTCAAGCCTTCACAGAGAACGCCTATAAGGAATGAACCACAGAACTTAACTGCTAATTATAATGATATCCTGATACAGAACTGAGAAATTAAGGAAAAAATATCTCACAGAGGTAAATACATTTTTATCGTAATTTACAGTAGAATTGGTCTATGACACATTGGAAACTGACAATAAAACTCCAGAATACAGTGTTCACACAAAGATAGTCTGAGAAAAACTGCCTCTGTGGGCTACAAAAGGTTGAAATGTGAGAAATGGGGACAGAGCACAGAACTCTGTTGGGAGGTTTAGATGGGAAAGGGAAGAAAAATAGTGGCTGCTTGTCAGAGAGGACTGTCTCATCTTGCCACAACTGAATTCAGTATGAGCAAGGACAGATGGATTCCTAGAAAACTAGGATGCCAATATTTTCATTCAGTTCCATGCAATTATTTACATAATCATCCTTAGAGAAAACCACCTACGGTTTTATTTACATGGGCATAATGTATGCCTATGGGATACAAAAATACAATATATCCAAATATACAGGCTAAACAGGTTTTACTTGCAGGCTGGGGATGATCAATTTAAATCAGGACAGCAATATTATGCACTAATTCCATCCCACCATGCACACTCCCTTCCTGTCTTGGGTGTTATCAGGAGCTAGGCATGCAAGTGTTAGGCCTGGAAGGGGCCTGTGTTTATCTGTCGTTTTAGAAATTGAATATTTTGTTAGAAGAAATATTGACACCAATGAAAATGTAAGTTGCCATTTACTACCCTATACCACATGCAGGTTAATTAATAGGACATATGGCCTGAAAGAAGCCAGCAATTTTCCATTTAGCTTTTCCAGATATTAGAACTAGATAGCATCATCAAATAATGCACATATATTCAGGCAATTTATAACTTTATGGTTAAAGAGGGGGAAAAAAATCACTGCTTCAGAATCCTTCACAATCCACTTCTCCAACAGCCATAGATTGCTGGGTCCCAAGGTTCCTGTAAACGTTATTACATTAACTTTCTATTACTCTAAATGTTGACTGGAATCAATTTATAGCAAGTAGCAATCAATTTTTTTCTTCTTCTTTGCTTCTCTGTAACATGAACTCCATCTCATGGTTGAAACTTGTTAGGCAGATGCACTCATAAAATTTGTCTTTTTTCTGGGTAAAAGCAAAACAAATCAAAAAACTTTATAAGGTCCATACCTCCTGTAGTAACTTATCTAATTTGTGCTGTAATTCAAGGAAGTATCGTGAGGTGATGAGACCCTGGTGGGATTTATCCAAACAATCGCGAGCCAGTTCGATAATCTGATGGTGAGTGAAGCTGAGCACTCCATCTGCAAGGGGGAGAACGTGGTCTGGAGAGTAGCTGGTGATGATCTCCTTTAGGCGCTCTTCCATCTGAGCTGTAGCCTGTTCTCAGAAGACATGCACACACAGACATAATACAAGGAAACACAAATAGGTAAACAGCACAATCATCACATTTATCTAGGATTTTTGGAGACCTCTACAAGTTATCAAATAGAATTCTAGAAATTAAAATTTAAAAGAAGCCTCACTTCTGTATGATACTATAAAATGCCACATACATATATGTCATTATACATGTGTCAAAACCCACAGAGTATACAATGCAGGAGTGAACCCTAATGTAAACTATGGACTTTGGGTGATTACAATGCGTCAGTATTGGTTTGTCAGTGGTAACAAATGGACCACTCTGGGACCAGGGGTGTGTAGGGGGTTGTTGATAAGAGAGGGTTGTGTATGTATGGGGTCAGGGAGCATTTGGGAACTCTCCATACTTTCTGTTCAACTTTGCCATGAATCTAAAACTGCCTTAAAAATATAAAGTCTATTTGAAAAAAAAAAAAAGAAGAGGAAGAATAAGCCTCACCAAGTGGAAAAAGAGGTATATATGAGAAACTGAATCTCCCAGGGTGATAATTACTTATTTTCTATGCCTTATCAAATGTAAAATGGTCCATGTAAGCTTCTCCAAATAACTCAGGATCTGTGAATTGCTGTGCTGTCATTTCAGATCTTGGGCTCTTTCAGATAGTTCGCTGAAAATATCAAATACTTACAGCTCTGTTTTTACCTATTCAAAAATCAGAACTGAAGTTAGAGTTCCATAGGACGGGCCAACAGTTTGCTCTCTTGGCTGTATTTTAATGTACCAGGAACAAGCATCTCACACCATCAGTATCCTTTCCTCAAAAAGCTACATCTTGGGCACAAAGGTCAAAGGGATTCCCTTGACAACATAAGTCTAAAATTTCCTTCTCAGTTTTTATTTCATTCTGTGGGATCCCCGATTGCCTAATCAATATTCCTTGCTTGCATTTACTGTATATCCTGGGAGATTCCCTCTGTCTCCTGTTCCTTTCTAAAACCCTAACCAGTATTCACTGGTAAAGTCAGGATCTGTTTCCCTGGTGAGCAAGTGACATGTGATAAATGGCCGAAACGACCGTAATCAATGACATCAATGTTGGGTTCATTACAAATAATAAGTACTCTACTCCTGATTTATGAAGCCGAGGATTTCCTTTTGCTCTCTTGCCTAGGGTTACAGAGGTGATAAAGGGAGGAACGGGGACAGAATGGAGCGACTGTTTCTCCCAAATGCGTAGAAACACGCTGGTGGAAAAGCCATGGAGACTAGGTGATGGGGACGGCAGACAGCAGCTCTTTGCAGCCAGGGCAACTGGCATCAACCCATCTCCAAAGGCTCTCTGGTTCAGTCCAAATTCTACTGGCCCGTCTAATGGGGAACACTGCAACTGGACTCTCCTTCTGAATAAAGAGGATTAGACTTATAATTGCTGAAGAGATTGGAAGCCACAGAAAAGAAAAATTAGGTGAAAAAAGTAAAAGACTTTTGTGACATAGACCGATCTACAGGCTTCTGAGGAAGCGGAACAGTCTCTGCTGGACCAAACGGCAGCAGGCCCAGAACGGGCAGAAGGAGCCCCAGGGGGAGCCCCAGAGTCTAGTGGCCTTTCAAAGCAGACGCGCATGGAGCATCTCACCAGCTCGTCACACTGGGCAGGTGAACCAATGGGATTTACTTTACAGCCATTTCAGTCCACAGACTGTGTGGCTAATTCTCAGCAGCTTTTAAAAATGCTTAGTGATGTTACCTTTCTAAAGAAGGTTACAGTGCTATTTTATGCGAGTCATGACTGGACCAGACCATTACTTCCCTCAACAAAACCACCTTACAACGTTTAGATGCTAGACATCTTCAATTCAATTCATTACCTTTGGGAACCTTTCTTTGTAGACATGGTTCATCATAATTATTTCATGGTCACAGCAGGCGGGAGAACGTCCAGGGCTGCAAGCAAAGCAAATTACCCTTTTAAACTTGCCACAGCATGAAATGAAAGTAAGTTTTTTATTTATAAACAATGGGTTGCAACAAAAGTACTATGCAGCCTTTGTAAGAAAAGTATATTAGGTAATAAACTACAAAATCAGTCATTAGCATGCACACACACACACACACATACTCACAAACACAGAGAAGCCCTGAATACCATTCAAAAAGAAAGCTCCAGAAGTAGAATGCTGAAAATTCACTATAGGTGCAATATAAAAGTTCATAAAACATTCTTAAATTGCAATTACATTTTGTATGTAGCGTGTACTTGTGTGGTTCCAGAAACCACTGAATGAACTGGGATATAAAAGAGTACAAACAGCAATGTCCAGGACACGCTGCACTGTCTAATTTCACACTGTTATCATACACCTGCGCTCTGCCACGTACCACTGAAGAGATTTAAGAGTTTTCCACAGCACAGGTGTCACCACCGAAATCCATTTTCTAGCTGGGGTTGGGATGCTGAGGCAGGCACCGTGTGCAGTATCAAACAGAGGCACCCAACTCTGAGGTTTTCTTTTTATTTCAATAGTAGGCTCCTGCTCCTTCCTAGTGCCAACATGGTTGGGCAACTGCAGTGTGACCTTATGTATTCCTGAGAAGATATAGCTGCTTGCACTAGCTATCCTGTGAACTCCTTTCATAATACCAAAAATGGCACCCATGTGGTAAAATACAATGGCTCTAAATGAATTCATAACATTTTATTCCGTATCTCAAAATAATCTTCTGGCTTACTTCACTCTGTATAATAGTCTCCAGTTTCATCCACCTCATTAGAACTGATTCAAATGTATTCTTTTTAATGGCTGAGTAATACTCCATTGTGTATATGTACCACAGCTTTCTTATCCATTCATCTGCTGATGGACATCTAGGTTGCTTCCATGTCCTGGCTATTATAAACAGTGCTGCGATGAACATTGGGGTACACGTGTCTCTTTCCCTTCTGGTTTCCTCAGTGTGTATGCCCAGCAGTGGGATTGCTGGATCATAAGGCAGTTCTATTTCCAGTTTTTTAAGGAATCTCCACACTGTTCTCCATAGTGGCTGTACTAATTTGCATTCCCACCAACAGTGTAAGAGGGTTCCCTTTTCTCCACACCCTCTCCAGCATTTATTATTTGTAGACTTTTGGATCGCAGCCATTCTGACTGGTGTGAAATGGTACCTCATAGTGGTTTTGATTTGCATTTCTCTGATAAAGAGTGATGTTGAACATCTTTTCAAGTGTTTGTTAGCCATCTGTATGTCTTCTTTGGAGAAATGTCTATTTAGATCTTTGGCCCATTTTTTGATTGGGTCATTTATTTTTCTGGAGTATAGTCTGGAGACTATTATACAGAGTGAAGTAAGCCAGAAGGAAAAACATAAATACAGTATACTAACGCATGTATATGGAATTTAGAAAGATGGTAACGATAACCCTGTGTACGAGACAGCAAAAGAGACACTGATGTATAGAACAGTCTTATGGACTCTGCGGGAGAGGGTGGGAAGATTTGGGAGAATGTCATTGAAACATGTGAAATGTCATGTATGAAACGAGATGCCAGTCCAGGTTCAGTGCACGATGCTGGATGCTTGGGGCTGGTGTGCCCCAGGGGGGATGGTATGGGGAGGTTGGGAGGGAGGAGGGTTCAGGATGGGGAGCATGTATTTTTTTAAAAAAAAAAAAAAAAAAAAAAAAAAAAAAAAAAAAAAAAAAAAAGAATAAAAACAGTGGCTGGTGACTGAGGAGTCAACTGCGTATAGGTGATATGGCCAAAGACGATGGCCCTTTTCAGCAACCAAAGAGATGAATATCCCTCCAATTTAAGTACCCTATAATGAAGTGGCAGGGGGGTGTCAGGGACCCTTAAGGGTTAAGTTACTAGAAATCCACAGCTTCATGGACTTACACCTTGAATAGTCACATCTTTTTTTTTTTTTTTTTAAAGCACAAAGGTAAATAGCTTTATCAAACTAGCTAAATGCAAGCAAACATCAATCAAAATTGAAGTGAATAATATGTTTGGAGCAAGTTTTATAAGCAAATAAATTATTAGAGGCAAAAAAAAAAAAAAAAATCTAACATGATTACATCATGTGGCTACAACCCTTCTCAGCAAACTGATGTTCAACTGAATACCTGAGAAACTAGGTTTCATAATAAACCCTCCTATCAATGCAGGCCAGTTCTATACACCATGGAGATCTCATATTCTGGAGGACCCAGAGATGGACTACCTGCTCCCCCTGCAGAGAAGGACCTGTTGTCCCAGCTGCTGGGGCTGTAGAAGCCTTCAGCTGTCAGACCCCTTGGACATGGCCTCAGATGCAGAGTCCCCTCAGGCTTCCCCTGTGGCTCCATGGTAAAGAATCCACCTGCAAGGCAGGAGCCACAGCAGACAGGTTCAATCCCTGGGTCAGGAAGGTCCCCAGAAGAAGGGAATGGCTACCCACCCCAGTATTCTGACCTGGAGAGTTCCATGGACAGAGGAGCCTAGTGGGCTATAGTCCATGGGGTTGCAAAGAGTCAGACACCACTGAAGCAACTTGGCATGCATGCAGAGCCCCCTCACCCAAGGCCAAGTCCTTCCCAGGGTACTACATCCCAGGACTGAGTGGAGATAGAAAGGAAGGGTCATTTGGTCCAGAGGGACAGCTCTGATGGGTCATGTCATCCTCAGAACTCCCTATGGAGTTGGCTGTGGCTGTTAGGCCTGCACTGTGGCTGGACTTCTCTTCTGCTCAATCCCACTACCCACTCCTTCCCCCGACAGGTGTAATTCCCAAGCACTCCTTAATAAATATTTTTGTCTCTCTGTTAGAGTCACTCCAGAGGAACGAAACAGTGACGTCTATTATTTTCTGAGACGAGGTCAAAATAAAACCAGCCCTATTCAATGTCAAATGGATTACATTTGGCTTGACAAAATACAAGGGACACAAATTCCTAACGGCTAGCTCATAATCCTGGAGAAAGTAAGACTTGTGATGAGAAGGAAAACCCCAAGGCCTGGGTGGATTTTCGTAAAAAGGAATCTGAATTCCAAATGTGAACCTGAACACGCTGCCCTTCCTTTTTAGCCAAGCTTCTTTGTAAAATATTAATTGATGTAACACCATAATTAAATGGTCTTGAAATGGCTAGAAGTTTCTCAGGAGGTCCTTGTAGTGCACTATGGTTTCTGTTACCACAGCAATTAGTAACTTGTTACGAATTTAAAAGAAAAATAGTAAGAGGCAGTTTACTATATCACCATAGATGCAAAAAAAAAAAAAATATCACACTACATTTATAGTAATTCATAAACCAATTAACACATATATGAGTTAGAGGACCAAAAGTCTTTCCCTGAAATGGTTGAAAAGAGGTTATCCAACTAATAAAAAATTTCAATCAGGTCTACATACCTCAAACTTCGGGAACGGGCGCATGGGTGTGTTTCTGCATCTGTTCTCTGTGGTGATGCTTTCAGTGGTACAAAAATGTTTTGATAAGAAGTGTAATTCATCTGGTGTCGGTTGATACGGTAACTGATGCAACTTCTCCTGGGAGGAACAGGATGACTACAACAAACCAAAGTGAGGTTTAATGACTACATCAAAGAGAAATGCTTTAAATGAATATTAGGTCACAGCACTAAATTTTGTTATATCACCATTTTATACTGCATCCTTTCCATGTTATAATGGCAATGAAAGTGGAAAGGGAAGTCGCTCAGTCGCGTCTGACTTTTTGCCGACCCATGGATGGTATGTATACCTTGATGTGGTCTCCAGAGGTCTAGATGGCTACCATATTTTATCTCGGTTGTCTACAATTAACTCAAAAATTGTTTACTCTCTGAAGAAAAACCAGGGTCTGAAGATGGACGGGACCCAGTCAAAACTAGAGCAAGAAAGTGACAACTGGAGTAAGAATTTGGGTGCAATAAATGACAGATTAGTTCTCAGTTGAGTGTGACGTCCTCGCTTCTAACACTTGCAATTCGGGTAAGTAACATAAAATTAATTCTATGATGTATATTCGTAAGTGAACTCTATGATGTATAATCATAAAGTAATAAGGCAATGAGATCTGTCTTTACAAAGCATGCTGTCCTTTGATCCGATTATCATCGATACGAGTCCTGGGTAAAAAGGGGATGGGAAAAGAAAATATTTGTCTCACTAATGCCATTGTTTTAAAAACTGGGAATTGGAAATTTTTTCTGTGTTCTGACTTAACGCTATTTTCTTTTTTAATAGCTTCAGTGGTGTTGAGTTTTTTTTTAATCCCTTGAACCTAGATGTGCTCTTTGAAAATCACTCAGCACTTAGAGAGAAGTAAGGTTGAAAAGGAGAATGGCTAAACAACATGGCTTTTAATCAGTCTGAGAAATGTAACTATTAAACAATGTGATTGCTTATTTGTTTTTATTGAGAGGTAAACTCTTTAAGTGATTCTAACAAAAGAAATGAGAAATATTTGAGTAATGGAAACACAGGTAGAATAAGCATATTTTGAAAGATACCACTCATTTGAATATTCCATTCAAGCAGGTTTTTTTTTTTTTTAAAAAAAAAACTGCCACATCAAGAGCACACTTCATAAACACTGCACCACTCCACTGCAGTGATTAGAAATTAATAGACTAAAGCTTTAAAATATCCTTACACCTTGAAATTATAAAATGCTTTCTAAGTACATACTAAGACAAAGAGGAATTTTTACAATGTAATGAGATTATTTTATAAACTATAAAAATGAGAACACTGCTAGAAAGACATCTGAGGTAAACCAAAGCTCTAGTCATAAAACACAAGTCAAGTCTTAAATACTGTCACCATGAAAAAAGAAACAAAACGCACAAAGTCAACTCAAGACATCAGTAAAAGAATAAGAACAATCAATGCCAGCAGGAGAGAAGCAGCAGCCATAAAAGCAAAGATGATGAAATCAGCAAACGGAAAACCGGAATTAAGAATCTGTATATATGTTTCAAAGGTAAATCAGTGTACACAATTATGTAGCCAAGATTCAAAAACCCAGATGTCTATTCATAAATTCCCAGTGATAACATTTTGGTGGCAAACCATCAATTGAACTGATGAAAAGTCATTTAAAATATGCATTTAATCCAGTTGATGTGAATGTTAAATCAGCTTTGCCACAGAAATATTAATGTATTTGATTCTGAGTTGCTGGCCCAGTTGTGGCTGGGCTGTTATGTACAGTACAGGGAGGACCATGTTAACTTTGTCAAATGTGAAAATTAATTCCAGAACCACACCAGACTTAAAGAGTAAGGCATTATGAACCTGTGCTTGCATGAGAAGGACACAGTGACTTTAGGGAGTGATTCCCTCTGAGGAGGGAAGAGAAAAGGCCTGTGCAGGAAGGGCTTTATTTCCACTTTAATATTTTATTTATTAATCAAAATAAAAGTTTATGTTAAAAATAGCTGTAGCAAATGTACTAAAATGTTTACAGGTGCTAACTCCAACAGGAAAATTTTGTCATTATACCATATACACAACCATGTGACTGAACTCCACAGCAATGTGCCCAGGGCTTACTGATGGGGATATGTTAGAATGAACGATGAGGTGGGAAAAGTATTAGAGAAGTGAGAGGCAAAGGGCCTCTCTGGGGAGACAGCGTCCCTCCTCTCAGCTGGGACAAACGAGGTGTGAATGGGAAAAGGGCGACAGTATCCGAGTGACACCGGATGAGTTTATGGAACAGGGAACAACTGGAGGCTCTCCAAACGGCCTGGGAATTCAAAAGGTATCAAACAGGGCCCCCTGAGTGAGTCACTAATGGACGACAGAGGGTCAGTCCAGGAGTCAGTTCCAGCAAAGATCGGGGACTCAGAGGCGAGCTTGTGACAGAGGCTGCAGGCGCTGTCCCCAGGACCTCACAAGCTTACTGAAAAGATACCTCTGCTGGTCAATACATCCTTGGAACAGCACTTTTACTAGAGTTTCAAGAATTAGTTTGGGATTCCTCAATATATTAAGTCCCATGACTTTATATTTCTAGCATGCTCTCTAAATGTGGTGCCAGTAAGTCTCATCACCCAACTAGTTTGCATATATAACTTCTGACTACATCATAAATCAAGTCCACTTTCAAAAAGTGAAGATTTACAAAAAGAACTGTGCTTCTAGTTCTCAAGGCAATTAGAAGAGTTTCCCCAAAATGTTGTGAGCAATGATATTCAAATAAACTAGTTTCCCAAGATAAGCATTTTGCAAAGGACAGTATTCGTATGTATGTGTAGTTTTCCACTCAAAGTAATATTATTTTATAGTCAGACCTCATATTTATAAGTATTTATACTCTTATTTTTATTCTTTCCCCCAGCATAAAATAATTTATCTGTGAGAAATATATAGGAGATGTCTTCTGACTGCTATAATTCCATATTACTTATTTTAAAATTAAAAATTATAATCTGAATATTACTTTGGAAAAGTTTCTCAAATTAATTTTAACTACAAAACTTGAAATTAAGAGAAGCAGCAATACTAAATATCCTGAGGAAGGACTGATTAACTTCATATGACCAAATCTTTTCAATTTCAGAATGAAGCATTTTAACATTTGGGAATTTTGCAGTTCTATAATACCCAAAGGACATGGTATTTACATTTCAGCATTAGCAACTTTGGAACTCAGCTAACAACAAATATCTGTAAAACTTAAGCTGTATTTTCAAAGTGTTTGTGATTTTATCCATATATATTCTGTGTTTTTATTTAAAAAATACCCAAAATCATTTCTAATTAATTTAATCACAACCAGTTAACCCAGAAAATGAGATTCTAAAAGTGATTCAGGTTAGACTTAAAAAAGAAAAAAATGCAACTTCTGAGCAGCTTTGCACAATTTTCTGTCCTAACATTTAAAGGGCAAGAACATAAAGAAACTGAAGAAAATGAGAAGCAGCATTTCAAATTTTCAATTATTGTTTTTATCAATAGCCAATAAGGAGAAAAAAAATAACTGAACTTGTTAGAGCACCTACATTTCAAAAATCTATTTCAAATGTATTTTCAAAAATACATTTCAAAAATGACTGTAATTTTGAAAGTTACAATTTGATTTTGAAGGGGAAAAGAGGAATACAAGATCCACAATTATATGATACCACCTTTTCCAATAAAATAAACACCTAAGAGAAAAGCTGCCTTACCTCTGGGTAGAAGCTGTTAGAAACACAATACATGTGTGTGACTAAAAATTGCCTCAGAAAGCTGCTTCTTCAGGCATATATGTAAGTCAGGGACAGCAATGACATCATGACAGATGGTCAGGTCAGATTTATTAATTATCAAGTTTGGTTTAAGCAATACCTTGTGAATTCCTTTTTTAAAAAGTCAGGTGCCCAGGGTTGAGAGGCTTACTGTATTCTTATTGCTACAACACAGGGGTTAGTACACAGCCCCTCAGTTCATTCTCTGTGCCTCAGAGCTTTGAGCCATAAAATGATGAAAACAATGGCAACTACATTATAAAGTATGTTTTTACAAATAAATGAGACAATTAAACAAGTCAATTAAATTTTACAATTTATATTTTTTCATTTTTTTTCAAATTTTTCATTTACAATTAAATGAGCCAATGCACTATAAATAGTGAGACTAGGACCTAGCACATAATAAGTGTTTATAAAAATATTCTAAAGTTTGTACCAAATGGGGTCCACGTCTATGTAGCTCACCCTCGCTTTTTAGATTCACTTTTAAAAATGACATATGATTTAATAGCTACAGACAGAAAGAAGAAAGATCCTGCATGCTCCCCTGTTTTTCTTGCAAAAGAGAAACTTCTATATCCAAACTATAATAAGACTTGACGGCAGGGCAAAGCAAGGTGATATAGTTAAAATAAAAAGGATTTGAAGTCAAGAAAGAAGATACAAATCTGAGGCATGGGGATGATTCAATGAGAGAATGTAGGAGAACAGGAGAAGTACTCTGCTTACTGGTGGTTGGCTTCTAACTGGAGATGCTCGCAAGTCTAGGGAAGAATACCACTTAAAATTCTTATTCTTTTTTGCTTTCTGGTCAGTCAGTTTCAGCAATCATTTTCACACTGTGGTAGCTAATGCTTTCAAGATCTAAAACATGGGCTAATGATAAACAATGCTACTTACTGACACACACAAAAAAAACAAGGCTGACTTTGTTTACCATTATTTAGTGACAATTCTATCCACTGAAGCCACTCAAGAGTTGTGAATATCCTTTCCTGGATGTGAGGCTAAAGTGCCACTGAAACTATTCAAGGTTGTCAGGATGTGTCAAAAAACGATCTAAATGGGCAATTAACTCACATACCACAACACAATGGAATAATGGATAGGAAAATAAATTATTGCTCCTCAAAAAAATATTATAAGAAGATGGTAAAAGTAATCCAACAGATTTTAACAGGCCAGTATTTTGCTCTAGAAAACCCATGTTACATTGCATCTGGAACTCTGGAAACAAAATATAAGGCACTGGTGATATCAATTAAAGTGTATACATTTAATCACAGCTTCTTTTCAATTCACCAATATTAAGTGTGAACCTATATGCTTAGCACAGTCCTGGGGTTTATGGGGGAGGGGAAACATAGATACCCCTTTGCGATAAACCAAAGATTTTGACAAAATGAAGATGAGAATGACTCAGAAGTGGCTCTAAAACCATCAGGTCCACGTTCCTGGCTGGTACAAGAGCTTTCAGACTGCTCCATTAGGTACTTATTGATTGACCTACACCATATCCTGCTGCTAAGCTGCTAAGTCACTTCAGTCGTGTCCAACTCTGTGCGACCCCATAGACGGCAGCCCACCAGGCTCCCCGTCCCTGGGATTCTCCAGGCAAGAACACTGGAATGGGTTGCCATTTCCTTCTCCAATGCATGAAAGTGAAAAGTGAAAGCCAAGTCGCTCAATCGTGTCCGACTCTTAGCGACCCCATGGACTGCAGCCTACTAGGCTCCTCCATCCATGGGACACCATATCCTAGGTCCTTCTAAATGACCACCAGCTTCTAAATCTAAAGCTCTGTAGAAGGGGAGGTAGGGAGGGGAGGGATGGATAGGGAGTCAGGGGTTTAGCAGATGCAAACTATTATATAAAGAATGGATAAACAGCAAGGTCCTACAGTATAGCACAGGGAACTATATTCAGTATTCTGGAATAAATCATAATGGAAAAGAATATAAAAAAGAATGTGTATATCTTTATGTGTATAACTGAATCACTTTGCTGTACAGCAGAAATTAACACAATATCGTAAATCAACTATACTTCAATAAAAAAGTAAAGTAAAAAAATAAAGCTCTGTAGAGACAAATATCCCACAATATCACTAATTTAAGTGGAGAAGGCATGTATCTAAGCCACTGAATCACTTTCAGTAATTGCTAGGGCTCTTGTTAAAATGTTGTAGTTTGCGGCAACAGTATCCTTCTTCCTCTATCCTATTTCCATGGCTTCATCTTGTCTCTGTATTGATCTCAACCTACTGCTAAGTTCTTTTAATCTCTCCTTAAAAGAAAGTTTTTATCCAGAAGGTAAAAATTTAAGGCTTGCCATTTCTTTTCTTTGAAAGAGAAAAACTAAAAAACAAAACAAAACAGAACTCTACATCTAAGCCATACAAGAAAAAAATGACCCAGGCCATCAAGGTTTAATGGCATTTTCAGTACTAATATCACTGGCATGGAACCAAAGCAATAAAACCAGATTGTGTTCCCTCCCCTACCCCCAAACACCAAATGGTATTAAAACAAAAGCTCCCAGTCTCCTCCCAACTTGTGATCTGGGGACTCGCTCAATTTGTGCACCATAATTTAAAAGCTTGCAGCAAAGAGTATGTCCTTTTTGTGTTTGTCAGCTCATCATTTGATGTGAAGCCTACTCGGAGGGGCAGACATGCAGAATTTATCCTCTCCTCCCCATCAGGGAACACCCAGAGAAGTGCTGCCCATGCAAGAGCTCTGGGGTATACAAGAGAAAAACTGGGCACTTACAGAGACCGTAGAGCTGGGAGTGTTTGTCCCATAGCCAGAGGAGGGGAGAGAAGCCAAGGACCAGCGGCGTCCATCAGTCCTGGGGAGAAAATGCGATTAGCTTAGGCCAACACTGGAGTAGGGTTACACGGGAACCCCAGGGAAACCGAGTGTTCTTAGTCGAACAAATGACGCAAACGCAGTCAATGAGGATGTGGAAATGTTCAGCAAGGGCCAGAGTAAACAAACATTATACAGCAGGTTGACTTTTATTTAAACTGAATCAATACACCCAAACAAGTAGAAAGTGAATGGGTTGATCCATATTATTGATCTCTCACTAATACACTTTGACAAAATGAATACCAGGGATAATTACATTGGTCGGACTCAGCAGATTCAGATGAATAAAAATAGAAAGGCAGGAGGAAAACACTCCTATGTGCAAACTGATAACTGGGGCCACGATCTTTGGAAGGGCCTGGATTCCAGCATGGTATAACAGCCTCTGGGGACTCCCACCGCATCTTAAAGACTTCCAGCTTATTACTTTCAAGAGAACAATCCTACTCATAACACCAAAGGAAGGGAGGATCAGGGGGCTCGTGGCCGGCTCAAGCCTTAAGTGGCAAATAACTTTAGCACTAAGAAAGTGACTGACCTTGTGTTCACAATCTCTTAAGAGTTATTACCTTCTGACATGACCTGGCTTTACAAAGTGTTCCAGTAAATGCCTCTTTCAGAGTTTATGAGTATGCGGCCCAGCTCTGGCCAGTGACAGGGAGCGAAGAAAGAAAATTCTCCACTCGTGGTAGATGCTAATGCAGAGTAGAGTGACCTGCGCTAGTCACAGAGGTGAAGCTGTCAGGAGTCTTAATAGAATATGGTTTTTATCTCCAAATGGCAACAGGATGGATAGCTTCTGGGTTGAACTCTATAGTTATTAATTGGGATCATTCCAAAGGTCTCAGATGAGTTGTCAAAGCAGTGAAGACAATCCTGTTGCTAAAGTAGGATTATTTTATTATAAATAATAAAATGACTATTTTATTAGCAATTTTGAATAGGACTATGCCTTCAAAATCACATAACACAGTGAAGACAAATATACACACATTTGCCATGGGGAGAAAAGGAAAAACACACTTTTCTAAAGAGCTATACTGCATTCTTTGACCATATGTAGCCTTTTGTAACTCATGATTTATACTAACTTACCAAGTGAGAGATAAGAGTAGACCAAATTGACCACAGACACATTCACTATAAGGGGACATCAGGGAATTCTTCAGAATTTGACTTGAATTTGAGAAATGTGTCAATCACATGTTTATGTAGAAAACTGACATCTTAGCCTAAACTATAATCAAGGGAGAATATAATCATAGGCCACAATGGATGTTATTTTTACCTCCAATAAACGCAAATGGTCCTCAAAGACAAAATGAGAAATTCAAGTGGATAAATCACAGAAGTAGTACAATGTTAAGATTTTAGTAAAATTTACCTGTCAATTCTGTGACCATGATTGGAGTACAATTGAATCAAGTATTTTTTTTTTTTTTAGAAGCAAATTAAGATGTTTGTAAATGTATCAGATAGAAGGAATGAAAATAAATGCCACAAGTTCTCCAGAAATAATTTTATACAATTTAAAATGTTAAAAGATTTAAGAAGAAACAAATTCTAATAACATGTTTCCAAAGACAACTGACCATCAATTAAATGGACACAGGTTGGTCCTGGCTTATTTGGCTAATTATTACGGACTTAAGAACCTATGCCTGGACTCTCTATTTTAGACACTTCCAATTTTTAAAAGAATATGGCTTTCAAAGAATTATTCAGTCCATTTAATAGCAATTATCAGAAACTAGTCTTTGGAAAGAGTGAGGGACACAAGTTCCCCCACCATGATTCTGCTTTGTGATTCATTAACTCTCCTTTCCCTCAGGTATCAGTGAACATATTTCAGATGAATGAACAACTCCAAGAGGAGACATGTGCTTATTAGTTCTGAAGCATAAATTACATTTGCTTACTCTGGAAAACACATGACTAGAAAGATGTTTAAACAAGAATGTGCTCAGTACTCCGTACAGCCATGGACCAGAAATCATTTATGTCTCACAAAGTTCCCTGAGTTGTCTGTGTCTATTTACTCAAACGGAACACAAAGGACCTTGCATTTTCATTACCATGACAACTGCACATGAGAACTTCGTATATAACAACACTGTATACATGCTCTAAGAGACAGCATGCCCTTTTTGAAGAAAGCTATCCACAGAAGTACAATTTGGATCCCACTAATAACGTTTTCTTTCCTTTGTAGCAGCTACCAGTACAATGTTACCTGAAAACAAAACTACATTCTTGCCAAAGCCACAAGGCTTTTTTTTGAAAAGTGTGTTTCCTTTGTGGGTGGAAATTTCAATGTTAAACTAAATGGAAATGTAACATGAGAAAAACATCTGATGGGAACACAGGCTACAAAGCGACTAGCAAAATCAACAACAACCAAAGCAAACAAACAAAAACAACCGGCTCAAAATCCACCCCTCCCCCCAAGCCTCCATCATTTCCATACTAACCACAAAAAGTTAGATTAATATGGTGTACGACAAAGGAAGAAGGAAAAGTTCCAGTATCAACCTGGCTATTACAACTGTATAAAGAGGAAGCAGATTTCATTATTTGTTTGTTGTAGTCATCTGGCATGATACATTTTATGGTCTACTTGATACTGGAACAAGATGAACTATGCCAATATAATGTAACCAGAGTAACTTCAGCCCACCTGTGCTCAATGAGTGTCTCATGACCTGACCTCAGCGGGCAAATCTGTTCCAGTAACTTGTCTATGGAGATCCATTCTGATATTTCACCTGATAAATAACAACCAGGCAGCCAGGAGACATCCCCATTTATTCAGGGCTCTCTTAATATTTCTAAGAATGTGAAAGCAATGCATGACATGTAAACCTCTACACAACTTCTAGGGAAGGCAAACCAACGTCATCACCTCCATTTTACCACCAAGGAAGACAACATTAGGTAACTCCACAAGCAGGTGGATGTAAATCAGTATCCCAGTTACTGGTTTGGTGTGCTGCAGTCAACGGGGTCACAATCTGACACGACTCAGCAATTGAATAACAACAATCACAGCTACTAGCAAAATACAAATATGTCTCCTTGTTCCAGACAAAACCCACTACACTATGACATGCATTTTCATCCTAGTATTTTAATCCAATTCTAAAAAAATTAACTTGATAATTTCACTCTCAGACACATACTAGATAGTATGGAAAGCAACTGTGTGTTGTCTTATTTCCCAGTCTTAACTGCAACTAGTATATTACCAGGAGATGAATACTGAGGGGAATTCTCACACGTTATAAGTAGGGTCAGAAAAGATTCCTAAGTCCGACCTTTATCCCTTTACCCAAGAATAATTTTTAAAACAGGGCAATCTCTTCCATCTGTTGAACTGAATATACAAAATAATAAAATGTGGGACTCCCCAAATGGCATTACTTGCTAAGGTCTCAGAAATGATACCAAATGGTAGGGAATGGAGACCCATGGGTTGAATTTCCATGTTTCTTGAATGAAAAATCAACTTTAAAATGGAAGAGAAAGATGCCAGATGTTAAAAACAGGCCAATTTGAGTTTTCATAGAAAACACAGGTTCTGTTTACTTGAATAAAAGTTTAAAAAGATGATCACTCAAGTCCTAATCTAAATTAATACTTTTTGAAGACTGTGCAGTGAGTTCCATCTGGAAATTGCTGCAAAATGAACCAGAGGTCTCTTGTGATAATTTTCTGTTACGGTTTACAGCTTATTTGTCAAAAATTAACATGCCTGGGGGTTTGTGTATTTTGTTTTTTTTTTAATAGCACAGAAACCAGAGTCATCTGTCCTCTAGTCGGCCACTCAATTATTAGGTTCTCTTCATTTTTATAAATCTGGCAGGATTAAAAGACTGATTTCAGTCACATCTAAAAACAGGCTATGAGATGTGCATTTTCTTTTTATTTAAAGTAATTAAATGCATTCCACCACCACCTCCCTGCTTTTTTTTTTCTTTTTCTTTTTCAAAGAAACGTATTTTAAGGACTATGCTGTGTTCTTTTTTAAACCAATTTTTATAGGATTTCCCTTTTCATTTAGAATAGTAGCACCATCATGAATTAATATTCATTGGACAAACAAACACAGGCTTTGTGGAACCAATTAATTGTCACATTTTCTTTACAGTGCTTACGGGCTGTAAGAGGACTAAAATAATCAAAGTTGGAATTGGGGAAAACCAGGGTGTGGGTCTCAGAAAGTTCCTTGGAGATCACATCTCAATTACTTCTTGTCCTCCCTATGGGGAAGGCCTGGTACACATAGGCATTTACCATGTGGTGGGGAATGTGTGATTAGACAAGAGAATCTTAATTATCAGGAATTGCGAATACACTGTAAGCAGATCCTTTCCTCTGGACCTAGTAACAGAAAACACACTCCGTGATGACACATGGCAGTGATGACCCTGCAGGTTTGCACATTAATGTGTTAAACCTATTTTTTTAACCTACCTGTATGTCTTGATTAAATGTTACTTTAATTCATTTCAGGGTATGATTAGCTCTCTGAACAAAATTTAATACATATGCAGGACATTCGGACTATAAAAGCAATTCATTCCGAATATTCAGAAACCTGGCTAAAGGGGCAATTTTGTCTTCTGTGTGTTTTCCCTGGCTGGAAGAGGAATGGAGGAAAGTGAAGATATGAATGTGACAGGGAAAGTACACTAATTTCACACACAGAAGAGGAGGCTGTGCAGACATCTCTGACTGGGAGAAATCACAGTAGGTGATCCCAAGATAAAAGCTTTGGTAACAGTTTGGAGTCCAATTCTAACTAAGAAAGGAAGAGAAAACACTCAGGAAAGTCACTAAATTGCTGGCTTAGTGCTCTCAGGGAAAGAGGCATCTTAAGAGTTTATACCTTGTGATCCCAAGTAAGGCCATTTTTACTTTTATTTATTTTTGAGTGTTTCAGTAACAATGACAACTGCACCAGGACACATGGATGAATTATAATGTAAGCTCAGATAAGTCAGTAAAAATCTGTTGAGCATCAAAAGCATGTATGAGACACTACACTGGGGATGGGAGAAAAGGTGAAAATGGTTTCTTCTGCTCTTAATGGGAGCCCACCATCTAGGGAAGAACCAAGGGAGGCATCCATAACTCTAATGGGGAGTGGAGGAACTGGGGCAGGGAGGAGGGTTTCTCCACACAACACTTTATCATTCTACTCACAAAAAGTTCTTACCTCCGTGCAAATGAAAAATGAGCAGAGGCACTGGGGGAGAAATTTCTTGGACTATCTTGAGGGCTATTTCCTGTAGAGAGAAAGAAGAAGAAAAAAAATGACATGAAGATTTAATTCTTGTATCATTAGCTACATCCAGAACACTCTTCTCTTTAGCAGTAGGCTTCTGTACACCTTTGTAAAATGTTCATCTCCTCAAAAACTGCTTGCGTTTTATTTGGAGGGGAGGAAGGGATTGGCTTGAGTTCCAGCACAACTTTCCAAGGGTGTAATATATGAATAAACAAACCCATGTCACCAACCAGCAGACGTCCATATATTGCATAATGTAAGTATTTCAGTCCCACAGAATAATGAATACATACATATGTCTTGGTTCCTGCTCTTCCAGATGTTAACATTTCCACAGTAGGATAGACAGAGAAGATAAGCTTCAATTGGGAGGGTGAGGCTTTCCGTTTTAGGAAGGCAGCCTCAGTATTTTTATTTACCGAAACAGAATAAAAGTCTGAGTTCTCAATAAATCCTCATTTTTCAAAGCACACATGTTAAAGGCAGAAATGTCAGAACAGGGCATAAATACTGGGGAGAACCCCAGCAGTTCAGACCTCAAACGACCCAGCCTAGAGGCCCAGAAGTATCTTCTTCAATAGTCCCTCTGCTCCTAGGCAGCTGAGGGGGTGACTGGCCAGGCTGCCTGGAAAGCCACAGTCACCCAGCGGCTGGCAGAAGGTGTCTTCCCCAGGTTCTTACGTGGTGGGTGGAACATGGATGCTTATGTAAGGTGACAGCTCGTCTGGAGGCTTGCTACTTTCCCCATCAGAACATGCAACCTGTTGCTGATTATTGGGCAAGCTTGACAGGCAGCGGGTGAGGGGAGGCCCAAGGCAGGCCAGACCACCCTGCTTCCCTCTGCATGGTTAATTAGGCTGGCAGAATGGCCTGAGGACCGGATGGGACTGTAGCCGGTTTAAACAAGGAGGTTAGGAAAGGCTGCAAACAAATGCTGCATGTTCTTGAAACACAGAAAATAAATCAAGAAGACATGTTTAATCCTTAACAGCAAGCCAGTGTGCCACATTGCTGATTTCACACCGGAAGTGACGATTTGTAATTAGGTGGAAGGAACATAAAATGGCACCTAGCCATAAAGGTAACCAATTTATTACCTGTGTGCAAAAAGAATAGATTAACACATCGAAGGGGCTAATTTCAGTGTTACCTTTACTTCTGGACTGGCTGCACCTCTACTGAAATTTTTCAGTTAACTTAAAGTTGCAGATTTTATAGTGATGGCATCAACAGATGCCATTAAGTTTATGACAGACAGCACAATTAAAGTCATTTAACTGGAAAGTGCTGAAAAGCCCCTTTCTTTATGGATAGAGAATCAAGAAGCATTTTCCCCCTGCTGCAATGAAATTTATCATGCCTTTGCATCTGTTGTTTCTTGGGCCTCTAGAGAAATGGATTCTGCTTTTGCCATCCGGTAATCCAGGACCCTTTCTGTCCTTTATCTACACAGCTAAATTAAATTCTTTGAACTTCTCCCAACAGCCTTCATTCCCCCAGCCCCTCCCCTAGTTAGTTTGCGCATTGCTCTTCATATTCCTTAAAAGGTCTTGATTTCAAGATGGCTAGAAATCTTGTTTCTAAAGGGAAACAGGTCAAATGCCAGAAACCTCTGGGTTGATTTTGTTTTTATTTGGGGAAAAAAAAAATTGGTTTGTTCACACCCCACACAGAACAAACTATCAGTAAATTATGAGAAACAAAACAACTGATTGAAGCCAAGGCATTTTGAGAACAATCCCTACTACTCTAATCCCTGAGAATAAATAATAAGGCCAATAAAACTTGGCACCAAATTCTTAGCCCTGTGTTCTTTGTAAAGAGAACATTATATCTGGAGATTATATGAGATCAACCAGAACAAGTAGAGGGAGCTTATTAAATATTTTGAAGAATCTGAAGGAGGCAGAAACAGGAATTATCTTAAGAACCTTTTCACTTTTACAGATTTCAACAAGCGGCCCCCCAGGACACCATGTAACTTCTTACAATATATGGTGGCCCATCACACTGACGATGAATGGGCAGAGACAGAGATAGAGAGGTAGGTTAATTTAACTCCACTCTTTAAAAAAAACAGGACAAAAAGAAAAAATCAGGGCTACCCTCAACCATTTCTTATCTTGGGTTTTGCCTTCTCATTCTATGTGGCCTTTCCAGGCCCACACACTGAAAACATTCCTCAGCTCCAAGTTATATAGCCATTTGTATTCTCCTACTAATCACAGATCTCTCTTCTTGTTTCTGGGCACACTGAAGAGCTGGTTGAGATAGAAATACACACATCCCACATTATCACAAAGGCCCTTATGTACAGTGGGCTACTGGAGAAAACAAGGGCAGTGTGAACTAGAATACTTGGTAATTCCTTAAGGACAGGAGACTGCAGCTTAATTTGAGGGCAGTTCAGCAAGCTCAGGATAAGAGAAGGAACGGAAGGACTTCAGGAAGGGGACAGAATCAATCCACAGTTAGGCAATGCAGTAGAGAGACAGACTCTACTATTAGGGAATTCAGACTGGTCAAGTCAATGAGTTGTGAACCACATGCTTTGGAACTACCTAGTGGGAGGCTGGGAGAAGGCAGTGGCAACCCACTCCAGTGTTCTTGCCTGGAGAATCCCATGAATGGAGGAGCCTGGTGGGCTGCTGTCTACGGGGTCGCACAGAGCCAGACACGACTGAAGCGACTTCGCAGCAGCAGCAGCAGCAGTGGAAGGCTTAAGAGAAATCTGAACGCAAAAGAGGCACTCGATATTTTAACCTGGTATATGTTGAGTGGACAGAGGAGTTGCCAAGAAGGAGGAGCTGGATTAGGGTGTGGAAAGCCAACAGAAAGCATGTTCTGGTGACCAAACCAAGTGTAACTGGTGATGGATCAAAAATAAGTGATGAAAAAGATTACAGACTAACTGACACTTCCAAGGTTAGCAGACTGGGAGGATGACTGCTCCACTAACAGGGACTTTTAGAGAGAACTGGGGCAGTAGTAATAGTAGAGGAAAAGGATAGATGAGTATTCTAGAGCTTTTTGTGTCATTTGTTACAGAAAATTCCTCAATTTTCCTCAGGGAGAAATTACAAGATAAGTAGACTAGATAGGCACACATCAATCTTTGAGGTCTTTGTTCTTTGAAACAAACATTGATTTGTGTGTTGTGTTTGAGGACTTAGGGACACTGTTCTGTGATACACAACAACACTAATTTAGAACAGATTGAAATATAAAGCACACTTTATACACTCTTCGCTTGGAGATGAGGACCAGACTGCTCTGGACACTTATAGCACTTTCCCAGGACAGGAAAACAAGGTGGAGTGGAACCAGAGTCCTACACTTGACCTTCACGACGCACAGCACTGCCCTCTGAATTCATCCACCCATCTGCAAAGCAATACCTGTGAGACTCTCAAACGAAAACCAGTGCCAGTTAATTCTCTGCCCATATGTGCAGCACTTGCTTATAACTCAAATCCTGCTGTTCAAAGGGATTTGCTGGCTCTTGGATGTTTGAATGCCAGGACACGTTATAGACCGCTGCTTCTGACCTGGTAAAGGAAGCCTTAGTGGTGGGTGGGCAGGCGCTGGATAGGTAATTAACTCCGTGATTCCCAGGGGGAACCGGCGTGGCGAACACACAGGCAGTACATCAAAACAGTACTTACCTAACAGAGCTACACGGGGTGCCTCATTTTGGAGGCAGTTATTGTTAAGAAAGTGATTTCCAGATTAATTAAATTGTTTGATTGCTTTGTAATTAGGTTGGAGAAGTCCTCCGTCTTCACCGCAGAGAAACAAGCTGCAAATCTTTTTAAAAGGCATATGCTATACCCACTATAGATTATTAATGTGTTTTTAATAGCTGCCTGTTTACAAAATGATAGTTTCTGGTTGCCTTGATTTTCTATCAGGACTGAGGGAATCCAAGAATTAATGATAATTGCCATTTGAAACTCCTGGTGGATCAAAGAGTAAGCCCCCACTTTAATCCTTGTTGTCATTACTTGATGATCGGCTTAAATGAGTTGTGACTTTTCTATACCCTAACAAACAGCACTGTGTTCCTCATCGCTCTGCAGGAGATGCTCAGCAATAAACTGACAGTGTGGAAAAACCTGAAGTCCACACTTCACAGGACCAAACTGAGGACTCCCTTGCAAAATGTAATGGCAGCAGATGAAGGGACAACTGAACAGTTATGCAGGAACCGCAGGCTGAGCGGACTTTGAAGAATAACAGTTCAAATCCACCTGAGAAGCTGATGTCTATGCTATCAGATCCAGCTGATGCAATAGGAGAGTTAAAAATCCTCTCTCACTCAGCCATTTCAGAAACTGGCTACTGTCCAGATAGAATTGTGGGATATTAATTAAACCTGGGCAGCTGTTTAGACTCTAAGTGGACAGAGAAAAACCTTGATTGGCCTTCAGTAGCACTCTCTTAGGGCAAGCAGTTAAGCGTTCACAGCAGGCCAGTATAACAGAGTATATAGCCTGTGCACGCTCAGTCACGTCCGACTCTTTGCGACCCCATGGACTGTAGCCTGCCAGGGTCCTTTGCCCATGGAATTTTCCAGGTAAGAATACTGGAGTGGGCTGCCTTTTCCTTCTCCAGAGGATCTTCCCAACCCAGGGACTGAACTCATATCTTTTTGCGTCTCCTGCTTTGGCAGGCAGGTTCTTTACCACCTAGACCACCAGGCATGCCTGTACAGCAGGCCAATAAATAGACTTTCATGCCTGGGTTTTCAAGTAAAAAGAGAATTACGGACAATAAATCAAGGCTTTCTTAAAACCTGGCTTCTCTGAACCTCTTTGGTTTTTTCATCCTTGTCACATTGACTCTCCTCACCCAGTACCACTTCTCATTGTCATCTGATTAATTCGACAAATACTTATCAATCCTTTCCTAATAGAGAAGAGTGGTATGATTTGACTTACATTTTAGAAAGAGCCCTCATGCTGTTCCATGTCCATTGGGCTCTAAGCAGGCAATGAACAGAAGCAGGGAGATCAGAAAGGAGGCTGACAAGGTAAGAGGTGATGGTGGTTTGGAGAGAACGGAAGTAGAGCTCAGGTATGTTCCGATGGTGGACCCAAAAGGATTTACTTGAAAACTAGACCAAGTGGAATAATGAGGGAAAGGGAGGAAGAAAGGATGACTCCTAGTGAATTCCCTGGCGGTCTAGAGCTTTCACCACCAGTGCCTGGATTTGATCCTTGGTCAGGGGACCTTTAAGATCCTGCAAGCCACAAAGTGAAAAAAAAAAAATATATATATATATATATATAGATATCCTATGTATATATCCTATATCTATATCTATATATGTATAGGTATATAGGATGACTCCTAAATCTTAGGATTAAGCAAGATAGATAGATGGTGACTTGAACTGAGATGGAAAAGACTGAAGGAGAGAAAAGGGAACCCTCTTACACTGTTGGTGGGAATGCAAACTAGTACAGCCACTATGGAGAACAGTGTGGAGATTCCTTAAAAAACTGGAAATAGAACTGCCTTATGATCCAGCAATCCCACTGCTGGGCATACACACTGAGGAAACCAGAAGGGAAAGAGACACGTGTACCCCAATGTTCATCGCAGCACTGTTTATAATAGCCAGGACATGGAAGCAACCTAGATGTCCATCTGCAGATGAATGGATAAGAAAGCTGTGGTACATATACACAATGGAGTATTACTCAGCCATTAAAAAGAATACATTTGAATCAGTTCTAATGAGGTGGATGAAACTGGAGCCTATTATACAGAGTGAAGTAAGCCAGAAGGAAAAACACCAATACAGTATACTAACGCATATATATGGAATTTAGAAAGATGGTAACGATAACCCTGTATACGAGACAAAAAAAAAAAAAAAAAGACTGAAGGAGGACAGGGTTGGGAATGTGAGGAGAAATTAACAATAACCAAGACATGGAAGCAATCCAAGTGCCTCTCAATAGATGACTGGCTTAAGGACTGTGGTGCATATATACAATGGAATACTACCTGGCCATAAAGAAGAACAAAATACTGCCATCTGTAATAACATGAATGGACCTGGAGGGCATTATGCATAGTGAAGTATGTCAGAGAGAGAAAGACAAGCGCCGTATGAAGTCACTTATAACACACGGAATCTAAAAAGTAATACAAATGAATTTACATAAGAAATGAAACTGACTCACAGATCTAGAAAACAAACTTATGGTTACCAAAGAGGAGAGGAAAGGAAGGAGGGACTAATTTGGGGTATGGGATTATTAGATACAAACTAGGTACTATCTGTAAAATAGATAAGCAATAAAGGATTTACTGTATAACACAAAGAAGTATACCTAGTACCTTGTGATAACCTAAAATGGAAATAATCTGTAAAAACAAGTAACCAAACAAACAAAAAACAAATCACTACACTGTATACCTGAAACACAATCTTATAAATCAATTATACTTAGTTTAAAAAATGCAAAATAAAACCCTTGAAAATTTGAGTGGATTTATGCTCTTTTATTTATGGAGGCACCACTTCAAATCATTTTAAATATATTAAAATGTACTTTCCAGGGGGCGCCCGTGGTAAAGAATCCACCTGCCAATGCAGGAGATGCAAGAGATCCAGGTTCATCTCTGGGGTCGGGAAGGTCTCCTAGAGAAGGAGATTGCATACCACGCCAGTATTCTTGCCTGAAATATTCCATGGGTAGAGGAGCCTGGTGGGTTACAGGCCATGGGGCCACAGAGTCGGACACAACTGAGCAACTGAATGCACACACCCAAAATGTACTTGTGTTCCCTACTGTATGCAATTAACAATGTTACACTTCTTGTACATAGCATTTATACTACTCAGTTAAACATAAAAATTCTATTACAGTTTTTTTATTGTACCTGAGAGCAAATAGTATTTTTCCAGCTCACATTATTTAGTGCCTAACAGATTTGATAGCTTTGGTCTGTTTAATATGGCCAAACTAGACAACAGTGCTGGTCAAAGGTTTGCAGAGAAAGATAATTTTACAGGCTAACCACTTAAGTCTGAATATTGATCATTTTAATCATTCTATGTCCTGTCACCATAGGTAAAATGGAATGGAATAATGATGTGTTCTATATTTCATTTCTCGCCACTTCTCACTAACTTATTCTAAATGCTGGTGAAGGATAAACTCTGGTTATACATATGTATAGATACACAAAAAGCATATTTTGAATTTTCAGTGCCTAACGTAGTCCGTTATACAGTACATGAGAATTGTACTGAATTTTTTCTAATTCAACAAATATGTATTAAGTTCTTATTATATACAGAGCTTTGAGCTACCTGCTGAACAAATTAAACAGGTAAACAAGACCCAAAGTACTAGAAATCTCCTGATAGAAGATCTGTACAACACCAACTTTAGACACATCTTGTGAAATCAATTCTGGATCTCAAATGTATCAAAATTACTCACTAAAAACCAACTTTCAATGATGATACCACATGGAGGATGTAGCGTGTCACAACAGGTACTTAACAAATGGACATGCCCTGCTTTTTTAAGGAAGGACTGATGAGTTTATAGGGTGAAAAACATGTAGGGAGTGAGAGAGAGACCAAAAACAGGTCAATTTCTATGTCATAAAGACTCTCACAGATGCCTGCTGTCTCCATTTCATGAAGCCATTCCTCTGAAATTTGTGTAGTGTATTTGAAATGCCGTGGCATTGACACAAATCCCTCGGAGATGTGTTATAATGGGTTTTCAAGAATGTTTTAGCTTTTCATTGACCCTTCCTTATTACTCTGAATTGATGTCACATCTCAAGGTGATCTCGAGTAAAGACTAGTGAATGTCAAGAGTGATGAAGAAAGTTGATTTTTAGTTGTATGTTTTCCTGCCATCTACAGTAATTCATCTTCCCAGCAATAGAGAAGAGATTACTTTTAGCCTTTGTATAAAGTTACTGAGGAGTGTCTGTAAGGTCAAGAAAGGGGAGATAAGAACATAGCTACCATAACACATACTCCTAAGTTTCATTCAGCTTTATGAAATGTGATGTAGCCTCTCAATTTTAGATAATTAATTAGTCTCTGAATGTAGATAAAAGACCAAGTCAAAGAATGTAACCTAAGGTGTGCATATTTTTTTCTATCTTAGATGAAGGGATTTTAATTCTTTAACATAATTAGATGCAAAGAATTTGCATTTTTACCTAGAAAAAGGGTGGCTGATACCAAGAAATTGGTTCCTCTCAGATTGTTTCCTTCAATTGCTGAATAATTTCTAGTCAAAGAGGAAGTATTTAAATGAAATGCTGCATGTCCTTATAACTTGTTAAATGTAATCTAGATGTATTCTCTATTATGAATCTCCTCCTTTCAACTCCCCTTAAAAATATAAATACTAAATTTAAGGTGGTTTAATTTAACAAACGGAAAATGTACTTTTGGCTTCTGATTAAAAGGCATTCCATCTGAAGGAAACAAAACACGTGTTATGTATTTTTTAAATAGTTACTTAATTATGTTCAGTTTCTAACTCCAGAAATATCTCGAGATTTAAAAGAATCTAATACATTCTATTCTACTGTTTCATAATAAAATAATATGTAATGCACCAAGTATCTAATAAATAAAAATTCTGGCTTTCAGATTCCATAAACCATACTATACAAGATCTCGGAAATACCCTGGCCCTGAGACTCTCCTCTAGTATCTTTTTTTCCCCCTCACTTTCCACTTCCATGCCCTTGGATCAATAAATAGTTCTCAAGCTCAGATGCACAGGAGAATTACTTGGGAGGGTTTAAAAATGCTGATACCCAGGCCCTAGTCTACCCTTTTTAAATGAAGTGACTCTAGTAAGCTGCGAGAGCTGAGAACTTTAGAATTTCCATGTATTCTGGTAAATCAAGCTCAAGACTTCACTAGCCATTTAGAGCCCTCAAGTCTTGAAGTTTTTACACTGCCCGCTTTCTATAACTTAACTTCCCTGCCTCTTATTTCAGCTATACTAATTCATGTCCCTTTTATATATTCACTTCACTCTGACCTCCAAGTAGTCTCAAAACTGGACTAAGGCTGGAAATTTCTTCCCCATCAGCTAAACAAACAGCATCCCACCATGTCAACACTCTAGAAGTCCCACCTGTCCACAGGTGCCACAGGTCAATCAAGTAAGTTATTACGCTTCTTCTACTGGCATCCTATTGCTACTCTCTCTAAACTCAAAAATTATTTCCACAATTTCTCCTCTCTTCTAAAAGAGGAACACCCCCACCCCAAGCTAAGCTGTGTATCACTCCTCTGTTCCTGGGTTAAGGTTAAAAGCCTCTGTATAAGGAAATCGTAGGGAAGAATACACTCATTACCCACAACTGTGTTTATACTTTTACTATCAACTCTAATCATTTGACTGCTTAAAGCTGAAATGCCAGCTATCTTTATAATTCGTATCTAACAGTATATGAAGAAGATATTAGCCTTAAAACTATACATCTCATTCTTTCATTTTTTAAACAAGCAGAATGCCTAATATTTGGCCTAGGTAAAGGCTATGGTTTTTCCAGTGGTCATGTATGGATGTGAGAGCTGGACTGTGAAGAAAGCTGAGCGCCAAAGAATTGATGCTTTTGAACTGTGGTGTTGGAGAAGACTCTTGAGAGTCCCTTGGACTGCAAGGAGATCCAACCAGTTCATCCTAAAGGAGATCAGTCCTGGGTGTTCATTGGAAGGACTGATGCTGAAGCTGAAACTCCAATACTTTGCCCACCTCATGTGAAGAGTTGACTCATTGGAAAAGACCCTGATGCTGGGAGGGATTGGGGGCAGGAGGAGAAGGGGACGACAGAGGATGAGATGGCTGGATGGCATCACCAACTTGATGGACATGAGTTTGAGTGAACTCCAGGAGTTGGTGATGGACAGGAAGGCCTGGCGTGCTGTGATTCATGGGGTCGCAAAGAGTCAGACAGGACTGAGCAATTGAACTGAACTGAACATTAGAACATGTAATATTATTAGAAAGGTTAAAACCAAGGCATGTGGCGGGGGGACTCAATTGAACCAGTGATTATCAGAAGCAAAACTAAAATCATTCTAATTATTCTAATCATTCCTTCTTGCAGAAAACATGATTCACCCTTATCCATATAGGGATGTGTCCTTTCAGGGCCTTACTCTATTTACAATCTATACATGTGTCCATATTTTTAGCATACAATCCCAAGTAACTGATGGATGCAGTGAGGGGCACTTCTTTGCAACTCTGAGATTCTGAATACACAGATATCAACCTTCAGTAAACCACTACCTTAAGGAGCCACAGCTATTAATTCTAACGTGTTGAACCTTTCAGGCATACTGGGGTGTGTTGAGGCAGGTGAAAAAGTTGTGATTATTCTTTTAAAAAGCACAACAGAGTCTTTAAGGTCCTCTGAATTAAAAATTAGGTACATACTTTGGTATAATGAATCATTTAACAAATACTTATCTTATTAAATGTAAGAGCTGATACAATAAAACTACTAGAAAGAAACAGAAAAAAACTCCTTAACATTGGTTTTGGTAACAATTTTTTTAAACAAATTTTATTGGCGTACAGTTGATTTACAATGATGTGTTAGTTTCAGGTATAAGTGAATCAGTTACCCATATATATAAATCCACTCTTTAAAATTCTTTTCCCATATGGGCCATTACAGGGCTTTCCTGGTGGCTCAGATGGTAAAGCGTCTGCCTACAATGCAGAAGACCTGGGTTCAATTCCTGGGTCGGGAAGATCCTCTGGAGAAGGAAAGGGCAACCCACTCCAGTATTCTTGCCTGAAAAATCCCATGGATGGAGGAGCGTAGTAGGCTACAGTCCACGGGTCGCAAAGAGTGGGACACGACTGAGCAACTTCACTTTCACTTTCAACCATGTTTGTTTTCTATATCTGTAACTATTTTTCTTATGTAGATAAGTTTATTTGTACCCCTTTTAAAGATTCTGCATATAAGTGATAACATATGATATTTTTCTCTGACTTATTTCACTCAGTATGACAATCTTTGCTGCTGCTAAGTCATTTCAGTCGTGTCCGACTCTGTGCAACCCCACAGACAACAGCCCACCAGGCTCCCCCATCCCTGGGATTCTCCAGGCAAGAACACTCGAGTGGGTTGCCATTTCCTTCTCCAATGCATGAAAGTGACAAGTGAAAGTGAAGTCGCTCAATCGTGTCCCACTCTTAGGGACCCCATGGACTGCAGCCTACCAGGCTCCTCCATCCATGGGATTTTCCAGGCAAGAGTACTGGAGTAGAGTGCCATTGTGTTCTCCACATTGCTGCAAATGACATTATTTCATTCTTTTTATGGCTGAGCAGTGTTCCATTGTATACACAAACCACATCTTCTTTATCCATTTCTCTACTGATGGACATTTAGGTTGCTTCTATGTCCTGGCTATAGCAAGAAAACAGTGCTGCAATGAACCCTGGGGTGCATGTATCTTTTCTAATTATGATTTTCTCCAGATATACATACGGGATTGGGATTGCTGGATCATGTGATAGCTCTATTTTTCATTTGTTAAAGAACCTCCACACTGTTCTCTATAATAGCTGTACCAATTTATAGTCCCTCTAACAGCAGAGGACCATTCCCTTTTCTCCACACCCTCTCCAGTATCTATTATTTATAGATGTTTTTACATTCTGACTGGTGTGAGGTGATACCTCATTATAGTTCTGATTTGTGTTCCTCTAACAATTAGTGATGCTGAACATCTTTTCCTGTGCATTTTATTGGCAATAATTCTTTGGCTATGACACCAAAAGAGCAAGCAACAAAAGCACGAATAAACAAATGAGACTATATCCAACTAAAAAGCTTCACAACAAAAGAAACAATCAGCAAAAGCAAAAGCAAACTTACTGAATGAGCTCAAACATGTGCAAATTATGTCTCTGATAAGGGGTTAATATTAAAAAATAATACAATTCAATAGCAAACCACCAATCTGATTAAAAAAGGGGAAATAACTTGAATAGATTTACCTTCCCAAAGAAGACAGACAAATGGCCAACAGGCACATGAAAAGGTGCTCACCATCACTAAGCATCAGGGAAATGCAGACCAAGACCACAGAGAGATTTCATATCACGACTGTCAGAAAGGTTATTATCAAAAAGACGAGGGATAACAAGCGTTGGCGACGATGTGGAGAAAAGAGAATCTTGATTCATCGTTGGTGAGAATGTAAACTGGTACAGCTACTGTGGAAAACACCGTGGAGACGCCTCAAAAAATTAACCACAGAAATGCCATATGTTGCAGCAATTCCGCTTCTGGGTGTTAGCCTGAAGAAAATGACATCACCATCTCAAAAAGGCATCTGTACTTCCATGTTCATGCAGCATTATTTACAGTAGCCAAGACACAGTTGGTGATGGACAGGGAAGGAAGCCTGGGGTACTGCAGTCCATGCGGATGCAGAGTTGGACACGACTGAGTTGAACTGAAGACACATTAACAACCTAAGTGTCCCCTGATGGATGAATGGACACACTCACACACCATGGGATGTTATCTGGTCATAAAAAAAAGATATTCTGCCTACAACATGGGCTGGACCTTGACGACATTAGAGTAAGCAAAACAAGACCGAGAAAGACAAATATTGTATATTCTTTTTTATATGTGGAGTCTAAAAAACTCAGAAATACAGAGTAGAAATTTGCTTTCCAGTTGCTAGGGGTGGAGGAAATGGGGAGATATTTAAAAGATACAAATTTCTAGTTATAAGGTAAATAAGTTTGGGGATTTAATGTACAGTATGGTGACTATAATTAACAATACTGTATTATATATTTAAAAGTTGTTAAGAGAGTAAAGCTTTAAGGTTATCACCATGCAAACAAAAATTGTAATTATGTAAGGGGATATAGGAGTTAACTAACCTAATTGTGGTAATAATTTCACAATACATACACGTATCAAATCATCATGTTATATACCTTAAACTTGCATATGTTATATGTCATCAATATCTCAATAAAGCTTGAGAGAGGAAAAGAGTCAGTATCTGCTGGATACCTTTCTAGATCTAGTAAGTAATTGATACTGGGAGACTCCTTCAAGTGATGTTGGCAGAGATGCTGGATGAAATGGAACACTGGTATTCTGGAGACTGTTTAAGCTAGAGTTCTGTATCCTGAGAATACTCAAAGGGTCAAAAATGGACAATCACTTTGGATTTCAGGTCAGCGTGAATGTAACACAGACCAGCACTAAGCAGTTGGACAGGAAAGTACTGCCATATTTTCCTCCTTTTTGGCTACAGTGTGGTAGACCCCTAGTAGCCTTTGGAGGAAGTTAGATGAATCACACCATCCCTGACAATGCTCTCACCCACCAGGCAGGAAGGAAAGACCCAACAGAACATGACGGGTACTGCATTTGTGGTGATATGTCCCCAGTGTACATAAAACGAGGAAGCTACACATGCAGAAGAGAGAAGAATGCATGGCTGCACAGGGGCAACCTTTCGTCTGCCTCAAAGGACAACTGCAGGAGAAAGGAAGTGGTCCTTAAAGCAGAGGAAACTGAGGAAAGGGACAGAGTCTCAAAAGCAGATAGCACATTATTACACGTCTTCATTTTATTATAAAAACAATTATATGCATTGGAAAAACGTTCAAAGAGTTAAAGGTGGTATTACAAAAAATAAAGGTGGTATAGAAAACAGTTAAAGGTGGTATGTGAAATTCTTTTCCAGACTCTGATTCTCATGTTGCTTCAATCAAACACTTTATGGGCCAGATGCTGCAACAAGCTATGGCTCCATGTCGTCTCCCCAGCTCCAGTTCCACTCTTCAGATGCACGGATTCACCCAGAAATACATATAGATATACAAGTATATACAATGTATATTTTTAAAAATTTCCCAAATAATGCTGTGCCGTATATACGATTTCCCTTGAGCAAGCAACACGGATTTGAAATGTGCAGGTTCACTTATATGTGGATTTTTTTCTATAGTAAATACTCTTTACCACCACACGTGTTCAGCAGTTGGTTGATTCTGGATATGGATCACAAATACAGAGAAACTGCCAATCAGAAGAACCTCAGATATAGAGGGCCAATTCTAAGTTATACTCGGATGTTCAGCTGCACAGAGGGTGGGCATCTCTGTTTTGTTGTTCAAGGGTCAACTGTTTATATATAGATATATATGTTCTAAGCCCAGCTGGTAAAGAATCCACTGCAATGCAGGAGATCCCCGTTCGATTCCTGGGTCAGGAAGATCTCCTAGAGAAGGGTTAGGCTATGCACTCCAGTATTCTTGAGCTTCTTTGCTGGCTCAAATGGTAAATAATACAGGAGACCTGGGTTCGAACCCTGGGTTGGGAAGATCCCCTGGAGGAGGGTGTGGCAACCTGCTCCAGTATTCTTGCCTGGAGAATCCCATGGACAGAGGAGCCTGGGGGGCTACAGTCCATGGGGTCACAAAGAGTCAGACACGACTAAGCACAGCACAGCACAGCACATTCTATAATTGATTTTTTTGTTAATAATCTAGCTACAACTTTTTATATCAGTTCATCTAAATCTGTCATCTCTAGTATCAAATAAAATTTCAATATGTCATATACCATAATTTACTCAGTCTTAAATGGCAACCCACTCCAGTACTCTTCCTTGGAAAATCCCGTGGAGGGAGGAGCCAATGGGCTACAGTCCATGGGGTCACAAAGAGTCAGACACGACTGAGCAACTTCACTCACTCACTCACTATTAACAGATATTCAGAGTCGGACACGACTGAAGTGACTTAGCAGCAGCAGCAGACTGATTTCAGTGTTTTGATTATTCAGTGAATACCTTCTGTATATTCAGGTGATTATACCCAGGATCTAAACTCCTAAAAGCAGGACTACACTGGCCCCCAAAGTCAGTTCACTTTTTACTTTGGTGCATAGAGCTAAACTGCTCTCCAAAGACACTGCCCTAATTTACACTCTCACTAGTGGCATTGGGAACACCATCTCCCCTCAATCTTGTCAACACTGCATTTTTTTCAGATTTTGGTGGTATCATCTTGTTTTGATGTGAATTTGTTTAGGATAAGTGAAACTGAACATTTTCTAAAATCTTACATGACCATTTGTTCTTTTTTGTCCAAATTACCTGCTTCATACTTGACTACTCTGAGTTATTATGCTAGTCTTTTTCTGCAATTAATTTGTAGTTTTTGTACACTGAGGAAATTCTTTGAGCACACTAAAGGCATTTCTTCCGTTTGTGCTTATCTTTTAATATTGTTAATATGAACTCTTCTGCAGAGAAAATTTTATTTAATCAGATTTAACAATCATTTTCCTTTATGGCTTATAAGGTTTCGTACCTTATTCAGAAAGGTCTTCCCACCCTCCCAAATTATTTCCTAAGTGCAACCATATTTTCTTTTCGTTCTTAATTTTTTTGATACCCTCTGTATTTTATGGGATCTTAGTTCACCCACTAGCAAGCAAACCCATGACTCCTGTAGTGAAAGCATGAAGTCCTAACCTATGGACAACCAGGGAATTCCCTATGGTTGTTCTTTAATTTTTTTTTTTTTTTCCTGTATCTACATGGGATTTATTTAAGGAGTAAGCTATAGCAATCCAGGTAACTTCTTTTCCAAATAGTTACTCAACTGATTCAAAACTACTGACTTAATAACCTACATTTTCCCAATGCTTTAAGTAAGGTATATTTAAGGTATGCCAAGTAACATGATGCCATCAAGGGGGTGACTGTAGGAAGTTAGGACAGGGCAGTAAATGATGAGGAGCTTAGAAAATGCATCAATATCAAACTAGAGAAATATGAAGGCCAGCTGGAAAAATCTTTCAGTGCAATATTTCAGGTGATTCTTGACCTGGACAGGACGATGGGCGTCTCTGCTTTTATTAAGTACTCCAGGTGATACTTAGGCACACTAGAGTTTCAGCATGGCTTTAGAACATTCATTCTTAATATTGGTTTTACATTCAAATAGCCTAGGGAACTTAAAAAAAAAAATCCAATGACCAAGTCACACTTCAGTCCAATTAAATCAGAATGGGGATTGAGGTGAGGGAAGCATCAGTCATTTTTAAAGCTTCCCAGGCGATTCCACTGTGCACTCAAGTTGGAGAAGCACTGCTTTAGATTCAGCTAAAGAAAGTGAATTGTATAGATTAAGCTGTTCTCTAACCTTTCGACATATCTAATTCCCCTGGGGAGCCCTTAAAAAGATACATACTGATGCCAGGTCAGACAGATGAAGTTTCTGATTTAATTGGTCTGGGACCTGGGTATTTCTCTTTTTTTTAAGCTCCACAGGTTATTAAAATATGCAGCAAGGCTTTAGGACCAGCAATGCAGTCATTCTCAAACTGCAGAGTGCATCAGAATTATGTTGAGGATTTACTGGACCACAGATTACTGGGCACTATCCCCATGGTTACTCAGTGAGGATGGGTGGGAGCCTGAGAGTTTGTATTTCTAACTAGTCTTCTGGTGCCGCTGATCTGCTGATCTGCAGATCACCTGTGGCTCATATGGTAAAAAACCCATCTGCAGTGCAGAGACTTGAGTTCGATCCCTGGATCGGGAAGATCCTCTCGAGGAGCGAATGGCTACCCACTCCAGTATTCTTGCCTGGAGAATCCCCATGGACAGAGGAGCCTGGCAGACTACAGTCCATGGGGTTGCAAAGAGTGAGACATGACTGAGCGGCTAATATTTTTTTAAATTTCACACTCGTGTGTGTCATGACAAACCATGGGATGTTTTTCTTTAGTTAAAAGACATAATTAAGTTCATGTCTTAAAAAATAACAGCTTCAATTAGAAGAGAGATTTGAGAGGCAATACGAGCCTGCAAAAGATGGAGCCCAGTTCTCATTTCACCACAAAAGCCCTGAGCAACTGGGTGGGGAATGAAGCCAGGTTTAAAACATATTTCAGGGAAAACTCAGCAGGGAGGGTTTAACAAAAGATGATGTTGAAGCTGCTAGCTTGGGTGGATCACATGGATGATGTTGCCAATATCTGAGAATAAACAGAACTGGTGATAAGAAACTTGGTATTGAATAACAGTTGGATTTAAGGTGCTGGTGGGACATATTCATAAGGAGAAAGTACTAGTAAGTATAAACAGGCATCTGTGCTCAGAGGAAAGGCCGAGATAAAAACTGCAGGAAAACTCATCACACATATGAATCAAAAGACAGTGGGCAAGAAGTGACTGTCACAAGTAGAAAGGTGTCAAAGGATGCCACCCAAGGGATCCTAAGAGTTTTTTTAAATGAATGAAAAAACTAAAAGGAGCCAACAGAAAGACAGAAATATAGAAGGAAGTATCATAGGAATCAAGGGAAGAGAAATAGTCAAGAGTTAGAAAGTGCTTCCTAATATCAAAACCTGCAAGGGTGCTCACATTGAGTAATATTATTTTACAAAGATACCATTGCATTTGACCAGTAGGAGGTCATGATTTTAGCAGAGCCGTAGGACAGGAGTGGTGTCGTGCCTGGGTAATCCTCGGTGAATCTTGGTCAATATCAGACCTGAACTAGTTTTCCAAGGGTACTGGAGTAGGAATATTTGGCTTTGTTTTACTGTGACATTAAACGAATATAACATCTACATTTGCTTATTAATTTAATCAAGTTATAATTTTTAAAACACTTCAAATGTTGTAATGGCTCATAATTTCACAGACTGATTTAAAACCTAATATTAAAAATGTGCTATCAGGCAGAAAATCAAATTAGGGGTTGGCTTTCACATTTTCTGATAGGAAGCTATAGCAAACTAAAATGTTTCCTCTATAGGCCAGAATACCTAATTGTTGAACCTTAGCACAGGACAATTTTACCCAGGGTATCTTTAATTAACCACAGCTCTTTTACTAGAAAATATATGAAAAAGTTCTGCTAAATAGTTTTGCAATGTCTTCCAACAGCAATTAACTCAGACCAAAGGAAACAAGAAAGAAAAGACATTTTTATTCAGCAATGTATGTCTTAAAAAACCAGTCCACTCTTCACCCAGATCAAACACTACCCTCCAGCAGTAGCAAGCTTTTCTAGGCGCTGTTAGGGTAGAAAACAGGAGCATATAGCAGCATATGCCCATCACCACCGTGGGGCTGATTAAGGATAAATTAGACTGAGGGGATAACTTCAGTAGTGCTACTGATACTGGGAAATGCTAGACATAAAACTGTTTAACTGCTTTAAACTGGAGGCAGATGGTGAGGGTGGAAGCAATATGCACACAGGATCTTGCCGGTGGAACATTTAAAATCCATAGAAAAGAAACTGCTCATTTTTAAAATAAATTACAAAAATCCAGTTCTAAAGCTAACACACACTCATTGCTGAGGACTTGAAAATACCTAAGATTACAAGCATGAAATGAGTAATTCTAAAAACGTAATGTGGGGGTTTTTTGGCCTATTTTTTGATAGTGTGTACATGTATACACATACATATTTTAAAATAGGATTATAAAGCACATTCAGCTTTTGTAGCCTGCTCTTTGTAATTAGGTTGTGATTAAAATTTTCCTATGCCATTAAATATTTTTTTAGATATGATGATTTTTTAATGACTGCAAACCATTCATTATACAGATGGACCACAAATTAAGCATCACTCTTCTTACTATTTAACGTTTAAGCTGTTTCTATTTTTGTAATATTATAAATAATGCTGCAATTAACATCCTGAAATATGGATTTCTGAGCATTTTTCTGAGGATTTCCTTAAATTATATTTCATGAAGAGCAAATGATAGTTCAAGTGATATGAACTATTTTTAGGGTTCTTGACATAAAATATCACTCTGCTTTCTAAAAAGACTATACATTCATATCAGTGTATTGAGAATATCCATTTCACTATACCATCACCAGAAAATTATTACCACATATGCTTTTTAATATTTGCAAATCAGGGAAAACTGGCATTTCGTTATCTTGATTTGCATTCATTTGATTAGTGAATGAACTTTGCATTTGTTTACTTGTCATTTCCATTTCTTCCTTTGCGAGCTGTCTGTCCCTGTATTTTGCCTATTTATTTGGAGGGATATTAGAATTTTTTCTTAAATTATTTAGATGAGCTCTTTACTAAACTTCTGCCCATTATATTTGTTGCAGGTATTTTCTGTTACTAGTTAGTGTTTTCATTTTGTTTATGGTATCTAACTTACAGAACTTTAAATTCAATATATTCATATTATCAATCTTTTCCTTAGCAATTTCTTCTACATTTTTATGCTCATAAATTATTTCCCCATTCTAAATATATTAAATATTCAACTGCATATTAATTTTACTTTTTAGGATGTAATGCTTGACCGATAACTTAAGATACATACATACAGACCATTTTAGCATATAGTATGGGGGAAGCTCACCTCACATATTTTCATACAGATAGCCAATTTCAAACCATTTGCCAATTGAGCTTTCTCTTTCTCAGCGGTGTGTGATGTTTCCCTCATCATTCTATCTTCAAGCTCTGTCAACTTTTATTTCACGTGTGAACGGCTGCTCGCACTGTTATTACTATCATGTGTACTAGTCTCAGGTAGTCAGGTCTGACTCACTGAATTTACTTGGCCAACCGTATTGGCCAAGTACTTCCAAATGTACTCTAGAATCATCATGCCAAGCACCACAGTGAGCATTTGTCATGTTTATGGTCACCCAGTATCTTCTGAACAGCCTCCTAACATAAGAAGAATTCCCTATATCATGATACCTGTCTCCCCAAAGTTGGTGCCACAACCCACTTTTCCAGCTTTCCTTGTAGCTAGAGCACAAGTGAAGTCTAAACTCAACTTCAGCTCAAAGGAAGGTAGTATGAATGCAGAGGTGCTGGAGGAATCAGTTTTGGTGGCAAAGTTGTCCCTCTTTGGGGATGACAGTGTCAGAGTTTCTGGAATCCAGAGATCAGGGGCAGCAGCAGCCACGACCAGTGCTGAGCACCAGGATACGGCTGGGGACTCAGCCTTCAGGCCACGTGGGCTTCAGTGCTCACTCTCTGGCCCTGCTGACAATTCTGTGAGCTACATAATACACCTTAAAATATCCCTCTGCATAAACTAGATAAGAATGCGTGTGGTGCTTGCAACAAAGGCAACAGTTGCACACACACACACATACACACACATGAAGATTTTGATGGGAACTGTCTAAGAACTGTAATATAATTTGGGGAAATAATTTTTAGCCTTTTCTCCAACAAATATGACATGTCTTTTCATTATGCAAAAATAGTTCACATTTCAAATAAAGTTTTGTTGTTTCTTCATAGAAATCTCTTTCAAATCTCCTTCTAGTTATTCAAAGGTATGGTATTTTATGACTTTTTTGTGGGGAATAGGGAGTATGAGGAATGAGAGTAGAATGCTATCATGAATTGATGCCTTTCTTTCACTATCCTTTCTAACTGGTTACAATTGGCAATATACAGTAAGATTAATTTCTGTATATTCATCATGTATACAATCTATTTAATGAGTTCTTTTGTTAATTTTAACACATACCTTATCCTGTTGGATAGTCTAGGTTATTTATATCATCTGAATTTAACAAATTTTACCGTCTCTGAATTACAGATTTTGTTTCAGTTTTATGTTTCTGCTTGTCTGCAAAGAACCTCTAGGATAAAGTTAAATATTAATGGGGAGAGATTTTCACAGAATGCCTCTAGTATTTTCTAAAGTAAGACTAAGTTAGGTATGTCTTACTACATTACAGAATTCTTTGTTCATTCTCATTCTCAAAAGAATTTTTAGCTGAAATGGATGTTTAATTTTATAGTGTTCTTTCACCATCTATTCTGATGAACTGCTGACCCACTATTATGATGTATTAGTTATGTTCATACTATTAAAACAATCAGCATTCTTGGGATAAACCTCAGGAGTTTACAGTAAATGATTCTTACAGTGTTCTATTAAATTTTAACATTCACATTTCAAAAATGAATTGGGTTGGTGATTTTCTTATTTTGTGCTGTATGAGTATTTTCTTAATGTACCAGGAAATCATTGTTTTTCATGCTATTAAAGATAAAGTTATCTTTAAGCGTTTAAGACAAATACCTGAATGCATATTTTACTGATTAATAAATTCAAAAGGGATGCAGTATAACTCTTGTTTCCTACCCTACTTTTCAAAATCAATCAAGGAGCTCAGCGTATATATACTTTTGCCACACCTTCATCTCTCATTTTAGTTGATATTAGTTCCACTCTATATTGCTATTGGTGAGTCATTATTTATACTACTATGCTTTTAAAAAACCTTTTCAAACTTTTATTTTGCTATTAATACTCACCATTGTACACTTTTACTCCATCCTTCCAATTCTTTAGTTCTTCATTTTAAATTAACTCTCAGTCATTTTCTACTCATCTTTAAGTGAGTTTCTCAGTAAAGATATGGAAAGTATATTTCATGAGACCTCAAACATATGACAATGCATGAATACAAATATGTTTATATACACGAATATATGTGTATAATATCTTAGCAAATAGAAGTCTTTGACTACAACACCATTACAAACCAATTTGTGGAAAGTCGGAGGCCAGTATCAATTTTATTCCTTTGTAAGCAATTAGTCTCCCCCCCCACCCCCCACCCCCCGCCCCCCCCCGCCCCGTTCAGATATTTTCCCTTCATTACTTAAAAGTTTCAAAAATTTAAATCTTGGGACTATATTTAGGGCACAGTTTTATTTCTCTGTTTCTTTTTGTTGTTGTTTTCACTCAACTTTTCTTCCAAGTTGGAAAGTCTTCCATAATAGTATCTTTCATGATTGCTTCTGTGCCATTTTATCTGGTCTCCCACCAAGAGGAGATACTGCTATAAATTAATTAATGAATCCCCAACTTATCTGGCATGGATGTTAATACCATAAAGTATAGTTTCTTAAATCTAACACAGAAAACAGGGAAAGACAAATCATGATATCATTCATATATAGAATCTAAGTTTTAAAAAAGATATAAAACTCATTTACAAAACAGAAATATGCAGATATTGAACAACTTATGTTTACCAAAAGGAAAACATGGGTGGGGGAGGGATAAATTAGGAGCTTGGGATGAACACACACTACTATATATAAGATCAACAACCGTATGGCACAGGAAACTCTACTCAATATTCTGTGATAACCTGTATGCGTTAAAGATTCTGAAAAAGAATGAATACAGGTATAACTGAGTTACTTTGCTGTACACCTGAAACTACCACAAAATTTTAAATCAACTATACTCCAATAAAGTTTTTTTTTTTTAGTTAAAAAAAAGAAAAAATTCTGACACAGAAATATGAGGCTGTTGGGGCAAAGTAGGCAGTAGATGTCTCTGGTCAGCTCAGAAAGCAGCTTTCGTATTGTAGGAAGTGTCTGCCAGATACTGTGGTTGTTGGCCCAGGAATGAAGACTCTGCTGTAGGGCTAAGTAGTGTAGGAGGCTGAAATTCACCTTTGCTTCTGCCTATTGAGTTATCATACTGTTCCTGAGATCTAGCCATGAACTATTTTTGAATCATGTTGTGTTTTCCCAAAAGATGTGACCAATCATTGATATATTCTTAATCTCCGGTATTACTGCAGTTTCACAAATTGGGATTGGTAGGCTGTTATAAACAGTTCAATGAAAAGCATGATTAACCACCAAACACCAAACGGGTTGACCTGTATGTCAACCATTCACTCTGAGGTACGTTAAAGTCAGTGACTAAAATCAGGTTTTGTAACTTCTATTTTGCTAGTAACTTATATCTTGCTATTTCAGGAAACAGAATGGTAAGTAGAAGCAGGTTAGACAGGACATATTCACAACAGAAGTGGTTAAAACCTCACATTACCAGAAGAAATAAGTATCCATCATTTGTATCAACAGTAAGAATAGGAGGGATGAAATAAAAAGTTTCACAGAACTACTGACAAAGCAGACTGCTTCTGGTTATGTGAAATTCACCGTCAGGAGAGGTGTGTACATTTCTCGATGTTAAAAGTCTGCTTGGGTCTCCAGAGGAGGGAGAAGAATTTACATTGGTCTTTTTCTTTTGAAATCAAAACTGTCAAATGAAATGACTAGTGATAACCTTAAAACACATTTCCTGAATCCCACTGAAATAATGGCACAAAAGATAAGAAATGTGAACTATGTCACATATTTTTTTTTTCAATTTCAAGAATGCTAGAATTATGTCCATTCCTGAGCCAAGTTACTGATTCCACAAGGAAGCAGGCTATTATTTTTTTTTTAACCAATTAAGGGACTGGCTTCATTTCCTTGTTTTGGCCTATCTAATATGATTTGCATCTCTTAACACTGAAGTGGGGCATGTTCTTTGCCTGAAGATCTCATACACACACACATTCACTCACTCACACTTCCCTCCCACCCCCTCACTCCCCACCTCTCCCTCTCTCAAAACCTTCAAAACGAAATTCATTCCTTTAATGACTGGTTGGTCACTCCGGTAACTATTGTAGAGTTCCAGAATATTCCCACATGTGCAAAAGGAGGTTTTCAAGCCTAAAAGCTCCAGTTTATAGACCTATTTACCACTAACTGAGATGTAACACTATACCAATTAATCAAGGGAAAAGCCTTCAAGGTGGCCTGGGATGCCTAGGCAACAGGCAACCAGTTTTCCCATCAAAAGTCCAAATGGAGCATCCATTCTCAGATGATGATGAAAAAAAGTGACCATATCTAGAAAACGCTTGTGGGGCGTTCAGTCATGTCCCCCTGCCTCCAGTAGATCTGCAGAGGCCAACCTACTGTCCCAACCAACATTTTTCTTAATATTTTAGATGCTGAGAGAACATTTTCCTTCAGACCCTAAAGCATGACCCCAATAAAGAATATAAGACCAATATGAATCAATACCAAAAACACAGGGTGAAAACAACCCCTTTAAAACAAACAAACAAACAAATAAAAATTCAGGAATATGGAACTAAAGCCTTAAAAGAAATACTTTAAAAGATTATTAGAAAAAAAATACATGTAATTCAGTCTCCTCCTTTAAGAGAATTAAAGCCAAAAAAAGAGACTTAACTGACAGCAGACTACCATAAAACTTTAAGAAAATTAACCTGAAATATCACTTCTTTTTATCTAAGGAAAAATATGAACACAGTGCTTCTTTATCTAAGGGAAAAATAGTGCATATAATCAAATGCTGGCTTTTAGTTTACCAACATCTGATACCTTAACAGATGAACCACTTTGGAACATTTATGCTTGAGGGGAAATCCTTTAGTATACCCATATCAGAGATTCTCCACCAATGAGGAGGATGTCTGCATGAGATGCAGCAGCAGTGTAATTAGGGGGTCTACAGTTTTCATTAAAATGGGGGATTTTCTCTCTCTCAGCCCACTTGTTTACCTGGTAGGTACCATTTCCAGCTGACTGTCATTGATGATTTAGTCACGTGGAAGGTTGTTAGTATACCATTATCCTACTCATCTCCGGACTACCAGTTACTTTTTTCATGTATCAGAGCAATAGTTCATTCCTAAAATAATCTGGCATTTTTCTCTATCCTTAAAACACAACATGAATAACTGTAACAACAAAATGCCTGTAAACCTATGTGTTTCTTTTAAAAAAAAAAAGTGAGCTCCTCTCCTCCGCTTCAGGTGTGGGACCAAGCTCTTTGAGAGACTAAAGAATCAGAAATGAAGCACTGATCTACACACTGTGCCTGGCCCTAGAAAAGACTGAATCAAAGCTTACTCTGAAAGGCAGCTATGCTCACCACCACTTGGGATTAACATATACATTCTTGATGAAAGTGAAAGAGGAGAGTGAAAAAGTTGGCTTAAAGCTCAACATTCAGAAAACAAAGATCATGGCATCTGGTCCCATCACTTCATGGCAGATAGATGGGGAAACAGTGGAAACAGTGTAAGACTTTATTTTTTTGGGCTCCAAAATCACTGCAGATGGTGATTGCAGCCATGAAATTAAAAGACACTTACTTACTCCTTGGAAGGAAAGTTATGACCAACCTAGATAGCATATTGAAAAGCAGAGACATTACTTTGCCAACAAAGGTCCGTCTAGTTACGGCTATGGTTTTTCCAGTGGTCATGTATGGATGTGAGAGTTGGACTGTGAAGAAAGCTGAGTGCCAAAGAATTGATGCTTTTGAACTGTGGTGTTGGAGAAGACTCTTGAGAGTCTCTTGGACTGCAAGGAGATCCAACCAGTCCATTCTGAAGGAGATCAGTCCTGGGAGTTCTTTGGAGGGACTGATGCTGAAGCTGAAACTCCAGTACCTTGGCCACCTCATGTGAAGAGTTGACTCATTGGAAAAGACTCTGATGCTGGGAGGGATTGCGGGCAGGAGGAGAAGGGGACAACAGAGGATGAGATGGCTGGATGGCATCACTGACTCGATGGACGTGAGTTTGAGTGAACTCTGGGAGTTGGTGATGGACAGGGAGGCCTGGCGTGCTGCAATTTATGGGGTCGCAAAGAGTTGGACACGACTGAGCGACTGAACTAAACTGAACTGTGATATACCAAACAGTTAATCTACAAGGATAAACTGTACAGCTCAGAGAACTCACTCCATAATAACCTATATAGGAAAAGTATCTGAAAAGAATAGCTATATGTATAACCAAATCACTTTGCTGTACATCTGAAACTAATTCAACATTATAAATCAAATACCCTCCAATAAAGAAACAACAACAAAATGAAACATAGGATTTAAGGTTAAAAAATACTGGGTTAGCCAAAAAGTTTATTTGGGCACCCAATAATAAATGAATGAACAAAGGAATGAAATGAATAAATAAATAAATCTGAAACCGGGGCGGGGAGGAAAAGCTCACAATGGGGATGTCCCAGGTCTTCCCTAATCCCTCCAGAGGTATTATATATTCGGGGCCGGCTTCCACAGTCTCACTGGGAGGAGTCCAAGAGGCAGAGATGGTAGGCAGTGATCCAGACCCAGCTCTGACACCAACAAGCCATGTGATCCTCAACCCTTGGCTGCATGGCATCTCAATGCCCATAGAACCGTTTTCAAACCTGAATGCATGTGCAAACATGTGTACATGCTAAATCTTTCACTCAAGCCAAAGACTGCTTTCTAGCCCAAAATGTGACAGAGTTTGATCTTCTCTGGCTGAAGCAAAGGTGGAATAGCGGAGTGTGAACCTCATTTCCAAATATCCCTTCCCACTCCCTAACCCCAAGGCAGCTCCACTGTAACTGCTGTGGTTCTGAGCCACTGGAACTGGCTTTAAAAAAAAAAAAAAAATGCTGTTCATTTCCCAAGTCAGCTGTAAACCAGAGTACAGTACACAGGGGAGGGATCTTCAAAGGCTGGTATGCCAGAACGAAAGCATCACAGACTACTACAAACGCGCACCAACAGATTGTTACAAGGGGGCCGCGCCCACTGCCAGCAACCCACCTGGAGACTGCAACAAGCCTGTGTTCTAATTTGATCTGTCTTTACGCACTGTATTATCTTGGCATTTTAACTACACGGTGAATTCAAATTGGTTATGACAATACTTGATAGTTTCCTAACACTCCCCACTGTTGGGCTCTTTATAATATTATAATACAATGAAGCAGTCATTTGAGGCTGCAAGGGGAAAGTTCTACTCTTTCCATTTTACAGATAAGGATGTTCAGATTTAGAGAGTGCTTTGCCCAAATCAACACTGCTGATACACGGCAGAGCTGAGGTCCAGTGTTTATTACATATACCATTTAGTACTTCTATTAATAGTTTGACATCTCAAATTAAAAGGGTTCAGGGAGCAGGATTACTGAGTTACATGGTGGCTGGAGGTTTCTACACTAGTCTAGTCCTCAACACCTGGGACATCAGGAACACAGTGTGAAGTGGGAGCAACTCGCAGCTTTGTGTAAGAGTTCCTTTTCCATTTATCTCACAACATTGCCAAGTCACCATGATGTCAGTGGGTACAAAGTTCCTGGAAGTTTACAGAGCTAGCTATTGTTCCACCTAAAGAGAACACTCTTGAGATGTACTTGGATACATGTAAGATTATTTTGGTGCCTACACAACACATTCTTGATGCTTATTAAATATCATCTGCAGCAAGCATTAAATAGCATTTCCTGTGGACCTAATCGGTAATTCTTAAGGACTCAAAAATCTCAGTCAGACAACAATGGATGGCTCAACAACACAAATACAAGACAATAGAAGCCAGTACTTTAATGAATACCTTCCCAGATTAGGCTGAGAAACTAATCAAAGTTGATCATAAAGATTCATGTTACAAATTGTTCACCACAATATTACTCATAAGAAAAAAAACTGGAGATAGCCAAAATACTCATTACGGGGAGATAACTATGGCACATTTAAGAAATGGAATATTTTTTACTCCTGAAAACCAGATATTTGAAACAAAGAAAAGTATTTAATGGTATGTAAAAATCTCAATACCAGAAGAAAATAGACACGAGCTTATACCTGATCCCATACTTACATATATACATATATATACACACACAAACACACACACATATACACAAAGATATGTGTGCATATGCAAATTTAAGTTTGTATGTGAAGTGAAAGTCACTCAGTTGTGTCTGACTTTTTGCGACCCCATGGACTATGTAGTCCATGAATTCTCCAGGCCAGAATACTGGAGTGGATAGCCGTTCCCTTCTCCAGGGGATCTTCCCAACCTAGGGATAGAATTCAGGTCTCCCACATTGCAGGTGGATTCTTTACCAGCTGAGCCACCAGGGAAACACATGTTTGTATGTACAAATTTACATACACATAAATGTTATAAACATTATAATAGAGGTAGATGTGTAAAATCTACATATTTGAATAAATATCAAATTAAGTGGTTAATTTTGAGTGGTGAATAAGAATATAAATGATGATGATATTTTTCTTTATACTTTCCTATATTTTCCAAATTTTCCATAATAAACATGTACAGCTTTTGTGAACAGGAAAAAGAAGGTTTTTAAATACCTTTTTTAAAAACCTAAAATTCCATATTTTAAGCAAAAGTGATCTCTTCTTCCTAAAAGTCTGTGACTCTTCTTGTATGCATGCTTTCCTAAATTATCTCCACCTCTCCCTTCCCTCATCTACAGAAACCAAATCTGCTATCAACTCTACCATCTGAGTGTGGATGGGCTCCTGTTCCAGCAGCTGAACCTTCCAAACTTGTGATGATTCCCCGTGTATGTACACCTTAACATCCATGACAAGCTCTGCAATTACCCACTGTAACTCCTAATATCAAAGCTTAGAACTTAAAAAGCCTACAATTTGCATGGCTTTGTGGAGAAGTACTCACACATTACTGCAGTAAATACAAAAATCTGCATTAAGGCGTCATTAGGGCGGAAATTGTAATTATGCCAGGCTAAGTTCAAAGACAGAGATGGCATTGCTATATGTGATATTTAGGAAAATGTTCCTTAGTATAGGTACTTGAATTAAAAACACAGACTTTAACTCCCCTTTACAGGTTGCCTGAGACGGAGCCCACAGCCTTCCACCAAGGGCCTGGGCATGTAATGAGGACAGCTGGCTGATCACCGGGCCAACAGGACCCCTGCCTCAAGCTCTTTTATCTCTGGGGAAGAGTTACTTTTCCTGTGATATGAATCCACATACTGTCACCAGCTAACAGGCTGAAGATGACCGTCTGTATTTGCATATAGCTGACAATTTCTCACTCAAGTTCAGAGATAATCTGGGAAGAAGCTAGTGAGGCCGATGCCAGAAGCATCACAGCGCCAGAAAACTGACGTCACCGTGATGGTCGCCAAAGCAGACTGTCCCGTCTGAGACCATCAGGCTGGGAGAACCTCAAGGGTGAGGAGAGAAGTGATTCTGCAAGAATTTTAAATGTACCTTTTCACCTTTCTAGGTCATCATTTACTGATCATGTCTCTTAGAATAAAAGCAACCCTAGCAGGGAAGGGATAGTTAGGGAGATTGGGATGGACATGTACACACTGCTCCATTTAAAATGGATAACCAACGAGGACCCACTGTATAGCACAGGGAACTCTGCTCGGTGTTATGTGGCAGTGTGGATACTAGAGCAGTTGCGGGGAGGATGGATACACACACATATATATACGTATGGCTGAGTTGCTCTGCTATGTACCTGAAGCTATCACAATCCTGTTAATCAGTTATATGCCCATACAAAATTAAAAGTTTTCTTTAAAAAAAGCAACCCTAAACAGAAGGCAATCCAATATTTTTCAACTAGCAGATAAAAAAGGTTTCTTGGGTGGCCAACTTGAATACATAAGCTTCCCAGAGACTTAGAAGCCATAATAATACATATCATTTATATATTTTAAAACAGTGAAATACATAATCATTACTTATGAAATTTAAATCTGAAAATGTCTAAACTCAGAGTAGACAAAGTTGATAAGCTAATCACTTTAATCTTCATAATTTGAAATTAAGAAGATTCTATATCTCACTAACTTTCGAGAAATTGGGCTATTTGAGACCCGAGTTTTTAAAGTATTGTTACCCGTCTAAAATTTATAAGAATCTCTATTCTCATTAAAAAAAAAAAAATAGTAACTTCAAGAATTCCCAATGTCTATTCTCTCTCAGAAAGATAATAGTTTAGATCTCCTTAATGTCGGTGAAATGCTGGCTTGTCTGACTGCTCTGTGGACTTCAGAAGGGGTAAAGCACCTTAGCATCAAAACTAATAAACAGGAAAAAAAAGGCAATAGCACCCTCTCAGCTTTCAGCAACGGTGGAAACAGATTATATTATGGACAAGGTAAATGTAAGACTTACTAAAATGACTTTTAAATATGGTTATTAAAATAATGCACTATAATATGTAAGGCTTCGCAAGTACTCAGATTGATATTTAAGAGGATTTTCTCTTTGGGTGGGCAATAAACTTTGCCTTTGATCAGAAGTTTGGTGTATTTTTGGTCAACAGAGGAAAAAAGACCTCTGTGTATTTCTTTATAAACAGTTCATTTATATTTCAACAAGTATTTGTTATGTGCCTGATAGAGATTACTGACCTCATGCTAAAACTCCCCTGTCCCTCTCTGGGAGCACTTGTCTTCTCTGGACATCTGTGACACTGTCTCCTCTTTCCCTCCTGTCTCTCAGGTTTCTGCTTCTCAGTTTCTTGCTGGTTTCTTGTCCTCTCTGAACGTCTAAATGTTGGCCTTATAGACTCAGTTCACTGTTTCATCTTAAAAACTTCTGAAACTCTTTCCCTCAATGATTTTATCCCATCCCCAGGTTTTTAATACTATCTATAAACGCACAGTCCAAACTGTTCTCACCAGTACAGATTCTTGAGTTTCAGCCCCCATGTAACAACTGTTAACTTACATCACTTAGATGTCTCATGGGCATCTTAAATCCAATAAGCAGCAAAGTGAACTCTTAAGTGCTAACTCAAACCTATGCTTGTCTCCTGAATCTTGGGAAGCCTCCCTTTCACTGATCCATATTCTCAGCATGGTATCTGGAAGCCACCTTTGATTAACTGCATCTTACCCCACAAATCCATCAGTTTGTCAATGATGGATATTGTCAATTCTAACTTGAAAAATATGTAATTATGATCCAATTGGTACTTCAGAAACCAAGCAGAAGAAAATCCATAGTAGATGCATAAACACAAAAAGATTTGGGGGGAAAAAAAAAAGAGGGAGAGCCCTTCCCAAAGGATGGAGGAGTAATATCTTCCTAAGTGCTGCCCAAGAGACCTAAGTTCACAAACAAAGACAAAACAAGGCCACATTCGTTAACGCAGGGGTGCATTAAATTTAGCAGTAAGCTTCCAAAAGCTTCGATTTGTAATAAAGGAGAAACCAAAAAGCTAAATCAATGACCATTTGGGTTAAATTATACATTTAGATTTAGGAGACTATCTAGAGATTAAGGAAAGACTGGATTGGATTGAACTGTTGTTGCTCAATCATGTCTGATTCCTTCCAATCCCATGGACTGTACAGGCTTCTCTGTACATGAGATTCTCCAGGCAAGAATATTGGAGTGGGTTGCCATTTCCTTCTCCAGGGGATTTTCCTGACCCAGGGGTTGAATCTTCATCTCCTGCATTGTCAGGCTAATTCTTCACCATTGAGCCACGAGGGAAGCCCATGCCAGTCATTAAATTATTATTAATAAAATAACATATAAACATTACACTCTTCTCAAAGAAACAAAACAATAAATGCAGGTCACAGAGCAGATGGAGCTGCATGAAGTAATTAACAAATACTAATGATGTTGGTATATACCCCTGATTAGTGACTCAACACAAAGCCATACTCCAAACTAGGAAAACACAATGACGTCAGTTCATCTGATTTTATCATCCTTTTCCTTAAGCAGGAAGGGCAAGATGGGTCATTACTCAAGCCAACAATTGGTATTTACACAAAGGCTAAGGTTTAAACAAAAAAGAAAAAAACAAAACCGTGGGTACAGTATGGAATAAAAAAGATGTATTCTCTATAATTCAGAGAAACTGATTTATGAAATACTTGAAGTCACAGAACAAATGCACCATGATATCGTACACTGTGGACACTCACACTAGATGAAGAAATCTGGTCTTGAGCCCATTTAAAGTTTTAATAAAAGCAGACAAGCAGATGATTCCAAGGTAATGTCTACCCAAGGATTTAGCAATATGATTTGCCAATTTGACCTACATAAAATGAAACTGTGAGGAGGACACTACAGCACTCTCAACTGAACACAAGGTTTCACAAGTTTCAGTTGATTTTGTTAAGATCTGCTTAGAATTAGAAAAAAAAATAATAGGTGGCCATGTCAGCGATTGCTCTTGAGTAAAACAAGAGTTTCTATCACTTCAAAGAAAGAGTGGTTATATGGGGCATCAGCAAGCTTAATTTCCATTAAGGCCGGCCATCAATTTGCCATGACTCTGAAGCACACAATCTTGCTTTGTCCTACTCTTCAAATATAAAGAGGCAAAGGAGCCATCTGTCTTATACCATCACGTCTGTGTAGCCCAAGAAGGTCACTGCCCTGCTGATCAAGCATTTTTATTAAAGATCTACAAAGCATATTTAAACAACTTGGCAAATAATGTTTCAAGCACAGAAAATCTGCTGAAAGCGTGAAACTCAACAAAACAAAAAAAGATTAAATAAAGGCACTCAAGCTCAGGGTGATGTCTCTAGTCTAACCTAATCTAAAGAGAAATCTTTCACTGATACCTAAAGATCATCCATCTCTACTGACTGGGTTGTTCCCACCAGCAAACTAAAATTCATAGTAATAACTTTCCCTCTGTGTGCTGCATGCAAACTTGATGGGGCCACAAACACCTGAGCAGCAATATATATGTGTACGGTCTCAAGTTGACAGAAACTGACTTAATGCCCTTTTTTTTTTAACTGCTATCTCCTCCCTTCATAGGCTAGCCTATAAAGTTTAGAAGAATTCAGGAAAACTCTTGCTGCTCAAAAATTCACTCAGTGCTTAGGAAAACCACCACCCTAAATGGCAGACTAAGAACACAAGGAGGTGAAGGAGCACTTCACTGATAGTAAGCTTGTCAAGCATGAAGAGGCAGGGGAAACAGCGAGGTCAGAATAGCCCTGTTAGATTCTTAGAGGAAGACTGGTCTTGTTTAAAAAAAAAAAAACTATAACAACTAGATAAAACAAAAAAATGGAAGAAATCAAAAAGAAAAAGACAAACTAGATGACAAAATTAAAAATAAGAAAAAACTTACATTAATCAAAAAGCAACATTAAAGTCAACCGTGAATCAGAAAAGAAATTCAGTGCAATGACAACAGATTAAGAAAACATGCACACATTAAAATGACTAAGATATTCAGTTCACATGTGCTAGCTATTATCAAAACTATTGATACTAGAATGTCAAAGCTATTGATCAAAGAATAGCTATTATCAAAGATAAGAGATAACAGGCATTGGTGAAGATGTGGAGAAAAGGGAACCCTTGCGCACTCCTGATGGAATGTAAATTGGAGTAGCCACTGTGGAAAATTCTACGGAGGTTCCTTAAAAAATGGAACTACCGTACGATCTAGCAATTCCAGTTCAGGGTACATACTGGACAGAAACACAATCAGTATCTTAAAAAGACATCTGGACTCCCGTTATTTACAATAGCCAAGATACGGAGACAACCTAAGCATCTGTCAACAGACGGATGCATAAAGAAAATGGGGTCTGTGTCTACAACAGAATATTCTCCAGCCATAAAAAAAGAAAGAAATTCTGCCATTGCAACAGTATGGATGAATCTTGAGGGCATTATGCTAAATGAAAAAAGTCAAAGAAACATAAATATTGTATGATCTCAGGAATATATAGAATCTAAAAACAAAAAATCCCCAAACAAAAAGCAAACACAGAACAACAAAATGGAAGAAATGAAAAGCCACAGGACCAGTGGTTGCCAGCAGTTGGGGGTGGGTGAAGGTGATCCAAAAGGGGATGACAGCAGATGAGATGGTTGGATGGCATCACCGCTCAATGGACATTTGTTTGGGTAAACTCCGGGAGTTGGTGATGGACAGGGAGGCCTGGCGTGCTGCAGTCCATGGGGTTGCAAAGAGTCGGACACGACTGAGCAACTGAACTGAACTGAACTGATCAAAAAGCACAAACTTCTAGCTATATGATAAATAAATAAGTTCTGGGGATGTAATGTATAACATGGTGACTATAGTTAGCAATAGTGTATTGAATATCTGAAAGTTGCTAAAAGAGTAAATCTTAAAGGCTCTCCTCACAAGAAAAAAAAATGTGTAACTATGTGAGGTGATGGATATTAACTGGACTTATTGTGGCAGTCATTTAAAAAAAAGATATATAATCATTGTGTTGTGTATCTTAAATACAATGTTACATGTCATTTATATTTTAATAAAACTGGCACTATGGTACTACGTTTGGCCTGTATCAATAGAACCTGAAAAACTATAACTCAAGTGTTGGCAACGGTGGAGTAAAGAAATAGTTTCAACATAGGCATTTCAGTCACGCGGACAGATATAGAGACACACACACACAATACATATAGGAAAAAAAGACCAGAGATACAGTAAAACGTTAGCAGGTTATTCTTAGATAGTGGGTTTAAGGGGGGGTTATATTTCCATATAAATTTCTCATATTTTCTACAAACTATCTGCTTTCCTGTCACAATCAGAGTATCACATTTTATTTTTTAACCATATCAGCCTTGAAGATCACAGTCATGGGAACATAGGCTGCAAAATTTCTTATGAGATTTTATCATACCTTAAAAATGGCACAGGGTCATAGGGCTGTTGGTAAGTGATTTAAGGACCTGGTTGGCACAGAGGGCCAACATTTCAGGTTTTACTAAACCCCTCACCCCCCAGCTACATATCTTCAGAGCTTATGGTTCAGATTCTCAGGGCAGCAGGTTACCGTGAGTTTCCTTGCCAACATCAGGGGCACTCTCACGTACGTCTCTGGCACCCTGGAATGTTGACGAGTCTCGTTCTATCCCAGATGCTCTTCTTTGAATTGATTATTCTGCTTTGTGTATCTTTCACTATCTCCATTTCCCTGCTAGTCTAGTGACTTTCAAATCCTTGCATCAGCATGCCTGTCTGCAAAACCTGTGCCTGTTACCCCATCCTATTCAGCATCACATCTGGTGAATGAGTACAATTGATACAGCAGAAATACAAGGACAGCAAGTTTTAAAGTGGCAAGACCAACGTGTGGCTCAAAAAGAGACTCCAGCACAAGCTCAAAAAAGGAAGGTCCTAGTGGTTTTCTGAAATAATAAAAATGTATTGAAAAAATGTACACGATGTCTCATAGTTTCTACTTGGGAACCACATTATACTCTGGGTTGTGTCTGTTAAGCCAATGCTCCAAGGGTAGAGGTGCGGAGAAGGGAAAATAATGAAGAAATGCACATCAGGATGTTCACAGGGTGTTTTGAACAGTGAGATTTGGGGTGCTTCATTGCCTAACCTCACATGCCTGCTGCTGCTAAGTCACTTCAGTTCTGTCCGACTCTGTGCGACCCCACAGACGGCAGCCCACCAGGCTCCCCCGTCCCTGGGATTCTCCAGGCAAGAACACTGGAGTGGGTTGCCATTTCCTTCTCCAATGCATGAAAGTGAAAAGTCAAAGTGAAGTCGGTCAGTCGTGTCCGACTCTTAGCGACCCCATGGACTGCAGCCTACCAGGCTCCTCCATCCATGGGACTTTCCAGGCAAGAGTACTGGAGTGGGGTGCCATTGCCTTCTCTGTCACATGCCTACCCTAATACTTTTCTGAGTTTTGCAAGTTTCTACTTGGAGTTGTATTGTTCACACAATCTCTCCAGTTCTCTGGTTATTTTCACCTGTATGGGGCCTCCTTTAGCTGAGTTATAGCTTTGAAGAGAGGCCTGGTGAACAGAACAGAAAATAGTGTGGTGACCAATCCTTCAGAAACAAGGTCCATATGTACAACAGATAGACAGACAGCAATTTATGAAAGTTTTCCCAAGTAGATACTAACTTAATAGGTTATGAAAACATAGAATACATTAAGAATATTTTTTTGTTTTTAATAATTCCAGAGTTGCAATAGAAAAGTGAGACTTTTTTTCATATCTTTCCTTCAAAAAACACTCATATAAATGAATCTAAGTAGCCAGCTGCAAATTCCCAGTAAAATAATCTTTGAAGACATAAAAGGTTAGGTATTTTGACCAATGGGGCAACATTTGATCTTGGGACTCTAAGAGTCAAATAGGTCTCATTTATTTATCTACATTTAGTCTGTGGTTCATCCTCTGTAATCTCTTAGAGATTATACTCAGCCGTTCGAATCAAAATAAAGTATAAGTGATACTGCGGTAGGCAGAATTCTAAAAATGGTCTTTTCAAGACACCTGTCCCCCAGTTATTCAAGCAAACACTCCTCTAGGTTCTACTATGATGGGATTTTGCAGATGTAAAGTCCCGTATCAGTTGACTTTAATATAGAGAGATTATTTGACTCAGCCTGACCCTATCAGATAAGCCCTTTAAAATAATTTTCTTTGATTGATAGCAGAGTAAGTTACAGATATGAGCCATGAGAATGACTGGATTGCCAATGCAAGCTTAAAGACAGAGGAGGACAGCCTCCTGCTAACAGTCAGGATAAAATGGGGATATTAATTCTATAACCGCAAGGATCTGAATCTGTCCACAACCTGTATGAGCGTGAAGTAGATTCCTTCTCAATGTACAGATAAGAGACCAGCCCAGTCTGAAAATAAATGAAGCCTTGTTCCCTGGTGGCTCAGAGGTTAAAGCATCTGTCTCCAATGTGGGAGACCCAGGTTCGATCCCTGGGTCGGGAAGATCCCCTGGAGAACGAAATGGTAAACCACTCCAGTATTCTTGCCTGGAGAATCCCATGGACGTAGAAGCCTGGTAGGCTACAGTCCATGGAGTCGCAAGAGTCAGACACGAATGAGCGACTTCACATCACTCACTCACTTGTTTTAAATGGAATGGGAAGTCCTAAAGGGGGAGCTCTCACACATTACCACTCAGACCCTGGCAGAGGGAGTTAAGAGTTCCTCTAAGCCCAGCAACAGCTCAGCCACTAACAAGCCACCAAGATCTGGACTCTCCTCCCAACTTCTTCTTTTCCTCTGTAAAGGCAAAAGCCACTCTCTTCTGTTTCTTGAATTTACCTTTTAAGGTAAATTTGCTTGTGCCAAATTACAACTTTCTGCCATCCCGAAATAAACTCATTTTGCTGGTAAAATTACTTAAATTTTTTTTAAGGTCAACAACCAATACTGACTCTGGCCGAATAAAACTCTGAACAGAAAAAAAAGGTGAGGGTTCCTACAGAACTAGGAACTTATCTTTTCTTTCTTTGATTTTGCCATTGAGATACGCTGAGAGCCCGCCTGAGGTCAAACAAGTCAAGCCTACCCAGACTTGTACAGAACTATAAGATCAATAAATGGATATTTTCTTAAGCCTCTAAATTTTTGGTAATTTATTGTATAATAGAGAACTAGATCAGACATTATTTTGTTTCATTTACCAGTTGTCTTTATAGAAACTTATTTCATTATAAAAGCACTATACACTAATTTCCCTACTTTTCTATTCTCCAAAGATAAAAACTGTGAAATTTATCTCTCTCAAAACTCCTTATGAATATGCATGAGTATACAAGTATGTATGTATGTGTACATGCACTCAAACACACACACACATATAAAATTACACAATATATTTTTTCACTGAATAGTCTATCTTGGGCAGCGTTCATATACCAGAATATAAAAGCCCCCACCTCATTCTTTGTAACAAACATGAAATCTTGGGTTATATACCTGTATTATTTTCTACTAAACCTGATGCTTAATAAATAAAAGGTACACTAAATAAATAAAGGGTACATTTAATAAATAAAGGGTATACTAAATAAATAAAAGATAAAATGGTAACAACTTAATTTTCCATTTGCTAGTTATAAGCAATGCTGCTGCTGCTGCTGCTGCTGCTGCTGCTGCCGTGTTGCTTCAGTCGTGTCCAACTCTGTGCGACCCCATAGACGGCAGCCCACCAGGCCCCGCCGTCCCTGGGATTCTCCAGGCAAGAACACTGGAGTGGGTTGCCATTTCCTTCTCCAATGCAGGAAAGTGAAAAGTGAAAGTGAAGTCACTCAGTCGTGTCCGACTCTTCACGACCCCATGGACTGCAGCCCACCAGGCTCTTCTGTCCATGGGATTTTCCTAGATTTACTCTTTTCTGTTACTGTGTGAGATATCAATAAGATAAATTCCTAGAGATGGATTTGCCAAAGGGTAAATGTAGTTGAAGTTTTAACCAATATTACAATCTAACTAAAAGTGCTGTGCCTTCACATCAACACCTAAGTGAGATGAGAGCGGCTGCTTCTCCACAACCTTGCTATCATCGAATTCTATCAGTGTTAGGAAATTTTTGACAGTATGCTAGGTGAACAATACAGTCTCATTATTCTGGTTCATATTTCTCTTATAATAGAAATGAATCATCATTTCACACATTTTTGTTGGCCAATTTAATTTTTTTTCCTGTGACATACCTTTTTACATCTTTTGATCACTTTTCTCCTGGTACATTCAACACTTCCATATCAATTTACACAAGCTCTTCGTATATTAAGGCAATCAGATGTCTCTCAGTTACGGGCTTAAAAATATTTTTCACACTTTGTTTTCTTTTGATTTTGTTTGTTATACAAAACTTTTCAATTCAGGAGAGACATACTAGCCTTTTCCTTTGAGGCTTCTGCATTAAATTTCACACTTAGCATTAGAAACTTGTGATTTTTACCTTTCTTTTTTCTTTTAATGGGACTATCCTGATCATAGTTCTTTTAGGAATCCCTATCTGTCAACAAACACTATTTTGTCTGCAGAGATAAGCTCCAGAACACAATGCCAGTATCTCTTCTTCCTCAGGGCATTACTGACTGCTACCGCTGCTTGTAAGTCACTTCAGTCGTGTCTGACTCTGTGCGACCCCATAGACGGCAGCCCACCAGGCTCCCCCGTCCCTGGGATTCTCCAGGCAAGAACACTGGAGTGGGTTGTCATTTCCTTCTCCAATACATGAAAGTGAAAAGTGAAAGTGAAGTCACTCAGTTGTGTCCGACTCTTTGCGACCCCATGGATTGCAGCCCTCCAGGCTCCTCCGTCCATGCGATTTTCCAGGAAAGAGTACTGGAGTGGGGTGCCATCACCTTCTCATGCATTACTGACACATCTACACAAATAAATTAATGTTTTCATTTCTACCGATTCATTTGACAGGCATAAATCCCTATGTCAGTGATGAATGGCCTGAACCATAATGCTCATCTCAGAAAAATAGAAAGTGTACCTACTGGGTGACTAAGCACTGAGAGTGGCACTTACTTTTTTTTCTCATTTTTCACGGGGACATCCAGGAAGTGTCCCCTGGTGTCTGCGGACCATACATAGGAGGGAATGTAGCAACAGGAAGAGGTGAGAAGCACAGCGAGTAAGAAGGCATTTCACACTATCAAGATGAGAGGATGGGTCCTCTGTTTAATCTACCTTTTCTTCTTTTTTATAGAGAAATAGGAACCTACCAGACTGTGATAAATGCCATTTCTCACAAAAAGTCTGAGATTTCTCTACAGTTTCTGAGTGAATAACAACCTGTTGCCTCTGTAACATAAAGAAAAAGTCTCTTGGAACCTGAAAAACAGGATTTTCTTTGCCCATTATTCCTCTGATTAAATACAAAACTATGCTTTGAAGGGGAAAGAATTCTCCACACAGAAAAGAAAAATAATTAAAAGGATCATTAAAGTCTTACTGCATATTCTTTAATCTCAATATCAGAACTGAAGAGAATCATGGCAATAAAAGCCTAATCAATGGGCACAACAGTATCATGCAATCAATACAGAACACTATAAAGAGAAGCAGGACTAAATGTTTTAAATCATAGCTGAACTATATAAAAGAAATAAAATTTATCATATACTTAGAACCTAGTATATACTGGTGGCACTCTGACAGAGGAATAAAAAAGATAAAACAAAGGGATCGTTTCAGCCCTTAAGTAAAGTATTTGATCTTGCTTGACCCTCTGGTCAGCTTTCACTAAAATGATAATAATACAATATAAATCTCCAAAGTATAAAAGTAACAATATAAATAGTTGTGTACTCACCATTCAGCTTTGGAAACATATTACCAACTGCTTACTCCTCTCCACAATTATACCTCCTCACACCTTCTCAAATGTAACTGCTACCACGAAATGGGTCTTTCAGACGACTGTATTTTCCTTTAGACTCTTATTACAAATGTGTATTTGTTGCTGTTGTTGTTTAGTCGCTAAGTCATGTCCAACTCTTTGTGACCCCATGGACTGTAGCCCACCAGGCTCCTCTGTCCATGGGATTTCCCAGGTAAGAATACTGGAGTAGGTTGCCATTTCCTTCTCCAGGGGATCTTTCTGACCCAGGGATTGAACCCAGGTCTCCTGCACTGGCAGTCAGACTCTTTACCACTGAGCCACCTGGGAAGCCCACAAATGTATATACACAGATACACATTTATGTGTGTGTGTGTGTGTGCACGTGTGTATCTCTAAAGAAAACATTGCATGTAGCATCATGGTAACGTTATAGGTAGGGTTTAAGTATGATTCTTTCGCAACTAGCTTTTATGCCCAACACCATCTTTGAGTGCTGGTTCATTTGTTTACTATGTATACAATGCTTTGTGGATAACTATGCCCCAGTTCATTTACCCATTTTCTAACTGACAGACATTTGGGTTGCATTCCTTTAAATGTTTAGCTACGACAAGTAACATTTCTATGAGTAGTCTAGAACATGTCTTCTTGCATATATATGTAGAAATTTCTATAAAGTTTTGTCTAGGAGTAGTGTTCTTGCCTGGAGAATCCCAGGGACGGGTGGGCTGCCGTCTCTGGGGTCGCACAGAGTCGGACACGACTGAAGTGACTTAGCAGCAGCAGTATTTCTGGACGTGAGTAGTTTTACTGCACACAGTATCATAATTTTATGAACTTATCTTTTGCTTTTTTAACTTTACCATCTGTTATGTATGAGGAAAATAAAACTTAATTCCAAAGGGCCATCTACCTGACTCTTTCTCTCTCCTGTTTCATCCCCAAACATGTTTAGATAACTGCCACTCTCAACTGGAGATCCCCACTGAGCAAAAGGACTGCTTTCTAGGGGACAATCATACCCTAGTTTAAATATAAAATCAACACTGTCTGAAAACCTATATGTGAGAGTTTCCATAAGAGTATATCAGAGGTAGGGCTTAATCACTTATCCTTTTAACCCAACATCCTCCATAATCTTGAGTACACCTTCCTACAGATCCTCCACAAAATCTCTGAAAGGCACTCAAAGTCAAAATTCATTCCCCTTTTTTGATTCTCATATCTCTTTTCACCTTTACATTCCCATACAATCAAGCACATACATCCCACACTCTAGCCACACACTAGAATTCCCCAAGTCTTGCTCACTGTTCAACATCATGTGCAAGTGGCTCTTTCAATAGCTCCCAAACTCTCCTGCTTGGAATTAACCCTTTTGTACCACCTTGGACAGAATTTTTTAAAAAATAAAAAGCAGTCTTTATTGGATACTTTTTGTAATGTGGCTCTACCATGCTTCTAATTAGCTCTTGAGGCCAAAAGTCTCATCTTTTGGATCTTCTTTGCGCCTGCAATGGGTCTAGATGTAAAGTTAAGTTTTATATACCACTGGAAGGTAAGACTTTAAACTCGTGCCCACATATAAGAGACATGTTCTAGACTCAGAGCATCACTGTTTGTGATAATTAATGTATATAACAGGTAAGTTCAATTTTAGGGAGAAAAATGCTGAATAGTTCTGACACACTTTAGGACTTGAGACCCCAAAATATGGAACACTGACACACTGAATATTTTAAGGTGAAGAGATATGAGGAATAACGTATAGAGGAAGGGCTTTCTGTCTTGCCCCATAAGCAGGTCATAAAACCTTCATGTGAGAGGTACACTCTCTACACCTGGAGGAAAGGAGCCTTCTTATCTCTGAAGACAAGGGACATAGAAGAATCTGAACGAACATGTCTTGATGAGTTTTCCCCAGCTTACTAAGATTAGGCCACCTTTGTGCTATACATATTTGCATGACTCCCCATTCTTGATCAAAACTGTAAAAACAATCTAATTCAACTGTTTCTTTGGATTTTCATTTCCTTATGAATGCTCCATAAAATATATGCTTTTCTTTTGTAATTTGTCTCTGGTTACCGGGGTTCCCAGTGGAGAAGCTAGGCGGGGAGAAAGAAAACTATTTTTCTTTTTCTACAGTTCTTAACACTAATCCACTGCATGTGAATTATCATGGTTATATGTCCAAAAGGAAATCCTAACATAGAAGCATGACTTGCATCATCACAAATTCAGACATGGAAAAAAACAACAACAACTGAAATAAGACCTCGTGAGGAATAAAAAGGAATTCTGGCTTTCAGAGTTCACGTGCTCAAAGAGAGGATGGACTGAGTTAGTTCTCAAAAAGAACGACTTAGGGATAAAGCAATAGAGAAACCAAGATTATAAGGTGTGGAGACACATCTAAATTTCAAAATGCCCAGCTTTTAAAAACTAGCAAGAAAAAAAAAATCTACAAGAATAAGTAAAACAGAACTCAAAGTAATTTATTACCTGCATGAGCAGAAAGAGGTGAGTGGGGCCGAGGCAATGCTGGGGACGGTCCATTGCCTATCAAGCTTTTCCGGTTGCTGGTTCGGCAACTGTCAAAAGGAAAGGAAAAATGGTTTAAAAAAACAAGAGAACCTAGCATCCATAGTGTTCAAGTACGTTCAAAGTAGACATAGCTTAGACTGAACAATCTATCTGTTCATGTTACTTCTAAAATTTTTGCAATATACAGTCACTAATATTTGAAAGGTGGTTGTTTCCTGAATAGTAGAAAACATAATATATTCATATCATATATAACACAATCAATATTCTTCACCACTAGTGAAGTTATAATCAAATGCCTTCTTTTGGCTCTTGACTGCAAATAGGTAACATGCCATACACACAAGTGATAAGGATTCAAATCAGCAAACCACAGGTAGCATCTTTGTTGACATGAAATTTCTAATACAAAATTACATGCAATGAAGCGCAGTGACATTAATCTTACAATGAGCCACTAATTAAAAATCTAATTATTTAGACAAATTTCATACTTGTGCCTTTTGTCAATAAAACAGCTGATGCCTAAGATACATGTACAATATTTCACTACTCATTCATTTTTCATCTTCATACCGCACTCAAATTCCTTATTAACATATTTTTGGAATCATAATAACAGATTCCAGTTTGTATTAAAATAACAATGAAGCCCTTTTCTCATAGGCACATTACCTACTGCTTTTTATCCTGGTACCCAGTGAGTAGAAATAAATTGCTACATATACGCACAGGGCAACAACTACAGGGCAACTATTTTTTTCCTGTTTCTGCTACTAGAAAGTTATAAAATGGTTAATTTGACTCCAAGCTTTCACAAGCCTTAAAGCATAACACAATGGTTGATGATGAAGTGGATATTATCTCACTTTCCTTTGCTTTTCTGCAGCACAGACTGCTACATCATAACCATGGTTAGAAAAGGATAATAAAAACCAGCAGGTTACCTCATTGAATTCACTTATAAGGTTCACTGTAATTCCATCCTCCTACACTAGAGCTGCCCTTAACCACCATTACAGATTTATTGTAATTTCTTCTTAATTCAGAATATATCTCTGTTACAGTACTCTTTAAACAGGAATTTTCACCTACTTTTAAGTAACATATGGTGGACATATTTGAGAGTTTGTATAAAATATATGAAAGGAACATTTCTAAATACTTTTGAATAACACATTTCAAAACCAAACCAAATTTCTTTCCATAATATTGACTTGGGGAACCAATCCTCTGTTTTAGATGTTTGCTACCTATTATCATTTGTCAACATTCTCATATTTATAATTTCTTAAGGTCAGGCTACATCATTTTACTTTCCTTACTGGAGCAATCAACAGCCCTTAGCATTATCTATGTGTTTAATAAAGATCATGTTTACTCAGCCTTAAAGAAGTTGTTGCATAAGAATGGGCCCTTGATACTTAATTATGAAGGTGGAATGTGGTATTATCAACTCATCTATCAAGAATCATTATTTGACCTATTAATAAATTCATAATCAAGTCAAATCATGTGCTTCTTTTTTAAAGAAATATTTTATACACTGTATTTTATGTTAATTCAAATTAATATCTTTCATGTTAATATAGGAATATTAAATATACCAACTTGCTGATGTTAATAAAAGAAATTATAAACAACAGATCTATATCCTGGAACTCTCACCAAAGTCATTTGCTAATTTGAGCAAACTGGCTAAAACACAGGCACAAAAATGGATATGTATTATTTTTTACATCTAGTATTTTTTATCTAAATCATTTATGTAAATTTTCTATTGACATTCAATTATTAATTTATACACATATAAATTAAATGAATAAGAAATATCTATCAATTGATATCTACTGATATCGATATATCAACAGAAACAGTAATCTAGTGAATACTTACATAGGGATATTAGTGAAGTATGCTGACTTAAAATTTAGAAAATGATATTTCTTAAAAATATTTTAATTAAATTTTCCTAAGACATATATAGAGTATAACTAATCCAGTACCACAGCAAGAAAGTAGCCAACAATTTGTATCTAAAACAAGGAAAAACACAAACAAAAATTCCCACAATTATATCAGTTATTTAAAGTCTACCAGAATAAATGGATATTGAAAAAGTACTGATTTCAAAAATGTGATTTCAAAAAAAAATCTCAAAAAGAAATGTCTGACTAAAATGATGCCATCTACTGGTTTCTCCTCAAACCAGTCAATACTAAGGGAAATCAACCCTGAATATTCATTGGAAGGACTGATGCTGAAGCTGAAGCGTACTTTGGTCATCTGATGCGAAGACCTGACTCACTGGAAAAGACCCTGGTGCTGGGAAAGACTGGAGGCAAATGAGAAGGAGGCGGTAGAGGATGAAATGGTTAGATAGCGTCACCGACTCAGTGGATATGAATTTGAGCAAACTCTCGGAGATAGTGGAAGGCAGAGGAGCCTGGTGTGCTACACTCCTTGGGGTTGCAAAGAGTCAGACATAATTTAACGACTGAACAATAGCAACAATCCACTTGTGTGGTCAATGTAACAACATAAAATATAAAAACAAGAACAACGTTTATATTACATTCATCCCACGTTTGCCCATTGTCTAAAAAGATTTGTAATCTTTACAAATTGATGATTGTGAATGTAATTAAGGATGAAGAAAAATAGGATTCTTTACCTAATAACACAAGAGCAAGTTAGAGGAAGTTAAAAACAAGTTGCCTCAGAATTTGTGTTACACAAATCCTTAAATAGTTGAAGCATATCTTATTGACTAATGTGATAAACAATCAAAACTAAGGTTGTCTTCTCTAACCTCTATATTGATCTTTAGCATGAAGCTAGAGAGAGAAGTAAAATTTTTGAACCTCTCAAAATCAAACATGAAGCTTTTAAACATGAAAAGTTCCTCAGCATGGCAAAACTGACTTTACAAGATACAGGTCAAAGCAGAAATTTAGATATGTACACTCATCTCTACACTCACAAAATAGGGTCTTGGCCTCTCAAATGAACTTATTTGTTGCTAATATTTTTAAGGGTAAAAAGGCATATTTTATATTTAACCTTAAAGCACCTAGATCTTGAGATTATACACACACACACACACACACACACACACACATATATATATGAAAGTATTAGTCGCTCAGTCATGTCTGACTCTTTGAGATCCCATGGACTGTAGCCCACCAGGTTTCTCTGCCCATGGAATTTTCCAGGCAAAGATACTGGAGTGGGTTGCCATTCCCTTCTCCAGGAGATCTTTCTGACCCAGGAATCTAACCCAGGCCTATATCTCAAATATAGGTATATATTAAGTGTATGTGTGGTGGTGGTTGTTTAGTCATGTCCGACTCTTGTGACCCCCACAGACTGTAGTCTCCTACAGGCTCCTCTGTCCATGGGATTCTCCAGGCAAGAATACTGGAGTGGGCTGCCATTTCCTTCTCCATATATTAAGTGTGGGTGTGTGTATATACTTTAAAAATACTGGACCCTGTTGAGATATTCTGTACCTAACTTTTCAAAGCTGGAGAGGAGGGTGGTCATCCAATCTCATTGTCACCTACTTCTGGTATCTCTCTGAGAGTCACTTATTATTCTAAGCATCTGATTCAAAATAAATGAATTAAAATCTGCCTTTAACCCCAAAACAAGAGCACGCCTAGTGGACGGACCTGAATATTGACTACCTAGATTGCCATAGCACCTGGCACTACCCGCGTTAATAATGACACTGGTGCAAAATGCTGAACTGATCTCTGTTGTCATTATTTACTTATCCAGGCATCACACTCTTTTCCTGATGAAAGGGAGGAGCTCATGGCTAGCAGTGTGAGGCAGGCTGCCCTGGAGCTGGTGACCACATCATGCTCATCTAACCCATAAAGTGATGAAGCAGTGGAGACATCGCCACTTGAGCCAAATCAAGGTCCCTTTCCTTTCAGCAGCACAACCAAGTTGAACCACCCTTGCTTTTTCTCAAGCCCTGTCAAGGTGGGAAAAATAGGTGCCATCCTACCAGGCACAATAGGAACATCATTCCTACTGCAGCAGGAATATCTTAACTGAAAATTTACCTTCCTCTAACCGCTTGAGCTTGTAAAGTCCAGTTCAGACTTAGGAATCTTAAAGGTATTTGATTGCAAAAGTGAAACTAAAGAACCATTATGAATTCAAGTTCCAGCCATCCATTCCCCAAATACAATCTCTGTATTTCATTCTTTAAGAAGAAATGGAAGTCATCCACCCTGACGGTGCTTGGTTCTTAATGCCAAACCCAGGAACAGCCAATGCCCACAGAGTGCCTGCTTCTCCTCAGGATGCCCAGCTGAAAACCAGGCATGGGGCATGGCCTATGGACAACATGCTCAGTTTGCCCTCTCATCTGGCAAGGTGACACAATGGCACAGATTCTTTACTTGCAAAATCTGAATGTAGCCCGAGAAGACAACCCTATACAACTTGAGACAACAGGAAAGGTAAACAGTGGACTACAACAGAGGCTGATGGTGCCAAGTGAGCCTTCCTTATTCCTCATTCCTCTGGTTCCTCCCTGGAAAGACCCGCCTACTGACAGACAACACACACACACACACACACACACACACACACGCACGCCCAAGCTACAATCACTGCTGACCAGGAACCTGGGATCTGAGAAGAATGGAAGGTGGAAAGGTGATGATGGTATTTCCAAGTGAGCAGGACCGTCTAGCCCCTGCGGGCTGGGAGGCAAGTCGGGTGGGGACACAAGCTCTGTGAGAAGACTGTCACAGCTGGACGAGCACCCAGGTGGAGACTCTTGAGCGTGACGGGAGGCCACCACCGGGAAGTATTTCCTTTGTCAGCACGGTGTTTTGGCTAAAGCAGGTGACCTGAGGATCACACAGGGTGCTCCCTGAGCTCACCAGGGCAGTTTCACAAGGAGCTCCTCAATCCTCCCGTGCCTGCCAACAGCGCCTTCATTTGTCAGGAACATGGAGAGACAAAACCATGCATTCTGTTGTGTAAGTCAGGCCTAACTCAGAGTGAGGGACAAAGGACCGTGAGCTACCACCTGAGGGAAGGGGAAAGCGCTGATGGACTTTTGGTCCAGAGGACCCATATTCTGTTGCTGCCTAGACTGTCCTGCTCAGAGCTCCCTATGAAGGCTTTGGAGGGACCTGTACACGTCTCACACCTCAATCTGTCACATCTCTCCTGGCAGATGGACCAATTAATTATCCTCTGACAGGGCTGTAAAAGCTGTGAGGCCCACCAGGCTGTGGCCTTCTGCAACAGCTCTGAGTGGCTGAAATGATGCTTAATTTTAAATTACAATCATCTGGGGACATGAATGCTGATTGTGTCTAATGGCGGCGAGACAAGCTGAGGAAGCGAAACCCCAACAGGCAGTCATTTCCAACGGTCGCCGCTGACATGAGAGGTCACCACTCAGTAAGACAGAGGACTGACCACGGCTGTGGGGCAGGAGACGGAAGGGCCCCAGGAATTCAGAACAGCTAGGCTATAATTTATTAATTCATCTCGATGGGAAATTTGATAAATTTGCACAGGAGGCCAATTATAGACCAAAGCTATACTGAACGTGAACGTCTGTTAACTATATTCTGATACCTTAATAGAATCTGACACCAAATACTCTTTAAACAAAGAGGAAGGCAGAAGCAGAGGAAAACTGGGTGTGACCAGAGGGCAGAAATTATCCAGTTAATGTGCCACTGCTGAAAACATGTTATAAAACAGGCAAGCTTCCGTTTCCTCATCTTTACAATGAAGGGGCTGGACCAGATCAGAGGCGTCATTACCTATTTTTGTTTGGTTTATGAAATTTTAAAAGTATCAAAAATACAAAAAAAAATAACCAAACACTTCCTACCACCTGGAATATCAATGCTATCATTTTGTGATATTTATTCCTAGGATTTAGTAAATGTTACATGTATATATACTAAAGATATAGAAGGAAATGTACATTTTGCCATCCAAAACATCCAAACAAACAAACATTTTCCACTCCCCAACCAGGCAATTCTAAAAGAATTGTGGCTGGTAGCTTTCCCATCCATTCTTGATATACTCATATACATATACAAATACCCAAGGCAATGGCACCCCACTCCAGTACTCTTGCTTGGAAAATCCCACGGACGGAGGAGCCTGGTAGGCTGCAATCCATGGGGTCGCTAAGAGTCAGACACGACTGAGAGACTTCACTTTCACTTTTCACTTTCATGCATTGGAGAAGGAAATGGCAGCCCACTCCAGTGTTCTTGCCTGGAGAATCCCAGGGACGGCGGAGCCTGGTGGGCTGCCGTCTATGGGGTCGCACAGAGTCGGACATGACTGAAATGACTTAGCATAACAACAATTGTGTATGTGTCTGTATTTTCAGTACTGGTGCCATGCATCAGGAAAAACTGACCAAGACTTGGAATTGTGCAAAAGAGATGAATGGCTTTCCTTTCAGTAGCCAGGAGGGCTTTGTGCAATGAACCCCCAAGAGATTATCTGGTTCTCTCAGGTGTATACCTTTCACTGTCTTTCTAGTGACTGCTGCTGCTGCTGCTAAGTCGCTTCAGTTGTGTCCGACTCTGTGCGACCCCATAGACGGCAGGCCATCAGGCTCCCCCATTCCTGGGACTCTCCAAGCAAGAACACTGGAGTGGGGTGCCATTTCCTTCTAGTGACTAGGCTACCTTAAAACACTGTAGGGGTTGGAGTTCAGTCAGAGAAAATGAGCAGTAACACAAGTGATTCTTGTTCACATTACTAGACCATAAAATGTCTAGTAAATTCATTTACTACACATAAATGAACTTTGTCTAGTACAAATACAGTTAATATCCATTCATAAAAAAAGTAACTTCAAACATTTAATTTCATTGTCTTACAAAATATTAGCTAGTTTTATATTTGCTGTCAAATTTAATTTCATCATTTTTATTAAATATATATATAATGTCATACATATATTTAACATATTTATTCACATATATATATATGGTTTTCAAGATCTCTTACTGTTGTCTTCATTAATAAGCAAATGAAATCCTCAACACATTTATTTTATATTTGTATGACCGTCACATTTCTGACTTTTTGGATAAATGGTACTTTAGCACAAACTATATATTATAGATACTCTATAACTTAATTTTTTCACTCAACATAATATTTTCAAGATTTTACAGCAACATAAAGATGGGTTTAATTCATGCTTTTTTTATTCATTTGAAGCAGATTTTAAGATTCTTAAGATTGCTGGGAGAAATATCAATAACCTCAGATATGCAGATGACACCACCCTTATGGCAGAAAGTGAAGAGGAACTACAAAGCCTCTTGATGAAAGTGAAAGAGGAGAGTGAAAAAGTTGGCTTAAAGCTCAACATTCAGAAAACTAAGATCATGGCATCTGGTCCCATCACTTCATGGCAAATAGATGGGGAAACAGTGGAAACATTGTCAGACCTTGTTTTTCTGGGCTCCAAAATCACTGCAGATGGTGATTGCAGCCATGAAATTAAAAGACACTTACTCTTTGGAAGGAAAGTTATGACCAACCTAGATAGCATATTCAAAACCAGAGACATTACTTTGCCAACAAAGGTCCGTCTAGTCAAGGCTATGGTTTTTCCAGTGGTCATGTATGGATATGAGAGTTGGACTGTGAAGAAAGCTGAGTGCCGAAGAACTGATGCTTTTGAACTGTGGTGTTGGAGAAGACTCTTGAGAGTCCCTTGGACTGCAAAGAGATCCAACCAGTCCATTCTAAAGGAGATCAGTCCTGGGAGTTCTTTGGAAGGAATGATGCTAAAGCTGAAACTCCAGTACTTTGGCCACCTCATGCAAAGAATTGACTCATTGGAAAAGACTCTGATGCTGGGAGGGATTGGGGGCAGGAGGAGAAGGGGACAACAGAGGATGAGATGGCTGGATGGCATCATTGACTCAATGGATGTGAGTATGAGCGAACTCCGGGAGTTGGTGATGGACAGGGAGGCCTGGCGTGCTGCGATTCATGGGGTCGCAAATAGTCGGACACAACTCAGAGACTGAACTGAAGTGCACTAAAATTATATATATCATGGACATTTCTTTTTTTCTTTGTGCAACATTAAGTATCTAGGCCTCTCTGTATTTGCAAATCTGATTGCAAAAAAGCCTTGAAAAGTATCTGTGAGACTAAATTTGAAAGAAAAATCATACACGCAACAGAAAGGAAATCTTCCTACAATTTCCCCTGGACACCTCTCTCTCATATCCTTAATTCCTTCAGATGCTGCCATGCCCTTCTCTCCATGTCTGCCTTCATACTATTGTCTTCACCAGAAATGACTTTTTGTCTCTCATATGTAGATCAATCTGCCCTTCCCCTGGGCTGATTCAAGTCTACAGCTCTGCCCCTTTTCCTGGACAGCACAACAAGGCCATAGCTGGCAGCCAGCTGGATAAGCTCTAGTCCCCCTGAGAAGGCAACAGGGAACAAAGCATTAATACTCCTGACTCTGTGATAGACTCTGTTATTTAGGTAAAGTTAAGTGAAAGTCACTCAGTCATGTCTAACTCTTTGTGACCCCATGGACTGTAGCCTGCCAGGTTCCTCTGTCCATGGAATTCTCCAGGAAAGAATACTGGAGTGGGTAGCCATTCCCTTCTCCAGGGGATCTTCCCAACCCAGGGACTGAACCTGGGTTTCCTGCATTGCAGGTAGAAACTTTACAATCTGAGCTACCAAGGAAGCCCAAGAATACTGGAGTGGGTAGCCTATCCCTTCTCCAGGGGATCTTCCCAACCCAGGGATCAAACCAAGGTCTCCTGCATTGCAGGCGGATTCTTTAACAGCTAAACTACCAGGGAAGCCCGAGGTAAAGTTAAGACACTGTTAACATCTTCCCTATGCCCTGTGAAATTAGGGCTCCAACCAAGCTTCCATGAATTCATCCAACAAATTACTTTTTGAGTCCCTAATACATGCTAGGTACTATTCTAAACTATTTTGGGCTCCAAAATCACTGCAGATGGTGATTGCAAACACAAAATTAAAAGACGTTTGCTCTCCTTGGAAGAAAAGCTATGACAAACCTAGACAGCATATTAAAAAGCAGAGATACTTTTCCAACAAAGGTCTGTCTAGTCTATGGTTTTTATGGTTTTTATCCAGTAGTCATGTATGGATGTGAGAGTTGGACCATAAAGAAGGCTGAGCGCTGCAGAATTGATGCTTTTGAACTATGGTGTTGGAGAAGACTCTTGAGAGTCTCTTGGACAGCAAGGAAATCAAACCAGTCAATCCTAAAAGAAATCAACCCTGAATATTCACTGGAAGGACTGATGCTGAAGCTGAAGCTCCAATACTCTGGCCACCTGATGCAAAGGGCCAACTCACTGGAAAAGACCCTGATGCTGGGAAAGATTGAGGGCAGGAAAAGAAGGGGGTGATGAGAGGATGAGATGGTTGGATGGCATCACCAACTCGAGGAACATGAGTTTTAGGAAAACTCTGGGAGACAGGGAAGCACAGGGAAGCCTGGCATGCTGCAGTTTACGGGGTCACAAAGAGTCGGCAAGACTTGGCGACTGAACAACATCTCTTCTAAACAAACAAATATCACTGCTGTCCTCTAGAGACCTGCATTCTAGAGGAGGAAGATTATAAACACAATAAATTAGCAGAATAGGATTGGAGACGGTGATGGTATTTGTAGTACGAGAGATGGCGGTGGAGAAGAATGATGCAGACTGTAGGACACGGCAGTGGACGTGGGAATCACAGTTTCAAACAGGGGGTTAGGAAAAGCTGCACTGGGAAGGTGGTATTCGAGGAAGACCAGAAGGATGAGGGAGTGAGCATTCAGTGAGAGCAAAGGCCCCGAGGCAGCAGGGCTCCAGGAGCAGCTAGCAGGCCAGAGAGGAGGAGCGGAGCTTCTCAGAGACGAGCAGCAAAGAGGCCAATGGACAGAGGATGCGGCCCACTGTGGCAGCTCGCAGGCCACACGACTGAGACGGGTTTTACTCTGGGCGAAAAGGGAAGCTGTCAGAAGGTTTTGCACACCAGCTGATCTTTGTTTTCAGAGAATCATTCTAACCAGAGGAGGAGGGAGGGAGACCAGCGAGAAAGCAGGTGAGCAGGGGTAGAAGTACCTTCTCATCTCCATGCCTCAACTCTAACATACAGCACTTCGTTTTAAAAAGTCATGCCAAAAATCACCTCCAAGGTTCAATGCAAGTATGAGAGTGAGCCATACTCTTTCATACAGCCTCCGAAATGCTGGAGAAAGAGCAGGTAGCCAGCACTGTGCTGATGGCTGAGCAGATAGTGTCAGGCCTCTGCATACTGGCATCAGTGTAATAACCTAGTTTATCATTTTCTGGGGTATATTATTATGAACACTTAGTACTGATGTTATCAGCTTGATACTTGAACTTAACTTTTCCATTAGTAGAAAAACTCCTTTTTAAAGACATTAATTATCATGGAAATGAATGACTGCTCATACAGTTTTCAGGTAGGAGCAAAAAATTTAGGCTAATTACATACCCAGAGGAAGGTATAGATCTTGAAGCTTTCAAAAATTCTTAGGAAATTCAAGAGGAGTATGTATATGTACATGTGTGTGTGTATATATATATGTTACTATATACAGTACTTCTTAGAAATATATCTAATCCATTAAGATAAGCCCTTGGTGAGATCTAGCCCAACTTTCCATCTTTGTAGGAGAAGCGAGATGGCTGAATATATAGATATTGGCAAGATGCTATTCAATGCAATAAACATTTATGGAATGTCTATTCCTATGTACCAAGTACTATGGGAAATAAGAACATGAAGAAAAACTCTCAAAGTGTTTAAAGTGTAAAAGAAGAGCTAAGACTGATTCACAGATAACTGTATTCTTAGGCAGAATCTGGCAGAGATGTACAAACAAAAATATGCTGCTATCTAAAGTGTGAGATAAAACCTCCATCAGCTCAGGATTTTAGAGTGTATACTCAGGAGGGCAAACTGTCCCTCCATTTCATAGGTCTTCCCTAAACAACCCCTTAAATTCAGTGATCTGCCTGACACAAACATTTTAAACCTATTTCGTCTTAATTATTCCATTTTGCGGCTACTGCAAAGCAAGATACATGAACACAGCTAACTCTATGTGGCTGACATGGTGAGCTCCGACGTCACATGTCAGCATGTGAAGGATGGGTGGGCTGACACACACCATGTTGCACCGGTGACCCTGGCAAGCAGAGCATCCACTCTGCTGTCACTCATTCATTCAGTAAACATAACCAGAGATTCCACCTGGAGCTTACAGTCTAGAGATGGGGGACAAGTTCCTTGAGGTCAAAGATTGTATTTTATACATAGTAAATCTCTTTGGATACTCAGAAAATAAAAATGATTTGAATACAGATTCAGTAAATATTTTTGAATAACTACACATAGTTCCTGCCTTTAAGAAGTTTCTAATTTAACTTGGAGGACACACATAGTCTAATCTATAAGACTACACTGATCCAAGATGATATTACAGTTAATTCTACTAGTTTGATCAAGGCCATGTATAACTGAGAAAACACAAAGAACTGACAGCTTTATATGATGTGAAACATCTTACTGAGAAAATCTACATACATGTCACTCTGAATAAAACAAAATGGGATAATCGGTGGAGTTCAGAGGGGGGCATAATATAATGGTCAAAGTCAAGCAGGAGCTGATAATAATGTGGGATTTATGGTAGCAACATGAAGTCCAACTGCTGAAAATGCTAGAAGTAAAAAATAATTAAAGTGAGAAGACTCTCAATACCTGTTAATTTTTGCAGTGGAATGTATCTGCAGGATGTGTTATAGGACATACCTAGACTCATGTCCCCCAGGAATCCTAAGACACCAGGGCAGGTCATCTATTTGAACAAAGTCACTTAAAGCCTGGAACAGTCAATGAAGAAATGAATTCTGGACTTTTGATTAGTCACACGGAGTGTAATGTCTTAAACCTCACGAAAGGCACATACTAAAGACTGTACTTGAGATGAAGGTGTGGAGAAAATGCTGCAAAGGTAAGGTCAAGAGTTGAAGAGCATGTGCTGTATCTTGGGAGACTGCTCCAAAGAGTCTACCAAAGAGTCCAAAGGTTGATCTGGCCAAACATTGTCTGGAGTCATTCAAAATTATGGTCTAATCTGTGCTGCTATCACCTGGCTGGGCTGACCTCTGACTGGGCTGTCAAAGAGGCAATGAGAGTCAGCACGGGGAGGGACAGAGGTGGTGGCCCCAATTTTATAACTGGGTAAAGGGTCATAAAAACAAACAGCTGTAAGACTGACACACAAGCCTTTGGTTGTTCTCAGGACAGCTTTGGTCAGGGACCAAAGTTAAGTCTACAGACATGTTTGAGAGTTAAGGAAAAATAAACAAAACACAAACTAATGTTCCTTTAAACCTCTTGTGTTGTGGGGATGGGGGATGTACATGACACATTTTTTAAGTTTCCATGTTTCATATTCAGCATGGATAAAAGTCACAACTTGATACACTTTATTTACTAAGCAGCAGAAAGCCAAGTACAAAAATCACTTTTAATGAATTTAATAGCATTGGATTTTTCTCAGTTGGCCAGTGTTATACAAAGACAATAAAAAAAAAAAAATTAAGAAAGTGGTGGCAACACCAAACCAGAGAAAATACAACAGCTTAAATCTAACGTTCCATTCTCCTTTCTGGAAATACTATAATGAAATTTTACTATTAACTTCTTTCCTCTGTACCTAGTACCTCCTGCTTTATGGCTTTAAAGAAATGGTCACCAGTTCTATAAATCTGGATTGAAAGATTTTCTTATATTCAAATCTTACTTGAACATATATGCAGCAGCCGAACTGATACACTATTATTTTACCCACTCCAGGGTCTCCATATATACATTGAATCTGTTTAACTCGCTACATCTAGAAATACTGAATTTGGTGGATATGTTTTACTGTGAAAGTGCTGGTCACTAAGTAGCATCCAACTCTTTCCTATCCCATAAACTGGGGCCTGCCAGGCTTCTCTGTCCATGGAATTCTCCAGGCAAGCATACTGGAGTGGGTAGCTATTCCCTTCTCTAGGAGATCTTTCTGACAGGGATCAAACCCAGGTCTCCTGCATTGCTGGCAGATTCTTTACCATGTGAGCCAGCAGCGAAGCCCGTGTTTCACTCTCGTAGGGTAATTTAACCACAAAGCTAAACATGACCCATACAATCAGTTCCCCCTTTTTGGTTCAGAGGATTCTGGCCCCACTCCAATCTGACCCACAAAAAGGGAGGAGGAGTTGACTTCTGTAACCACTGGATTTCCTTTTATGACACTTGACAGAAATTTATGTCAAACCCAGAATGAACAGCATGACTGTATAACGCCCTTCCAACTGGAAAGCATTTTGCATTTACAGCAATTTGGCATAATGCTTTGCTCACAAGTGAACTGTCTCTGATTCCTGCGCCTCCACAGTCAGAACACAAACAGACACACATGGAAAGCCCACATCTGAGCTCCACTTTGTGCTTTTCTGTGAGGAAACGTCAGGTGGCAAAAAGCCAGCCTCTTTCTGTTCAGTATGTTTTGTTGCTGGCTGTGCCCAACTCAGAATCTTGCAAAATGACATTCTGCTAATGACAGGAATGTCAAAGCTGTGATAATGGGCACAAGTGGAAGAAAATGTTTCCTAAATGGAAAAACAACAGGAAAACTGCCAAATGGATATTAAAATAAGTCGCGTGTTCCTTCCATCCTTAAGTGTTGAGTGCCCTACTATTCATGGCCAACATGAAAGGAAGAGCAGATCTCTAAGGAGGAAAGAATAGCCCAACTTGATGAAAAGCACAGAAAAAAAAAAAAAAAAAACCAAGAGGTCAAGGGAATGTTTTCCTTTAATTAACTTGACAGATGCCTTTTCTTTTCCTCATTTGCATCCACTGATGTTTTCTCAGTCTCTCATCTTGCAAAGATGAAATTGGCCACAAGGAACCAATTCTGTATCTAAAGACAGGAGGGCTGGGACGATACCAGAAGATGCTGGTCTTTAAATTGCTCAGTACTCAGTCTGGGTAATGAATGAAGTCTCCTTGCTCTTGCAATTTGTGGGCTGAGCCACAGAATTTTACCTCTGGAAGATGATGTAATGACTTTCAAGGCAGCACCACCAACTTGTGGCAAATAAGGCTTAGGAAAGGAGGTCATGTGGGCTCCCACAACCAAGGCACACTCAAAGTTAGAAATATCTGCATTAGACACAGAAATGCATTTAACTACGTCTTACGTATTACACATTCCACAAAGGAAAAGGTAGTTCGGTTTTAGATTTCACTGATTTTCTATTTCTTAGGAGAGTACAGTTATAAAATACAAGAACTTGCCACTGATTGGTAGAGCTGGTTTTAAATTGAGGTCATTTACTGATCTGTAGACTAGGGGTAAAAATTTGAACTACCTCTGAGGGTTAAGTAGAAATGAAATGAGATAATGCATGTGAAGAAAGTATCAGAGTGCTTGGCAAAATGAGTACTTCATAAATATAAGCTGTCAAAAGAAAACATTTTGTGACATTTAAAATGGATAACCAACAAGGTCCTACTGTATAACACAGGGAACTCTGCAATGTTATGTGACAGCCTGAATGGGAGGGGAGTTTGGGAGAGAATGGTTACAAGTATAGCTATGGCTGAGTCCCATTGCTGCCCGCCTGAAACTATCACAACACTGTTGATCAGCTACACTCCAATGTAAAATACAAAGTTTTAAAAGAAAAAAAAAAAGAAAACATTTTGGTCTTTCTTTCTTCAATACATCCTTTCATGGATACATGCTTTCCTATATAGAATGTTACATTAAGGCTCTTCCCCCAAGGATTGGAGAACAAGATGCACAAGATTGCCCATAGAATTAACTTCTAAAATCAATACAATGAATTATGCAAGAGCTAAAGAGGCTGGTTCCAAGGCAGCAGACTTGACAATAAATGTAAATATTAACACAGTTACAGAAAGAATGTAACAATAAGAAGGGTGATTGATTAGCTGTAGAAACATAGGAAAACAAAAACTGCAGAACAAGTCAACTGTGCCTCCAAGGACTTCAAATCGGCACCCTCAAGGCGAAGGGCATGCAAGGGACTGAACCCAACACAGATTTCATTTCAGATCAACTCTCAAAATCACGTGCATCCATCCACCTCTGCTCGATGCCATGGATCTTGTAAGCCAGCTAATGTGCCTTGCTCTGCTACCATGTCCCCCGCGCCACCTTCTGCCTACTTCAGGGAGAGGTCTGCCCAAAAGTGAATAACAAGAACAATAATGACAACTGCTAATTTAGACTAAATGTCTTTTAATGCAAGACAAGAAGCAACCGTTTAATCTGCATGAGAATCCTGAGGCAAGACTTACATTTCTCCACATCCGACAGACTTGAAAGCTGAAGAACTGAGAAGTTCAGAAACTTGCCAAAGACCACACAGCTAACAAGTGGTAGGAGAGGTATCCAAACCCAGGCAGTGTGCCTTCAGAGCCTGTGCTTTTAGCCATTTTGTAAAAATCTCTATAAAGCAAAGAGTAAGAACTTTGACGAGTCTAAACCCCGTACCAGTTATCTGTCCTCGCTGTAAATTAATGTCTTAGCATTTCTGGTCCTATACATAAAGCACGGAGCTTAGTAACCACAGACCCACGCCAAAGACATGGGGCTGCTCTTGGGATACCAGCAAACCAGGTTTTTGAGCCTGTAGCCTGGCAGTCAGATAGATGAGGTAGATCAAGTTAATAAGCTTCATACTCAGATTGTGAAGTTTTTCTAGGAGCAGAAAGCCTGACCCAGGTGGACAGACACCCCAGTGTGTCCTGTGATATATTTGTACATGGGGGTTTCCCAGGTGGCTCAGTGGTAAAGAATCTGCCTGCAAGGCAGGAGACACGGGTTTGATTCCTGCGTCGAGAAGATCCCTTAGAGAGGGAAATGGCAACCCACTCCAGTATTCTTGCCTGGAAAATCCCATGGGCAGAGGAGCCTGGCAGCCTACAATCCATGGGCTCACAAAGAACTAGACACGACTGAGCACACACGTACACACATATTTGTACACGCAGTTATCAGGCGCACAGAAGACAGACAAGTAAGATGTCACGATTTGGACATTCCTTTCTCTGCAGTGTATTCTTAAGGATCCGAACGCAGATGAATGAACCGGCACGTAAACTATCCATTTCAAGCAGGCATTTCCTCCTTATCCCTTCTCAAACCAGCTGGTCTAGTCAGACACAGCTAGGGAAGGGACTTGTGTTTAAGCATGTGTGATTCATATTCTTTTGTTAAACTGTTTCTTAGTTAAGACTTTAAAATTAAATCCAAGTTTCTGGATCATATCCTTGTTAACATGGCGTGGCTTTTTTCTTTTTTTTTCTATGTCTAGATATCTGACCCTTTAAGGATTAGAGAACACAGAAATCAGGAGCTGTGGTGTGAAGCCTCTTTGTATGTACTGGTCTTAGAGGAAAGGAGGATATTATAATATACATTAGGAAGTGAATTTAGCCAGCAGAAGATCTAAAACATACATATATTGACCATATTGAGATAAGCTTTTTTAAAAAAGAAGGATTTATAAATGATGTGTCTCAAAATACAACAAATTCAACATTATAAAATGTACATATTTACGACTTCTATAAACCTGTGATCCCCAATCTTAGATTCTTCTATTGTACTTATTCTTTCAGGATGTCATTCCTTTGGTCCGGCATCTTCCTTTATTTTTTAAAATTAAAGTGTGTTAACTTCAGGCGTACAACAAAGTGATTCAACCCCATAACATCTTGTGGAAAAACCCGAATGAACTCTTTGGCCAACTTTATACATATATACTTTTTCAGATTCTTTGTGCTAATAGGTTATTACAAGATATTGACTATCGGCGCCTGTGCTACACAGTAGGTCCTTGCTGCTTACCCATTTTATAGATAGTAGTGCGTATCTGTTAGTCCCTAACTCCTAACTGCATCTTCCTCCATTCTTGCTTCCCAAAGACCTCCCAGACTCTGCGAGAGCATGTATGAGAATGTGACTGTGGAAAGAGGTTTCAGTGAATCGTGTGAATTACATTAAAACTATGGCAGGAGTTCAGACAAGGCAGAGCGCCAGGAAAGCGTCATTTCCTAAGGAAAAGTTTACTGCTGGCTTCACCTACCTTCAAATCACCACCCTGCCTCTTATGGGCATGGCCACCTATTTCTCACAGGGCCAGCCTTGTGTTCAAAGAGGTGACCTCATCATCCCAGCCTGGAATTTGGCCCTTATTAGTAAGTGCCCTGAGCTCCAGAACAACACAGGCGCTCCGCCTCTTCACCACATTCACCAGCCATCCCACTTCAACTCATGCTGCATTCCCTGCACGCAGTGACTCAGAGAGATCCTCTTCACTGTGTTCCGGGACTCCAGTTTATTACAGTTATGGAATCCCTGACCTTTACAGGAAAACATTTCAAAGGAGAAATTCAAAGTAGAGAGAGATGGCACCCAACTGTGTAACATTTCCATATTGAAAAGGATCCAGTGTAACCTGCCCACCTGAAATTAAATTGCATATCATGAGTAGAATTAAGACACTTCAACTTACTGAAAACAAATCATTGACACTAAGAAAGAAATGAATGTGAACTCTCCCACTGGCTACTTATGCTTACCTTTTTTCTAAACAGACCCTCAATCCTATTGAAAGGGAAACATACGTATGAAAACAATGAGCTAAATCATCAGGAAAATAAAATCTGTCTATAGCTACCAAATGAGCCAGTCCTTTGACTTTGTGGCCACCTCACATTTTCATTTACATTATAATCATAAAATTGTAGGGTTCACTTATATAACAAGAGTGTTTTCTGCTTCAATGTCAGATATTAGCTACACTGTTTAGTACAGCAGGTCCCAAAGTTTATGAACTCACCCAAGGATATGTGTGCATGTAAATCACTTCAGATGAGCCTGACTCTCTGCGATCCTATGGACTGTAACCCACCAGGCTCCCTGGTCCTTTGGATTCTCCAGGCATGAATACTGGAGTGGGTTGCCATGCCTTTCTCCAGGGGATCTTCCCGACCCAGGGACTGAACCCTAGTCTCTTACGTTGCATTGGCAGGTGAGTTCTTTACCACTAGCGCCACTTGGTAAGCCCCACACAATTATAGAATAAGGAGCAAAAACACTGCACTATCAGCCAATCAGCCTCAAGGACAGTACCTCAGAACTGTATGTTTGGCAGAAATCAGGACAATTCTGTGAAGCAATTATCCTTCGATTAAAAAATAAATAAAAACTGTGATGTTCTTCAAATGACAAAAACTGTGTCTCATTTTACTTAAAAAAAAATCACACATTGAGTTATGCCTTTTGCATCTGAAAGCATCAGTAGTGTAAAATAATATTTAAACGGCAGACGAGTGGTGAGCAATAGGTCCTATCACCTTTCTGCACGCTGGGGACTAGCACTTGGTGATCACCAGTTTCACAAGACAAAGTTACCTCCTTCCCCTCCTCCAACAACACCGCCATCCACTTGATTTTCTTGTTTTAACTCAACCTGTTTTTCTGACGCACAGTTTGATCACAGCATCAAAAACCCCAAGAGTTTTTAGAGTCCCTGACCCAGGCTGAGAGAAGACAATTACCAGGACCCCAAAGAAGATGTGCTTATGAGTTTGCAATCAGGAAATCTGGGGAGGGAGACATTTCCCTGAGTTTTTAAATAGCTCCATTGTTTAACAAGGAGACATTGTGTATTTGAAAGAACCAAAAAAAAAAAAAGGCCTACCCAAGGTTTGACAGAAACTAGGCAGTCGATGTTTAAAAACAAAAAGACTAAAGACCAAAATGAAATAAACATACAATCACCTAAATTAGAAATGCAACTGTTAAAGAACGCTTTCAGTTATCCAGGTAGGCAAATTATTACTTAGTTTAAGACATTTTCTCAAGTAAGTAGAGACAGTAAAGATTATTAACATGGCAACAACTTTATCATTGAGAAATGTAAAATAGGAAATGAGTGGTTAGGGGAGGTCCCAGGAAGATTATGTAATGTGTCCATAATACGCTGTTAAACCAAAGCATAATTCCATTAAAAAAACTTAATTATTTTATTGCAGTAAAGACCAGTAGAACCAATAATTAATATTTGTGTTCCAGCTGAAAAAAAATATACTGGCAATGAGTTTGGCCCCAAAGTTAGAAAGAATTACTGGTATATTAATTATAAATAACTCTATCCCCCAATCCTCATTGTTACCGCCTTGCTTCAGAGATTAGTCATTTTTCAACTGTTAAAACTTCCTTTCAGAAAAAGAACTTTGATTAGTTTTCTACCTCTTCATGTAACATATGATTTTAGCCCAACAAGATTAATCTCTAACTCAACTATGTGAAAGAGTTAATCAATTTGTAGAGAAATGAAGAAAACTACTTCCCTAACCTTTTAAAAATGTTTTTTAAAAATTGATAAGACTCAGAAATAGAAATAGGGTTGGCCGCTTTTTTTAGGACAGCTCATTTTGGGGTCATTCCATCCTCCAAATGCTTTTTATGTACTAAATGAAATATTTATTTTAAAGAATCCACCTCACAATAAGGACCTACTTCTGCCCTAGGCACACTAGCCTGGCATCGAAAGACAAAAAGTCCAGAATTGAGGGAAGACAAGATGGCCCAAGAAGGTCCAAGGACTGAGGCTGACAGGCGACTGGGACCTGCAACAAAGGCTCTCTGCTCACCCACTCACCTCTCTCTTAAGATCCCTAACAATCACCTAGAATTAACTACCTCCTCTTTGTGAAAGTTCCTTTTTGTTCCTAACCAAGCCAAGACACCACCTCTCCTCCCCCACCCCAGACACATGTGTCTTTTTAGACCTTTTCCTGAGCTGGCAGAGAACAAAGGACGATGTAGTCTTGATGATCAGCCTTATTCGCCTAAAAACCCCGAATGAAGTAGCTAAATAAGCTATGCTACAACCACAAGATGGGATATTTTTCCCAAAATGCTTGCTTACAATGGTGGAAAGTGGAGAGTCCAAAGCTTGACACCAAATATGCTTAAAATACACAGAAAGCAAAGAACATGGACTGGAAGGAAATGTACACAAGTAATAATGGTGAGTACTTCTCAGTGGTGGGAATCAGGGAAAACGCGTGTGTCCTTGCACTTTTGTTTACAAAAAAATTAACTACGAACCCTGCAACCTCTTAATCTGGAAAAAATATGTATGTGTTATAAACAGAAACAGAGCCTTTGAAACACACTGCTCACCACCATTTCCAGAAGGAATGGAGAGGGGTAGAGGGTGATGAGAAAGTACCCCATAACAGGGTCATTTACTGAGAAATTAATTAGTGGTATTCTTTCTACTGGAGAGGAATGAAAGGTAGGTTTTCCCTCATTCCAAAAAGTCTTTGTGTTCACAGTGTGGGCTCCTATGCCTTAGAAGGTCTTTAACAGGTTTTGGATTCAGTGGCAGTAGAAGTCAGGAAGAGCCAGAAGGCACGTTTCCCCCAGGTGGCCGTTCCCTAAGGATGCGAGAGCCTGTGAGTGAGGCTCCTACAGGCCGAGGGCAGGGAGGAGCTGCCCAAGCCTAGAAGACAAGGGTGCGCTTCCCTGAGGCCAAGGCAGGAATGCAAGAAGGCACACGTGCCTGGTGGTGTATCTGGCCATGTGACCTGTGTCCACTCCTTTTCAAGCAGGGCTTCAAGAGGTACATGGTGATAGAGTTAGGAACAGGAGCCACGTTTGCTTTGCCGGTGCCAGTTAGAGACGTTCTTACCCAGTATAGGCGTCTCGTGTACCCATACCCCAGCTCAGACCAGGTCTCACCATTTCATGTGGGCTTCAACTAGAAGTGACACAGGTGAGTAGGAAGTCCCTGCTGGTTTCCAATTGACCATTTCAGAAAGGCCAAGAAGCTACAGTATGGCATTGAAGAAAGAAGTGAAAGTGTCAGTCGCTCAGTCATGTCCAACTTCTTGTGACCCCCATGGACTGTATAGCCCCCAGGGTCCTCTGTCCGTGAAATTCTCCAGGCAAAAATACTGGAGTGGGTTGCCATGCCCTCCTCCAGGGGATCCTCCTGACCCAGGGATCAAATCCAGGTCTCCTGCATTGCAGGCAGATTCCTTATCATCTGAGCCACCAGGGAAGGCCCAGTAGAAAGAATACCACAAATTAGTATCTCAGTGAATGACCCGGTCATAGGTACTTTGTCATCAAGTCTCTACCGTTCTCCATTCCTCCTGGGAATCATGGTGAGCAGTATTTTTCAAAAGCATCTGTTTTTCTTTACAACGCACACATATTTTTCCCAGATTTAGAGGATGCAGGATTCATAGCTAATTTTTTTGTGGTGATGGTTTCATGGGTGCATAATTCTCCAAACCGATCAAACTGTATACATCAAATACTCACAGCTTTTTGCATGTCAACTCTACCTCAATAAAGTGACATAAAAAAAGGAAAGAAACAACTCAACAGCTATAGTAGAAAAAACAGCACACCAGATCCCCTTGGTTGGGAAGTACCAGCCAGTCCTAACTCACAGCAACCCAAAATATCAGTAAGGTCTCTCTTAGGAATCATCAGTAAATGACATTTTATTGTTTTAGCAAAGGCTCAGCCCTCCTCAAAATGTGATTTAAAACATGAAGCACAGAATGTTGACCATACAGTTTTCTAAGGACAGGAACTGTTTATGCCCTTTTAATTACAATCCAATGGCTGCTAGTTGCATAGTCACAGTTGGTACTAATCAAAGCTGGGCTGGGCCCAACTTTAATAGTTATTAATGATGTGGGGAGGACACAGCTAAGACTTTGGCAGGCTTGCTTGGCTCAACAAATGGCAAAGCCAAAAGGAATAAGGTCTCCTTGACTTAAAATGCCAATAACAGCCCCACATATAACTCAGAAGTTGCAGAGGTTTGAAAGTAAATGCAGGTCATCACAATGGTTCTGTCAAAATCAGCAAACCTTCTGAGGAATCTTTCTTTTGCTTATAAATTCACCCCCCAGGCATTAGAGGAATACACTCATTAATGAAGATTATCCTTTTAGAATATCCACAGTGTACACGATTTCTATAGTGGTAGACATAACCAGCTACTCTAAAACAACAAAGAATTCTATAGACATCATCTTTCCCCAGCATTCATCATTAAATCTATTCACTCCTCTTAGAGATCTAATTATTGAATTTATATTCAAGTGGAATTATTACATATCGCATTGGAATATTGTCTTACGTTAAATTTGCAGAAAACCTGCAAAGCTGAAGCTGCAATGCTGAACTACCTGGAATCATACTGTCACATGTTAAGAAAGCATAAAGCTTTTAGTATTGGAGTTAGTGATGTGGAACATTTCACCTGTTATTACACAGCCTGAGATCTTAGGAAGGCCACCTAGTTCTCATCGCAGAACTCGTGGCCATAGAACCAATGGAAGAAAAACCTAAATTAGGAACCCAGCACCACAGGGAGGGTGGAAGGGCCTGTGGTTTTGCAATCACTGTTTCATAACCCTCCAGCCCCACCCAAATGCCCGCAAGTGTCACTGGGCATGGACCCCATTCACTCCCCTCCTGAATCTTCTCCAAAGATTGCAGAAATGCCATGCTTTTGTGGTGACAGGGATCATTTTAATCAGGCTAGGAGTTCAGGGCCCAGACAGGATAATTCGATTTTCAACATCTTACATAAAAAGCAGCTTAGCAGAAAACATCTGAATAAGCTCCAAGGAACAATGCCAAATTCTCAGGTGTGGCTTCTGATGACACCACAACAAAAGATATAAGCCTTTCAGGTAAGTGGTTTTAAATGAAGAGACTGCACAAAGCCAGATAAGACATTGTATACTAAGTCCCTGGCCAACTGAGGCTTATGTTCTAATCTCCATTGGAAAAGTGTTCTGGTGTGAAGAATAAAATACCATGAAGGGTCTCCTTCACTGAGAACCAAATAAATAAAGAGGGTACAGCTATAATGAATGGCAATAGAGTGCAAAATCCTGTTCTCAGACGTCATTGTTCATGTGCATCTCCAGATGAATCTGTATGTAGATGAGGATCCACCATGTCATATTATTTGACAACAAACTGATACTTTCCTTTGAAACAAACTTATTTTGCTTATCATAGAAAATGGCTGCAAAAGCAAAGATAAAGCTGACAACTATAAGGAGAAAATGAAAACAAGCAAACTGTCTTTCCACAGTAGAGTCAAAGTTAATCAACTCGTCCATAGCGCAAAATCTAGATCATTCTACGGTGACAAAACTCACAGGACACCACACATCTTTGCTGCAGCACTACAACTCTGCTTCATCATCACTCAGTTACTTTAGAATTGACTGCTTCACTCACAACTTTGACCAGAAGCGTCTCTCTCTTGGTGAAAAAGCACAGAACATTTTCTAGAATATAACACCGTGTCTAGGCTGCAATGTATCACAGCAAACTAGCCCAGTCTGATCTTGAGTTTCTTCTCTACGAGTTTTCCCCAAAAAGGAGTGGTATCTACAACAATCTGAAAAAAGCACAGAGAAATTAAGATCCAAATAAAGCAGTGTTCACAACTCCAACAGTGAGCAGAGAACAAAACTCTACTTTATTATTTTAATGTTAATAGCTGCCACTTTTTAAAAAGTGCTATTAAGTAGCATGAATTTCGTTTTTTAAGGGTGAGTTGTTCACAGTAAAAAACTAAATAACTGCCAAGAACAAGATAGGTTTCAAAAATACTATTCTACTCGTCAAATGCTGGTTTCCATTTACTTCTCTGTATATTAACTTTAAGTAAGACTGTTCATTCCTAATCTGAGAATGTGGTTAGACTCGGGCAAAAAATATTCATATACTAAGACATACAATGATTATCTTAGATAATGCTAGACTGAAATATATCTTTTGAAATTGTACATATGTTCTATCACTTTTAATACTTTGAAGTCTGTGCAACAGTGGACATGAAGTCAATAGCAATGAATCTGAGCTACTATATGTTGTTTGTAGTTGCTACACATGTGTGTTTCTGTATCTGTGCTTAATAAAATACATAAGACACATCGCTTTCTTTTTTTGGAGTTCAGAATCATATTTTTCTCAATAAATTCTTTCACCATTTCCATGAAGTTCGACAGTATATATGTGACTGCATAAAGTGAGAGCAGCAAGACTAACACTGAAAGCAACAAAGTCAGGTAAGAAGTAATCCTAATTTGGGTGTTGGCATGGAATGTTCTGCTTCCCTGGTGGGTCAGCTGGTAAGGAATCCACCTGCCATGCGGGAGACCTGGGTTGGGAAGATCCCCTGGAGAAGGGAATGGCTACCCACTCCAGTATTCTGGCCTGGGGAATTCCATGGACTATATGGTTCTACATACAGTGGCATGTTCAGTTAAAATGATGTTTAAACTGGTTTACTCTAAAATGACTGCATGGAGTCCTTTTACTAGGGGTTATAAGGTTCCTGCAGGCAAGCATCTTACTGTTTTTGTGACCCTCGTACAATACCTGACAGAAAAGCTGATTAAACCTTGTTGGATAAATGAGTAATCTCTAAGAATACGCTAATAAAACTGAGAAAAGGAAAGTTTTGCTGAAAATGGGTGAGAAGTTTGCTCCCAGCAAACTCTGGCATAATAAACCTTCCTTAAATTAGTAAAAGTTAACCATTGTATAGTTTCTCCTTAAAAGCCAAGAATCTTCATTAGAAAGCAGAGATCATGGGTCAGGATGTACTGAGAGCTATACAAAGGCAGATCCTATCCCAGGCCTCTAGGGCTGAATCTAAAGCAGACTGCAAATACAACAGGATAATCAACATATTCAGGTAACTGTAAATATTATAAAAGAATCTGTAGGCTAAGGGGTTAAAGTTGCAGTGAAGCAAGGGTTTCTGGAAGGGGGACAGATGGCTTTTGACAAATTAGCACACTTTCAATGCAAGAGACAGAAGTAGGTCACAATGAGTAAGTGAATTTTCCACTGACTCATTTCCACATGTATCATGGGCAGCAAAGGGTACCAGTGATCTGAGTCTCCACCTGGAAGAGCTGTACAAATCAGAACTCTAAGGAAAGAAGCTAGAATTAACACTGACTCCATGGGGAGAACCGCCATCCTGACCTAGAAACAGGTCAGTAGGCAGGAAGGCCAATAGGTTTGATGAAAAATATGCACTTAATAAAAATCCTCATGTATTCAGAAAAGCTAACACCTTAGACGTAGGCCCAGGACAGTAACGTGATTCCTGTTCTTTCTCAGGCTAAAGATCGATTCAGTCAGGTTGAATGGGATTCCACCAATGGACATCTTCAGCAAATCGTCACTAAATCTGCATGCAGTTTTTCAGGTTTTAACTTTGAATGCAAATAACCTCTATTTTAGGTTTGATAGGAAATCAGATTGGTCGATTATTTTTAAATACAAATTCACTTATTTTAGTGCAAATGGAGCATACCACTGTAAATGTCAAATAGTCACCATCCATTATGATAATAGGGTCCAGTCAATCTTACCAACTTATTCAAAGTTCACTGCATGAATGATCAGAGCTCTCAGTCCCCAGACAGACCTTAAAATATGTCCTTATTAAAAAATTCGAAAGCAATAAATCCAGTTAAAGAGGTGACAAGAGATGACCCTTATCAGCCATCTATTCCAGGATATGCCCAGTGTTTTCTGCTGGAGCAGCCACAAGCTGACAGCTTCCTGTCCGTGAAGAGGGCGCAGGATGGGATATAACTACCAGGAGACTGGTGGCTCCATTCACCAAGAACTTACATAGAAATAAGTTTGTGGAAATAATGCGTAGAGAGATTTTACTCTAGTGGGAGGTTACCCACAGATGAAAGGAAATGCTTTTCTTCACACAGGAAAAAACAGTATCCCGGGACATTTGGAAAAATTCTACCCAATAGGCATCAGTTTTATTTTTCTCCAGTACAGTTAATGAATTAGATAGCCTCATCTATACTTGAACAAAAGTAATCAAATATCATCAGCCAATTCTGAAACCCCAGTTGAAGCTACAGGAAAATTAATTTTCACTGTAAAAGCTGACTGGCATGGAATCAGCACTCATGACTGTGGCATCTTTAGCACAATACTCTACTGAACCAAGATACTAAATTAAAATAGAGCTATTGAGACATCCAAGGTTCTACAAAATGAGACATTGCAAGCTAGTGACACAAACACCTAAGACAGGAAAAGGCTGAGGCAGAGAACACTTACTCACACAGTAGGTACTTAAATATATAAAGACCATATGGTTTTAATGTTTCAAACTAGGGCCACCTGAGACTATAAGACAGAATGGAGGCGTTTAAAACCACAACCGCATTACCATACACACGACAGGTCTTATCCCAAATACTATCCCTGGAACTCTGACAAGACTATTCTAGAATGCAGATTTACAGAAATCATCACATATATTTTTTGAAGTAAAATGTCACTCAAATGATGTGCTTCTGCTCCCAGGGCTATGATTACCTCATCCAGAAGCAAATGGACAAACACGTCATTCCATCCACTAACCAGGTGGTCATCTCAGGGCTTTCAATCAGTACTAGCCTGGGTCAAGCCAAGATTCAAAAGGAAAAAATCTACACCATCAGATATTGCCTCTAAGTTAACTGAGCTTTAATACTGAATTGCACTGGAAACTTATTTGTGAAATGAAGAACTATAAGTAAGTGAATGATCTTTATCCACACGTATACAAAACATTTAGATAAAAATACACAGTTGACCCTTGAACATCATAGGTTTGAACTGCACGAGTCCACTTACATGTGGATTTTACTAAATACGACAGTATCATATGATTTCAGTTGGCTAAATCCAGAGATGCAAAATCTTGGATACAAACAGTTGACTCTAAGTTACAGGTAGATTTTTGACTACTCTGAGGGGCACCCCTACCCCCTAACCCTGCATGGTTCAAGAGTCAACTGTATACTTAATTTGAAATTTGGACTTACAATGCTATACTATTCCTAAACATACACAGCATTTTACAATGAATTGTGAAACTGTCATAAATTCCACTTTAAAGGTATCTACATTAAAAAAAATTAAATGCAATATGTAATTTTAAATATCTCAAAATGTATAAAAATAATGTATGTCTTATTTTCAGATTGCTGCTGCTGCTAAGTCACTTCAGTCATGTCCAACTCTTTGCAACCCTATGGATGATAGCTCACCAGGCTCCTCTGTCCATGAATTCTCCAGGCAAGAACACTGCAGTGGGTTGCCATGCCCTCCTCCAGGGGATCTTCCTGGATTAATTTTCAGATTAATTAGGAACTTTGTACAGATCCATACACAACACAAACTGTAAAGCCATTTCAATGATGTGGTCAACATCAGATTTTAAACTTAACAAGAATAAACATGTTTTTCTTACTCCTACCTTTTCCCCATATGAGGAAACATGCTTTCCTTCTAAAATTTGTACCATTCTGTCCACCTCATTCTTCCTCTATGTGGACCCAGAAATCATGCTGCCAACAGAGCACTTTTCAATGAAAAATGCTTTTTGTTTCTGTCAAGAAAAATACAATGAAATACCAAAGAAAAACTGAACAATCAAAAACCATTATTGCTATGCCACAGAATTTTGCAACTTCAATTTCCTACTCAACTCCTATTATTTCATTCCATACATTTCTTTTTCCTTAGAGACAGAATATACAGGATGGCGAGATTCCCCAATGTAGTTTTTTCTTCCAGTTTTATTGAGATATAATTGACACACAGCTCTGTTTAAGTGTAACGTGTATAGCATCATGTTTTGACTTAGACACATCATGAAGTGAGTATCACCATAAGCTTCAGTGAACATGTGAACATCCATCATCTCATACAGATACAAATTAAAGAAACAGAAAAAAGAATATTTTTCTTGTGAGGATAACTTTTTAGGATTTACTCTCTTAACAGCTTTCATATATAATAAACAGCAGAGTTAATTACACGTATCATGTTGTATATTAAGTCCTGAGCACTTATTTATCTTATAACAGAAGGATGCACATTTTGACTGCCTTCATCCAAATCACCCTCCCCCTACTCTGCACCTCTGGTAACCACAAATCTCATCTCATTTTCTGAGTTCGCTTTTGAAGTATAATTGACCTACAATACTATGTTAGTTTCTGTTATACAACATGCTGCTGCTGCTAGGTCGCTTCAGTCGTGTCCGACTCTGTGCGACCCCACAGATGGCAGCCTACCAGGCTCCACCGTCCCTGGGATTCTCCAGGCAAGAACACTGGAGTGGGTTGCCATTTCCTCCTCCAATGCATGAAAGTGAAAAGTGAAAGGGAAGTCGCTCAGTTGTGTCCGACTCTTCTTGACCCCATGGACTGCAGCCCACCAGGCTCCTCCGTCCATGGGATTTTCTAGGCAACAGTGCTGGAGTGGGGTGCCATGGCCTTCTCCAGTTATACAACATGGTGATTAGATACTTCTATACATTTCAAACTGATCACCATGATACTTTTACTTACTATGTGTCACCATACAAAGATCTTACATAGTTATTCATTGCATTTCCCACACTGGATATTTTATATCCATGACTCATTTATTTTGTAACATTCTACATCTTAATCTCCCTCACCTATTTCTTTCCTCCTGCTAGTCCCCTCCTCTCTGGCAACCACCTGTTTGCTCTCTGTATCTATAACTGTTTCTTTTTTGTTCATTTCTTTTGTATTTTAGATTCAACACATAAGTGAAATCATATACTATTTGTCTTTTTGTCTTTATCTGTCTGCTTTATTTCACTTAGCATAGGGAACTATCAAAAACAAACAAACAAACAAACAAAAAAACAGCCACCTACTGAATCGGAGAAGATATTTGCAAATGATACATCCGATAAGGGATTTATATCCAACATACAGAAATAACTCACACAACTCAAAATCAAAAAAAAAAAAAAGCCTGACTGCAAAGTGGGCAGAGGATCTGAAAGATATTTTTGCAAGAAAGACATACAGATGGTCAGCAGGCAAATGAAAAGGTGTTCAACGCCACCGATCACGAGGGAAATGCAAACCAAAACCACAATAAGACACCACCTTACACCTGTCAGAATAGCTATTATCAAACAGAAAAGAAGTAAATATTGGTGAGGATGTGGAGAAAAAGGGAACCTTCATGCACTGTTGGTAGGAAGGTAAATTGGTGCAACTGCCATGGAAAACAGTATGGAGGTTCTTCAAAAATTTAAAAAAGAACTATTATATGATCCAGCAATTCTACTCCTGGATATTTATCCAAAGAAAACAAAAACATTAATTTGAAAAAAATACGTGCATCTCTATGTTCATTGCAGCATTATTTACAACAGTCAAGCTGTGGACTGCATAGCACAGGAACTATGGCTAGAAGGGAAAAGAATCTGAAAAAGAACATATGTGTATCTGAATCCCTGTGCTGAACATCTGTAAAAGTAACATAATGTTGTAAATCAACTATACTTCAATGAAAGAAAAATATGTAGAAGCAACCTTAGTGCCCATCAATAGATGATAAAGAAGACAGGATCATATATATATATATATATATATATATATATATATATATATATATATACACAAGCACACACACACACACACACACACACACACGTACATACATGGAGCTTCCCAGGTAGTGCTAGTAGTAAAGAACCTGCCTACCAATGCAGAAAAACGTAAAGAAACGTGGGTTTGATCCCTGGGTTGAGAAAATCCCCTGGTGAAGAGCACAGCAACCCACTCCAGTATTCTTGCCTGGAGAATCCCATGGACCAGAGGAGCCTGGTGGGCTACAGCCCATGGGGTCTCGAAGGGTTAGACATGACTAAAGTGACTTAGCATGGTACATATATACACCATATTCTATATACCATAAAGAAGAATGAAATCTTGCCATTTGAGACAACAGAAATTGTTCCCAACATACTTTTTAACTATATGGAAAATTCCAAAATTACCATGAAACTTCCGTAGCTATGGCTTTTCCATGACCAAAGATACCTAGATGGCAAACACCATTTCAAAGTAAAAGAAAGCACATGTTTACATACAAGATAGGTATATGTTTCTGCAGCTTGTCCTGCAGAGAAAACACTACCTAAACCATGTACAAATCGTCTCCACTTCACTTGTGAAAAGAGAAGGTCCAAAAGATTAGATTCGGTCCCTGGGTCTAGGCAGTCCTAAATACTTGAGACTTTTGGAAGAAAAATACTCAACACTAAGTAACTTGAGCGCTTGTCATTAATACTGGAGCTTCCCTGGTGGCTCAGTTGGTGAAGAATCTGCCTGCAAGGCAGGAGACTGCTTGCAAAGCAGGAAACCCAGGTTGGATCCCTAGGTCAGGAAAATGCCCTGGAGAAGGAAATAGCAACCCACTCCAGTATTCTTGCCTGGAGAATCTCATGGACAAAGGAGTCTGGCAGGCTGCAGTCCATGGGGTCACAAGAGTCGGAAATGACTTAGCGACTAAACCACCACCATTAGTCTTTGGGTTGATGACTCTTACTCCCCAACCCAGAACTCTTCCCAGGTTCCAGATGCTTGTTTCCAATAGTCAGCAGCACACTTCCATGAGGGTATTTAAGGAAGCACCAATTCAGTGACTCTCCAACTGAAATGATCATCTTCACCCAAGATGCCCTGCTTCCTGAGTCTCCAGTTTCAGGGACATCTGAAAAACCAACCTGCTTAAATTTTCTGAAAGCTCACTTTCTGGTACAAATCCTTGGGACACTCTCAAAATGTTTTATGCTCCCCCCCACCCCCCCGCCCCACCGCAACATGGCTAACAGTGGGTAAGCACAGACATAATCACACACAGGGCTGTAAATTCTTGTTAATCCTTTGTGTCTTCCTCTCCCCTTGTCTCCGCCCACTGCACTCCCCATGAAACCGCAAGCTTTCAAGAGGACTAGAACTACCTGTCTCCTTCACCATTGCCTCCTCAGAACAATCCCTTACATAAAGAAGGTGCTCAACTAATATCGACTGAATTCATGAACCAAGAGATGCAGAGGATGGGGAGCAGACTGCGCCCACCACCACGGTCCAAGCCTCATCTCCCAAGTGAGATCTCCCTTGCTTTCAAGCACATTTTAAACTCAAAAGTGGCCATGACAACAGACTGATGCTAAGGAATGGCTTCCATGAAGTAAGGATGTATCTGAATTGTTTCAAACAAACTGGGAGTCAAACAACTCCTTCATCCAACTCTTCTGGGTGACAATCCACAAACCTTCTTAAGCCTGAAAACTCTAAAGCAGAAAAGGCTTATCCTTCTTTGGGAGTATACAGCTTCTGCTTTCCATTTTGACAAGCCAAGTTTTCATTTGGAACGATCCAAAGAAAACTAGAAAAAGGTTCCCATCTTTCATATGCAGGTCCCCAGGGAGAGGCAACTCCGCTTCCAGGCACCATATCTGAAGCCTCTATTACTGAATAGGGTTTCCTTTTGGAATTGTATCCTCAGCCCAGCCAGACTGTGTTATGTACACAACACATCCGCATTCATCTGTGGGTATGCACGGGGATATACGGTTACCGCTAAAGTTGACTGCTTCCACGGCATAGCTGCAACTCTGACGAGACTAAGGCATACATGACATGTATGAGTTACTGGTCAAGACAGATATATTTTACTTTGCTTTTGTAATAACTATGTATTTTAATGAGTTCAATACCACAAATAAATGTAAACACTACAAGCTATCTATCTTAGTATAACATTAAAGTAAAAAAATTGCTGTCTTTTGCACTAATTATCTGAATTGTATCATTAAATATGTAGATAAATATCCTTACACATCTTCAGGCAATAACTCTGATAATTTACAATAATTACATAAACATGCCATCCTGATGAAGATAACTTTTAATAATCTTATGCACAAACATTAAAATAGGGTATATTATAGTTATTCTGCCTTCCATATTTAACATGATGTATTTGTATTTCCACAAATAAAGGTAACTGGCTAATTTAAACCTGATTTCTTTTCACAGCGAGTTTCATTTGCACTGACTGGCATTCAGAATTAAAATATAAAGTGAAGTCCAAATATAAGGATGGAAGGAGTCCTTACCATCCACATCTGCATCAACTTCATGAGTCAGTGAAAAATGATGGATTGTTTTTCTCATCTCTTTTGAACATAATTCTGTGGTCTCAAGTATTACAGGAGAGAAAAATGTGCCTAAGGGGCTATGATTTACAATTATTCTGTTTCATGCTGATTAGCATAAACGACCGTGATAGAAAATTGCATGAAAACCCTAGAAGAGTCAATAACAGATAGTGATCCATAGCAGCACCTAAAGGAGGAAAAATTGCTTACTGCCTATGCTTCAGGCTTCCAGTCTAATTTGGCGGAGGATCTTTTAACCTGAAAATGAGTCCACATTTACAAAGCATTCTTATGGTTACATGAACTACCTTTCACAAGCAAATGGACAAATCAAATCTCAACACTTCTCCACTCCCAGATTTATCAGACTAAGAGTTTGTACCCAGATTAACATGGAGGCATTTATAATGCAACTGCAAAGCTAAAAGGAATCCTGCTTTCCATTTGCAATGAATATTGTGAAGTGACGCTGAATTAGGCAAGTGGTATGACACTTAAAAGTATTTACAGTTCTCTTCAAGAAAAAAAAATTTTTTTCTCTCCAAAATGCAAAATTGAAGGGGGTAGGAAGGTAATGAGAAGAAATGGCTTCCATTTTCTGAAAGAATTGGGATAAATTTAGCCTGCCACTCCTCTCACATAGAACATACTTAGACCTCCATAATTAAAACACTTAGAAAGTATAGGAAAGAAGACAACTTTAAGTAAATGAGTAGTGCTTTATCACTATTATTCCTTAACTTCTTTTTACTTCAAAGATCTTACTTTCCAGTGAGGCAATACAATTCGAGTCTGGTAAGTAGGTGGGAGCAGCACACGATCTTTGTGTAAAATGCATGGTTATCATAAAGACGTGGCGATGCTCTGATGGGGAGATGCTGAAAGATACAGGCTCCTCTAATGCAAGCAACCCACTCCAGTACCCTTGCCTGGGAAATCCCATGGATGGAGGAGCCTGGTAGGCTGCAGTCCGTGGGGTCGCTAAGAGTCGGACACGACTGAGCGACTTCACTTTTCACTTTCATGCATTGGAGAAGGAAATGGCAACCCACTCCAGTGTTCTTGCCTGGAGAATCCCAGGGATGGGGAAGCCTGGTGGGCTGCTGTCTGTGGGGTTGCACAGAGTCGGACACAACTGAAGTGACTTAGCAATGCAAGCAAAGGACATAGCTTAATACACACAGAACAGGGACACAGTCACATTCCCATTAGCTCTGATTTTTGGGTCCCCCCAAAGGGAAAGGACCAGGGTTACAATTGTTTCTACTGTGTTACTATTTCCTGAGCTTCCTATGTGTGTGTTAAGTTGCTTCAGTCATGTCCGACTCTTTGAGACCCATGGACCATAGCCCTCCAGGCTCCTCTGTCCATGGGATTCTCCAGGGAAAAATACTGGAGTGGGTTGCCATTTCTTCCCCCAGGGACTATTCCTGATCCAGGGATCAAAACCACATCCCTTATGTCTCTTGCATTGGCAAACAGGTTCTTTACCACTGGTGCCACCCACGAAGCCCTAGTTACATGCTAGATAAAAGCAATAGATGAAACCCAGGGAATTTCTTACTACTAACTGCCCAGGTAACTTCCCAGGTGAATCAAATGTTACTTTCCTGGCAAAACAGTCCCTTAATTATGCCAGTGCCCCAAATCAGTGTTTTGATAAACTCACTGGAAAAGACCCTGATGCTGGGAGGGATTGGGGGCAGGAGGAGAAGGGGACGACAGAGGATGAGATGGCTGGATGGCATCACCGACTCAATGGACGTGAGTCTGAGTGAACCCCAGGAGTTGGTGATGGACAGGGAGGCCTGGCGTGCTGCGATTCATGGGGTCGCAAAGAGTAGGACACGACTGAGTGACTGAACTGAACTGAATTGAGACATGCTTCTAACTCCTGATATCTGATGTACTAGTAAAGAATCACAAAAATCATCAATTTTTAATGTTTTAATGATGATTTCAATATAACTGGCTTTCTTTATAATTCTATATATTTCATTTTATACACTTAAAAGATACTATTCTGAAAAGTGGTTCATAGGTTTCACCATACTGTCAATAGAATCCAGGATTTTAAAAACTGGTTAGCAGTAGACAGCCTAGGAAATCTTGCTAATGTCACACAGCTTGTTAGTGGCAGAAATGTGACTAAAAACAAGATCATCTGACTTCATTGCTCATAGAGTCCTTAACAGCTGCGGCTTGAAATGACCCAACTGTGGTCACGTGCTACCATATAATTACTGGCTTCTCAGAGATCCTCCTACATATGTCTAACTAGATCAAGGCCCAGAGGCTCTAGTTTGCTGGAAAAGATGAGGGATATTCCCCGAAAGTCAGATCTAGCATACGGGAAGTTTTTTTAATTCCTTCATCTAATTCTCAGAGATTGAAGTCACAGGTCTGAGTATGAACAGATTGAAGCCGAGCTGGAAGAGAATATGTGCACAATGGAATATTGAACACAGAATATTCACAAAGTCTTTAAAATATCTGTTAAACTTTTGTACTCATGAGAATCCTCAATCTAAACACAGGATATTTCTAATTGAACGATGCCCTTGGTATATTCAGGACTTCCCTGGTAGCTCAGCTAGTAAAGAATTCACCTGCAATGCGGGAAACCCTGGTTCAATTCCTGGGTCGGGAAGATCCCCTGGAAAAGGGAACGGCTAGCCACTCCAGTATTATTCTGGCCTGGAAAATTCCATAGACTGTATAGTCCTTGGGGCTGCAAAGAGTCAGACATGACTGAACAACTTTCACTTCACACTTGCTGCATTCGGCTTATCCCCCATAAACTTCGTATGCCATCTATGAAGTGGCATTTAGGTGACTCCAGGTATGCACCAATAGCATATTTGTACCAAAAGGCAGAATGGTTATTTATCATGCTCATTTATGAGCCTGCCAAGTACTAGACGAGGAAGGGGAAATTCAAACTCAAAAAAAGCTAGCACTGCCCAAGGTCACAGCGTGGAGACGCAATCTTATTTCACACGCACAAATCAGATCAATTGAAGATGGAGATGCATAATACATTAGACAAACAATTTCAAACCTTGATAAAAGCAGATCTTGGAATGTGCATTAATAGCACTTTGCATTTAGTAATGTTTCACTTTTGAACATTAAATGTGCTGAGGGTAAAAAACAAATAAAAGAAATAGCCAATTGCTTTCATGAAATATTGATGACAGTACAGTAAAAGTTCAGAGCAGCAGTAAAAGTCCAGGAGTTATTTGCTCCTATAATAGTGTCCTTAACCCTGCATCTTGCCCCTGCTGCTTGCTTCCCTCTATTTCCCACGTTCCACAGGAGGAATTTTCATTCTTTTAGAAGCTTTTCATCCTAAAGCATATGCAATGTTCATTCCAGACTTGAATCTGGCAATGAGGTACCCTCCTGTCATTTTTTTTTTTTTTTTTTGCTAGAGAAAATATGGAACCACCAGACTGCCAATCTAGCAATAACATAACATGTGATATGAGAGTCACAAACTTGGAAGGAACCTCAAGTAGACACAAAAGCTACCCAGCACGATGTATCAAAATTCATAAACATGTTCATGTCACTTTGGCCTAGAAATCTCTATACTGGGAATTTATCCTAACAGAATAGCTCCGAAAGACAGAAAAAGCTATATGCACAGATATGCGCACTGTGGAGTGCTTTCATTCTATAAACCTTTATTAAGTGCCTATTATGTGCCAGGCACTATGCTGGCAGAAAGTCTCTGCTTCAAGGCAGTCACAATCAGCTGGGAATTCAGAGAAGTATATACAGAATCACAGCATGTTGGGATAAATGCTAACAAGCCTGTACAGAATCACCAGAAACACTAAAATGTGCTGGAACAGAAAGGCAGAGAGTCAAGGAGGACTTTACAAAATTTTAGGTAATGCTTTTAATAATTTCTTCCCAGTTTTATTTTTAAAGACACAATGTAATGCTGAAATGTTTAAAAAAAAAAAACTTTATTACTCTGAAAAAAATTCCTCAATACATTCTTTAAAATAAAAAATGACAAGCAAGTCTAAATAGCCCTTAAGAGCTCTTTAAGGCCTTTAAGGCCCTCCATCTTTCCCTCCGCCATGTGTGGGAGGTGGAGTGTAGTCATGTATCACTGACTCCTCACCGGCCCATGCTGGCAGTCTATTCCCCGTCGTCATTTTCTACTACACACCAGGGTGTCCCTCATCAAAACTGCGAAAGAACTCTGAGTTCATTTTGCTTAAAACCCAAAACAAAATAAACAAACCAAAAAAATGTTATTGCTCCTTTGAGTACTTTCTCTTTCAAACGGCCCACAATTGCTGCAGAAAAATCCTGCTGTAAGATTTCAGAAGGTCCTTTACTAAAGACAGTATTTATTATGTGCTATGATTTTTTAGTGTAGAAATGAAAAAAATTCCACAGTTTGAGGACTTGTGTTGGGAAGCTTCTGAAGAAGTGTAGGTTGGACCCACCTACTAATTCACCGTGAGAAATAATACGAACTAAACTGGACATGTTACAAACGAGCAGAGCCTTTATTTACACTCAGATTAGAGCAAACTCTATTCCTGTCACGTGAATGACACCCAGTGCGAGTTCAGACATGCTCCATCCACATCAGGGCTGTGGGAGCCATGGAGACACCTCTCTTGGCGTGTTCTGGCCTGCGTCATGGCTCAAGGCTTTGGTCATACTCCAGAAGTGGGCAGGGGCTTTAGAAGAATCACCAGAGAAGACTGTCCCACACCATCTTTTTTTAAGAGTGCCTAGAGGGAAAGACTGTGCTTGAAATAATCTATGGAAAAGGTCAAATTAATATTTACTGAGCATCTATATTTGTGAGGCATTGCCCTAGCTCCTGGTTTGGCAAAGATTTTCTGTAGAAGGCCAGACATGTTTTTGACTTTGCAAACCAGAGTCTCATGTTACAACTACAGTAAGTACCCTACATGAGAACATTCAAGTAGTGAACTTTCAAAGATCTGAACGTGCCCTGTATGCCAGCTGTTGTACTGTACTGTAAGATTTAAAATGTTTTATCTTTTGAGTTTATTTTTAAAGTATTATTTGTGTGAAAAGTATTATAAACCTATTACAGTATAGTACCATATAGCTGATCGCGTTAGTTGGATATCTAGACTAACTTTGTTGGACATACAAACAAACTGGACTTTTGAACATAGTCTCAGAACAAAACCAGTTCGTATGAGAATTTCTGCACTGGATTATGCGACTGTATTACCAGAAGCCATAGATAATATCTAATTGAACTGGTGTGGCTGAGTTCTAATAAAGCTTTATGTATAAAAACAGGTAATAGAGCGGATTTGGTCTGTAGACTGTATCTTGTCTGCCCCTGATCTAAATGTTTCACAATTTAGCTTATTTAAGGCACAAAAAATATTTATTCCTACTTAAGATGAGGAAACCAAGCATCAGAGGTAAGGTCACCTGCCAAAATCACACGTCTAGGTTGTCACTGAGTCAGGATTCCAACCAAGGTCTCCCTGCCCCAAAGTCTGAACTTTTTCTACTATATGAACAGTCTTTTAGGTTAAATGCAGATAAGGACGAAGAGCCAACTTGAAAGAAAGAAAATAGGAAGGCAAGTCTAAAGCTTTTCTTTCATTTAATATTACCCAATCTATGCCCAACTATGACAGCAAAAGTGCTTGCCACCAGAGTTATGGGTAAAACATTCCTCCCAAGGGAAGCTTCTGGAATACCCAGTACTGAACACCTTCATAACCACAAGAGAAAAAGAACCGAACTCTGTATTATAACGTGCCAGATTATGGCAAAGCTCTAAGATGGTCACGCTCCTAGAATTCCAACACTCCCTGAAAGGATTTTGTAAACTAACCCCACTGATACTCACATACTCAGTAATTCATTCATCCCATGCCCGGATAGCACACTTTATAAGCACTTTAAAATAAAAGAGATGTGGTACTCGGTCCTTCAGGAACTTTAACAGAGTTGGAGGGAACACACAGACACTAAATGGTTAATTACCTGTTGATATCAATTGCCACTTGGGTATGAAAAGAACTGTAATGGTGATGCACACAGCTCTGTCTAAAACTCAAGAAAAACTAGGCAATAAATATGAATGTACTTCTTTTCCTGGTTGAATCTTACTCAAGGTTCTCGCTCCTTTTATTGCCCTTGAGAAATGAAAGACTTTGTTTTCAACATCATTGTCCTCATTTGGAATCTGGAGACTAGCCTGAAGCTTTGGTACCTAAGCATCAACTTCCTTATCTTACAATGAGGGGGTCTGACTAGATGCTTCCGAAGCTGCCTCCAAGTTAAGGCTTCTATAAATTAGCTTTTAAATAAATGATTCTGTAATGTCCAACTTATAACAAGAAAGTACCCTGGATGAAACGTCAATGTCCAGATATTTTAATCCATGACATAGGGTTGTTACATCCTTACAGTAAGGAAAAGTTTCAATTCTTAAAACCATCTCCCTTAAAAAGCAGAAAGCATTACTTAGAGAGTTGCACAATTTATTTCTGAAAATTAAATGATGATTTCCCCCAAAGGACAGAGGGGAAAGGAAGATGTGGAGCAGATGGATTCATTGTTCCCCTATGGAGAAAAAACATTTCTACACCTTGCAAAAATATATTAATTGGCCTGCCATCTGGCAAGCCTGCTCACACACATAAGGGATAAAGTTTAGATCTTGAGGTTTAACATTTAAGCCTGTGGGGAGATGGTAATTGGAATCTTTCTGAGTTAGCAGGAGTATTTTTAAAGGGAACATTTCAAAAGAGATCTGAATACAGGTGGAGAAAAACAGAAACTAAAATGTGAGACCATCCAAGGTGACATCACGGGCATCCATGGCCTCGCCCAACTCTGCACACCAGTGAGCCGGCGTGGACACTCCCACGTCAGGTGAGACTGACTGTTCACTAGCAGGCCAGCTTTCACAGCATGATTCTGAATGCGTCCCCTCAATTTTACAGATAACCTCCTGCCCATGCCTTCTTGTACATTATAGTTTTCAACAGTTTTGGAAATCTTACCATTGTAAAGGTGGGTGTTTAAAGGAACCTCTTTAAGAGGTGCAGGAAGTAGTTCATCAAACAGGAAGCTCAATAAAATAAGTTTTGTGGTATGTATGTGCACATGTGCACACACATCCCAGAATAAATACAGGGAAGGATAACACCATATTTTTCACAGTGCTTATATTTGAGCACTAGAATTTGGGGTGATTTTAACAGTTGTTCATATTTTCTCCATTTTCAGTCTTAGGCATAAGTTTACATTTTCTTCTCAAAGTTACACAGATTCCACTGAAATTAAAATATAATAAAAATCATGCAGAGACATGGTATATTATTTTACAAAGCAAATAAAGTATCTTGATTTTACCTTTCTCAAAATGTATGTTTTGGCCTGTCTTTGCTAAGTCACTTCAGTCGTGTCCGACTCTGTGCGACCCCATAGAGGGCAGCCCACCAGGCTCCCCCATCCCTGGGATTCTCCAGGCAAGAATACTGGAGACTGGCATGGAAAAACTCCATGCTTCCTTCTGGGTCTCTTTATTTTCTAACAGCCATAATCTGTGTCTTAAATTACATACCTTCCAATCTTCCACCTCATGGCTTTGTTTCCTTCCCCAGTAAACACCACCAAATTATTTATAACCATTTTCTGCTAGTAGAATTTGTTTACCTGGTTTCTTAAAACTTCCTCACCTACGTAGCATCAAAGGGCCTATTATACACTGATAATGGACCACACAATTTAGGTAGTTTAAGCTTCTCTTTCGAGTATCTCATTCTGATGCATTTTCCTGGTATCTACTTGACATTACCAACCATGTAATCAAACGATGTTAGTTAACCATCTTCTTCATCAAAATGATTGTTTAAAAGGATGACACAATGTAACACGGGATCCTAGCTGGGATTCTGAAATAGAAAAAGGACCCTGGAGCACAACTAGGCAAGACATAATAAAATATGGAGCTAATTTTTTAAAGGGGGTTGGGAAGGAAGAACAAAACCTGCTATTCTAAACCTTTATTAGCATCACCAAACAATTAAAAAGTACCTAAAACTCTTTGAGGTGATGGAAATATTCTGTATCTTCACTGTGATAATTACATGAATGTTATTTGTCAAAACTCCAAGAGCTGCATACCTAAAAATGACAGTTGTACTACATGTAAATTCTGTCTCAATAAACAGTGTTAAAGTAAAGCACGCCTGGCTGCCTGGACATTCTTTTTCTAGTGTGAGTAAATTAGAGCCGTAGATCCTGTGTCAGTAGGAACCTGGATCGGTGGCAGTGAGAGACACCTTCTTTAACATTTAAAAAAATGTACCTGAAGGAAAGACTTCTTTCCCCTCCATCCTTGGTAAGGGACAGCCATTTCTCAAAAGCAGTTCACATACTGCACCACTGAGAACGAAGACATGGCCAATGAAGAATTTCTGGGGTTCAGAGAACACTGGACACAATATCTGTGCCTTTTGTATGTTATAGATTATTCACACTTTATTCTTACACAATTGTTTTAAGCATAGGAAAGCAGTTACATCCTAGTTCTCTAAATTCAATGATTTTTCAAAGAGAATAATACACATTTAAGTGTCATCAATTTATCTCCTTAAGAATGTAGTTAGCATTAGCATACTTAAGAGAAATTACTATGTTTTTTAAAAGTGAAGAAGCAGCCTGTAAGCAATTCATCTCTAAAACCCCAACAGATCTTTCCTGGCATTCACAACATATTGCCATGTAAGAGGTTAGAATTTTCATTCCTTCTATGAAATGAACTACATGCTCTATTACAAGATTGGCAAAGATTTTGAGATAAGTCCATAATATATACACTCATGTGAATGCACAGGATTTTATAATGCCTAGAAATCTCAGCAATACAAGCAGGGGTGTCGTAGAGTGTTATTCATTCAAAAGGCCTGTAAGACAGCAGCTGTTCAGAGCTTCACTATAAAGTAAAACCTCAATTTCAAAAGCACAAGCCCACTCAAATACCATTAGAAACTGTGATACTTTACGATGGGGAAATTACAGGAGAATACATATACAATTTTCATTAATGGGAAAGAGAATCAGCAGGTGGCATTTTAAAACAAAGTAAAACCTACTTCTATTTTTTATTCTCTTTCCTTAGACAGCAGGTGGCATTTCTATAGCAAAGATCAAAATTATCAGCACTCAGTATTCCACAAATATCTTTGAATTACCAGAAGGCTGCTATACAATAAAAATTAAGTGACTAAAATCTTTCTTTACAAATACTATTTTCAATAATTAGAACAATGTTGGATCTGTATTTCCTTTGGAGTCAGGATAGCCAGTTATGTTTTTATCCGGTTTTACCCTGTACTATTAGTAATTTAGGGACAATTAATTAATTTCTATAATCCTCAATTTTTTTTTCATCTATATAAGAGATACTATAGGTAGCATTAAAGGAGACAACATACATCAACAGATACTCTTCCTCTCCCTCCTCCCGAGCTGATGTTGGTGGATCTCCTACTGGCTATTACAGGTTACCGTAATTATCTGTCCACATCACTTTCTAACCCCACTAGATTGAGCTACTTGAACAGAAGGACCCATGCATATCTTTGTTTCGCAGGTGATAAGCATAGTCCTGGTCATATGAAAGATATTCAATAAATATTTCATACACAAATGAATAAATAAGACAATGCAATAAATCCTCAGACTTGCCCACAGAAGTCAGACAGAGTCAAACTAGGTTATTACAGTATCAGCTTTCAGAAGGTGATTCAGCCTCATCCATGAGCTCCAAAGCAGAAAAAGGATCATACCGAGATACATAACTCATAAATAAGTACCTCCAAGTATCTTTAAATGTAATTATCTTCCCATCTTTCAGAGGTTAATCCCCCCTGGCTTTTGGATTCTCTATTTTTTTGGCCCAGTTTACGAACATGTGAGTTTTCTTTAGTGCTTTTAAGGCAGCCAAAGACAAGAAATTGACAGAGGAGCTACATGGCCATAAGGATGGGGGGCTGCCCCCTCCCAATCAAATCCCTAAGACTTCTTATGACTAGAAGGCAACAACCAAACCAAACAAAGCAAGCCAAAATCATTTCAGTCTCACATGCCTTAACATAGAGTTTAAGATATATACACACCTGGAACTTCCCAACAAAATCCATAAATGTTGGGCCATGAATCCCCTCCAAACATGTTAGTTTCTTATTAAATAGATTTGAAATCAAACCTGTTAAGAGGCTGAAGGAGCAGCTACAAGCCCCTGCCTGTAGGACACGCCTAAAAGAATGGAAGGTTTGAAAAGTGAAGCTTGTTTTCTCGGCTGGGCATTTCATTTACATGGGAACTAGAAAACTGGCTTAGAGTGAGAACTATAATCTTTCTGGAACAATAGGTCATGACGAGCTTCCTTAATGCCAAAATAAGTGTTCAGAAGTGACTTCTGCTAACCGAAAGAAAGTGTAAAGGGCATATATGTTTACTCTGGCTTGAATACAACACTTCTGAATATGTCTGTCTGTGCCAAGAGTCAGAACCCTATTCTTCATGGATTTCAAACCTGGGATCCATGAAATGAAATGTTTTATGCCATCAAAAAGTTGCAGTATATCTGGCCAGTTCAAGTAACTTGTATCTTTTGATCCAAATATCACCCTAAGTCTGATGTGAGAAGCTAGAATAATTATAACATTAAATCTCGAAAGGCAAAATAAACCAAAATTTCTTCTGTTTCAGGTTTTTCTTTTTTTTTAAAGAAGGCATCAAATGATCAGTAATCAATAACAATTTCAAAGAAAAACTTAAGTCAACCTATCAGGAGGGCATCTTGGCCAGGGTAATGCTGGTAAAAAAATAACATACAAAAATCACTAAGATCTAAGGACTACATTGAAGGAAGCAGAGATCTGATCTTGAATTTGGATTACCATGTTAAGGAGGTTTATAAAAACTACTATTGACTTTTCACCTTAAAAATCCTAGATTTCCAGGGTTAGTTGTTTTTTTCTTTTTTCTAATCGACATGAGAAAAGTCATCTATTGAGGAAAAACATACAAAGTTTATAGGTCATATCATAAAAATGGGGCAATTTTTATTCCTTACTAGCTCTGTGGTCCAAACATCTAACCCTAAACATCAAATCCTAAAGCACACAGGAAATTATAACTCATAAACATATTAGCTCATTTTGCAGAATCCTCACCAACTATGACCTTAAGCATCCTTGAACTATCCTATATGTTACCTGTCCCACCATGACCATTTGAATCTTAAATTAAAAATTTCCTTTACTTAGGGACCTATCTTTTATGGGGGCTTCCCTTGTGACTCAGCTGGTAAAGAATCCACCTGCAGTACAAGAGACCTGGGTTTGATCCCTGGGCTGGGAAGATCCCCTGGAGAAGGGAAAGGCTACCCACTCCAGTATTCTGGCCTGGAGAATTCCATGGACTGTAGCGTCCATGGGGTCGCAAAGAGTCAGACACGACCGAGCGACTTTCACTTCACTACGTTTTATGGAAAATGCAAATTCATAGTCATTCATTCAACCTGCCAAGTCAGGTGAGTGTGCCTATCAGTTGTCCCGCCACCTGTCTGCCCTTTGGAGCAGTTAAGCAAGCGTAGGCTACTTTTACAGTGAACTATTTTTTGGATTAGCAAATAATTTGTGTTTATCTAGATGGGTCTAGAATGGAGAATATGTAAGCCTGTACATATGCTCAGTCATGTCCCACTTTTTGCGACCCCGTGGACTAAAGGCCATCAAGCTCCCGTACCCATGGGCTTATTCCAGCCAGGGATCAAACCAGCATCTCCTGCGGGTCCTACACTGGCAGGCAGACTCTTTACCACTGAGCCACATGGGATGCCCAGAATGGAGAGTACAAAGAGGATAAAACCAACCTTCACTTGGAAAAATAATGCATTTGACATGGCTTCTGTATCTTCATGCTCAGTGTCTGACGTAGATAAGCTACAGGGAAAAGTCTTCAATTTTGTTTCAAAAATCTTGAGATTAGCCAAGTGAAAGTAATATTTGTACAGGAACTCTATCCCAAGTTCCAAAAGCAACAAGCCATTCCAGATCAGACTTAAGAAATAACATTACATAATAGTCACTTAATGGCCATTGTTTTACTGTAACAAAGGTTTCATTTACCGTATTTCCTAGAGTGTTTTATTCAGCTAGCAGTTTTTCCCATGACAAACATACTTTTTTCCCCTTAACCCCTTCATCTATCTGTAAAAGTAAAACATTCAATAATTATAGCTTCTAATTAAAAGATATCCATCATATTGCACTTTAAAAAATAGGTATATTAAAGGGACATAGGAGATTTTTATGCCAGCCATAGGTTCAGATTCTTCAGATCCAGTGGCTAAGAAATCTGACAGTGGCTAGATGATATAATAGTTACTCTCAAGAGACATGTCGTAAGGTCAAAGTCAGGGTCCTGAGACATCAACAAGCACTGCAATGTTTAAAATTAGACAGAATAAAACATGGCAAAGATAGCTTCAGCAGACACTCATATGGCAAAATAAGCCTGGTGGATCCATCAGCTTTCCTCGCTTTCTGAGTCTATGACCCTAGGAGACTTCACCAAGTTTCACTAGTTCCTTCTTCCTGCGAGCCAAGTGATTCACTCTGAAACTAATACATTTTCTGAAAAAGCTATCTCCTATATGAATGTCCACGTTAGGTTAGAAAGTTTCCAGAGATATGTACCTCCTTCTTTCCTGTGAAGAGATAAAAGTCTATTCTAGAAGTACTCAGAAAAACATTTACTACTATTTCATTGACTACACTAAAGCCTTTGACTGTGTGGCTCACAACAAACTGTGGAAAATTTTGAAAGAGATGGGAATACCAAACCACCTTATCTGCCTCCTGATAAATCTGTATGCAGGTCAAGAAGCAACAGTTAGAACCAGACATGGAAAAGCAGGCTGGTTCAAAATTGGGAAAGGAGTACGTCAAGGCTGTATATTGTCACCCTGCTTATTTAACTTATATGCAGAGTACATCATATGAAATGCCAGGCTGGATGTAGCACAAGCTGAAATCAAGATTGCCGGGATAAATATCAATAACCTCAGATATGCAGATGACACCACCCTTATGGCAGGAAGCGAAGAGGAACTACAGAGCCTCTTGATGAAGGTGAAAGAGGAGAGTGAAAAAGTTGGCTTAAAACTCAACTTACAAAAAATGAAGATCATGGCATTCAGTCCCATCACTTTATGGCAAATAGATAGGGAAACAATGGAAACAGTGACAGACTTTATTTTGGGGGGCTCTAAAATCACCGTGGATGGTGACTGCAGCCATGAAATTAAAAGATGCTTGCTCCTTGGAAAAAAAGCTATGACAAACATAGACAGTGTATTAAAAAGCAGAGACATTACTTTGACCACAAAGGTACATATAGTCAAAGCTATGGTTTTTCCAGTAGTCACGTATGGATGTGAGAGTTGAACCATAAAGAAGGCCGAGTGCCAATGAATTGATGCTTTTGAACTGTGGTGTTGGAGAAGACTCTTGAGAGCCCCTTGGACTGCAAGGAGATCAAACCAGTCAATCCTAAAGGAAATCAATCCTGAATATTCATAAGAAGGACTGATGCTGAAGCTCCAATACTTGGGCCACCTGATGCGAAGAGCGGACTCATTAGAAAAGACCCCGATGCTGGGAAAGATTGAAGGCAGGAGGAGAAGGGGATGACACAGGATAAGGTGGCTGCATGGCATCACCGACTCAATGGACATGAGTTTGAGCAAGCTCCAGGAGATGGTGAAGGACAGGGAAGCCTGGCGTGCTGCAGTCCATGGGGTCGCAAAGAGTCAGACACAACTAAGTGGCTGAACAGTAACAATACATATGGGCTCCCTGGTGGCTCAGACAGTAAAAAATCTGCCTGCAATGCAGGAGACCTGGGTTCGATCCCTGGATGGGGAAGATCCCCTGGCAGAGGGCATGGCAACCCATTCTAGTATTCTTGCCTGGAGAATCCCCATGGACAGAGGAGCCTGGAGGGCTACAATCCATAGGGTCACAAAGAGGAGGACATGACTGAGCAACTAAGCATATATATATATATAAATACACACACACACACATACACACATAAACACCATAAACACACATATACATGTGTGTGTGAATTTTGCCTGCAATTAGTTTCCCAAGAAACTCCAAACTCTAACAAAATAGAAATCACTGGTAAATGTAAATTCCAAAGTCAGCAGAATGTATAAAGTCCTAAAATGGGCAATAAAGACGCTTAGGATAAGATAAACATTGACTGTCTATTCTTTTCACCCATCTATTTTACCTTCAAATGCTAATCAAAGCCTAAATTCTCTGCTTGAGCCTTTTTTCTTTAAAACAAAACAACATGATGTTTCAGTTTGATATTGCTATAATTACCTCCCTAACAAGCATATCCAATAACCATTAGTGTAGCTAAAAAAATTCCCACTGGTCTTCTCATGCTATTAATAAGATTTAAGGTCAATATTTTCAGAATTTATAACCAAGTTCACAAGGGAACTTTCCTAATTACCAAGATAGGGGAAAGAAAATAAAGTATCAGAACAAGTACTAATAACTACGTGAACTTTTACTTAGAGATAGTCCTCTAGTTACAAAATGTACCATGGGTCATAAAAACCCAGCGTGTTGCTAGATATCCAAGTCTTCTACCAACAGAGCTTGGGCCTGCTTTTAATAAATGGTTTTACACACAACTGTACCTACTTTCATCCAGGTAGCCCCAGGACCATTCTATTATCTTGGATCTCTGATAAACTTTCAAAGGGATTACTCAGTTACCATGATGTCACTCCCAAATGACTAGGTTACATGTAGTGAAGACAGCTCCGATTAAAAATAGCTTTGTGCATGCTTACTCACACTGAGAGATGGGAGTGCTGGGGAGGTGAGCCAGGGGTTCAGAGCCTCAAGTCCTGAGCTCCCTGAGAAACCAGCCTACTTCCGTTTAACCAATACAAGGAGGACTCTCCCAAATTATTTAGAATAAAGCCCTACCCCAAGCCTTCTCCTCTATGAGTCATCTTCACACTGTTGTGTGAAGGGGCAATCTTTCAACCCCAACATTTGTCGGGTTTTAGCCCAGAAGGCAGATGGTTTCTATCTTGAGGCTTATGATCCCCCTGTTTTAAAGGTATCACTTGGGCTTCTGATAACAGGATCTATATGTAAGGAGAAGCAAACAGAGCCATAAAAGCATGTAACATTCTCTCTCCTCACTGTGAACTTGCTAAGACACAAGTATACCCCTTCCAGAGTCGACTCTTTACAGCAATCAACAGCCCACACCTCCCCCGGGAACATATGCTCCATATTCTGAGGCTTTGTTTTTAATGAACTTCTTTTGAAATCTACTTTTTGCAGTCTCACACACTGTGCCCGCTCTCATTCCTCTCCTCCCTCTTACTCCTTCCCTCTCCCCTTACAAAAGACCTACACATTCAAGGGGGAAAACAAATGATCGGTCAGCTCCTGTTGTAAACTTCCCACTGGAAGTTTCAAGCAATATTTCTGAGATGTGTATATTTTGGCCCACATCCTTTGTGTCTGGTCAGCTTGAAGACCCAAGAACACGCTGCTCCGGTGTGGGGCAGCCGGGTGCTGCCCACAAGTCACTGCAAGGAGCTCCTGGCCTGGGCTCTCGGTGGTCCCTGCTTCCCCAGGGGTGCCCCTGATCAGGCTGCGGGAAGGGAGCAGGCGTGACTGCCTCACAGACAGTGTCCATGTCAGAACTAGAGACAAGATGAGAGGATGGAAGGGCAAGCCCTGCAGTGAGGGGCAGGCCTGTCCTGCCGGCGGAAAACGCAGTCAGGAGCATGAAGAAAGGAGGATGAGAGGAAGCGGTGATGAAACAGGCCTGGGCAAAGCAAGGAGTGGGAGGGAATGGGTGCAGAGACGCAGGGAGGGGCAGGGACTGCAGGTCAGGCGTGGAGAGGGCAAGAGCACGGGCGTGAGCACCAGGTTTCAGCCATCTGTGGAACAGGCGGAGGGACGAGGCAGCACACCCTCTGTCTGGCTGTACCCTCAGCTCAGGTGCAGGCTCTGGCAGAATCAATGAGGGGGCCGAGGGGCGCTAGAGAACAGCTCCTACCGAAAACACGTCAGAAAGGAGACAACTCAGGAGGCTGGGGGAGGAACCTGAGCTTCCAGAGGGGAGGGGAGAGGAAACTGTCATTGCCTATCTGGGTGATGAGGCAGACAGTAAAGTGAGCAACAGTGAGTAAGGGGATATGATTCAGGGAAGAGGACTGACAGGCCAGCTGGGAACATGCAGAGGCTGGGACGCCGGGCTGTGTTGCTGCTGGGCCTGGCTACCCACAGAGTGCGCCACCCACGGTCCCGACGCCTCACTTCACTCCCGTTCCCGACCCCACCCCATCCCTCTGCGGCCGGGGCTCAGGGTGAAGTCACCCAGGACTCCCCAGTCTTCAGACACACGCACACCTCGGTTCATCTCTGTGGAGCAGCAGCTGGCCGCTCCCTTGGGATCTCTGTGAGAACACTCTGCTGGCTCCCTTCCCTCTGAGGGGACTGTCCTCCGCATCTCCTTTCCACTTCCTATCTCCATCTCTGCCCTTTCCTTCAAGGGGACATCTTCAGCTCTCCCACAGATTCATCTAGCACATTTCTCATGGTCCTAATGAGGACTTCCAAGCCTATTATTTCTGGTCCAGCCTCCCCAAGGGCCCCAGACCTACAACCCAACTTGGCCTGCCTAGGGGCTCTGTCTTCTCGGCCGCCAAGCCTTGACTGTTCCCAGATGCCTACTCCCAAAGTCTTCCCACCCACATGTATTTCTCATCCTTTAGACCTTCTCTTAAATATCATCTCTTCAAAGACCTTCCCTGACCACATTATCTACAGTAGCCTCCACACTTCTCAGCTCTTGTTTACGCGTCCAGGACACGGCGACCACCACACGGCGCTTGACTTACTTAGATGCTGGCTTATTTCTGAGGCCCACACCCTCTGTCTGGCTCACCTCTCCATCCCTGGCCCAACACAGACCACTGGTTCTGGCTGAATGAGCGAATGGCTGCTCCACAGTACAGCACAGGACAGGTGCTCACTCAATGTGGATGAACTGTCCCCTCTGGGGACACAAGGGGAGACTACAAGTCCCAGCTCTCGTGTCTTATATGTACAGATGAGTCTCCATTTCCCCAAGGTAAAACCCCCAAGGCCACTGTGGTACCCTTCTTCATTCCTCAGAGCCAACAACTCATCAGCTTCTCCCAACTTTATATCCTTAATAGCTCTCAAGGTGTAATCTCACCACATTCTTTGCTCAGGCCTGCAAAACCCTCTGAAAAGGCTACTGCAATAACTTATCCATTGGTTTCGAGGTCTCACTCTCCTTTCTCAGACCTAAGACTCCCCAGTATTGCTCGATGTGCCTCGCCCGCACTGGATAAAGGCCAAGCTCCCGCAAATACCTAGAGCCTCAACTCTCTCCTCAGTCATCGCCCTCTATTCATCCCCTCGTTGTAATGATAGTAACCATAACAAGTTGGGGTTTATTGAAAGTTTTCATATGTGAGTCATTGCAGTCAGCATTTTACATATATGAACATATTTTAATCTTACAACAATCCTATGAAATAAGTAATGTACTTATCCCTATTTTGTAGATAGAGCAACAGAATTCCAAATAAGTTAACTAATTCAATAGACAATATCACAGAATTAAGATTCAAACTCAGGTAAACTGGCTTCAGATCCACCCTCTTAACCATTGGGCTCTATTATATAGCCTCTTTAAACTTTATGCTTCAGCAGTACCAAGTTATGCTTCTGGTTCTTTATGCTCCAGCAATACTGAGCTATGTATAATCCCTCAAACTCTGTGTTGCTGAGGCTACCATGCCTTCATACACACCCTTTCTCTTGCTCCTTGGGAAGGCCTCGTCTTTCTGTCTGATAAATGCCAACCTACCCTTCAAAACTTCCACACGATTTTCTGTATGGTACATCTCTCGGCTCCTGTGTACCTGGTAAATACTTCTTGATCGCCCTGGTCTGCAATGATTCACCTGCACCGCTTCGCTGATGGCATGCCCACGACTTTCAGCTTGGAGTCACAGTGCCCAGGCACACAACAGATGCACAATAAATGTGGATTAAATTGGGCTTTCTGACAAAGGGGTAGGCACGGTTTAACCAAGACCTAACATGCCAGGGCAGGAAGGAAGCATATTCTATCCTTCTTAAGGACACATATTCATGCTCAAAACAAAAGAAAAACTCACCAAACACCCCAGATGTTTCTGGAGAGAAGACACAGAGTGCATAAAAGTCCAATGCATTCTGACAACTACAGCAGTGAGTTTAAGATCCCTGAACGTACCTGCTGTTTACTGCAACTGCTAAGTAATGTGAATTCAGCAAAAATAAAGCAAAACCGAAATAACCTTTTACCCCAAGGGTTCTCAGAAAAATACATTTGGAGCCTCGGTCAAAATGATGAACTGAGTCACAAACTACCCAATGGCCTGGGGAGGATTGTACTGACTGACGTGTCCCCGGGGGTTGGAGATTATCATTTAAGCCCAAAGAAAACATGACAGATTTCTTACCATTAAGGTTAAAATTCAAGCATTGTCCAGAGTCACTAGACTTCAACAAAACTAAGGGTGCACTATAAAACCAAGCAGCAACATTGATAAATAGATGGTGTGTGTTTTTTTACAGTGTGACATAGAGAAGATAGAAGTCAAAGAGATGTTTGATCCCGCCTCCCTCAAAAGTTTTAATCCAACGAGAAAGGAAAAGATGTTACAAACAAATAGTAACACAAAGCAGGCAAACTAATTCCCATTCTAAGCTGTCAGAGGATCCTCCAGTGAATGGAGAATCCAAAGATCTATGAAATTCACAGCCTCTAAAAAGCGCAATTCTTACTTCAGTTTAAAACAACACATTTTGGTTGAAATACCCTGTTTATTCAGCCTAGATTTCTGACCCTCAAAGCAGCAGGTGAATGGCTGTATTAAGACCACCTTGAGGAAATGATGGCAGCCCACTCCAGTACTCTTGCCTGGAAAATCCCATGGACGGAGGAGCCTGGTAGGCTGCAGTCCATGGGGCCACTAAGAGTCGGACACGACTGAGCGACTTCACTTTCACTGAGGAAATGAGGGAGGTGGATAGGTAGGCAAAGCCAGTCATAAAAAAGGAACCATTACCAATGGAAATGTGGGGTTTACAGCAAAACAGCAAACAAAATCAGCTTGCATCCAGACAACTCAGTGTCTGCCACATGCCAGGCAAAAAGCAACGAAGAGAACAAAATATCACCATTGGGACGTAGCACAGGGAAGTTAGGCTTTCAGGGCATCAGGACCCGTTCAAGAGTTCAGGCCTGAGGGTCAGCCTGTAACTGCCTTTCCCCAAGAATTCAGGAGTTATGAGCCAGGCAGAGCTTTGAGCTGGAAGAGAAACCTTAAAAGCATTCCCATGAGAGCTCAAACCAACAACGTAGAGCCACGGTGAATGGCAAAGCAGATGCGATCCGGCAACAACCCAACAGCCCCCATGATGACAATTTCTACCACGATGTAAACTGAGGAGAAGAGCTGGAAACCATTCAGCTTCTCTTTCTTTTGTCTAAGTGGTACCAAACATTCTATCCCGAGGCACTCCAAGATACTCATTCACAGGTTCAAAGCTGGATTTTATTCTTTGATAGATGTAAGAGGCTAATACTGAAGAAAAGGTTATCATGAAGTTCCTTTGGATTACAACGTAATCAGAAGAAACAGCTGAAATAAAATATGCAAGCAAAGGTACAGAGAAGCAGCCGGGCTTGGGCAGGAGAGCTGTTTCAAGGGCTCAGGCACGTCCAGCTGAGGATGAGGGCAAGGCATCCTCACCCGGACACTGGGCACACCCTCGGCGAGGCTGGCGAAAGGGTCAGGCAACCTGGGAATGGAGAGGTCCTCTTCAAAGGCAGACTTAGGGGAGCTGATCGTGCGGTAAGAAGCAGGACTAACGTGGCACATAGGGAGAAGGACTGAGAGTAGTTAAGGGTGGTCACAGAAGGGGAAGAGTCGTCCTACGAGCATAGGCTTCGTGTCCTTACACAAGGAAAGAGGACACAGAGCTAGCATTGATCGCCGTATGATAAGAGAAGGCAACAGCCACATACACTGACCCGGAGAGAGGGACACCTGCCCTTCATCTTCCCGAACCTACACAATAAACAGAAAGCAGCTGGGGCCCCGGGAAACCTGTAAGTAGATGTATCTAGAGATGATCTTCAGGATACACATTTCCAAACTCTGTGAATCCTGGAAATCCCCAGTTAACAAACAGGCTGTGACAACCTCTATTCTGAGAAGGGAGGGAAGAAACTCCACCTCTCTCTCTGTATCACGAAACTGAAGGTGCGGGCCCATGACTTGGGGAATGGACACAGCCCTCCCACACTCTCATCTGGCTGGGAAGAACCCAAGTTTCTTTAGAACTGAGGCTCTCTGCCAGGGCGAGCTGTCTCAAATGGAGTGTTCCGGGCTGAGTAGGTATTGCCCTAAGGCCGTGGTCGGACCAGCCTGAGAGTCCTTTATGTGTTTGCCTCAATAATACCATCAAACAGGTAGGTATGGGAAGGAAACACTCCAGTTGCTCCTCAGTTTCAGACACACAGGCATGATGCCAGAGCAGACTTCTCTCGCCCAGAAATGGCTCCAGGTGAGAGTAGCAGCTGAATCACAGCCCAGGCTACATCCCTTAGACACGGTTAAGACTCCTGACACACAAGTCACAGGATTTACTGCCATGAGTAGAGGCCTGGTTCCAGTACAGTAGGTATCTCTTCAACTGATCCATTGTTTGGGGGTATCTGGTGTGTGGACGACACAGCCTGTACAAAAATGACCAATACCAAAAGAGTCTCTCTCTCTCTCTGAACACTGTAGCAGGATGAGAAGAGCACAGCCATCCTATTCAAAAGGTACAGCTTTAGATCATCACATGGTTTAGTGGTACCAACATGGTTCAAGTGATATGAAAAGGTATGACTTACAAACTGATGCAATCCCTTTCTCTCACACACACATACACACACATACACGTATTTTTCTATATGTATATATGCACGTATAGATAAACAGCATATGTCAGTGTATTCCAGGACACTTCTGAAATTTAAGAAATACCATGAGAGAGGTCAAAAGGAAAAACTGCTAAGTTTTCCAAAGTATCACCTATCTGCACTAACACTGCAAAGAGTTACTGGTACAACCAAAGAGAATGAACCATTTTCCTGTGTTCTTTAAACACTGGAGCACAGAGATTATGAATCTCCAATCTGATAGCCAAGCATCCTGTTTATTTGACTGCACCGTGGCCTCGTGTGTGTTCACGTGTATGTTCAAGGCAAGTTCTGAAGAAAAACAAAGAATCTGTACTTACACAACTCAGAGGGTGTGCCCCTCTAAAACCACAATCATGCCACCTGCCTGTGCTGGACACAAATGCAGAGAGAGGAGGCACGCCTCCTTTAAAATCATTTTCTTTCACCCAACTGTCAGCAGCTAACTCTCAACTGCCTTTCACTTGTGGCTTGAGCTTCACCTTGATTTTAAAAATCTTTTTTCTTTTCACCTACTCTAATAGATATATGTTACAAAATGAAAAGGCCAGTCTTGTACTAGAAATACATGTCAGCAAATCAATTTAAAAAATAAAATGCAAAGTTATGCAGACTTATCTCTTTAAGCAGACAACTTGAAACAGGAAAACTTGAGCTATCTTTGCATTGGACATGTCCATTGTATAAAGGTTAAATATTTAATAGAGCGGAGGGAGCATCTGAAAGGCTCTACACAGAAGCAGAAGCTCCCACAATAGAGTGAATGAAATGGACAAGCGATGAGATCAAAGAGAGTGAGCAAGTATCTCTTCCAGCTTCCCTGCTCTCCCCACCACTCACAATCCAGGTCCCGATTCTCCACATTTCAGAAAGAGAATTCCGAAAAACCACATTTATCAGGATGAGCCAGGAAATCCGCAAGGAGGAGGGAACACCTGAGCCAGGGCACCCCTGGCAGAGTATAAACTTCTCAAACTGTTACCCAATCAACAACACCCCCGTTGCTAAGGGGGGCCCAGGCCATCGGGCAGCCTCTGAAGCCAAAGCATTCATTCCCTCTGCAAGGCAAAAAGGAACCCCCGCGTTTTTACCTTTGTGTTCGCCGAAGCCTGTTCCCACTCCTCAAATGAGGCAAAGTAAAGTTTGAGAGCACAGTCCAAAAATTGGGGTCAGACATATCCATTTCTTTCTCGCTTCAATTCACTGCGGGTTCGAGGCCATAAGACCAAAACGGAGAGGAGAGAAAAAGAAAAGGGGGGGAAAAAAAGGACAAAAAGATCCCAATTATCTACTCACTCCCTCCAGAGGAAACGTGCTGCGAACTGTGTGATCTCAAGAACAACTTGGTGCGTGAGTGAGAAGTACCCGTCCTAGCCTTTAATTAACACACAGCCATTTCTCCAAGGTTCAAAAACTTATTTCCTCTTGGGTTTGCCCTCTCCTGGTCAGCCTCGGCCAGCTATAAACAGTAATTACACGAGTTTGGCCGTGTGTTCGGCTCAAAATGCTGTCTGTGTGTGATTCAGTCCAAGGTACTTTGTCATCTGTTTGGCAGATACCATTTGCAGCTCCTGCGGGGGGGTGGGGATGGGGAGGGGTGACGACTATTTTAAGTCTTTGGTTCCGGGAGCGCTGGTTGCTTATCAGCAAAACCATTCAACATCCGAACATGCCCAGTGCTGAGTTTCCTCTCGGTATCTACATACAAGGAAAGGAATGTAAATGGAAAAAGCTCCTCTTTTTCACCCCTCCTCAAAAAAAAAGAAAAAAGGGAAACTTAAAAGCACTTTGAGAAAGCTGGCCTGTTGGCGGACTCCAGCCGGACACCTTTGTGCAGCCTCCGCGGGAAGGGGCCAGGCGGAGGGGACCGGTCCCAGTGCAGACACTCCCCTGAGGAGCGGGGCCTCATGGGAAAGGCGGCAGGCGAGACCGGAGCGTGAGCCCCCCCAGCATCTCCTGCTGCCCCCGCGTCCCCAGCCCCTCAGCCGTCACGGGTCCTCCCCTCTACATAAATAAACCCAGCGCAATCCGGAACCGGGTGGAGAATGCTGCGCACACCTGGAGGCTGGTCCGTGATTCACCGCAGAAAACGCTCCGAGGAAGTCAGTAATGACTCTTTGCCAAGAGACGCTGTTGGTTGCGTAGAAAAAGCACGCCAAGGGGATGCCACACTCACCTAAAACCTCAGTAAATTGAATTTACGAGTTTACATCCGTTTGATGAACTGCCGCAATGCACACATGTGTGGCTTCACGCAGTCTCAGGACTGCTCAACCACTACTTGTGAAGACACTGCCTGGCATTCAGTAAACCAATGCCAGAATCATTTTCCTGCCAGGAATGTTAAGAGTTTGAAAGGAAGGAATGAAGGGGAGGTTGGATCAGTGTTGTTATTCATTTCCAAGAAAGCCACAGTATTCAAATTACTCCCCAAATCCACCAATGGTTACGATTTTCTTATATAAAGAAAACATTAGAATTTAAATTATCTGCCTCAAATTTGGTGTAATATGGCAAGAAATACCAATTTTTTTTTTTAATGTCTAAGAAAAAATTACACTTAAAAAGATGGTTTACTTCATCCAGTAAATATTGAAACAAACTTGCTTACAGAAATATATGTTGTTGTTCAGTCTCTAATTCATGTCCAGCTCTTAGAAAGGTGAAGAAAAAGGCCATGGGGGTGGTCAGCTGACAAGGGAGCCGGGTGAACAAAACAGGAGTCTGGTTTAGGATGTATTCTTTATCTAATTCTGGTTACCCACAGCTATATTATCACCCCAAGAACTCTTAAGAATTTCTGATAATTCTCCTCCAGGGCTTTCTTACATATTATCTCCTCAAACTCTTAGGGCCTCCTCAGATCCTTGAAATCTATAAGAGGAGACAAAGACGACAATATTTTCTCAATTTTATGTGGCAAAATACATTTCATCAGATACTTAGGAACTTGGTCCAATATATTTTGCCCCATACTAAGTCATATCTTCTTTTAAAAAATGGTTTTAAATATTCAAAAAAGTATCTTTTAAAGGCTTACACAGAGATGGTACCATACTCCAGAGCAGTTTCCCAGCCTCACCACTACTGACACTTTAGGCTGATTTTTTTGTCTGGGGGGCTGTCCTGTACACGGGAGGGCATTTAGCAGCCTCCTTGATTGCTGCCCACTACATAGCAGCTGTGATGTCCAATGATACCTGCAGACATTGCCATAAGTTCCTTGGATGACAAAATGGCTCCTGGTTGAGAACCACCACTCTAGATAAAAGCTTTCTCTAATAAAGTAGTATAGAATATTCATTAAAAGCAAAATTTCTGGGTTTGAATTCTGGATCCAACACTTAACTATGACCCTAAGCAAGTCAGTTAATGTCTGCCCACTTTCCCTGTTTGTATGGGGTCCATGACAGGACCAAGCTCTAAGAGGTTCACACACATAAATGAGAGGACATACATAAAGCCCTTCAATGCAGTGTCTAGAACACAATGCACATAAATATTGGCAATTTGCAGAAGCCAAAAGAATATCATGCTGGAGAGATGCAAGCCTGGAGCAGAGGGCATACCACAGCATACTCTCTGCTTTCATGGTGCTCTGAACATGCTTCTACAGGGGGTGCTGGTCACACTGTATTACAATTGACTGTTTACTGCTGTCTTTCCTATTAGTCTGTGAGCTTCCTCAAGGCTAATGTCATGTTTTATTGATCTCTGTATTTCTACAGTCTGACAGTTCCTGATTTATATAAGCATTCAAGACATGCTTTTTGAATGGGGATACTTCAGATGTTCAGGTATCTATTCTTTCTCTTAAGATGCCCTGAAATTTATCAGTTTTAGCAGGTCTATTGATTTACTCAAAGAATCTTGAATTTTAAAGAAGCCCATGAGGATATTTTTAAATTCTAAAGACTTTCTCGTATTGACTCATTTTTATCTATATTCTGTAACTGGAAACAGTAGTTAGGGTAACATTCTTCGGGTCTTAACATGGCTCTAAGAAATGTAACAATCAAATCCAGGGTAAACTCTCTTTGAATCCTACCTCCCACCCCATGCCCAGAGATAAGCCCCCAAAATGTTCTGTGTTCCCTTTTTAGGTATCCGGATAACTACACATCAGAGGCTGCCCAATGAAGAACAATGAGGCTGGTGAAAGGGGACTTGAAACTGTGCTATATAAATTATGGAGTTGAAGGACCCTGATGCATGTGGAAAAGACTTAAGAAACTAGCAACAGTTGTCCTTGAATACTGAGATCATTACCATTTGGAAGTATCTTCAAGTGCAAAGATGAAAAAGGCTGAAACAAGGACTTGCTGTGTGGGTGTTAGAGGAGAGGCAAACTGAAGGAGAGGCAGTGGGTGAGAGTCAAATTCGAAATGGCTCAATGCTGGGGCAACTCTGTGCCACCAGCTCTCATATCCGCCATGGTCCTTCCAGAAAAGTCTGCGCATGTGGGCAACACCACAAAGATGACAGCAATAAGTTGGATAAATCAGTGATTTAAAACATGAATTTCTTCCCTTGACTGATGGACACACATTCTGGTCTGTGGGCAGCAGATGTCGTAACTCTCTCCACCTTGTACATTTCGGGCACTCCACCATGCAGATTCTCAAAGAAATAGGTAAAGACCTGAATATTTTTAATGTTTACTTTAAATGTTGAAAGTATACTTTAATGTTTTTTGCACTTCAAAGTCTTCGAGAATTGGGGTTGTATCCAAGATGAAAAGTAAAAATTGGTAAAGTGTGTGAAGAGCCAGAAATGAACTAGTTACTACAGTGAAAGTGGCTAATGTATTCCCACACTCCTTTAAGAGTGGGAGTAGGTGTGACACTGAAGTGTAGCTTGTCTCCGAACCTGTTTGACTTGATTTGGGAACCTATGATTCAGAAGGTAATGCAGTCAGCAAATACAAGAGTTAAAATTGTCAGAACTACTGACATTTTTATTCAGACAAAATAATTACATGTGTAGAAACTAAAGTATACTTTAGTTGCAAAGGCAGTCAAACTCTGGCTACAGAACTAAGAACAAACTGAGATTATTGGAAATTCTTTAAGACTACAGCTGGTCTATGGTCCCTATATTCAGTAAGATTTTCTACTTATTGCACAATAACTAAGCCTATACAGCCGTGGACAAGCTTTGTGATTCAGAATACTCATTCATTTAATCAAGTTGATATTATCAGTCATTGTTTTTATGAGAAAGGTGAATGAAATTGAAAAATAAGCTTGTCATGCTCCTGAAATGCTAGTTTAAGATGAAGTAAGTATTTAAAGAAGGGTCAAATTCTTCACTATTCACCTTCTCCTAATATAAAAAAGTCCAGATCCTTTTCACAGACTTAATTCTTCTGTCTAAACCCCACCCTCTGACCCATGTTCATTCAGTTGGGTTTCCACCACTTTACATAGAACAGCATTAAGGCTACTATCCCTGGGACTTCACCTTGAACTTAGACCCTACAGAAGATTGAGTTTTCTAGTGTAGGTGTGAGGCTAGGAAGCTGTTAGCTCCCCAGCCTGTCACCCTTGCCACAAGGCCATGTCCAGTGAAAAGACACCAAGGCAAGTGGAGCTCCTAATGAGTTTCCAAATGTATTCTGATCTTGGCCTGGTCTGGGAATTCTGCTACACATTAACTTTGATCTCTATCCAATGTTAGCATCAGAGTACCCAGAGTGACTGCATCCCCAAGACTGTCCATACCTACAGGTGTACTTTGGTCATCTTCTAAATGCTGTCTTGAAGAGTTTGAGTCTAGGAGTATGAAGAGCAAATTGGCCATCCTGAATGAGCCATCCTTATAATCACTGTACCTCTTAAGAAAAAAATTAAAAACTGGGCCAGAAATGTGAAGAAAGTTGAATCAATGGGAACGAGTTGTAAGAAAGCTCTTCTAGAGCTACTAAGCAAAGGTTTTTGCTTCCATTGCTAAAATATGAAGGAGGATAAAAGGATCAATGAAAATTAACTTGTAAGGATAGATCTGAATGCTGCAAAGCCACAAGATGAATAATAATCGGGGTTACATAGTGCCAGGAATATTAAAAAACATGTTTAAACAATATCACAAGGTAAGAGAGATTCAGATTTCTAAAAGGAATAGATAAAACAATAGATAAACCAAATAAAACTGATTTCTCTTTCCTGATAGGTTAAGTAGAGAACTACATAATCCCCAAGGGCAGGTCAAAGGATAAGGTTCAGGAGGGGAAAGACAGAAAGACAGGCAGACTGGGAAGAGAATGTGATATTTTCCTCAGGTATTCTCTGGATTTCAGAAGAATTAAAGGCTCAGAAAATGTGGCAAATAACCAATAACTTCACAAAATCAAAGAGGAGAGAACAAACAGACATGGGAAATGAACTTTTCTCCCAAATTAGTGACTCCTTGATTTGTATGAAAGATAAGGAGATTAGAACATGCAGGACCAAAATCACTGATTGCACTCTTACTCTTGCACTCTATGTACCCTATCATTGTCTCAAGCCAGGGAAGGTTCTGGGAGAAGCCCCATAGTTTAAAGTCCCACTGGAAGAGGAGTTAGGCTGCTAGAAAATGTGTCATCTTTACAGAGCTGGAGAGGTTCATCCTGTAGGAGGGAGACTACTGGGAGAAAACTAGAAAAGAGTGTGTCTCTCCACTCAAAATCACTGGCCTCTAACAGAGCTAAGCAATCCAATTATGGAACTGAGAGTAGTGCTTAGAGATCAAGGCCATCATCTGACAAATAGGAAGGCTAACTCCTTGACTACTTTATGACCAAACTTCTTTGCCACTTACTCCAGACAACCTTCCTGTAAGCCTCCTTACCCCTACTGGGTTAGGTATCCCTCTACTGGGGTCTGCTCCTGAGAGCTCCTGCAGAAAAAGTGTTCCCCCACCATATCAGTATCTGCACGTTTGCAGATGAGTTCCCCTTAGAGTAAGAACTCCATGAGGGCAAGGCTGTATTGCTATCTTTTAATCCCCGATACAACCATTAGAATGAATGTTAAGGGAGAAAGAGGAGAAGGATCTGCTCAGAGTAAGAAAGATACTTGATAGCAACGTTAGGTCTAGAATCCTGATATTGTGAAGATTGACCCCCCATCTATGTTTTAAAAAGCCTTTTTTGCCTACTATTCTTTGAATTTCATGAGCCCATAATATTATCCATATATGCTGCGCCTGTTAAGAAGGTCTACTGTCTCAGATTTCAAAATCTCAGAAAAGAGGCCATGCATATGTAGTGGTGAGTTTCCCTGGCGGCTCAGATGGTAAAAATTTGCCTGCAGTGCAGGAAACCTGGGTTTGATCCCTGGGTCCAGAAGATCCTCTGGAGAAGGGAATGGCTACCCACTCCAGTATTCTTGCCTAGAGAATTCAATGGACAGAGAAGCCTGGCTGGCTACACTCCATGGGGTCACAAAGAGCTGGACACGACTAGGTGACTAACATATATGTGGTTGTATATATGTGGACACATGTAAATATGTGTGTAACTAGTTTGTATGAAATGCAAAATGCTTTTTGAGTAACAGTGAACCTTAGATACTAATCATTGCACGAGACTGTCAGTCTGGAGTTAACTTCAAGGACACAGTGTTTCTTGATCCAGAAGCTTGGTCTAAGGTACATCATTTCTCATCCAGCTCCTAAGCATGAATTACAGTGCAATTATAAGAAGTGTCAATTAAGTGGGTCACTGTGGTTATATTTAGCCCTTTAGTAGCTGACACTAAGACCTTTCTGTAATATAAGATTAAGGTTAATTTATCGGGTCTTCTTTTCTTGAACATTTTTCCAGGTCAGACATCTAAAGTTATGGAAAATTATCCCATTAACATCAGAGATAAGAATTTCCCATTCAAGTACCATATAGGGAGCATATACAGACAGAGGTAGAAACCATAAACTTCTGAGGCAATCAGAATTTTGTTCCATTGTTAAAGTTGACTCAAATTATTCCACAAATGAGAGGATAGTATGTCAGTGAAGATACAGAATTTTAAAGAAATATTAATTCATCAGAGAATAAATATGGTGTTAAGCATAAAAAGTGGTAACCTCTTCACTTTTCATAAATCATAGAAATGCAATTAAAACATCAATCAGATACTTTTTACCAGTTTAACGGGAAAAGACTAAAAAAAGATAATAGTGAATGCTGGTGAGAGCACAAGGAGATAAATATGCTTTACCAACTTTCTGGAAAGTAATCTGGAGATTGAAAAAGCATACGCTACACATATGCATGTGCATTTATATGTGTGCACATACACACAGATACATATAAATGTACATTGTGTATATAGGCACATAAATGATATACACACATATATTTGAACTAATTCCACATCTAAAAATTATACAAATAAAATTGAACACACAAAAATCTATGCATATGAAAATTAATCTTAGAATCCCTCATAATAGTACAACATTGGAAAAAACCCAAAGGTACAAGACAAGGGCAACTGTTAATAAATATTGAAACAGTCATAAAATGAAATACTATAAGCCAATAATGACCACTGTGGTAGAAAGAGTAATGCCTTCCAAAGATAGAAAGTTCTAATTCCTTAATCTATGAATATGTTACCTTAATAGAAATTTTGCAGGTGTGATTAAATTAAGGATATTGCAACAAGGAGATTATCCTATATTATCCAGGTGGGCCCTAAATGTAATCACACATGTCTTATAAAAGAGAGGCAGGAGATTTGATTACAGAAGAATGTAATTTGACACTGAAGCTAGATGCTATGTTGATAGTTTTGAAGACAGAGGAAGGAGCAAAGGAAACAAGGAATTCAGTTCCAGTATCTGGAAAAGGCACAGAAGCGAATTGACCTCCTTGTTTCTAGAGGGATCTCAGTCCTCCTAACACCTTGATTTCAACCTAGTGAAAGTGATTTTAGACTTACGATCTACAGAATTCTAAGAGAATAAATATATGTTGTCCTAAGCCACTTTGTTGGAATTTGTCACAATGGCCATAGGAAACTAAAACAATGCTTTTTAAAAATATGTAACAAATAGGAAATGTTCTTGAAATAGGTCTATTTTAAAAAAGGAAAAAACAAGAGTTCTATGAGCTAAGTTATTTACAACATAGTAAGTATGAATGTACATGAATAAAAGAGATGGAAATAAACAAAGCATTTTTAGTGAACACTTACGAGTATGGGATTATGGTTGATTTTATTCCTCTTTATACTGTTTAGTAAAAATGTATATTATTTTTTAATTGCCATTTTTAATAGGAACTGAAAGTTCAAGTTACTGAGAATTTACAAATATTTTGAGGTTTTACAAATTTAAGAAACACACACTTTCACTCTGAAATTTCATAAAATTTGATTGCTATTTTTGATGAACAAAATTAATGCATTATGTAAAAGCTCTACAAGCCTTATAAATAAATACCAAAATTGCTCTTAAAAAAAGAATAATAAATAAAAATGAAAAATATCTCTTTTCCATATATAAATTCTTACCTATCTATGGCAACTGGGAAAATGGGTATTTGCAAAGCTGACTGGGTTATAAATCCATACAGAGCTTTGTTTTGGGTTGAATATATATGTTATTACTTGCAGATCCGTCAGGCTGTGCATTTTATGTGAACAGTTTTGAATTCCAGACCTGCTTCACTCCACTGGGCCGTAGATAAAAGCTTTCTTTCATGGCTCAGAAAAATCATATACTCTTGAAAGCAAGCTCAGTTTTAATATTAGCCAAATATGTGTGCCATAAAAAATGATGTTCATAATTTCGAAGAATTATATTAGCTATAATTTGGGATCACCTCTCGCCAACACATACAAACATTATTTTTAATGAGGCTTAGATAATTCAGATTTTACTGTCTTTACTTAGCTAGAGTCTAAAGACTGAAAGGCTACGACCAAGTTTCTAATGCCAACTATGGAAATATTCTTTGAACCAATGTATTGTCATACATGTCATAGAAGACAACCATATTAATGTTCATGGGGATCAACAAACTTTCAAATATAAGTTATTCTGGTTAATAAGAGCTATAACAAAAACCCATCATGTCATCCATTATAGTGATAGATGAGAGACAGGTGAACATCTATCAACATGAAACAAGAATTATCTCTACCAGCGACTCTTAGAACATAGACTTCTAAAGAATGTTAATATATCAAAGTTAAAGAAAAGTAAGGCCAGATGACATATACACGGCAGATATAGAAAATTAAAGAGGAAAGAGCAAGCCCCACTTAAAATGGCAGAAAAATACACTAGTTTGGAAAATTAGAAAATGGGGGAAAAGTATGTATACATATAATTCATTCACGTTCTTGCACAGCAGAAACACAGCATTGTAAAGCAAATATGCATATGTGTGTGCTCAGTCCCATCAGTCATGTCTGACTCTTTGCTACCCCATGGACTGTAGCCTGCCAGGCTCTTCTGTCCATGGGATTCTCCAGGCAAGAATACTAGAGTGAGTTGCCATGCCCATCTCCAGGGGATCTTCCTGACTCAGGGATTGACCTGTGTTTCCTGCCTCTCCTGCATTGCGGGTAGAGTCTTTACTCACTGAGCCACCTGGGAACCTGTAAAGCAATTATACTCCAACCAAAAAACTAATTAAAAAAAAGAAAATGGGAGAAAAATAAATTGGGAAAGTTTTATTATATATAAAGTGATGAAGAATAATAGATGTTTCTGTTTTCTCCCTACTGGCCCCACCCTGGTCGTGCCCTCCGTTACTTCCTGCCTGGATTAATACCCTTCTCTCCCTGCTCCCCCTCCAAATTATTCTTCCAAAACTGCGCAGCTCCAGTGGACGCACACAATCATTTCACTCCCTGTGCAACAAGGTTCAACGGCTCCCCACTCATGTCGTAACATTTCTTCAAGTCTGGTTCCTGTGCTACCTACCATCCTTGAATTACCTAGAGAGCTTGTTAGAAATGCACATTCATGGAGGCATCTTCAAACCCACTGATGCAGGATTTCAGAATGTGAAGCCCAGGAATGTGCCCAGGGGATTCTCACATACACTGAAGTTTTAGAGGTTCTTCCTAAGAAAAACAAAACCTCTTTAAATGGAAGCCTTTATGGTGCAGTCTCTTGTCATCTCTTCTGCCTCGTCCTTTGGTGTGTGCCTCTTCATGGTTTATGCTCCAATAAGACTAAAATATGTACCTGTCAGAAAGATTGAATTACTTTAAGCTCCCCAGACACAGTAGCTCTGCCATACCTCATTGCCTGGGCACATCCTGTTCCCTGTTTCTAGAGTTTCCACCTCCTCTGCCTGGAAAACTTGTGCTCATCTTTCAAGTGTGAGCTCTAAGGTCACCTCTCCAGCACAGCCTGCCTAACTTTCTCCAGCCGGCCTAAGTGTTTTTCCTCCTGAATCGCCAATGGATTTTTATGCATATACATGCCTCTTTTACATCATTCATTCCACTGTGCACCACTGTCTGTGTATGTAGGTCCAACTCTCCACTAGGCTTTAAGCTCTCCGAGTACAAGGTCAGTTTCTATTCATCTGTGTATAACTCAAAGTACACATTAGGTATTCAGAAGAATGTGTGAATGCATATATATTATTTTCTATAGTTAGCTTAAAAAAAACTTGATTATTTTTCTTTTTCCCTAATAAAAAGCTCATCGGCTTCTACCCACAAGCGCTAGAGGGATGCTTATAAAACAATCTTGGTTTTTGTCAACTTGTTGGATGTTTTTTTTAATTCACTGCCATTATTGACAGCCTTCATGATGATTAATGAAAAGAACAATAGAAATTTATATCTCTGATTTTTAGACAGATTTTTAAAACTCATTAACAAATGAATCAAAAAACACTAGTAGCTTTTTCAGTTCAGTTCAGTCGCTCAGTCATGTCTGACTCTGCAACCCCGTGGACTGCAGTACACCAGGCCTCCCTGTCCATCACCAACTCCCAGAGGTCACTCACACTCATGTCCATCGAGTCGGTGATGCCATCCAACCATCTCATCCTCTGTCAATCCCTTCTCCTCCCACCTTCAATCTTTCCCAGCATCAGGGTCTTTTCAAATGAGTCAGTTCTTTGCATCAGGTGGCCAAAGTATTGGAGTTTCAGCTTCAGCATCAGTCCTTCCAATGAACATTCAGGACTGATCTCCTTTAGGATGGACTGGTTGGATCTCCTTGCAGTCCAAGGGACTCTCAAGAGTCTTCTCCAAAACCACAGCTCAAAAGCATCAATTCTTCAGTGCTCAGCTTTCTTTATAGTCCAACCCTCACATCCATACATGACTACTGCAAAAACCATAGCTTTGACTAGATGGACCTTTATTGGAAAAGTGATGTCTCTGCTTTTTCATATGCTGTCTAGGTTGCTCATAACTTTTCTTGCAAGGAGTAAGCATCTTTTAATTTCATGGCTGCAGTCACCATCTGCAGTGATTTTGGAGCCCAAAAAATTAAAGTCTGTCCAACAAGTAAAAAGTAGCTTTTTACTTCACAACAAATACACCTGAAGTAAAGAGTTACTTTGTCTTGCTTGAAAAAAGTGATTAAAAACTGGAACTTGGGCAGGGTGACCTTCACCTGAGGCCAGAAACTCAGTCTTACTGGGGACATGATCAGCATAAACAACCCACCGCTGTGATCAGAGAAGAACTGAGAGTGCCACAGCATAATGCTCATGATGAGCAGCCTGCCGATGCCCACTGCACAGCCTGGGACTCCAGCTCAGCTATGTCAACTTCCACAGCCAATCCGGCCGTCCGGTTTAGGAGGACCTGGAAGGGTGAACGGACACATCTGTGCAACATCTGACCATCGCCTCCTCCGTCCATCTCCCATCCTTGCACCTCTCTTCCTCTTTGGCAAATACTCACCCCTACATCTCAGTCCCTCCTCTTCCACAGTCAACCGATCCCTTCTGAGAGTTTAGCTAAGAAGAAATGTTTCAGTTGATGTTTTAGTGTGGAAGATGTGACTATTTAGTTGGGTTTACAAGTATAGGTGATTTATAACATTTTAGGTGTATAGCAAAGTGAATCAGTTATACAGACGTGTGTGTGTGTGTGTGTGTGTGTGTATTCCTTTTCAGGTTTTTTTCCCGTCACAGGTTATTATAAGATATTCAATATAGTTCCCTGAGCTATACAGTATGTCCTTGCTGTTTACCTAGTTTATATATCTTAGTATATATCTGTTAATCCCAAATTCTTAATTTATCTCTCCCCTGTCCTTTCCCCTGGGGTAACCTTAAGTTTTTTTCCTATGTCTGTGGGTCTGTTTCTGTTTTCCATTTTTATCATTTTTTTAGATTTCACATATAAGTGATATCATATGATATCTGTCTTTCTCTGACTTACCTCACTTAGTATGATAATCTCTAGGTCCATCCATATTCCTACAAATGGCATTATTTCATTGTTTTTAATGACTAATATTCTATTGTTTGTATATGGAATTCCAGTTGAGCTATTTCAAATCCTGAAAGATGATGCTATGAAAGTGCTGCACTCAATATGCCAGCAAATTTAGAAAACTCAGCAGTGGCCACAGGACTGGAAAAGGGCAGTTTTCATTCCAATCTCAACGAAAGGCAATGCCAAAGAATGCTCAAACTACCACACAATTGCACTCATCTCACACGCTAGTAAAGTAATGCTTAAAATACTCCAAGCCAGACTTCAGCAATACGTGAACCATGAACTTCCAGATGTTCAAGATGGTTTTAGAAAAGGCAGAGGAACCAGAAATCAAATTGGCAACATCTGCTGGATCATTGAAAAAGCAAGAGAGTTCCAGAAAAACATCTATTTCTGCTTTATTGACTATGCCAACGCCTTTGACTCTGTGGATCACAATAAACTGGAAAATTCTGAAAGAGATGGGAATACCAGACCACCTGACCTGCCTCTTGAGAAACCTGTATGCAGGTCAGGAAGCAATAGTTAGAACTGGACATGGAACAACAGATTGGTTCCCAATTGGGAAAGGAGTATGCCAAGGCTGTATATTGTCACCCTGCTTATTGAACTTATATGCAGAGTACATCATGAGAAATGCTGGGCTGGAGGAAGGACAAGCTGGAATCAAGATTGCCGGGAGAAATATCAATAACCTCAGATATGCAGATGACACCACCCTTATGGCAGAAAGTGAAGAGGAACTAAAGAGCCTCTTGATGAAGGTGAAAGAGGAGAGTGAAAAAGTTGGCTTAAAACTCAACATTCAGAAAACGAAGATCATGGCATTCAGTCTCATCACTTCATGGCAGATAGATGGGGAAACAGTGGAAACAGTGTCAGACCTTGTTTTTCTGGGCTCCAAAATCACTGCAGATGGTGATTGCAGCCATGAAATTAAAAGACGCTTACTCCTTGGAAGGAAAATTATGACCAACCTAGACAGCATATTAAAAGGCAGAGACATTACTTTGCCAACAAAGGTCCATCTAGTCAAGGCTATGGTTTTTCCAGTGGTCATGCAGATGTGAGAGTTGGACTGTGAAGAAAGCTGAGGGAAGAGAATTGATGCTTTTGAACTGTGGTGTTGGAGAAGACTCTTGAGAGTCCCTTGGACTAAAAGGAGATCCAGCAAGTCCATCCTAAAGGAGATCAGTCCTGGGTGTTCATTGGAAGGACTGATGTTGAAGCTGAAACTCCAATACTTTGGCCACCTGATGCGAAGAGCTGACTCACTGGAAAAGACCCTGACACTGGGAAAGATTGAGGGCAGGAGGAGAAGGGGACGAAAGAGGATGAGATGGCTGGATAGCATCACCGACTCGATGGACATGGGTTTGGGTGGACTCTGGGAGTTGGTGATGGACAGGGAGGCTTGGTGTGCTGCGATTCATGGGGTCGCAAAGAGTTGGACACGACTGAGTGACTGAACTGAACTGAACTGATACATATGTGTATGTATATAAACATATATTTGTCTTTGTGTATACATATGTATATATATAAGTATGTATCTTACATATTCGTTATCCACTCATCTGCTGATGAGCACTTAAGTTGCTTCCACGTCTTGGCTATTGTATACAGTGCTTCTGTGGACACTGGCACGCATATATCTTTTCAAGTTAGAGTCTTCATTTTTCCGTATGTATGCCCGGGACTGCCAATGCTGGACCATAAAGAAAGTCTACTTTTAGTTTTTAAAGAACCTCTATACTGGTTTTCCACAGTGGCTATACCAATTTACAATCCTATCAACAGTGTAGCAAGGCTCCTTTTTTTCCATATAGCTGGGTTTACATTTTAGAGGGGATTGAAATTTTTAGAGTAAGGCACAAGGAGTAGGTGTGGGGCACAGCCCACCCCTGGCTGTGGGGGTCTGAGTTCAGTGGACGATGCTGCCAGTGAGAACCCACAGACAAGGATCCGAAAGAGTGGCAGCCATCATCCCATCTCCCCACGGCTTTTCATTACGGAAAACCAGGCATGAGGATGCGAACCCTTGCCCTGAATCTCTGATGTAGATTCTCCTGTCTCCTAGTTTCCACACAAGCATCAGGGGTAGAAGACTTAAATGTAATCATTATGCCACCACCAAACATGGTCATTATAGATTACAGAAAAGCATGGTTATATGTAACTTGAAAAAGACAAGAGAAGAAGTTTAACTAGGATTATAATCATATAAAATCATATATGTATATAGAAAAAAAAGATTTATAGGCATCATAGAAAACTGAACATAGTTCATTCCAAGCAACTTATCTTAGTTTTTTATTTCTGCTGGTGTGGTTTTAATACATATGAAAGCACAGTGTAAATTTTAACAGTTACTTCCTGGTCTTTAGTAACTTGCTCCATGATTGGATCAATCTGCCTTGCTGCCAATTTATCTTCCCCAAAGCAACACCAACCACCTTTAAATAACACTGCCAGATACAATACACATAGAAAAAAGCAGGAGCACTTGGGCAATCTCTGCTCAGGGCTCAGTGAGGGACAACCTTCTGTTGTTCACAGACAGTAAACGAGGCTACAACTGAACTAAAACTAAACATCTGAACATCTTGAGTGGCATCTGACATTATCAAAGTCCTTCCTCTCCTCTTCGAAATAATCGTTTCCTCCTATTTATCCTTTATTAGCATCTAGCACCACAGCTTTAAAAACATCACTGCAGAACTCATGGCTCTCAAAGATCCATCCATTGACTCTGTCCCAGAAATGGGATCAGATACAGCTGCTGCTGCTGCTAAGTTGCTTCAGTCGTGTCCGACTCTGTGAGACCCCATAGACGGCAGCCCACCAGGCTCCCCCATCCCTGGGATTCTCCAGGCAAGAACACTGGAGTGGGTTGCCATTTCCTTCTCCAACGCAGGAAAGTGAGAAGTGAAAGTGAAGTCGCTCAGTCATGTCCGACTCTTCTTGACCCCATAGACTGCAGCCCACCAGTCTCCTCCATCCATGGGATTTTCCAGGCAAGAGTACTGGAGTGGGGTGCCATCGCCTTCTCCACAGATACAGCTAGCCCTCCGTAACCACCGGCCCTCCATCCATTGATACAGAGGGCCCACTGTCCTATGCCATTTAATACAAGGAACATGAGTATCTACAGATTGTGGTACCCACAGGGCATCCTGGACCCAATGCCCCGTGGATACCGAGGAATGACTATATGTAACTCAGTGAGTGATCAGGTATCTGTAGAGTATATCAAGCATGAGATATTGTTTCTCCCTTTCAGCTTTTCTGGGAAGCAAAGCCTGCTGCATGTAATTTTCATAAATGGAAATCTCTGGCCCAGCCCCACAAATCACAAAGGGCTTTTGTGTTTCAAAAATACAAGTCAAGGAACGGAAGTTCTGGATGGATCAAATACCCACCCAACAGGTGATCCGTGGGTTGAGCCCACTGGTTAACATAAGTATCCAAACAAGGACAATTTTGGAAAGGAAGAGGAAAGAAGACTTTGTGAGGTCTGAGAAGTGCGTGCTGCGCCATAGACTGTTGAATTTTTCAGTGTGTTCCTTCCAGGGAAGCAAATGAAAGAGCAAGTGGGAAGCAACGAGCAGATCCGAGTATGCAAACCAGACAGCCAGAGCATATAAAGGCACCGCAAGAATGTGTCCTGCTGGCAGTCTGCGACACCCCGTCTCCTGTGCCACTGGCTATCTCAGAGGAGACTAGGGTATGACTGCTTTTTTGAATGAAGTAGGAATTGAAGGGCCTATATTTTAGAGGCATTGTGCCTCCAGAAGCTTTCACTACAACAATTCTGAACCTTGTTTATTTTTACTTTTCATTCAAAGACTCAGCATTTCTGAAGGGAATAACTAAAATCATAACATGCTATTTTCCTACAAATAGCCCAGTAAATAAAACAATGACACCTTTTTTCCCAGTGAAATCACATCTAATCTACCTGTCAGATTCCTGGAACTTCTAGAATAGATTCATATCTTGAAGTTTCCAAGAGTAGTTAAGTAACTTAAAAAAAAAATCTCATTGAGAAATATGACCAAATAAGTTTACCATCACCTGAGAGATGAAGGAATATAGCATAGTTCTGGTCATATGGTTCTTTAAAGTTGAGGATGAAAACTGAATTCATAAATATAATACACTTCTAATTAAAGTTTATTATAGTCTCAAAACAAAACTAATGTTTCCAAGGTGATATAAAGCTTTATTTTTCTTTGATTAAACAGAATACGCAAAACATGAGGAACAGAAACTCACTAATGATCCATAAATTTCACCTTATGAAATTATTTTCATTTCTTGCCACAACGGACCTCCCAAAATGGCAACCCACTCCAGTATTCTTGCCTGGGGAATCACGTGGACAGAGGAGCCTGGCAGACTACAGTCCGTGGGGTCACAAGAGTCGGACATGACTTAGCAACTAAAGCACTACCACAGAGTGGTCAGCAACTGCAAGCTCACGAAATTATTTTAACTTCTTGCCACAATGGGCCTTCCATAGAGTGGAGAGCAACTAGCAAACTCTAAGTCTGAACTTCACTTCTGCCTCTCCCTATGAAACCTGTGTAGGCTTGCTAGAGAACAGAGAAATGCCCTAAGGTAGAGATCTAGAAAAAAGCAGTGAAAGCAAAATTCTCAGCTACTTTGTCTGTGTGTGTGTGTGTGTGTGTGTGTGTGTGTGTGTGTGTGTCGCTTTCAAGACGCTATGCGCGTGAGGGAGGGAGGGAGGGAGGGAGGAGAGAGTCAGTGTGACTATTCTGGCACTGACTATAGATAAAAAAATTAATGAAAAGGAGACATGGAATACAACCATCATTTAAAACAGATTTAAGGTAAATGGTATAAAGGTTATTTTATGTTTTAAGTAAAAGATACTGATCATATTTTACTTATTCTAGAAAAACCTTTCTTTCTTGGTTGAACAAACTTCGACTTCGGGTGAATGTGTGTGTAATTGCAGACTCTTGGGAACGCCCTTAAAAATATATCTGAAACTGTATTTTTTTTTTTCTTAAAGAGGTTGGTTTCAATATGTCAGTGGGGGAAGATAAGTAACACTTCACCACACTGAACAGCATTTTCACAGGGATGTGCTTGTGTGCCAGTGAGTTTTAACCAAACCCACACAGCTGCATTACTATCATGTACCCATTCCGAAACATCAAAGACTCTGCCCAGTTTACTTGAGTAATTCTGGGCTGACACACACTTCAGTGGGATGGTGAGACCCTCAGGTGATCAATGACGGCACAATCCCTCTGAAGACAAACAGCTTCCCCAGACAGTCTATACTGTTACTGCTGTTGAAGCCTAGATGAGCTGGCTGCCGAAAGCAAAAATAAGTAGACTTAACCAGATTGTGTACAAATAAGGGTGGAGAGAGTGCTTCTAAGAATCTAAGAAGAGGTCAAATTCAGGGCCATTTAAAAAACATCATGGTCCTAAGAACTCTCACCCTTGGAAGCTCCATGTGACATACTATCAAACATATTAAAATACACCCAAATCATGAATCGAATCTTTATTTTCTCCTCTGTGAGATATGTTTTGAGTATTTCACATTTTTGCTTTATAAGCTAAACAATCATCACACACTTGAGAATTCATGAAGTGCGAAGATCTAAAATAGAAATTGCTCTCAAAAATTATACTTTTATGAATGTTAAATTTAACAATTAATAAAGTCGACATGCTATGCTGGCAAGTATTCCTCTAATAAAGCTGTAAGCACAAGTTGATTTCAGATGTTAAAATGTGGAAAAAAATCTATGTTTTCATAGATAAAATATGGTATAAATTTTTATTCTTCAGTTTTCTTTTTGTGCCCTTTGAACCAAAACACTTTCCCCTTCACAACAAACGTGGCCTAATTCTACAAATGTGTTTTTGCTCGGGAAACTGGGTATGTATGGAGAGGCAATCTCCCATAAAGTTGGAGAATGCAGATTCTTGAGCCACTGTCTGGGTTTCTAATTACAGCATCAATACTTACTAGCTCTGTGATGTTGGGTAAGTGCCTTGGTTTGCTATTCTATGAGAATAAGAGTACTTATCTTCCAGGATTATTGCCAGGATTATGCTAGTATTTTTTTTGAGCATTGAGAACAGTGCCTGATATTCTAGAAGTGTTAGTCATGTTACTGTTATTTCAAACTTAATGCATGAAATGGTTCTGAAAGAATCACTCACTTTCCCCAACAAAGCGGCTCATCTACGGGAACTATGTTGAAGGAAGCGGATGGACCACAAACTTCAGGCAGATATATATCCATATGCCAAGTCTTAGACCAGTGTCTTTACCTTCCTTTTTCCTTCCCAGAGATTCTTCTCTGGGTTAGGAACAGCGGTGATCCCAATGATAAGGATAATTCTTTCCAAGTTAAAGGTCAAGACACAGGCTCAGGATCAGAGAAGTTGAACACCTTGTCTCTCCAGAATAAATACTAGAGTCAGCTCCCTCTAGCGGCTGAGATATTCAATTACAACTCTCTCCAGCCAAATGTAACTCTAGGTCTGTTAAGAAAATAATTGAGAAGATGGTAAACTTAAGTGACGAGCTTCCCTGGTGGTGGCTCAGGGCACAAAGAATCCACCTCCAATGGAGGAGACCCAGGTTCTATCCCTGGGTCACGGAGATCCCTGGAAAAGGGAATGGCAACCCACTCCAGTATTCTTGCCTGGAAAGTCCCATGGACAGAGGAGCCTGGCAAGTGACTAAACAAGCATGCACAGAAACTTAACTGAAAAGTCCATTCTAAGCCATTAAAGAGCAAGGTGCAAAATCATAAACCAAGTTTTTTTCACACAAAACTACTGAACATTTGTACAACATCATAACTGTTAACCTTAGCATCATGAAAGAGCAACTTTAATTAAATGTAACCCCATTGTAAGTATTTAACACCTACTTCAGGGTCCTCTAAATATAGTCAGTGTAATCCACATGATAAATAGCTTTTTCTTCCCTAAGTTTTTTTTAATGGACAGGGCTCATTAGTTTACATAATCATCCCTAAAACTAGGACAGTGCTCCCACTGTTGCTCTGTAGTAAAATATTAATCCTACCAAACCAAATATTTGACATGATCTGTTGGGCTTGGAGTGTTTTCCTTAAACCATTAACTTCTCAGGGGTATGAGGAGGCAGGGAAAAAAAAGAAAAATACCACATCTTTCACTACAGTTGTTTTACATAAGGAATATATAGCAAAAGGAACCAGATTTTCTTTAAAAGTACTGAAAGTCTTTTTTAGCAATTTATGTCCTAAATCATATCAGCCACTCAAACCAGCTCTTCTGAAAGGTTCTGATTTTAAAAACACATTGCATGTGGTTCATCAGCATATGCTATGTGCTATATACTGATGAAGGAAGGTTATAGCAAATAAAATATAAAAGTGTGATTACGTTTTCATTTATAAATTCACTTAAGAAGGCTAAAAATTGTCAACCCACCAAAGATCTTTCTAAAACAAAGCTCTCCTGTTTTTTCATATAAACTTTATAAAGACAGTTGATTTTTAAAAACTTTATATAAAATACACCCAATTAAAGAGAGTATTTTATTTATTTTTGTTTCCTTCCATCTCCAAAAAGTATATATTTTCTTTCATGCTATTAAATACACCAACATCAAGGAATATTTTTTAGTATGTAAAGTACCATGAAGAACCTAGTAAATCTACATAATTTCATACTCACTTAAGATAATGAGAGGTGTGTAAGAATACATACATGTGCATGCATATCTGTGTGAAGCACAATACTGTGTCGGAGAAGGAAGTTACGATTTTTAGAAATTTTTATTTACTATGTTGGCAATTCATCTAAGTAGCAATACTCTCTCAGCATTTGGACCCACAGGGCTAGAAATGAGCCGTGGAAAAGAAAAACATATGCACATTTATGTATTCTCCTTCTTTGTATAATAAAATTCAATTATCTCTCTGTTTAAAAACCAGTGGTCCAGAATTTTTAGGGCAATGAAAATAGCAAACTCTGTATGGTACCATAATGATGGATACATGTCATTCTACATTTGTTCAAATCCATAGACTGTACAACACCAAGAGTCAATCATAATGTGAACTGTGGACTGTAGGTGATAATGATGCGTCCATAGAGGTTCATCTGTGGTAACATCACCACTTTGGTGAGGGCAGTGATGTAATTCCTAAAGGTGATGCTGTGAAAGTGCTGCACTCAATACGCCAGCAAATTTGGAAAACTCAGCAGTGGCCACAGGACTGGAAAAGGTCAGTGTTCATTCCAATCCCAAAGAATGTTCAAACTATCATACACTTGCATTCATTAAACATGTTAGCAAGGTTATACTCAAAATCCTTCAAGCTAGGCTTCAGTAGTGTTTGAACCAAGAACTTCCAGATGTACAAGTTGGGTTAAGAAAAGGCAGAGGAACTAGAGATCAAATTGCCAACATTCGTTGGATCACAGAGAAAGACAGGGAATTCCAGAAAAACATCTACTTCTACTTCTATACTAAAGCCTTTGACTGTGTGGATTACAACAAATTGTTTAAAATTCTTAAAGAGATAGAAATACCAGACCGTCTTACCTGTCTTCAGAGAAACCTGCATGCAGGTCAAGAAGCAACAGTTAGAACAGGACATGGAAGAACTGACCAGTTCAGAACTGGGAAAGGACTATGTCAGTGCTATGTACTCACTCTGTTTACTTCACTTTTACAGAGTTCAGTTCAGTTCAGTAGCTCAGTCATGTCTCTTTGCGACCCCATGGACTGTAGCATGCCAGGCATCCCTGTCCATCACCAACTCGCAGAGCTTGCTCAAACTCATGTCCATCAAGCCAGTGATGCCATCCAACTATCTCATCCTCCATCGCCCCCTTCTTCTCCTGCTTTCAATCTTTCCCAGCATGAGGGTCTTTTGCAATGAGTCAGTTCTTTGCATCAGGTGGCCAAAGTATTGGAATTTCATCTTCAGCATCAGTCCTTCCAATGGATATTCAGGACTGATTTCCTTTAGGATGGACTGGTTGGATCTCCTTGCAGTCCAAGGGACTCTCAAGAATCTTCTCTAACACCACAGTTCAAAAGCATCAGTTCTTCGGTGTTCAGCCTCCTTTATAGTCCAACTCTCACATCCATACATGACTACTACAAAAACCACAGATTTGACTACAGGGACCTTTTTTGGCAAAGTGATGTCTCTGCTTTTTAATATGCTGTCTAGGTTGGTCATAGCTTTTCTTCCAAAGAAAAAGCATCTCTTAATTTCATGGCTGCTGTCACCATCCGCAGTGATTTTGGAGCCCCCAAAAATAAAGTCTCTCACTGTTTCCCCACCTATTTGCCATGAAGTGATGGGACTGAATGCCATGATCTTAGTTTTCTGAATGTTGAGCTTTAAGCCAACTTTTTCACTCTCCTCTTTCACTTTCATCAAGAGGCTTTTTAGTTCCTCCACTTTCTGCCATAAGGGTGGTGTCATCTGCATATCTGAGGTTATCGATATTTCTCCCAACAATCTTGATTCCAGCTTGTCCTTCATCCAGCCCAGCATTTCGCATGATGTACTCTGCATATAAGTTAAATAAGCAGGGTGACAATACACAGCCTTGATGTACTCTTTTCCCGATTTGGACCAGTCCATTGTTCCATGTCCAGTTCTAACTGTTGCTTCTTGATCTGCAAACAGATTTCTCAGGAGGCAGGTCAGGTGGTCTGGTATTCCCATTTCTTTAAGAATTTTCCACATGGATGTGACAGTTGGACCATAAGGAAGGCTGACTACTAAAGAATTGATGCTTTCAAACTGTGGTGTTGGAGAAGACTCTTGAGAATCCCTTGGACAGCAAGGAGTTCAAACCAATCAACTCTAAAAGAAATGAACCCTGAATATTCACTGGAAGGACTGACGCTGAGGCGCCAATACTTTGGCCACCTGATGCCCTGAGCCAACTTATTGGGAAAGACCCTGATGCTTTAGAAAGATTAAAGGCAATAGGAGAAGGGAGCAGCAGAGGATGAGATGGTTAAATAGCATCACTGACTCAATGAACATGAAATCTAAGCAAACTGTGGGAGAAGACAGGGAAGGACAGAGAAGCCTGGTGTGCTGCAGTCCACGGGGTGGCAAAGAGTCAGACACCACTTAGCAACTGAACAACAACGATAATTCATGTAAAGGCCAAGGGGCATATGGTATATGGGAAATGTCTGTACTTTTTGCTGTGAGCCTAAAACTGTTCTGTTTAAAAAAAAAAAAAAAAAAAAAAAAAAAAAAAACTCGGCCTCTATTTTAGGCCAAAGGACTAAAATAACCCCCTCCCACCCAAAACACCCTATAATCCCTACAGCCCAGAAAAATAAAGCCCAGCTTGGTCCAGGCTCTCTCTCCAGGCTCAGCACTTAACACGTCTTCTGTCTTCCCTTCTGTTTTGTTCCCCGTACTGTGCTCACCAGGAACCATGCTGCTGGTGGTGTAACCACAACACAGGCTCTCATCCCACTCTGTCTGCCCCTGCTGTGCCCTCTGCCCAGGTGCTCCCCCCCCGCCAACTCTTCTTCTCTTCCTGATTGATATCTTTTCATCCTTCTACAGCCAAAGAGCATCTCCTCTGGGAGCTTCCTGCTGAAATCAAGTCAGACAGAATTAATTCTCTCTCCCCTTGTCTGTTATTATTTGACAGTCAAGGGTTTTCATGTTGGTCTTCCCTGAGGGAAGGTCATGGGTCACCCATCTTGGTAGCCCAGCCTCTGTTGCGGGGTCATTACTGGCAATCAATACGTGTTTGCAGGATGAGTGACAGGTTCTACAATGTGCGTCTACACGTCAGTAGCTTCAAATCTCTTTGAGCAGTAGGAGGTACACAAGCAAAAAGTGAGGCTCACGCTCCCCTTCCTGCTGTGCTACTTACTGGAGTTTTCATTGCCATGTTGATACAGTGCTGAGTTTTTTCCTAGCTGGAGTGTTTCGACTCCCCTCCCCATCTGGCACACCCTTATTCCATCTACCCAAAACTTATCCTTCCTCCAAGACTGGCTTCCTATCTCATTCACCCTGAAGGCCTTTCTCAGTTACACAGACATGCCCAGGCAGGCTCCAGGCTGAAGGAAAAGAAATAGTTTTAAGTTGTAAAATCACTCCAGGCCCTACTGCTCACGTAAGGCTGGCCCTACAGAAGCCTGATTTGGTAACAGGGAAGGGAAAGGTCTCAAAACAGTGCTCAGGATCATGCCTTGACCAAGAGCCCGATCTTCCTGAGAGGAGACTCTAGTGCCCCTTGTCAACTACAAATTGGCTCTTGCCAAGAGCATCGCCTACAACTGAACAACAAGGGCGTTTGCCATCTGCCTCTGCAGAGGTTGAGCCCTGAGCTATTGCAGCTGCTCACCTTCAACACCCCCTGAGGGAGTTCAGCATGAAGTGAGGCACTCCGTGCTCCAGGAAATCTGGTGGGACAGGTCTTTAGGAACAGATTTTATGATCTCAATCCTTGCATCTCCTCATATCTGGAAAAGCACTAAATCCCTTCATGATGACCTCAGATCCTCCTGACGAGCAAAAAACCTTTTGTAAAATGAGTGCCTAATAGTATTGAACTCCACCTTCACCAAAACCTTATATATCGATCTTCCTCCCATTGCCTCTTTGGAGCAGTCTCTCTGAGCTATCTGAGGTGCTGCCTCCCTGGCTGCAGTCCTCATTTTGGCCCAAATAAAACTTAACTCGCAACTCTCAAGTACATCTTTTTTTAGCCAACACCCTCATGCTGCTGGAATCGCAAAGGCCTTTGTCATTTGTCAAGTGTTTCTTCTGGCCCCTGTCTTCCACTTTCCAGCCATGTGCCCTCACCCCAGACCCAATTCCAGGGTCTCTGCCCAGATCAGTGTGGACCCACCAGCATGACTCTACACAGGGGATGGACCGCTCTGCTGCCTGAAACTGCTTCGTTTTGCTGCTGTGAAACTGCTCACCTGGTTTTCCTCCTAATCCCTGGGCACATCCCCTCCTGCTCCTCTGCTTGATCTCAAGATCTGCAGCCTCACAGGGTCTGGCCTGGAGTCCTTTCTTGCTGTCTGACCTCATCACCTCCCATGGCCTTATGTAACGCCCTCTGGCCTAGAAGTCCCCAACCGGCTTCTCTAGACCAAACCGAACCTTTCTTTGGAATTCAGACCCCACATGGGTATTACACAGACTTCTCAAATTTCACATAAAACCTAACCCTTGTTTTGCCATAAGCTGCCCCTCCTCAAGCCTTCCTTGCCTTAGTAACCAGAACCACCTTCTACTCTTACTCCGGCCAACAGTCTAGAAGCTGTCCTTGATTTTCCCTTGACCTGCCTCTTCCAACTCACCTGCCAGCAAGTCCTCACACCCTCCTGCAGAACACGGCCTGCCTTCAATCACTTTTCTCCAACCTCACCACTCCCGCTCTGGGCCAGCCACCATCATCTCCCCCCATACCCTCCCCCCACCCTCTCCCACCCCCTCCCCACTCCCCCCCTCTCCCTCACACACTCTCCCCCTCACCCATGTGGCTCTTCCTTAGGCTGCTCTTGCCCTAGCTGGAGGAGGTTCTCTCTACTCGGAATTCTGGTCATTCTAGGCCAGCTAGCATGTCACACCCTCAGAGAAAAAGAAGCCATCAGATCACCCTATTTAATTTCTTGGCAAATCATTTGTTATTCTCTGATGGTTTCTTGGCTCGTAGTTTATGCTAAGTGTTCTTCCCTGCCCCCCACCTCCCCTGTCCCCGTGTGCACGCATGCTCAGTTGCTTAGTCGTGTCAGATTCTATGTGATTCCACAGACTGTAGCCTGCTAGAAAACAAAACAAAACAAAAAAATCCCATGGAATTTTCCAGGCAAGAATACTGGAGTGGGTTGCCAGTTCCTACTCCAGGGGCTCTTCCTGACCCAGAGATCAAAACTGAGTCTCTCGCATCTCCTGCACTGGCAGGCGGATTCTTTACCACTGCGCCACCTGGGAACCCTGTCCCCATTGTTAGCTCCGTGAGAGCAGAAACCTTCTCCACTCTGTTCCCACAGCCCTGGCAGTAACGGATGCTCAAACTGCACGAGGGCTGTATGAATGAAGGTCAGTCCATTCCAGCGCTCATGTTTCCCGCGTCACCTCTCAACTTTCGGCCAAAAGACTTTGGAATGCATAGCCCAAGATGTCTCTGTCTTTTCTCCATTTACATTTAATGATAATCTATACTCTATGTTCCATAATCTGATGCCATGAGTTAATTTTTGTACTTCTCCAGAGTTTCTATCTTTAATAAGATTTTGCGGAAGGTATGCCACTGGAATAGAACATCTGTCAATAAGTTGCCAGTTACATTAAAAAAATTACTCTAAGCCAGGCTTCCCCTCATCAGCTTGGTAGCTATTATTTGCTAATCATCTTCTCTGTTCCTGGTACTTAATCATCCCCATCATTGAAAGATAAGCATTGACTTCTCTATTATACAGATGAAGAACCTGGGCTCAGAAATACTATATAAGTAGAACAGAGTCCTTTAAAGCAAGTGACAAAGCTGCATGAGCCTTGAAAATGGTGTGTTAAAACATCTCAGAGGGAGGTCTAGATATATTAAGCAATGTGTATGTGTTAGTCACTTAGTCATGTCACTCTTTTCGACCCCATGAACTGTAGCCCACCAGGCTCCTCTGTCCTTGGGATTTTCCAGGCAAGAATACAGGAGTGGTTTGCTATTTCTTCCCCCAGTGGGGGTCTTCCTGGTCCAGGGATCAAACCCAGGTCCTTTTGCATTGCAGGCAGATTCCTTACCATCTGAGCCACCATATTACACAAAATAACTATCTATGCACCTTTAAATCAGCATCCCAAGTCCCAGCTTCTGTCAAAATCATGAGAATGATCAGATCCAGAGTCACACATTCAGATTTCTGGAACAAAGCTAAGCGGGGGCCATCTGTGATCATGAAGAAGCAGCACCACAAAAAACGAGGAACATTAACTCACATCTCCAGAACCAAACCCATACAGTGGCTTCACTTGGGGTCTCATCCACCAACGCTGCGGTTTGTGACAGCCCTGGAGATGTTTCACATCCTCCTAATGAAGAAGCTGCACAGAGCTGTCGAGAACACGGGAAGGAGGGCTCACTGGCAGCAAAAGGTTAGAGCTTTAAACTGCGTCTCTACCGTTCCTCTGAAACGAAGTCGGCTACGTGGCCACAGCAATGTATGCCACTGAACTCCCTACATAAAAATGCTAAATCAGAGCCATAACTCGCTGATGAATGGGGGAGCATTCCTTCATACATATTCCAGTGAACTGCAGATTGACTGTAAAACTAAATCTAACTAGACAATGAACCCTGTGTCGCTGGGGAAATTAATCACCAGCAAAAGGGCACTGCAGCCCAACAGTGGTTGTAGGCTGGCAACCTCCTTCCAGCAAATTGCACATAGGCACTTTAATGAGGGAGAAAATATGAGCTAAGAGAACTGTAGTCAAATCAGTTCCTACGGAAGGGGAAGCACACGAACCAACGTGTGGTGGTATCTGGCGCCCAAAGATGAGCTAGGGGGAACAAAAGGCCAGGTGTCATTACTGAAACCAAGACAGCCCAGGGTGTGGGCTCAAGCTGCAATGTGACACTCTCAAGGGGAGCACGGGTTTTGTTCCTAATGTCAGCCCTTTTAGTGATTTTTATTGATGTCATTTTTTTTTTTCAGGACTCACTGGCTCTCCCTGATCAGCAACAGGAGATTCCAACAGAATGTCATGATGTCATCAGAAACACACACTTTGATAAATAATAAAAATTTCCTGTCATCCTTAAATACTCTTTTTTCTGGACATGATTTTCCTATCTATGCAGGTAATGATGTCCAGACACATTCATATCACTCTGCTGCTGCTGCTGCTAAGTCGCTTCAGTCGTGTCCAACTCTGTGCGATCCCACAGACGGCAGCCCACCAGGCTCCTCTGTCCCTGGGATTCTCCAGGTAAGAATACTGAAGTGGGTTGCCATTCCCTTCTCCAGTGCATTAAAGTGAAAAGTGAAAGTGAAGTTGCTCAGTCGTGTCCGACTCTTGGCAACCCCATGGACTGTATGTAGGTAGACTCCTCAGTCCATGGGATTTTCCAGGCAAGTGTACTGGAGTGGGTTGCCATTTCCACTATGGCCTCTCTAATTGACCCTCACACCAAAAGCTGTTTAGAATCAATTGGTTAGAATCTAGACAAATGGAGATTCTTAAGGTGAGTACACATGGGGATATGCACACACAGACACATACACAGTGACGTCCTGGTACAGAATGGGGTAAAGAAGATGCGGTGAAGGGAAAAAGAACATTTCACCTATAGAAAGGTGAGATGTACTAGAGATAGTCATAGAAAGAGATGTACTAGTCATAGAAGGGGAAATAGGTCCCAGACTTTGCCATTTGTTCAGTTTCAGATACGTTGGATGGTAACTTCAATCCTGTAAAGTTAGGGATGATCTCCTCACCTGTGAAGGGCACACCACCACCAAAGAATTCCACCTACTCTGCCTACTTCCCACAAAGTTGCAGCCTCAAACATTACAAAGAAACAAATGATGGGATAAAGTTCAGACAAATAAACAGTAAGAGTGACCTCACTGGGCTTTTATGAGGAACCAATTAGAGTTTGCATGTGAGATGTCCTTAAATTGGAGAGCTCTGTACAATTACTGAGCCAAATTGATCTTGGCAGAGACACAGAGTTTTGAATGCTTCTCCAGAAGCAGTATCGCAGTACAACCCTCAGACCCAAAGTGGGTCAGAGAGTCCCTTGAAAAATGGAATTCCAAAATTAACTGGGGCAAAAAATAAGGCTGCCTTAGCCTCCATTACCCTTCAGCAACCCAAATCAATTCATAGGGTGATGGAATGCATTTCCCCTAAATACAAGTTAGGAATGTTGTTTTTGTTTTGTTTTTAAGAAGCATCCAAAGCTTCTGGCCAATTTCTACCAAAATAAATCCAATGCAACTATGCCAATTTCACAACACAATTCCCATTGGCAGGTGCTGCTGTCACAGCTGGTCTTACCATTTGACTGATTCCTTAGTGTTTAGCCACTAAGATCGCAACTGATCCTCAGAATCCATCTTAACATGGAGTTCTGAGTGCCTCTTACACAAGAGTAGTGAAAAGTGTTTATTCTTAGCTATCCCTAGAATAGTGACATGAGCAAATGACTTACAGTCAAATGGCTTTCCAAAATGAAATTTTCTACTTTGGGCTGATAATTTCCAACAAATAAAAGTATATATTAAATAATAATTTCATTCATCTAAACCATCTGGTCAGCTATTCTAGGTAACAACCTTTTGCAAATCCCTCACACTAGAAGGCTTGAAAATACACAGTGCTCCTTGAGTCACACATCGTGTTATTGTATTATGTGAAAAAGGCACCAGGTTCCAAAATTCTCCCTTTAAAGTTTCTGTGCCTAAATGACACCTCCCCTACTGAACCATACAGAACTTCACAGTCCAACACTCATTTTTCTTGAGTATAGTTCAGGTTCTTTCTTGAGAAAAGAACAGTGGCCGGGCTAAGAGCCACCCCTACAGTCCAACTCCTTAAGCAAGAGAGAGAAAGAGAGAGGGGGACTTCTGTGAGTGCTAGAATTTCTCAGGTCTTCACTGAATCACAAAAGGAGCCTTTCCACCTGGCTTCTGGGGGCATCTCTAGGGGACATAGAGGCTGATGACCCAAATTCAGGATATTAAGGTGTTTCTCCATTCAGAGCATTAGGCTCATGATCCAGTTAGACGGACTCAAGAAATCTCAGCTGCAGGCTGCAGCTGAACACACTTCTCAAGGCCAGGCCCTGTACTCTGAGCTGCACAGAAGTCGCTGCATTTCTCTCATTAAGACCCAAACCACAGGAGCACAAGTCAAGGCGGATTCTGCAGAGCATCTGCCTCCCGCCAGCAGCCTAGCAGAGGCCTCAGTGTCGCTGCTGCTCCTCCCGCACCTCCACCCCATCACATCAAAGTCCTGGAAACAGCGCTGAGCTCCAGGACGCTGCACCTCCCGCAGCAGGTGGGACGTCCCACTTGGCCGTTATGCCCTCATTTTCAGATCTGACATAACTAAACACAACTAAAAGGGATATTATTATGCCCCCAGATGATTTCTCTCCTAATTCCCTATTTCTTTCTGAGCTACCACAGTGCCCCTGGTCTGCATCCTGCCTCCCATCCTTCAGCTTGTCCTGTTGACTCTTCTTCCTTAGCACCTGTCACACGCTTCCTTTCCCTCTCAATCTCATCGTTCTAGATCTATTGTCTGTCTTCCTTTTCTATACTTTGCTTCCTCCACTCTATTCATACCGTGTTTCTCCAGTGCAGAAACCTTACTGAAGATTTTCCTAATTAAAAACCCCAGACATGCCCCACCCTGAGAAGATAAAACCCAAACCTCATTGACTGGCATGTGAGAGACACTACAGTCTGTGCCCGACCACTCTTTCCATGAAGTGCCCTCTGCCCACACTCAGGGTTACTCAAGCTCTCAGACAAGCTGGCTCATTTCCATTTCTGATCACATCTTCATCATGCCTTTCACTCCTACTCCTGTGCTCACCCCTGGTGACCTTCCTTCATTCACTTACTTCCCCCCAATCAACCTTCATGGTCCAGTTCAAGTCATGCTCCTACATTTCTAAATCCTCTGGCTGTGCTACTCATGTGGCCTCTGTAACATAACCCATTACATTTTATTTTTTCAGATATCCAGGCTTAACTAAATTGTTAATCAAAACCAAAATAAATTCCAGGAAAATCAGAACTCCTCTTCTTGATATGTCTTATAGTATCAGCAGAGCAAACCAACCAAAGTTGGTTCTATTTGCTTATTCACTGATATGCTACAACTTACAAATAGAGAGATGACTTCCTAAGGACTGATTTTAGAACACAGAAAAACTAGAATGGGTGCATTTTAGGTCTTGCCTTCCTTTAATAAACTTTATTCTCATTACCACAACTCACCCAATGGTTATCCAACCTTGGAAGCTCTTAAGAAACTTCCACTTGGGGAGGGAAGAGGAAAATAGATGTTTATTTTCTATAAAAACAAAAGGAAAAATTATATCTGGTTTTAATAATGTGTTAAATTGATGACAGTAATTTAAAGTATATCCTCTCTCATGTTCACTCATAACCACACTAACAAACTTCTACATATCATACAATAACACAGTGTCTCAGAATAAGCAAACAATAAAAATATGTGTATGCTTTTCAGCCACCTACATAGTGGGCTCCAGAGTGAAAAATAAAATCACTTGGAAGCTCCACAGAAGCAGGGAATAGAAGTGAAAATGTCTTTGGAGACAGGACAACCATAGAGTTCAAAGTGCTGAGCTCCAATCCACTGCAGTCACTGCCGCTTCATTGGAACACACACAGTTAAGCAAAAATTGACCAAAGGATTACACCACCCAAAGCAATCTACAGAGTCAATGCAAGCCCTATCAAACTACCAACGGCCCTTTTCACATAACTAGGAAAAAAAATTACAATTTGTATGAAAACACAAAGAACCTCAAATAGCCAAAGCAATCTTGAGAAAGAAAAACAGAGATGGGGGAATCAACCTTCCTGACTTCAGACTGTACTACAAAGCTACAGTCATCAAGACAGTATGCACAAAACAATAAAATACATTTTCTGTCAAAGTCTTTCAGTTCTGTTTTCACACAAAAAATGTAATATCAAATGGAATCTTACTTATTTCAATAGCTGTAATAATTTATTATATTTCTTCCTTTAGGAAAGAGACAATGGCCACTGTAAGCATGCAGTATAACCTAATTGGTCATCAAGGTGGAGGACAGTGACTCATGACTGTGAAGCTATTATGAGAGACCTGTGAATCCAAATACTGCCAACGCCTGAAAAAACAAAGCCACGCACAGAGGCCCTAGTATGTTCCCCCCACATGTCTACAGTTGTTGTTGTGATCAATAAATTAGAAATTATTAGATAAATCAATAAATTAGAAAATATTAAATGTCCTGAAATTCACAGTCACTTTCTGCTTTCTACCTTTCTGCTTAATCAAGAGATAATGTTCAATCAGGGGATTGTATGGGATGTTCTACACAAAGCCTGACATTAAAAAGGATCCCCAGAATGACAAAGGTGAGACCATCTATCCCAGATCCCTAATGCTGACCCCGTACGTCACCCAATGCCACACAGATCTGAGGCTTTTCAAGCTCTCCAGCTGCTGTGGGGCTCCACACAATGCCTATAAAATTCAGGTCCTTTTATAACTCCCATCACTGATAAAAGGCAATAAATGCAAATGAGTTGAGGATGGTGGTCAGTGGATGCTGCAAAGATAAATAAGTCACTAATGTATCCACACTCTATCTCACACTGAGCTAAACCGAAAGCCCATACATTCAAGGTTTCAAGACCATGCTCTAAGTTATAGAAAGGAAATGGACAATGAATGGATAAACCAAAGCACATAAATCATCACACACAAAATATCTGGATCTACACTGTGGGGATGTGAACCATCCAGATGCCCCTGCCGGATCCCCCTGTGAGGATTTCCTGGACTCAGGAGTGAGCCCACAGAGCCCTCTTTTTTAAACACACAGCACCTTTCCCTAGGAAGGGAGCGGGAGGAGCCGTGTGGAGTTCTCATCGCCCCATCAGTGTCACCACACTTCAGTCAAGCTGTTTCCTTGCTGTTTCATACACGGCTGAGAGCTCCCTGAGGGGAGGGATGGGATCCCATTTACTGTCTTCTCCTCCAGACCACACCTGGCTCTCAGAAGCAAAATGACTGGTGAGTGAAGTTGGGCACACAGAGCCCCATCGGCGGGGTAAGTGGCAGAACAGCCGCACACGCCAAGAGGCCTAGAGCACAGTCCACAGCAGGGCCTCCAACAAGAGAACTGTAAAAGCTGCCAGGGAGAAAAAGTGAGCCAAAGCAAGCACTCTGCAGTGGGCTGGAACTGCAAGTCATTCTGTGGCTTTCATCTGGAGCCTTGCTCAAGCTTGCCCAGATCCCACTGCCTGTAATGTGTCAGGAAGCCATCACATAGAGGAACTGAAGAGGCAAAGATTCCATGAGATGGGGCTAAAACGTATCATCAGCCAGATAGCAAGGGGTTCTCTCCTCCAAGCAGATATAGACAGATAGCACACATGCTCAAAGGCATCCAGAGTCTGGGAGGTTAAATCAGCACTTGCTGAGGGAGTAAGTGCCCTGGGCCACGGGGAAGAGGCTGGTCATCTTCCAACTCTTAAGTATCTTTACCCCTAAGGATGCCCTTGGGCTTGTACCTCTCTCCTGTCTGTCCCTGATGGCTCCAGCCACAGTGGTCTGTCTCTTTTATGAACTATCTTGACTAGTGGTCTGTGCTGTTCACTGGCTTTCGTTCCTAGGAGGAGGCAGGGTGCTGGGAGTGAACGGAGCACTGGATTAAGACTCAGAAAAGCTGGTTTGAGTCATATGACCCCTTCAGCCCTTGGTCCTTCTTCTATGAAACAGAGGTAAAGGGGCCCATGTACAGGGTCATTTGAGGTCATTTGAGGATCACAATAAAGGTGGGAGAATATAGTTTACAGTTCTATTTGGCTTCTATGGCTGCTGTCCCATTAACACAGACTTGGTCATCTTAAAGAGTGGAAATGGATTCTCTCATAGTTCTTGTAGTCAGAAATCCAAAAATCAGTATCAGTTGGCCCCAATCAAGGTATCAACAGACCATGCTCCCTCGGGAGGTACTGGGGAGAACCTGTTCCTTGCCTCTTCCAGTTTCTCTGTGTGTCAAACCTCCCTCTTAGTACATTTGTTGATAGGATTTATGGCCCATAGGATAATCCAGCATGATCTCTTGATCTCAAAATCATTAAAATGAACCACAGCTGCCAAGGCTCTTTTTCGAAATTAGATAACATTTGTTGGTTCCAGGGATTAGGATCCGATATCTTTGGGGCCACCATTCAGGCCTCTCCACCCATCAAATACATTCAGTGTTAAAGTACAATTCTTGCCACATATTCTTTCATTTATTTATTTAAAATTAATTAATTTTAATGGGAGGATAATTACTTTACAATACTGTGATGGCTTTTGGCATACATCAATATGAATTTGTCACAGGTACACATGTATCCTCCCATCCTGAATCCCCCTTCCACCTTCCTCCCCGCCCCATCCCTCTGGGTTGTCCCAGAGCACTGGCTTTGGGTGCCCTGCTTCATGCATCAAACTTGCACTGGCCATCTATTTTACATAAGGTAATGTACATGTTTCAATGCTATTCTCTCAATTCACCCCACCCTAACCTTCTCCCTTTGCCAACAAAGGTCTGTCTAGTCAAGGCTATGGTTTTTCCAGTAGTCACATATGGATGGGAGAGTTGGACTATAAAGAAAGCTGAGTGCCGTAAGAATTGATGTTTTTGAACTGTGATGTTGGAGAAGACTCTTGAGAGTCCCTTGGACTGCAAGGAGATCCAACCAGTCCATCCTAAAGGAGATCAGTCCTGGGTGTTCATTGGAAGGACTTATGTTGAAGCTGAAACTCCAATACTTTGGCCACCTGATGCGAAGAGCTGACTCATTGGAAAAGACCCTGATGCTGGGAAAGACTGAGGGCAGGAGAAGGGGATGACAGAGGATGAGATGGTTGGATGGCATCGCTGACTCAATGGACATGGGTTTGGGTGGACTCTGGGAGTTGGTGATGGACAGGGAGGCCTGGCATGCTGCAGTTCATGGGGTTGTAAAGAGTTGGACATGACTGAGCGACTGAACTGAACTGAACTGAACCTTCTCCCATTGAGTGCAAAAGTCTGTTCTTTACATCTGTGTTTGCTGCCCCGCACATAGGATCATTGGTACTGTCTTTCTAAATCCCATATATATGTGTTAATATTCAGTGTTTGTCTTTCTCTTTCTGACTTACTTCACTCTCTATAATAGACTCCAGGTTCATCTTCCTCATCAGAACTGACTCAAGTACATTTTTTTTTTTTTTTTTTTTTTTTTTTTTATAGCTGAGTAATATTCCGTAATGGATATGTACCACAACTTCTTTGTCCATTCATCTGCTGATGGACACCTAGGTTGCTTCCATGTCCTAGCTATTGTAAATAGTGCTGTAATGAACATTGGGGTACATGTGTCTCTTTCAATTCTGGTTTCCTCAGGGTACATGCCAGCAACAGGATTGCCTTAGAGACCCCTGGGACAATGTTAAACAACCCGCCATTCAAATCACAGGCATCCCAGAAGGAGAAGACAAAAGGAAAGGGCATGATAAAATACTTGAGGAGATAATAGTTGAAAACTTCCATATTCTATTCTTAATTCTCATCAACACAACTAGCACTGAAATCCTTGGAGGCTAAGAACAACTCTTATACTCCATGACGGTTTTTAAGGTGTTATTTGTTCATATAGAAAATAAAGCCCTTATTCTACTTAATTTTTAGTTCCCAGCATTGGAGCCCATGTAAAAATTCTAACAGAGTGTCAAGTGTTTCATTTTTTATTTCTGAAGTACCCAGATTGCCTGATCAGAGAAGCTGGGGAAGGAGGAACTGCATGGCAGATGCTTCCACTGTTACAGCCAAGGGCCTCGCACCGAGGGTCACGTGATGCACTGTCAGCGAAAACTGTTCCGAACTGTCACCTGAACACAAAGGCAGGAGAATGGCTAGAAGTAAAACTGCCATATATGCCGGACAAATGAGCGTGAACTCCACGCAACCGGATTCATCTCAATGCAAAGGAAAGAAAGGCAGCAGCTAATCTGGAAGAGCTTGACGAAACCTTAAGATGGGGTGGTAAATCCACTCACTCAATTTTTTCTACAGCTATTTGCTGAGGACACACTATGGGCCAGATACTAGGGACCCAGTCATGAGCAAAACAGGTGAATCGTTGTCAATTTAAAAATTTCGTGCTAGTTGGGAAAATAAACTACAAGTAAACAAACAAATATTGAATGGGGATATGCTTCCCCAGTGGCTCAGACCATGAAGAATCTGCCTGCCATGTGGGAGACCTGGGTTCGATCCCTGGGTTGAGAAGATCCCCTAGAGAAGGAAACGGCAACCCACTCCAGTATTCTTGCCTGGAGAATCCCATGGACAGAGGAGCCTGGCGGGCTGCAGTCTACCGCATCACAAAGAGTTGGACACAACTGAGCAACTAGCACACACCAAAGGAAACATCAGGAAGCAGGTTTGGATTGGGGGTAGGGGACACACTTCTCCTAGAGGGGCAGGGAAGGCCTCTCTGCTGCAGTGACATTTAGTTCGGACACTGAGTGAAAGAGATCAGATGACTGAGGAACAGGAGGGAGAGTCTCCTCTAGCTGTCCTGATCAGCTAGAATAACTTGATGTGCCAGAAAATGCAGTGCTCAAAAACCAGTAAGATCATGTCTTAAGGACCCAGGAGTCAGCTGGAAAGACCTCCCACTGATGGATTTTGGGACAACGTGATCAACAAAAAGAGGAATACTGGTCACGGATCCTTATACACCAAATACAGGTTATCTATTTTATTCTTTAAAAATATGCATGAATCAATACTAACATTCCTAAAAATGGGGAGAAAGGAGGAAAATTTCTTCTGTAACAGAAAAACACTAGCTAGTAACAGAATTAGAAAACTGCCACTTGACAAATAGCAACAAAATAACTGATTCAAGCCAGGTCACCAATGAATGCAAAAACCACTGGGTAAAATTTTGTTGAGATATTCATATTATCTCAAAACGGTGCTCCGGAGATTACTTAATAAAGCAAAAGCATAAAACTGCAAGGGAAAAGTTTGGCAGGCACGAGATTTGGGGCTTTGCAGTATGATGCTATGAGTAAGACATCTTCACCTGGTTTTCTCAAGTATGTTTAACCCGAATCTAATGACCAAGAAACCATCAGATAAATTGAGATTGTGGGATAGTCAACAAAACAGTTGTCCTATATTCCTGATAAATGTCAATGTTATGAAAAGATGAAAGAAAAAACTAAACTGTTCTAAAGGAGACTAAAGAGACATGGCAACTAAATGAAACATGTAATTTTAAACTAGATTCTGGAGTTTAAAAATGCAACTCTAAAGAACTTTGGGGGGGATCATTGGAGAAATTTGAGATGGACTGCATATCAGATATTACTGTAATCAGGTTCAACTTGGGAGTATAATAATGATGTAATGATGTTACGGTTATGAAGGAGAAAGCACATGTCCTCAGGAGATAAATGTTGGAGTATTTTGGGGTGAAATGTCTGAATGTTTGCAAATTACTCTGAAATGGTTCAATGAACAAACAAACAAAAACAGTCATTTAATATTTATACGGGCTAAAAAGGAAAAAGGCAGGAAGATAAAGCAAATGTGGAAAGTGTTAATCAGTGAATTAAGGTGAACATGGGTGTTGACTGTACTATTCTTTCAACTTTTTTTCTAGATTTGGAGTTTTTTTTAAGTGAAAGGGTACGTGAGAGTATTTCAGGAACAGGAGACAATAAGGTTGTGACACAAACATTCTTGGAGTGGTCAAGAAAAATCAGAATCCAATGTGACCAGAAGGAAAGGAGTGAGAGACAGCAGGAAGGGGTCATGGAGCATGGCAGGGCAGCCATGGGCAGGCTCTGAGCAGTGGAAGGGCGGACACAGCAAAGACCACTTTGAGCTCTGGACCAAGAATGAGCACAGGAGGGCAGGCGGTGAACAGAAGTGAGGATGGGTGGGTGGGGATTGGGGAGGGGATATAAGTTAGGAGGCTGCTTAGAAATCCAGGGATATGACTTCTGACTCTGAACTTTAGAGCCAAGCTGATATTTTACATGAAGAGGAGAAGAAAAACAATTCCAGTACCACTGCAGGAAAATGAATGTTCTCTCGCTTTGGAGTATCCCCATACTGTTTCATTAAATGGATCCAGGAAGAGCTCACCTGAGCATACTGTCATGGAAATAGTAGTAGAAAAGCATACAGTCCATGAAATTTAGCTCATTTCCTCTTCACCTGAGATCATGAGGACAGCTGTCCCATTTTCATAATATCTCACCATCGGCACGTTCCATTAGCATATGCAACATCCTTGATAACAAAGGTCGGGTTTTGCAGATCATTTTGAATGCTGGGCTTCCAAGAACAATACGAAGCTAATAATAATAATAAAACAGAATGCTCAGGTTGGAACTCTTCACAAATGGCATCTAATTAATTCTTATAACACCTCCAAGAGGTATTATTATCCCCATGTTACTGCTGGAGAAACTTGATAATTTTTTGTCTTAAATTCTGCATTTGTATCACTCCTCTGCTCAGACACCTCTGAGCTTCACATTCTCATTGCCATCTTTTACTTTCAAAGAATATCACAACTTAATTCTCTTTTCAATAGGGTGGGTGTTAATGGCTGTAGCCACATTTTAAGTGTAGGAATAAGTTTTTTAAGTGATGTGAGATGTTTTTTCCTAGTCTCAAAGCGATGCAGTAACAAAATGGAATATACGGTAGAACCCCATGCCACCCTACCCCACATACACACAGCAAAGTATTTTTTTTCATTAGATGATCTAATAACTGAGAGATAACTGCTAAACGTTACATTGAATAATTTTAAGATATTCCAGAACCAAAAATCAAAATTTGGTTAAGTGAAGACACAATATTTGGTACAGAAAAACTATGTAACAATAAATACTCCTGATTGATGAAAGCCAAATGAGTCTCTCATTGTGGGTGGTACAAAGGAAGTTTCCAGGCTCCTTGCACTTTAGGTGGAGCTCCTACTTCAGGCCTGAAGAGGCAGGTCTTCAAATAGGGCTCAAAAAGTGTGAGACCATCACAGCAACGTGGACACACTCTCAGCCCAGGGCTGCAGCAAGCCAGCCCTGGCCGAGAAAACTGGGTACAGACTGCTGAGGATAGAGCAGCAGCAGCAATGAGTGCCTCGGGGGCCTATGGCCTGATTTCCAAATGAAAGCAATTTAACCTTCATTGTGTCACTTGGGCTCTGTCTAAAATAAAACTTTTTTGAAAAGAGAAATATAGGGCACCACAATTCAAAACACGTTCCCCAGCCCCACAACCACACTGTCAACAGAGGACTAAAAAATTCACTTGTATGGTGACCCAAAACACCAGGGAAGCCCACGTTAGTTGCCCAGTCTTGTCTGACTCTTTGCAACCCTACAGACTTTAGGCCAGCCAGGCTCCTCTATCCATGGCATTCTCCAGGCAAGAACACTGGAGTGGGTAGCCATTCCCTTTTCCAGGGGATCTTCCCTACCCAGGGATCAAACCCAGGTCTCCTGCATTGCAGGCAGATTTTTTTTTTTTTTTTTTTACCATCTGAGCCACCAGGGAAGCCCTGAGGTTCAGACAGAGCAACAAAATCACCTCCCTGTAAATATCATATTCTGTTCGGAATGCAAAACTTGAAATGACTAGGAACTGAAGTGTGTTCAAGTGTAGACACTTAGACTTTATGCCACAGAATAAGAGTGAGGGCTCTTCCCCCAGAGGCCTGAATTTTAACAGGATCAAGCCACTTTCCAGACATTGTGGGTGTAATTTACTATTCAAACTTGGGGGGTGTGAAAGTGAAAGGGGGGCCCTTTTACTAATGACAACGGGACAGCAGGCATCAACCGAACGGCACCTAGGCAGACCGAGATGTGTGGTCACTACAGATAAGTTTGTTTCTCTGAGTCTCAGTTTTCACTTCTGTCAAACTGTCTTCCTGGCCTCACAGGCCTGCTGTGAGGACTACAGGAGTTAATAGGGGAGCACTAAGAATAGCCCCGGGCAGGTAGCAAGCTCTCAGTGAAACTAAGCCACCCCACATGCAGATATTTAAGCGATTTGAGCCTCCTGCTCAAAGCAGTAAGCCAAAGAGAAAAGTTAGCATGAAAAAGTGAACGCATAAGAAAAAAGGAGAATCATTATGTCAGAAACCAAGGCCCCTGAACGGCTCTCATGGCCTGGCCACAGGGGCACCTAGGCCTGCAGGAGCAAAGGCTTTGAGAGGATAACATGTTCCCGGGACCCAGAGGGATGTGAAAGCTCTGTTTGCCATCTGACCTCCTAAAACCTCACGCCCCAGGCCCGGTAACTGCAATAAGTTTACTCCATCCCCCTTCCCCATTGCGGTCTACTCTCTGCCCCCTCCCCACCCCTCACTGGACCACCACACACACCCTCTCATTCTCCCTTCTTACAGGAGACAGAAGCTGCCAGCTGCCAGCACCTGCAGAAACCACAGTAGCCGAGTGAAGCACTACCTGGCCTGTCCACGCCTCCCCGCCAACCTTCCGACGTCTGCCCGGACCGCACCTACAGGGCCAGCCAAGTGTTCAGTCATGCTCGTCTCAGCTTCGCAGAGCCATTCCACACAGTGCCGGTACTAAACAGACCTGGGCCTACACAGCAATTCAGAAACAAAACTCAGGATGCATAAGGCAGTTCATTAAACCATCACATTCACAAAAGCACTGGAACTGGTGTCTGCAGACTATGAAAAAATTGCCATCTGGTACCAGCTTCTTCAGATTTTTTTTTTTTCAATATTCTTCACAAAGTGAAGTGGCGGGGGGTGGGGGGGGCAGACATAGAAGAAACAATGCAAAAGACAAATGGTCCCACTCATCCTACAAACTCAGTGAAACTAAACGGCTTTATCAGTCAGGTGACTTCCCCACACTTACAGGTGTCCCTTGAAAAGGAGACACAAATAAGTCCGTTTGTATCCTACTTTAGATTCTACCAATTAGCGATATCATATGATATTTGTCTCTCTCTGCCTCATTTATTTCACTTGGTATGAAAATCTCTAGGTCTATCCATGTTGCTGCAGATGGTATTGATTCATCCTTTTTATAGCTGAGTGATATTCCATTCCACATATGTACCACATCTTCTTCATCCATTCATCTACTGAGTGATATTCCATTCCACATATGTACCACATCTCCTTCATCCATTCATCTACTGAGTGATATTCCATTCCACATATGTACCACATCTTCTTCATCCATTCATCTACTGACGGACACTTAGGTTGCTTCCATACATTGGCTATTGTAAACAGTGCTGCTTCTGAACACTGGGGCGCGTGTATCTTTTCACATTACGTTTTTCTCCTGATATATGTCCAGGAGTGGGATTGCTAGATCATATGGTAGTTCTATTTGTAATTTTTTAAAAGAACCTCCATACTGTTCTCCAGGCTTCTCAGGTGGCACTAGTGATAAGGAATCTGCCTGTCAATGCAGGAGACACAAGAGACACAGGTTAGGTCACTGGGTCGGGAAGATCCTCTGGAGAGGAAATGGTACCCCTCTCCAGTATTCTTGCCAGGAAAATTCCACAGGCAGAAGAGCCTGGTGGGCTACAGTCCATGGAGCTGCAGAGAGTTGGACACGACTGAGCGACTGAGTACGCACAGGCACACACATACTGTTCTCTGTGGCAGCTACACTAATTTATATTCCCACCAACAGTGTAGGCAGGTTCCCTTTTCTTCAGAGACATAGAAAACAGAGGGAGGCAGGGGAGAGGGATAAATTAGAAGTTTGGGATTAAAATATACAGACTACTATATATAAAATAGATAATCAATGAAGACCTACAGTATAGCACAAGATATTGAGTATAGTACTATACTCAATATCTTGTAATAACCTATAATGGTAGAGAATGTTAAAAAAAAAAAGAATATATATATATATCTGAAGCATTTTACTATATATCTGAAACTAACACACTATAAATCAATTATATTTCAATAAAAATTTAAAAAGAAGACATTTGAAAAAGGAGACATATTCACAGCATGCTGCCATGTATTTAGTAAATGCTTATTATGCCTGCCCCTCACCATGGCAATGAGTGGAGTGATGGGGGATTCAGGGAGCTGCGGACACCTACCCACCTTTCTAGCAGCAGCAGGACAAACGGACAAGCTCTTGGCAAAATTGCATTAGGTGCCCATTGTCCCTGATGCCCTTTTCTGCTAAAGTATGTCTACTTGGCCTTCCCATGGCCTTTAGGACCATCACAGGTCCTGTTCTTGCTAATAGAAATATATCCCCCTAAATACCTATAAGCTACTATTCTTATTCTTGGGTGAGGTAGGTGAAGACAATGAAGGTCCATGAAGTTCATGATTTATGACTTGCCCGAAGTCTCAAATCTTGTGTGTGGTGAGAGCAGTGGCCAAGATCAGGCACCATGCTGCTAGTCTACTGGGTCCCAAAATCCGACTCCTCCAGGGCTGGTCAGGTAATGGGAATGAAGGGAGCCAGCCAGGTGGGGTCTGCTGCACACTGGGGAATAGGAGCCCCATAGGAAACGGGCAGCAGGGGCCCAGCTCTAGGCTAGACTAGACTCACACCACTAGGGAACACTAACTCACTGGAGGGCTTTTGTTTTTAAAAAGCTGCCCCCAAAGTCCCCAGTTAGAACTTGTTTGCTGCTTCAAAGTACCTTCAATGACAAAAGCTAATTGATTTTAGGGCTTCCCTGGTGGCTCAGACGATAAAGAATCTGCCTGCAACACGGGAGAATCAGGTTCGATCCCCGGGTCAGGAAGATACCCCGGAGAAGGGCATGGCAACCCACTCTAGTACTCTTGCCTGAAGAATCCCATGGACAGAGGAGCCTGGGCGGCTACAGTCCATGGGGTTGCAAAGAGTCAGACACGACTGAGCGACTAATACTTTCACACTAACACTCACACAAATTGATTTTATGAAGTATCTGCCCTGTAACAAGTGCTCTTACAGGTGCCAGGGAGATGGCAGGAGCAAATCAGACAAGCTTCCATTCCGCAGAGCTTACATTTAACTCCCTTTCATCAAAGTGACTTAGCTCTTCAGCACGTCATCTGTTGTGACCTCTAGACCATTTTCTCTGCCCCTCTCCATAGCCAGGCACGTTCACTAATAGACTCTGACGTTAACTTTTCTGTAATAAGCCCTTTCTACTCCCTTCTTGAACCTTACTTTATTTATCATTAATACCTGGTCAGTTTTTAAATTTTGAAGGTTATAATTTAATATTTATGGAATCATCAAAATGCATGCCCCACCTCTCAAAGTGTCAGCACCAATTGCAAAGCACACGTAAGAGGAAGGGTGTGCCCTGTTGTGAGCACAGGTGAAAACATCAGGACAGGCTGGATTCCCCGGGAGCAACATTCATTCCACCCATACATATTTATGGCGCCTCTACTATATATGCCAGGCGCTATTTTAGGGTCCGTGGATACATCTGTGGCGGGAAAAAATCCTCATCCTCAGGAAGTTGATGGCACACTGGCAATAGCTTTCTCTGAAACTAGCACTGAATCCTACCAGCCATGGGGCATGTGTGGCTTCAGTCCCAGCTGAAACAGGGAGTGAGATTTTGGAGAGATGAGAAGAACTGGAACAGCCACTCCATTGCCATCTCCAGCTTAGCTGTGTGTCCGCCACCACCATGAGACTCCAGGAACCAAATGGGGAGGTGAACAGAAGGATGGAAGAAGTAAAACAGGAGGGATGTAGGAAGTGCAACAGATGCCCTAAGGGATGCCCTCCACTCGGAAGTTGGACCGTGCAATTAAAATGCAAAACAACATTTTCCTTTCGACAGCAATGTGGTCCCTGAGTTACGGTAGCCAGCCTTCCCCTATTTACTAGTCACTATTGAGGGTGAGGCCTACCAGGTGCCGTGAGAGATCCTGAAAATGTAAAATGAGGAAATCCTGGAATCTTGCTATCTAACAATCACAGTCCAGATTATGAGCTGGCCTAGGTCACATTCACATGACTCATGAGGCACTGGTGTTCTCATTATATCAACTGCTACTAAATTAAGGTAAATGTGCTAAGTCTTGGGGATTGCAGAAATTCTGAGCAGTTATAGTTGTCCCAGAAGAGGGAAAGTGAAGGCATATATAAATTCCACTTAGGATTTTTTAATGTTTTCTATCACATTGGTGTAGATAAACAGATATTTGGGCCATTTTTTTTTTAAAGCTTGTGGACAAATTGTGTCATTTGCCCATCTCTCTCCAGCCCTGTTGTGAGACAATAAGGGCATCAGCATTTCAAGATGAAAGGGCCTTTGGGAATAACATGCTTGAATTCTCTGTTCTACATCTTTCCAATTAAGTGGCCTTCTGGGAGATTTCCAGCAGCATGAAACTGACGGTCTGATGAGAGGATCCATTCTACACTGTGAGGCTGTCTTGGAAAATTCTTCCCCGCATAGGGAGCCAAAGTGTGCCATGCTATAGCCTCCTGCAGCAGCGCAAGGGTACATCCCCAAGACATACTCAGCTAAACTTACATTTTGGTTAGCAGCTCAGCTGCCCCAGAAGCTGTGCTTCTCTCATTTTCAGGCAACTTTCAGGAAGTCCATGGAGACTAACGCTAACTCCCGTCCCAACGTAGCCTGCCTCCGGGGCTTCACCATGAAAGGAACAACATCTTCCACTGCAGCATTGAGAAGCTGTGTGTGTCAGCACCTCCAAAGGGCACAGAAACCGACAATGCTCACCACCACGCTCTCCCTGGAACTTCGACGCCCACTCATTGAAAAGGAACAAAGAAGAAATCTGATCCATCACAATCAGCAGAAGAAAAAACAATTCTATGCAGATACAATAAATGCTTTTCTGTGGTAACAGCACGAATCTATTTGGAATCTCAGGGATTCCAAAATCTCAGTTCAGTTCAGTCACTCTGTCGTGTCCAATTCTTTGAGACCCCACGGACTGCAGCACGACAGGCCAACTCCCGGAGCTTGCTCAAACTCATGTCCATCGAGTTGGTGATGCCATCCAACCATCTCATCCTCTGTCCTCCCCTTCTCCTCCTGCCTTCAATCTTTCCCAGCATCAGGGTCTTTTCCAATGAATCAGTTCTTCACATCAGGTGGCCAAAGTATTGGAGCTTCAGCATCAGTCCCTCCAATGAATATTCGGGACTGATTTCCTTTAGGATGGACTGGTTGGATCTCCTTGCAGTCCAAGGGACTCTCAAGAGTCTTCTCCAACACCACAGTTCAAAAGCATCAATTCTTCGGCACTCAGCTTTCTTTATGGTCCAACTCTCACATCCATACATGACAACTGGAAAGATCATAGCTTTGACTAGACAGACTCTGATTTACATTAGACCATAATCTGGGGGCACATTATTAGAGACAGCCAACTCCAAGCAATCAACCAGAAATCTCTACTTAGAGATGACTCAGTGTGTTCAGAACTAAACTCAATCATGACTAATTTTCCTCCCTCTCCAACTCTGCTCTCTTGGTTTCTGCTCAATTAATGCTAAAAATCTCCGTGTAAATTCATTCAGAACTATCTATTGAACACTTACTGTGGTGTTTCTTTCATCACCTTTCTTTCACCACCTTCTGTGGCAAAGACTGCTATTTCCCAAACTCACTTCCTCTGTTTCCTAGATGCAAGGAAGCTGTATTTTCCAGTCATCCTTGTCATTAGGCATAGTAGAACTCCAAATTCCAAGCACGGAATGGGAGTGAGAGTAATGCCTGCCACTCTCAGGTCCAGCATCACACCATCTCCTGTGATCTTTTCGTTTTCCACCACCTGGAATGATACGCAGGGCAACTCTAAAGCCCATGTGTTGAAGAACCCTCTGGATTACTAAATGACTATGTAGAGTGGATCCTCCCCACACTTTCGGCCTGTGAGTGAAAAATACAATTCCATTTTATCTAAACCAATTGTCTGGTGGTTGATTTGTGAGCAGGACCGTAACCAATACACCTTCTATTTCCAGTTCACTCATTCATTCTTTAATAAACACTTTGCAAATGCTTACTACATCCCATGAATTGAGAAAGGCACTGGGGAAATAGAAATCACTAAAGGAGGTCACAAAGTCCATGTAAACTGGACGATTAAAGCCCCATATGAGCGAGCCCATTGCAATGCGCGTGTCTTCAATTAGTTACAGTGGAAAGATTCGAGACTTCATTTTGAATCCAAGGCTAGTTAAGCCACTTAAATATCTAAATGTGTTAGCATCTTCATCTGTAAACAGAAGCAATATTCCTTCCTGCCTAGTGTCAAGTGGATTAAATTGAAAGAGATAGAAAGCATTCTGTCAACTATCAAGTACTCTGCAAATTTTAATTTAATTGACTGCAATTGTCCTTATCCAGGACCTGTTACCATACCAGCACCTTCGCTGGAGCTTCTAACTAAAGTCCTATCTATTCTTAAAGAATAGATTGGTAAACAGATTGGGAGATTGGTAAATTTTTTCAGTCATTTTTTTATTCAGAAAAAATCTTCTAATACCCTGAAATGCTTGCAAAATGAAAGTCAAACGTTTCAGCTGAGTATTTAGGACCTTACATAGCATAGTCCCAAATTAATGTTTAAATCCAAATCAATCTCTGTACAAGTCCATGCTTTTTTTCCTACCTCATCCACCCTATCTTCTTGCCATAAACCCATTTCTTCAATGTGCCACACTCTCTTACCTTCTTGCTGTTTTATTCTTTGTTTAGTTTTGACCTTCACTGCTAACTCTCCTCATTAAAACCCTCCAGTTTTTCATGGTCCAGCTCAAATATCACCAGTTCCAAAGACATCTCTACGTCTCTCTCCAAAATCAGTTTTCAGAACCTCATCCTCCTCTGCACTACCACAGTGTTTTATTCGGAATTTCTCTCCTCCACTATTGATAGCAACTTTATTTCAAGTAGCCTATTGTTTTTAGGAAGGAAAAGGCCATGTGGGTATTTAATAAAGGCATGCTACATTGAGGGAAAAAAAGGTCAGAAGACAGTCCAGTTACTTGTGGTTGGATCATCAAAATAGACAAATTACAAGAGCAATGGAATTCTTTGGATTGTGAGAAAATCATTCCTATGCTTTAGGACCTATTATGTTCAGGGGATACTTTATAAAAGTTATTATATGAAACTTTCATATTGAAAGTCACTTTGACAATAATAAACATAATCCCATCAGCAGAAGAGTAGAACCGAAGTTCAAAGTCTTTCACTCATTTCTGCAGTCAATTCTTCAAATTTTGGTTCAGTCTTATTGTAGAAAAATGAGAGAAACACACTAAATTGTTCCACTGATGGGTCTTCCCTGGTGGCTCAGAAGGTAAAGAATCTGCCCACAATGCAAGAGACCCGGGTTTGATTCCGGGGTCAGGAAGATCCCCTGGAGAAGGGAATGGCTACCCCCTCCAGTATTCTTGCCTGGAGAATCCCATGGAGGAGCCTGGCACACTACAGTCCATGGGGTCACAAAGAGTAGTATTTTTAAGGAACTGGCCACGCATGGCAAATTTTTCATTCATTTGCATATAAGAAATAAAAAGCATTCATTAATAGAAAATAATTTGAGTCACTCTTTGCATCAACTGAGAGTGTGCTTCTACCTTCTACTTTAGGATTAAAAAAAATGGGTGGCAGGGGGGACTTCTCTGGTGATCCAGTGGTTAAGACTTCATGATCCCAATACAGCAGGCACAGGTTCAATACCCGGTCAGGGAACTAAGATCCCACATGCGGCATGGAAAGAAAATTATATATATACTTTTTAAAAAATGGGTAAGGGGAAGTTGGGTTGTGATTAGATCCAGCGAGACGAATTCTATTCACAGACACTGAATTCACGGAAATCCTAATAGATTGTATGCACTATACATACAATGCTAACAACATTTTCTATTATGTACTCTGGTGATAAGCTGGGCTAAAATGCAAGTAGAGTTCCTTGAAGATGTTTCTCTCCAGAGAAGAGAAGAATGAATTTATATCAGCCTATGAGTAAGAGGGTGGGGGTATATACGTGAGGATTCTAAAGATTCAAAAATACTAATGGTTTTAGACAAGTCAAGTACTTTGTCCTGGAAATAACATGACATAAAATAATGTATAGCATACATAAAATAATTTCTAATGTATATTAGAAAATGTTTCCTAGAAACTGTAATAAATAGTATTATTATAAAAGATGAATCAAAATTCATGACTTTCAGTGCAGACCATTTCCTAAGGAAAGCCACATGTAACATACACACATGAGTCAAACAAACTGCTAATCACTGGACATTAAGTGAAACATGAGTAACATACACCCAGTGGGATAAGCAAGGTACATTTTCTCAGTGCTTCTGTAAAGTCATCAGGTAAACAGCTCAACCAGTTTCCTCATTTCATATGTTAACATGAAGACAATAGTTAAGGGAAAAAAAAAAAAACTTTATTGCATATTGTGGTCCACAATGTCCAGATACTCATGGTGGGATACGGGGGATGGGAAGGCAAGACAAAGCAGCCCCAGGCAGGCACTGGAGCACGCTTACCTCCAGAAGTGAAATGCGAAGAGAGGACTACAGGGACTGCCTGGGCTGGACGGGGTTGGACTCAGGCTCCTTGGAGTGAGACTGAAAGTTAAAATAATGTCATTCCAAGTGGGAGAAATGATGGCAGTAAAAATAGCATAGCTCAGTGAAGGGACTTTTGTTCCCTTTAGGCCAGAATCATCACGGCATGCCTATCGGTACCGCTAGGTAACCATCTAATCACGCGCCCCTTCTCAGCTCTAAAGCAGAGAACAAGCACAATGGTGCCTGCTGAAATTTACATTCTCAAAACTGCCGCTGCCATTTTTATTTATGCCTTTTGTTGCAGAGCAACTTGGCAGATATGTTCGACATGTGATTTTTTGCAAAGAAAAGTCGGTGATTTTTTTTATATTGCGTGTATTCTATTTCCAAGTATGAATTAATGGTAAGTCTGTATCAAAACCATCGAGAAGTAGTCACCAGAACAGAGATGAAAATTCAGGTTAAATATTGCCATTTTTAAAAAAACAAAGCAACAAATATTTCCATATAGGAAGTTATATTTTTAAGCACGTTTTAATGAAAAATACTCAGCAATATGTTGTCTAAGTCTCATAGTAAAATGTGTTCTTATGCTTATGTCCATAATAAGGAACTTCAAATTTTCTCATATATGGTTATAAAGTATTTTATTCTCCAAGAGGTTTTCTTTTTTTCCTTCAAATTCATCCATCAATGGACCATTGTAACTCCTACTCCCATCAACCCATCCAAGCCCTCAAGCACCCTCAGCAGCCAATTCTCAAATATTCAGCATGGGGGCCCAAGCTTAGAGTCCCTTTACCTTTTTTTTCCTTTAGCCTCATGGCTCTTCTCTTTTAGAGAGGAAAGGGAACAAATTAGTCAACTCATTTACTTGCAACAATTCTGCCAAGAGATCTATCAAGATATGAAGTAAATACTAGTTGATTTCCAATTACTTTCACATGGCAAAACCAAAATAAGAATTAGCTGAGTATTCTAGTACCGACTCTTAAGCTGAAGTGAGCCCTGAAAACTCCTGCTACATTACAATGAGTTTCTTCAAGAACATTCTTCTGCCTGTCCTTTGGTCCATGACTCTACACTGTACATGTTCTTACCTTAGGCAAAGAGTTTTTGGAACTGAGCTGCACACTGGCTAATTCAAGCTGGCTGTGCTCTTCACTGAACAGAGACGTGGCAGCCGTGGCTAACATCAGATTCAGGCTTACCAAATTCTTAACGCCATCCTAGTTTCCCATTATGTGGATAATTGAGACTTGGCTGTATTTGATGCAAACCAAAATGTCAGTTGTTGCTCACAATGCTCCAATTTGTTTAATAAAATGTTTCAAAGGAGGAACATTTTATATCTTCTAAAACCACGCTTGGGCTTGGTGCCAGTACTCAGTAGACTAAGGAACTGATTTCCTTATACATTCAGAGCACATTCAGATTCTGCTGCTCTTCAACATACTGTACTCTAACTTAGCAGCTCACTGGAAAGCCCTCCTGAGTGCCCACTGATAGAGCTGTCATCTAGTCTAAGCACAGCCTTATCTTTTTCTTCTGGTCCTAAAATAGGCATGAAAAGACAATGGAGCCACTCTGCCTCCACGCAGAGACATGTTATCATATGTGCTATAAAGTGTCTATGAACCTAATTCTACAGTAAAATTGGGGGGGAAAAAAAAGGAATGAAAAAAACACACTCAATTTCTCAGAAATCAGAAAGCCATGCATAGGCTCTCTAAATATGAGAAATTTCTGAATAAATTAGTAACCATTAATTTCTGAAATATTAATATATTTGCTGTCTCAATCCAGGATTTCGATTTCTGAAACAGGAATCAGAAACACTTCATGTTATTGATAAATCAGATGGGAAAATTTTGAATTGCCTCTACAGAGTGTAAAATATGCTAGTGTAAGAGTCCATGCTGCAGGATCTATGGAATAAACTTTCCTGAAGAAAAACAGAAATGTCTCATGAGAGAACATTCAAAAGCTGTTCTGCACAGTTTGTCTGTTATAAGGTCCCCAAATAAATAAAATTATATACATTAAATGTGCCCTTAATAAAATCAGTGATAAGACTTTTCATTATAACCATTCTCTGCAGTGGTAAGAAACTGAATTTACTCAAAGACTGCAGAACTAGCTTTCTCCATGAATGAATATGAAATAAGCTATGTCTACCTAACAGTAGTTTTACATTTCAAGGTAAACAAAATGTTCAAAGTGAATTTCTATTGTCATTGTCAATGACATTGAAGAGTGATCCTCTATTCTACTGCCTCAAGCTCCTCAGGTACAAAATAAGCTATTTCAGATCCACAGTGTCACGTACCAGGGTAGAGGCTAGACTGAGGGGTTATGGCCCCGGTACCAAAACAAAATGCAGGGAACCCCCTGTGTTGAGCTGACCTGTGTGTCATCATCAGCACTGGCAACGTCCTAAAATTGGTGGCACAGCTCAGCCTTGCAAATTATATATGAAACAGTAGATACAACTGAGTTTGTACTTTAGAAAGTAACTTTGAAGTATCTCCTGTTAATGTGGATGAGACATCAAAATCAAAAGAAAGAAAAACTGTAATGTGAAACGATACGTGCCAAAGCCAAAAGGGATAACAAGGAAGCGGCACAACCAGAACGAAAGGTGACAGTGAAGTCGGGGGTTAAAACTAAGTTTCTGGGCCTGGAACACAGAGCCACAGGCATCTGAGCTGTGCAGTGCCAGAATGCTAGAGAGAGGAGGATTAAGTAGAAAAAAGTGTGGATGCCACTAAAATATTCCACACAGATGAGGGGGGCTGAATGCCAGGGTGGAGATGGGGACAAATCAGTAGCATTGGGCAAATACTCTTTGTATCTCTGTTGTATAAAAAGCCATGTCTAGCAAGAAGGTTGTAGGAGCCCTCTAAGTTTTCTAAGTGAGCACTTGTTAGTTAAAAAATCAGTGTGTAATTTTAGAGCAAGAACTGATGGAGAAAGTACTCAAATCGCTTCAGAAATGTCATGTTTTCATTCATTTATCAACCTAGGAAACAGCTTCCCTTGTGTGACGCATCTCCAGGGGTTAAGGGGAAGAGCGACTCCTCAGAACTGGGCACAGGTCTCCCCTGCAGTCTCCTCCTGGAAGGAGTCCAGCATCAATGAGGTGATCAAGGTTGTGCAGATTTCAATGAAAATGCAATTTTATACCTGTATGGCAAGTGAGACAACATATTTATATTTTTCTAGCAGAAATCTATTGTGCTGTTTATTATTTTAAGTGTGCCAGCACAGACTAACTCACAGCTTCTGCGTCTTTGACAAACAGATTTAAAATAAAAATTTGCTGACACTTCCTGCATCACAGATGTTTAACTTCTGCGCCACAAATTAGATATGGGCATTTTACGGGGCTGCATCAAATCAGAAGGCAAGTCAGATGTGTTAATGGGTTTAAAAAAAAAAGGTAAGCAAACACAGAGCTCAACTAGGTAAACACACCGCATGAGGTGGCTGGAGACTCTGCAGAAGGACGCAAAATGTACCACAGTTCATTAATATTCTGCTGCACAGATAAAGCATGGATCACATCTAATGAGTGTGACAAATAACCCTTCTCTTGCACTCTTATCCATTGTAATATCTTCTGTTATCCAAGCCAGACAGAGGCCCTTCTTTAGAACAAGGCAGCATGGGGATAAACAAACAGTAAGAGAGAAGGAAAAAAAAAAAAAAAAAAGACACACCACGGCCTGCTGATACATTCTTTCACAATGAGCTGTTAAGATGTTTCCAGCACTGAGGTTTAGTAACTTTAAATATGCAGCAGCTTTTCCTCTGACTGCAATGCAAAATGCTGGGTCGGGGCTTCCACATAGGCTGAAATCAAATGCCATACATTTAAGACAGGTTCCTTCCAGCTCACACTGCAGTGCTCTGAGGCTGTCAGTACAAACAAATGCTAAAGAGCTATTGGTCGCAGGAAAGCGAGTGCCATGCAGAAAGCATTAAAATATTAAAGAGAGACAATACTTACTCCAAGGTCAGCCCCGGAATCTGTAGTCTTTCCCGCTGGGCTTTCATGGTTGTTATATGTTACCACACTCTATTGTAACCATGACACACATTCCCTGCCAGCGTCCCGGTGATGACAGAGAGCCGAAATGAACCTCTAGAAAGGGCTGGACTAACCTTCTCTCGAGGGGGAGGGGGATCCTGCAAGTTTCGGTCCTTCCACCTCCAGCGGTAATCAAGAGATGTCAGCCGCTTTCCTCAGGTTAACGACAGTGCACACCGCACTGATTTCGTTAAGGGAATGAGGCTTTTGGCTCTGCATATCAAGTAATTGGTTTCTGATTTTTTTTTTTTTCAAAGAAAGTCGCTCCTCTCACAGACCCAGTTTTCACCTCAGTGAAATGAAAAGTCCTCTTCACCATGTAGACTGGAAAAAATAATAACAAAGCAACAGCATCATACTTATAAAAGAGTTTATTTCAGCAAACCTCAACTATTCCCTGCCTCCTGGGGATGCTCCTGAATAGAATTTGGCCACCCGCAGGAAGTTCTGCTTATTCTTTCCCTGGTGGAGTTAACAAAATCAGTCATGTTCCACAAGAAAGACACGGGGGACGGTTGCCCAATGAAAATAATTAGATTTTTTTTCTATATATGGCAATCATCAGAAAGAGGAATAAACTAACTGCCTTAATTTGGGGGAAGTTGAACTCTGCTGTGAGGCAAAGACTTGTGTGAACAGGCAAAACCCTACAATTGGGAAAATACCAACTGGAGACACAAGAGATTGGAGCCTGTATTTTCATTTTGGAAAACGGATTTTTAAGAACAGCGCAGTGCTAAGCACGTTAACAAGAGCAATCAAATACGAATAAGGAAGGAAACAGAACATATATTCTGGAAGCCTGAAAGTTTCATCCTGTATTTATTCAAGGAGCACAATTTTTCACAGTATTCATAACTTGGGACTAAGTGTACCTCCATCGCTGTGCATGAAGAATTTATCTCACTCACTTCCTCTAATGCAAAATTTAAAATGATTTACAAATTGGCAACCATTGGTTTGTTGAGAAGAAATACTAGGATAAATCAGGATTTTACTTTAGCAAGTCTGGGTATTTTACTTTAGCAAGTCATGGCTGTTTCACCACAGCAACTGTGTTCAAGTGGTTACATTTTAAAGGCCATGAAGTCAAACTCCATCTTTTAACAGATGAGGAAGCTGAGGGCTCACAGTTGGTGGTAGAACCGGGATTAGATTCGGGTGTGTTTATTCCTGTCCCAGGGGCCTTCAGAGTAGGGCTGTCCTGTGCAGCTGTTCAGGTTGCGCCCTGCACAAGGGTGCCGGGCAGGAAGGGAAGTCACGGCTGAAATCCAGCCTGCTTCTCACTTTGCCAAGCCTGCACTCAGGCTCTGGGCTGCTTCCACCTCTTTTGTCTCCTCACTTCTACAACGTTACGCTCGGCTATGTACCATCTAGAGGACCATCTGTTTACGAGCCTACTAAGGTGCACGTGGACGAGAGGAAGTCCACGTGCTCTTCCCCGGACCTTACCTCCTAATCTGCCAACTTGTTCTGGGCATTTGTTAATATTACTTCTGCTTCTTTGTGAGCTCACAGAACTCACCAATCCTCTGCCCTGTTACAGGCAACATATTCACACAGAGAATACTCACTGGTTAGTACTGCAAGGAGGCACCTAAAAGTGTAAACTAATAAACGTAAGTAGCATTTTGCATAAAACAACAAGAAATAATGAAAATACAATGGAATACAAAAGAGGAAGGATCAACTTTGCTCCCCATTCTACACCCAGGATACTTTTTTGCAATGTAAAATATCCAGAATCTCACCATTCTTTCCACCCAAAACACCTTGATTCAAGACATACTGTGTCCTGACTAGGTCACTGTCATTTCCTTCTAACTGAATTCTCTACTTTCTCCCTGCCACCCTCCTACACTTTGTTGGCCACACAGACTCCAAGATGCTCATTTTCAGAATGTATCATTCCTCTGCTCAAACTTCTTCACTAGTTTCCTTCTTATTCCAAGTAAAAGCCAAAAACCTGGCAAACTTGGCCAAAAAATGGGACAACTGAGCATCAATAGGAGTGACAATAGCAATATGTTAAAATGTATCCAAAGGTTGAAACTATGAGCTCAAGGAGATAGAAGAGGAAGGAAAAAAGGAAGGAAGCCAGCCCATCAGCCAGGGTCATCTTTGGAAGATGTTAGAAAACTATCCCATTAATTTTAAAAATTGGTAAAGGGGAAAAATTCAGCACTTATCCTGCTTTCCCTATGAACAGAACCTCATAGATGCAAAATGATTCTCTTCATAGACATATTCCAAGTGGTAAATATGGAATGAATGACAACATGAGATTACTGCCATTTTTCAAACCCCAACAAATCAACAGATCTAGGTCATAATCACTGGTAACTGCTGACATCACTAGGAGATAACCTGATACCATGTGCTGCTTGATATAACATCTGAAGTCTTCTCATCAAACAAAGCCATGTCACTCTTGGATACAACTGCACCACTACATCAAAATGCCATTTCACAGGGATCATAGTGACAAGGGAACATATTAACACCATAGAAAGATGAACATAAGCTACACTGTGAAAGCCAGAACAAATGATCTGATCCCTTAAACATTTTCAAAGCAATAGTGAAAAAAAAAAGATGGAAAAAGAATCTCAACTTTAAAAAAGACTTGAGAAATACTGACTAAATGCAACACATAAACATTTTGGGAGTCTAATACCAAACATATAATCAAACATTTAGAAAACAATTACTGTAATAGACTCCCCTCACACCAAAATATGTGCACACATACTGGGTATTTGTTAATACTCATAATTTATCTTTAAATATAATATTGGAATCAATCATTTTTAATTTCTCACCTTCTAGAGATATACCCCCAAATATTCACAGATAAAATGTCTACGCTTTGCTTCAGGTTAACCTAGAGAGAGAGAGTAAGATATATGAGAGAAAAGTAGGAACTTCCCTGGTGGTCTAATGGTTAAGAACCCGCCTTCCAAGACAGAGGACGTGGGTTCAGTTCCTGGTCAGAAAACTAAGATCCTACATGCTATGGGGCAAGTAAGCCTGCATGCTACAACCAAGAACTGACACAGTCAAATAAACACAGAAAAAAAAATTTTTTTTAAAGAAGAAGAAGAAAAGCAAAAAAAAAAAGTGGCCCTGAGTAAATATTTATTAGGCCTGGGTGATAGGTAGATAGGGGGTTCATTATACTGTTCTGTTTAGCACATGCCTGAAATTTTCTGTAACAAAAATTGAAGAAGAGTTTGTACAAGGACTGCAATGATCCATGTGACATGTACAGGCCCATCTCCCTGGCCTCCTCTCCTACAACTCCCATGCTCATTCCTGGCTGTTCTTCACATGTACCAGGAACACTCCTACCCCAGGGCCTCTGCACTATTTGCACTCCCTGAACTCTTTCCTCTGAGATGTCCAGATATCCTGCCTATTTGGAACGAGAAGCCTTCCCCACACCTAGTGCTTCCTTATCATCCTGATGTCTTTTTCTCCTCTGCTTATCATCATTAGATGTTATTGGTACTTATTGACTGATTGTCTGCCTTTCCCTATGCAGGGAGGCGCCAAGAAGGTGAGTAGGTCGTGTGTATCTCCAGTGCCAAGAACAGCTCACATAGGTTTCCAATACCTATCTCCTGAAAGCTGAATAAATGTCCCTCCCTATATAGCTGCAACCGCCAACCAAAGAGACTCGGCCTCTTCTTTCTCATATTTATAGATTCCTGCAGCCTTAATTGTTGGAACTTACATGTCAGAACCATGACCTCAGAGAGTTGTCTTCAAGAGACTGGAGAACTGGGACATGTTCATTCATCACATGAAGACCCAAAAAGCCCCCACTGACTGCAAGGCACACATCAGAGACCAGGTGCTCACACGCGGGTGTGGAGAAAACCAAGGTCACACAAGCCTAGTGTGCTGCGTTTTGACAGGAGGTACGTAGGTGGGGAAACTGGTTTAAACTACTTTGGGATCACTGAGAAGACATTCACAGAGGCTGGAGTTAAGCAGCCTTCCCATCTTACGAGTGAAGATCACTGTGCAACCACATTAATGGTGGCAATACGGATTTGGACAAACCCAGTGGCATGGCTTCGGAGAAGGCAATGGCACCCCACTCCAGTACTACTGCCTGGAAAATCCCATGGGCGGAGGAGCCTGGTAGGCTGCAGTCCATGGGGTCGCTAAGAGTCGGACATGACTGAGCAACTTCACTTTCACTTTTCACTTTCATACATTGGAGAAGGAAATGGCAACCCACTCCAGTGTTCTTGCCTGGAGAATCCCAGGGATGGGGGAGCCTGGTGGGCGGCCGTCTATGGGGTCGCACAGAGTCGGACACAACTGAAGCGACTTAGCAGCAGCAGCAGCAACAGCAGTGGCATGGCTTAAGGCAGGGTTCTTCTATGTATTCTCTAGAGTAATAATTCCCAACCAGGGCCAGCAATGTCTGGAGACATTTTCGGTTGTCATACCTGGGCAGAGATGAGGGATATTGCTGAGCACCCTGCAACACACTAGACGGCCCCCACAACAAAGAACTACCCCCCCCCCAAATCAACAATGCTACTCTAGGAACCCTGCTGTAAAAGCAAGTATCAGTTTTTGCAGGACCCTCAGCCTCATTAACCAGTTTCAAATATTTTGCTTCTGATTTTATTGCACTAAGCCTAGGGGGGAAAAACAAAGAGCAGTCTTATTGTTTCATTTCTCAGTCAATATTTCCTCTCTCAGCAATATTACTAACCTAAGTGTATGTAATTCTTCCATTCTGCTTTCAGGGGGAAGGGCATGTTAGAAACAGAATCCTAGAAGTGTCTCTAGATCACAGACCTAATTACCAGGGTCTTCAAGCATTCCGGAGTGGTAACCTAGACATCGAAATCTGCAAACAAGACAACCCAAACTACAGGTAAATGTGCCCCATGGTGACACCGAGGCCATGAGTGAAAGGGCAGCACATGCATCCAGCCAGGCACATTGACCTGAGGCACTCAGGCAGACGGGATTTACACAGAAGGGTTTGACTTCTTAGATGAAATTCAAGGCGCAGATCTCCCCAATCCAATATTTGCTCAGTTTTTGTCTCTCTAGACTCAAGGCTTCCACAAGAAAGATAGAAAACCCCAAGGCAAGAGTGAAAATCAGCATCACTCTCCCTGAATGTTCAATTATTTATATATTCTTAAAAGGTGGGCATGGTTGAGGGAAATGTTCAAAAAAGTTGTGTGTGTGTGTCTGATCTCTTCTTTTACAACTCATAATCTGATAATAGTTAGACCACACTATTAACATTGTCACTCTCTCATTAGCTGATATCATTTATAATCACTTTACTGTATACCTGAAACATTGTAAATCAACTACATTTCAATACAAAATTAACCTTAAAATTTTTTTCAGCAGTCCTTGTTCTAGGTATGAGAGATGTAGGAGTGGATGAGACAGAAAGACCCATCTATGGAGCCCATTTAAGTTGGGGAAACTGAATAAGGATATAACTAAGATCATTTCTGATAAGGATGGGTACTGTGGAGGGGCCTTCACAGGTGACACGATGATCAGTAACTCTGGGAGCAGACACTGCTTTCAGGTTGGGACCAGGAGGACTCGGCGATGTACAAGCTTCATTTGCAGGAGGAAAGGAACGAGCTCATGAGGAGTCAGGAAAAGAGTACCACAGGCAGAGAGAATAGCAGTCGTAAAGTCTCTGAAGCTGGGACAGGCTGGCTCATTTAATGGCCTTTAAAGAGGGCCATGTGCCTGATTGTAGTAACACCATAAACATTCATTGAGCATTTATATAAGGCATGGCATTGTGTGGGATGTAAGGATGAATCATATACAAGCTTGATTCTTAAGGATTTTATCATTTAGCAAAACAGGATGAAGGATAGAATATAAATTAAAGGAGGAATCAATTTTATGTTGTATACACCATGGGGATGAAGAACCAACCAGGTTTTAATTTTAGTGATATCTTTAATATGAGTATTGGCTTTTCAAGAAGACCTTTTTGAGAAGTCAGTAAATGATTTCACAGCGATTCTCTGTCACTTCATAAACCAGATATTATGGAACTGCCATGTATCCATTCCCTGAAGGACATATATCAGGTGCTTCCTGTGGGCAAGACATTAAAAAAGTAAGACGGCTAAGATAGGACCCCTCCTAGTGGCACAAGATGAGGAAAGATCAAAGCAGAAGCATCTTCCACTCTTTCTCTCTTCCCTTTCTTGCGCCCTCTCCTGTTCCTCTTCCTTCCCCAAATAAAATGAAACCCTTTCTTAATAGAGAAGGCTTATAACCAACACCTACATAGTTTGCTAAAGATATTTTAAGACATTTAAGGTATCAAACTAACCACCAGTACACCTTTTCTCAAGAAACTACTAGGGGATATGCTCCATCTAAATAATGAAGTAAGCCACTTAAGAGAAATGCATGAGATCAAGGCAAGTACAGTACATGGAGAGGAGTAGTGAATTACCAGGAGGAGGGTAATGACGATAAAGGGGAGTCCCAAGAAACAGCCATGCAGCAGACCTACAGAGCATACAGACCAGTCTGCAGCAGAAAGATGGCGGTGTCCATCAACAGATGAACAGATAAGCCAGATACGATAGGTGATAGAATGGAATGCAATTCAGTCTTAAAAGAGAAGGATATTTTGATATATGCTGTAATATGAATAAACCTTGAAGATACGATGCTACGTGACATAAGCCGGTCGCAAAAGAACAAAAAAGTTGCATCTCCTGTTAAAGAAAACATCTTTTTCAGTTTTCTCATACACTTCTCTTTTGGGCTTCCCTGGTAGCTTAGTCGGTAAAGAATCTGCTTGCAATGCAGGAGACCTGGGTTCGATCCCTGGGTCAGGAAGATCCCCCAGAGAAGAAAATGGAAACCCAATTCAGTATTCTTGCCTGGAAAATCCTATGGACAGAGGACCCTGGCTGGCTACAGCCCATGGGGTCTGACACAACTTACAACTTGTCAACTAAACCACCACCACCACACACTTCTTTAACATACTCGCTCTTTTTCAAAAAGTTATTCATACTCTTCATCATTCCATGCAGGATTTGGGGCAATATATAAGAATATACTACTCACTATTTAGTAAATTACAAACGAAGCAAAGTAAAAGAGTTATCCCACACAAGTCAGAACCAAAGAAAATAGAAAACAGAATAAAAGGACAAATCCATGGGAAAATATGAAACCAAATATTCAGAAAATGCAGACTGATAAAGTAAAGGGGCAAATTTGATGGCATTATCTGGAACCAAAATAATTAATTACTCACCCAACATTATATAGTTAGTAAGTGACTGAGTTAGGATTCTAAATTGGATTTTTCTGACTCCAACTACTTTGTTCTTTTTTACTAAATAAAGTACACTACACTTTTCCAGATCATAAAGTATAAATATTGAGTCACTTGACAAAATAATTCCAGGAACATTTTTCTAGGTAAGATAGTCAACATATTTAATTCACATAAAAAATTGATTTTCAACAGAATTTTGGAAAATATATTGCATAAAATCAGATATTCTCTGGATAGGTAACCCAAAAGGTAAGCTAATAAACTCTACTTTTGGACAGATAAACTCTGTCAAAAATGGTCTGCAAACAAAGATATTAAATGACACAGGGTTTGGGGAAAAGAGTCACAAAGTACTTTCTGGAGGTGATAACTGACAAAAGACCTCTTCTGTCTCCACACTCAGCAACGCCATGGTTATCTCCTGTTGGGATAGATTATCAGGGATATGGAGTAGACAGCACTATCCTTACTATTTTCTATTTTTGTGAACTGCTTAATCACTTGTGGCCTGACCCATTAACAGCCACACCAACATCTTTCAGGAGCTCATCTCACATTAGCAGAGTTCCTCATTAGAGAAAGGCCTGCTTTAATAGCTTACCCTAATGGTGTCTGATTTGTAATATTTAAAAAAAAATTCACACTGTGAATTACACAACCGAGGTATTTTCCACAGCTGGAGCTTTGCGAAAACTTTTATAAATAATAGATGTAAAATCTAGAGAGACCTAAAAGAGGTAACATGAAGACTGACAAAGAAAAATCTTGCTTTTTAAATAAAAGAGGGGGAATGGTAAATTCAAAACCATTTAAAAGAAAGAAGTGAAAATTCAGATGGTGATCAGTAAATTTTAAAGACAATGGGCCATATATAATAGTCAAGCTCCTGCAGGGGAATGTTATCATCTACATTTATGGACACCAGGTTCTGAAGCCTGGGGAAGACAAAGTATAAAGTAGAGACACAAATGTTTGCATTGCCACTGAGGATTTACAGTCTTCTTTAAAAATGCTCCTCTCTCTGAAATTTCTGCTCCCAACATATCTTGCATAATTCCAAGTCAAGCATATCCTTTAGTTATTATGAAATGTTATGATGATCTGACAATGCGTAACAGATGACCCAAATGCATGTGTTGCTCTGCAGTTTGAAGTCATGGTAACAAAAACACCAAAATTACATGTCTCCATCACAGTGCACACAATGCAGACAAGTAGAGCAATGGAAAAATAGACGGCATTTCTTTATATTGCATGTTTGATGGCTATCGTTCCTTTGACAAACATATACTGAATACCTATTATATGTGCAATACTGGAAATAATAAAGAAAATTAGTATTTCATAGTTTTATTATAAAGTGTATACTTGGTTTAAAAATAGAATTTTATGGAAAAGGTTTCTGTTGGCTACATTTTAGGGGAAGAAGGGAATGAAAAAGTAAGGGGAGGGAAGGTAGGACAAGCTGGCTCAAACTTGCTTGCCCTAACAACAGCGGTTATACTGATTTTCATTCTGATATTCCAAGTTCTACTAAATAATGCAATTTAGTAGAAATTAAAGCCTGGAAAGACTAATGTTGGCTTTGTGGTCATAATATCTGCCTGGACTTCAAGCGTCTTATTTGAGCAAGAAAGAAAGTGTCTATTTCAATGGGGCAAGCAGCATAAAGAGAATTACATGTTGTTAATGTGATGTTTTCCATTCTCATTGATGTGTATTTTACAGTTTTTAAAAGAGTATATCCTATCTTATCTCCTTTACAGTCAGTTTTTCTTTTCTTTTTTTTTTTTTTTAGCTTGTAAGAGCTGTCCCCAGTGACAAATAAGCTGGGCCTACATGGTATCATGAATCCAAAGAAGAAAACCAAACACAGAATGCAGGCTGAAACACAAATACCACCTTTTTTAAACCTGAAAATCCTTCTCCAGTTCCCATTTCTTCCATTGAAAATTATAATCTTTCAATGCAAATATGGCACCTGTTTTAGAAAACTAGGAATTGTTGAAATAAGCATCTTATAAAATCAAAGATTAATGTGTTTTGCAAGAATATATTGCTGAGGTATATACATGAAGATGAATTACCCAAAAACACAAAATACATTCTATAGAAATATGCAGAGAAACATTTCAAACTATTGATTTTCTCTTGAGCAGAACTTGAATTTTTAAATTTGCAATATTTTGGTTGATCATTACTATTATCCTCTAAAGAATTTCTAATTTACTTTTTATGTTTTTCTTCTAGTCAAATTTTATTTGTTGTTGTTGTTCAGTCGCTAAGTCACATCCAACTCTTTGCAATCTCATGGACTGCAGCACACCAGGCTTCCCCGTCCTTCACCATCTCCCTGAGTTTGCTCAAACTCATGTCCATTGAATTGGTGATGCTATCCAGCCATCTCATTCTCTGTCATCAGCTTCTCCTCCTGCCCTCAATCCTTCCCAGAATCAGGGTCTTTTCCATCAGCTCTTTACCTCAAGTAGCCAAAATATTGGAGCTTCAGCTTCAGCTTCAGTCCTTCCAAAGAATATTCATGGTTGATTTCCTTTAAGATTGAATGGTTTGATCATCTTGCTGTCCAAAGGACTCTCAAGAGTCTTCTCCAGCACCATAATTCAAAAGCATCAATTCTTTCAGTGCTGAGCCTTCTTTATGGTCCAACATCCATACATGACTACTGGAAAAACAGTATCTTTGACTATATGAACCTTTATCGGCAAAGTAATGTCTTTTCTTTTTAACATGCTGTCGAGGTTTGTCATATTTTTTCTTTCCAAGATGCAAGCGTCTTCTAATTTTGTGGCTGCAGTCACCATCTGCAGTGATTTTAGAGCCCAAGAAGAGGAAATATGTCACTGTTTCCACCTTTTCCCCTTTTATTTGCCATGAAGTGATAGGACCAAATGCCATGATCTTACTTTTTTGAATGCTAAGTTTTAAGCTAGCTTTTTCACTCTCCTCTTTAACTCTCATCTAGGAGAAGGAAATGGCAACCCACTCCAGTACTCTTGCCTGGAAACTCCCATGGATGGAGGAGCCTGGTAGGATGCAGCCCATGAGGTCACATGACTAATCGACTTCACTTTCACGTTTCACTTTCATGCACTGGAGGAGGAAATGGCAACCCACTCCAGTGTTCTTGCCTGGAGAATCCCAGGGACGGGGGAGCCTGGTGGATCTATGGGGTCACACAGTCAGACACAACTGAAGCAACTTAGCAGCAGAGGCTCTTTAGTTCCTCTTAGCTTTCTGCCATTAGAGTGGTATCATCTGCATATCTGAGGTTATTGATACTTCTCCCTGCGATCTTAATTCTAGCTTGTGCTTCATCCAGTCTGGCATTTCACATGATGTACTCTGTATATACATTAAATAGCAAGGTGACAATATACAGCCTTGACATTCTCCTTCTCCAATTTTGAAACAGGCTGTTGTTCTAGCTGTTGCTTCTTGACCTGTATACAGGTTTCTCAGGAGGCAGGTAAAGCGGTCTGGTATTTCCAACTCTTTAAGAATTTCCCGCAGTTCTTGAGGTGCTAGCCTACTGTATTCTCGCTTTGTTTGGCAGAGTAATAAAGCCGCTCTTTTCTTCTCCTCCAAATTTTATTTTGGAGAACATTATTCTCAAAACCTTTGAAAAATGTTGTGAATTTCTAATATTCTATAAAGTTATCTAACATGTAGTGCTCGTGTCAATTTCATAAACTTAAACTCATAGGCATTTTTACCCCCATTTTATGAATGAAGAAAGGAGGCCAAGAAGTAGTAATTAACTTATCCAAGGTCACTCAGCTAGGAAGAGAAGGACCTTTAACAGTCCGCTTTGCATAATTTATTGAGATCGCTTTCTGTAGCCTAATGAAGGATCGATTTGATGAATGTTCCTTAAGTATTGCAGAGTGCGGTGGGAAGACAGAGTCTACATTTATAGCATATAACATTTAACAGAGATCCATTCAAATCCTAGTTAACTTTTTATTTTCTTGACCTAATATTAACAACATTGTGTTAAAACATCTGCTCCCTCTCCAAAAGCAAGTGCCTCTTAGACCAGTGTACTGAACGTTTTTTGGTTTTTAGGATTACTTTAGGACATTGTTTCTGAACTAAATGATTGACTTGTGGAGTTTGACAAAGTACTTGTCTCCTAGTACACATTCTGACACATCATAGTTACTGAAATTTGTTGTATGAACTCAGACCTTTCCTATTTCCAAAATAAGTAATTATCTCCAGCCCCAACCCTCATTATTTCCACATTCAACTATTTCATTGCAGTATTTATTGTTTGTCCCCAATATTCTTTCCCTTCATATGATTATTATTTATAAACATTTTATACATTTTGAATTATTTTATTTATCTATTTTTTTTGGTGACGTCTTATGTGTATTACTTGGTTAGTACTGTAAGATTAGATATATATGAAGGATCTATGTTTTCAACGGCTTTAAGGACCCAAAAACAACTCAAATTTATCGTAGAAAAAAACACCTCTCGGCTAATGTGCTAAGTTAAAATATTTACCTCAACTTAAACACTACTTGCTCAAAAAGGTCTCCCCTGCCCTTTTGATCTAAATTAGATCCTCATACTAAGTATTTATTTAGCACAGTGTTCACACTTAGAAGGCACTCAATAAATATTTGACAAAGCAATGAATAGTTAACAAAGATAACTGAAAGTATAGTCACAGGCATTAAGACATCAAATTCAACTGGGAGATGATTTCTAGAAGGCTTAGCTATCATTCTTGACTAGAATTATCAGGATCATCTGGGGCTATCTTGAGAAATCCAGCATGCCAACTCGAACTACCCATTCAAGTTCATCCAAGCCAGTGATACAGATGGCATCAACTACAAACAGCAATAATAGTCATGTAACCTGGAATCTAAACTGGAGCCTGGGGTGGCTAGCCCAGACAAGCAGCAGCAACGGACAGAGGGAACAAAAAGGACCTGGGTATCAGAAGGTGAGAAAGTGAAAGGAAAGTTGCTCAGTCGTGTCCAACTCTTTGTAACCTCATGGACTATACAGTCCATGGAATTCTCCAGGCCAGAATACTGGAGTGAGTAACCTTTCCCTTCTCCAGGAGATCTTCCCAGCCCAGGAATTGAGCCCAGGTCTCCCACATTGCAGGTGGATTCTTTACCAGCTGAGCCATCGGGGAAGCCCAAGAATACTGGAGTGGGTAAGGAAAAGTATAAAGCCACAAATTTTTAATAATTCTGTCATGCCAAACAGCAGAGAACTGCTCAAGAGGAATCTCTGATTATATGACAGAATTTTTATGTGACTATCACTAATGCCTTACCCCTTTCTAGATAACCCCAAACTTGGAATCAGATTACATACCTCTTATCATGCTCACATTCTAACAGAACTCAGTCTTTGGTTCTGAGACAAATAATCCAAATCAGAAATTGACATGGGTTTTCATCTTTACCTTTCCTTTTCTATCTGCTCAGCCAACTTGGGAACTCAGTCTCTGAGCAGGTTTAAGTCCTATAAGCCAATAGACTTCTTCACCCGCCCCCCCCCCGCCCCGCCTTCTTTACAAATGTGGTACTCAGAACGGATGACACCTGTGACACCTGCCTTGTGGATGAGAGGGACAGTCACTTCATATGAGAAGTCTGTCATGTAGATGCTCTATTTTCCTACATACTTGCATGGGAGAAAATTTTTTTAAGTGCCCAAATAGCACAACATGGACTTACCAGGTGGGCCTAGTTGTAAAGAATCTGCCTGCCAATGCAGGCGATGCAAAAGGTGTGGGTCAGGAAGATCCCCTGGGAGAGGAAAAGGCACCCCTCTCCAGTGTTCTTGACTGGAAAATTGCATGGGCAGAGGAGTGTAGCGGGCTACAGTCCATGAGGTGCAAAGAGTGGGACACGGCTGAGCACACGTCGAGCACAACGTAATGAAATGAATGTTAATGCATCTTTGCCAATTTCAGTCCGAGCTGCCTCCTCACATCACAGGCTGTTGCCTCTAAAAGAGCTGAATTCTCGAGAACCAATACTAAGACACAAAATGTACCCGTGAGAGACTTCCCTGGTGGTTCTGTGGCTAAGACTCTGTACTCCCATGCAGGGGGCCTGGGTTTGATCCCTGGTCAGGGCTCTAGACCCTACATGCCACAACTAAAGATTTTGCCTGTGACAAATAAGACCTGGCACAGCCAAATAAAGAAATACATACTTTTAAAAAAATGTACCCATCATCTCAAATCCAAATTAAAATTTGATTTTCCTTTCCTGTGGGCTATGAGCCCGGTTGGTACAATCTTTATGGGTTATTCTGTTTCCTGCCAGAGAAAATGCTTTGCAGAATGGACAAGCATTACAGGAGGGAAAAGACTGTCCCATTCTTCTAGAAAGAAAAGACTGCAGGGAAAATGATACTGAGAGTAAAGAGAGATGGAGGTTCGCTTCCAGTAACCTAGACAGCAAAGTAGAAAACTTCAAATACTTGAAATCCCTAAGTATTTCAAGTATTCAAGAGAATAGTGTTAACCCACTCCCTTGTGATTCCCATGAACGTATAGACTGAAATTTTATATGTTAAAAGGCAGAAAAAAGAATTGCTCATGCATTTTTTTCCCCTCATGTGGAAGTGGAATATGGTACAGGAATTAAAAAGGAAAGCTGTGTTCCCTTATTTTAACATTCCTTTGACAGATCAGGATAGGGCTGAAACTCAGGTCTGGTTCAAACCCTACAGGGACCATAATAAAAGTCATCCAGAAAAAAAAAAAAAATCCGTTTTTCCAGGGTCCTACTTCTTCTAAGGCAGAAACAACAATAAAGAAATCAGAGGTGAAAAGAATTAGTACATCATAAAAAATAGGAAAGAAAAATACTCTCACGTTGACTGTCCCTGAGAGAATTTACTCACATACTTAAATTTACACAGCAAGTTACCATACCAGGAGCCTCATAAATACTGGCCCCATAATCAAGCTGCAATCATTCATTTTATTTACATTTCATTAGGGGGCACTAAGGTAATGATCTGCGGAAGGTTTCGCTACAGCCAATACAAAAGCAAGTGGACATCTTAAAGGGAGAGGGCATAAAAAGGGAATGTCATTTGTCCCAACGGCATGGAATTATTAAAGAAACAATCTGCTTAAAAAGTTACTGTGTGCTTTTATGTGTTTCCTACTTGTAATTGCATTCTAAATTATTTTTACTCCACACATTACATGTGAGACGAGACCTGACTCTAACTAAAGAATGTAGACTGAACTTTGCATATTACATGGGAAACAAACACACTTCCATGAAAGGGATGCCGCAACCATAATTTCTGATACACCTAGAACGTTTGCCATATACATTACGACTTGTCATTTACCACTGGCAAAACCCATGACAACCTTTCAGGCACTTCCGTAGCAATTTGAATAGCTGCACCAAAGGGCAGAGCGGCAATACACTGAATAAAACATCCAATGCCTGCATTATTCCTTTGAAGGCTGTCAGCCATACATTTTGAATAACCTGAAATGAAGATCAAAAGGGAATAGAATTCATTTATTTATTTATTTTACCTGAGGCAGTGAATGAAAAGAAAGCAAAATTTAGGATTAAAAAAAAAAAACAGTTTAAATGTAGGCAAATATCAACACTTTGTTCTGAAGATCCATAAAGTCCAATAATTTCCTCTAAATCACAAAACATGACATTGAGCCATAAAACTAAAGGCAAGGCAACAAAAAGAGTTATAGAAAAATAAAACCAGATATTCCTTCCTCTCACTTCTTTTTTGAGTCACCTTTGAGCTGACCTTCACTTACACAGTTCCTCCTGTATTCTGGTCATGGGCATCACTTCAGTTCTTTTCAATAATTTCAGCCTGAGAATGGTTCCTCCTTCCTGTGGGGATTCCCTGGGAATCATTCATGTTTCTCTCTCTTTCCTCAAACATGTTTTAAAGACAGGAAGAACGTGATAGAACTCAAGATGGGAAGAAGAAAGAGAGGGTGCCTTATTTTGAAATGATTCTAACATGCAAATATCAGTTTAGCATCAGTATCCTAAGCCATCTTTCTATACAGATCCAAAACAAGATGGCTAAAGAAAAACAAAGAGTAGAAATGACTGTCAAGCAGTTTCACACTTAAGCTATTGCACAAGTTTAATTGCCCCATTTAAAAACCTGACATCACTCAGTAACTGATGCTATACAAAAGATAATTCAACTAACAAGATTCTATAGAGAGAGTATAACATAATTGTGTGTGTGTCATTGTGTCCGACTCTTTGCAGACCCACAGACTGTAGCCTGCCAGGCTTCTCTGTCCATGGAATTTTCCAGGCAAAAATACTGGAGTGAGTTGCCATTTCCTATACCAGGGGATCTTCCCCACCCAAGGATCAAACTCGCATTTCTTTTGTCTCCTGCATTGGCAGGCAGATTCTTTACCTCTGAGCCACCTGGGAAGCTATAACATAATAACCAAATTGATAAGCTAAATATGGCCCCAGTACTCAACACTGGAGGCTCTTCCTATGACGACAAGAAGCAGCTGTTACTGCTGTTCCCACCTACCTGCCAGTAGACACAGAGAGAGATGAGGGACAGCATCTTCTCCTGTCCGACCTTGGTGGCCCAGCCTTCGGGACCCTCGTCACACAAGGCAGGGACACCAGCTGCACTGTGCCAGGACCTTGGGGCCCCACGGGACTTGGTGGCCTCCGTGGGGCTCAAGGATTAGGACCTGAGGGGTTCTGGACTACTAAAACAATTTGCCTGAGAGTATGTGTTGGGTCAGATTGTGTGGAGCAGCCTAAGAACTCACCCACCATTTCTGGCATAGCTTCCCTGGGGAAGTTGTCCAGAGGTCTCAAATGAGTGATCTCAATGTGAACTGTTAAAGAAGAGCTCACTTGAAAACTTGTAGCTGTTGATGAAAAAGCAACTTAAAATGGAGATTCTGACTCTAAGGGTTTTTGTTTGGTCCTTTAAGTCAGGGAGTTTCTTGTGAGTCTAAGTTTCACTTGTTTGTAAAATGGAAGTCATAACACTGCCTCACTACCAGGAAGTAGTCATGTTCGTGTATTTCTTTCTTCAGAGAAAAGTTTAAAAAACCAAGGCTATGGCAGCAGAATTCTGAGAAGCCAGTAACTTACACTCATGTATACTACTCCTCCCCTGCTCACTGTGGCCAGACCTGTCAGGATGATGGAATATCATCCCCATGATCTAATTACCCACAGCTGGCTCTGAGTTCATCAACAGGAAATGATCCTGTGTGGGCCTGACCTAACCAGGTAAATCCTTCAAAAGAAAGTAAAGCAGCAGAGTAAAGTAAAGCTTCACTGGCCCAGCCCAAGGAAGATGGAAAACAGGGTGAGCTGGACAACTGTAAGGAGCTGAATTCTGCTGACGACATGAGCTGGGAGGAGAACAGAGCTGAGCGCTTTCTACACTTCTGATGTCCAGAACTAGGAGATAATAAATAAGCGTTGTCTTAAGACACTAAGTTTATGGTAATTTATTACACAACAATAGAAAACTGGCACAGAGCGGATCTATAAATTCATGTTTTTTCCCATAACTACTGGGAAAAGAGGCATCAGAAGTAACACAGCACACACAATACACACAATGAAAAAGGAAGAGAGAGGGGAGAGATTTGAGATCTACTAGGCCAGACACTGGAGAAGGCAATGGCACCCCACTCCAGTACTTTTGCCTGGAAAATCCCATGGACGGAGGAGCCTGGTAGGCTGCAGTCCATGGGGTCGCTAAGAGTTGGACACGACTGAGCGACTTCACTTTCACTTTTCACTTTCATGCATTGGAGAAGGAAATGGCAACCCACTCCAGTGTTCTTGCCTGGAGAATCCCAGGGACGGGAGGCTGCTGTCTATGGGGTCGCACAGAGTCAGACACGACTGAAGCGACGCAGCAGCAGCAGCAGGCCAGACACTCTGGTAGCTGCTTTACAAATGTCTCTTGATTTAGAAAGACGTTCTAGTGTCTTCTATTACTCTAAAATAAAGTTTCAAATTAAAGCCAAATTACCACCAACTTAACACATTTTAACTTTCTTATCATGATACAGATCTTAACTAGCAAAAGGATATAATCCAAAGTTGGCTTTGAACATTTTTATTGTAAAAACTCTCAGAGCAACCAATGGGCGGGTGATTGCAACCTTGAAAACAACTATACAAAATAAAGTTATGCTGATCATATAGGTCATTCAGAAACAGTTTCTCTCTTAATGGGCAAACTAATCCATTATTTTAGAAATAGATGCAACATAACATACACAGCAATATAAAAAACAATTAATTATACCAAAGCTATCCAGAATAAAATATGAATTGTGACCTTTTTTTAAATATAAAAATCAGAAAATACCTCACATTGTTTTGAAAATAGGAATCATGTACAACCACAGCGCAGAAACTAGGAAGAGGGCTATCTGTACCTTAAAAACCTCAACATCTATGCAAGATATGTAAAGTTAACATCACCAAAACCCTCAGGTTCCTTGAAAACTGAAACTGACTTATCAGACAAGACTGGTGAATGCAAAGCATACCTTTGCTACTTCAGAATCATTTTTACCTTCCTACCATTCATCATGCTCTAACTTTAATTCTTTAAAAAGAAAAAAAGGGATTTTCCTCATGGTCCAGTGGTGAAGACTCGGTGCTCCCCATGCAGGGGGCTCAGGTTCAATCCCTGGCCAGGGAATTAGATCCCACATGAGAATGTGCATGCCTTCAACTAAAGATCCTGAGTGCCTCACTGGTGTGGCCAAATAAACAAATAAATATTAAAAAGAGAAAAAGAAGAAAAACGTAAGAATTAAGCATAGCCTCAAAATGTTTCGGAATGCAACCACAGGGAAAAGACAGCACTGATCTTCAGTAAGCACGTTGTTCTCCGTATTTTAATTGTTCAGGAAGAAAGAATGGAAATATTCAAACAAGTATTAAAAAGTTTTAAGTACTATTAGTAGTAATTTTGCTTAAAGACAGAACTTGACAAAGTGAATTCACCATGCGGTCCTATTAAGCCAATATGCTTCTCGGAATTTGTTACTATCTTAATTTTCAGTTCAATTCAGTTGCTCATTTGTGTCTGACTCTTTGAGACCCCATGGACTGCAGCACGCCAGGCCTCCCTGTCCATCACCAACTCCCGGAGTTTACTCAAACTCATGTCTGTTGAGTCAGTGATGCCATCCAACCATATCATCTTCTGTTGTCCCCTTAATTTTATATAAAATTTATATTAAATTTCTTAATTTTATAGAAATATATTTTAGCTGTTGTTTTACAGCTTCCATGAGATAATGACATCAAGAACTATTTGGACATGTGAAACTTCCCTGCAGTCACTGCTCATTTTTTAGAAGTAGTAACAACTTTAGAACAGAAGGAAGAATCTTTAAGTATTCTTTAATCTCAGAGAGTGATTTTTATATCTCAGCCAAAAAGTGAACAGGCAGGTTTTACCAGAAATGCTAACTACAGTTTCCATTCAAAAGTGCTTGCTCTGGGTGAGTTCTTGACATGCATGGTGTGTGTTAGTCGCTTAGTCGTGTCCGACTCTTTGCAAGCCCATGGACTGTAGCCTGCTAGGCTCCTCTGTCCACTGAATTCTCCAGGTATCACTGGAGTGGGGTGCCATTTTCTTCTCCAGGGGAATCTTCCCAACCCAGCAATCAAACCCGAGTCTCCTGCATTGCAAACAGATTATTTAAATTCTGAGCCACCAGGGAAGCCTCTTGACATGCATTATCACATTTAATTCCATGAGGTGATACTTCCATCAACCTTATTTCATTGGTAATGAAATTAAGACCTGGAAAGGTTACTTAACTTACTTAAAGTTAAGTGGAGTAGTAAGTGGTAGAACTAGGATGGCCAGTTTGCACAGCCAAAATAAGCACGCAATCCCCAGATGAGCCATCTTCCATGACACGATGACCCTTAATGAAACAATAGAGATGTGACGTCTATTGCAGCTACTTTACCAAGACAGGAGAAATCAATGGAAAATTTTCCCATAATCCAACAGTTTTAGATCTATATGAGAAAACAACACACTTGTGCTCCCCCCACTCTCACACAGACACACTTTCATACTGGAATCAATAACAGTGTCATCTCAAATTGCATGAAAGTTACTAGCTATTTAATTACACCTAAATAAATGTGTAATGTGCAAATTAGACAAATTGCATTAATTTCTAAACAAAGAGTAAACTGATATTATCAATCCAAGGCCAAAAAGAAAATCATTAAGAAACTTAACTTAGATTATAAAGTTATCTCCAACCGCTTTCATCATACAAGCTAAATTATAAGGGCAGTTATAAAGTACATGCACACACAAACTTGTATATATGACAGCTGGAATATAGAAAATAATGACTCTATACTTAAGAATATAGCATAGAATCATGTTGTGAAAGCTATTTTTTATTAAAAGTACAGTTGATTTACAATATTGTATTAGTTTCCAGTGTACAGCAAAGTGATTCAGATATATACATATATAGTATTCTCTTTCAGATTCTTTTCGGTTATAACTTATTACAAGATACTGAGTATAGTTCCCTGTGCTATACAGTAGATCCTTGTTGTTTACCTGTTTTATATATCATAGTGTGTATATGTTAACTCCAAGCTCCTAATTAATCCCCAACCCCTCTTCTATCCCCTTTGGTAACCATAAGAATGTTTTCTATGTCTGTGAAGTTATTTCTTTTTTGTAAATAAGTTCATTTGTAAGTTCACTTGCCTCTAAAGCATTCAATTTTTTTAGATTCTACATATATGTGATATCATATATTTGTCTTTCTCTGACTTCCCTGAAAAAAGCTAATTTTTATCATGTTATATACTCTTTTAATATAATTGTCAGTATTCAAATCCAGAAGTTTTGCTGCAAATTAAAATACCATATTAATCACAAATATTATATATATATATATATAAAATATGCTTGTAATGGAGACACTTAAAAGTTAGATCTCATATACAAGAAAATACACAGATTGATAAGACTGGTATACACTCTCAGAGACATAACGGCAAATATATGAATAGATGTTTCTCAGAAAATAACACGTAAACAGGAAAATAAAATTAAGCATAAAATGTTTTGTTACTAAATTAAATGCAAATTAAAGTAACAATAAAATACCACTTTACACACAAAGTGGTAAAATATAAGCAGTGTTAAGATACCTATTCCTGATTGGGATATAGAAAAAGATGATTCTCATCAAACCACTAGCTAGTAGAAATACATAGACATATTATTTCTTCTCTCTAGTTCAGTGTGGATATATTCTATCAACCTGTTTTCTAGTTCATGAATACTGTCTTCTTTGTGTCTAATCTGCTTTCAAACCTATTCACAGAGTTCCTAATTTTGGTTACTGTATTTCTCAGTCATAACATTTTCTAATTGCCTTTATTATCACAAATTTCAATTCCCTAGTGAAACTTTCCAATTTTTCTTTTCTTTCTCGCTCTCTTTTTTTTTTTAAATATTAGTCATGTTATTTTTAACTCCCTACATTCTAACCTCAATCTCTGGGGCAAAATTCCAAAATTATGTTCTCTTTATTTTCTCTTCCATTTTAGTCATATGCTTTTGTCTCTTAGTATACCTATAACTTTTGATTATTAGGTTTTGTGTAAAAAAAAATGAAGAATCTAAGTCAGTGTTTCCCTCACCCAACCAGGGTATTATAATGACACAGATAAACTGTGTATCTTTTTTATATGTTGTAACCTTTAAAAGCCACAAACTGCAATAGTCAATACTTTTTCACCACTTAAAAACCAAGGTTTAACCCCTCGGGAGAGAGATTACCCACCTTAAGAACACAAACTCTAAATAACGTTATCTTCTACCTAAAAGGGTTATTCTTCCTCTTCTAGAGAAAGGATAAATCACAGCCTGAGCTAATTCCAAGTTGTTGCACTTTTGGTATGACTTAGCCTACTTCTGACTTGCCTCTGTTTCTACAGTGCAGGCCCTCTATGGTATTTAACTGATGGTTTGGTGGATTTTGACTCAACTCCTCTCTAAACTCATGACTAGAACACAGAAATGAGCATCCTCACTGTAGAACCAAACAAGAAACAATTCTTCTGATTAAAAGGGATCAGTCTGCTAAATTCAGGCAACTTACTCATTTCTTGAAGTTCTTTTTTTTTCTGGATGGCAAGCAACTCTTAACTAAATATGAACAGAACACATAGAAAATTTCTATGCAACTTAAGAAAAACATTCAGTTTTATATCCCTTTAATTGTAGTATTTCTTGCACTAGAGAGTGTATTTCACACTAAGTCTTTTACTTTACAAGGCACTAGAAGCATTCCAGGAGCAAGCCAGCTACCATGATTGCTGCTGCTGCTGTGGCTAAGTCGCTTCAGTCATGTCCAACTTTGTGCGACCCCATAGACGGCAGCCCACCAGGCTCCTCCATCTATGGGATTTTCCAGGCAAGAGTACTGGAGTGGGGTGCCATTGCCTTCTCCACCATGATTGCTATGTAATGCTTATTTGAGAATAGGGTTCATTGTGATATGACAGTTAAAAAAGAGGTAAAGATACTAAAGAATAAAAAATTGTTATTTGTACATGATATGATGTTATGTCAAGAAAGCCAAACAGAATCAATTGAAAAACAATCAGAGTTAATAAAAGAGTTAAGTAACTTGGATAGATCCTATATAAATATACAAAATCCAACACTTTTGCTACTACTAACAGAGAGAAAATGTGATTTTTAAAGTTCTGTCTAAACATAGAGAAAACTATGATCTGCAAGAAAAAGGAAAAAAACACGTTACAAAGAGAAACTATTATTATTGTTGTTAAGTTGAAAATAATAAATGTTACTAGAATGAAAAAAAAGATACCATAAGATGACAATTCCTTCTAAATGAAATATTTTTAATATTCCACTTGGGGAAAACTGACATGGTGACTGAACCACAAACAGAATTCTAACATTTACCTAGAAAAAACGATGAATGAATGAAAAATGAATAGATTAAAAAAAAAAGAAGAGATGAGCCTATTACATAAAAATCTGAAGAAAAATAAACACGAAAATACATGTCTACAGTTTTTAAAACCAGTGTGGTACTAGTTAAAGAAAACACAGAGCACAGAAACAAGCGAGAAATTACAGGGCATATATTAAATATGATGAAGTATAACAAATCAGCAGGGAGAGAATTATTTACTAATGGGAGAAGGGAACAACTGGTTAGCAAAACGGGAGAAAAATGTCATCCTACTATGTACATAACAGATTACAAATCCATTTAGAGAAGAAACATTTTGTGACTGTTGGTATGAGACATGACAGTATTGGAGATTCAAAAATGAAGACAGACTAGGAGTACAATAAAAAGTATTGGAGATTCAAAAATGAAGACAGACTAGGAATACAATAAATGAAGGAGTACGCATGAAAGTGCACGGAAGCCCCCCTAATCCCTTCTAGTGGGAAATATGCTAATTTGAGTACTGATAAAACTTGGCAGGTGCTAAGTGCGTCCTATTCACAGCACGTCTCATTAGCTTATAATATGAAGTCATTTTATTGTATTTGTTTAACACATTTACACCATGTTTCATACATACCAGAAACTCTTCTAGGTGTTTTTACAAATATTATTTCATTTCATATTTCACTATAAGGTACTTATAAAAGACAATGAAAACAGCAACAACTGGAAAGATACACTGTGCTCACAGACTGGAAGAACTAATGTTGTTAAAATGATCATCCCCCTTAAGACAATCAATAAAATAACTACCAAAAAAAAAAAAAAAAAAGCCAATGACATTTTTCACAGAAGTAGGACAAATAATTCTAATTTTTTATGGAAACATGGAAGGCCTTTAATAGCCAAAACAATCTGGAGAAAGAACAAAGCTAGAGGTATCATGAGCCCTAGTTTCAAACTATACTACAAAGCTACAATAATCAAAAGAGTATGGTACTGGCATGCGCGCGTGCGCACACCCACACACACACACACACACACACACACATAGATCAATAGAATAGAAAGATGAGAGAGACCAGAGCACACTTATATGGTCAATTAATCTACAACAAAGGAGGCAAGAAAATACAATGGAAAAAAGACAGCCTCTTTAATAAATGATGCTGGGATAACTGGATAGCTATATGTAAAAGAATCAAAATAGACTACCTTTCCACACTGCATACAAAAGTAAACTCAAAATGCATTAAATACTTAAATGCAAGACTTGAAACCATAAAACTTCTAAAAGAAAACATAGGCAGTATGCTTTCTGTCACAGGTCTTAGCAATTTTTTTTAACATATCTCCTTAGGTAAAGGAATCAAAAGCAAAAATAAACAAATGGGACTGCTCACACTAAAAAGCTTTTGCAGAGCAAAGAAAACCATCAACAAAACAAAAGGTTGCGTACTATGACAAGTGCAAGCAATATATTGAATAAGGGGTTACTATACAAAAATATGTAAAGAATTCATAAAACTCAACATGAAAATAACCCAATCAAATTAAAAATTGGGCAGAAGACTTGAATCAACATTTTCCAAATAAGACATACAGATGGTTAACAGGCACATGAGAATATGCTTAACATCACTAGTAATCAAGGGAATGCAGACCGAACTACAATGAGGTATTACCTTACACCTGTCAGAGTGCGTATTATCAAAAAAACAACAAATAATGTGTTGGCGAGGCTGTGGAGAAATGGGAACCCTCACACATGTTTGCTGGGAATGTAAACTGATACAGCTGCTTTGCAAAACAATATGGAGATTTCTCAAAAAATTAAAAACAAAACTATCATAAGGTCCAGCAAATCCACTCTTGAGTTGTTCCAAAGGAAACACACACACACACACTAATGTGAAAAAAAAGTACACCCCTGTATGTTCCTCGCAGCATTATTTACAGTAACTAAGATCTGAAAGTAACCTAAGTTTCCATTGGCAGATGAATGGGTAAAGAAATGAGGTATATATACACAATGGAATACTATGTAGCAGTAAAACAAAGAATGAAATCTTGCCATTGATGACAACATGGACAGACCTATGGAGTATTACATTAAGTAAAACAAATCAGAAAAAGCAAAATACTTTATGAGTTAGCTTATATGTGGAATCTAAAAACGAAATGAACAGACATAACAAAATAAGAAACAGAGTTGTAGGTATGGGGGAAAAAACAAGTGGGTGCTGCGGTGGGAGGCAAGGAGTAAGGAGAAGTAAATGAGGAAGATTAAAAGGTGCAAACTTCTAGTTACAGAATAAATGAGTCATGGGTATAAAATGTACAGTGTGCGGAATATAGTTGATAATAATGTCGTACATTTATATGGTGACAGGTGGCAATTAAACCTATTGTGGTGATCATTTTGAAATGTATCGAAACGTACAGAAATACTGAATCACTATGTGGTACACCAGGAACTGACATACTGCTGACATATAATTGACATAGGTCAATTATACTTCAAAAACAAGCAAACAACTCATCAAAATAAAGATTAGATATATGCTACCAGCAGTGAGAGGGTGGGGAGAGAGGGACTAGGATGAAAGTAGCCAAAAGGCACAAACTTTCAGTTATACAATAATTATTGTTCACTAAACTTATCTTGGTAACCATTTCCTGACGTATATAATGCAAATCACCATGCTGTACACCTTAAATTTTTATAGTGCTGTATGTCAATTAAATCTTAATGAAACTGGAAGGAAAAAAATAAAACATCTCTCAAAAAGGAAAAAAAAACTTCTAGAGGACAAACACAGTAAAACGTTTCACAAAAATGTAAGCTCATAAGATGCATTTAATTGAAGGACAGGACAATTTAATAATATAAAAACAAATTTCATTTATGCAACACACAAAAAAATCACTAAATATTATATAATTTAATCTTTATAGTAACTCATGATTTGGATGCCACTGTGACCATGTCTTCTGCCCCAGACCTCGGACTTGGGGTAGCCGCCTGCGCTAAATGCACGGGTCACAGCCGCCCATGCTAAATGCCTGAGATGAGGCAGCCAAGATGAGTTACCCGAGGTCCGAGGTCAGGGGCAGCGGCCGAGAGTGCCAGGCTGCGACGGCGCAGTAACGGCCGAGAGGAGCTACCCCACGTCTGAGGTCGGGGCGGCGGCCGGGACGAGCTACCCCACGTCCGAGGTTAGGGGCAGTGGCCTAGAGGAGCTACCCCACCTCCAAGGAGTGGTGGCTGCAGGGGCGCAGGAGGGCCTAGAGGAGCTATTCCATGTTCAAGGTCAGAAGGGGCGGTGAGGAGATACCCCTTGTCCAAGATAAGGAGCAGTGGCTGCGCTTTGCTGGAGCAGCCGTGAAGAGATACCCCACGTCCAAGGTAAGAGAAACCCAAGTAAGATGGTAGGTGTTGCAAGAGGGCATCAGAGGGCAGACACACTGAAACCATACTCACAGAAAACTATAGTCAATCTAATCACAGTAGGACCACAGCCTTGTATAACTCAGTGAAACTAAGCCATGCCCATGGGGCCATCCAAGACGGGCAGGTCATGGTGGAGAGGTCTGACAGAATGTGGTCCACTGGAGAAGGGAATGGCAAACCACTTCAGTATTCTTGCCTTGAGAATCCCATGAACAGTATGAAAAGGCAAAATGATAGGATACTGAAAGAGGAACTCCCCAGGTCAGTAGGTGCCCAATATGCTACTGGAGATCAGGGGAGAAATAACTCCAGAAAGAATGAAGGGATGCAGCCAAAGCAAAAACAATACCCAGTTGTGGATATGACTGGTGATAGAAGCAAGGTCCGATGCTGTAAAGAGCAATATTGCATAGGAACCTGGAATGTCAGGTCCACGAATCAAGGCAAATTGGAAGTGGGCAAACAAGAGATGGCAAGAGTGAACGTCAACATTCTAGGAATCAGTGAATTAAAATGGATTGGAAAGGGTGGATTTAACTCAGATGACCATTATATCTACTACTGCGGGCAGGAATCCCTCAGAAGAAATGGAGTAGCCGTCATGGTCAACAAAAGAGTTCGAAATGCAGTACTTGGATGCAATCTCAAAAACGACAGAATGATCTTTGTTCGTTTCCAAGGCAAACCATTCAATATCACAGTAATCCAAGTCTATGCCCCAACCAGTAACACTGAAGAAGCTTAAGTTGAATGGTTCTAGGAAGACCTACAAGACTTTTTAGAACTAACACCCAAAAAAGGTATCTTTTTCATTATAGGGGACTGGAATGCAAAAGTAGGAAGGCAAGAAACACCTGGAGTAACAGGCAAATTTGGCCTTGGAATACGGAATGAAGCAGGGTAAACACTAATAGAGTTTCGCCAAGAAAATGCACTGGTCATAGCAAACACCCTCTTCCAACAACACAAAAGAAGACTCTACACATGGACATCACCAGATGGTCAACACCGAAATCGGACTGATTATATTCTTTGCAGCCAAAATGGAGAAGCTCTATACAGTCAACAAAAACAAGACCAGGAGCTGACTGTGGCTCTGATCATGAACTCCTTATTGCCAAATTCAGACTGAAATTGAAGAAAGTAGGGAAAACCACTAGACCATTCAGGTATGACCTAAATCAAATCCCTTATGATTATACAGTGGAAGTGAGAAATAGATTTAAGGGACTAGATCTGACAGATAGAGTGCCTGATGACCTATGGACTGAGGTTCGTGACATTGTACAGGAGACAGGGATCAAGACCATCCCCATGGAAAAGAAATGCAAAAAAGCAAAATGGCTGTCTGGGGAGGCCTTACAAATAGCTGTGAAAAGAAGAGAAGCGAAAAGCAAAGGAGAAAAGGAAACATATAAGCATCTGAATGCAGAGTTCTAAAGAATAGCAAGAAGAGATAAGAAAGCCTTCTTCAGCGATCAATGCAAAGAATAGAGGAAAACAACAGAATGGGAAAGACTAGAGATCTCTTCAAGAAAATTAGAGATACCAAGGGAACATTTCATGCAAAGATGGGCTCGATAAAGGACAAATGGTATGGACCTAACAGAAGCAGAAGATATTAAGAACAGGTGGCAAGAATACACAGAAGAACTGTACAAAAAAGATCTTCATGACCCAGATAATCATGATGGTGTGATCACCGACCTAGAGCCAGACATCCTGGAATGTGAAGTCAAGTGGGCCTTAGAAAGCATCACTATGAACAAAGCTAGTGGAGGTGATGGAATTCCAGTTGAGCTCTTTCAAATCCTGAAAGATGATGCTGTGAAAGTGCTGCACTCAATATGCCAGCAAATTTGGAACACTCAGCAGTGGCCACAGGACTGGAAAAGGTCAGTTTTCATTCCAATCCCAAAGAAAGCCAATGCCAAAGAATGCTCAAACTACCACACGATTGCACTCATCCTACACGCTAGTAAAGTAATGCTCAAAATTCTCCAAGCCAGGCTTCAGCAATACGTGAACTGTGAATTTCTAGATGTTCAAGATGGTTTTAGAAAAGGCAGAGGAATCAGAGATCAAATTGCCAACATCTGCTGGATCATGGAAAAAGCAAGAGAGTTCCAGAAAAACATCTATTTCTGCTTTATTGACTATGCCAAAGCCTTTGACTGTGTGGACCACAATAAACTGTGGAAAATTCTTCAAGAGATGGGAATACCAGACCACCTGACCTGCCTCTTGAGAAATCTGTATGCAGGTCAGGAAGCAACAGTTAGAACTGGACATGGAACAACAGACTGGTTCCAAATAGGATACGGAGTACATCAAGGCTGTTTATTGTCACCCTGCTTATTTAACTTAGATGCAGAGTACATCATGAGAAACACTGTGCTGGAAGAAGCACAAACTGGAATCAAGATTGCTGGGAGAAATATCAATAACCTCAGATATGCAGATAACACCACTCTTATGGCAGAAAGTGAAGAGGAACTAAAAAGCCTCTTGATGAAGGTGAAAGTGGAGAGTGAAAAACTTGGCTTAAAACTCAACATTCAGAAAATGAAGATCATGGCATCTGGTCCCATCACTTCACGGGAAATAGATGGGGAAACAGCAGAAACAGTGTCAGACTTTATTTTGGGGGGCTCCAAAATCACTGCAGATGGTGACTGCAGCCATGAAATTAAAAGACGCTTACTCCTTGGAAGGACAGTTATGACCAACCTAGATAGCATATTCAAAACCAGAGACATTACTTTGCCAACAAAGGTCCATCTAGTTAAGGCTATGGTTTTTCCAGTGGTCATGTATGGATGTGAGAGTTGGACTGTGAAGAAAGCTGAGTGCCGAAGAATTGATGCTTTTGAACTGTGGTGTTGGAGAAGACTCCTGAGAGTCCCTTGGACTGCAAGGAGATCCAACCAGTCCATTCTGAAGGAGATCAGCCCTGGGATTTCTTTGGAAGGAATGATGCTAAAGCTGAAACTCCAGTACTTTGGTCACCTCATGCGAAGTTGACTCATTGGAAAAAGACTCTGATGCTGGGAGGGATTGGGGGCAGGAGGAGAAGGGGACGACAGAGGATGAGATGGCTGGATGGCATCACTGACTCGATGGACGTGAGTCTGAGTGAACTCCGGGAGTTGGTGATGGACAGGGAGGCTTGGAGTGCTGCGATTCACAGGTCGCAAAGAGTTGGACACGACTGAGCGACTGAACTGAACTGAACTGAACTGTGACCATGTCTGCTCAACCAAGACTATGGACCTACTAAGCAGTAAAAACAAGATTTGAATTCAGGCTACTATTAATAATTTCCCAATGATAAAGTTTATCTGAAATGCATGATCCTCAAACGAACAATTTCCTCTTTTAAGATGAGAATAACAGAAAAACAAGAAATAAAGGGAGCAGTCAAAGGACAGATGAAGATCAATATTTCAATCCTCTTTCTATCAGTGACCAGATATGAGACCCTGGGCAAGTAAAAGAAACTTTCTGGGTCTTGCTTTTCATGTCAGTTAAATGGAGATGATACAATTTACCTTCAGAATTAGGGACTGAGAAAAAAAAAAATGTCCACGGAGAAGCACCTGGCAACTAAGGAGCACAAAGTTGGCACAAGGGCGGCAAACACGGCTATGGTTGCATCAGTGTTGAGCGTCATGCTAAGTAGGGAGGGGGCAAGGCATGCTGGGGCAGAGGTCCCCCAGGACAGAGCTGGAAAGAGAGCACAGAACTGACAGAAAGATAGCTCGGAGAACCTAAAGGAGTTGAGGGATAACTAGGTTGGAAAAGGGCAAAAGTGCAGATTGAATGGGCAGTAAAAAGTTACAAGGTTACAATATAATTGGCTCCATAGGCACCTTGGAAGACCGCGCTTCCCCTCCTAAAAGAAATAATAAGAAGGGTACACCAACTTTGACTCCAAAAACACTGCAGAGTATTGAAATCTAAGGAGTAAGTTGAAAACTGGAATGAGTCAGAAATTAGCTAGTCTGAATACTTTCTTCTCCTACTAGTCTTCTATTAGGTGTCAGCAAACATTCATTGCTGCCTTGCACAAGCCACACTCTATACAGAGTAGTTCTGATGCACTCTCTCACTGAATCCTCATTTCCATCGTTCCCATTTTAACAGAGGCAAAGTCACATAGCTGTGAGATGGCGGAACTATACTGGAAGATACACTGACGTCCTGAAAAAAGCATATGATCTTAAATATAGCAGTTATTGCTTTCAAATGCAGACTTTGGGGGGAAATCTTTAGAGAAAACAGGAAATTGCCAAGTCAAACATGTCTTGTTTCCACTCAGTATAGATGGCCACCCTCTTTTAACTCATTAACTCCTGGTTTGCAGATATTTTTCCCTACTCCACCATTGGGACCCCTCCTGAGCTGCCAGGTTAGTTTATCTATAGTACATGAGACAACTCAAAGCAAGGCTGGATTTTGAATAAGAGATGACCAAAGGCAAATACAAAATACAACATCAGCAACCACAAAGCTTAGGTTCAAATAATTATTTCAGTAAAGTGTATGAAGACAAGGATTAATTAAACCTGGGCTCTCCAATTTTAATTATAAATATTCAATTAGACTACTAAATCAAGTTATATTCATTAATGTACTAAAAGTATTTTGCACCAATTCTGGCCCTGCATATATTGCGTGCCAGTGTTCCTCAGAGCACAATCTAAAAGTGATTCTTGATATTTGGCAAAACTAATACAATTATGTAAAGTTTAAAAATAAAATAAAACTTAAAAAAATAAAATAAAAGTGATTCTTAGGGAAATATGAATACATGGTACATTACAAATTTTATTGACATTTCATTGATGCTATATAATGACTATCCTTTAATTTTAGACTGCTCAAAATTAATTAAATATGGTTTCAGTGCCATATTTCCATTTGTGTTAAGGATCAAGTTGGCCAAATATTACTCTTTCAGTTGCCCTGAGCTAATGAGAAAATAACAGAGGCCCAAGTACACAAGTGAAGTGAGGGCCAAATAATATGGAGTAACATGGAACCATCACTAAAGGTTTTTTATCAGAAAAGTCATAGAACTGAGCTTTACACTACATATGACAAAGATGTCAACTCAAAACACACATGAAGGAAGCAGGTGCCATAGTAGTCAATAGCATATTGGTTTTACTAAGAATGATCTAGTTTTGACAAATCATTATATCTTTATATCCTACACATTATATATCATGTACATCATTAATATACAGTATTGATATTGTTACGTTAAATGGTGCTCTGCAGTTTAGTCATATCTGTTTTAATATGTTTTAGTTGTAGTGGTAAAAACCATTAAATACAAGTTTGTACCTGATTTCTCTCTGCGTTCACAATTATCATTAAAATAAGTATACTGAAGTCGATATGCAGGTGTGAAAATGTTTCACTTTTAAAAGAAATTCATGCACCATTCAATTTAGAGGAGCTCTTCTAAATGCCTGGTCACAAATTACACTGGTCTGGGAAGCACAGAAGCAGTCAACATTCTCCACGAGCTGCCACTCTGCTGTCTGTACTCCTTACAGAACAAGTGAGGGAACAAGTGTAAGTGCCTTCCCACAGGAAGCTTAAAATTTAGGTAGAGAAAAAAGGTCTCTTTGAGAAAAAAAAAAAAATAAACTAAGCCTTCTTCTTTTTTTCATTTGACCATGCTGCATAGCATGTCGGATCTTAGTTCCCTGACATGAGAGCACAGAGGCCTAACCATTGAACCACCAGGGAATTTCCAAAATAAGCCATCTTAAGGAGGTTTCTGAGGCTTGGATGAAAGCTTTACAAAACACACACAGGCACACACGTTTACATATAACTTCAGGGAGTTGATACATTCCATAACGCTGTTCACAGCCCCTAAGATGAGAACAGTCTAAATAATCAGAGGATAAGAATAATCTATAAAAGGCAAATTATTCCATTTAATAAGTGGAAAAGAGATGGTGACGTGCAGCCAGAAAAGAAAATAAGTGTGGACCAAAAAAGCTGAAAACAATTTGCTAGATCAGTAGAACAATTAGGAAAAACTGTTAGTAGGTTTGGTGGGGGAAATATTGCTCAAACACAAGTATATACAATTCCAAATCACAAGATCTCACTTTCAAGGAGTCAAAATACATAAATCTCATCATCACTGAAATATTTCATCAGAAGTTTTACTACATAAGAGGGGCATGTAAGTACTATATAGGCATAAGGAGTTACCAGAAATATAAGTACTTTGCTTACTCTAATTAAAGAACTATGGAAAAAATCTATGAATGGTTAAATGTAGCAGTCGTTGTTCAGTTGCTAAGTTGTGCCTGGCTCTTTGCAACCCCCATGGACTGTAGCCCTTCAGGCTCTTCTGTTCAAGAGATTATCCATTATACTGCAGTGCGGCGCCATTTCCGTCTCCAAAATGTAGTAATAAATGATAATAAATTTGAGACATGCAAAGGATTGGTCATATTAAGCTCTTTTCAGGCCAAAGAAATCTGTGGCTTCCCAATTTAAATGATTCTTGTTTAGATGAGAATCAAAGAATGAAACTATCAGATTAGAAATGCTTATGAAAGATACATTTTCTGGTTGCAAAAGAACCACAAAGTAACATTTTGAAAACCCCAACATAATGCTTTCTGGAAATTTATTTTAACTAAGTGCAGACTTTGAATAAATAAAAGGATTTAATTACTAAATTTCATGGTTTGTCATAGAGAAAACATCAAATTTCACTCCATCAAAGATTAACAGAAAAATCATAATAAAAACTGTGCAAATTATTTACATAGCTTAAGTAGATATCAAAGATTGCAGACATGCTCTGAGGAACAGAACTAATTGTCAACCCATGACCTGCACATAGCTAATTATCACCCCCAAAACAGAGAAAGCCTTCATCGCCTATTCAGTTTGTACTGACACTTTCAGATCTAGGTTTCATCATTTCTGGTCATAAATAAAAACCAGCCATGCAGAGAATTTAATTCAAAGTGCAAGCACAATTTCAATACAAGTTTATTTCATCTGTTTTCCTCCACATTTTCATTTTTATTTTTATGAGAAAACAAACTATTATTTTTGAAGTACACAACCTGCAGGGTGGCCTAGAGTTCTTGGTCACCTCCACTTTTGAAATCATACTTATTCAACTACTAGAAGATAATAAAATCTTCTATGAAAATGCATCTTATGAAATTACTGAGTGAGCAAACTAGAGGTTAAAACCAGGCATTCATTTCTGGACTTGCACTCCTCTCTGGAGCCCAAGAATTCCCAGGGAAAAGGCCAATCTCTTATAAAGTTGATGATTTCATCAGCTTTCCCAGTGAAGGTGACAGAGCTTCTCCTAATGAAGACTTCTTACTTACTCATCTCCAGAAACCTCTCAGATAATTCATATTGAAGTGTGACACAAGACCATCTGTAAAAACCCTCATTGATTAAGATTTTATGTACAGCAATTCAGAAGTGACAGTTAATGCACAGCTGTCAGTACATTCTATTTCTCACCAGATAGGTTATTATTTGAAGATAGCATCCATACCATCACCACCACAGAAAAAAGAATGCTGGATACTAATCTCACTTTATAGTGCTTCCATAATTTTCTGAAGATACCATGGATTCATGGGCTCCCTCCAAAATGTCCTTTAAATACCGGTAATACCATCTAACAGGGTCACCAGGTGTCAGTATCCCCATACTGCTTGGAATTTCAGTGGGAAGTCACTGGAGTCGTGCATTTGAGAAACTGATGTGCCCCTTTTTAACAGTATCTTCATATATGCAGGCCTTCTCAGCAGCAACACTGCCTTGAATATAATCTGAATAGTTTTGGTGATGGAGGCCAAGGAAAATATGAATATACAAAACACAAATAATTTTCAAACTTTCTAGATTGCTTCAGATTGACCATCAGAAGTTAATAAATGACATCCAGCATAATGTCACGCCCAATCCTAGTTTATCTACAAGTGATAACTATCACTTCACTGGGAATGTGTTAGAGAAAACTGTATCAGAGTTAGTGGGGTTCCTTTCATGAACTTCATCATTTCCCCATCTTCACTAGCTAGCTACAGAAATAAAAAAATAATAATACTTAACCAAAAACAATGCTGAAATTCATCTCTTATCTCAAGAATCAGGGTCCTGATAAACACCAAGAAAGGTGAACCCACAGTGATGAAATCAATAGTTTGGGGAGAAATACTGCAATGGGAATTGAGGTTAGGAGTGAACCTTTAAAAGCCTTGCTAAGTTTTTGAAACCCCATGAAAATAAAATAAGGAAAAACATACTGCATGAGAAAATACATTTTATACACTTAAAATAAGCCATAAATGGATGGCTTTAACTGTCTTCTAAGTTCCTCAAGCAGCAGATAGTTTTTAGAATCCCACACCACTGTGACATTAAATGAGACACTTTTGCCCCCTTGTCACAGATACAGTAAGTCCTAGGAAACTATGTTTCCCCTAAGTCTGGACCTCCATGAAAATCTTCATCTCTAGAGGGTAGCTGTGAATTTGGAAATGCAGAGACACAAGATAATTCAAGGTGGATAAAGAAACATTTGGGCTGACTTTTTTTTATCCTACACAGCTATGTGGAGTGGGCCCCCTGCTCAACATAAAACATATAACCTCGGTCCAGCCCCAGCAGTTTTATAAATCTCAGCTTCTCCTTCCTTCAGGTCCACAAGTACAGTCCCAAAGCAGGCCCACTCACCCCCTTTCCTCCCAATTCCCTGCATCATATCAGAGAACAGTGCTGAGCGGATAGTGGATCCAGGTAGAAAGGCAGTTTTCTTTCCTGCCTCACACATTCCTGAAAACATGCCACAGAGCCAAATATAAAATCAGGGCATTTTTTTAATCCAAATTTCTTAATGATTCTTCATCAATACATGTTAAATCTGTCCACATTCTTTAATTTTGTTCTTTTCAGTCACAAATACATACACCATTGGCCAAAGAACAATGGGTGTCTGATGGAAGCTAAGTATTAGTCCTTCTGGGAAAGAAATACTTGCCTTCTGGTGTCAGCTGCACTAAATCTATGAGTGCTATATATCTTATCACTGATATCAGCATGTTCCTTGCTCTATTTTCTAGTCAACTTTCTGAAACAATGGTAAAAAGCAATGAAGCACTCAAAATAGTGTTTTGTTACCATGATGGTGATGCTGCTGAAACTACAAGCTAGTTGGTAGAAAAGTACTGACTGACACTATCTATGGTATTAGGAAAGAGAGCTGTGAATGAATAAGGGAGCAGTTAGAGGGGGCATAGCTTCCGAGTCTTCTCCTCCAGTTCACATAAAAAATGCTTTGAGGAAAAGATGTCATGGGGCCCAGCAGACTAGTTCTTCTTAAAGTCTGAGGGGGGAATTCTCCTGTCTTCATTCTCCTTGGACCAACCTTGCCTTTCTGATACACTCTAAAGAGCAATGATGGGGGTTCCTGGGAGAGGATTTCTGTCTCGCTTAGGATTAGGGGTCATAGCCTCAGCTGCACCAATATGTGGTTTAAGCAAAAGAGCTTATTGCTTTCTCACGTGAGAAAGGTTCAGAAGCAGGAAATCCACGGTTGATGTGGTGACTACCAAATCATCTGGTTAAACTACTTCCACCTTTCAGTTCTATCATCCTTCTGGTAATCTACCTTCATGTTCTACCTCAGGGACCCATGTGGCTGCCTGATTTCTGGCCAACAAAAATGCATTACATATAGAAAGACAAAAACAGAGGAAAAGAAAAAGAATCCTCACCAGCTGTCTATTCTCCAAGAAACTTCTGCTTAGATCTCACTGGCCAGAACACAACACCGTAACTACATCCAGCGGTGAGGGAAAGCAGCTCTTAGGCATAGTCTTTTAACTGAGCATGTTACCCCACCCTGACAAAAATCAGTCATATCCATGGGGCACCATGGATGTTGGGGATACAGCTGAAAGTCTCTGTAGGTGCCCCAGTGGTGTTAGCTCTGGGCATGAGCCCAGGTCCCAGGGGAAATCCTTGAGGCACATGAAGGTCCAGCCTTGTTGACCAAAGGGACACCAAGTAGGTGCTAATCTTCCAGCAGGGAAGAGCAACATTGCTCAGAGTGCCCTTCTGCATCCCCCAAGCACCCTGACGTGGGAGGGAGAAAGCTGTCAGGACGGCTCAACCTGGGCAGCCCTACTTCCCCAGCTCACCTCAATAATACGCCAGGCTGTGCTCCATAGGTGCATCTGTCAGGCTAAGGCGTCAGACTGCATTCTCAGAAAAACAACATTACAAACAGTGGGGGAGGTTTCCAGGCTATCCACAAATGCCTTTTTCACAGGTAACTAGTAGAAACCATATTCATTGGCCGTCATCTAAAGTGGAATCGATTGGATTTTGATAGATTAGTCTTTGCTCTAATGAGGTGTGCAGAAGAGTCTGGATAGAAGGAAAAAGGAAACGGTAGCAAGGAGTAATTCTTATTTCTTCCTGGCTTTGTTCTCTTGCAAATGCTCCTCTCAACTGCTCTCTCCCTAACAGGTATCTTGTCTTATCTCTGTGTTTTCCCACAGTCCTTTGTCTCTCTGTCACAGGACGACGGAGTCCATTCAGAGGAATTCTTGAGAAAACAAGAAGACATTTCATAGACCAGTACAAGCTTAAGCTGACAGGTAGAATATCCCTTTCAGATGTAAGCAGTGAGGATGAGAAGTGGAGGGGGTGTTGCAGAGTAAACTGTGTCCTTCTAAAGATGCTGAAGTCCACACACCCAGCCTCTGGGAATGCGATCTGGGACCAGAATCTTTGCCGATGATCAAGTTAAAATGAGGTCATTGTGGGGTCCTATTCTGTGACTGTGTCCGCACAGAAGGGAGAGATTTGGATGCAGGAGAAGGCATGCACACAGGGGGATGTGAGGGTGCAGGCAGATATGGGAGCCACACGTGTGCAAGCCAAGTTAGGCGACCGGGTCAGCAAACCACAGAAGCTAGGACAGAGGCCTGGGACAATCCTCCCTCACAGCTCTCGTGAGAAGCCAGCCCTGTCAACACCTTAGTCTTGGACTCCTAGCTTCCAAACCCAGAAGCTCCTGCTGTTTAAACCACCCAGAGCTTGTGGCACTTTGTCACAGCAGCCTTGGCAGACTAGTTTCATGGGGTGAGTGGAGCCTCTTCACCCACCTTGCCAGGCTGGGCACGATGCTCTTTGTCTCTCAAGTGTCCACCTCCTTTGTGGGCTTCGAGTGGCCTCTCGAGGCTCTTGGTTTCTCAGCCACCATCATTACATACTTGGGGATCCAGCCCTGTGGGTTCCAGGAATACTCACTAACAGCCGGGGTGAGGGTGAGTGCTTCCCTCTAACAGGGCCTCCCCCATTAACAAGGATCACCCATCACTGTGTAAGATAAGGAGAAATCAGGCCCTGTCAAACGGGGTAGCTACATTTCAGAGTCTGTACACAGGACCGAACTGCATGCATATGCAGCTGCCCCAGGCTTATGCAGAAACAACTGAGTGAAGCGGAGGAAGAGTAAAGGATCGTGCAGACAGAGACACTGCAATCACTCATTTCCGAGCAGTCAACTGTCTAAGTGTCCTCTGCTTGTCAATATCTTGTCAATGTTTCTCACACACATTTCCCTGTGTCCACAACACCTTCCCGTTTTTTTCTCTCTCCTGGCCTTTTTAGCCACAGGATGTGTCTGAAAGAGGCTAAGAATGGCAAGGGCTGGAAAAGCTGTTAAAGAAAGCTAAATCTTTCAAAGATACAAGTGGCCTGGGGGAAATCTCCCTTCCAAGCACAGCCACTCTCCATCTTTTATTATTTTTAATAAAAAATCTAGGAAAGGAAAAATGGAATGACCATCTATACCTGAGTATCAGCTGCTCACCTTGATAAATCACACACCATTGAAACCCCCAGCACCCATCCTGATCTCAGCTCCCGTGTCTCCTCCCAGAGGTAATCACCAACATGAATTCTATGTTTCTTACTCTCACGCAAGCCCTTTTAAAAAAATCTTTATTTATTTGGCTGGGTCGAGTCTCAGTTGTGGTACATGGGATCTTTAGTTGTAGCATGTGGGATCTTAGTTCCCTGACCAGGAATGAAACCTGTGTTCCCTGCATTGGGAGCACACAGTCTCAACCACTGGACTACCAGCAAAGTCCCCTTCATGCAAGCCATTATACCTTGCCGCCCCCCAAAAAAAAACAACGCACCTAAAGTCAGAGTGCTCCTTGGTCACAGTCCAGTTGATTACTTTTTTTTTTTTAACTGTCTCTTTTCCTTTCTCTCCTTCATCTAGCAAAAGAATGATTATCAGATAAATGTATTCAAACCATGGGAATTGTACCTGCAGAAAGCTTAATGGCAACCCACTCCAGTGTTCTTGCCTGGAGAATCCCAGGGGCGGGGGAGCCTGGTGGGCTGCTGTCTATGGAGTCGCAGAGTTGGAAACAACTGAAGTGACTTAGCATAGCAAAGCTTAATCTGATTCCAGTCAACTAATACTCATTTCATGTACTGCATTACCTGCTCCCTCCCCTTCATGAAACTGTGATATAGGAAATTCAAGCCAGACCAAGAGGAAATATGCTTTGAATAGTTATCTATGTCTGGCACTCCTCAATGCCTATTGGTAAATGAAAGCCATCACCTATGCTTAAAATTCTTTGACAATAAACCAAAACAAATAAATTAGAATTTAGGATAAGGTTAAATTTAAATTACACTTCTTTATACAGAGGACTGGAAAAACATAAAAACACTAATCAGTAATGAATCCATCACTGTTGCCTGTTTTCATAAAAGATGTAAACGCAAACAATAAGATAAAATTGCACTAGACTCAAATACATCAAGGGAGGGCCAACATCTACATTCATATTTGAAGCACAGGATATTCTTATTGGAAGTTGGAATAACTTAACGGAGGAATACAATAACCGCTCGGTCAACTTAACTAATGGGTTAGTCCATGAGAGGACATATGTATACCTATGGCTGATTCATGTTGATGTTTGACAGAAACCAACAAAATTCTGTAAAGCAATTACCCTTCAATTAAAAAATAAATAAAAAAAAAACAGGGAGATAAATGATTTTTAAACACCATAATTTTAAAACACCATGATTTTAATTAGACCATAATTATAAAACAGCTGGTATATGATTCTAGACGTAGGGGACACGGCAGGGAACGAAAGTCCCTGGCTCTGGGGAAGCCCTGCTCCAGCAAGTGCAGTTGCACTGATGACACACCCTGAGGAACTCTGGGAAACCCTCCCTGATGGATAAATCACTCTGCAAATCACAACTTGGCTAAGAGTGGCCGCAGAGCTGGCTTCTGGGGAAATCTTACAAAGCCCCAAGTGTTAAAGCCAAACAAAGGAAAATCTGTTCTATTCCCTAAATGAATATAGCATCTCTCTGCTGACCAGTGGAACCTATTAAAATGTGTTGTTCAGAGTGATTTCCCACACATAAAAAATAACAGCTTTTCTGAACCTAAACAAATATTGCCAACAGCTGTAGAAAAAAAAAGTTATCATTTGGAACTTTATAAAATGAGTTACTGAAAGGAAGGAAATGGGTCAGGAACCTAAACGTGATACGTGACCATTAGAAACAGCCCAGAACCCCGCTCTCCTGGTTGAAGACACAGCAAATTCTGTGCGCAAGTGGGTCACTCAGCTCATACATGACTGGTGGGCTTCAGAAAGCACTTCCCAGCTGGAAAGAAAATGGACTCCAAGAATCGATAAGCATCAAAGAACGAGGATTCAGAAGAAAACCTGAAAAGTAATGCACTAAATGCTAGTGGGGACTGTCTCTACAAGGCGGGATTATGGATGAAAACATTTCTTTATACTTCTCCACTTTTCTACAATGGAAGTAATTGTGAAAAATGATCAGTGCTTTATGATCTAAGAATTTTCACAGCAAAATAAAATGCTACCCCATTTCTTAAAAGCTATATGGCTACAACACCAAAAATAACCAAAGGAGAAATTATCTAATGCATCAATAGACATAAGTAAAAAGTAAATGCTCTGCTTTTTAAACTATCTTTTCTTCAAGTAGTCAGATATAGGGAAATTTTGAATGCATTTTTCCTGCTTCCTAGTTCTATAATGACCCCCTGTGTGACTGATAAAAGTATTGTTTAAATGATTATTTTCTACAAAGACCAATTAGCCCTAACCTACTAAGATGCTATAAATTCTACATTATTAGTAAAAAAAATAGACCACAATAAGAGACCACACATCAGTTCATTCTCTAACAACTAGTTTTGGAAATGCCTCTAGGATTGAATTATTTTCTTCTTTGAAAGGATTCTTATAAATTCAGAGAGACAGAAAGTACAAACTTTTTGGAAGCGAGCTATTTCAATGGGACACAGGTCCCTGGTTCTCCATTGCTGCTACTCTGTGAGCAAGTCAGCACTACATCTGATGAGGCAATAAGAGGACACAGCCACGGGGAGAAAAGGAAGAATGAGGTGGTTTGGTTTTCAAACACTGCTGCTGCTGCTAAGTCGCGTTAGTCGTGTCCAACTCTGTGCGACCCCATAGACAGCAGCCCACCAGGCTCCCCCGTCCCTGGGATTCTCCAGGCAAGGACACTGGAGTGGGTTGCCATTTCCTTCTCCAATACATGGAAGTGAAAAGTGAAAGTGAAGTCGCTCAGTCGTGTCCGACTCTTAGCGACGCCATGGACTGCAGCCTACCAGGCTCCTCCGTCCATGGGATTTTCCAGGCAAGAGTACTGGAGTGGGGTGCCATCACCTTCTCCAATAACTAACACTACAGGACTGAAATATTTCCTGATGACAGGAACAGAACTAAACCCAGGACCAACTACCTCTTTTACAACAGGGTTTTAAAGCTTGTCTTAAGATGAGCTTTTCCTTCCTCTGACACAAACACCATTTCCCAATAATCAAATAGTAGGTTATAGAGCCAGAGAACAATTTATTACATCTATGAATTCCTCTACCTGAAGGCCAAGTTTCATCAGCACCCCTTCCTTTTCCACCCTCGCTCTAAACAACTTGAAATATATGATTGTATTCTTACATTAAGGTCAGTGCTCTGGGTTACAAACATGGGCTGAATGATTTCTATACGGGCAACAACAAAAGCAAGAGCTTGAGTATCCTCAAAAGAGTCATTTACACTCTACAGAGAAGATGAACGAGTGAGGGTCACCCCTAGGTGCAAGGCGTTGGAAGCTTTGGGGTGCTCAGGAGGATGCAGACGTAGGACCACAACCAAAAAAAGCCAAGAATGAGAGGATAACTTGAAATACGTGAGTCACAACTTCAGGAAGTACCTACAACCCTCAAAGCACTTATTCCCCTCAGTTGGTGTTGTTCACTCAGTCGTGTTTGACTCTGCAAACCCCATGGACTTCAGCATGCCAGGCTTCCCTGTCCTTCAGTATCTCCCAGAGTATGCTAAAATTCATGTTCATTGAGTCAGTGATGCCATCTGACTATCTCATCCTCTTTCGCCCCCTTCTCTTCCTACGCTCAATCTTTCCCAGCATCAAGGTCTTTTCCAATGAGTCAGCTCTCCACATCAAGTGGCCAAAGTATTGGAGGTTCAGCATCAGTCCTTCCAATGAATATTCAAGGTTGATTTCCTTTTAGGATTGACTGGTTTGATTATCTTGCTGTCCAACGGACTCTAAAGAGTCTTCTCTAGCACTGCAATTTGAAAGCATCAATTCTTCAGCACTCAGCCTTCTTTATGGCCCAACTCTCATATCCATACATGACTACTGGGAAAGCCACAGCTTTGATTAGATGGACCTTTGTCGGCAAAGTGATGTCGCTGCTTTTTAATATACTGTCTAGGTTTGTCATTGCTTTTTTCCCAAGAAGCAAGCGTTTTTTAATTTTATGGCTGCAGTCACCATCCATAGTGATTTTGGAGGCCAGGAAAATAAAATCTGCCACTCCCATCAGTGGCCAGCTTCATTTCTTTTTGAGGAAGTTCTCCTGGTGGCTGGCTAGAGAGACTTTTTCAGCCTTCATTTGGGAGGCTTCTGCTGCCAACACCTGCCTCAGTTGTCACTGGCTGACCCCTAAAGATAGAGAGTGCGATTCCCCAATATTAATGGACCCCAAGAGAACAATTCTATCTGCGAGGCTCATAATGGATAGGAAAGCCTTCAACTACATGGCATTTCTTTTAATCAGTTATACTGCTTGGGGCTCATTTTACAAAGCCATCTGGCTTTGCAGACATCAATGTAAGGATCATGAAAAACCCCACTTTTTACTATGGTCCCACAAAGCAGAGAAATTTACTTCAAAGTATGTTATGCTCCCAGGGTTCTGGTGTAGAAATTTCTTGCTCCGATTCTTCATTGTTCAGACATCCAAGGAGCCTAGCCATCTAGGACATAAAAGGATTCTTCTGAAAGCCCCATGTAAAAGAAAGTGTTTGTTCAGTCCCAGTGTCCCTACAAATGTGATCTCATGCTACATGGTGGGGTGTCTAAGAAGATGAAAATGAAGGGGCCTCAACAGAGCTGTTGGGAATCCGGTCAGATAAACGGGAGGTTGGGGGTCATGAGCCGTCCTAAATTGGAGAACGCTGAGGTGCACTCCTTCCTGTGAATATTCTACTCATTCTCACAAAATGTTCCATGCCTCAGTGTGGCATTAAGGAGAAATGCTTTGACTCTTTTTTCTCACTACTGAATAAAACTGCAATTATATTTAAAATATTTTTACTTTGTATTGCTTTGACAGGTTCGCTTTTGAAGTTTTCTATTCATACATTTCAATAATCCTATCCCTTGCTAAGAGACAGTGAGCTGGCTTTTAACGAATTCAATACTAGGAGAAGGGACCAATGGTATTTTTTTTTTTTTTGCAAAGAGCTCTTTCATTCATCAGAATCTGAATGTTAGACGATATTACAAAACTCAATAAGACTGACAGATCGACATTTAGGTATAGGGATTAATAACTGGTCCCCACATTTAATGTACCATTTTAAAAAGCTGTCCTCTGACATTAACTAACCTGGAAATTAAATGCGGCTGGAAGCTCATATGACCGGCTCACAATAGGTTTCTCAAAAGAGTGGTTATTCCTCTTTAAGGCACCCAGTATAAGGATCATTGACTACTGACCCAGCGGCTTCATGCAAACAAGTGGAGCAGTCTCAACACATTTCTTAATGGGCAAGAGAGCTGGCAGCAGAAAGGACAAGTGCTTAGGTCACAATTATAGTTGATTCATAATTTCTGCAAGGAGCCCAGGGACAGGGTTGGACCGTCACTCCAAAGGAACCTTATCTTCCCTGGTGATAATACACTTAAACTTCTGATGCACGCTCAGTCGCTTTAGTCATGACCAACTCTTTGTGACTCTATGGACGGTCCATGGGATTCTCTAGGCAAGAATACTGGAGTGGGCTGCCAGGGGATCTTGCCGACCCAGGGGTGGAACCAGCATCTCTAATATCTCCTGCGTAGGCAGGCAAGTTCTTTACCACTAGTGTCACCAGGTCTCTATGTGAAGCAATATGGAAACCTCATCCTTGCCTGGAATCTGCTGCATCAGTATTTTGTACTCTCTCCTATGTCTATGAGGCTTAACATTTCTAATAGTGGATTAAGCCAAAATAAAGATGAGAAGCTGGTGATTTTTGACAGATGACCATTATATCTACTACTGTGGGCAAGAATCCCTGAAAAGAAATGGAGGAGCCATCATAGGCAACAAAAGAGTCCAAAATGCAGTACTTGGATGCAATCTCAAAAACGACAGAATGATCTCTGTTCGTTTCCAAGGCAAACCATTCAATATCACAGTAATTCAAGTCTATGCCCCAGCCAGTAATGCTGAAGAAGCTGAAGTTGAATGGTTCTATGAAGACCTACAAGACCTTCTAGAACTAATGCCCAAAAGAGATGTCCTCTTCATTATAGGGGACGGGAATACAAAAGTAGGAAGTCAAGAGCTATCTGGAGTAACAGGCAAATTTGGCCTTGGAGTACAAAACGAAGAAGGTCAAAGGCTAATAGAGTTTTGCCAAGAGAACACATTGGTCATAGCAAACACCCTCTTCCAACAACACGAGAAGACTCTACACATGGACATCACCAGATGGCCAATACTGAAAGCAGATTGATTATATTTTTTACAGCCAAAGATGGAGAAGCTCTATACAGCCAGCAAAAACATGACCGGGAGTTGACTGTGGCTCAGATCATGAACTCCTTATTGCCAAATTCAGACGTAAATGGAAGGAAGTAGGGAAAACACCTAGACCATTCAGGTATGCTGCTGCTGCTACTGCTGCTAAGTCACTTCAGTTGTGTCCAACTCTGTGCAACCCCAGAGATGGCAGCCCACCAGGCTCCGCCGTCCCTGGGATTCTCCAGGAAAGAACGCTGGAGTGGGTTGCCATTTCTTTCTCCAATGCAGGAAAGTGAAAAGTCAAAGTGAAGTCTCTCAGTCATGTCCGACTCCTAGCAACCCCATGGACTGCAGCCTACCAGGCTCCTCTGTCCATGGGATTTGCCAGGCAAGAGTACTGGAGTGGGTTGTCATTGTCTTCTCCATTCAGATATGACCTAAATTAAATCCCTTATGATTATACAGTGGAAGTAACAAATAGATTCAAGGGATTAGATCTGATAGAGTGCTTAAAGAACTATGGATGGAGGTTAGTGACATTGTATAGGAGGCAGAGATCAAGACCATCCCCAAGAAAAAGAAATGCAAAAAGGCAAAATGGTTGTCCAAGGAGGCCTTACAAATAGCTGAGAAAAGAAGAGAAGCTAAAGGCAAAGGAGAAAAGGAAAGATGTACCCATTTGAATGAAGAGTTCCAAAGAATAGCAAGGAGAGAAAAGAAACCCTTCTTCATTGATCAATGCAAAGAAATAGAGGAAAACAATAGAATGGAAAAGACTAGAGATCTCTTCAAGAAAATTAGAGATACCAAGTGAACATTTCATGCAAAGATGGGCTCGATAAAGGACAGAAATGGTATGGACCTAACAGAAGCAGAAGATATTAAGAACAGGTGGCAAGAATACACAGAAGAACTCTACAAAAAAGAGATTCATGACCCAGATAATCACGATGGTGTGATCACTCACCTAGAGCCAGATATCCTGGAATGTGAAGTCAAGTGGGCCTTAGAAAGCATCACTATGAACAAAGGTAGTGGAGGTGATGGAATTCCAGTTGAGCTCTTTCAAATCCTGAAAGATGATGCTGTGAAAGTGCTGCACTCAATATGCCAGCAAACTTGGAAAACTCAGCAGGGAACACAGGACTGGAAAAATTCAGTTTTCATTCCAATCCCAAAGAAAGGCAATGCCAGGGAATGCTCTAACTACTGCACAATTGCACTCATCTCACACGCTAGCAAAGTAATACTCAAAATTCTCCAAGCCAGGCTTCAACAGTACATGAACTGTGAACATACAGATGTTCAAGATGGTTTTAGAAAAGGCAGAGGAACCAGAGATCAGATTGCCAACATCCGTTGGATCATTGAAAAGCAAGAGAATTTCAGAAAAACATCTACTTTATTGACTATGCCAAAGCCTTTGACTGTGTGGATCACAACAAACTGTGGAAAATTCTTCAAGAGATGGGAATACCAGACCACCTGATCTGCCTCCCAAGAAATCTGTATGCAGGTCAAGAATGAACAACAGGACATGGAACAACAGACTGGTTCCAAATTGGGAAAGGAGTACGTTAAGGCTGTTTATTGTCACCCTGCTTATTTAACTTATATGCAGAGTACATCATGTGAAATACCGGGCTGAATGAAGCACAAGCTGGAATCAAGATTTCCAGGAGAAATATCAATAACCTCAGATATGCAGATGACACCACCATTCTGACAGAAAGTGGAGAAGAACTAAAGAGCCTCTTGATGAAAGTGAAAGAGGAGAGTGGAAAAAGTTGGCTTAAAACTCAACATTCAGAAAACTAAGATCATGGCATTGCCCCTTCATGGCAAATAAATGGGGAAACAATGGAAACAGTGACAGACTTTTTTTTTTTCCCAGACTTTATTTTTTGGGGCTCCAGAATCACTGCAGATGGTGACTGCAGCCATGAAATTAAAAGACACTTGTTCCTTGGAAGAAAAGCTATGACCAACACAAACAGCATATTAAAAAGCAGACATCACTTTGCCAAAAAAGGTCTGTCTAGTCAAAGCTATGGTTTTTCCAGTAGTCATGTATGGATGTGAGAGTTGGACTATAAAGAAAGCTGAGTGCTGAAGAATTGATGCTTTTAAACTGTGGTGTTGGAGAAGACTCTTGAAAGTCCCTTGGACTACAAGGAGATCCAACCTGTCAATCCTAAAGGAAATCAGTCCTGAATATTCATTGGAAGGACTGATTGCTGAAGCTGAAATTCCAATACTTTGGCCACCTGATGCAAAGAACCGACTCATTGGAAAAGACCCTAACGCTGGGAAAGATTGAAGGCAGGAGGAAAAGGGGACGTCAAAGGATGAGATGGTTGGATGGCATCACTGACGCAATGGACGTGAGTTTGAGTAGGCTCTGAGAGTTGGTGATGGACAGGGAAGCCTGGGCTGCTCAAGTGCATGGAGTCTCAAAGAGTCAGACATGACTGAGTGACTGAACCTAACTGAAGACAGTACCAAACACATGAAGGTAGTATTTAATGAAGGTAATTTAAACAAGAACAAGAGAATAGTATTGAATTAGAACAGTGTTACTGCTCTAATTTACTGTGATCATTTGTGATCATTTGTAGGCAACCCTTACAAGTCTTAAATTGATAACTAATGTGAGCAAAATATTTACCTTGTTTCAGTTTTAATTTTTAGTTGTAAGTTGTAAGATTTTTTTCATCTTTTAAAAGTACAATGCCACATAAGTTGTTGTTTTTACTTCAGTTTGATCTAGATTAAGAACACCTACGAATTAAGGAGGGTTCTGGCCCTAAGGATCATTGCTTTGAACATAATACCTGAATTATTTTCGGAGGTACATCATTGTTTTTTGGTCAACACTGTAATATCACCTGCTTTGTATCTTCATGTAAGGCAGAGACGCTGAATATAACCTGAATTAATTAATTTAAATCAATATATGTGACTATTTGTACCCAAGGTTGCAGTTTAGGGGGCATTTCTTTCCTTACTCTTTAGGTTCTGTGAGCACTATTTTAATTATTCTAGTGCTTATATCTTTCTAGTCTATCACTTCACATCCTCTAAATCACTGTTTTGGGGGTTTGGGGGGGGGCTATGATGGTGCACTTGCAGCAGCTAGAGTTCTCCTAGCTTCAAACACAAACAACTCTGTTTCTTGTCCATGGACTCTACTACAGCCATTCCAACACCTAGTCACAAATGATTATGTATATTGGTTCTACAAAGAAAGATAGGTTCTCCATCCTAATTTAAGGATTCTATCTTTCAGAGTCTAAGCTTAGGTAGCCCTGGAGCAAATTAAAGTCTTAAATACTTGGTATATTATAAAAGAAACATTCCTTTATTGTTAATCTTATGATATGCTTATTCATTGCTTATGTACTGTGATTTTAAGATCCTGTGATAGTCTACATACACTTAAAAATAAGTTTATAGTTAACAATAAAGAATTTACACACATGCATAATTATATTTAAAATTTATTCTTTTCTAAAAACTTGAAGTATAGTTTATCAATTTTGTTTATCTTCTCAAAGAACCAGCCTTTTTTTTTTTAATTAATCTTTACTATTGTTTCTTTCATTTCTTTTTTATTTATTTCTGCTTGGATCTTTATGATTTGTTTCCTTCTACACATTTTGGGTTTTTTTGTTGTTGTTCTTCTTCTTTTTCCATTTGTTTTAGGTGTAAAGTTAGGTTGTCTATTCAATGTTTTTCTTGTTTCTTGAGGTAGGATTGTATTGCTATAAACTTCCCTCTTAGAACTGCTTTTTGTATTCCATAGGTTTTGAGTTGTCGTGTTTTCATTGTCATTTATTTCTAGAAATTTTTTTTTATTTCTTCAGTAACCTGTTGTTTACTTAGTAACCTGTTGTTTAATCTCCATGTTTGTGTGCTTGGGTTTCTTACAGGTTTTTTTCTTGTAACTGATATCTAGTCTTATAGCCTTGTGGTCAGAGAAGATCCTTGATACGATTTCACTTTTCTTAAATTTTCTGAGGTTTGATTTGTGATCCAAGATGTGGTCTGTCCTGGAGAATGTTCCATGTGTACTTGAGAAGGTGTATTCTTCTGCATTTGGATGGAATGTACTGAAGATATCAATGAGATCCATTTCATCTAATGTATCATTTAAGACTTGTGTTTCCTTATTAATTTTCTGTTTTGATGATCTGTTCATTGGTGTGAGTTGGGTGTTAAAGTCTTCTACTATTATTTGTTACTGTCAACTTCTCCTTTTATGTCTGTTAGTGTTTGTTTTATGTATTGAGGTGCTCCAATGTTGGGTGCATAGATATTTACAATTGTTATGTCTTCCTCTTGGATTGGTCCCTTGATCATTATGTAGTGTCCTTCCTTATCTCTTGTAATATTCTTTATTTTAAGGTCTATTTTGTCTAATATGAGGATTGCTACTCCAGCTTCCTTTTGCTTCCCATCTGCATGGAATATATTTTTCCATCCTCTCAGTTTCAGTCTATTGTATGTCTCTAGGTATGAAGTGGGTTTCTTTTAGACAGTATATATGGCTCTTGTTTTGGTATCCATTCAGCCAGTTTGTGTCTTTTGGTTGGAACATTTAATCCATTTACATTTAAAGTAATTATCGATATATATGTTCCTATTGCCATTTTCTTAATTGTTTGGGGTTGATTTTGTAGATCTTTTCTGTTCTCTTATATTTCTTGACCATATAAGTTCCTTTAGCATTTGTTGTAAAGCTGGTTTGGTAGTACTGAATTCTCTTAACTTTCGCTTTTCTGACAAGCTTTTTATTTCTCCATCAATTTTGAATGAGATCCTTGCCGAGTACAGTAATCTTGGTTGTAGAATTTTCCCTTTCAGTACTTTAAATATATCCTGCTATTCCCTTCTGGCCTGCAGAGTTTCTGCTGAAAGATCAGCTGTTAAGCACATGGGGTTTCCCCTGTATGTTACTTGTTGCTTCTCCCTTGCTGCTTTTGATATTCTTTCTTTGTGCTTAGTCTTTGTTAGTTTGATTAGTATGTGCCTTGCTGTGTTTCTCCTTGGGTTTATCCTGTATGGGACTGTTTGTGCCTCTTGGACTTGTTTGACTATTTCCTTTTCCATGTTGGGGAGATTTTCAACTATAATCTCTTCAAAAATTTTCTCATACTTTTTCTTTTTCTCTTCTTCTGGGACCCCTGTAATTCGAATGTTGGTACATTTGATATTGTCCCAGAGGTCTCTGAGACTATCCTCAGTTCTTTTCATTCTTTTTACTTTATTCTGCTCTTCAGAAGTTGTTTCCACCATTTTACCTTCCAGCTTACTGATTTTTTCTTCTGCTTCAGATATGCTGCTATTTATTCCTTCTAGAGTATTTTTAATTTCAATAATTGTGTTGTTTGTCTCAGTATGTTTATTCATTAACTCTTCTAGGTCTTTGTTAATTGGTTCTTGCATTTTCTCCATTTTGTTTTCAGAGTTTTTGATCATCTTTACTATCATTATTCTGAATTCTTTTTCAGGTAGTTTGCCTACTTCCTCTTCATTTATTTGGACTTCTGTGTTTCTAGTTCGTTCCTTCATTTGTGTAGTATTTCCCTGCCTTTTCATTATGTCATTAACTTATTGTGTTTGAGGTCTCCTTTTCCCAGGCTTCAAAGTTGAATTCTCTCTTCCTTTTGGTTTCTGCCCTCGTAAGGTTGGTCCAGTGGTTTGTGTAAGCTTCATGTAGGGTGCGATTTGTGCTGAGTTTTTGTATGTTTGTTTGCTTTTCCTCTGATGGGCAAGGCTGAGTGAGGTGGTAATCCTGTCTGATGATGATTGAATTTGTATTTTTGTTTTGTTTGTTGTTTAGATGAGGCGTCCTGCACAGGGTGCTACTGGTGGTTGGGTGATGCCAGGTCTTGTATTCGAGTTGTTTCCTTTGTGTGAGTTCTCACTATTTGATGCTCCCTAGGTTTAGTTCTCTGGTAGTCTAGGGTCCTGGAGTCAGTGCTTGATCAGTCAGAGCCACTCCAAAGGCTCAAGGCTTGATATCTGGTCTTGCAGTCACATTCCTGGATAAACACACCATGTCATTGCTGGACTGTTAACTTGTAAGACATATTATGGAACACACAAGCCACATTGACGCCCTGAAAGTTGTTCTCTACATCAGAGAGACAGTGGATGTCTCCTGGTATAAACCGGATGCCTTCTGGAATGGTCTGAGCAGGGTGGCTGATCTCAAACAGAATAGAATCACAAGGACGCCCTTCTGGTCCAGAGCACAGCCAAGGCTCCTCCCATAATGAGGACTGTTTTCTTTGGAGATTTGTGGGAATCCATATGTGGCAGTCAAAGATAACTGGACAGTGGCAGAGGATGAGGACGCCAGGACTGCTCAAGGTGGGGCGACCCAGGTCCCTCCCCTGAAGTAAAGTTTATTTATGATACTGTGTTAGTTTCAGGTGTACAGTACAGTGATTCAGTATCACACATATATGTGTATATATATTATATATATGTAAATTCTTTTTCAGATTCTTTTCCATTATAAGTTACTATAAGATATCAAATATAGTTCCCTGTGCTATGCAGTAAATCTTTGTTAATTTATATATTGTAGTGTATATCTGTTAATCTCATAGTCCTGCTTTATCCCTCTCCTTTTCTCCTTTGGTAATCATAATTTTGTTTTCTATGTCTGTGAGTCTATTTCTGCTTTTTAAATAAGCTCATTAGTATTATTATTTAGATTCCACATAAAAGTGATATTATATTTGATAACACAAATATCTTTTTATATTTATGGTTATCATCTTTATCTGTTTTGATGATGATTAAAACTTAAGTGCTATAAAGAAGGCTGAAAGTGAAAGGGAAAGTCGCTCAGTCCTGTTCGACTCTTTGTGACTAGGCCAGAATATTGGAGTGGGTAGCCTTTCCCTTCTCCAGGTGGTCTTCCTAACCCAGGGATTGAACCCAGGTCTCCTCCATTGCAGGCTGATTCTTTACCAGCTGAGCCACAAGGGAAGCCCAAGAATATTGGAGTGGGTAACCTATCCCTTCTCCAGCAGATCTTCCCGACACAGGAATTGAACCAGGGTCTCCTGCATTGCAGGTAGTAAAGAAGGCTGAGCACTGAAGAATTGATGCTTTTAAATCGTGGTGCTGGAGAAGACTCTTGAGAGTCCCTTGGATGGAAAGGAGATCAAAACATTCAATCCTAAAGGAAATCAACCCTGAATATTCATTGGAAGGAATGGTGTGAAGGACTGGACACCTGATGTGAAGAACTGACTCATTGGAAAAGATCCTGATGCTGCGAAAGATTGAAGGCAGGTGGAGAAAGGGATGACAGAGGATAAGATAGTTGAATGGCATCACTGACTCAATGGACATGAGTCTGAGCAAACTCTGGGAGACAGTGTGGCTTGCTGCAGTCCATGGGGTCACAGACAGTCAGACATGACTTAGCAATTAAACAACAACAACAAAAAAACATGCAGGAAACACAATTTGAGCTGGTGTAAAATACAGCTTATTAGGAAATATGAGGAATGTGATATGCCTTTAATACAGAACAGTTTATATCATCTGTCAACCTTTGATAAACATGACTGCTCTTGGCTCTCGGTAGGCTCAGCTTGTTCAGTGGCTTATAATTACCATTTGCTCTGTCACCTAAATTTCCACTGTTGGCCAGCAGAAGTTACTTCAGTTGGGTTAATCTCTTTATAGCTCCACACACTACTGAAAGCATTCCTGCTCTTTGGTTAAAAAAAAAAAAAAAAAAACTGTTCTGAAACCAACAAAGTGTTCCCTTATCCCAACTGTAGCATCCAGATATGTTTCAGAGTCTTGGAATAGTGGAAAGTAGTTTTAGTGATAAAACTGGGGTCCATGGGGTGCCTACTAGCTGATTTCATGTAAGTAGTGGGTGGAAGCCAGGCAGTAATTACTAATTACCTAATTTAGAACAGAGCAGGAAAATTATATTTGATTTTGACCTAATAAAATTATAAATTCATTTAGAAAGTTCAAAGTGAACTCTTAACTTTACTAAGTCCTTTTTTGGTTTTCATGTAAACAATTTAAATTAGTTTCCTTCTGTAAATTATCATCTTTAATATTTATACACATGTAAAAAATTGCCATACCTATCTATTTGTTTGAATTATATTTTCAGTGAAAGTACTAAAAATATCATTTTTAAAAACACAATTATAATTTGTCAAGTATTTATATCACTCAATAATAATCACACTGTGTTACTTCACCATTTCCTTTTTTGGCTATAGAAGAAACTAATGGTTTTTCCCTAATTAACCAAGTGAAAATGGGCAGGGACCAACATGAGGACCTGTCTTCACTTTCACAAGCAAAATACAGATCTCATGTGTATCTGCATATGTGTTCAATTTGTAAGAAAATGTAACCATTATTTTAAATCACAGGCAGCTTTAGAATTTCAGATGCTTTCAGAGAAATGCAGAAGTATTTATTACCTTAATACTATAACTAAAGTTTCCAAAAAACTATCAAGAATTTCAGTGGACAAAATTAATATCACATTAGTAAAAACTTAATGTAAAATTATCAAAAACATAAAATATTAAAAACAACTTTACCTCAAACTTCAAACATGATAACTTCTTAAGTCAACATTGTTTAAATTTCAGAAAAATCCAAAGCAAAAAGATTGAAAACCCATAGTTTATCATAAACTTCAGCTACAGGTCTTTGTCATATTATCATATTTACACACCCCTCAACCAATCCATGTATGGATATAACTTCTAGTTCGTTATATAAATAGAAATACAAATTATTTATAAGGTCACTTTAGCTTTATTATAATCTAATTTTTAGACTGGTTAAAATATATCATGCCTGCATCCCCATTTTTGCATCTTAGGATAATTGTACAATTATCACAGGAACAAAGTCACACTTAAAGAAATAAAATTCACAGAAAATCCTTTAAGTTATCAGTAACTATTTTCCAATCAGTAACATCAAGTAAAGAGATTCCCAAACTGCAAAGTCATTTTGCAGTTTTATTTATCATATATTATTATATTAAATTTTAAAACTTAAAGGTGGGGAATTTTATCTTAAATGTTTTAAATATAAAATTCCCCACCTTTAAGTTTTAAAATGTAATATAGCTAGATCAACATGAAACAAAAAATAAATGGCTAAAAACAACCATAAAAAGTATGAAAACAGTGACCAGTGAGGAAGAACTTACCAGACATCACAACTCACTAGAAAAGCCACTGTATTCAAAGGAAAATGGTGCTGGCGCAGAGACAGACAGGGGTCAGGATGAAGAGGCCAGAGACTGACACGGGGGGACACGGCGTCGTTAATATACGACAAGGGTAACATTTCCATCCCATGGAAAATAAGGTTTCTTATATTAACTACATTGGGGAGAAAAAAGATAGATAGCATCCTACTTCATATCATGTACAAAACATAAAACTGGAGTAAGACTTGAATGTTTTTAAAAATAGGGAAGAATATTTAAAAGACTATTTGTTTGACCATGGGATGGACAATGCCACCCTAAGTAAAACAGATAACTCAGAAGCAATAGAGAAAAAGATAGATTGTTGGATTAAATAATAACTAAGAATTTTCTTTTAGTAAAAGACCTCATCCATATAGACAAGAATCATAAAGCTATATTTGCACATATATAACATGGGTATAACACTGGATTAACATTTCTAAAACAATACATAGCTTCCAGAAATTGTGACAGAAACACACTAGAAAAATGGGTAGTGGAAATGAATAGGAAATGAAGAAAAGAGAAATTCAAATGTATAATAAACATATGAAAATATATTCTGCATCACTGACAGGCAGTGAAGAAACGTAAATCAATGCTCAGAGGTTTGACTGGTAAGAATGAAAAGAAACAGTGGCATCCAAAGCTGGGAAAATGTAGAAAATGGGCATTCTTATGTGCAAATGTGATTTGCTATTTCTTTGGGGAAAGAATCGAGAAATATCTATTAAAATTAAAAATACAAATACACATACCGTTTGACCAAGCAATTCCACTTCTGGGAATCTATCCTATAGGGAAAAAAAAAAGGACCAGTACGTAAGGACACAGGCACAGTGATATTTATTGCAGCATTGTTTGTTGTGGGGCACAGGAAGAGGGGAGAGTGGAAATAACACTACTGTCCATTCGTGAGGAAATGGTTAAATGAAATGTTGGAATATCCATAAGATAGAATATTATGTATTATTCAAAAGAATGGGATAAAGCTGTAGAGTGTGACTTGCTAAGGTGAGAGAAGCAAGTGAAAAGCTGTAATTCCACTATGACAGTAGCAGCAGACACAACACAAGGACGGGCATGCGGCACTCCCACATATGGAAGGACACACACCAGACCAACAAGGGCCGCCCAGGGTTAGGACTGGAAACAAGGACTGAGCGGAATGGGGATTATTTCCTTCCTCCTAGTGCATCTGTACTGTTTCACTAGTTACTATGAGCCATATGTTTGCTCTAGAACTTTCAAAAATATATTTAAGAAAAAATATTAACTTTTTAGTGGTAGTAGAGCAGAAGTATTTCCAGACATTCACCTGCAGTAAAATAGCGGCAATTCAACAAATATTCCCTTCTCTGCTTGTGCCGGTCACTGCAGTGTTCATTTCTGATTGCTTGCCCAATATCCACTCCGTCTCTCTCCCATAAGGGTATCAGCCATGTGATTTGGATGGAGTTGACTCCACTCAATTTGAAGGGACTCCTGAGTAGTCTTAGCCAGTTTGGCCCATCAAAAATACAATTTGGAGCCACTAATACAAATTTAACTTTTCTAGTAGTCACATTAAAAACAAATTTAAAAGAAACGAAAGCAATTTTAATAATGGTTTTGTGTTCTAACCGAATATACCCCAAAATATTACCATTTCATCATGCAATTAGTACACAAATTATTAAATATTTCACATTTGTTTCCTGTCTCAATTTGGACTAGTTACATTTCAAGAGCTCAACAGCCACATGTGGCCAGTGGTTACCATACCGAACAGTCTAAGCTAATGAGGGTAATGCTATAAATATTGTCATATTCAAGGATGGATACATAATTTAAGATGGCCCAGTCAAAGAGAAACCCATAATGGCAGGAGAAGAAAAATCCACTCCCAGTGAGGACAAATAAGAAAAAACAAACTGAAAACTGTTGGCAGTCATCTATGAGCTAGGAAGGAAGCATGCCCTGGGATGAAGGAGAAACTGGGTCCCTGGGGCAACACTGAAACTCTTGGTTAACCCTTGCCGGAAGCCAGGACTTTTTAGTTACATTAGCTGGTAAATTTCCTTTATTTGTTTCAGCCATTTTCAGTTAGGTTTTCTTTTATTACTTGCGATCAAAAATATTCCAATTGATAAATTCATCTGTGGACAATGCCATGTGTAAACAAATACTTTCTTCTTATGTGAATTAACTCAAATGTTCAACATTCCTTCCCTTGTAGTTAAGGCATGCTTTTGTTAAACTGTCCTTATTTGATAACACTTTCAGACATCCGAAAACACTCCCAAAAAACATTTCCAGAGACTGATTTCTGAGCAAGCAGGGTAACTGCACGGTCACTGCACAAGAGAGTATTTCTCCTCAAGACAATATAGACAGTAGGCATCAGAACAATCAGTCGCTCCATTCTCACTTCACCCTCCTTTCTGGCCCTTCCTCTCTAGACCAGTGGTCCCCATCTCTAGCTCTAGGAACATATTGGGTTGACAAGTCTTTGTTGAGGGGGGTGTTTTCCCATACACTGCAGAATGTTTAGCAACAACACTGTCCTCTCTATACCCATAAATGAGAGGAGAAATCCACCTCCCAGTAACTGCGACATCAAAAATCTCTCTAGACACTGTCACATGTCCCCAAGGGGACAATATCACCTCTGGTTGAGAGCCACTCTTCTAGACCAATAGTTAGTTCAAATGTACAGCTGACCTTCGTTGCTTTATGACAAATGCCTCCCCTAAGTGTTTTCTGAGTCACAATCTTTACAGGCCCGTGGCCCTCTCCTAGACCAGACATGAGCGTGTAAACCTTGTCTGGTCATGCTCTTCCTCCTCTATTCTCTGCCTGGGCTGGGCTCGAGCTCCCCACTGCAGGTCTTCTTTCCAGAAGAAATGCACCAAGTACTCTCTGACTTCAGCTCAAAACCATTACCTGAGCTGCTCCCTGAACCACCCACCCACCCATTTCTCTTGGGCTTCTCTGAGGGGATGTTTGCTTATCTGTGGTCACTTATTCCACAACTCAGTCTACCACAGCTGGGTTACCCATCTCCTCCATCAGTATATCATGAGTGACAATTCCATCCCAGTCTCTCCACACTGCATTGACTGACACACTATTCTCCCTAATCTATCCTTAAGACTTATAACCGCTGGAAATTTTTTCATAGCTTCTCAAATTGCTCTAAATATTTAATATATTCCAATAAAAATCTCAGCTGGCTTTTGGGGGCAGAAAATGATGAGCTGATTCCAAAACTAAAGAATTTAGAATGGTCCAAACAATTTTGAAAAAAAAAAAAAAAAACATAGCTGGATGATTAACACTATCTGATATCTGAACTTACTATAAATCTACAATAATCCAATCAGTGGAGACACTGATATAAGACAAACAAGACATGAAACAGAAAAGAAAGTCTGTAGATAGACACCCATATATGGCCAGCCAATTTTCAACCAAACTACAAAGAAATTCAGTGGAGAGGGGACAGAGAACGATCTGTTTAGCAAATGGTGCTGGAACAGTTAGATATCTGTATGCAAGAACTTAAAACTTCAATCCATACTTCACCCATACACAAAAATTATTTCAAAATGGATCATAGACATAAACATCTAAAATTTTAAATCTGAAATTATAAATTTTATGGAAAAAGAGGAGAAAACTTTTGTGACCCTGAAACAGGGAAAGATGGCTTAGATGCAATGCCAACACCATAACCATCTTAAAGCACAAACTGATAAATCTGATTTCATGAAAACTAAAAAATTTTGCTCTTTAATAGATGCTGTAAAGCAACTGAAACCATAAGCCAGGAGAAAATCTACCAATCCTGTATGACAGCTTTATTTATAATGGCCCCAAACTATTTGTGACCCAAATGTCTATCAGCAAGTGGATGGATAATCAAACTATGCTGTGCCCACCAATAGGATATTACCTAGAAATAAAAAGCAATGAGCTATTAACATACACTGCAAAAGAACTGAATCTCCAAATAATTACACTGAGTGAAAGAAACCAGACAAAAAAGAGTAAAAACAGTATTGTCCCATTTATTTAAAATTTTAGGAAATGCAAACAAATTTTTAGGAATGGAAAATATTAGTAACTGTCTGATTAGGCATGTTGGGGAAGGGGGAGGGAGCAATTACAAACCTGTAAGAGGAAACTTCTGGAGGAAACGGATACTTCATTACCTTGACTATGGAGCTGGTTTCATAGGAGTGTCTGTATATATGTATGCATGTCAATTTATGAGATTGTGTACTCTAAGTATAATTTATGGTATGTCAATTATGGGTCGATAAACCTTTGTTTTTAAGGGGAGGGGGAAGCACTGTTAGCTGTTAGGGAAATATTAACCCACAATTATGGGTCAGTAAAGCTTTTTTTTTTAAGGGGAGGTGGAAGCATGCTACATGTGGTGAGCATGTAGGGTTATACTGCTCTTGTTGCTTAGTCACTAAGTCATGTCTGACCCTCTTGTAACCGCATGGACTGTAGCCCGCCGGCCTCATTCTGTCCAGGGGATTTCTCAGGCAAGTATACTGGAGTGGGTTGCCATTTCCTTCTCCAGGGCATCTTCCTGATCCAGGGATCAAACCCATGTCTCTTCCTTGGCCATGGATTCTTCACCACTGAGCGACCAGGGAAGCCAGGGAAGCCTAAAATGGTTCATGCTACATCGGATTTCATGGCAGGAAGTGGTTTTGTCTCATTGTGCTGTTTTAAATTCTGCTGTGGTTTAATAAAATTAGAATTTATAATTCCTGGTACTTAACATAAAACAGCGGAGGTGATGTTAAACAGTAAATAAAAGGTTCATGGATGAAAAGAAACTACACAGAGCCTTGAGGAATAACAGTCTAAACTATGTTTGTTTTAATTCTCCTTTTAAGGATTTTCCCAGATCACCATCATCATCACCACCCCCTGCTATGGTCTTAAGGATGTGGTCTAACCAACATTTTCCAACAAAAAAAAAAAAAAAAAAAAAAAAAAGGATAGAGCTAAGCGACTTGAATTCTCAAAGATAAAAATTAAGTAACATACTTTTTGATGACAGTATTTTTCCCTGTGATTCTACCAGAATCAACTTCATTTACATACAAATTGGTAATACATTAGAATCTCACTAAAAAAACCACCAATGTTCCCCTAAGACATAAAACCATATACTGATCTATTAATTTCATTTCAGTATATGATGTCAAGTGCATTTTAAAAATATACTCCAGGGCTTCCAAAGGCTTCTTTAACCCACTAGGACTAGTCTTAGCATTTAATTTATCCTAGACCTAAAAAACTTTCTGCTTATTCTCCCAGATAATCGATTCTTGATTTGTTGAGATACTAAACACTATGCTTTACAACCTGAAATATCAAACCCCTGGTGACCTCACTCCTGTGCCCTGCACAGAGCAAATCCTCTCAGCAGGAGGCCGAGTGGCGCCCAGGAGAGCAGACCACGCCCTTCGCTAGACCTGACGTCAGCCCTGGGGACGGTCCACACTGACCTTGCAGAACATCTGTCCCACAGCAGCGACACAAGGATTCAGAGGGTGCCATGAAAATGCCCTCCTCAGTTTTTGAAAAACACAAATAAACGCTAAAGACAACCTCTTCCTGAGTAAAAACACATATACCACCACCAATAACAGTAGAGTCAGCATTGGAAAATCAGGGTTTAGTAAGAGCTCAGCAATCAGGGCTAATGTCACCCCAAGGTTAATCTCACTGATCTGTAGGACACAGCAGAAATTAAAAATCATTTCTTCCCACACAATAAAAAGCATAATGCCTAGGCCAGATTAATACTTTCTAATAGAGGAAGAACATTTTCACCTAAGCATCTACAAAATAGGCAAATATTTCTTGAAAGATTATAGTTCTAGGAAAGAGGCATTTAAAAATCCTTTCCTTCAATATATTAGGCCTATTTAAATTTATTATGATTAGAATTTTTATGCTTTAAAAAAAATCAAAATTTACCCTTCCAGACTAGGCACCCATTTCCACATGCCAATAAAATTTATAGAATACGCTTAATAAATCTTTCCTCTCATGCAATTGCATTTGCAGAACTCTCTGCATACAATTTCCTTATGGTAGGAATCAAAAGCTACCTGGGTGATGTCAGAAGTAAAGCAGAGCCCAGAAGGCCACTGGAAAGAGAGGTGTACAGGTCCTGGCATGTTCTGTGGACATGTCTTAGGTTCCAACACAGAAGCAGTCAGAACAGCAGAGGAAAATGCAGTGATTCTAAAGAGAAACTCTATAGGAGCAAATGGATATGACCAATGGCTCCCCACAGAGGGTCCGACTTACTACAGCAACGGAGTCAGGAGAACAATACAGAATTCAGCTGCCCCGTTCACACAGCTTCCTGGATGATGCAGCTTTGGGAACGGCCACACCCCCCCAGTGTAGTATCACTAGTCCCACCACTGCTGCTGCTGCTGCTGCTGCTGAGTTGCTTCAGTCGTGTCCGACTCTGTGCGACCCCACAGACAGCAGCCCACCAGGCTCCCCCGTCCCTGGGATTCTCCAGGCAAGAGTACTGGAGTGGGGTGCCATTGCCTTCTCCGGTCCCATCACTAGTCTGAGTTAACTCAGTATCCTGGTAGTGCTGGTATGTGACTTAACGTTTTCCTTTTGGTTGCAGTTTTAGGTGTAAACTCTTCTTTTTAATGGAGTATAACTGCTTTACCACTTTGTGTTAGGGTCTGCTGTACAACAAAGTGAATCAGCTATATGCACACATATTTAAGAAGAGTTTGAGGCTATACTTTAAAAAATCTTCAAAGAAACCATGACAAGCACAGTGAAGTCAAGTGTACTCGGTCAAAAATCTGCCTTTGATGTGACCCGCACTGTGGATGAAGATGCTGTAATTCACATCTTTACAGAACAGAGTGCATCCACACCCTTGCTCATCATCTCTTTCTAACTCAAATATTATTTCCCTAAAGAAGGAAAGGTTGCTTTCCAGTCCTGGGTGGGTGGGAACCCTAAATCCTGGCCATGGTCAAGAAGTAATCTCAACACGCAAATCTCATGTCCTCTGAGTTGCTGGCTCCTCACTTATCAAACAATGGTATTTAAAAGCAGCTTCAAAATCCTATGATTAAACTTTTCTGCATGTACATTTTAATATCCCATTTCATTTTCCTCAATATCTGTCTCAAAACACAGTTAGGAGAAGTAACCTGTATACCATGCTGAGAAGGAGGGGCAGGTGTCAAGTGAAGGATTATTCTAGAAATAGGCCACTCCCTGAGCACACAGAGTTCCCTCACAGTTTGATGCTACAGAGCCAGAACATGTGTGGGGACTGTCTCCTTCACACACCTAGAAATCTCCTGATATGAGGGGTTAACCATTGGAGGGAAACAAGGAAAAAAATCTACCCAAGAATACAGGGCCAGCTGCCGTTGACGGAAGTGTTGGTATACACTGTCACTCTCTAGAAAGTGCTACTCAAATGATCTGGCTTTAACAGAACTTCTTCAGTTTACTTGGCAGTCCTTTGCTTAACTTGACATGACAGAAAGAAGTGATGGGAGGGCTGAGGAAGGTTTCATTCCTTTTATGTTTTATTTAACGAAACACAGAGCTTACTGCATGTCAGGTACTGTTATGAACATTTTACAAATACTTATTAATTTAATCCTCAAAACATTCCAGGATAGAATGCTATGCTATGCTAAGTCACGTCAGTCGTGTCCGACTCTGTGTGACCCCATAGACGGCAGCCCAACAGGCTCCCCATCCCTGGGATTCTCCAGGCAAGAACACTGGAGTGGGTTGCCATTTCCTTCTCCAATGCATGAAAGTGAAAAGTGAAAGTGAAGTCGCTCAGTCGTGTCCGACTCCTAGCGACCCCATGGACTGCAGCCCACCAGGCTCCTCCGTCCATGGGATTTTCCAGGCAAGAGTACTGGAGTGGGGTGCCATTGCTTTCTCCGCCAGGATAGAATAGTATACATGATTTACAGATGAGGAAATAAAGACACAGAGAGTCGAAATAACCTTCTGCAAGTCATAGGCTGGTTAAATGGCAGAGGTAGAATCGAATCCAGGCAGTGTGGCTCTGAAATGCCTACTGAGTAACAGACCCAAGAAGGTGGCTTTTAGGAAAAGAGCACAGTGAACCATCTTCCGTAAGGCTTGCTGAAAAGTAATGTGAAGTGGAAGTCATTCAGTCGTATCTGACTCTTTGCAACCCCATGGACTATATAGTCCATGGAATGCTCCAGGCCAGAATACTGGAGTGGGTAGTCTTTCCCTTCTCCAGGGGATCTTCCCAATCCAGGCATCGAATCTAGGTCTCCTGTACTTCAGGAGAATTCTTTACCAGCTGAGCCATAAGGGAAGCCCATGCTGAAAAGAAATGTTCCCCCCAAAAGTCTCCAAATTCCAGTCTGATTCAGACTTGCTAAAAAATCATCCTAGTAAATTTGAAAGAGAACTCACCCTCATGCCTTTGGACGTCCAGAAGCTCACTCTGCATGCTGTGTACCCTGCAGCTCTCCTAAGAACAGCAGTTCTCAGCCAAGGGTGGCACTTTAGATTGACCCAGAGAATGGGCTGAAAGGTCACAAGCCCCCCACTCTCCCTTTCTCAACACCCAACACACATACACACAGGTTTTGATATGCACCCCCAAGTGTGTTTAGAAATGTGCACATGTATTTTGATAAACCTCCCTAGGTGACCCAACTCTCCCTCCCCTGGAGCAAAGCTAAGGTTCTCCTAATAATTTTGCAAAGGTGGGAAGATCAATCTTGCATTGTTTCTATCTCCCAAGTCTCCTCCCCCAACCCCCTCACAGAAGATAAACGCAGGCGTGATAGGGGATGCTGCAAATACATACCAAATACCAAACTGGCTATTCGATGAATACATAAATGCAATTGACATTCTTTCACAGTCTGAAATCCTCTCTTTACTCTCAGGATATATTACACCATTCTCTTTTTATATAAACATGCCACTTTAAATGCTAATTCAGATGCAACACTCAATTTTTTCTTCATTTTGTTTCTTGGTTTCTAACATTCAAAATGACACTGGACTTCCAATCAGCTTCAACAATAGTTATTTTGAATTTTTGCTTCCATATTTGTGGGAGTGGGAGGGAAGAAAGTACTAAGAGGAAAACTAAATTCATTTTAAAACTTATCCAAATACTGTTTACATGCCCTTTATTTTGCTTGAATTAAGCCCTTTTCCTCTCTTTCAGAAAAATCTTGCCTTCACCTTGCTGAAAATCTCATAAATCTAATTCAACTCAGTTGTAAAACCAGGGTGATTCCCTCTCCTTGCATTCTAGAAACAATCTCATTTTACTCAAATTACTTTTCCTAACAGCTGGTCAAGGCAGTATGTTCTGGATGAAATACAATTGGCCTGAATATAAGTCTTCTTTTTAAAAAATACAGAGACCTACATATGCCAATGACATCAACCTGAGTCTATCCAATTATATAGAAGGCCACTTCCTTTCTTGTATCAAAATAAGGAATTTCAATCTGAGAAATAAAGCAAGTTCCCTAAATATGAACCTTTAATTTGTGAACTTTCAAAAATGTGAAAGTGCCCCTGTGTGCCAGCTATTGTACTACTGTACTTTTCAAGGTAGTGAAATTAAAAATGTAGTCTTTATTGTTTTGTGTTTATTTTTTCATGTATTATTTGTGTGAAAACTATTATAAACCTATTACAGTGTGGTACTATATAGCCATCACTTCATGGGAAATAGATGGGAAACAGTGGAAACAGTGTCAGACTTTATTTTTTTGGGCTCCAAAATCACTGCAGATGGTGACTGCAGCCATGAAATTAAAAGACGCTTACTCCTTGGAAGGAAACTTATGACCAACCTAGACAGCATATTCAAAAGCAGAGACATTACTTTCCCAACAAAGGTCCGTCTAGTCAAGGCTATGGTTTTTCCAGTGGTCATGTAAGGATGTGAGAGTTGGACTGTGAAGAAAGCTGAGCGCTGAAGAATTGATGCTTTTGAACTGTGGTGTTGGAGAAGATTCTTGAGAGTCCCTTGGACTGCAAGGAGATCCAACCAGTCCATTCTGAAGGAGATCAGTCCTGGGTGTTCTTTGGAAGGACTGATGCTAAAGCTGAAACTCCAATACTTTGGCCACCTCATGTTAAGAGTTGACTCACTGGAGAAGACCCTGATGCTGGGAGGGATTGTGGGCAGGAGGAGAAGGGGACAACAGAGGATGAGATGGTTGGATGGCATCACCAACTCAATGGACATGAGTCTGAGTGAACTCCGGCAGTTGGTGATGGACAGGGAGGCCTGGCGTGCTGCAATTCATGGCGTCGCAAAGAGTCTGACACAATTGAGCGACTGAACTGAACTGAACTATATAGCCAATTGTGTTAGTTGGGTACCTAGGCTAACTTGGTTGGACTTAGGAACAAACTGGACTTACGGACATGCTCTCAGACTAGAATTCATTCATACGTAGTGGACCTACTGTGTCCTAATCCAGTGCACCCAGTTCAACCTATCTACTGTGAGACAAGCTGTCTTCTAAATCCAGGAGGCCCAGCTCCACCCAGAAGCTTCCAATAACTTTCAGGATCTTTTGCCTCTGTTGTCCTAATCTTTCTAATAACACACCCTCTCTGCTGCTCACCCTGGTCTTCTATCTAATACCTAAACATCCTTTCTTGCCCCTGCCCAAGAGATACAACATGGGAAAGACATGAAATAAGCTTATCACCTTTTTCATGTACTTTTTAACATGTTGCAAAATGGTTCTTGACAGCACTTTCCCTATCTAGTTTTGTCCCTTGTCAGTCCACCAGAAGCACCCCATTAATGACTCAGCTTCTGCTGTGCTAAACGCAGCTCAGAGACACCCTGCCCAAAGGTATGTACATTTCAGTGAGACCCCGCCAGAGAAAAAACACCTTTAAGATCCAACTGAATGAATTTCAGTTCTTTCAGATCCAACGGGATGGATGTCTGGCATTATGATAAGTGTGTTTAAGATGCTTCTTTGTGTACAGGAAAATGAATTTCCTAGCAGACCTGAAACTATGTTATGCCAGCAGCACCTTGCCCTATTTATTCCATGACCAATCCTACTAGACTTCAACCATCTCAGAATAACAATGAAAGGAAAGGAGGAATGGAGAAGGGACAAAACTCTATGGAGCGAACAGTGTTGTCGCTAGATCAAGAAATTAAAACTAAGCCAAGAAGACACTTAAGTTGCTTTCAGCAATTTCAATACTCCCAGAAATTCCTCAGCATGCAGGAAACACTTTTCCAGGTCTTGTGTGCACAAGAGGAGCTGCTTTCTGCTTTGAGTTTCTACTGCTAGATGTGTGGGGCCAAAAGAACATAAAGCCAACACTAACTCACCAAGTGTTAGCTGCTGTTTCAACTAAAATAAAGTAGTAACTACAGAGAGCCTGCTCCTCTCTCCAGGGAATTCCATGAAAAAAAGAAGCAGCCCTTTATTCTGTAGGGCTATTTATTTGATCAATTAACAAAACATGATGGGGTCCTTTACAATTAAAGGGGACCGTGTTTTTGCTCTGAACCACCCATCAGCTCACACCTTGGGCTTTTACCCTTTTCCCACTCTCCCTGTCTGAAAACAAACAACACAGAGAGAGTTTTATCACTCAGCATTGTCGTTTTAGGACTCATGTTCAAAAGACTAGTTAAGTGACCCACCAGACCTTTTATTAACCTTTTAATAAATATGGACAGTTTAGGTTCGCTGTTATTGGAAATTTTACAACTTAAATGGTATTAACATCTTGAATCTGGAATTTGCTCTAGTTTAGTCATCCTATTGGGTATATAGTATTTCATTGCATGACTACCTCATGATAGGACATATAGCTTTTGACAACTAGCTAAGAGGAAGGGGAGCAGAGAGTATGGCAACTTCTGTTCCAAGGACAAAGAGAAGGAATGATCTAGAAGAATCTGGGAAAATGGCTAGTCTTTGTAAGAAGAAGGCAACTAGCTAAGATCTACCCTACAGGGAGTCAGAATAGAGATGGGATTTGGGGTCTTGAAGTCAGTAAAGGGCTGGAGGAACTTCTGGAAAACTGATCTGGGGTCACTTGGTTATTAAGTAATATCAGGTCTAGAAACAATTTCCCTTAACCTCTCTTTCCGATGACATTTGCACTGTTAAAAACAGAGAAGTCACAATCATTGTCTTCACAATCTTTTAAAACACATGAGAAACACAGACCTCAAGTTAGTCCTGGAGAAAATGATCGTGAATTACACATTATTGGCAATCTGTATTCCTTTTTTTCTAGACAGAATATAGTTTGCTTTTTGTCCTTTTCAATTAGTAATTTTAAAAAAGCCTACTTTTATGTTCTTTTATTTGTAAAAGCTTTAACTTTTATATAATATATATGCATTATAGCACATGTATGTTTTGATCACTTGATTCCAGACAAGCAATATCTATAAGCTTACTTAAAACAATACTAAGCTTTTAAAAATCTGATATATCTATATGTCTGAATGATGAAAATGCATTTAAAAAATATTATCCTCCCATGCACACAAATTAGAAGTTGCAGATGTAACAAAACCAGAGGCCTTCTTTCAAAAGACAGCTTTTCTGAAGGTACATGCCCTCTGAAAAGTTCAGTCACATGCCCAGGTACCACAGACAACATGGAATACACCCCATTGGATAGGTGCTCGCTGTTGACACAGACAGACAACAGAGGAGCAGGATGAAATCGTCAATCTTTCTGGGAGAAGTAATAAAAGACTTGAAAGCATTTGTGCAGTAAATTGCACAGTAAATAAACTGAGGAAGTGTTAACAGGTTTAATGATCAGGTACCATGAAGTGGGCGAGCGCCAATACCTAAGAAAAACTCACACGTGCTTGTCTTCATCAGATTTGTATTGAAAACTCAGAGTGGCATTACATCCCAGAACACAGATGTCATAAGTCATTAATTCTTTGAGGAATACTTGTATTTAATAGAAAATTTAAAAATAGAATGTTTATTTCTTATTTGCTTTACTTGCAACTGTTAATTTTTTCAAAGTTCACTAAAAAAAAGGTAGATTTATGTTGATATATATATGATGCTTTATTCATATAATTTGATCAATAGATTAGCTGATTTTTATTAGGAGGGGATTTTTAATTGACTTATATATAATTTTATTTTTCTCTTACTAAGTATTCAAAGCATATAATCCAAACAAACTAATGCCATCATTCTTTTTTTTTTTCTGTTAAAGATTCCGTTCTCTCAAGTAAAGAAATTTAAATATTTTCCTATGTATTCCTCCCACCAACTGATAGCTATCAGCTAATATAATCAGATTTGAGATTTATAGAAGTGCAAAAGGAGATATGGCCTTTCAATAAGTATGAAGATTCTACTTTGTTAATTAACATTATAATCATAATAATTTACAATAGAAAAAAGTACCACCTTTATAAAGGCTAAAATGAAGATTTGACTAGATTTCTAAACTTTTTAAATAAAATATAAAAAAGACAACCCTAAGATACTTTAAGGATTAAAAAAATTATGAGAGAAAGAGATTTTTATCTATAAATATATTTTATATAGATATTTCTATTTTTCTTGTTCCTTATTTCTCATCATGATGGAAAATATCAGAAAGTTTGAACTTCTACCAGTCTAGGCAGAAAAGTCCTAATCATTATGCAGAAGAATGGAGGTTTTTGATTCTAAGGGCATTTTCTATGATAAACTATTAGGCCATCAACCTGTAGCGTACAGAGATATAAGCTGGGAGCCAGTGAAAATTTATTCAGGCATATTCTCCAAGAATAATGATCCAATATCCTCCCGGCAACTAAAAAAGTAGAGATCAAAATGGATAGTATTGAAATGTTCCTGGCTGATGAAGTTTTGGTTCCCAGATGCAAAGACTGAAATTTTCAAAACGTAGTCAAAAGAATGAATTCTTTCAACAGTCACTACATATGTTTCTAATTCTCCAAGTTGGGATTTGCATGAACTTATCTTAAATGTTATACTTATTTTTTTTAAAAGGACATTGCCCCATCCACTAAATTCAACATAAATCAGACATCAAATCCAAATATTTCTAGACCAGCCCTTACACAGTACTAGTTGAGAGTAAATTGATGTTAGTGCATTATTAAAGGCAATTAATTTTAAACCACAACTTGATAATGAAAAAAAACTACGATTTGTGCAAATATACTATTAGCCTTAAAAAGAAAAGGTTGAAACACACAATAAAGAAATCAAGTCATTGTTCACAAATTTGTTATTTTAATATAAGAGCAATACATGAATCAACTCCGTAAGGTCTAGATCTAGTGGAAAGGTTAGCGGATGCAAAGTCTTCATCAATTCAGAGGCAAAGGTGTATCATTTACTCTGCAAAAATTCATAGTATAAAGAACAATCATGGATTTCTAGATCATGTAGAAAAGCACTTTCAATTCTTTAGTCAGATCAATTTAAACTATCTGCAGACCAAATAATGTATTTGATTACATAATAGAATTTTTAAATTCAAGATTACCCCAGGAATAATGGGATATTTTGGCTAACAGTATGCGTGAGGAACAAACCCTGGAAATTTTCTTCAAGTTATTTTGAAATCATTAATTCTGACATTTATAAATAAGTGCAAAGCTTTGTCTTTTCTTAATTCAGTTGATTATCATTAATCTTTTGATTGCCACTGAAAATCTAACAAGTCAGAAAATAATGACATTACACACTTTATCCCAAAATACAAATGAATCAATAAGGAAACTAAATTATTCTACTTACAGACTTCCTCTTCTGGGAAGACTCAGCTCCTTCTGCAAAAGAAAAAACAAAACATGTTTATGAGATGCTTCCTTAACCTTGGACTACTAGGAACCAAACAGGTAACATAAAATGTATCTTCCTTGTTATGCTTGATTTGGCACTTTCTATACTGAAAAGATTTTAGTGCAATTATTTTATACTGAATCCCGTCTTACATTGTCCCTTTTATACACTGTGTTTAAGGTTCAAACACAGATTACCTAAATTCCAGAGCAGAAAAGACATCAATTCTTCCAAAGCCATGACAGGCAAATACTGAGTACGTGACACTATAATTGAGGGTAAGGGAAATCTGAGCAAACAAAGAACTTAACCAAAAAGGAAATAGAAGGAGGGGGGGAAATTCTGCAGGATTATAATTAAGTTAAAAGTGAAATGAAAAGGGAGTTAAATCAGACTATTTGCCCCCAACAGAAATAAACTCACGCAAAACGTTGTGTCTACCCAAGATCATAATTTTAAAAAGAAACACAGCAAAACGTTTCCTTCTGGTGTTATTTCTTAAAGAAAATGTGATTTAGGATTTAGGATATTTTTTAAAGTAGGTTAATGAAACTCTCAAAAGGTAGGCAGACAGCAACAACAATTAATAGATTGCTTTATAGTTTCAAAGGATGCTCTCACACTTATCTCAAATTAAGATCATTATCTACCTTTCTATGGAGTGTTTATGGGAAAACAAAACAAAACCACCCAGCAAACAAGCCAAACAAATCAATAAAAAGGGATACAGAAATACTTCCACCCACTGATGGAGCTTTCAGAAGCCTGGGCATTCGAGAATGATTACTTGGTGACGATAACTAAAGAATAGGAAGCAATGAGTCATCTGGCTGTTTTAACTCAAAATTTGAAAGGCTTGCCTAAATTTGGGCCTTCATTCCCATAATTATCATTTATTTTTTTGCCTGCCTGGAGTTCAAGCATCATTTTCTGAAAGATGCTCCCCTTCAACTTCAAACTCACCTTTCCTGCTCCCTGTTCTTATTGGATCCTCAAATGTTTGTCATGGCCTGTGGCCTCCCATCTTACTTCTAAACCATGCAATTTACTTCAGCACAGCTTACCAAAAAATAAAACGGACTTGAGAGTAGCAGCCCAGAGGAGGATCCTGCCTTAAACAGAACTTAATCAAAGTTATTACTTTACTCTCTTATTAACGGGAAAATATATTTTGATATAGATTTATAATAATCAGATGATTAAATACAAGAAAAAAAAGAAAACAATTTTAGGGACAGAGTATTTTCTTCCTTTTCCTAATAGCTAACCATTTTCTTTTCAAGGGCTGCAGGGTTCAGTGGCGGAATGGTTTTTGTTGTTTTGAGTTTTTCTTTAATCCTTCATTAGCCCTAAGAAATTATAGTGTTTGCTGAACTTAGGCCCCTGTTTCCAAAACATAAATACACCTTTATTTGCTAAAGCCTCTAATGAGGAGAGATGCATCTCTGACCAAGACAGTTTTCTCTGGAAAACTGAAATGTAAATAGAACAACCAATGAATAATTTTCTATACGTGTGTCTTAGATTATGACAAGCACTGAGAAATCTGTTTTGTATTTAGGTTAAAAAGAAAAAGAAAAAAGAACTCCCTAGAAGTAATCATTCACCAGAGAGTTTCTTTTAAAAAGAAATTACTGATCTGAAAAGGAATTCATACATATAACTGAATCCCTGTGCTGTACACCTGAAATTGACAGACTATGGCAAAGCAACCATGCTTCCATAAACAAAGAGAAAGAAATCCCTGGGACCTACTATACAACAAAGGCCTAGAGCTTAATTAAACAAATAAATACTTCTGTTTAGTAAGCTCATCTGACAGCAGCTTTAAAAGAAAAGGAGGGGTACCTGAGGTGTTATCATTAATAACAGAAAAGAAGTCAGATGTTTCAACATCTGAGGTAAACAGATCACTCAGAAGATAAGAGGGGAAGGGCCAAATAAATGATCCCCAAGTAGTTCAATCAATCATATTCCACCAAATGACCCAACCGAAAGCTGGCTGTTTTGCTCTGAGAAAAAAAAAAAAAAACTACTGAAATGGCAAGATAAGGGATACAAAGCCAACTCTGCTTTTAATCAGAAAGTCTTTCCAACAGCTCTAGAATTATGAGTTCTAAACAAGAAGAAAGGTCACAGTGGGAAAGCCCACACTGCTGCTCCCGGGATGGCAGCCGAGGTTGCAGGCAGAGGGGCCGGGGACATTTAATAGGCCACTGTCAACTGACCTGCAGGGTCCACGCTAAACAAGCTGAGGAGCTAATCCACCTGACGGCTTGAATGTCAGGCGCGGAACTGGAAACTCAATTTGGTAGCAAATTGGAATCAGATGTGACGGTAATAAAGTGAGAGAAATGAATGTGCTGTGTCCAAGACCTTGTGAACAATGGCTGCAAAAGCCTGCAAATACCAGGAAGACTGAGAAACTGCAGATGGAGCCACGAGGGGCTATGGCCCTGCCTCGTGGGACCACACGCTGATGAACCTGCACTGGTTGGATGCAAATGAGCAACATTAGGCACTTACTGCCCCAACCCCAGCGATACTGCGTGCGTGTCCTCATCGTATTCTTTTAGTGTCAGGACAAGGTCACTAACACACACTTATATAATTAGGTAAGGCATATGGTATTGGGCTTCTCCAGTGGCTCAGACAGTAAATAATCTGCCTGCAATGCAGGAGACCCAGGTTGATCCCTGGGTTGGGAAGATCCCCTCGGAGAAGGAAAGGGCAGCCCATTCCAGTGTTCTTGCCTGGAGAATTATGGTAGTAGTGCCATGCAAGTGTATGCATGTTCAGTCGTGTCTGACTCTTCACGACTCCATGGACTGCAGCCTACCAGGCTCCTCTGTCCATGGAATTTTTCAGGCATGAATACTGGAGTGGGTAGCCATTTCCTACTCCAGGGGATCTTCTAAGCCTAGGGATGGAAACTGCATCTCTTGCATCTCCTGCAGTGGCAGGCAGATTCTTTACCATTGTGCCACCTTTTAGTGCTAGTCATAAACCAAAGCTTGTGCTGAGTATACGTGGAACATGTGTTAAAAATGTAGCATAAGAACAGAGAAGGGAAGAGAGCAGAGAGAGGAAAAAAGGGCAAGAAACATCCATCTGAACTAAAAAGTGTGATTATTAATCATCATAGGTTAAAGAAATGCATATTTAGTATACTTAAGAATATTAGAATTCTAAAATTATTTTCAACGATGTTGATTTTTCAGTGACTTCTAATATTTTTAGAATCACTTTATATCATTATTTGCTTAATATTATGATCTTCTTTGCCTCCTTTTCTATAAATTCCAACTGGAAAAAATATTTTCAGTGTACATACACTAAAAATAAAGATGAAGAAAAGTTAATCTGCCTAAGTACTTTGGTTTTCATCTTGTGATCTCTTGATAAGACTGAAGACACACAGGTTCCTCAAGTTCGTGAAGAGAATTTCTGTGAGTCCAGAAAGAGGTGATTCTTTTCCTTTTGGCCAACCTTGGCCTCAAACAGAGAAAATAACTTGTCTTATTCACGAAGACAACTGAGAAATAGCTGCAATGTTTAATATGTATGCAATATCCACAATGGCAACTTTAACAGTATATACTATTTCTGAAGTATTTACTAGCTCTTCATACACAAATAAAATAACGTGGTTATATCTGCCATGAAATCTTTGAACTATTCTTTTTAACTGATAGGCCACTTATGATTTAAAAAAGAAAGGAGATGTCCATAGATAGTGTTACAAATAAGATATCCCCTCCTTCAAGAGGTGGGGATTAATTCTCTTCCCCTGGAAAGGGTCTGTACTTAGCACATGTGTGCTAAGTCGCTTCAGTCATATCCAACTCTTTGTGACCCCATGGAATGTAGCCCTCCAGGCTCCTCTGTCCATGGGGATTCTCCAGGCAAAAATACTGGAGTGGGTTGCCATGCCCTCCTCCAGGGGATCTTCCTGATCCAGGGATCGAACTAGTGTTAGTGTGTCTTACATCTCCTGCATTGGAAGGTGGGTTCTTTTACCACCACTAGCACCACCTAGGAAACCCCTGGACTTAGTGATTCCCTTCCAAAAAGAAAGGAGGGAAAAGGAAAAGCAGCAACTTCTCAGCGGATAAACCTGACCAACACCATCTGAACCAACCAACGCTAATGATACCAATGATAAGCACAGACATCACGTGCCCCTGATATGACGTGATGGGAAGGACTTCATCTCTGTGGCATTCTCTCCCCCACAGCCTTAGCTCCCGTTTCATTCTGGAAAAAAAGAAAAGAAACAAAACACCAGGGAAACCCAAACTTAGGGTCATTCTATAGAACATCTTCGAAACTGTCAGGGTTGTGAAAAACAAGGAACAACTGGGAAACTGTCACAGATCAGAGAAGACTAAGGATCAACAGTGACTACATGCAATGCTGGATCCTAGACTGGATTTTGACTCATTAAAAAGGACCTTAGTGGAAAACCTGGTGGTAGCCAAATAAAGTGTGTAGTTTAGTTAACAGTAATGTATAAATGTCAATTTCATAATTTTGACAAGTGTATTAAAGTTACATAAGATGTGAACACTAGTGGAAACTGGAGGAAGGGTATGCAAAAATTTGACTATCTTGCAACTTTTCTACAAATCTCAAATGATTTCAAAAGTTTTTAAAGTTCTCTAAAAGGAGGAGAGAGAAGTAGGGAGAAAGAAAAACTGTGTGTGTGTATGTGTGTATTTTAGAGCAGTGGTCCCTAACCTTTTTGGCACTAGCAACTGATTTTGTGGAAGATAATTTTTCCATGGACTGGGTGTCAGGGGGGATGGTTTTGGATAATTCAAGTGCATTTCATTTACTGTGCACTTGATTTCTAATCTAATGCTGCTGCTGATTTAACAGGAGGTACCAGTCTCTGGAAGTTAGGGACATCTAAGTTAGAGCATGGAATGTATGAACTAATAAATACCAAAATATTCTAAGCTTACTATAAGGTCACAATCAGTCCAGTATTTTAGAAGGTTACAGAATAGTCTAAATGAGAGAAGATTGTGACTTGGACCATCAGTGAAGACGGTCAAAGTCAGGTTTGAGATATGTTTTCAGAGAAGTTACGAAAGAACTTGATGTGGAAGATGGAAGAGAAAGCCAGAAAGAGTCAGTTCTTGGCCTGATCAAGTGGAGTTTGAGGGAAGAATTTCAGTCTGGATATGTCACATTCAAGATGTCTGTGAGAATAACAAAGAGAAACTTCCAAACAGGTGGTCGGACAAATGAACCTGGGGTTCAGGAAAGAGATCAGGGCTGGAATAGACTTTGAAATCATTAATGTATAAAACGGTATGTAAAACCATGGCCTGGAAGAGAGAGGAAAAGAGAGGACAGACAGAAAAAGGAGAAGCGGCACATGTAAGTATTCACACAGGGCTGCTTCAAATCTACAAGTGGGGAGAAGTTTGCTACGTGGTTCAGTTCATTCAGTTCAGTCGCTCCGTCGTGTCCGACTCTTTGCGACCCCATGAATCGCAGCACGCCAGGCCTCCCTGTCCATCACCAACTCCCGGAGTTCACTCAGACTCACGTCCATCGAGTCGGTGATGCCATCCAGCCATCTCATCCTCTGTCGTCCCCTTCTCCTCCTGCCCCCAGTCCCTCCCAGCATCAGGGTCTTTTCCAATGAGTCAACTCTTCGCATGAGGTAGTGAAGTGAAAGTGAAAGTGAAGTCGCTCAGTCATGTCCGACTCTTTGCGACCCCATGGACTGTAACCTACCAGGCTTTTCAGTCCATGGGATTTTCCAGGCAAGAGTACTGGAGTGGGTTGCCATTGCCTTCTCCAGCATGAGGTAGCAAAATGATGTGCTAAACTATGCAAACCCTCAAACCACACAAACCAAAAGAGGCTAGCAAGTGAAAATACTACAGGGTAGATGCCAGCTCTCACACAAGATAGCTTCACAGATAAGATCCAAAAATGGGAAGGAACTAGGAAATGAACCCCCAGAGAACATGACCACACCGCTGCTGCTCAAAGCTCAGCTCAGCTTCCCTCTGGGAAGGACCTTCGGCAGGTCCCAGCACCTTCCCTTAGCACTGGGGCAGGCACTCCCCATGAGTGTCCCATTCCTGGTGGGTGTCAGCATGATACACCAGGGCCCTGCCCTAACTGCCCAGGGGGCAGGAACAAGGAAATGCTGGCTCCCTTCCTGAGCACAGTAGGAGGTGGGGCCAGCTCCACCAGGCTTCACAACCCGGAGGTCCTCTGAAAGAAAGGGAAGAGGATTTGGAATTCGGTAACCCACCCTCCCCGCAAACCCTAACAGAAAAGCAAAATCCTGCAAACAAATAGAACCCTGATAGCCAGCACACACCACTTTCTCACTATTTCCCAGAAACCATTAGATTTAAAGTTCCCATACTCCTCCATATCATCATCCCTTAATTAGTCATCAGTGGCCTCACCCTGTCATCAAGGGTGACTCCGACTACTCTGCACTGACAAACCATTAATTTAGGGAGAGAGTTTAAAGAGCTAAGATGTGCGAGGCAGTGTATCAGGCACTGTTAGGGACACATAAGGAGAAAACAAAACAGATTTAAAAGCTACTTGGGGAAACACACATACCCAGGACAAGAGAGATATCACCAGGTGCAAGAGTATGCAGTATAATTTGAATGAGTAAATGGTAACAGGGGAGAGAAAATAAAAGGGGATGAGATAATTCAGCTCAAGCAGTGGTTCTGAATGCAGCCTGGCTACCCGTCAGTGTCACCCAGGGAGCTTTGACAAATATCGATGTCTGAACACCACCCTGGAGATGGAGAGAGAGTTGTTTGTATATGTTGTTTCACGAGGCTGGCACTTCTAAGTACCCTTAAAGGCACAATAGTTGGATTGTTTTTTTTTAATGGAATACTACTTTTCTAGCTGTCATTATAGTAGTGAAGTTTGAGGGTTTTATTGTTATTTCCTTTCCAAGTGGGAAGCATGGTAGGGCAAGAAAGGGTGCCCCAAGTGGAACTCTTCCTACCCAGTGGGGTGCAAATTTAACTAGGGGTATAGGCTCAGCCAGGGATTGGCTCTTTTAAAGGAAGGTTTTCAGCCCCATTTTCCTGACCTCCATTTTTACTTGTGAAGGCAGAAACAGAGGACAGAAGAATACACACACCACACCACAGAACCAGATCTTACATGAAAGGTTGGTTCTGAAACTGAGTTATACTCAAAAGTGGCTCATGTTCAAACCACCCTTGAAAAATCCGGTGAATTGCCCATAAAGTACACAGCTCTCTGAATACAAACTGTAGAATAAAGCTGGAAAAGCAGCAGTAGAAAGCGACAGAGATGCCTGGACTTTTAAACCATCCAACCTGTAAAATACCACTGAAATCTCTCTCACAGTGAGAATGTGAGTTGGGTGGAGAATCTTAAAGGATTTCCCTTTCTTGCAGGTTTCATTTCATTCTATTTCTGTATCTATAACCATAATGCACTTTAACATATTTATTTGTGGCAGTAAAGTTCAACAAAATAAACCATAAAAGTCACACTAAAATGCTTACTTGGTTTTCGTGTAAATTTTACTTGATCACAACCACATGCTCACTTTCTCTGGCAAAACACAAGTAGTTACTGCCTTCCTTTCTGAGTTAGCTTTTTCTGCCTTGAACTGAAATCAACAGTCATGGTCCTCAAGACTTGGCATTCACCTCCTATGCCTTTCCATATACGAGTTCCTCAGTCACAATATGGGTGTCTGGCTCTTTGGGTTTTGTAAGATTCTATAAAAAATGGAGTCTATGGATTTCCTAACAAATTCATGTGGCTGCTTGGTGCAACACTCCAGCCTTCCCATGAAGTGTCCAGAGATGAGCGATTGCCCAGGACTGCAAAGCCAGGAGATGGTGGACACAACATCTGAACCTGCATTATTCAGCCCCAATTTTTGTCTACATTCCAAGGGGAAAGTGCCAGAAAGCAGGTCAAAGTGGTGATGTGAGCAACAGGGAGGGGAGTGGGGGTCTGAATGAGTACATAAGCAGAGAGGGTTGGCTTTAATAAAAAAATAAATAAAATGTTTTTTAAAAAGAGGGGAGCTTTTCCTTTTAAAAGGAAGAAAAGTATGGGTAAGAACAGATACCTTTTAAACAACAAAGGAAAGTGAAGCAATTTACTTAGAGTCCTGTAATTTCAGAAACAGAAGGCAAATCTGCCAAAGGTGAAAACAAGGGACACATGCGGGGATTAAAGCGAGCAAAATGTTTTTTGGGTTTTTTAATCCATTGAACACTCTTTAGTAAAGGCTGATGAGGCAAGTGCTGAGGTTAAAGGACTTGGCTTGCTTTAGAATACAGTGTGGAAAAGCCTGGAATAGAGTTTTTCTCAAAATACGCAGTAGTACCAAGGGAGGGGGGTGATCAGTTTTCTTTAAGGAGAGTCAAGATGGTTTCTTTCCCAGTGATGTTTCCCATCATTAATAAAAACAAAATCTGGCGGACCACCAGGCTTAGCTCAGGTTAGGTTACACTGATGACAAAGTTCATCATTTGAGCCAAAGTAATTGCTTCAAAGATAGCACTTGATTCAATCTGGGAAAATAAGATGCCAAATCATGTGTGTTCTGGGCTCCTGGGAAAGAACTCCTTCCCTTTTCCAAGAAAGCTAGCAAGAAAGGAGGAGCGTTAATCCCAAAACACTAACAACAGCCGCAGGGTAGAAGGTGACAGAGAAGAAAGGTAGAAACTGGGTCTTGGGTGATTTCTTTGAATTAATGGATCCAGTCTTGCCTCTACCTGAATTTCTCAATTATGGGAGCCAATCAAGTCCCTTCCTTGTTTAAACCAGTTTAACTTGCTGTTTCTGCTCCTTGCAAATCAAATATTCCCAAGTGATGCAATACGTAAGCCTGGCCTTTCTTCAGAGGCATCTGGGAGTTGGTGAGGCAGCCTCAGGAATGGGTGAGGAAAGGGGCATTCCAGCAGAGGGAATGGATGCAGCAAAGCAGGGTGGGGTGAAACAGCATATAGCTCTTAGTAAACTTGGAAAGGCCAGAACAGAAGGTAGAAAGAAAAAAACAACAGGACATGAGTATGGAGGCAGGCACAGGGAAAGCCATAGGATTTTAGGAGAGACTGTCTTTATCCTATAGGCAATGAGGAATTCAGAGAACATTTTAAGTAGAATAAGATGGTTAAATTTACACGTCTAAAAGGATCACTCTGGTAACAGGGTGTAAATGAGTTATAAAGGAAAGTAACTCAGAGGCTTATTAATTTATCCAGGAAGCATAGCTCAGTGGCAGGACTAAGAAACAGACAGTGGGGGAAAGAGAGGAGGGGCAGATTCAAGAGAGAAATGTGTGTCTAGGATCTATGGGAGCTGAAAAGAAATGCTTAACTTCTGGGAAAGTTTAGAACATGTAGGAGCTAAGTCAGTAAAGAATCCACCTTCACTGTAGGAGATGTGGGTTTGATCTGTGGGTAGAAAAGATACCTTGGAGTAGGAAATGGCAACCCACGCCAGTATTCTTGCCTGGGAAATCCCATGCACAGAGAAGCCTGATGGGCTACAGTCCATGGGGCCTCAAAGAGTCAGATAGGTCTGGGCAACTAAACCACTACCAAGGGCGGGCACCATCCAGAGACGAAAGAAGAGGGCCGTTCAAAAGTTAAATCATGAAATCTGAATGTGGATGAGGGGATGCAAGACCATTTAATTTAGACCAGAGGGTCCCTGGTGGGAGAGAATGTGAGAGAGGTTTGCAAAGTAAAATTAGAGCAAAGGACAGGTCTTCAGTACTTTTTGTTTTTTAATGTGGACCATTTTTTAAGTCTTTATTGAATTTGTCACAATATAGCTTCTGTATTATGCTTTGACTTTTTGGCCAAGAGGCATGAGGGATCTTAGTTTGAACCTGCACCCCCTGCATTGGAAGAAAAGCCTTAACCACTGGACTACAAAGGCAGTCCCCCAAGTCTTTCTTGCATGAAAGTTAAATATCATTAATCACAACCCCCTTTTCCACTGTAAAATTTTTTACACAATTGGTGGGAATTGTATTTCTTTACTAAGCCCACCTTTATCCATCTAGTCACAGTTCCTAATGTGGACTGCGTGGTGATGTACATTATCTTCTTTAATTTTCACTATTATTTTCATTTTGCAGAACTGAGGCACACAGCAGTAAGTAGTGACACAGGTCACAGAGCTGGTAAATGGCTTAGCTTGTCTTTGAATCCACAGCAGTCTGAGTCCAGAACAGTTTTAATTACTTTTCATCACCAAGTAAGATTTGGTGTATTTGTACTAGCGACGCCGCCGCCCCCTCCCGCCAGGGATAACACTTCCCCCACCCCCTGCACCCCCGCCCCAAGTAGGCTATATGGAGTTGCATTCAAACTTGATAACACAGTGGCAATTACTCTTAGAAAGGAGTATTACAACACAGTTTTGCAGCTCTTTCTAAGCAAATTTCACACTTAAAGTATTTTTATAGACTCTGGCTTTATTTGAAGTAAAGCTTTGCAAACACATTACTTTTAACACAGATCTTTTAAAATAGAAAAAGCATAGCAAGTCAAATTATTGGTTAACCCCAAGTAAATGAGCAAATGAAACAAGCTTCCTTTCCAGCCAATTACTAGGGTTTTGATGCTTCCTAACATGTTACACCCTTGATATCAAAAAATCAAGCTTGAGAATCTCACATTTATATACATACCTCCTTCCAATTCAGTATGATATAAGGTAAATCTGCCTCTTGAGTTTCCACATTTCTGCAAAGTTTCCTGAGTAGCAGGGAGGGATCGAACCCTAGTACACCTTCAGTTGACTGAGTGCTTACTATATACTGCTGCTGCTGCTGCTTAGTTGCTTCAGTTGTGTCCGACTCTGTGCGACCCCATAGACGGCAGCCCACCAGGCTCCCCCGTCCCTGGGATTCTCCAGGCAAGAACACTGGAGTGGGTTGCCATCTCCTTCTCCAATGCATGAAATTGAAAAGTGAAAGTAAAGTCGTTCAGTCGTGTTCAACTCCTAGCAACTCCATGGACTGCAGCCCACCAGGCTCCTCCGTCCATGGGATTTTCCAGGCAAGAGTACTGGAGTGGGGTGCCATCACCTTCTCCGTACTATATACTAAGTGAGGTGAATTTATTTCCTCAAGGTTAGGAGATTTCAGCCCTCAGTCATACAGTATTTTCTGTGTTCATTTTCTTCTTAAAGAACAATATACTATCTCTTTCAAGCAAACATGTACCATCTTTGAAATTAAAGAAATTTGTTTTGATCAAATCAGAGGAGCTACAGCCCTTTGCAACAAAAGAAGTAAAACAAGAAAACGGATATTAGATCAACCGAACTTTGTGTTAAACAGAAATTCTTATTTAAGCTCATTGTATACTTCATAGTGAGTAAATGAACAGGATCTAGATTCAGATATATCTATGTTCTAATATAAGTCAATGCTGGAAAACATCCTTGAAAAATCTCTTTAATATCTCTAAGACTCAATCTTCTAAGTTATAAAATGAGGCTATTATAGTTGAGAAGACTGAGACCACACACGATGCCCGTGGCACAGTTCTGAACACACCAGCATCCTAGACGCCAGCCAGCACTAGTGGCTGAGTGTGACACTCACATCGGATGTGCCACCTGGGCCACAAGTGACAAATGGGTAAAAGCAAGGAGCAAGTGCTCAGGACGCCTATCTCCTCTTCTCTGACTGTAGAACTGGGCGCAGTTCTGTCAAACAATCGGAAGATTCCAGGCAAAGCAGGCTTCAGTGAAAACACACACCTTGTCACTAATCAGGACAAAAAATTCCTTTAGCAGAAGGAGATCATATACAAATATTGGATATTTAACATCTGAATTGCCTTTAAGTCAGTACACTTTGGAGGTCCTTTAGGACTAGAAAATTAAGGTCACTGTGGACAAGTTTTGCAATTCTCCTTTTTCCTTCCAAAGAGACTTATGAAGGCTTGTGATAAATACACGCATCGGCCCTGCCACTTAACTATGTTTCTTGTTACTTGGGAAAGCCTGTGACCTACAGTGAGCTTAGATAAAAAGGCAACACTGCACAGCTGTGCCCTGCAAGGCTCCACAATTTTTTCAAGTCTTCCATCCATTACCAGAAAATTACAGTAAATTCAAAATATTGATCGGCACACCCCTATATGGGAAGAAAGTTACCATCGACTTTTATTGCTTATTGTTGGGTACAATTCCCTGGAATCAATAAAAGCTACAATGTTCATAAGCTTCTAAAAGGCTAGTTAATATAGTGGATATGAGACACCTCTTAGGATCACTATAAATCTATAGGATTCTTCAAGAGAACAGTGCAAACATCTTCACTGTTCAAAAGCCTTATTTGATTTTAGAATCTTCTCATTACCCAGGAAAACACCCTGGGAAAGAAATGAGTATCAATGGCAGGCAATAAAAATTAAGCAACTAGGAAGGACTGTACTTAACAGTTTTTCTCTTTTACCTGTTGGCTCCCCCTGCATTTCCAAACCAACGTTACTGTCCAATCCAGAGATGGTCTCTAAGAGCTACGATTTTTTTTTTAAGGGTGTCTTTACACAGATTTAAGATGAGTTTTCTTGACCGAGGGTCCCAGGTTCCAGCAAAGGAGACTGCCTGCCCATAAACAACATTTCAACCACCCCTAATTTAAAGAATCAATATCCTTTTATGAACCAATTTTTAAAAATCAGATAATAACTCAAAGGTTCCATTAAAATTACAGACAACTTTAACACAAAAAGAAAAAGGCTTTTGATAGAATGAGGAAACGGAATTGGATGAGACTATTTGGCCAGTGATAGTGAATTTATTCAGCTGAGATTAATCATTTTTATTTACTAAAGACACTCCATAGTTTATCTAACAGTCACTATTCTGAAAGCCCATCTTAGTGTAGAAATTTACAGGCAAAACAGCGCAAGGGAGCTCTTGAAGTGCTATATGAAGCTAATACCCACAAGTCTGCTTTCTTCTAATCCACTCTTCTCCATCTAAATGCAAAAGACGACACTTAAAATGTACATACAAAATGTATGAGAGCAAGGGAAGATTCATGACACACATATTCAAATAATCAATAATATGTCTTAAGCCTTTAATGGTATTGAAATTTATTGTAAAGAGGTCACAGAATAAAATAAACAATTGCCTTATAAAGGATATATTTTACTTAGTAAGTAATAGGTCCTATTTGTTAAAGGGATACTGGATCTTTTTTGAAGTTAATTTGTCCAATGTGTTATTTCAAATAACATCAGTTGAAAGAATGCTGGAATAGGGAACCCTGAGACGAACAGAGAGGAAGGTAGGGTCCCCTATTTCCCGCTTAACACCTTCCCCTCCGTCACACTATGAAAGCTAGAGCTGTGGGGCTGAAGCTGTGGTATAAGTAATCAAGCAGGCACCAGGCCCTGTGCTACACATATTTTCCTACAGGATCTCATTTGAGCCTTACCCTACCCTGCAATTACAGGAAGGGCGACCACCACTTTTTTCTGATGGGGAAATTGAGCCCTGGAAAAGTAACCCTGTGATTTCGCCAAGGTCAGATGTCTCATGTTAAGGATAGCAGAGCAAAGACAACATAGCCTTGATGACCCTTTCCCACACTGCACCGGCCCTGGACGCCCAACCAACCAACATTTTTATATGAGAAATAATAAATCCTTATTTATTTAAGCTGCAATTTGTTGTTTTTGGTCGTTGGCAGCTAAACATGTTTCTGATATGCTCCAAAAATAGTCGTGAACTTTGCAAGTCAGCTTTGGAGCCGTGTATCAAAAGCATACCTGGCGTGAAGACAACCCTGACACCATTTCTGAGCATCAGAAGGGCCCGTGCTTGTTACCCAGAGGAAATGACCAAATGTTGCTTAAATTAGAATTAAGTTACGTGCTGTGCTTGTGCTTAGTCATTCAGTCATGTCTGACTCTTTGGGGTCGGGCTCCTGGGGTCCCCAAAGGCTGTAGCCCACCAGGCTCCTCTGTCCATGAGGATTCTCGAGGCAAGAATACTGGAGTGGGTAGCCATGCCCTCCTCCAGGGGATCATCCCAACCCAGGGATCAAACCCAGGTCTCCTGCATTGCAGGCAGATTCTTTACCATCTGAGCTATCAGAGAAGCCCCAAATTAGGATTAGGTTCTATGAGAAGCAAAATTCTTGGAAACACTGATTACAGATCCGTCAATGGGGTTCCCTTTTCAAAAATCAATTTGGGAGGTCCACGCAGTGTGTGTTAATAATGACTTTGAAGTTAACCGAAGTGACTTCAAACTTAATGGCATCACGTGTGTGACAGTTAATTAGTAGAAAATATTATAGTGTAGCAGTTTTTTGCCTTTTGTTAAGCATCAAAAGTAATGAAAGGCTTTGGGTTTTAATTGTTTCTTCCCTAAGACTGAATTCTATTCTCATTGCAAAGACAGAATCCTTTCTCTTAAAGTCAGGATGACATTTTGTGTGGTTTTCGGATCACAAGGACTACAACATGGGTGGACATTTAAACTGAAGACCTAAGAAAGTTCTCATAAGGTGGCACCTTATTTTTATTAACTGAAAAAATTAAGTAATTTCCAAGCAAGCAGGTTTCCCCCTTATCACATGTGAGTGCTGCCATTTGTAATTCAGGACCGAGTTAAGGTGGTTTCGACTTTGGTTTCTACTTACACTAATTAAGTTCTTTCTTTTAAAAATAAAAAGCATACTAGACTTACTGTACTGCCATGATTACTATATTCCACAGACACCGTGTGTTCACACACTGAATTATGCAGTTATCACCTTGGAAACCTTAAGTTGATAGTTAAATCTGGACTCACAGTCTATAAGATTAAAAAAAAAAAAAACAGTATAAATGACCTATACTATAACATAGTATGAACAAAGGAGGGAAATAATCAACTCTAGCACACTGAAGAACATAAAATTATAAGCAGCCTAAACTATCTTTTAAAGTCACACAATTCAGATAAGTTGCTGAATTTGCACTAATGCTTTTAAATGGTTCTGTCACTTTAAATGGTAGTAAAACCAAAAACAGAAAGGAAACTAAACATCAGAATTATATATCAATCAGGAAAAAAGCATTAATAGTTAAGTAAAATAGATTGTTAAAGAACTACATGTCTCTTTCTTCAGATATAATTGACATAACATTATACAAATTCAAGGTATACAATATTGATCTCATACATTTGTATTGCAATATAATTGTCATTGTAATGTCAGCCAACTGGTCTATCACCTTATATAAATATCATTTCTTCTAGTGATGGAAAAAATTAAACTTTAGGCTCTTAGCAAGCTTAATGCTTACAATATAGTTTGTGGTCTATAATCACTGTCCTGTGTATTAGATCTCCAGGACTTATATGCGCTAGTTGCACATGCAGGCATGTATGCTTTCAGTGGCATTCAGTCATGGCCACCTCTTTTAGACCCTACGGACCATAACCTGCCAGGCTCCTCTCTCCATGGGATTCTCCAGGCAAGAATACTGGAGTGGGCTGCCATGCCTTCCTCCAGGGATCTTCCCGACCCAGGGATCGAACCTGCATCTCTTACCTCTCCTGCATTGGCAGGCAGCTCCTATGCACCCTTAAACATCTCTCCCATTTCTCTATCCTGAGCCCCTGGTAACACCATTACTCTCATTTTTTCCAGTCCAGTTTTTTTTTTTTTTTTTAGATTCTACATGTAAAATATTACACACACACACACACACACACACACATTATATATATTCTATCTTTTAAAGATAGAATCTAAATATAAAAACCCTAAGTGCTAAGTACTCTATGTGGATTGAATTAAGTTACTAACCCATGTGCCCGTAGGCTCACCAGGATGAAAGTGCTGAGATGGCAGAGTCCTAGGAGGGCAGCCAGGCAGGGTGGCTCAGGAACCTGGCTTAGGAAGATGGCCTTGGACAAATGACATACCCTCACTGGGAGTGATCAGTCATAAGAGCTTATAGTGTCATTGTGCAGATTAAATGAAAGAATACACATGAAGTATCTAGAAAATTGACTGGCACACATTGAGCACACTAGTATTAGGCTATTATTCTCTCTTAAATATTCATTCACAAATCTGACATAGCAACCCTAAGGTTTTGCAATTTGAAAGTATAAGGTATTCATCTACATAATAGGTAGTTATGCTGATGTATCTTTTGTGCACCAAAGCACAGATGAATGAAAACTAGTAATACATTTAAATATTCTACTTGAATGAAAACTTACAGAATCTATCCTTGAATTTCTTATTGATTCTCTCAGATGCTTTCCAAATGAGTTCTGCTGCATTAAAACTAAGCCAAAATAGATTACCTGGGCCTTTTAACTACCCTTTGTCAAGCACAAAGTCCATCTCAATGAAACACAAGCTTCTTAAAAAGCCAGATTGCATTTTACCCACACACACGCTAAGCAAGCTGGCATATATTCCAAGTATTCCATAGTGTATCTTTTAAGCAGACCCTTTTTATCTCGTATAGCTTTCATTAAATTACAAGAGAAAAAGTATTTCCTGCTATGACCAGGAATAATGCTAGATTTGTCATCTACTCCATTTTCATTCTATATTTCTCCCAGTCTACCTTTCATCAATAAACAACAGTGTTGCTTTAACTAAAAAGTGTGGAAAATTCTGATTGAATTTTCCACTTCAGAGTACACAAAATCATTCCATCTAACATGCGCTGTGTTAGAAAATCTATGCCCCCTCCTGACCTCCTGTTGCAGCCTATTTCAAGTATCCGTGATGCACCGTATCACACTGCATGGCTGGTGAAGGAGAGTAAACATATTGACTGAGAAATGTTTTGAAAAAACTTAATTCCACCTAGATCCTGGGCACTGTCAAAAATCACAAACATGCTTGCATTCTGTCTGTGCAAGAGCCTGAGAGGGTTCTCAGAGAAATTCCCACAGTACGTGACACCAGCCACTTGCCTAACTCTCCATCTAAGCAGGACCGTGCAGGGCGGGGCTGGGGGAAGGGAGAGTAAGAGTCAGCCCAAATAATACACTCAGAGGTGTAGGAGAGAAGATGTTATTAACTGTGCCCTTCCTTTCACCTATTTGCAAGGTTAAAATAAAATTTAGCAGAAAAGATTAGCACCGCTAGTGAGAAGGCACAACTCAGCCGGCAGGCAAGGAACACATGGAAGAAGAGGTAATATATTGATTGACCTTTCCTTCCAATTGCAGTCCAGGCAGCTAGCTGTCTTTTCTCATTTAGGGGGATATGACAGCTGACCTAGCTTATTTTCTTGAACTAGCAAACTAGCAGAGTCCTTGGACCAGTGAGGTAGCAGAGACCAGTATACACCTATAAAGGCAGAACTCAACATTACCACTGTCCTAAGTAGGAGGCCCTAAGTAGAATCCTGTAACCTGATAGGCTGCTGGATTAGAGCTCCTCCTCCTTCCAAAAATGCTAGTAATCTTACCAGAAAACAGTGGGGAAGATGTTTCCCAGGTATAGAGAATGTCAGCCAATACGAATTGTTCATGCTCCTTGAAATAAAGAGGAACAAGGTTCATTTAACTCAACATTACTCAGTGAACTTTGCTAATGGGTATTGATAAGAAAAACTTAATAAGTTTCTTGGTAAAATGTTCTGTACTCAAATAAGTTTCAGAAAATATACTTAAATACATCTCAGAGAATTTACTCACTGCAAGATTTCCCCAAGACTTTTTAAAATTACAGGCATTTTATTTAACAAGATCAAAGGGTATGATCTGCAGTGTTTCTCAAATTAATGGGACCATGAAACACTTTGGCAGAACCATCCCTGAGGCATGTACACAGAACATGCTTTGAGAAATGTACATTTCACAGAGCCTTTACTTTGGTACAATGATAGGATGGCCATAAGAGAAGCAGACACTAAATTACTGCCATGTGATACACCAGCAACTGCATTTAGTAACTGAATTTCACAGTCTGGTATTGCACTCTGATGTAAGAGGTAGGCGCCCTACAGTGTAATTCAATCAAATGTCCTCTAGTGCACCTTGAAAGACTGCTCGACAAATCCAAGAGAAGACCGAAAACAACAGCTACATAATCAAAGCCCTTGTGCACAACAGGGATCAAATCATTAAAGAAATGAACCCAAAGTACAAGAACACATGATTAGCATGCCATAGGTCTATAGTTTATATGGAAGATACAGCCAGGAACTAAGGACTGTTACCATAGCCGTGTGTTTCTAACAGTGACAGAATGACACAACTAAGCCCAGATTTATGAATGGCCAGGACGGAGGAGGCTGTTGGGCTGCCGTCTATGGGGTCGCACAGAGTCGGACACGACTGAAGCGACTTAGCAGCAGCAGCAGCAGGCTTATCGTTACGGTTTCCCAGGCAGCTCAGATGGTAAAGCATCTGCCTACAATGTGGGAGACTCAGCTTCGATCCCTGGGTTGGGAAGATTCCCTGGAGAAGGAAATGGCAACCCATTCCAGTATTCTTGCCTGGGAAATCCCATGGATGGAGGAACCTCGTAGGCTACAGTCCATGGGCTCACAAAGAGTCGGACGTGACTGAGCGACTTCAGTTTCCGTTTTAAGGCTTATCTTTATTCTCTTTTCCCTATTCACAAATTCCCTGATCTCCTCGGACAAATCTATTTCTGAGACTTCCTCTTCCATTCAAGAAGTAGACATTCACAAGAGACCATTACTTTCAACTATAGGAGTGAAGATTTGGAGAAAAGCTAGGAACGAAAAGTATGTTCTCACTTGGTCTAATTCCTCTGTTGCTGACCTATGGCAGGTTTCTCCTCCTGCTGTCATTTCACCATGATAGCCATGAGCCCTTCCCTTCATGAATTTATCACTCAGGAATTCACTTTATTAAGGTTTTCTTGTGTATGCATGCGAGGTCACTACCGTTGTGCCCGATTCTTTGTGACCCCCATCAACTATAGCGCACGAAGCTCCTCTGTCCCTGGGATTCTCCAGGTAGGAATACTGGAGTGGATTGCCATTTCCTTCTCCACAGGCTCTTCCTGGCCCAGGGATTGAACATGCATCTCTTGCGTCTCCTGCACTGGCAGGCGGGTTCTTTATCACTAGCACCGCGTGGGAAGCCCCAGGTTTACCTGTGCTCTTAGCTTTTTAAGTTAGTTTTTAAAGTATGGGTTTGCAGCTTACATACCTTGTTTTGATTGTGAACATAACAACAGCGGTCTCTTGTAATTGTCTACATTCTAAGTGGAAGCGGAGGCTTGAGAAGTAGGAGATGTTGCTTTACCATGTGTTTATATAAAAGTTTTAAGTGAGAGAACAGTAGAAATTGAGGTAAATAATATTTAGCTCCAAAAAAAAGGTGTGTCTCTTCTATGTCATACCACTTGAGTCAGAGTGCTGAGTCATTCTGCTGTCTACTTGAACTGTGCTGGGTACTGTTGGGATCCATACTCAATAAAAGAAATAGGCAATACAAACAGATGCAGAGATAACCAAGATTTTGATGTTGTCAGACAAAGACTCAAAAATAACTATGCAAAGGGATACAGTGGCAAAGATATCTGACATGAACAAATACATGGAAAATTTCACTAGAGAGATAGAAACTATAATAATAATAAAGAACAACAGGAAAAGCTGGAATGAAAGATATCAGAATGAAAAGGACTTACCAGCTGAATGAGCAAAGCAGAAGAAGGAATAAGTAAAGTTTAAATCAAAATGATAGAAATTATCCAAAATGAATCACCAGGAAAATAAAGCAAAAACAAAAAACAGTGTCTAAGATCTGTGCAACAATATTCAACTGCCTAACACAGGTACAAATAGACTACCACAAGGAGAAGAGAGAAAATGAGGCAGAAGACACATTTGAATAGATAATAGCTAAGGGCTTTCCAAAAAATTGATAAAAGGCATCAATCTACATACTTGTGAACTCCAAGCAGAATGAATACAAGGAAAACTGTACTTGGCCATATCATAGTCAAATCTTTCTTTGAGGAAAGAAGCAGAAATTTGTGTGTGAGATAATGGGAAGGGAGAACTTATCCTACCCCACCTTGGGAAAAAAACCATTAACTTATAAAAATATTAAAGGAGGCAATGAAGTTAATCAGGTCAGTTAAAAAAAGATACCATGGTCTCCAAGCATTGGCCAACAAGTGTGTCTGAGGTACTCAGCCTGCTCTTCTCAGATAGGGATTCCCTTCCCTGGTGGCTCAGAGGTTAAAGCATCTGCCTGCAATGTGGGAGACCTGGGTTCGATCCCTGGGTTGGGAAGATCCCCTGGAGAAGGAAATGGCAATCCACTCCAGTGTTCTTGCCTGGAGAATCCCATGGAGGGATCTGTGGGCTACAGTCCATGGGGTAGCCCAGAGTCGGACACGACTGAGCGACTTCACTTTCAAGGATTGCTTGGCTAAATGTTTAAATTAATCTTTTAGAGTTGCTGGCTATGTTTTGATTTGTTTTTCTTTTTGCCTTGGGGCAGAGGATTACAAGGGGCCAGCAGGATACAGGACTCCTGAAGGTAAAGAAATGATTTCAGTAATTCTTCATAAATAAATCTAAAGCTAAACTGGATAACCTGTACTTGTCCATTGTTTCCGTTTAGTCTCTAAGTTGTGTCTGACTTTTTTCGATCCTCAGGTGCTATTTAACCATCTTATCCTCTGCTGCTTCCTTCTCCTTGTGCCTTTAATCTTTCCCATCATCAGAGTCCTAACCCAGCTGATGAGCTTTTAACCTCTAAATTAAAAAGACTTCCTACACCCTTCCTCCAAATAAAATACTAATCTCATCTTGGCCAACTGCCTGTTACAAGTCTTTGGTAAGCACTACTCTGAGAACTATGAGAAAAGTCAACAAAAGCAATTCACTAGTTCTTTAAAGTCCTTGGGGAAAAAAATCCACCCAAGGATAAGATAGGTTGAGCTGTAACAATTTACCTATGCCTACTTAACCGCTGTCAGTTAAACAAAAAACAAAGAACAGGAAAAGGTAACTGCTACAACAACAAAAAAAATTTGTGTTAGGAAAGACAAACAGGTCAAACAGTTCTCAATATTTTCAGTCACAACATTTAAATGGGCTTAAAATAGAAATTCCAGCAACTAAAATATTAAAAGTCAAAATGGTTTTCACACATTCTTTACTTCCATTTTGAAACCCAGTCCCATTCTTTTCTTAAAGACAAACATCATTTTCCTGGACAATCAATTAGGATGTTGACAAGCATCAGGAAAGAAATGTGACTCTGAAAACAAAAATGGAAATTTAAAACATTCTGAAAACTGCTACAGGGGTAGGACAAGGGGTCTGCTAGGGTGCTGGTAATGCACTGTATTTTAAACCTTGGAGTTGTTACCTGGGCATAGTCAGTGTGTGAAAGCTCACTGAAATCTGCAGTTTTGGGATATGTTACTACTACAGGAAAAAAAAAAAAAATCAGTTACTAAGATCTTTGGGATAATAGCAAGCTTAAAATATCTGTACTTTTCTGTATATATGTTATACCTCAATGAAAAGATTATTTTGTTGAAGATTAAAGAGTGATTCTTCAAAAGCAGCAGGCTATACCCACCTTTAAGTCTACAAAATAAATCCCATAATGCCTGGTCACAAGACCCAAATCATTCTGTATGAACTACACGAGCTGAATTCCAAAAGCATGTTGCAGCCCTGTAATTTTGAGTGCTTCAATACTGTGTTTATGTCATACATTATAGACAGAATCATGGAAAATAAATAATTGGAACCCACTTTCTGTAGAATTACTTGTATGTGTCTGATTAGAGAGATGTTAGGCTGAAGAAATGGGGGTGCCCTCTGCCCATTTTTTCAGCTGAATTGTTAGGGCTCTAGAATTCTGTTAATGCTAACAGAGAAATAATCCAGTAAACTGGGATAGTCACACACAGAAATGGTAAGGAAAATGAAAGCTTTCCAGACAGTTTTGCAGCATTACATAGGTCAACAGTACTGTGGAGTCAGGTGGCAGGAGAGCAGGCTATGGATCAAGGAGGAATCTGGCACTGGAGGCAGAAAACTCACTACTGTGGGAACTGTGGTTGCCTTCCTTTTGAACCTTGAGAAATGCCACTCAGGACAGGGTGTCCCCTGGGAAAGGGAGGCGCCCCTCCGAGATGGCGGTACAAAGGGCATGGCGTGGTGGCTATGCACAGGGACTAAGTGGGCTTCACCTTGTACTAGTTCTGGGGCTCCTGCAAGGAATTTCACTTCTCTGTGCTGTCTGCCAAAGGCAGCAAAATGTGCACAGGGGTACCAGGTGGACAGATCACATTGTAAATGTAACCCCAAAACACAACTTCAGACTCAGTCTGAACCTAAGCCAACTGTCTGGATTTGGGGGAAGCATCACCCTTAGAGAGGGATGTTGACAAATGCAGCCTATAGGAGTTGAGGCTGAACATCAAAGATAGGTGCCGGGAAGTTAACGACCAGGGGAGAAGTGAAAATTCACTTACCTGTCCATTGCAAAGCCATCTTACGATCCACACCATGCAGGTGTTTATCTGTATTTCTGTCTAAGGCCTGCAGGTCAATCTGTTTTATCCTTTGATAATGTGAGGTGACCCTAAACTCATTGGAAAACCTTCCGCTTTCCTTCAGGAGTGGTCTGTGTCCTCCACTATTTGTAACAGAAGCAACTGTGGTAAAAATCGAGAAAAGGTGGAAGGCTTTACCTACACCTTACAAACACCCAAAACCTGCAGCCATTTCCAGAATCTTTGATATTTCTATTGTTTTTCGCTTTTAAAGGCTTAGGTTTTTCATGATGTTGCTTTCCAGCAACTGGAACTTCACGCCCAGTAAAAGTGACAGAAGTTTTGGTTTTTCAGCATTGCCCAGCACGTTCTGTTCTGGGTGCTGGTCGTATGGGATTGTCCAGTTTGTGTAAATTCATCAAGCTGTATACTTGTGAATGCATACAAAAAGTTTTATACACATGCACACACATATAAGTACACACACACGCCAATTGGCAGTTTCCACAAAAAGAAGGTAGTGGCAACGGCGAGGCATGGCCCAAGGACGCCATGGGAGAAAAAGCCCTGGTTCTCCCTCACCCCTTCAGTTACAGCCATAGTACACAGGACGGTTAAGCACAGGGAGCCCAAGAGCCCAAGAATCCCGGGTTCGAATCCCAGCTCCTGTTTTAGTAGCTGTGTGATCTCATGCAAACTTCCGTGGCCTCGTCGGCCACTAGGTGATCAGCAGTACCCCTCCTAGGGAGTCGTCAGTCCCAGGCGTACAGCAGCTAGAAGCAGGTGGACATGCTGCGGGGCTGCCTAAGTGTTAGCTGCTCCACGATGCATAGGAGCATTGCTTTCACCTCTGGAGACTTCTTTAAGTCTCCCTTACATCTTATTTCTTGGCCTATCTACTTCCTCGTGGGGAAATTCAAGGGTACAGGAGAGGGTAAGCATACTCCTCAGACAGAGAATATTATTCCCACCCATCAGTTTATTTGGACAGAACCTTCCCACACCTCTTATCTGCCTCCAGCCTACCCTTGCAATGTGCCCAATGGACAATCAGCTATTTGTATGAGCTCCTAGAAACCATAAACTGTATGCTATATGTGCATTTTTAATCGACATTACAAGCATGGTAGTAAAGAACTGAATTTGTTTAAGCTTGGTTTCACAGAGTAACACGTTTTCAGTCCCATCCACATTGCTGCATGTCCTTTCAAGGCTGCGGCTTCTAACTGCTGGGGGTTATGCGATGCCCTCTCTTTTCCCAATCACTCCTTCAGTGCACTCACAGTATCTCCAAATGTTCTGGTGTAACAACAAGGCTGCATGAAGCATCTGTGTCCTTGGACAGAGGCCACTTCTTTTCTATGGGATTGCTGGGTCATAGAGAAGACTGTTTAATTTAGCTAAAAACTGTCATTTTTGTCCCCAAAATAGCACAATCACTCTATGGAATGGCGACACCAGACCATTTCATTGTAACAACATTCTCAATGAGGTAGATATTGTTATTCCTGAGCTGTATGGATGAGGAAACAAGAGACTTTTCCTTGGCCACGCAACTAGTACACAGAACTTCATTGAGAACACCCCTCCCGAGGCAAAGCCTGTCTGCATCCCACCAGGAACAGCCATTCAGGAACGTGTCACCTCGTTCACACCATTCCAGTCTGGCCCATCACATTACCTCGCGCATGCTCATAATGTTCATGCCCACACTCATAAGGTTTAAAAAGTCCTTTGCTTCTTTCAGGACCCAGATGAAAACCTACAAGCTTCAGGAAGACTTTTCTGACTGTGGCCACAGAGGTCCTTTGGTTTGAAATTAATGCAGCTTGGATATGTTGACCAAATAATTGATTATTGTTTCTGCATTATTTCTTTCCCAATTACATTATATTCTTAAAGGTAAGAACTAAATCCTACAAGCTATAGTCCTCTATGCCTACCACACAGCTGAGTACATACCAGACATTCAAACATAAGGAGAACTGGACACACTTTTAACAATGCAGACATTCTACCTCAACCCCTTATTTTACATGAGGGAAAAAAAAATCTTAGAGAAGTTAAATAATGATTACCTGATATCCATAATAAGAATAATCATAATTTAAAGGATAGCTACAATTTTTTGGTTATCATTAAGTGCCTTGGAGCTTCCCTGATAGCTCAGTTGGTAAAGAATCCGCCTGCAATACAGGAGACCTGGATTTGATCCCTGAGTTGGGAAGATTCCCTGGAGAAGGGAAAGGCTACCCACTCTAGTATTCTGGCCTGGAGAATTCCATGGACTGTATAGTTCAAGGGGTTGCAAAGAGCTGGACACGATGGAGCGACTTTCACTTAAGTCCCTACCTGTGCAGTAAAAACTTTTTATACATTCTCCCATTTAATCCTCAAAACAATCCCATGAGATGGATACTATTTTGTTCTCAGATAAAGAAACTGAGGCTTTCTTAGGGTAATTAAGTAACCGCCCCAATGTCATAGCTATTAAGTTTCAGATATGAGATCAACACCCATTTTAGCCAGGACCAAAAGTTCATAGACAGCTGATGTACAAACAAAAACTATAAACTGCCTCAAAATTTTCTATCAGCAATGTACTACCCCTAAAATCTTTCGTAAAAGCAAACAAAAAGTTTACATTGTAACAACATTTTATATAACTAAAATATTCCCAGAATAATTATGGCAACCAATCTTCCCAGCCCCTTCCCCATCTTTCTATTAATATCTCCTTAAATATAGTAACAAGTATTACAGCCTCCAAAGAAGCAGAAATTATCCTTTAACACTTGAAACTCTTGGGACTAGGAAGGTGTTAATTACCATCCAAAAATTCAATCCATAATAAGGCTCTAAAATGTAGATATTCAATACTTTAAAGCCTATCCCCTTAGTACTTAAAAAAAAAAACAAAACTATTTCTTTTGTTATTAAAGAAAGAAACACAATATCATGATTTCCATGGCTTTTATTCTACATCATGTTTGCAACTATGAACCCTGGTCAATGCAGCCTTTTGCCCCCTCCAAACAATGGGTTTCTAAGGTCCCAGAGACATTTACTCTTCAGAGAGATAAAAATGAAAAAAAGGATCAATCCTAAAAGGTTTATATTAGTGAGAAAAGAAGACGGTCTGCTCTGAGATAGCTCAGGGCTGATTTTCCCAGCCGGAGAGCCCAGGTTTTATAAACCTTATTCTCATTAGAAAAAGGTAGAGAAATCGCTGAGAATTAGTATAAAGGATTTTCAAGCCCTGTGGCATACTGAAGTGATGTATCTTAGAATCATATGCAGGGTTTTGGTTAGCTGGAATATCTGTCCATTTAGGGAGGTTTTTTTTTTTTTTTTTTTTAAAGAGGATAGAATATTACAACACTTTCTGGTTTTGAAATTTATTAGGTGCTATGCCCACCACTACCTATTGTCACATGCTCAAAATTTCAATACGAGCTCTATGAACCTATTTATTCTGGACCAGCAAAGCTTCCAATGAAAAATGACAATTCATCTAGAATAAATCTTCATCATCCTTTTGTGCTCAAATGCCAGGAGATTTGAAAGCTAATCCTCTGTACACTCTCGTGTTCTTTTCTGTCCACCTCCTGCCTCCCCAGATCGTGTCCCTGATGCTCCCATATCAAACTGATTTTTATTTAACAGAATTCTTTACCAGCTCCACAAATAACTGTTCAGTGGTCTTTGAACTATTATTCCTGCTGCCTGTTTTCTTCTTTGTTCATTTACTGTGTGAAGGGTTCATACTGGGGGATAGACAGGTGAGCATATTCTCCAAATGAAATATATTTTAGAAATTCCCAGTGGACAAGTTTAGCCAATCAGAGGTACATTACTTACCTTTGATTTCTCCTTCACTCTTTAACTCTTATTCAAATAAAACAGATTTAAGAGCTTGTTTTCCTATACTCAAAGCACTTTCAAAAGATTTCAAAGACTAAGATTAAAAAATTCAGGCTAAAAAAAAAAAAAAAAAGCCAACTCCCTGAGTAGAAAATGAGCCTCTTGTTTCTGGTTCATATTTTCCCCCACAGCTTTAAAGTAATTCTGTTTAAAAAATTAACATCCATTGAAGACACTGATAAAAGACCGCCCACAAATAATGCTTTGGAATTCATGAGGAAAGATGCTGTTTCTAGAGGAATTTTAGGACTGAGAAATGTCATTCAAAAATCTCAGACTAAATGGGAAAGTATCTAGCTATAAAAAGCCTTGATGAAAAAGAAACATAATTCCTTAATTTGGTTAAGAGACTATTTAATAAACTCTCATTTAATAGAGGGCTTCCCTTGTTGCTCACCTGGTAAAGAATTCGCCTGCAATGCAGGAGACCTGGGTTTGATCCATGGGTTGGAAAGATCCCCTGGAGAAGGGAAAGGCTACCCACTCCAGTATTCTGTCGTGGGGAATACCATGGACTATACAGTCTATGGGATCACAGACAGACACGACAGAGTGACTTTCACTTTACAGGCTTCCCAGGCGGCGCTAGTGGTAAAGAACCTGCCTGCCAGTGCAGGAGATATAAAAGATGTAGGTTCGATCCCTGGGTTGGGAAGATCCCTTGGAAAAGGAAATGGCAACCCACTCTAGTATTCCTGCCTGGAGAATCCCATGGACGGAGAAGCCTGGCAGGCTACAGTCCATAGGGTTACAAAGAGTCTGACACGACTAAAGCGACTTTGCATGCACACGCATTTCATAGAAGAGAGAACCTTGAGCCATGGGGGCTCAGTGTTACGTGGCAGCCCACAGACACAAATGGATTATAACAAAGCCTAATGCACATCCCACTCAAGGATATTCTTCCTCACCACTCCATACTGCTAATGGGAAGTCAAGTATCTCTGCTTGATCACACTTCTCCCCAGACTGCAATGCTGACTCAACAGAATCCATATTCTCAAAAACTTTAATAGCTGGTTTATTCTAAGTTATTACTGACCCCAGAATCCGCCAGGGTTTTTTTTTTTATAACAACTCAGGTTACTGAGTTGAACAAATGCAGTGTAGCGTCTAAGCACCAATGTGCTTATAATGAAAGGTCACTGGCCACACTAATGCACATTTCCATTTTATATTCATTGCCCAAGTAACCAATCCACATGGCAAATGTGTTTCCCCTCATCAGTTCCTAAGGTTAGAAAAAAATTTTAGGCCTTTCTTAAATTTCTAGTACTGCAGTATTTGGGGGAAGAAAGGATTTGACCTTTAAAGCCTATTTGTGAATATTGGCTGAACCTATTCACACAGCACATCAAGGCACCAGACATCTTCTTTTTAGCAGTTTAATGAGATCTTCTTAGAGTGTATCTAGAAAAAAAAGCCATGATTCTCACTTAAGACAAAACAGAACAACAAAGACTCAATAGAAGAAACCTGTCTAATTTACAGTATAACAGACAACACTTTGCATGGTGAGGCACAGTAGTATTTCTGAAAATTCTACAGCAGAATGAAACAAACATAGGAAAAAAGAAAGAGGAAGAACAAAAGCATGTGCCAAGTTGGATCCTTAACACACCATTGACCAAGAGAAACATGCTGGGTATAACAGGGGTTATGCTTAACCTCAGGATGTTTTACTGCCTCGTTGATGAAAACTCTTAGGCTGGGTCTGAGAAGGACCTGGTGTTCTCTGAACTAGGCTTAGCAAGATTCACCTCTTACATGATGAAACCATCCAACTTATTCAGAGCTAGTTTATTTTTCTCCCCTCACAAACTTTCATGACTTCATCATAAGGATCCTGAGTCAAACTGAGTTGTTTAGAACTTGGGAGCGGGGAGGAGACACCCCAGGTACTAACTAAATGTCACAAAATGCTATGACATTTGGGGGCCACTTCCAAATATTTCCACATAGGCAATGTAATATTATCTATTGATTAAAAATTATATGCGAATCACTGACTCCCCCAGGGTGGTCAACTAGCATTATATCAGAGGTATCCATGTCTCAGTCACACCAGTGTACGCGTGTGCTCATACTGAAATGGGTTTTCATTGCTGAAATCAAAATCAGTGGTCCCCTGGTCAATATAGTGGATGTTAGAAACAGGCTTTCATTGTTGACACTAGTGGTCTTTAAGGTAAGTGGCCTGGCAAAGTCAGTTTACAGATACTCTCTACCCTTGCATGAACAGAGCCTAAGAATCTACGAAGGTCTGTAAATTGGACCTTGAGGTCTGGCACCGAGGCCCCGCTGTGCCACGGCCTTATGTTCAGCAGATGGGGTAGAGGGGCTCCAGTGAATGATGCCCACCATAGAAATGAGAGCATCCTGTCTCCAGAGAGCTGTCAGTTCATCCACGTTAAGTGGAACCTTCCAAAGAGATCGGCTGGAGCACCTAAAAGGCTTGAGCGTAGAGCCCTTCGCCGAGTTTACAGGACAGGCTGCAGAGACATTCTGTGCCTGTTTGCCAGTAAATGTCTCTTTAATAAAAGTCTGTGTGCAGCAGAACAGACTTGCGACTTACTGAGGCTGTGTAGGAAGAGCAAATCCTTGCTCAAAACCTCAGCCACTTTTCTGTAGACCATCAGAGCTGAACATGACGAAACTGGCTTGAGCTATTCTCAACAAATATATCAGATGCAGAACTGCTCTACTAGAGCCCAGGTACACCAGCTGGGGAGCATTTTCAGGAATTTTACAAGCTGGTTGTTAAAAACAGCCATTATTGTTGATTAAAACTATCTAAACTTCCAATAAAATACATTATATTGAAAATAAAGATAAGAGATACCCAAACGGTTCACTTCCTAATTATTTTGCTATATTTTCACGTGGAAGTATGTCAATTGTGTCTGGATATAACAGAGCTCTATGGGGCACCTCTGTCCAGCCCTGTGGTCACCTTTGTCACACGGCTGCTTGAAACTGGCCGTGGGGGGAGTGTTTACAACCACGGAAACCAGCAGGTGCTACCTAGCAGGGTTTTGCTGGTTTCCAGGTCTGATGGTTCGACAATACAACTCCTTTGATGTGGACGGTCTTCAATCAGTAGAGAAGACCTTGCCTCCTCTAAGACCATGAGAGGCACCAGCATAAGCAAAGGCCCACAGCCCCCTTCTCCTCACAGGGACCACTCCGCCATGCACCATGCGACAGGCACACTCACTTTTGAAGCAGCGGGGTCCACTAGTCTCTGGCGATGTCGGGCTGAGTTGAAATGACTCTTCGGAGGCTGCCCTTCCTGACAGGGAATGGAAGATGGGGATGAACGAGGTGGGAGAGGAGAAGGCGGGGCGTGGGATGATGGGGAAATGGTCAGAAAAGGGAAAGGGACAGCATTTAACAGCACTGTACACGTCTCTTTCAGCTAAAATTCAGCAATAAAAACACACGACACAACTCCCCCCCCGCCCCGCCACCTCACCCACAAAGGTGCATGCCATGTGCAAGTCATTTTATTAAAAACAGCCCTGCCTATGCATGTGTGTGATGTCATAAACACAGGCCAGTATCACATTTCCCACCAAGTGTGCATTTTCCTATTACCTGATACTGTCTCTAATTATATCAAGGATATTAAGGAAAACTGAAGCATGATTTCACTGAACATGAAATCATTCTTTCTAGAGTAGCAGAACACATTCTTAAACCTGTCACTCATGTGGTTAACACCAAAAAGATACAGAAATTACAATCTTTCCCCAAACATGAAAACTCTCTTGGCTTAGAAGTTCCTCTCTTCGTCATCCTGGCAGAATTCCTGGTATCTGGCAGCCACCAAAAGCTCTATCCCTGAATGCAATTAAGCTTTATTGGCTCAGAGATTGAGAATTAAGTTTATAACCTAACCTGTGTAGAAGGGTGGTCTTTTCCTTAGATCAACCCTTGTAAACACACACACACGTGACAAATGGACCACAGAGAAAGACTTAACACCTCCCACTGCTCATTCCATGTCAAACACACACACCAAAAGAAACCCAAGCAACTGTATTTTAAAGGAAAAGTTTGGAATAGGGGTCCCCATGGGGGGCATGGAATAGAGTTTCACTTTTCCATCTTCCAAAGCTGGGCAACAGTAGACAAGAATTTAAGAAGTAAGCACAATCCACTGTGGGCAGAGACTTCAGGGACAGGGAGATGAAAGCCACAGAGAGATGGTCTGTAAACCCCTGGAAGTAAAGCCCCTGGTCCAAGTGAGCCTCTCCATAGGGAGTGAAGTATCTGTCAGATGAGTGTTAGCATCTGCTCACAGAGGAGGGTGAAAAGACCTTCTACAGTAGTAAAAATGCAGGCTCTGTATTACCATACTTGAGAATTCTTTTCTTTCTTTCTTCCAAGAATAACAGTGCTATTACTTTAAAGACATGGATCAATCACACCCACTTGAATTGCCAACCATCACTGCTTTGGCATCCAAAGCGTAACGCTTACCTTTCAAAAAGGAAATGTCATAAGTAGCAGATTGCAAGTCAGGATTATGTTTTTCCTACTAACTGCCCTGCCAACATGCATTCTTTCCCTACCCTCTTCCGGAAAAAAAAATGCAAGGCAATAGTTTTAAGTCTTAGTTGACCTAGAAAAGATACCAAAAGCTTTGACAGCAGAAATTCTTCTCATTAAGTCCCTGAATATTTGGAAAAACAAACAAACAAAAATTGAGTATGACTTTCTATTCAATAGAAGCAATAGATTTTACATGAGAAATAGTATTTTTTTAAGTCACAGATTATTTATTTAACCGGAAGTCTCCTTTATATTTAATGGTTTATCAGAAAGTGATTTTAAGGCATTTTCTCCTTAAAAAAGTTACCAGATGTAAATAAATAATTATCCTCATTAATATATCTATAGAATTATCTGCCCTTATCAAGCTCCCTGTGGAATGATTATAACTGATTTAAGAGTTCCAGTATGCAGTGCCAGGCTCCCACTCATCAGGAAAAAAAAAGTTAATCTTGGCGTTAAATACACAGTTACAGTCAATGTGCAAATTAACTAAATCCTAAGCCTGTAGTTTATTGCTCTTCTCCTGACTTCAAGGTGAAAATGTTATTTTTTTTTTTTTTAATTAGCTAATTGCACCATAAACTCAGCAGGGGGCAGATGCTGATATTAAACTGAGAACCTCAATCTTAAACTCCCAGTTACTGAAAGGCTGGTTTAAAGAGCACAAGCACACCCTTCAAGGGGAATGGAGGGGGCCAGTGTGTTTTTAAAACCTGGTCTCCATTTTGCCTCATTTATTCTCAGGTACACTGACTCTGTTACAATAGTCTGCTTGTGGTGAACAAATAGGCCTATGAGATAATCAATATATTTATACAGATTCCAGTAATACATCTTTTTATCTTTTTCAGTAATACATCTTAATAGAAACCAAAGAACAGCCTGGAGTATTAATGTCATTTTAATGAACTGCATATGGAATAGAAATAAGGGAATTCTGAACAGCTCACAGCAAGGTTTTCTCCATATGACTCATGTTTTAACCTAATCTTAATTTTCAAAAACAGTCACACTGTATTCTATTGTTGACAAAAAAGTTGGTGGTGATCAGCGGCTCATGTATTGAGTTACTAAGGCTTTGTAGAAAGGTAGCCATAGCTATGCACTAGACAGGAACCTTTGAGAAGAACTCAATTCATTACAGACTGGACATGCTGCTTTCCTCACTTTCAGTTCAGTTCAGTTCAGTCACTCAGTTGTGTCCGACTCTTTGCGACCCCATGAATCGCAGCACGCCAGGCCTCCCTGTCCATCACCAACTCCCGGAGTTTACTCAAACTCATGTCCATTGAGTCAGTGATGCCATCCAGCCATCTCATCCTCTGTTGTCCCCTTCTCCTCCTGCCCCCAATCCCTCCCAGCATCAGAGTCTTTTCCAGTGAGTCAACTCTTCACATGAGGTGGTCAAAGTATTGGAGTTTCAGCTTCAGCATTAGTCCTTCCAATGAACACCCAGGACGGATCTCCTTTAGGATGGACTGGTTGGATCTCCTTGCAGTCCAAGGGACTCTCAAGAGTCTTCTCCAACACCACAGTTCAAAAGCATCAATTCTTCAACGCTCAGCTTTCTTCACAGTCCAACTCTCACATCCATACATGACCACTGGAAAAACCATAGCCTTGACTAGATGCACCTTTGTTAGCAAAGTAATCTCTCTGTTTTTTAATATGCTATCTAGGTTGGTCATAACTTTCCTTCCAAGGAGTAAGTGTCTTTTAATTTCATGGCTGCAATCACCATCTGCAGTGATTTTGGAGCCCCAAAAAATAAAGTCTGACACTGTTTCCACTGTTTCCCCATCTATTTCCCATGAAGTGATGGGACCAGATGCTATGATCTTCGTTTTCTGAATGTTGAGCTTTAAGCCAACTTTTTCACTCTCCTCTTTCACTTTCATCAATAGGCTTTTTAGTTCTTCCTCACTTTCTGCCATAAGGGTGGTGTCATCTGCATATCTGAGGTTATTGATATTTCTTCCAGCAGTCTTGCTTAGGGAGACCTTAATTTAAAAGTTTTCCTTTCTTATTTTAAGCCAGATTCCTACATCCAAGACAGGTACAAACAACATATATCTGAGCAAAGTCAACTTCATGAGTTCAATTATGAAATATTATATATTCTTTAAATAGGAAACAGGGCTCTCAAAAATAGGATGTCATGAAACCAACATCCTTACACAGCATATTCATTTGTATAGCTGGCTGTGTTCAAGAGAAACGTTAAATTCTATCACTCAGGCCAACATTAAAGACAAAATTTGTGCCTTTATTTTCTTTTCCTAAATTCTTGGTCCCAAGAATCCACTTCTCCTCTTAAAAGATAGACTTTAGTCTCCGGTATCTGTCATTCCAGGCTGAGACTTCAGTCTCTTGGTACCCTTTACCTCCTGGCTAATGTCATCAACATCAGCAAAATAACAGATTGGACCTTGGATCCAAAGGGACTCTCAACTGAATGACTTATTTACATATGTAAACAGAGGCTCTTTGCTGCCAGGGTAGGGGGCCAAGGAGGAGGGTTGGATTCCTCACCAGTAGTTTCTAGAAACAGAAGTGTCTTCTCTCACTTAGGTCCACTTACTAAATCATTTTGCTGTGATAACCACCACTAATTAAAGTAGCAGCCCTCAGTTATGTAAATAAACTATTGAAAGATGACTAAAGAAGTGTTTACATGTGCATTTTCTGGAAACTTAATGAGACATCTATCAGCTCCATACTAAATGCTTTCATCAAGGCTTCTCCTGTTAAGTCATTTTAGAAATATAAACATCCCTGAACACTGCAAACTATACTTTTAGAGAAATTATTGTTCCCTAAACATTACAGATCTGATGGGGTAGTACTTAGCCTAATTTGCATCACATAAACAAATTTACAAGAATGCTCTGTGGAAAACAGTATATCAGGCGTGAAATAATGGGTGCCCAATGAATTCAGCGGCTGACATCAGATTATTTAAACACCTAACTCTTTAAATCAGGTATAAGTTACTCTATCTCAAAATTAGAGCCACAGGGAAAATTTAAAACTAAGTGTATGTATAATTTTGGCATTATTTTTTAAAGAAATATCTCATTAGACATCTCCAGCCTAGATATTTCATCATAAGGAAAAAAAGAAAAAGAAGAAATATCACACAATTGCTGCAAGGGCTCCTAGAGGACTTCTTAAAAATCCATTCAAAGGAGTTTTAATTCTGAAAAAAATCACATGCACTCTTGTATAAGAATAAGCACTTTCACACAACCCTGAGACATCCTTTGGTTTGAATAAATATATTTCACTTTCAATCAAAGTTCTTACTCAACATTATACTTAAGTGTGTACAACAAAGCTACTGCAAACAGGTCCTGGTAAAGGCACGTCAATAAAGCAATCTAGGACCCTGCAGTCAAAAACTCTATGCAAATAAATCGATTGGAAGAATTCGCAAGCTCGGAGATCTAGCAATTACCAGGTGTATCAAAATAGGGATCAGAAACCCAAATGAACATGGAAGAAATGGGCTATATATTTTCGATGATGATATCATAGGCTTCTAAAACCCGTGGAACTAATCTCACAGTAATTTATGAAAACCTCCTATGAAAGAGGAGTTATGAAATAGTTATGAAAACTATTCATGACCTTGTAAAGATGAAAGTACATCATTTTTTCTTGTCTCCTTACAAACCCAAGTTTTTCAAGTTGGCTCAAGAGGAGAGTCGCCAAAACAGGACAGGGGAAGTGACACCTGCAACTATGGAAGCAAACCCAGAGACTTTCTCACTTCTCACTGTGATGTTCATTGAGAAAGATAGTTTGCATCATGAAATTATGCCTCCAAATACCACCAGCAGTATGCTCTACTTTCTGATCTAGTTTAACTCTTTTTTAAACAAATGCTGGTCTCTACTACTAAGTCTACTGATTTGACTTGCAGTTAGAACAAAAGGAAACAGAACAGAACAAAGCAGTTAAGACCCTGCCCTTCCACTGCAGGGGCTCAGGTTTGATCCCTGGTCTAGGAACTAAGATCCCTGCATGACATGTGGCCAAAAAACAAACAAAAACTGTCATGAGGTAGGCATCACCTAGTAACTCCTTACAAAGGCTTTAGACTGTGTCCCAGACTTTAGTCATTTATTTTTCCCCCCATATCCACATACAATGTATACTATTACATCTGCTAAATATATGATACTACTCATTTCTTAATTGTTTTCTTTAAAAAGATGACTCTGGTTTTTAAAAACTTATATATTCAAATTTTAATGAAGGCCTAAGTAATAGCATCTTGAAATCATGGCTTGGTTGTGCTAGTTATGTTTTTTTTTTTTTTTTTCCCTAGTATATATTAAGAAAAAAAGGACTTCCCAGTTGATGCAGTGGTAAAGAATCCACCTGGCAATGCAGGAGACACAGGAAACGTGGGTTTAATTCCTGGTTCAGGAAGATCCCCTGGAGGAGGAAAAGGCACCTCACTCCAGTATTCTTGCCTGGGAAATTCCATGGACAGAGGAGCTTGGAGCTACACTTCATGGGGTCACAAAGGGTTGGACATGACTGAGCATACAAACATTAAGAAAAATACATTAAACATCATATAAAGCACCTGTGTGCTGATAGAATCCTCTCTGCACACCCGTGGAGTCCATGACACCTGGAGTTGCAGCTCATGGAAGTGAGAGGCCAGGTGCTGCAGTGTTTGTGGGGGAGGGACTGGTCACCATTTATGACTCTGCTATGACATCTCCTCTACCTCTATAACTGCCTACCCTAAGATGTCAAACAGGGACTGCAAACTCACAAGTCCCTGACCCAATTCTGGACCTCTGTCCCCCAAGTCTATCATCCTCAGTGTTCCTAATCCCCAGGAAAGGGCACCACCACTCACCCAATGACCTAGGCATCACCGGTCATCCCATCCTTAAACTCAGTTCCCACGGGCCAAACATCAACCCCACCACCCGTCTCCAATCCAGCAAATCCTCCTGGTGTTAACTGCAGAATGCATCTCAAATTCAAGCCTTCTGACCATCATCAATCTCTTCCAAGTCATTTCTCTGTATTTGGTTCCTAGGGCTGCTGTGACAAAATTCCACAAACAGGGTGGCTTAAACAACAAGATTCTACCATCTTACAGTTCTAGAGGCTAGAAACCTAAAATCAAGGTGTCAGCAAGGCTGGTTTCTCCTGAGGGCGGTGAGGGGAGGCTTTGTTCCAGCCTCTCTCCTTGGCTCTAGACTGCCATCTTCGTCCCATGTCTCGTAACTTTTCCTTTCTGTGCATCTGTCGCTACATCCAAATATCTCCTTAACTATAAGGACATTAGTTATACTGGATTAGAGATCTTGCAAAAAATTCTTGCTAACTTGATCACTGACTGCAAAGACCCTATGTCCAAATAAGGACACATTCTCAAAAAGAGAATGTTTTTCTCTTCTAAGTCTTCTAAGACTTCAACATATCTGTGGGGGAGATGCAATTCAACCCAATAACACCATCCAACTCATCCATATACCAGCATTAAACTCCTATCTGTGTTCTGCTACTTTGGGCCTCTGACGAGTCTGTCCTCCCAATAGCAGACAAAGCCACCCTAATAAAATATATAAATAATATCACTATCTTCCAAATTCCCCATACCTTTTCTTTCCCGTCACCCCAAGTCCTTCTGGATCCTATAAAGCAGCAGGCAACCCACCCTGCATGTTTTCTGAATTCCAGCGGCTCTCCCTCACTCACTGCAGCCACACTGGTCTTTGTGCTATTCCTAGAGCCCTCCAAGCCCCTTCCCAGCTCAGGGTCCTGGAGATGCCCTTCACTGAAAAAAAACTTTTTTTTTTTTTTAATTTTTGCAAATTATAGCCTACTCACTCAATTCTGCAAACTTCACCTATCCCCTCTTCTAAGGGGACCCACCACTCTGTCAACTACACCTTGGCACTTGCCATCTACCTCTACAAGGAGTTAAATCACGTGCTGCTGCAGCTGCTGATTTTCAACACCCCAGGAAAGAAGCTCAGAGTGGAGATCAGAAATGAGGTACTCTACGCTCAGGGAGGGCTTGCCTGGTGACTCGGGTAGTAAAGAATCCACCTGCAGTGAAGGAGACCTGGGTTGGGAAGAAGGTTCTCTGGAGGAGGGTGTGGCAACCCACTCCGGTATTCTTACCTGAAGAATCCCCACGCACAGAGGAGCCTGGAGGGCTACAGTCCCTGGGGTCGCAGAGGGTTGGACATGACTGAGCAACTGAGCATGCGAGCAGGAGTTCAGGGAAGAACTGGCAGGACAGGTCCTTCCACTAGTCAGATACTTTAAGGGGCCAGTTATGAGCCCATTTCTTGTATCGCCTTGTATCTGGAAAAGCACTAAAATCGTTCATGGTGATGACTGCTGTTTGTGACTAGCAGAAACCTGAAAAAAATATGTGCTTGATTGCATGTATTCCCCGTTCACCAAAATCACTTATACGCTGATCTCCCACCTGCCTCTTTGGAGCAGGTTCTCAGAGCTATCTGAGGTGCCGACTCTCAGGCTGAGGCCCTCATTCTGCCTCAAATAAAAATGAACTCGCAACTCTCACGTTGTGTATTTTTTTAAGTCAACAACTCCCTTTCCCTGTCCTCCTTTACTTCATAACAGTTATTACTGCTTGACTGTAACTTGTATGTGTTTGTCTTTTTTTCTGTAAGCTCTGTGATGCCAGGAACTTTGTCTTAATAGTTCTGCCCCTTGGTAGATGCTGGATAAATAATTTTAAATAATTATCAAAATGACAAATGAAGCACATGTATTTAAATGAAGCATCAGCTCACCCATACCCCGTGTTTCAGTCAGAGTTTCTGCAGGAAACAGAGGGCACCCTCAGAGGAGGTGGTCTGAGAAAATTCTGACACAGGAATTACTTACAGGGAGGGTTCCTTCACCTCCCGTAGGTCAGAAGACAAAAGGGAGAACGCTGCTTCCAGAACCTGGAAAGGAGAGCTAGGTGTGGAGGGTCATCTGCAGAAGAGCATCCCTCCAGAGAACAGTGACTTCCATCACTTTTTCTATGTCTGCCTCCTTTCCTCCAATCACTGCTCCTTCCCGGGGCCAAATCGAACCAGACACCCCAAAGCCAGAAGGGAGATGCAGGTATCCCCCTAAGTAGGGGGATAGAGGTAGAGAGAGAGCGAGAAAGGAGCAGGGAGGATGGAGACGAAGAGAGGGGATGAGAGGAAGAGAAGTGGGGGGCAGGAAGGGAGAGAGGGAGGTGCAAACTCATTGGAGGCCAAAGAAAAGACAAAAGCTTCCCACTGCATCTCAGAGCACAAGCTACCAGCTGCAACCACAGGGGCAGCTTCCCTTCTCGCTCTGCTCCTTGCCAAGTTCCAGTTTATTCCCCAGCACGTGTGGTTCCGCCTTCAAACCAGCCCTGGCTGTACCTAACCTGGGCTGTGCGTTAGCTCTGGGCACGCTGGACACGCCCCTCTGAAGTCACATGGTACCTATCTTCTCTGGCTTTCGTTTCCCAGAAATGCTGAAAGGGTGAACTAGATATTATCTGTGAAGCACCACATATCTAATGACGGGGATTTTTCTTTTGTCAAGGTTTCACGTTAATGTAATTTTGGTAGGTCTGCAGTGTTAAATCAAAAGAAAACCCTGGGATTGGATTTCTGATGAAATTCTTGCTTTGAATTCAAATTTACTTCCCAACCCTGGCACATTTCCATTTGCCTTTTAAAGTTATTCCACATTAGGAAAGTAGAAAAGCTAGTCTGTGTCTAATCCGCTACGATTCCAAGGAGAAGGGTGTTCTGGCACTCTCTGAGGGGTAGTGGGAAAAGACAAGCTGGGGGCTGGTCTCCTCCCCATCCGTCACTCAGCCTCCCTGGACCAGCATCCCCATCTGTAACGAGGCATGATGCATCTGAAAGCTTGAAATTCCAAGACCTTCTCTGAAAGTTAGCCCTATGTTGTAAAGATCGAAAATATCCAGGACATCCTGTTTTAAAAACAAGTGAATTCACTTACTGGCATCATGTCATAGTTCAGATTTCTTTCAGACTTCATAATGTGTGTGTTTTGGGAATCACAGTACTGACCTGCTAGTTAGAGAATGTTTATATTTACTGCCATTCATAGAGAAATGTTTGGGTCTGAGACTGTATTATATCTGTCAACGATCCTTTGTTAGAGCATTTCAGAACATTACATATTGATTCAAATTAATGAATTTTGTGTCGAAGACCAGTTAACATATTCTACCAGTGACAATAAGTTTATGGATGTAATTACTGACTTGAGCTCCAAAAACACAGCACAATTATGCTGCAGCACATATGTCAACCCACTTAAGTCACTTCATTTAATGATATCACATGCCATACTTTTTTTAATGAGAAAAATTACAAGATACCTAAATTAAGAGGACCAATTTTCCGCAGGGAAATCTGGGGGGGTGGAATTTAAAGGTAAACCAATTTTCTGAAGGCAAAATAAAATTTTCAACTCAGCTCTGAGTTGCACCCAAAGCGAATTATTGCCAGCAAGTAATATGGTTCTGATAATTAGGCTTGATTGGGGTTTAAATTAAGCCGAGGGAAGCACTAGACTCCTCAAAGGCATTTTGATTTGTTTCATCTGTTCTAGAAGCCATGGGGAGAATGGTCAGGGGCCCAGGAAGGGGGAAGCAGCAACCTGGCTTTGTAGATGTAGGTAGGAGAGAGTTTAACTGCTGTCTCTCCCCTTCATCTCGTCGCTGCTTATCGCAGTGAGAGAGATTAAATGCCTACATAGATAGCCGATCATAATGACAACACTGAACAGCCGATGTAACACTGCTAACCCGTAACACAATGACAAGCCTGTGTTTTGTTTTGTTTTGTTTTGTTTAAACCTTAAGATGAATCACTATAAATTCTTGGGGGACAGTATATGGATGAAAGTTTATCTTGTCGCTCTCATTAATAAGGTCCTGGATGCTTAGAAAACATGAACTTTTTAAACAAGTTCAAAAAAAGCAAGAGCCTCATGTTCAGGTTACATTGCTGTAATTCCATTTATTGAACTCTTGAACCCAAACCCACTTTTATCTGGAGAATGTAAAATATTGAATTTTGGTTTCTCCACTGGAGTTTCCACATATTAGGCTTTGCCCTTTCAGGGTACATAGCAAGTGTGGAAGGCACCCAAGCACACTGGAAAAGGTTCCCCAAGAGCCACAGATGTGTGCATTTATAAAATGGGCATAACAGCTGCCTCTACAAGACTGAAGTCTTCAGACTATGCAACAGTTTTCCAAAGGGTATCTGTATCTTGCCATCTATTTTTATCAAATTCAAAGATAACTGAAAAGTAGTGCTACTAACGAGTGAACTATGTGCAGCCACTGGTTTTGGGGAAGTCGGGTGAAAGCTTGTCACCGAGTGCAATATCACATGAAATGATGATGTAAGGGCAAGTGGAAGAACATCTGATGGGGACAGGATGGCCCCTGAGCGTCTCACACTCTTCAGAGTGAACGGCAGCAGCGGCGGTAGGAAGAAGGCTGCCCTGCTGTGTAAGGGAAGCCAGGACGTGAGTGCGACTGCAAGTCACAATTATCTCTTAGAATTGTACTAATAGAGCAGTAAGGTTTTGGTTTTAGTAGGTATTTACACATCCTTTATGAAACATCTCAGCATACCTGAGGTCACAGAACTTAAAAAGCCAAAGTGATAAATCAGCGCTACCTTCAATACACGGTTCAATATATTTTATTGATGGATTACAACCAGTGAGAGATCCTTTGGGGTAGTGGATAAAAGGAAACTACGACCAATCTGCTCAGATTTGAATTTCAACTTCACGTCTTACAAGCTCTGTGATGTCAGCCACACACATTTCAAACCTCTGTATACCTTTATTTTCTCATTTGTAAAATGGGGTTAGTAAGAATGCCCACTTCATAAAGCTGTTAGGAGGATGAAAGCAGTTAATTTATGTAATATGCAAGAGAATTAGGTGACAGGAAGTGCCCCATATAACTGTTAACTATTTAAAAATGTATAGTCACAAAAATATTTCCTCTCCTCTAAGGACCTTGCAATTTGATATAGACAGTAAAATATGTTACCCTGGTTTTCTGTTGTTGCAAAAGAAGACAAGTTCACACTTAGAGAAATGTTGTTCTTAATGGAAATCCCAGAGGACCCCTGATTCCTCTAGGAGTGCCTTAGATTACATATTTTTTTCAAGATTAAGTATTAAGGCCTGCGAGGTCAGTGGCTCAGTCATGTCTGACTCTGAGTCCCCATGGACTGTCGTCTGCTAGGCTGCTCTGTCCATGGGATTCTTCAAGCAAGAATACTGGAGTGAGTTGCCATTTCCTCTTTCAGGAGATCTTCCCAACACAGGGATCAAACCAGGGTCTCCTGTGTCTACTGTACTGGCAGGCGGATTTTTTTAACCACTGAGCCACCTGGGAAGCCCTAAGTATTAAGGAGTTAAAGACAGAAGCCTTACAATGTTTCTTTAAATATCTGTTTCAGCTGCATAAGATTAGCACATTTTCCTTGGCAAGGAGCACCTTTTCCTTCTTCTGCTGGAGTATTTTTTCGTCAGCAGCCTTGCTTGTTTTTCTTCCCAAAAGCTTCCTCTGCTTCTTTCTGTCGTCTGCCGGCATTCTCCCCCGGCTTCAGCACTTCCCTCCTACCACTTCCCATCCTCTCACTTCAAAAAAAACAACTTTGTTCATTGATTGTTTAGCATGTTTCCTTCCTATTTTGCATTCCCCTGGGCGACTGGGACAATCAGAGTGGAAGTACCCTGACAGCATGGGAAAGTCACTGTGTCACCAGGGGTGGACAGGGCTTGTGCAACGCAGTCAGGATACACGATGTAACAGGCAGCAAAACACAGCCCCAGGTCTGCGGGTCAGCGACGCGGCCTTCTGCTGCTCTGTAGCCACTGCTCAGCCACTTTCAGAGGTTAGTCTAGGATTTGCCTTGGAATGCAGGAACTGATAGCACCTATTGTATGCTTCTGTTAAAGGTGATTTCTTTCTGTGCAGACAGGGGATCTGAGTCATTGCTGATCCCACAAAGCCTGGAACTCTGGGCTCTAGGCTCTCGGGCTGTGTTCATTCACAAATGCTCAAAATTCTCACACAATCAACTACATGGAGTTTAAAACCGGAAGCGAAGTGGGTGGACGTTAGATGTGCAATAAATAAGCAATTCCTGAGAGCCAGCTTGATACGGTTAATAACTAATATCTATTGTTTTCCCATTCCAGGCATATGCTGAATTTGGGGGGGAATTTCTGCACCTTCATGTTCATTTCAGCGTCATTTACAATTGCTAAGACATGGAAAAAATCCCAGTGTCTAGCAATAGATAAATGGATAAAGAAAATGTGATATATATCTACAATGGAATACTATTCAGCCATAAAATGGAAATCTTACCATCCATGATAACATAGATGGAGCTGGAAGGCATTATGCTAACTAAAATAGGACAGAGAAAGACAAATACTGTATAATCTCACTTCCATGTGGAATCTAAAAAATGGAACTCTAGAAACAGAACAGCTTGGTGGCTGCCAGTGGCAGAGCGTGAGGGGGTAGGCAAAATGGGTGAAGGTGGTCAGATGTGCTGATTTCCAGCTGTAAATCAGTCCCGGGCATATAATGCACAGCATGGTGACCACAGTTAATAACAGTGTACTAAATATTTGCAAGTGGCTAAGACTTTATTTTTCTGGGCTCCAAAATCACTGCAGATGGTGATTGCAGCCATGAAATTAAAAGATGCTTGGCTCAGAGGGTAAAGCATCTGCCTGCAATGCAGGAGACCTGGGTTCGATCCCTGGGTCAGGAAGATCCCCTGGAGAAGGAAATGGTAACCCACGCCAGTACTCTTGCCTGGAAAATCCCATGGAGGGAGGAGCCTGGTAGACTACAGTCCATGGGATCGCAAAGAGTCAGATATGACTGAGCGACTTCACTTTCACTTTCTTTCACTTACTCCTTGGAAGGAAAGTTATGATCAACCCAGATAGCATATTCAAAACCAGAGACATTACTTTGCCAACAAAGGTCTGTCTAGTCAAGGCTATGGTTTTTCCAGTGGTCACGTATGGATGTGAGAGGTGGACTGTGAAGAAAGCTAAGCGCCGAAGAATTGATGCTTTTGAACTGTGGTTTTGGAGAAGACTCTTGAGAGTCCCTTGGACTTCAAGGAGGTCCAACCAGTCCATTCTGAAGGAGATCAGCCCTTGGATTTCTTTGGAAGGAATGATGCTAAAGCTGAAACTCCAGTACTTTGGCCACCTCATGTGAAGAGTTGACTCATTGGCAAAGACTCTGATGCTGGGAGGGATTGCGGGCAGGAGGAGAAGGGGACGACAGAGGATGAGATGGCTGGATGGCATCACTGACTCGACGGACGTGAGTCTGAGTGAACTCCGGGAGTTGGTGATGGACAGGGAGGACTGGCACACTGCAATTCGTGGGGTTGCAGAGTCGGACACGACTGAGCAACTGAACTGAACTGAAGAGATTAAATTTTAAAAGTTCTCATCACAGGAGAAAAAAGTGTGTAACTGTGTGAGGTGACAAATGTTAACTAAATTTTTGGTGGCAATTATTTTACAACATGCACATATATCAAATTATTATGCTGTACAACTTAAACTAATGCAATGTATATGCTAATTAAAAAGAGAATAAATGTGCAAAAAACAGTGTAAAAAAGAAAAGGATGAATGAGACCTGTACAGTCAAAATTATAAAATATTTTAATGGGCACAAGTGAATATCAGAATTATAGGAGACATATACCATACATGGATAGGAAGACTCAAATGCTTCCCCAATTTATCTGAAGAGCCATCAGAATTCTAATTGAAAAATTCTAAGTATATTTGGTTTGGTGGACTTACACAAATGAGTTCTAAAGTCATCTAGAAGTCTAAATAGTCAAAAAATATACATATCAACTCCGAATAAAAGAAGAACAAGAAGAGGGGACTTGCCCTCCAGAAGTCAAGATTTATTATAAAATTGTAGTAATTAAATCATGTGGTATTCACTGGAGAATAGTATTTACTGGAGTTAGCTAGAGAACCCCCAAACAGACTCTTACACAGATGGGAAGGGAGCAAAAAAACAACACGAGCAAAAGATACATTAACTCAGTATGGTGAAAAATCACTTTCAACCTGGAAAAATTAATTTAATTCACGCTACACACCACACTAAGAAATAAATAAGAAGGATAATGAGAAACAATGTCAAAACAGAACTTTAAAAATTTTAGAAGAAAAAGTGAAGTATGAGATATTTTTATGACCTGTTTTTAGGAACCTATTTCCTACACAGTTACAAAATGCAAAACTCTCACAAAAAGATTGATGAACTAGACTGTATCAGAACTTAAGCCTTCTGAATGATGTCATAACTTTTAAAGGAAGGCTAGACTGAAATTGGGCTTCCCTGGTGGCTCATATGGTAAAGAATCTGCCTGCAATGCAGGAGACCCACCCTGAGTCAGGAATATCTCCTAGAGAAGGGAATGGCTACTCACTTCAGTATTCTTGCCTCGAGAATTCCAAGGACAGAGGAGCCTGGGGTGCTCCAGTCCATGGGGCCGCAAAGAGTCACACACAACTGAGCAACTTTAACTTTCAGACTGAAATTAGATATTCCTAATATATAAAATATATAAATAGGAAAAAGGAAATAAAAACAATGGGCATAAGGTAAGACCCACAGATTAGAGAAGATGAGACCTAATGGCCACTAGACATAAAAAGATACACAACCTCTTTCAGTTCAGTTCAGTCAGTCGCTCAGCCGTGTCTGACTCTTCGCAACCCCATGAATCGCAGCACGCCAGGCCTCCCTGTCCATCACCAACTCCCAGAGTTCATTCAGACTCACGTCCATCGAGTCAGTGATGCCATCCAGCCATCTCATCCTCTGTCGTCCCCTTCTCCTCCTGCCCCCAATCCCTCCCAGCATCAGAGTCTTTTCCAATGAGTCAACTCTTTGCATGAGGTGGCCAAAGTACTGGAGCTTCAGCTTTAGCATATAATTCAAAATAAAAGAGCACAATAGTCACTTTACACCAATCAGAACAGCAAAAATCTTAAAAGTTCAAAATACCAGGTACTGGAGGGTGTGAAGGAGAACAGCAATCTGTTGTAGAAGTGTACACTGATTAAAGCACTTTAGCAAAAATGTTAGCAGTATCTATTAGGTTGAAAACATGTATACCATAAAACCCAGCAATTTTGCTTCTTGGCACATATCCTAAACTTCTTATACACAGGCAGCAAGAAATCCATACGTGAATATCCACTGAAGCATTCTTATAATAGTAAAAACAAACAAATGAAAAACTAGGAACAGCTAATATCTTTATGAAGGGAAAGAATAAAGGAAACTGTGGTATATCCATAAGATGAAATACTAGTCAGGATTTTAAATGAATGAATTAAATCTATTTGAATCAAGATAAATATAAGTTAAAAAAAATTCTGGGGTGGGGGAAGCCACACAATATTTATGAGAATAAAAACCGACTGGAAATATACACACTAAAATGACGATGGGAGTCGCTTCTGGGAAGTGTGATAAGGGAACAGAGGCCTGGAGAGGAGTTCTCAGTCATGCTTCTTTTATATTCTAAGTTTTTTGCTTGTTAAGATGTTCAATTGCTTTCATTAAAAACACTAAAGAAAAATGACAAGAGGAAAACATTTTTTAATTCTAGATGTCAGGTATAGAGGTATTTGCTACGTCAGTCTCTATCCTTTTAGTTACTTTATGAACTTTTCAAATTTTTTAAAAGATCACATTTAACAGCTGGCCATGTAACTCTGTAACCATAACTCTTGTCTAGGTCAATACTTCAAACAAAGACAATTTCATAAAAAGCACAATCAGAAGATCTCCCTACAACAATGTGGGCAGAAGGGCTCCCCCTGTGCAAACGCACAGTGCTGGATTCAAAATTAGATAAAAAGTAAATCAGATTTAAAATCAGGAAGACAATCAGGCAGTACGCGTCTTCCTGATACAGACAACACACAGGAACGTCTAATCTCTTCCTCCGGACAGCACTGACATTGACTGGCATATGTGAGGGCAATTATAACTCTTCAAAACATCAACATCTCAGTTGTCCTTTTGTTCAAGTGGAAACAGTAAAGTAAAATAGCATAAAGCTTCCAGAAACCCCTGTACAAAGAGAGTTATCCATTTATATCCCAGGTAGCAGCCAAAGAGTCTTTGAGCTCCCTCCTTTTCCCTCTGTGACCATCAAGGTCCACAGTCCCCAGGTGTGATCAGGCCTCTGACCAGTGTAATGGACCCAGTTGCCCTCTGCCATTGTAAGGGGCCCCAAGGGCGACCTGCAACCCCTTCCTCAGGGCCCACTCTGATCCCCTCCAACATCAGCCTCAGCTGCAGTGGGGACCCAGAGGAAGCTCAAACCTGCTGCTAATAACGTTGTCCCATCTCAAACACATCCATCAAGAATTTTTCCACTTCTGTCCCATGCATTCTGCAAGACCAGGGGAGCCTGGGAGGCCCAGAGTAAGGAGGAATCAATTCTTCTGAGACACAACCTTCAACAGAGGGGCACAGAAGCCAGCGGTGGATACCTCCAGCTTCCAGTAGGAGTCCTTCCAATGGATGACTCTGGGGGGCGCTCTTTCCATGCGTGTCTCCTGAGGTCCCGCTGTAGGGATCAGGCTTTCCTTCCACAATCTGAGATCACCTCTCAAACAACTTGCCTTTAACTTTCCACATTTCCAGCTCTGCTTTCTGTGTTAAGTGCTCAGTCATGTCCTATTCTTTGCGACCCCATGGACTGTAGCCCACCAGGCTCCTCTGTCCATGGGATTTCCCCGACAAGAATACTGGAGTGGTTTGCCATTTCCTTCTCCAGGGGATCTTCCTGACCCAGGAAGAGACCCAGGTCTCTTATGTCTGCTGCATTGGCAGGCGGATTCTTTACCACTAGTCCCACCAGTGAACCCAAATTAAGAGAACAAAAACCACCTAGTCCTGCTCTGAAGGCAAGTGTTTTAATTCATGGGTTCCATTATTCTTTAAATATTTAAGGGTCAAACAGCTTGTGTACTAGTCACAAAATCAAACAGGACAAGGCCCCTGTCATTAAGCAACTCAGTCTCGTAAGGAAGAATTCACACAAACCCACTTGGAAGAAGTGTGGCATGAGCTGATACCAGGTGTGTAGAAGGTAACCATGTAGTGAAGTATAGGGGTTCCTGCTTCTGCCTGTGGAGGTGCTCCCAGGACACCACCCGTGTTCTCTTCTGACTATAGACCTTATCTAAAATGACCTACAGTGATCCTCAGCTCCTGGTGTTCATTCCTTTTGTAATCTCCTCCCCTTCAGAGTGGGGCTCAGTGATTTAATGTGAATGATTAGAATATGACCAAAGTAAAGAAGGGTCACTTCCAAGACTGGATCTCAGAAGACTGCTCCCTCTGACGGAAGTGAGTTGCCACATTGTGAGCTGACCTACGGAGAGGACAACGTGACAGGGAACAGAAGATGGGCTCCACACAACACTCAGTGAGGAACAGAGGCCCTTGTTCCAATGACCTGCAAGGAGCTGAATCTTACCAGTGACCACATGAGTGACCTTGGAAGCAGTTCCTCTTCCAATCCAGCCTTGAGATGATGGCTCCAGTCAATACCTTAATAGCCTGATTTTAGCCTTGTCGGAGATCAAGAGCTAGATCACCCTGCCAAGCTGCTCCTGGACTCCTGACCCATGAAAACTGACATAATAAATGTTTGTTGTTTGAAAATGCTGTATTTGGGACTATTTGTTTCACAGCCATACCATCATACCAGTGTATACACTAGCCATGATTAAAAATTACCATTGATATGGATATAGTCTCAACACACATCTGATGCCTAACTCTTGTTCTTTCCCATACTCATTCAATAAGCATGCACTATGTCCTGGGCAGTGCAGACACAGAAGTTAACTTAAAAAGACACTGTCAATGCATTCTTGGAAAAGGCAAGCTTGCAAGGTTTGTGGCAAACCTCTTTATGCAACTTCACTAACTTGCTAAACTATGACTTTTCACAAATGTTTACCTTCTGCTTATTATAATTTACTAAATATATAATTAAATGTCTTTTTTGTGTTAATGCACTTTGTGTTCGATGCAAGATACCCAAAGGTATGTCACATCTGCTCAGAACATAAGCTATATATTTAGAAAAGACTTCTGATTTTCTTCTGCACAAAAGTCCTTAACAGGAATTAGGCCTTTTCCTTCCATTCATTCAAAAACACTATTCCCACAGGCAGAAAACTCACAAAGCAGTGTGCTGGAAACCTTTATATCCAAACATTCTGTAATGTTTTCCAAATCAGCTGCTTGGAGGGCTACATTCTCTGACTCTCTGATGAGGCTTGGTAGCCACTGTGCAAATCCAGCTGAAACACTTAAACATTACTGAACAATATTACTTCTGTGAGACTTCCATCTTTTGTAATAGAACTTTTCCTTTACACGTGATACTAACTAGGAAAAAACAAACTGATTTAAAAAAAAAAAAAGCAGGAATGTTCTCTCTCTCTCATTCATAAAATATTTCTTTAGTCCTACTTGTTTATTTTCTACAAAAATACCATTGGCTTTCCCACAGCATCACAAACAGCTCTGGGAATCAGCAGAAAACGATAAGGGGAAGTGATTTTTCAGTGAAGAATTTAAACATACACAGACACACTTGGACCTATCAAACACATACAGCTAGAATAATTCCAGGTAGATCTTTTAGAGAGCTAACTAATGATCACACAGGTTGAGCAGCCTTTCCCAACATGCTCTATTTCTCTTCCCATTCCTACAATCCTCTTTAGCCAGCCATGGCCTGAGCAAGTTCTAACTTTCATTAGAAGCACTTCCTTGACTCGCCACCAGTGGGATAAGGCCATAAACCAAGGAATTTAAAAATAGAAAACAGTGAGGGAAGGAAGGTCACAAAAGGACTCAAGATTTACTAACCACCCTCTCTTAGACTAGCTTAGGGCTTCAACCAGAGGCTGCCCCCACTATGACAGTCTTAAGGAGAGTATGTCATTCAATTTCATTTCCCAGTTTCAGATGAGATGATACTGTAATCTTCCTCTTCATCTTATCATGTTTTCCACACACGTCTTTGCTTACTCATCAAAAGGAATACAATAGGAAGTCTATTTACACAGGGAAAATAGTTTATACTTTGTTAGGTATCTTTTGAAAAGAATAGTTAACCTGTATCTTCACAACTTTTGTAAATTTCCTGCACATAATTGAGTGCTATGAATCTTCACTGCAATATTTTCCATATAAAAGGAAATTCCTGTGTTTCTGATGTTGGGGGAAAAAAAGAGAGTACAAATTAATGTATTTCAGCTATGCAAAATATCTTTCAGTCCAGTCCCTCTCCCCAAATCACTTTGAAGTTAAAAAAAGAAAAAGACCAGACCATAGTTTAGGGGATAAGTATAAATTATGAAGCCAAAGAAACACAGGTTTGTACCCACAAAAACAAGCCTGATTATGTCAGCACAATCATAATCTCAGATGTTTTCTGAACATCTGAGCCTCACTCTCCTCTTCTAGAAAATGAGGTCAATAATGCCCCAACAGGTCCTCTCAAGGATCATAGCCAATATACATGAAATGTCCGGCACAGCAGCTAATATTGAGTAGCATTCACTATACGATGGAAGGTTATTATCATGTATTTCCAAAATATTTCACCACATTGAGGATATTGCTCAAAATGTTAATGGAAATTATTATTATTATTGGTTAAAAAGCAGGAGACATGTAGCTCGAGTCAGATAACCTCACTGGGCCACCCGGGGATCAGAATAGGTGGTCCTCTAGGACTTCTCCAGCCCTAAAATAAACAATGCAATGAAATCAGGTACTACTTAGCAAGTTTGAAAACAGCCAAAGGAAGGTAGAGATACGAACTGTTCTTAAAAAGAATTATTCACGGTTACTAATGCCGACCTTCAGAAGGAAATCTGCACCAAAGTAAGACTGTGCAAAGAGATGCTCAACAGAGAGAAAGGGTGGATGCATTATAATAATCCAGTGATATGTGGAGCTAATAAAAACAAAAGGGCTTTAGATATGTAGCCCTGGTTTTTAAAACATTAAGAAAATGGTGACTCTAAAGAGTCATTTCCCCAGGAATGAAGGAGACAGCAAGCTGGAACAGTATCTTACACAAATTAAACTGTCCTTTAAGAGCAATGGCCAGCACAAAAAGAATGCATCCAAGCCTACTTGCAGCCTCCTTATGGCCCCAGCCATGGGGTGTTAAATTTTGCGTAACAAAAATTTGTAACTAACGGGTTGGTTCAAATTGCCTGGCAGCCTCATCAATTAGACTGCCGCCCCTGCCCCTCTCCTATTAAACCCTAGTTAAGGAGATGCTTTACTGGGTTCTTTTTCTCTTCTCCAAGCCTTTCTGCCAAGTCTTTACGTAGATACATATAAATAGATAGATAAATAGAAAGACAAGATTATGGTTCTTACAGAGAAAAAAGTGGGGCCAAGATGGAATACTGTGCTAAAATCCCATTTGTTTTTAGAATGAAGCTACATCATTCTAAATTATAAAAGACTGAGGTTACCATCTATGGGGAAATGTTCAGCATGCACTGAGTATAAATACTGCCTAAGCAGCCTCTCCTGGCAAGAGAAACTCTTTCCCCATTCCAAAAGAAGATTCTTCCCACTGGACGCAATTTTGTGATGTGTTTAAAAGAGAAAAAATAAAAACGCTTATATTAGGTTCTTTGTAAAAAAAATTTTTGAGGCCTTAGGTTTGATAGAAATCACAAACAAAAGATTCTAAGGTTAGTTCTGGTCTACAGATATGCTCTGTTTAGGGGTTTTAAATGAAAATGGAATCTGAACACCGTTTAGCAAGGAATAAGCTCGGCGTGCTGACCACAGGCCCCATGACTCCCTAGTGGCCTTTACATATGGACCTTCTGTGTCTACTGCCTGAGGGCATTTTGGTTTGCCTTTATTCTCCTAAAATATAAACAGCTAAGAAATCATACATATTTGAAGTCTAGTGAACGAGGGGTAGCAACACCTTGGGACAGATTTTCATTTTAAGTTAAATCAGAAGCCTCACTCAAGGATATTAATAAAGTTTCTGAAATGGAATCATTTCTGTTAGGCAAGGACCAGCTTTTTATTTAAAATGTAATTGTTTAGTCCATCGCCAGAGGAAAGGATAAAGAAGAAGTGGTATGTACATACAATGGAATATTGGTGATGGTGCTGGTTTAGTCGCTCACTTGTGTCTGACTCTTGCGACCCCATGGACTGTAGCCTGCCAGGCTCCTCTGTCCATGGGATTCTCCAGGCAGGAATACTGGAGTGGGTTGCCATTTCCTTCTCAGCCATTAAAAAGAATGGAATAATGCCATTTTCAGCAACATGGATGAATCTAGAGATTACCATGTTGAGTGAAGTCAGACAGAGAAAGACAAATTTCATATGATATTGCTTATATGTGGAATCTAAAAAGATGATACACAATGAACTTATTTACAAAAGAGAAATATATCCATAGACACAGGAAAGAAACTTATGGTTACCAAAGGGGAAAGAAGGGGATAAATTAGGAACTTGGGATTAACATATACACACGATACCCAACAAGGACCCACTGGATAGCACTGGGAACTACATTCAATATTTCATAATAACCTATAGGGGGAATGAATCTGAAAAAGAATATATCACTTTGCTGTACACCTGAAACTAAGACAACATTGTAAATAAACTATACTTCCAACAAAGAAGATAATATTTAAAAGTCCAAGGAGACCACACAAAAGAACTCAAGCATCTGCTATGCACAGCACACTAGAATGAAGACTATACATGAAAACACCTTGATTCTGATATTCACTATTCTGGTAACTTCAGTTCAGTAACTTAATTTCCTTGAAAGTCAATATTATTAGCCAGAAGATGAAGAAATTAAGCTAGACTAAATCTAAGTTTTCTCTCTTGGACTTGAAATTCTATGATCCTCTAATTCAAAGCACCTCATGCATTAGCTGTTGAACAAAAAGAAACTTTTTTTTTTTTTTTTTAACAGAAAAGCTCTAAACCTGGACCCTGGTAAAGTGTCAGAGGCAGTGAAAGGCAAATCAGGCAAATTCTTTACTTGGAATCCTGCAGTGAGAACAGGGACAGAAATCTAGAATTTATCGTTTTTACTCAGGATGATGTAACCACTATAAATAATTACCTCGTGCCTGTGAGGTCATATGCTTTCTGCCAAGGACCCCATTAACATAGGAACAGATCTTGAAAGATTCTCCTTTACTTCACACATAGCTTTTATCAAATTCTATTTCTTTTTTTAAACTTCCCATTCTGATGGTAAAAATCAAATAGGTTCACAAAAGAATGACGCAAAAACACAAAGAGTTAAAACCGTGTGTAACCCTTGGAGATAACAGACGAGATTGATCATTTACCACAGTCTGACCATGTCCTGGGGATCTAAGAAGACCAAAACAATTCTCTTAATCTCAAGAAGTTTAGGGCTTTCCTGGTAGCTCAGTGGTGAAGAATCCGCCTGCCAATGCGAGAGACACAGGTTCGATCCCTGGTAGGGAAAGATTTCACATGCCACAAAGCAACTCAGCCCGTGGAACACAAATACGGACCCGGTGCTCTAGAGCCCAGAAGCCGCAACTCCTGAGCCCACATGCTGCAACTCCCAAAGCCTGCACACCCCAGAGCCTGTGCTCTGCAAGGAGAGAAGCCACTGTGATGAGAAGCCCCCGTACTACAGAGAAGGGATCCCCTCCTTGCCACCAGAGAGAAGCCCGCACAGCAACAAAGACCCAGCAAAGCCAACAAACAAATAAAAATTACATATATATATTTTTAAAAAGAAGTTTACAGACGCGTGGGGTGGAGAGAGACAATAAGGGTTGGAATTATGATGAGGTCCGACAAGAGCTGAGGTAGGAGGTAGGGACCTGCAGAGGCACAGGTACCCATGGCTTGGGCATTTAGAAAGGAAGGTTGCTGCTGTGGGGGAAAAAGAAATTAAGTCCAAATAAACTAGAAAAATGAAGAGGTGGATTAAATGAGAAAGAGTGAAGGGAGGCGGGGCAGGGAGGAGGGGAACGGAGAAGAGAGGGAGGCGCAGGAAAGGGAAGGTGGGGGATGGTGGGGGAAGCAGGATGCTGGAGGAGAGCGGGGCAGTCAAGGCAGCCAGAGGTCGTCTGCTCCAGGCAGAGGCAGAGGGGCAGCTGTGATTCGCCGCTGAAGCTCTGATAAAAGATCTGGGCTTCTGCTGCTCCCTAAGCCTCCCCCTGTAGGCTAGGAAGCAGAATGGAGTAAACTGGGCAAAGTTAAACAGAACCCTCAAGATATCCATCAACTCTGCTTTCGGGTCAACCTATAGGCTACAGAGGCCCCGTCTGGCTACATCACAAGTCAAAGATGCCCAAAAGAACCAATCGGGAATGCGGAATGGGAACACTCCTGTCTACCCCAATTACTTTCACCGAGTCAGAGAGGTTTCTTAGTTTGCTGGGGCTATCGACCCTCCTCCAAATCTCACCACATCAACTCATGATGTGAAAAGACCACAAAGCTGGGGTGGGCAGAAGGAACCTCAGTCACCTCTACTCTGCATTTCCGATGCAGCTTTCTGCTAGGAACATGCCAACCACCCCAGCAGCCCGCACTGTGTATAAATGCTGTAGCCACAGACATACATGTGGCTTGGCAAGAGCATCTGTGGAGTTGGATCTTCAGTCATGAGCACAAATCTGAGAATATTTCATAAAGTCTATGCACTAACGAAAACAGGAAAACTGGGAAGAACTGATGGAAAAGAAATGGAGAATAAAAAACCATCATTAGGCAGGATTTCCTGTTCCACACATCCTAATCCCCTCATAACTGCATCTAATAACCAACAGATGTGAACAATCATTTACAGCAGAAATGATAAAAGGCAATAAACCTTTATGCTGACTTGCCACATCAGCTATCTATCATTGTCAAATCATTTAGGGTAAAAATTAAAATAACTTTTAGGTTAACTGATCATTGGTGAAGTCATGCCTAATAATTCTTTAGTTGTTAAACAACTACAAATTCCTGCCTGCTTTTAAGAGGTTATCACAGTAAGAACACAAAGATACTAATCCTTCAAAGAAGAAAATATTTCATTGTCATGGCAAATGCCAATGAAATAAATTTTCATTTCTTAAGTATCATCTCTCGTGCATTTTCAAATATCTTCATAAGGAAATTATATATTAAACCACATTTACATTGTAAAATAACAAAAGTAAGATATCTTTGCAGAAGAAAGAAAGCAAGATATTTCAGGGGAGAAAGAGAATAAATTTATTTTGGCATCAAAATAAAAGTTTCAAAATATTGACAAGGAAAAACTGCTATCTTAAGCAAATGGCAACTAAAACTCACCAAGTAATGAGGATGCTTTTCATTCCAAGTAACAAACTACTCAATTCAAAGCAGCGTAAGTAACATAAAAGGGCTACCCACCGGTGGGACTGAAAAGTCCAGTGAGGGATTTTGCTTCAGACCGTGTTCGATTCAGCAGCCTGAATCAAACTGTTAAGGACCTGGTTTCTTTGCATCCTATGGTCCTACTTGTAACGGTACAGCTGATTTCCTAAAGCATGCTTTGTTTATACACCCCAAAGAGTTTTAAGCTACTCCTCTGGCTATGCATTTCCTAATTAATGCCCAGCAAGAAGGAGCATCTTTGCCTCACCATTAACCAATAAGCGAAGAGAAGTTCACTCTGCTGGACTCAGTTTAGGCCTCATGTCATTGCTGCATTCACTACGGTCCACGCAACAGAGTATGCTGATGGGCCCAGTCCACATGACATGCTCTCCAAACATGGACCCACGTCAGCTGTTCCAAAACCAAAATCAGGGGATGCTAAGAAGAAGCAAATGAGGAACCAATGTCAGGGAGGTACCACATCTTCTAATTCAAGAAGACCTCAGTTTGGGTAAGTCATACAAAGCTATAGGTTCCAACTCAAAATTATTTCTGTAATAATATTAATAACTGTTCTTAAATACCCTTTTATCTCCATGAACTCATTGGATGTCTTTCATACTATCTTCCAAGAACTAAAATGACCTTACATAGCAACTAAAATTTTAATCTATCGTTTTGCCTTATCCACCTCTCCCTGTTTACAAACAGATTTTTCATACATCAACTAGTTTAAGAAATCTTTCTAGGATTCCAAAGAATGTTCTGGGGGTTTTAAACCAAAATATACCTTTTTGATATAAGCATACAGTTTGTAATTATGGATTACCTCTATTTTCTTTAAGACCCAATTCACTAATCCCTAGCAACAATTTCATGGACCAAGATAGCCTGCCTCTTAGAACAATGGACATTATTTCACCCAGCCTATCATGAATAAAATGCCCAGAACCGCTATCTAAGCCTACAGTTACAAAAATACAACATAATGCTAGCCCCTCACAGCCACTGGAGAGTATGGATGAATGGAACTCTTTACTATGTCTATCCAGCAAAGCACCTTACCATGGACACCCGTCTCTGGGCTTCCATATTATCATGTTATTCAGTACAATTGCTACTGAACTTGTTACAGTATTCTACTGAACTTGTCACAGTAGATGATAATTATACTTGGGCTGTCTTGCCCACCTCAGAGAAGCGAAAAAAAAAAAAAGTCATAATCCATTAAGAGTGGGGTTGAACCACCTAGACTGAATCTAGGCATTTAGATTTGAAGCCAGGTTCTGCAACTTAGTAACTTTAAGAGCCAGAAAGGTTAGTTAACCACCCAGTGCTCCCCTCTGAGAACTGAGGATAACAGTACCTTTCTCAGGGGGCGATGTAGAAGTGAAATGAACTGACACACAAAGCACTCAGAAGCTGGTAAATGTGTATAACAGTTATAACTCTTCTGCTGCTGTGCTGCGCTCAGTCACGTCTGACTCTTTGTGACCCCATGGACTGTAGCCCACAGTAGCCCACAGGCTTCTCTGTCCATGGGATTTTCCTGGCAAGGAAAATCTGGAGTGCGTTGCCCTGCTGCTGCTGCTGCTAAGTCCCTTCAGTCGTGTCCGACTCTGTGTGACCCCATAGACGGCAGCCCACCAGGCTCCCCCATCCCTGGGATTCTCCAGGCAAGAACACTGGAGTGGGTTGCCATTTCCTTCTCCAATGCATGAAAGTGAAAAGTGAAAGTGAAGTTGCTCAGTTGTGTCCGACTCTTCACGACCCCATGGACTGCAGCCCACCAGGCTCCTCCATCCATGGGATTTTCCAGGCAAGAGTACTGGAGTGGGGTGCCCTAGCTTTGCACCAATTAAAAGTATGTAGTAAATATCTTTGGATAAAGAAATCCATAGAAACTTTCTCAAATTAAATCAGTATTCTTATACTATATCCAAAGCGATGCTGTTTTTAAGGAAACAGGAAAGAAGACTGAGTGTGTGCCTGAAGGTTTAAAAGGTCCTAGTCCCTAACTGGGAAAACCCAGGGAGAAAACTGCGAAAAGCAGAAACCAACAGCCCATAACCAACACAGACACACACACACACACACACACACAGGACTGACTGAGACCAGTTGTTAGAGATGAATGTCAGACTTCACACCAGTTTTCAGTTTAGAACAACTTAAGGAAAGCATCTGACAATGACGGGAAGGACTATTATAATGAAAGACACTCCGCTGGTGCGGAGGCAGGAAATGACACAGCCCCTGTTCACCATCAGCTCTGCTCACCCCAGCATATCCACTGAAACGGATCTGAGGGCCTGGGGGAAAGGGCTGAAAACTGAGATAACTCATCAAAGAAATAAAGAGTATCCAATCACAGTAACGTGTGCAACTCTTTTCTGTGCTAAGCATGGACACTGATAGACCCTGGGTCAATTTTGTGTCAAAATTCTCACGAACATTTGCTGTTTTCCCAGAACTGACCTTCCTTGCTTGGAAATTACAGGACCTTCAAGAGTGCTAAGAGAATAAAGAACTAATACAGTCCATTTTCTTATTGCTCCCCCAAAGTGGCAGTTTAATTCTAACCATCACCAATATTCCTCTATGAGGACACAAGGCTTAATGAGGATTACAAGTAAGCCTATGTGCTTTCTTCCAAACACAGTGCGGGGCAGTCAGCCTTTCATACACTGATATCAGAAAAAGCTGGAGCCAGCATCGAGGGGCAGCAGGCAGGAAGCTGGGTAGGAGGGCTCTGGATCTGCCCACAAAAATCATTCTCTCCAGTGTCATCGGTGAAGTGACCACACCTTAGGGGAAAAATAAAGGACCACTGAAAGTATTAACTGTTCCAGGAAGGCTAAGATGCAGAGCAGATCAAATGACAGAGTAACTGCCTTGCTGACACATTATATTCTTTCAAAGTACCAGACAAATGGAAAGTGGTGGATGAATGCTTTGAAAATACAGGTGAACGGACAGCACAGAAAAAGGTCTCGTTTTCAGGACCACCAGTGTGACAGCTATCAAACAAAGAAAAAATGCTTTGACATCAGTGCTATATCTCAGGGAAGCTTTGTAGGCAGCAAATACTAAAGATTCAGGCTTTTGGGGAGCAAGACACTAAAAGGAGCTTGTGAGTTCTTAACCCATTTACACAGAGTAGATTTGAATAAAAACAGCTGTAGATAAGGCAGTAACATAGGTGTATATATATAAATGCATATACACAGACACACACAAGAACTCATTTTAAGTGTTGCATTTCGAATTATTTTGATTGGGTAAAGTTGTCTAGGCTAGTGTGGCATTGGAGATGTAAAGTTTCATTCATGAAATTTTAAATAATGGTGATAAGATTTATCTAGGCACACCAGCAGAACCTAAATATATAGCACATGAATAATAGAATGTGCATGAATTTTGAATGCTTATTTTTCAGAAGAAAACAAAGAACTGCATGTGTGAATTCTTAGAGCCTCTAAGTGTAGCCTGTATTTGCATTTCAATAGCTTGCAAGGTAAGCTCTGTGAAATTGGTCAAATGTATAGACTCTCATCTCGCCTCCACCCCAAATCAGTCAATTAGCTTCTAGAGAAAGAAGCATACAGAAGCTAATACCCAGCAGCTCAAAACCTATTCCAGCTGATACAGATCAAAATAGATTCAAAGCAAGAATGTCCAGGACACAGGCTTCCTATGGAACAAATTCTGGGTAAGAAGCATACAATGCCAGGAGCTAAGTGCTGCTGTGGTCAGAGAACACACACACAGAAATGAAAAGGACAAGGCAGTACACAGCAAACAAGGGAAAACGGGTACATCTTAGAAGATTTACAACCAACACATCAGAACGTTTTCCAGAAGGCAAAAAAGTTAAGTTTAGCAAATTTTGTCCACTTAAAACAAAGGCATTTTTGAAGCCAGCTCTGCTACACTGATTAATACAGACATGCTATAAATGAGCCGCCCCTGTCATTTCACATTCCACCTCAATCCATGCATTCTAATTCTAAATCCCTTCTAATTAGCATTTTTCAATCCTCCCATCCAAAGCCTTCACTGACTCCACATTAGCTACTCCTTCATCTTTACAAATTTTCTTATTTTAAAGGAGTTATTTTTTTTAATGCCCACAAGAGCAAAAGTATAAAACACAGACATTATATATGTGAATGATGTTATCAATATATGTCTTTTGAACTGCAGCACTTTTGTTCCTTCATTTTCTGAAAAGCTGCCTGCACTAAGTCCCCACCTGCCAAGCCATGGTTGGTGCCATGGACTGTGTGTCCCCGACCCCCACCCCGCACAAATTCATCTGTTGAATGTTGAAGCCTTAATGTGACTGTGTTTGGAGGCAGAGCATTTGGGAGGTAATTAGGGTGAGACTGGGTCACGATGGTGAGGTCCTCAAGACAGTCCCTTATAAAAAGGAAGAGACACGAGAAAAGAGGAAGAGACACGAGATCTCTATACCAGGATGAGGGCTCTCATCAGATATGGAATTCATGACACTTTGACCTCAGACTCCCACCCTCCAGAGCCATAAGAAACACATGTCTACTGTCTCAGTCACCCCGTCTGTCACTTTGTTAGAGCAGCCTCAACTGACAGATACTTGCCTCCCTTTGCTGCAGTCCTTTAATAATTCCACCAGGTAGGTGTTGGTATCTGCATGTAGTGGGAAAGGAAACTAAGCCTCAGAAAAAATTTAACCTGCTCCAGAGTCACATGGGCTTCCCAGGTGGCGTTAGTGGTAAAGAACCCACCTGGCAATGCAGGAGACATAAGAGACTCAAATTCAATCCCTGGGTCGGGAAGATCCCCTGGAGGAGGGCATGGCAACCCACTCCAGTATTCTTGCCTGGAGAATCCCCTGGACAGAGGAAACTGGTGGGCTATAGACCATGGGGTCTCAGAGAGTCGGACAAGACTGAAGTGACTTAGTACGCAGAGTCCTTCGCTAGGATGTGGTAAAGTCACATGGAGCAAGGCAAACAGAGGAGGAGGAAGGCTCACCTGCCTAGAAACACAGTAACTACTATCTGCCTGAAGCTGCTCAAAGTAACTGACATGCATACATCTTATTTTTATAATATTCCTGGGAGTTAAGTGATATTCTCATTTTACTGAGAAAAACCGTGAGAAGCATGCCCAGGAGAGTCGAGCCAGCAGGTGGTGGATCAACATTCTCACAGAACTCTAAAACGCCTCCGCTCTTAACCCCACAACACAAGCCTGCCCCCAGTAAGAGTCATCATTGCCACACTGTGCTCGGTAACAAGTCCCCGCACAGCTAGTGACTACCGACAATGACCATTTGCAGGTCTGCAGGTAAACTCTGGGGTTGCTGGACTTGGCTTCTGGCTGCAGGTTTATATAGGTCAACTCTACCAGAGTGCATTCTGGGACCCAGGCTAAGTGGGCAGTGGCTACCCAGGGCAAGGCCTCTCCTGATAGATCACTGAACAACAGTATATTTCAACCTCTGCTTGGGACACATTCCTGAAGCTCAGTAAGTCACAGAGCTGAGCCCAAAGTTAAGAGAGGGAAAGCATCTCTGCAGGCCACGAGGCCATGAGACTAGGGCAAGGGAATTAATGTATCCTTCTGTTCCAGAGGAGCGAAAAGTTAAGAGCTTAATTGAATCTATCACACTATCCCAATTCAGCTTGTATTTACCGTAAAGCCTTTTGGTTTGGATAGCTAAACAGTTAATGGAAAATGAACCTATGAGCATAAAAATTTATATTTGGAATAAAGTTTTAGTGGAAAAATGTAAATAGCCAAATCAATGTTATTATTCCATCTTCACCTATATGACAATGCTAAAATTGAGAGAAGAGGCAATTAGAAAATAAAAAGCTATCAATATCTCATAATGAAAAATATCACTATGATGAAAATCCTATAAAATGAAATATTTCTAGACCAAGCTGTTATCTCACTAACTTTGAGCAATAAGCTAAAATAAATCCATTAAAAAATAGCTAACATTTTCTACAATCATTTTGAGCTCATCATAATACATTCTATTCTACCTCTAACTCCTCACCACTTTACTGAGAGTTTGCATGTCTTCAATATACTAAATTACCAGGCAGGAACTCAAAAGTGTTGCAGTTAATAAAGTTAAGCCTGGATCTTCATTTGTCGCCAAAATGAAAAAAACAAAAGTTCAGTGTTTAATCAATGTGATTTAATTTGTTTGTGTACACACACACAAACTGAAAACAGTGTGTCAGAAAATTGATAAAATTGTACATTTGCCTTGTGTCTTTCTTGGTTGAACCCTCATCCTCAATTACAGATACTTCATTCAAATGTAACAAAAATCTTGCTTGGATTTGATGTAATCTCACTCAGGTTTTAAATTCACTTGCTGTTTCAAGCAATATGGCACCCACCTCATCATCTTCATTTAAGAATGAATTGCTTTTTCCATTACAGCCTCCAGTTTGAGATATTTCATTTTGCCTTTTCAAAATTGTATTGGAATGAGACTTGTAGGCAAGTTGTCAAAGTTGAAAGCAATTTGCAAAAAAAAACAAAAAACAAAAAAAGCACACACATCTTCAAAATTGGATACATTATTTTCAAGGCCTGACACTAAACCATAAAACTACTTTGCTCTCTGTGTAATTTTAACCAGTCCTGCAAAATAAGTGTTAAAATACACATTGTGGTAATTCTTGAAAACTAGTCTAACAGAAACCTATGACTCTAAGAGAAACTGGCTTCTCTCTTTATTCACAGCCTAGTTCAATTAATTATTTAAAGGGGATGAATTTAGAATCTATATCTAGACTTGACCTCTCCAGAAGTTTCAGCCCATACATCCATCTGCTTTCTGAGACTCTCTACCTAAAAGCTTCCACAGATGCTGCAAACTCAAGATGCACAGAACCAACTAACCATCTTCTCACCATCCACATCATTTGCTTCTAGTTATGCCCGAAACCTGGGAGTCACCTCCAGCTCCTTGCATTCTTTTTTTTTTTTTTTCTCTCAAGCAGGTCATCAAGTCCTGTTAATGGTATCTTCAGTTGCCTTGTCTTTACATCCATTGCCAACATCTCGACCCAGGAGCAGCATCGCTCACCTCCCATTTTTAACTTCCTAGCTGTTCTTGGCTTCTTCCCAAGCATTCTTCACTAATGCTTACAGTTGGTAAAATATTTCTGTGCCCTACTTGAAATCTTAGTGGCTTCCTACTGTTAAAGTCCAAATCCTCCAATATGGCATCATTTTGGGGACTCTGCTCATCACTTCCTGCTTCTCACATGCACTATTTTGCAGCCCCTTGAAAAGGATGCACCTTGTATGACCACCGCACCTTTGCACACGCTGCCGTTTACCCTGCTTGGAATGCCCTTCTTGCCCAGTGGGTACCTGTTCACCCGACATCATCTGGCAGAAACAGCCCCGTCTACACACAGCCTTCCCAGCTTCCTGCAGCGGTGGGGGCACCCGCTACCTCTAGCATCCATGCACCACAGCTGGCATCGGTTATGGAACTTGCTGTTACAGAAATTGCTGTCTATCTCTCCCACCATGCTATACACCCCTCACAGATCAGTACCATACTGCACTCATTTCTGAACTGGTAGAGCCTGGTGATAAAGGTGCAATTGTGTACATTTAAGGGGATCCAGCCAGTCCATCCTAAAGGAGATCAGTCCTGGGTGTTCACTGGAAGGACTGATGCTGAAGCTGAAACTCCAGTACTTTGGCCACCTCATGCCAAGAGTTGACTCATTGGAAAAGCCTCTGACGCTGGGAGGGATTGGGGGTAGGAGGAGAAGGGGACGACAGAGGATGAGATGGCTGGATGGCATCACCGACTCGATGGATGTGAGTTTGAGTGAACTCCGGGAGTTGGTGATGGACAGGGAGGCCTGGCGTGCTGCGATTCATGGGGTTGCAAAGAGTTGGACACGACTGAGGGACTGAAATGAACTGAACTGAACTGAAAGACACAGTACTCAGTTCTCTGCCACAAGCCTGTTCAATATATGCTGTTGCTGCTGTTATGATGCATACCGTTCATTATACATTAATTTAAAGGAAGGCAGAGAATGGAATTTTTCTTGACTGCTTGAAACAAAAGCATTTGCATTCACAATCTAAGTAAACAGCAAATATTTTGAGAACTCAAGCATGTACCTTAAGGAAGACTATCTGTCCATGATAAGGCCTCTGATTAATCACAAGCATTTGCTGTCTCTACATTAGAACACTTCAAGGCGCAAAGCAACTGTCTTACCATGCCCTGGAGGTAGTTTCCTATTGCAAAACCATGGAGCATGTGCCAGCAATCTAAAAAAAATGTAAAACTGCACCTGGATACCACCAGTGCCCTAGGTCCTTTAGGGGTAATGATCCAAGGTTGCCTCCAGCCACACCACAGTAAGAATTGTCCCCCAAGGTGGGTTAGTTAATAGTCTGAGCTCTCACATGACTACCTTTGCCATTATTTGAGAAGTCAAGAGACAAATACAATGAGTGCACACCCATTTTATGCACCTCTCCATAAAAATAAAACCCAGCCTCACTGGAAGAAAGAAGGCAAGGCCCCGACATCTTAAAGGTTGTCAAGCCTTACATTTGGGGATACAGAAGTGGTACGTGCCATGACTTAGGAGTTCCTTGAACACATGACCCCTTAGGAGCAGTGAGTCTCAAGCCTGGCTGCACACCATCACGAGACGCTCATTCAACTGATGTGGATTGCGCTGAGGTCCTAGGGTTCAGAAAGTTCTCCAGGTGGTTCAAAAGTACAGCCTCACTGAACCGCGGTCCTAAGTTTTGGAGCAAAGGAACACACAGAACTGATTTACTTTTCTCGATTCCAAAAGGATGCACAAGATACAAAACAGACTTTAAGAGCTTTTCATTGATGGTACTGAGTGGAATAAAGTTTTTTCTTAGACAATAAAGCAAAAAAATTAAAGTGACCCCAAAAGCCACTTTTTAAACTGATTATAAAAGCAATACATGCTTACCATAGAAGAGCTAAAGGTAAAAAATTCTTAAGGCATCACCGTCAATATATAAAGACCTACCATTTTAGTATACTTTCTCATACTATTTTAGGTGATGATAATGAAGAAAAAAATAGGTTCTTAATAAATGTTAGATATGATAGACATATTTTAGCCTTTTCATACCTCATTTTAATTCACTCTCAACAATTCCACCAATAAGTGTATTTTATTGGTGAAGAATTAACTAGCCTGACTCATACAGTGAAGTGGCAAAGATGGTCTTAAATACTCCAAAACCCACACACGTGCTTTCCTTCCATCCCATAGGGCTATCCTACACACACACACACACACACACACACACACACACACAGAACTGTACATACACTATCTGCTTTGGCCCAGAGGATAATGTATGTCAATCCTCATCCCAATCCCCAAGAAGGGTAGTACCAAAGAATGTGCTAACCACAGGACAATTGCACTCGTCTCCCATGCTAATAAGATCATGCTTAAAATCTTGCATGCTAGGCTTCAGCATTGGAGAAGGCAATGGCAACCCACTCCAGTACTCTTGCCTGGAGAATCCCATGGACGGAGGAGCCTGGTAGGGGTCACAAAGAGTCTGACATGACTGAGTGACTTCACTTTCACTTTTCACTTTCATGCATTGGAGAAGGAAATGGCAACCCACTCCAGTGTTCTTGCCTGGAGAATCCCAGGGACGGGGAGCCTCGTGGGCTGCTGTCTATGGGGTCGCACAGAGTCAGACATGACTGAAGTGACTTAGCAGCAGCAGCAGCAGCAGGCTTCAGCATTATGCAAAGAACTTCCAGCTGTTAAAGCTGGGTTTAGAAAAGGAAGAGGAACAAGAAATCAAATTGCCAACATTTGCTGGATTATAGAGAAAGCAAGGGAATTTCAGAAAAACACCCATCTCTGTTTCATCAACTAAGCTCTTAGAGCAATGGGAATACCAGACCATCTTCCTGGTCTCCTGAGAAACCTCTATGTGGATCAAGAAGCAACAGTTAAAACCCTGTATGGAACAACTGATTGGTTCAAGATCAAGAAAGGAGTACAACAGGGCTGTCTGCTGTCACCCTGTTTGTTTAACCTATATGTGGAGCACAAACATGGGCTGGATGAGTTACAAGCTGGGAATCTAGATAGGTAGGAAAAATAACAACCTCAGATATGCGGATGATACCACTCTAATGGTAGAAAGCAAAGAGGAACTAAAGAACCTCTTGATGCGGGTGAAGTAGGAGAGTAAAAGAGCCAGCTTAAGATTAAATACTAAAAAAACTAAGATCATGGCATCCGGCCCCACTGCTCTTGTACTTAGTCCCCATTACTTCATGGCAAACACAGGGGGGAAAAGGTGGAAGTAGGGACAGACCTCCTCTTCTTTGGCTCCAAAATCACTGCAGACGGTGACTACAGCCCTGTAATCAGAAGACGACTGCTTCTTGACAGGAAAGTGGTGACAAATCAAGACAGTGTGTTGGAAAGCAGAGACATTTACTCTGCCGACAAAGGTCCGTATGGTCAAGGCCATGGGTATAGTCAAGACCACGGCTATAGTCAAGACCACAAGGCTTCCCAGTGGTCACGTATGGTTGTGAGAGCTGGACTGTAAAGAAGGCAGAATGTCAAAGAATTGATGCCTTCAAACTGTGGTGCTGGAGAAGACTCCTGAAAGTCCCTTGGACAGCAAGGACATTAAACCAGTGAATCTTAAGGGAGATCAACCCTGAATATTCACTGGAAGGACTGATTTGAAGCTGAAGCTCCAGTATTTTGGTCATCTGATGTGAACAGATGACTCACTGGAAAAGTCCCTGATGCTGGGAAAGATTGAGGGCAGAAGGAAAAGTGGGTATCCGAGGATGAGATGGCTGGACAGCATCACCAATGCAGTGAACATGAACTTGGGCAAACTCCAGGAGATGGTGAAGGAAAGGGAAGACTGGTGTACTGCAGTCCACAGGGTCGCAAAGACCTGGACACGATTGGGCAGGTGACTGAACAATAACAACAACATACATTATGTATGTTACAGTACATAGTATAGAAACCTCTTCTTTTCCTTGACATTATTGTCAACCTTTTGCCCATATCATTAAATATTTGTCAAAAGCATGATTTTAATGGCAATGCTGTCTTCTATCCTGTGTGTTTCACAAATTAGATGCCAATCTCCATGCTTTTGGTTGCTTTCAATGCAAATGTATGATTACCAAGACATTAAAAAAAATCTACCATTACACATAATTTATTTCCAATGTAAGCTTCAAGTAAATCCCAACACCATATTTTGACTCTGGTACCAACAATAAAATGATCTCTACTTGCATACTGATATTTGTCAGTTCATGTAATTCTCAATTTTAAAATTTTGTCTAGCTTACTGATAATTTGGTCTTTTAGTCTTTTTTGTCTTCTTCTAAAACTGTTCATTGTGTTTCACATGCAATGTTATTACACTTTACTTTGTGAAATCTTTTCAGGCAACTTAAGGTTGTCGAAAGATACGATAAATAAAACCACATAATTCTTAACAAGAAGGAACTGAGACCTAGACAGTGAAGAAGTGGTGGCTCATGAGTATCTACAAAACTATTACCCCTGAGTATGAAATCCTGTCCTGACCAGCTAAAGCAAAAGTGAAGGCCAAACCAGTTATTATTGACTAAAAGAAGCTAACTGGTCTACCTAGAGAGGAAGAAACTTTCTGACTACTGAACTTGAAGACAGTAGCCTGTGAGCCTCATATAACAGACAACACATAACATAATCGGTGAGGCTTCCAGGGGAATTTTTTTTTTTAAGTACAAAGATGTTCTCTCACAACCATTTCTTTCAGCAACCCTCCATAAAAGTCAAGGACAAAACGTGAAGTCGTAATTCTGTAAAGGGATTTGGAGAGGAGCAGAGATGGACAGTCTACGTGTGCTAGGATCTGCCAAGGGGCAGAGCTCAGGGGATCCAGGAGATGAATGGTAAGAGGGCTCTGGGACTACTGTTCTCCCCCATCACTTCTCAGCCAGGTCCTGCAGAGCAGAGCGATTCCAGATTGAGACAGCAGGAGGAAGTGCAGGCACACTGTGTGGCCGATTCGAAGGAAGCCCATGTGTATCAGATACAAAAGTGTAAAGGGAAGGACTAACATCTTCCCAGGAGGATTAAGAGCCTGATAGGAAAGACATCATTATTCAACAGTGGGAAACGGTTGGGGGCCATGACTTTTTACAAAAAAAAAGCAGCTCTGAATCTGTTCAAATGCTTGAGCTCAGATCAGGCCCCAGGGATCTGTGGCTGTGAAACTTGAACATTGCCTTTGACTGGCAAGTGCTAAGAGCAAGGGGCAGTTGAACACGGGCTCACTGTAAGGATGCTGCATGTACTTCAGTTGTCAATTCAGATCATCCACCCTATACTGGGCTGTGGAGTTAGCTGCATGGACCACAGCCAGGGGCTCCTGTGCCCCTCTGCTTTCTCTTGGGTTTTGCTAATAAGGAGCATCAGAAAGCACTCAGAAGGATGGAGGCAAATAAGGTTGAGATGTCTATCTCCCTGCAGAGTCACCATGGGCTGCGTCCCTTCATTCTCTCTCTCTCTCTCCAGGTTCTATAACTGCTCCCTCCCTCATTCCTTCAGATCTAGTGAAGCTAGTGGATCCTGTTGCTTCCAGTCCCTTAAACTTTCTCTATACCCCACCCACACCTTTAATATTGGTAGGTAATATGTTCATATTATTAGCATCCCTTTTTATAAACTCTCCTCGGAGAAGGCAACGGCACCCCACTCCAGTACTCTTGCCTGGAAAATCCCATGGATGGAGGAGCCTGGTAGGCTGCAGTCCATGGGGTCCCGAAGAGTCGGACACGACTGAGCGACTTCACTTTCACTTTTCACTTGCATGCATTGGAGAAGGAAATGGCAACCCACTCCAGTGTTCTTGCCTGGAGAATCCCAGGGACAGCAGAGCCTGGTGGGCTGCCGTCTATGGGGTCACACAGAGTCGGACACAGCTGAAGCAACTTAGCAGTCTCAAACTATCCAATTCATGCTCCCCATCTTTTTATTGCCTAAGCCCCACCTGATACTCCCATAGTTAATTATTTAAAATTACACTATGCAAGGCTCTGTGCCAACCCAGAGGGCAGTGAACTAAGGTTAACTGAATAAGTACCACAAGTCAGATGCTGCGCTAAAGATTTACAACCACCTTCAATCTTTAAGCATGTATTATCTCCATTTTACAGATGGGGACATAGAGGGGCGAAGAAGCTGGTCCAAAGTTACAGAGCTACTCATGGTCACTGGACATTAGTCCTCAATGGGTTTGCAGTTTCAGTGTAAGACGCAGATAATTTTAAAATAATGCAATAGGATTAGGTGTGCAAATAAATAAACAATGACAATGATAAGATTCAGAATGGAGCACAGTAATTATGGAAAATTTCAGGCAAGAATTATAATTCACTTTGGCCCCTAATGAGCAGGGAGAATTGGAGGACAGGATATGGCAGGCAAAGGAGATACATCAAGTCTGGACAGTGGGTGATGGGACAGGATTTTGAAGGCAAAGAATTAAGAAAACAATTCTTAGGGTACAAAATAGAACTTATGTCCACTTTTGAGTGGACATAAGATTTTGAGGGCACTCCATCCTTATTCCCTGCAGATCAGGAAACCAAAACTATAGTATTCTATCTCTATTTCAGAGGGAGAAATTCAACACTTCAGTGGATAAGAAACACCATTCAGATATGCCCACAACTGGTCTCACTAATTAGGGACCCATCACTACCAAAAGTTCATTTATAGTTTTGATTCTTTCTGTCCCAAAGTCATGTCTGTGCCTTACGGAAACTTATGGATATCAAAAGTACCTTATCCCAAACTGTAATTATCATAGGTATTTCTATTATAATCCTCTAACTAGACTCCTTTCCTGTAACCACCCAGAGTCTTCACATGAAACAAAAACCTAAACACAAATCTAGATGTCTATAAGCATTTAGTTGGTAACCACACCATACTTAAAAAAAATTTTAATATTTCAGCCACATGTGACAGTGGGCGGAAGTGGTCAGATTTAACTGGGGATGGGGTAAATCAACAGAAGAGGTTACCAAGCAAAGCAAAGCACAGGAGAATGGCAGGAATGGGCTCCCAGGAGGCCTTTCTGGGATACTGCTCCCCCTCTTAGTGCCTCCTCCCTGCTTTAATGATGCTCATTCATTTTTCTCCAGCCTTGGGATCTATCACATTAGGGATAGGGACACTTTCATTAAAACAAATAAAAGGGAAACACATAACAGAAATCACTGAAACAATTAATTTCCCTGGCAGTTAAAAATATGACCCGTGTTTGAGGGATATTAGGACCAAAAGGAGCCAGTTATCCTTTGACGAATTAGACCTGTCTAGAAATTCAAATTGCCCCAAGTCCAAGGTCTGCCCAAGCCCATCCATCCGTCAGAATTTCCCATGTTTGGAGATGCAATGTGAAAAGTTTCCCAGACTCTAACCAGGGAAGCCACTGGGGCCTCTTTCTCTCATTCTCATTTCAAAGGCAGTGATGGAAGTGCTATCAGTAGTACTGGAAATATTAATACAGTCCACAGAAAAGATGGAAACGTGCAGTCACCAAAGATGAACAACTAAGTTTGGTTGCCATTTTATGAAGTAGTCATGCCTTGACAAATTATGTGTTCTGACGAAAAACAATTTTTCAGAGTCCAAATTTTAAAAACACCTTAGTAGGCCTGTGTTTTAAGAGCCAGAGGTACTGAAATTCTAAATACAGGTTCTAAACACATACTATATTATTCTCTATTAAACACATTCTGCATTATTGCAAAATTAAATTTTAGAGAATTAGAATATTCGTATACTCCAGATTTCTGACACTAGACTTTAAGTTATTTAAAGAATGAATCTGTTCCAATTCTAAGCATCTAACACTAAGCATCTACTCATCTCTTATTATTAGATAATATATTCTGTCATATGATCCCTATAAATAGTGATAACTGTCCTTACAGGTAATTCTTCTAACTTAAAAATAGATTCAAACAACAAATTATGGAATAAAAATATAATTATGTTATCTCACTAGTAATGATGTGGACTGTTATAAAGAATGTAAGTCATCTTTACTTTAACAACATAATACTTACTCAGGACCAAGTATATGATAGTGTATTTATTACATAGCCTCTGACTTAAAAAAATTCAGTTATGCTTATCTCCTGTCTAGTACACTCAAAATTCATGTTATAGAATGCCTTTTACAGAAGAATAAGCAGACGCCAAGAGGGTTTGTGACTTGCTCAAGATCACCTAGCAACACAGTCAGAATCAAGCATACTAAAGAGTAGCTTTCAGACTAGCTTCACCACAGGTGTGCCTCGTTTGTGTGTTGAAGTGTTTCATATAGTATGTATTCGAAAATTAACTTAATTCCTAAATTCACTAGGTGGCGTTGCTCATAAGAACGCAACAGTGACATCTTTTGTAATACAAATGTATACTTATACCTGGTATTTGTAAAAAGTTTCCTAATATTGGAATTTCTTAAAACAGCTACCCTGTATGTGCCATCTCTTTCAAAATAAATACTGGACAGAATGGGAGTAAAAGATTAACAGGCTTTGTTTTAAGCCAAAATAAAGTTGTAACTACGAGATGGCAGAACTTTTAAGCACTTTTATATTACTATTTCTCACAATGTGGAGAGTTTTATTTCATTTATAATAGAAAGCAGACATTCTTTATCTATTATATAGTAGAGGATGGCAGGCATAGTAAAAGGATGTTAAGTACCATGAAGATCTAACAGTCTAAGTACTATATTAACCAGCAATGTTTCCTTTGTTTTGTTGCAAATCTTAGGTAGAAAATAGCTTGGTTATTTTAAAGAGCCACAAAAATGTCTAAAATGAAAAGTTCTACAAAATCTATACCCTCAAAAGCACCATATATCTCAATCATATCCTCTGAAATTGTGATAATCTATATTACAGAAATTAATCACAAAAAGGAGTTTCCTATCAAAAACACAGTTTGAATGATCTAAAATGAATTAAAGGAGAGAGAAAACTCTCAGGAGAATTGTCATCAACATACTAATAATCTGACCATTAGGAGTTTGATAGAGTTTATCACCTTTTTAACAAAGAGCCTTTCCATATTTAACTAGCAACTCCAAAAAAGACATGGACCCACACAAACAGCTGTGCATTACCAGAACTTTATAGATGTGATGAAAACAAAGAAAAGGAAATCCACAGCAGTGACTAACCACACTGTACATTCAAAACAATGACCACACTGAAAATCATTAGAGGCAGTCTGTTTACTTAGGTCTGGAACAATAGATGACATTTAACCCCAACTTTTTTAATCCCTCTTTTGTTTACCTACAAATAATCCTTTAGTTTATCTATAATATTATTATGGTATTAGAGTAATATGAATAATATTAGTATTAGCAATTGACAGAGAGCTACACTGGCCGTGAGTCAAAGACCATTAAGGAATATTGAAAGGCATTTCTACATGTAAGGTATAGTGGGTTTTCCCAAGCACTTTTTGTTTTAGTTTCAAAAATAATGAATGAGAGTTTATCAATGGCTAATGATTAGATTCTTTCACAGAGAACACTGCCCCTTATATACAGGAAAAAAAGAATTAACAAGGAGTTAACAAACTAATTTTGAACATACTCATATTTTGGCTTCCTGAAACTTACAAACTGCCAAGCAGATGTTTTTTCCAAGTTTTCTGATCTGCCAAGTTTTAACTTGGAATACATTTGTATCCTAAAGTCAAAGTAATTTAATCAGAGAAACTTGGGCACAAAGAATCAAGGCGGTATGATACATATCTTTCCTCATCTCAACATAAACAAATTACAGGGGACTCTGATTGAACTGTTAGTAGAAACTTTCATCTCACTGACAGGAGAAACCTCTCAACAGCTGCACACATCTGCAAGGCAACCATACAGATGCTGCTGCCGCAAGGGCTGAGTCTGACACAAAACTGAGTCCTGTGTTCCCAAAACTGAACAGAGTTGCTACCCTCAACAGACTTCCCAGACTCTTGACAGAAAGCCCAACCGGCTCATCAGCTGTCACTGCCAGCCACAATTTAACTATTCTTGAACAACCAGCAGGAAAAAAACAAAACAAAACAAACAAGCAACAAAGTCTCAAACTAAAAGTCCGATCTATTGTCTCTGACAATAGAGCCTTTCTCATTGAACCCTGTGATGTGTCGCTGAGTTCTGTAAAGAGAGACTTAGCGTATCACGTTGCCAAGTGGATACTAAGAACTGTGCATATATTTATGCCCAGAAAAAGAATGAAAAGGGAACTTTGAAATCCTCCACTGCTGGCCACCGGCAAGGCTACATTTCAAAAACGCAAGGATCTCCTACCTGGAGCCCTCTTCGTCTTAGAATGCTGGACTCATCCATCTCCCCCTCCGCTTTCTCTGAGCCTCTCACAACAGCCTAGCCATGCGGTACTACCGCTACTTCGGCACGCTAATTCAGAGCCCGGCAGCTGCTCAACACTTACATCACGCTCTAGCTGATTGGAGCCCTGAGTCAGCTGGTCCCGCTTAGTTATTCACTCCAGCAACTTCGGGGATCACGGATGCTTGCAGTTCGGTGGGAAAGCGCAGCAAGTGGGCTTAGACACCTAAAGCATCCACCCAGGGAGAGGAGGCTCTTGCTAGTAGATAAGAAATCGTGGGAGCCCTGCTTTCACTACTCCTTCGGAATACTGGCCCTGGCATTCCAGGCGACCAGAAAATAGCTTTCGGCAGTGGTCGCGGGTCAAGTCCCTTCGGAAGCAACTATAAGGTCAAAGTACTAAGTCAATCAGCGTGACAGACACCTCTGCAAACAGCAGCTGCTGATTGGGACGGTGAGAAACTAGGGCACAGCTGGCCAGCCAAGCAGCACCACCTTCCTGCCGCTCATCTTTTCTGATGGCATCAAAGGAGAAAAAAAAAAAATGTAATAGAACATACAGGCAGCCGGAAAACCTGAAAACCGAGGGCTCAGGGCGGCGGCTTTCCACTTACAGGGGGAGGAACCCTTACCCCTCCCAGCGCCAAAGCCAATTTATTTACATAAATACCTCACCGCCCATTCCTAGCCCAAAGATACAGTTCAGATTTTAATCTTCCTCATGATGACAACTTTCTCTGTTGATACCAGACCCAAATGTAAAAAGGGAGAAGAAATTCTAAGATCCATCATTAGTTGGAATATTAACCTATTTCTAGTCCATAAACAACTAAAAAGAAAGATACCCATCACGTGCAATTTCACAGTCTGTTTCAGCTTGTTTACTCCGCTCATCCTCATCTTATTTCAATTCAAAGCAACAGAAGAGATGCATATTAAGTTTTCATTACTGACCTAGCACAGGAGTAACAATATCTGATACTACCAATCTATAATAAATTATTCCCCCTTGATTTCTTTCCTAAAGAGATTTAAATTGGGAGCACAGTATGGTCCTGAGAAGCAAATACTAGGGCTACCTATAGTTTGTCTCAGAACTACCTCCTTCTTCACTTTATCCATTAGATAGTCTATTTTTCTTGAAAGAATGATAGTCAAGAAGGCAGGCATAATGCATACGTTATTTTTAAAAAATCAGTAATTTCTGGTTTTACCTAATGCAGGTATCTAGCAATTTCTAAGCATGGGGGTGGGGAAGAAATGACAAGTGGTTCCTACCCAGACACCTGCTATTACACTAGCTTTCTGTCTCTTTCTGGCTGTCAACACACTCGTAGGCTTGCTATCAATTGATTAGATTATGTCATTAAAAATAGCTCAGGGATTTATGAATTTAACCACTGAGGAAAATTGATTGCATTTTATGTTCTCAAACCATCTTTGCAGACATCTCTAGACATACAAACAGAAACTCTATCAAGAAACACTGCCCCCCGCCCACCCACCCCTCACAGAAGCATCCAGGGAGAAGGGTGTCAGGGTGTTTTACCACTGAGGCATGATCATTGGATACCACTTAAAGGAAGCAAACCCCAGAGACTTTTTAGCTCTTGCTCTTGGGTGGAGGAGTAAGGCCATCTCTAAAAGCAAAGAAAAGGCACCAACCTGGTCATTGCTCAAACCAAAATGTACCTCCAACCTTCTAGCACAATTTTCTATAGGTTTTTAAAAATACTATGCATTTTTATTTGAATTGAAGTAACAAAAAAAAAAAAAGGGGGGGACAGAGAAGAAATGAAAAGAAAAAGTCTAGGGTCTGGAGTGGAGGAATCGGTGAGCTGTCTGTGGGAGAATCTGCAAAGGGGTTGGAAACAGATTCCCATCCTTGACAGGCCCACCTGTACTTCAATCTTTTCCTGCAAAAGGAAGACCTTTCTGTTCAATGAAAACAAAAGGAATGACAGTTGTTGCCCTTTCTCCCTCAATTCACCCTCCTGAGAGAAGAGCTTAAGCAGCTCCCTGAATTTGAAGTGCCGGCTTTGACAAAGTACCTTGGCAGCCGGTCAGAATATATTTACCAACTTAGATGTCATTGTTATCTGCCCACAGAGGCATAAGAAAGTCCTAACTGAATTTAGAAGAAAAAAAAAATCATGACCCAAGAAGCTGAACTTGGAAAAGCAAAAGCCGAGCATGGTGTCCTTATATGTGCTTGTGATCTGAGAGCTGTGATCTTCCTTGCGCTGGTCCTTCTGGAGAAAGTGGGGTCTGATAGAGGACATCAAGTTCCCACTAAAGAAAAGGAAGGGAAAAGAGTTTTCCCCTTCAAGCAGAGATCATAGGATGTCAGGAGGGGGAAAAAAAAAAATGTAGAGCCCAGAAGTATCTTTTCTGTGACCAATCGAGTGAGATGGTTGGAAGCTTTATCAGAAGACATTTCGAGGACACACTGATGAAAAGTCAGGTGATGTGTGTCTCAGATAAGTGGGCATCGTAGGCACTCGGCAGCTGGACCTGTTTGGCGGCTGGGGTTGATAAAAAGGGATTTTGGCTAAAGGTGAATAGTATGTTTCTTAACAAAGGAATATTCTGAGATAAAAATCCAGGATAGTATTCAACCATTAACTAAGTCTACGATGAAGATTATGACCATTGCACCATCAAATCTAGTATGAAAAAATATCGATTACCTGTCAAAATGTATCACTTTGAGAAGTGATACACGTACATTTTAAAGAAATAAAACCAGCCAGAGGCAAAAACATTTAGGACAAAAATGAAAGGCTGCTGAAAAATAACATCAAGCAATAATGGCTTAGCAGAGGGAATAGTAAAAGGAAAATTGCTACATTTACCCTTTGCTATATATTTTCTCATCAAGATAAGCCATGTGTTAAAATGCAATAAAAACTTCAAATGATGACACTATTCACAGGTAATAATTAGGAGCCAGCCTAATTTCCATTAATAAACTCATTTTTCCTGCAATTTTATACCTTCGTGGAATCTGTTCATATTATTATGAGTCAGTTCACAAAGTACCAAACTCAACGTGTAAAGCTTTTACATGTGTATTCAAATAAAATTTGGTAGGCTCAGTCATTAATTATAATCTGAAGCCAGAGGCTTTGTGGTACTTGATTTTTTAAAAAATTATTTGTATGTGTACACCTCGTGTACACACTATCATAGGCATAATTTACTTCCTAGAATACTCAAAATCTGTGGATACTGTAATAAGGACCAAATCTAAATTTTATTCATTGTTACAATAAATGGCTCACAGAAACAAAAACAAGCCCAAATCCCAGGGGAGAAAAATCCCAGGAAGGGGTGGGAAGAGTTTGGTTGTACAAATTTTCAGAGTGAGATTTTGTGATCACTGACATCCACAGCAGTGTCAGCTGGTGCTAGGACACAGGTGTGTCACCTGACTTACACGGTCACGCATTTCTCACAAATTTAAAACCAAGGTACACCTCTCTCCTCCTGATCCACATAGGTTTCTCTAAAGTAAATGTGGCTTCTGATTTTACCCACTCTTCAGCAACTGACCTCATACCAGGAAACCTTGATGAGGAACACTGTGAGCAATTTTTTAAAAAACCAAAGCTGGGGGATGTTTCCAAACCTAACCTGACCCACTCTACTCCACAGGCTAAATCCACTCTCTGCCCGCAGCTCTCAGCCTCTGGCTCCTGGACCACCTACCCAAAAGCCAAGGAGGTGGTGAATGAGGGGTGTAGAGATCACTTCCTGGTGGAGTAGGAGGCTTCTCCCTCCAGACCAGCCTGAGGGAGGAGGGTCTGCATTCCTCATCATGGTGTGCTCAGAAAGTGATTTCTAGCACCATTGCCACAATCTGCGATGGGATTTGTCCTTAACGTTTGCTTTTGTGTGTGTTTGTAGCCATTACTACTTCTTAGCAAGACAAACATCCACAAAATGCATTAGCCACAACATCTTGTTACTTTGAGACAACCGACCAAGGGTTTGTAGCCTCTGTTCACTCATGAGGAAATCCAATATAGCCAGTGGATAAATTCCTTCATTCATTCATTGATTATTTTTTCTACTCATAGATAAATGCCAGTGGCCAATGCATATGTCATATTTTAAAAAGGTAACATAAAGGTCATAAAAAGTTGCAAATAAGAAACAGGTCATTCATGACAATGCATAAAAAATATCTATTATTGTGATTATTATTATTCCTCTGGCAGTTTAAGGGGTAAAGAGAGCCCTGAACACCAGTAATGAATACAGCTGTGAGATTTACTCAAAATATACATTTCAGTGTTGACATTTATAATCCTTCTTAATTTTAGCACTTTATTTTCCTCCATGTTTTATTTCCAATAACAGCCAACAAATACTGATCACACAGTATGTGACAATCACTGCTCGAAGTACTTTATACAAGTCATCTCATCTAATTCTTTCAACAACCCTATGAATTAGGTGTATTATCATCCCCATTATACAGATAAGGGAACTGACCAGAGAGGTTAAGTAACTTTCCAAAAATTACACAGCTAAGGAAGGGCAGAACTGGAGTACCAATCCTGACAGGCTGACTCTGGAGTTTGGGTTCCTAACAACTCTACTAACTCTTAATGTTTAAACACAGAAGAAAAACCTGTTTTCAAGGTGAAAAGAATGCATGAGAGGTGTCAAATTTTTTTAGCTTCAAAGTGAAAATTACCACATTCTAAGCTATCCCTGGTCAGAACATACCAGAAAGAGCTTGTGGAATCCCAGATTCATGGCCACAGGTCTCTAAAAATCAAAAGGAGGAGGGTGTGAAGAGCCAACTCGTTAGAAAAGACCTTGATGCTGGTAAAGACTAAAGGCAAAAGGAGAAGGGGACGACAGAGGAGGAGGTGGTTGGATGGCATCACTGATTCAATGGACATGAGTTTGAGTGGACTCCAGGAGTTGGTGATGGACAGGGAAGCCTGGCATGCTGCAGTCCATGGGGCTGCAAAGAGCCGGACACGACTGAGTGACTGAACAACAACAACTCGGCTACTTTAGGGCTGAAGAGAGATCGATGCCCCTCGCCAAGAGTTGGGTGGAGGGAGAAAGCAGCCAGGGAATAGTTCTGGGGTGTGGCCTCTGTTTCTTCTCAAATGCACCTGGGCCTCCCAAGGTTCCACTCTCACAACTCTTCACCCTTCTGGCTCCCAAAGTACACAGTTCTAAATATAACATATATTTGTGTACAAATAGTCAATTCTACAGAACCAAGGCTCCCTTTGCAGTTTTAGGGTGCCAGCATTCTACACATTCCCATGAACTTGTGGGCTTTTCAAAGCTCTTCAGTCTGCAGACTGACACACTTCAGTTTTCTGGAATCTGCCATCGAAGGCACTTGGTAAATCACTCTTTCCTTTCAGGTGAAATGACTCAGGGCAAGGCTGTCCTGAGCAGTGATGAGAAGCTCAAAGGGAGGGGAAATTCCAACCCTGACTTTTCCTTCCGTTTTCTGGGAGTCATGACTTCCCAGCATCCTTGGAAGAAAGTGTCCTGCCCTGAGAGCCAGTGCCCCAGGGCAGGCTCCACCAAGACAGCCAGGAAGCCAGGGAAAGTCCTTCCACTTCTTGAGCTTCAGTTTGTGAAATTAAGATGTTACCACAGGCTTAGCAGTAGGAACTGCAAAGAGGAGGAGGCCACCTGCTGGGAAACTGGGTCCCAGTGCCCCCGGGCAGAAGCAGTCCGTGCCCCTCACACTGGGCACCTGGTCCCTCCTCTACTGACTCCACAACCGTGACTCAAAACTCCCCTTCCTCCTCCAGGCTATGAGCATCTCATCAAGCATCTGCTTCACATGCCACTCAGCTACCTGCCTGGTCTCAGGCTCCTTCGACTGGCCAAGTGCGCGCAAGAGGTTGAGGACGGAGCTTAGCTTCCCAGCAGTGCCTGCTCATCGGGACTTTCCCAAGTGAGAAAGCAGTGCTCCGACTCCAGGGATGTGCTGAAGTGTGGGGGCTGAAAAGTACGCTGTGGGCTTCATGTTAACTGTTAAATGCTTGGCTACAGTGGCCACTCATCTTCACCCATGTCAAATACCAGAATATTACAGCATTAATCTAATCTTCAGAAACATTAAAGTAACGTACAAGTGATACAGATCACCAGTGTCATCAATGCCCAAAAGATACTCAGAAATAGGTTCCCTTCTACAAAGTCCCAGGAGCTATTATGCTCAGGAATAAATACTGAAACTACAAATTACCTTGCCCTGTATTTTAAAATGGTCATGTAAAACTGAAAATAAAGTTCTAATCTCAAAAGTTGAAAAAATGCTGTTCATACTGTATGTCTTTTTCTCCCCAAAGGAAAAAAAAAAAGTAAACCTGTCAAGGAGACTAAAACAAAAGGGCTTGAGGCCTTCTAGGGAGAGGAGGAATTTTCTCACTTTCAAAAGAAAAGAGAGGATCCACATCTTCCCACTGATGATACACAAAAGTCTGAATTTATCCACAGAGTGGCACTTTCTAAAACACGTTTCATTTAGCGAAAACTGCAGGTAGGGTCAGTGGCAAGCATATGCCTCTGAAATATGCTGCCTCCCACGCTTCCTGCGCATAGCTCCATCTTCCATCCTGCCTGTAACCCTGAAGACCGTTACAATGTGTGCAATTGGTGACTTCTACAATGTAACACACATGAAGAAAGCTGTATTGTCTCGACGCCTGCATCACCTTTTAAAATCTAATTATTTCTGGCATATTAGCCATCAAATCACCACTGACAATATGACGGGAATCATGGTATTGAAAAAATTACATCCTAGGAGGGAATAATAAAATATAAATCACATACGTAATTTTCTTTTGAACATTTTAACAATGACACCCTCATATACATATGAAATATAGCAGACTATCCTCATAAATGCCCCAACATCAATCATGGCAGGAAAATATTCTCTACTTTGTGAACACACGGATCCCACAAAATATAGCATTTCTAATAAAATTGGGTAATACAACTTCATTTTTTTCATCAAGGGGCATTTATGAAGATCTGACAATGGGAAATGGCTCCAATTTTTTTTTTCCAATTATGTCCCTTCATCTCTAAATGACACACAGCTAACACTGGGACCATAAACTAATATTTAGCAAACTCCTATATGTCACATTAATATATAGATGGAGACGGGAGTAGATGAGTGGAGTGATACTGGCTGTATTGCCACCACAGGCTACCTACCCACTGCATGAGCTTCAGACATGGGTGTGTCAATGTGTTTATGCTATGCTAAGTCACTTCAGTCGTTTCCGACTCTGTGCGACCCCATAGACGGCAGCCCACCAGGCTCCCCCATCCCTGGGATTCTCTAGGCAAGAACACTGGAGTGGGGTGCCATTTCCTTCTCCAATGCATGAAAGTGAAAAGTGAAAGTGAAGTCGCTCAGTCGTGTCCGACTCTTAGCGACCCCATAGACTGCAGCCCACCAGGCTCCTCCATCCATGGGATTTTCCAGGCAAGAGTACTGGAGTGGGGTGCCATTGCCTTCTCCGCAATATGTTTATATGCATGATAATATTCCTGGCATCAACTAAGTATTTTATGAGCTTCTGAAACAGAGATTTCTAAAATTATTCCTAAAGTGATGAGATCTACCTAGAGATAAAAGATGAAGATTATTTTCAAATTTTGAACTCTATTCTGAGTTTAATGGAATCAGAGATTATATATACTGAATCAGAGATTATAAATGCACTTTTAGGCTACACATGCATTGAACTTTTCTTTTTTAGTCCTACAATGACAAGAAGCTAAGTTCTAGGTTAACTGTACTGTTACCTATCTAAACTACTCCAAAAAAGTAACTATAAGAGAAGAAAAGTTATGGAAAATCTTCTAAGAAGAAAAACCAAGCCTAGTCATCTTGGAATTTAAAAGGTGATTGACCAAAGACAGCATGCTAAACAAAATTAGAGTGGGAGTTCACGCATGAAGTAACCAGTCTTTCTTCGTCTCTGTGTTTGCATCCGCATGAATTACGACATAGATCTGAAGAGCCTCGAGCAAACTGTTTTAAATCCAGCAATCACGTCTGGAACCTTGTTCTACCTTGAGGCTCCAGGTTGGACTAATTCTGAGGTTTTGCTGGAAACCTCATTCTGATCTTTTTTGGATTATGTTCATAGAATCAAGCAATTTTGGTGATTCTTCTGCAAAATGCTGAGGAGAGGTGCAGATAGCAATGATTGAAAACAAACAAGTTGCTTTCCTTCAGGCAACCAGGTGGCAGTCAGACATCTATCTTGAATCCTGTTTGTCATTCCACTGCTCCTCAAATTGGTTTGCCTTTCCTTCCATCATCCTCTACTAACATGGCATCCGATTTAGAAGTGAGCCGAAATGGGTCTGTGCCCACAACTCATTTTCAGTTGACGGAGAGTAAGTTACTCCTTGGGACTCTGTCATCTACCACAGTAAGCAATGTGAGTTCCACTTGTCTACTATATCGACTCTGTCTTCCAGCTTCCCTGAAATGTACTCTTCGGAGAAACACAAAACATGCTCCAGATTCTACCTCATTAATCCTCATCAGCTTCTTTCAAAGGAGAAAAGGAAGAGACTGGCCCAATTTACCCACGAGGAAAGCGAGGCAATGAGGTTAAAAGAAGAGCCCAAGGTCAAGGAAACAGCAAAAAGGCAGAGCCAACGGAAGCATTCGGGCTTCTCAGGCTGGGTCCCGGCGCCCACACAGCAGCCACTTTCCCAAAACACCCTCCCTCTCTCCTTCACTTTGGTGCTCCACTGCTGTGGTCCAAAATTGCTTCAATTGCCATTCAAGGGCAAGGGCTGCCCTGCAAAACTTTGAAATAGACAGACAAATGAAGAAGAGAAAGAAGGAAAACCAAACAAGCACAAGCAGAGAGGGAGAAACAGAAGCATTAGCTGAAGGTCAGACCAAGGAGACGAACTTGATAACTTGTTATCAGGAACACCTGATAACACAGTATCTCTGTCTATCTGGCTCAGTAAGAGGATACTGCAAACACAGGGCTTAAATTACAAGTACATGGACCACAGATACATTGGGTTTTTGTTTTGTCTTGCAGTGGCAGAGTTGCTCTCTACACTGCAAGAACATAGAGTCATGCAACAGCACTCAAAATACCCATGATTCTTAGGGTCATGTTATTATACATTTAGTCCTTGACTCTCATCTAAAACGTTGATGGGTAGTCTCTCCCAATTTTTCCTTTCTCCGTCTGTTTGCTCAAGAAGACTGCTTAACTTGTCTGGGTTTCTTAATAATATTTGAAATATAAATGTAATAGATGTCTATTGGGGAACATCTGGAATAGACACCACCACAGTGTCATCTCTAATTTAATGAACAATGATTTATTACCCTGATTTTCTTAAACACCAGTGTGTGTGTATACACACACACACACAGAGGACATAGAAGTTTCTAAAAACTGGTCTTGAAAATAATTCTTAAAGTAAAATTAAGAGATAGCTTTCACAGACTGAAATCAGTATACCACAGTCTTCCTAAAAATATTTTAAAACTTTGGTTTGTCTGGGTAGCTGATTTAGTTTCTCTCCAGTCTATATGAAAATGCAGCAGGGGCTCTGGCATTTTCTCCTCAAAAAAATCAAGGAAATCTATCTCAAGTTTTACAGACTGATAGAAAGTCACTCAGTTCTATTTGAAATCCCTAGTTCATTCATTTATATTCATTAATCTTAATGACATCATTAATACACAATGTGTTTCACAGAAACTAATTGTATTTTGCCAGAATCAAACATTAACAATTACACTCCCCATTATCACCTAATAACATAAAATAAAATGTTAAAAGTCTCAGGCACATCACTGAATATTTTGGCATGATAACTGATTTTCATTTTTAATGCTACAATAAATTGACCAGATTATCATCAATTAGATAAATTAATATTCCTTACGCAAGGAAGGCAGTAGGAAATTCTCCTGCTAGAAACTGACAACACTGTATACTTATTTCCTTGAGTTTCATTGAACACTGGCTTAGTCTTCTTTTGTCCCCTTATCTAAAGCTGAATTTTGTGACACAAGCTAATACCACACAAGAGAACATATTCCTTTTTAATTTTATGTATTTATCATCACTTTAAGAAAAGATGGGAGATTAGGAAATCTCAGCTCTTCAAGTAAAGGAGAAGTATCTACCTGAGCAGTAAAAATGCCCTGAGTCAGAAATACATGAATCAACTTGTTTAAATTATTGTATTACCATATATACATACACATACACACACACACACACACAATTTTATGCACTTGATTCAAAAACCAATCTCTAAACAGCTGCTAGGGATTAGGCATTAAGATGGATGCCGAGAATAGAAAGAGGGAAGAGACTCTGTTCCACTGGAACATGGTCAAGGGATCTCAAAACACAGGAAAAACAAAACAAAACAAAACAACAAGGGGACTGGCGGAATCTCAAGGACAAATATTTACTCAAGGTGCTGCAAACACAGAAGGGTGGTAGAGAATGGGGGAAGTTTGGGAAGAGGAAGTAAATGATGGTTCCCAGATTGATCTGTGCATCAGAATCACTGAAAGAGCCCTCATAATTTCCAAAAACTAAAGCTACGCCCAGACCAATTAAATCCCATTCTTAGGCGGAAGTGGGGGCGGGAGGCAAATATGAGTAATTTCTGAATTTCCCCAGGTGATTCCACTGTGCAGACAGGCTTTGGTAACCACTGGTCTGAAAGAAGTGGAACTACTGAGTGGAGTAGATGGGGAAGATGACAGGAGCCCAGTGGTCAGAAGGTCTCCACTACTTACCACTAATTCCCTGCCATCTACTTGGTAAGTGATGATTCAGCCTGAGAAAAGGGCGAGGGGAGACAGGTGATGGGAAATAGCAAGGAAAGGAAGGACTGATTCCCTTAGCTGTGAAAGAACATGCCTTCTAATCTCTTCATCAAAGATGAGTATTTCCATGGAAAGACAAGGCATTTTTGTACAATCTTTCTCTAAAATTGAAGCCCAGTGAACTGAGTAAGTCCTATGTGTCTTGGTCTTACTAAACACATTACAATGACTCAATTATCAAAAGCAAACAGGATCCTTCATCTTGTCCTTCTTGAGGCTTCCCCAGTGCCGCCCGAACTCGGGTGATGGTTTTATACCTCACCTGACAACCTTGAATGGCTGTCGCCACTCTCCTCTGAGACAGACAGGAAAGGGCATTTGTGAGGCGCCTATTAATTGTGTTCTTTAACTGTCCTCTGAAGAAAACGAAACACAATAGGAGTGTGTACCCTGACCATTTTATCTACAGAAAATGCAAATAGATTAACTCTGATTTCATTCTGTAAAACATTACACAGAGATGCCTTAAGTCATCTGGAAAGATATAGACTTATTTAGGGGAAAATATACAATGCAATTCTAATACTTGACTGGAAAGCAGGATTTTTAAAAAAAATTCTTACTTGCCTTCTGAAGTTCATGTTTAAGAAATAAGTTACCAATTTCACTACTCAGTTTTCAGAGGGGACACTTGTATTTATGGAGTGAAAATACTCCTTCCTTTGCGTGTTCCTGAAGAAGCGTCTTTCTTTGTGTTATAAAGTTGTGTTTATGTTATAAAAACCATAACAGATTCTTAGCATGAGGCTGCTGATTTGGTGTGGTGTTTAACTGCACATGCATTAAAAGTTTCTAACAATGCATTCTAGAAACACGAAGTCTATTCTTTCAAGAATTACACCTAACACAATGCACTAAAATGTCCCTTAAAATATTAGTGGAAGGAATTTCTCCAGCTTGAGTATTCAATATTTTCTGAACATAATTCAAATATACAAACCTGATACCAAAACATTGATCATATATTATTCTCTAAAGATCAAAAGGCTATCAAGGTTAACAGCACCGTCTTACTTACAGCAGTAATCTGCAGCCCAAATGTTGTGAAAAATCTCCATGTGATGTGATGAAGCATTTTAATTTCAACCAGACACTAGCTTTTTATAAGCTCTTCCAACAGTTTTCTTACAGTGAGAGAGTTATTTTTACAAAGTCCAATTGGTTTTTTTTTTTTTTTTTTTTTTTCCCAGTTGACTTCATGAACCACCCTGCGCCCAGGGCATACCTTTCTCTCACATGCAATATGAATGTATCTTTTTAAAAATTCCTCTCAAGATGTTTACTTCTATCAGCTACAAATGAGATTTGCTGAGGTGCCACCTACTGGACACAACACCGTTAGCATCAGTGCAGTTCATCTTATTTCCTTTTTTCAGCTTTTAAAACTCTTGATTTTCTCTGAGTTAATACAGATGAAGTGAGTATATGTTTCATATGAAGGTGATCTAACAGAAATCACAGAGTCTGTCCCATCAAGGGCGCCCTAGGTGATGATGTTTTGAAGGCTCCGATGGAAGTGCTGGCTTCTTACCTATTATCACGGCCGCTCATCCTGCTCGATCAGGCACAAAGGAGGCAGCCAGAGGCCATGACAGGCCTGTGAGAGGACGATGCTTTCTTGAGACCAGGATGAAAGTGACTGCCTGCCACCCAAGCTGATGATCCACCCAGAGCTCCTAGCACCGACTACACAGAGAAGTGATACTCAGCTGTTTACAAATGCCATCATGTCAATGAGGTGTGCACCCATCACACACAGATATTTTGATTTCATAGTTTGTTACTAAGGGCTTCCCAGGTGGCACAGTGATAAAGGATCCTCCTGCCAAGCAAACGATGTGGGTTCAATCCCTGGGTTGGGAAGAGCCCCTAGAGAAAGAAATGGCAAACCGCTTCAGTTTTCTTGCCTGGAAAATTCCATGGACAGAGGAGCCTGGGCTACAGTCCACAGGGCTGCAAAGAGTCGGACGTGACTGAGCGATTAAGCACATGCTATACGTGAGAGGGGGGAAAGTGCCAGGCAAATACCACTTTCTGTTCATGTAAAGCTGCCCCTGGAGACACCTTTACTTCCTCTTAAGCCATGTGAGCCTGGGTTCAGGCGGAGCCTGGGGCGTGTCCAACATTCCTCTCCTGAATTGCTCTAAGCTAGAGAAAGAGGGCAAGGATCTTCTGAGGCTCCACTGGTTACAATGTACTTCCAAGGAAAACAGTGAAGGAATAGACTGTGCGGTTTTGACTTTGTCTCCCCTCCTATCAGATGTGCACCTAACATCCCTTCCTTCACTACCAAGTACTGCATGGAATTCTTTTCTGTTTAAAGCTGTCAGTAATGAAAATCCCAGCCTCAGAATTAGAGCCACCCGTTTCTTCTCAATGGGTGAACTTATTTATCTAATGCCATTCATTGAGCACTTTTATAAAGCCGACAGGTCCTTATCGCCTGCTTTGCCCATTTGGGTAATTTGTAAGTAGAAATACAAATGCGGCCAGACTCAGAGACATTTCCTTCGGAAGCAGCAGCCTGGAGGAAATTCCTTCCTATACCAGTCTTTCCCTTAGGGGGGAGATAGGGCCCAGGAAGCACTAGAATGGCAACTGAGCCACTAAAACCCATTCCAGGTCCTGCCACTTAACCCTTGATTGCCCTTGGGGGAGTCATTTAATAAATTGCTTTATTTGATTTGTCTCAGTTGCCCATTTTTACCCTCCAATATTTCATTCTGAAATTTTTTCAAGCCTACAAAAAAGTTGAAAGAATACAACATTCCTCATAGTCTCCACTTTGATTCACCAATTGTAAACAATTCCCCTAATGTTTCTTGCTATCCATATTTGTGAAAATACAATGCAGACAAAAATTGTTCTTTTTCTCAACTTAATAAGAAAATCGAAAGATGAAAAACCCCAGTGGTCATTAACTATTTTCCCTCTTAGTTTCACCATGCTATTACTGTCTCTCTTAACAACATCATTAAATATAGGTACTATGGGAGCGGCTCTGGGAACTTTCCTGGTGGCTCAGACAGTAAAGAATCTGTCTGCAATGCAGGAAACCAGGGTTCAATCCCTGGGTCGGGAAGATCCCCTGGAGAAGGGAATGGCAACCCACTCCAGTAGTCTTCCCTGGAGAATTCCATGAACAGAGGAACCTGACGGGCTACAGCTCATGAGAGTTGGACATAATTGAACAACAAACAAAAGACAAATGGGAACAAAGATTCAACCAGTACCAATGAAGCTTCACAGATGGTTTCACACGTCAACCACCTCTCTAAGCCAAATAGGCAGGGGCCTCCGGAGGATGAACAGAGGAAGTTTTATGTTTGCTGAACCAGGTTGCTGGGTTTGGTGGTGGAAATGGGATTTCCTTGTTATTCTGGCCTTCTCAAAAAAGTCATATGCTTTTGTTTCTGTGGCTACTTTCAGAATCCCTGAATCAATAAGATTAATTCAGCAGTAGAATATTAATTTTCAGAAATACATCTTCTATTGATTGTTTCTTGGCATCCTTCCTGGTCCAGTGTGGCTCCACGGTCAGCTTGGTTCCACTGGCTGTGCCATAAAGATGCTTACTGATGGCGCACCAATGCAGAAGGTCACACCATTATCCCGCTGGCCCTCTCTTATCTTTATTCTGCTGTTTGTACTTCTCTGACTCCAGACTCAAAACAGACCTAGACTTGGAAAGGTTTACAGTCGTCTATGAATTGCTTCATTTGTAAAATTAGAGCACTCCCAAACGCCTTCATAAAATACTTGGAGCAGCTTTGATAAATTACAGCTCACGTACACAATTACAGTATCGATCTCTAAAGTCACCAAGTTTTCTGTCAGTCCCTGTTGCATTTGCAGCTATCTTTTTAATATCTTTTCTCCTTTCTTAGAAAAATGTCCAAAAACCTGACAGGCATCATTATTTAAGCAGTATGCAATGCCTTAATCCGTCGAGAGGAACAAAACAGGTCTTTCTATTCCTTTTAACATAACCATTTGCCTCCTTTACAAACTACTGTGGTAGGACCAAAGTGAAAAAGTGGCTCAGTCGTGTCTGACTCTTCGCAACACTACGGACGGTAGCCCGCCAGGCTGCTCTGTCCAATGGAACTCTCCAGGCAAGAATACTGGAGTGGGTTGCCATTGCCTTCTCCAGGGGATCCTCCCAGCCCAGGAACCAAACAGGTCTCCTGCCTTGCAGGCAGATTCTTTACCATCTGAGTCAGCAGGGAAGCCCCTAGGACTAAATACGTAACTAAATCAAGATGCTGACCAGATTATCTTTTCCTGACATGACTGACTAGTAAGATGCTTAAGGTAACAAACGTTATCCAACTCAGAAAGTCCTGTATGTTCTATGGAGACATCAGAAATATGCTGAGGCTTTTCCCCAAGGTCTGACATGCATCCAACTTACTTGAATAAACACAAGAAAAAATGACAAAGGAGAGGGGTACAGAAGGACAAAGCACCAATTTTGAACATTTTCTGAATCACATCTTCAGTTAAAGCTCAAACATGTTTAGATAAGTCTGTGATTTAAGTCATTTTTCAGTTTGAAAACATGACCCATATACCAAGAACATAGTTTTTTTTTTTTCTTCTTTTACTCTCATCCTAAAATGATATCGTTAAAAACAAAAAACAAATGCTGATACAGAGAAATATACGATTAAGCTGTGTGCGGCCATAAACCACTGACTCTGGTGCAGCTGAGCTGGGAACCCTCAACAGCAGAGGCAAGGGACAGCAGAACATCCCTGCCCCCTCTCTCTGAGCATTCAAGGACCACCTGACAAGGAGCCCGGGGTGGGGAAGAGAGAAACCAATGTGAGCCACCTCTGCCCAAGTCCTGCACCTGCACGCATGCGTGCTCAGTCACTTCAGTTGTGTCCGACTCATTGCGACCCCACGACTGTAGCCCGCCAGGCTGCTCTGTCCATGGGATTCTGCAGGCAAGAATACTGGAGTGGGTTGTCATGCTCTTCTCCAGGGGATCTTCCCAACCCAGGAATAGAACCCAAGTTTCCTGCGGCTCTTGCATTGCAGGCAGATTCTTTGCTGCTGAGCCACCAGGGAAGCCCTGCTTAGTCCTCCTCTGTTCCAGAATATCATCACTGAAGAAGCTCCCAGTGATGTTCATCAGGAAAAGACACTCTAAGGACTGAGGGAATGGACACAAGGCTGTTCTGCAGAGAAACAGCAGCATCCCCATAACTTCTGCTTTCACAGTAAAGTCATTCTGGGGACTCAGCGAAAACCTTCCCATCCCATTTTGCTACTTCTCTTCAAGTTCAGTTACACATCTGAAAATTAAGATCTTGGTACACAGCCAGAAATACTACATTCATGGTCATCAAAGAACTGTGCAGGTCTCAAGCGTGAATGGCAGAAAGCATTACAGAGCAGAGGAGAAAGCACCTCTTCTGAATTCACTGGCCAGTGGACGCAATACCTGGAGGAGAGCATGACAACCCACTCCAATATTCTTGCCTGGAGAATCCCATGGGCGGAGGAGCCTAGAGGACTCTAGTCCTTAGGGTCGCACAGAGTCAGACACAACTGAAGCAACTCAGCCCGCAAGAAGACTCAATACCAGGAAGTTCAAGGGAGAAGACAGGTAGCCAGACACACCATTTGTGGTGATAACTGATGCTTAGGTATATCATCCCATTCAGAAGGTTTTGGCAATGTTAACTGGCTATTTTCTTGTTCAAACTATTTCCTTTTGATCCTGGGTACGAAGATGTATCTCCCAGCCTCTCATACACTTGGGTGTGGCCATAAGACCACGTTCCAGACAGTGGATGATGGTGTATATGTGTGCCATTATTTCAGATCTGTCCATGAAGGGACTTCCCTGGTGGTCCATGGGTTAAGAGTCTACCTTGCAATGTAGGGCATGCAGGTCTGATCCCCGGTTGGGGAACTAAGATCCCACATGTACTGCAGCAACTAAGCCGTGTACTGCAACTGCTGAGCCCACGCGCCACAACTAGAGTCCACGTGCTGTGATGAAAGCCCCTGCATGACGCAACAAAGACCCAATGCAGCCAAATAAATGTGTTTTTAAAAAAGATTTGTCCATGAACAGTTCCCATACAATTCCGGCTCTTATACTATTTACAATCTAGGTGTCAGCAGGCTTCCCTGGTGGCTCAGATGGTAAAGAACCTGCCTGCAATGAAGGAAACCTGGCTTTGATCCCTGGGTTGGGAAGATCCCCTAGAGGAGGGCATGGCAGACCGCTCTAGTATTCCTGCCCAGAGAACCCCATGGAGAGAGGAGCCTGGCAGGCTACAGTCTGTGGGGTCGCAATGAGTTGGACACAACTGAGTGACTAAGCACATCCGGGTGTCAACACCCAAGGTGATCTTGGGAAAGACATAAAGATGGCAGAACGTCTGTTAGCCTGAATGATCTCATGGAACAGAGCATTTCTCTGCCAAAATGGCCTGCAGGCAAGGAAGAAAAACTACTGCTTGTAGAAATAAACAATAACAATAGTAAATAAACTTCCAAGTCATTTATTCTATACATGATAGTCATTTATTCTATACGACGTGATACACTCCATGCCACTCTGATTAAATGCTGGGAGAAAACTTACCTCACCAACAACTACAAATCATCCTCCAACTAAAAAGAATTGTGGGCAAGCATTCACACAGCAGATGTCATATAGGTCAGAGCTGGAGGGCTTTTCAACTTGTTTGAGAGTTGACCAAGGGACTGCTCGGGTAATTTATACGATGATGTAGCCGTGTGATGAAATACCGTGCCACCATGAAAAGGGACACAGTAGAGTTGTATGCGCTAATATGAGAGATCTTCATATCATTAATAAATCAAAAAGCAAGGCTCCAACAGTATATATAGTATTTTTATTGCTTTATTTATAGAGACATACACATAATTTTTTTTTTTTCTGCAACAAGTAAAAAGAAACAATTATCAATGGGTTACTTTTGGGGAAAAGGACAAGAAGGAGAAGTACATTTTTTATATCATTTTAATATTGTGTATGTATTAGTTTTATAAAAATGTCAATAGGGATAGCAACACACTGGGTTACTTCTCTTTTTCATGCATTCTTGTATTAACAAAAGGTTACCATTAAAATGTCAATCAGGGCATTGAAGGAAGGATTTTATCAATAAAATGGAATGAGCTCTCCTCCCTCCTGCAAGGCAGATTATCCCCCAAATGAGGACACTGTGAGGTGGCTGCTGATCAATAGCCCAGCATAACCATACAGCTGTGAATCTGTACTGATGTCATGAATGACCGTAAGGCTTTCCTATTTGTTTATTTGGGACTTAGGGCTCCCTATTTGTTTACTAGAAAAGTGACATGTGCAATCGCATTTCCCATTAGTGATCACTAGGAAATGCCTCAAGAGCCAGCCTCTTGTAAATTCTCTCCCAGAAGCTTTCATATGCTTTTCCTCTGAGTCCAGTGATATTCGTCCAAATGGCACATTCTGTGGGGAGAAAAAGCACTCAAACTCTGGAGAAAGGCACCAGCAAAGAAAAGCACAGGATGAAGGGGCATTAGCTGGTGCATAAGCAGTGTCTGGAGGGCCTGGAGTTAGGAATGTTCTCTCCTAACCCTGCAGAAATTCTGGGTGTTGTCTAAAAATTTCCTCAGAAGAGGAGGATGTCTTCAACGCACATATTTCCCAATAAAGTACAAAAATGCAGCTTTATGACCCTGGGCTCGTCTCTTTCGCCTGGGTTGAATTTTTGTAGCGGCAGAGAAAAGGCTGACCTGGGACACAGGTTCCGCATTTAACAAAGTAGGTGCTCGCTGAGCTGTTTGATATTTCGTTTACATCAACTGAATGCAGCTCCACCGGAACAGAGACGCTCTGGCAGAGAGAATGCATGGTTAAATATTCTGAGATAAATGGGTTACGCTATGGTCTCAGGTACCACGACCGAATGTAGGGCAGAGACAATGCTATTAGTCTAAGTGAGGATCCCAGGGCAACTTGTGTGCCTGCCCTGACCTAGGACGACAGGGAACACAAAGACACAGGCTTCCGAGAGTCCAAAGCTCACAGGGGAGACAGGTGAGTGAAAAAAATTACAACCAGCCAAACATTCCTACGCAATACATATTTCTTAAAATAGCTGAACACTCCCGAATTTGATTTCAACTCAGCATTATCTTCTTCTTTAAAGTATTCTGTACCAGGAAACATAATTCATTTGATTTGGGGCTGCATATTCAACATTACGTCAAACTGAGTTGCTCAAAAACAAACTGAGCTTCGCAAGCCAGAGGGTCTGCCAAGAACTAGGAGAACAGGGCTCAGCATCTAGCGTTTCAGTTCCTGCGTCATTCCAGCAGCACTCCCACCAGCTCTCTGAGCCCTCCTTGGAAAAATTACTAACAGAAAACCCCAGGCTACATTTCGAAGCAATGCTCCTCACAACAAAATTACTGGACAAAACACAGCTGAGTAATTGGATTCCTGTCTCTGGCTTAGCAAGGTGGAGACAGTTGATGAGCCCAGGGTAAGGACGTATCTGATGTTCCCACTTCATGACTGTCTGCAGTTCAAAACGCACTTGACACAGAAGAAAGGGCAAGGGGAGGCAGGGCTGTAAAGACCAGGGTGACGCACTAAATATCACCCCTGGGGCTCCAGTCAACTGTTCTGGAGTCTAGCCTCAAGGCAGAGGGAGGGAAATGCTGCCATCTAGAGGCAGTTAGGGATATTGGCTTTGATGGCTGTGCAGCCAACACAAAAGAGTGGAGGATGCTGGAAGTGGAGGACCTCACAGTCTTAGGAAGCAGCTGTCCGAGGGATATACTTGTCCAGGGACGGGTCCTCTGCTTGTGTGAGGAGAGGGTGTGCAAGGAGGAAATTCCCCGCCAGATAGAGCCGCTTCAGCTCCACAATTCTCATGAGAGTCAAAATGGAAACTCCTGTGACAGCAAAAGCGGGCACAAGGGATTAGAAGAATTAGAGAGAAGGGATCACCTGAATAAAAGATGTGTCAGACGTGGCACCTGGACAAAGGGCTGGCACCTCCTGAGACACAGAAACCTTTAGAGTTCCACTGCCAGATCTATGATCTACCGATAAGGGGAAAGAGCAGAAAGAAAGCCAGAGGGAGACCTTAAAATCTAACAGGTAATCAGCTCAAGACTGGCGCTTGGAAAGAAACAAGATGTGAGCGATGAGAAATACATGTGCGCTGTCATAAATTACTGGGATGCACAAAAAAGAAAATATGCACTTAAAGAAACGATGTTAAGATTGGTTGTATGTATACATGATTTCTGTCCCAACCTTCTAAGAACATTTTCTAATATTCCTATGGGAACCTACCCGCTTACGATGAAAATGTATATTTACTTTTTAAAATGAAATAAAACCGAATTTATCAAATCCCTAATTTCCTAAATGATTGACTGGGCCCAAGATTCCTGAGATAGAAAGCTAAATAAAGTTCTATGTATTCAAACATGTGGTTGTGTTTGTCCTGGTGGCAGATTCCCAATCTTTCCCTCTTAATGAAGTGCTTTCTGCGCTGACAGGTTCAGAGGATGGTTACAATTCAGATGAGAGTTTGATGTATCCTTCAGCCATGTGGGACAGGTTATAAGCTTAGGACTTTGGTGAGAACAGTTGCCACCAACAACTTCAGTGGCATCTAGTTAATTTCACACCAAATTCAGATTTGCTTAAAACGCCAGACGAGTGGGGACCATTCAGTCCTGTTCAAGCTTCTCCCTGCTCCGACAGGACAAGGATTCCAAGGGTTGCCAGGCTTGATGGATGAGAAAATCACTCCTTGTGCGGTGTCAGGGCCCATCTCCTTGTGAGCACATCCTTTCCATCAGCACAGGAGGTGGAGGATGTTCTGAGTAACTCAGAACACAGGCCGAACAGGGAACCAGCTCATGCCAGCAAACCGCTAGGTCGTTAACGCTTCACTTCTTTGTGGGCTCCTGTGACACTGCCATCAAAAAAAGTTTCTACAGCAGAGGACATCTCAAGAGCTAGTGTGGCGGTTGGTGACATTTATGCTTTCACAGCTGCAAGCAATAAGGAAGCCTGGTCACTCCTATCATGAACAAAGAAGTAGCCCCTGAGACTGACTAAGGAGGCTAATCTCCACATGGAGAGGGGGTCCCGGATCTGACACTGCCAACGCCCCATCTCTGAAACCCCACATCCCCAGCCCTTGGAGACCCACTATCAGCAAGCTCCAGGTTCTCAGGCTAGTGGTGGCAGGAATCGGTGAGTCCGCTCCAGGGGCAGAGAGGTCCAGGGTTAAGTGTTACACAACTCCAGAGAACAACCCACATTAAAGCCGGGCTGAGAGGTGCCCTGACATTGAGCAGTGGCACCGCCCAGGAGGCTGAACACGGAACCCTGACAAAAGAAGAAATGACAATCCAAAATCCCTGTGATTGTATACAAGTCGCAGATGTTTAATAACTTCACATGGGATGATTTTTTCTTCCCCTCACTAGGTTTCAAAGAAAGTGAGGAAGTTATTTCTCAAAGATAGAAAAATGTGAAAGTGAGAGGTAGTCTTTCAAATGTAACTGAAGATACATTTTACTTTAAAAGTTATGAGGTTCCCCTACCAGCCACACTAGATGTTAAAAACAGCACAAAACTATAGAAATTAGATTATATATACTATAAATATACTATATATAAAATATACTATAAATAATATATATATATTATATATATACTATTTATATATATATATATTCAAAAGACAAACCAAAGGAACAAAAGGGAGTCAAGGAATAGACCCAAAATACACTCGGGAATTTAGTATATGCTAAAAGTGGTATTAGATAGTGCAGGAAGAAGAAGCTGTTTGGTAATAGTGTTGGAATAACAGTCTAGCCACTTAGAAAAAAGAATAATAAACTGAACTGTTCTTTTACTCCTTAACAAAAATACGCTCCAAGTAGATTAGAGGTTTAAATATTAAAAACTAACCCATAAAGAGAGAAGAAAAGAAATAATAGTTAGAATCTGAGAAGAAGAAAAATCTTTCTAAGCATGACACAAAATCCAGGAGCCACTCAAAATTAATAGGCAAGCATCTGTCCAAATTAAGCAAAAAAATAAAGAATAAGGAGAAGAAGGCACAACTAATAAACAATATTAAGAACAGGAAAGGAGTCAAAGCTGCAGATGCCACACAGAATGAACATAATTTTCAAATTCAGATTAGTAAACAAATTCATGCAAAATTACAAAATACCAAACTGACTCAAGAAGAAACAAATAATCTGAATATTCTGGTAAACATTAAACAATTAGGTCAAGAATGTCCCCACAAAGAAAGTATCAGATGCAGATGACTTTATAGGCAAAACTCAGAAGACCCAAGAAGAAGATCCATCCATTCTTACAGATACCCTTTCAGAGATGAGAAAAGGAAGGAGCTTTCCCTGTGGTGGTAAAATCACTGTGTAGCAAATACTCCTTCCTTCACACTCCCTGCCTCCCTGATGCTGGATTTAACCATCCAGTCTTCACCAGTGGGCAGAAGTGATGCTGGCTCAGTTCCAAGCCTGACCCTTAAGAAAAAGTCAGTGTTCCTGCTTCCCCTTACAGGATTTTCCAATCTCCACCATCGGACAACCACACCCCAGGTAAGTGCTGCTCTTCACCCTGGACCCCAGAGTAAGATACAGAGAGTACAGAACTCAGACCTCCAGTCTGGATGGAAGCCAAGCCAATTCACAGATCCATGCCCCAAGGCAGCCACCCCAAGCCAACCCACAGATACACAGCAAGAGACAAATACTACTGAAGACTGTGGTGAGGAGCTCTGCTTTATCACACAGCATTATAGAAGTAGTGTACGGATGACTGAAACATTCCTATTCTTTTTGCTGAACTACCGTAACTTAACAAAGGCCATACAGAAGAGGGAAACTCTAAGCGAATACCATTTATAAACACAGAAGGTAAAATTCTAACAAAAATGCTAGTAAGCTGGATGCAAGAATGTACTTCTTTTTTTCATGTTATTTTCTGTGACAATGTATTTTTTCCAAAAAAAATGTAACATCAAAAAGCACCGCCAAAAAGCTGGGAAAACTGGACAGACACATGTCAAAGAATGAACACTCCCTAACACTATGCACAAAAATAAACTCAAATGGGTTAAAGACCTAAATATAAGGCCAGCCACTATAAAAATTCTTAGAGGGAAACCCAGGCAGAACATTCTTTGACATAAATTACAGCAAGATCTTTTTTGATCTACCTCCTAGAGTAATGAAAACAAAAAACAAACAAACAAAAAAAAAAACAAATGGGATCTAATTAAACTGAAACAGCAAAGGAGACCCTAAGCAAAACAAAAAGACAACCCTCAGAATGGAAAAAAAAAAAAACACTTGCAAAATGAAGCAACTGACAAGGGATTAATCTCCAAAATACAGAAACAGTTCATGTAGCTCAATATTAAAAAACAACAAATAACCCAATCCAAAAAAAAAAAAAAAAATGGGTGGAAGATCTAAAGAAGACATACAGATGGCCAAAAAGCACATGAAAAGATGCTCAACATCACTAATTATAAAAGAAATGACAACCAAAACTACAAAGAGGTATCATTTCACACTGGTCAGTATGTCCACCATCAAAAAATCTACAAACCAAAAATGCTGAAGAGGGTGTGGAGAAAAGGGAACCCTGCTACACTGTCAGTGGGAATGTAACTTGGTATAGCCATTACAGAGAAGAGTAACTTAAGAAACTCCTTAAGAAGCTAAAAATAGAACTACCATATGACCCAGCAATCTACTCCTGGGCATATACCCAGAGAAAACCATGATTCAAAAGATGCATGCACCCCAGTGTTCACTGCAGCACTGTTTACAACAGCCAAGTCAAGGAAGCACCGTAAATGTCCATCCACAGAGGAACAGATAAGCAAGCTGTGGCACATATATACAATGGAATCTTACCAGCCATAAGAAAGAAAAAAATAATGTCATTTGCAGCAACATGGAATGGACCTAGAGACTGTCCTACTAAGTAAAGTAAGTCAAACACAGAAAGACAAATATCATACGATATTGCCCATATGTGACTAAAAAAAAGGGTGCAGTCAAACTTACAAAACAGAAGCATAGTCATGGATGTAGAAAACAAACTCATGGTTACCAGGGGATAAGAGGGGGAGGGATAAACTTGGAGACTGGATTGACATATATATACAATTACATATAAAATAGATAACTAATAAGGACCTACTGCCCTAGAGAATGGAGAAGGCAATGGCAACCCATTCCAGTACTCTTGCCTGGAAAATCCCATGGATGGAGGAGCCTGGTAGGCTGCAGTCCATGGGGTCGCTAAGGGTTGGACTTGGCTGAGCGACTTCACTTTCACTTTTCACTTTCACGCATTGGAGAAGGAAATGGCAACCCACTCCAGTGTTCTTGCCTGGAGAATCCCAGGGATGGGGGAGCCTGGTGGGCTGCCCTCTATGGGGTCGCACAGAGTCGGACACGACTGAAGTGACTTAGCAGCAGCCCTAGAGAAGGAAATGGCAACCCACTCCAGTATTCTTGCCTGGTAGATCCCATGGACAGAGGAACCTAGAGGGCTACAGTCTATAGGGTCAAAAAGAGTCGGACACGACTAAGCAACTAAACAAGGACCTACTGCATAGCACAGGGAACTCTACTCATTACTCTGTAATGACCTGGGTGGGAAAAGAGTTAAAAAATGAGTGGGAATGTATATCAATACAAAACTGATACACTGTGCTGTACACCTGAAACTAACACAGCATTGTAAATCAACTATACTCAATACAATTTGTAAATAATAAAATAAAAAACCAATACCAAATACAGAACAAGGATTTTTCTATAAAAATGTAAAAAGAAATTTTTCACCAGATGTAGAGCTCCCCCTTCAACAACAACAACAACAACAACAACTCAGAGTAGAAATGTTCAAGATTTTCTCTCCGTGTTTAAGGACAATATGAATGTGTGGTATCATCATTTCTATTCAACATAATCCTAGAAGCCATGATAAATAAAGAAAGATTTTTTAAAAGAAAAGTTAAAAAGATTGGAAAAGGAAGAAATAAAGCTGCATTTATTTGAAGATCATCACTGTCTATATTGTCTGCAAAAAATTCCCATCCCTCAAATTTAAAGAAGAGAAAGAATCAGTAAGAATTAACCTGGCTGATGAATTTAAAAATATACAAAACCTATTCAATTTCCATACATTAGCAAATAGGTACACGTTTGTTTTATTAAGAATAAATCTAAAAAGGATATACAAATTCTTTCAGGAAAAAATAATAAAAAGTTATTTAAAAACATTAACAAAGTCCTAAGTAAATGGAGCAATATACTATGGTCTAGAATAGTAAAACCCCATAAAAATGTCAATTTCCCAAACTCATCTCTAGATTTAACAAAATTCTGATTAAAATCTCAATCAGCTTTCAGAATGTCACAAGTGATTTTACAGAAAAGATAAACAAGCCCCAAATAGCCAACAATCAATGAACAACAGTGACATATGGGAGTTCTCTTGTCCAGGTATTAATAAGACATCTTATGAAGTTACAATAATTAATAAAGTACGATATTGGCATGGAATAGCCAAATTGGTCAAATCCAGGATTGAGAGTCCAGAAAGAAAAACACAAAGAAAGCCTAATACTTAGCAGTCACCTCTGATATGTGTTATGTTCTTTAACTTAATGACAACGATGTCAGCATTAACCATTTCCATTCTACAACCTCAACAAGGTTCAAGTTTCCTTAGAAATGTCAGTACTAGAATAATTCATTCCTAAGTTTCCCAAACCCAAACACACCAGTCCTTTTCATCATCTGCTATGTTTAGAAGAACAGTCTGCAAATAAAGCAAGACAAAGGGCCTGTGTGCTAAGGATGCTGCTGCTGCTAAGTCGCTTCAGTCATGTCCGACTCTTCACGACCCCATTGACGCAGCCCACCAGGCTCCCCCATCCCTGGGATTCTCCAGGCAAGAACACTGGAGTGGGTTGCCATTACCTTCTCCAATGCATGAAAGTGAAAAGTGAAAGTGAAGCTGCTCAGTCATGTCCTCCTCTTAGTGACCCCATGGACTGCAGCCCACCAGGCTCCTCCATCTATAGGATTTTCCAGGCAAGAGTACTGGAGTGGGGTGCCATTGGATGGGAGCCCCACAAATACTGAACAAAATTCTTGGCAGAAAAATAGGCAGCACACAGCAGCTGCCAGCAGAATTAGGCAGTGATCGTGGTTAAGAGGGGTTAGGAAAAATGCTCTGCCCTTCTGAGCACATCACACTGAGCACATCACACTGGAGCCAGACCATGAGTCCACGTAATTGAGAAAGGTATAATTGCAAGTCCTAGAGAATTAAGGCCATGGCACTGAAAGACGTGGGCTGATTTATGTGGGTCACATAAAACACACACACACACTCAAATGAAAAGACAGGCACTCACTCTCAACTGGGAAAAAAAAACCAAACAACTCAAAACTCTAAAAGAAACTACAAAACTCTGTCTTCAAGTAGTTATGGCCCCCAAATCATCAGGCAGAGGCATATATTTAGCACTCTACATATATAAGAAATTGTTAGGATTTAAAATTAATTAATAGATATGCTATTTTTTATGAACTATAACAGAGGGTAAATTAGGAACATCATGTCCCATAAAGTTTGTTTGTGATGAGCCATAATTCTCTGGTTGGGCTCTCAAAAACTTATTTAGTTACTCCTATTGAAATTCCTATTAAAATGTTTTATGCTCTCAGCTCACTTAAAAGCTTCATATTTCTAGGAGTTTGTTTATGCCTAACTTCCATGAATACAGAGGGAATCATGCTTTAAATAAAAATGAAATACCAAAGAAAATGTCATTTTAAAGGATGAAAATCAAATTAAAATCTAAATTGCAAATCATCTAACATGTATAAGAAAGTGCTGAAAGGGAATATATTTTTAAGGATCATAAACCAAACTATAATATTAATTGCAATAAGAAGGCTTATTTAAATGAAAAGCCCCCAAAGTAAGGATTTCATAAGCAATGTTTCTAATTTATATGATTCACATGCTAACATTTGTTTCTGTCTTTTACACAGCTAACCAATTAAAGCATATTTCTAAAGAATTAATTTTATTTGCCAGCAATTATTTGTTATCTTAGCTATAATTCTGCAGCTTTTCAAGCAACAAATAAACGAATGTGTTACATCTGGAGGAGAAAACACAAAAAGTGATGGTATAATATTTGAATACATACAATTACTGGTATGTAACATTCTAATTAACATAATTAACTTTGAAGCAGTTCACACAATAACTGTTAACATTTGTGTCAATTTAGTAGCAGTTAATGACATGTGTCGCAAAGAACTGCTACTCCTTTCATTTATAAGTGAAATGTAAAAAACCTTTCCAAAAAAGAAAAGGCAACCTCAATGAATACTCAAAACTCTTTAATCAATAAAGCGCTACCCTGGCAGGCTTAGAGGGCAGACCTTGTAGTTTATTCCAAGGATCTACTAACTGGAATATGGGCACCTTAGGGGGAACACAGTATAATCAAATGGGGTTTAGGGAAAAAAATGGAATACCAGTTTGTTTTCTATGTCTCTTCTTTTTTGTTGGTTTTAGTCCATAATTTGGCATTCAGGCTGACACTCAGCTGATATGTACCAGTGCTGGTGGCTAAAATACTTCCTTACAGGATACCAAGTAGCCATTGCCTCAAGCACTCCAAGTACATTCCACCTCTCCCATCACCTACCCCAGGGCCCCCTGCACCTCTCCATGATGTGGCAGCTACATGATTAACATCTGACAAAGGGAGCTGCCTCCAGGCCCCTGCTGAAACCCCACAGTCAATGTTCTAATGATTTCCTAGTGGAAACTCACAGGTCTGTTAAAATATTTTTTAGTACCTCTTCTACCTACATGTAAATCATTTTTAAACATAGTCACACATTAGGGGATGCATACTCAAAATGTTTTATTGATGGTGTGAATCAGCAAAAATAGTAGAGGCCCAGCAGGCATCCTCTGACTTTTGTTACACATGGACAAACAATAGCAAAGGTTGGCAGTGGCAAATAAATGACTGCAACATTAGTCATGTTTTCTGTAAAGCAGATGTTAGCATCCTGAAGCTCCAAACATACAGGCGCTGTGCTACACGGGACACAAAATGTCAACCCCAAAGGACGCAAATTGTATGCCTGACACAAAAAGATGACTCATGAACCTTTGTATAATCCAAAGAGAAGAATGAAAGGAAAGTAGTTGGGGTTTCTTTTTCTGGATGCTTTTTTTTTTATTTAATTGTTTAGTGACATCATTCCTAAAAGAGTACTTCATGTTGAAAACACCACATTATCCTTTCCCTACAACTTTACATTTCAAACAAGTGTCATGCCTTTCAAATTATCCCGCATAAAACATAGTAGACCTGCAATTATCTGAAAACAATCAGAGAAACTTATCTTTATGAGTCCAGCCTCATCCATTCATTCAACCATAAACTGTACATCATGTATTCAATAAAACTCAAATTTCCTGGTTTAATAAACACATCAGTTTTCTACTCTTGGACAAGAGGGTAACAACAGTTAACACTGTTACTCTATTCCTGTGTGTTCCAAGGACCTTAACAGATACCATCTCACTTGATTCTAGCAACAACCACATAAGATAGGTACCACTAATATTCCTTTTTTTCAGAGGCACAGAAAAGTTGCGTTCCATGGTCAAGGTGGTACAGTCCAGATGCCAACCCAGGCAGCCTGGCTTCTGAAGTCCACGCTCTTAAACATGACTCTAAACTGCCTACAGTAATTAAGTTCTGAATCAAGTGCTTGTAAAAACTGATCACAATTTAGATAAAGGCCACCGAGTGCACAGTCTCTCTGGGCAAGGGGAAAGGGCTGACCCAAGGTCTACTGCATCCATAAAATTCTCCAGTTTCAGGATTTATTTTCAGAAGCAAGGCTCTCAAAGGTCAATTAAAATGTAGAGAGGTCCTACAGGCAAAACCTAATATAAACCCATGATATTTTACTTAGTGTCATTTTTAATAGCCCACCAAATGAAATATTTTAGGCTCACATCTTTATCAGCTATAGGTCATTTTCCTGGGCTCTTTAGGCAATCAGACCATTTGGAGATGAGGAGGGGAGTGGGAGAAGGCAAGCAGAGAGACCCTTACAGTTTCAGTGATAAATGCTTTGGTTTGGACATGCACAATTCAAAGGAGAATTAATGTGAGGATGTGGAGAGACATCAGGGAAGGCTTCCTGGAAGAGGAAGTGCATATGCTAAGGTACAGACAGGTATTGCCCTGGCAGAAAGAAGGGAGGTACATAGAGAGGTGTTTTCTTTCTAGAGCAAAGAAGGGCATGAGATGAGGAATCTAATACCCTTTGGGGAATGATAGGTGGTTCACCCCTGCCCTGGTTATCTAGCCAAAATTTAGAAGCACTTGAAGACGAGAACCCCCCCGACCCTCCATCAAGTGAATCTCTCAAGGGGATGGATGTTCCAGCAAATGCGGAAAGTGTAGAAGTTTCTTAATGGTTTTTTGACCAGAGCTATGTACAAAGGGAGACAAAATGATATGACTGGTTCATATTATTTACAGACTAAAACATCACTGCTCGTGTATAGGAACAAAAAAGAAAAAAAAAAGCAAATGTGTTACACTTAAACTAGGAAAGAAGCCTACTTAACTGAGCACCTATATAGGTTAAGCAGGAGGTATCTATAATGAAAGAAAAACAAATAGATTTCATGTAATGAAGAGATTTCACAGGAGTTCTAGAAGAGCATATATACGTACCAAAAATTTCCTATGCATACTAAATTTTATATACATACTAAAAACTTCCTATTAAAGAAATATTTCATTAATATAGTAAAAAGGAAAGAACACAGGTAAAAGAAAGAATAAACAGAAGTTAGGGACCTAAAGAAGCCAAACAGCAGGAGCACTAGGGCTTAGAATGACAATCAGTCCTACTTTGAGGTCAGGATTACCAAAACTGAAGCTAGAGCTTCTTTGTCTTTTCAGAGATTTGTAAAAATGCTGTCTGCTACCCAGAACCCATTCTTTCTTTTTTCAATTGAAGTATAGTTGCTTTACAGTGTTGTGTCAACCTCTGCTGTGCAGCAAAATGACTCAGTTATACACACAGATACATTCTTTTTTATATTCGTTTCCATTATGATGAATCATGGGGTAGTGAATACAGTTCCCTGTGCTAGCCACAGTAGGACCTGGTGGTTTATCCATTCTAAATTAACAGCTTGCATCTATCAACACCACACTCCCAGTGTGCTCCTCTCCCGGCCTCCTTAGCAGCCATGAGTCTGCTCTCTGTGTCTGTGAGTCTGTTTCTGTTGTGTAGATACGTTCATTTGTGCCACTTTCAGATTACACATACAGGTGATATCACATGGCATCTGTCTTTCTCTGTCTGACTTACTTCACTTAGTATGATGGTCTCTGCTGTTGTTGTTCAGTCGCTAAGCCATGTCCGACTCTTTGCAACCCCGTGGACTGCAACATGCCAGGCTTCCCTGTCCTTTACTATTTCCCAGAGTTTGCTCAAATTCATGTTCAATGAATAGTCACAGTCAATGATGCTATCTAACCATCTCATCCTCTGTCACCCCCTTCTCCTCCTGTCCTCAATCCTTCCCAGCATCAGGGTCTTTTCGAATGAGTTAGCTCTTCATATCAGGTGGACAAAGTGTTGGAGCTTCATCTCCAGCATCAGTCCTTCCAGTGAATATTCAGAGTTGATTTCCTTTAGGATTGACTGGTTTTGATCTCGTTGCAGTGTAAGCTTGATTAGGTAACATTTGCTTAGTTTTGCTTTTATTTCTATTGCCTTGGGAGGCTGACCTAAGAAAACACTGGTACAATTTACATCAGAGAATGCTCTGCCTACACACTCTTCTAGGCCTTTATGGTATCATGTCTTATGCTTAAGTCTTTAAACCATTTTGAGTTTATTTTTGTGCATGGTGTGAAGCGTGTTCTAACTGCATTGATTTAATGTGGTTGTCTAACTTCCCCATCATCATTTGTTGAAGAGACCATCTTTTTCTCACTGTATATTATTGCCTCCTTTGTCATAGATTAATTGACCATAGGTGTGTGGGTTTATTTCTGGGCTGTCTATTCTGTTCCATTGATGCATATGCCTGATTTTGTACCAGTACCACACTGTTTTGATAACTGTAGCTTTGTAGTATCATTTGATGTCTTGGAGAGTTTTATCTCCTGTTTCCACCCCCCGCCCCCCCCCCCCAGATTGCTCTGGCAAATATGGATCTCTTTTCTTTTAATTAATTTATTTAATTGAAGGCTAATTACTTTACAATATTATAGTGGTTTTTGCCATACATTGACATGAATCAGTCATGGGTATACATGTGTCCCCATCCTGAACCCCCCTCCCACCTCCCTTCCCATCCCATCCCTCAGGGTTGTCCCAGTGCCCTGGCCTTGAGCACCCTGTCCCGTGCATCTAACCTGGACTGGTGATCTATTTCACATATGGTAATATACTCATGGAGAAGGCAATGGCAACCCACTCCTAGCGACCCCACTTTATTTTTTCACTTTCATGCATTGGAGAAGGAGATGGCAACCCACTCCAGTGTTCTTGCCTGGAGAATCCCAGGGACGGGGGAGCCTGGTGGGCTGCCGTCTATGGGGTCGCACAGAGTCGCACACGACTGAAGCGACTTAGTAGCAGCAGCAGCAGCAATATACACGTTTCAATGCTATACTCTCAAATCATCCCACCCTTGCAAATATGGATCTCTTATGGCTCCATGTAAATTTTGGATTATTTGTCCTAGTTCTGTGAAAAATGTCATGGATAATTTGATTGGGATCACATTAAATCTATGGATTGCTTTGGGTAGTACTGTTATTTTAACAACATTAATTCTTCCAACCCAAGAGCATGGGTTGTCTTTCCATTTCACTGAATCCTGTTTTATTTCCTTTATTAATGTTTATAGTTCTCAGTATGTAAGTCTTTCAGTTCCTTGATCAGGTTTAGTCCTTTTTTTTTTTTCAGTATAATTTTATTGGCACCTGTTCTTTAAGTGTTTTCTTTAAATGGAGGTTGATCTGCCCTGAACAATTAAATAACATATTTATTATATCACAAATAGCTAAGCTGGACCTGTCACATGGCTCTACTCTTAAAAATGAAATGCCCAATAGTATGTCAAATCACAAAGAATAGGTCTCACAATCCCTTAAGCCATTATTAACATCCAGTCAATGAACCTAACAAATACAAAGACTATTTCCTTATGACTAAAGTGCTTTAAGGTAGCAGCTTTTCCACCCAAGAAACTTCCTAAGGAAAAACGCATCACTTGATGGGGTCTTTGAAGGCTCCCCAGCTACTTCATGCAGACATTTTTCTCATTAAAAGATGGTACAAATCCTGGTGACCTCCTACAGTTCGGATTAAATTAGAAATCCTTCTATCACAGACACCCATGAGTTTCCCGGTTTTCATGCGGTCCTTTGCCTCCCTACCCACGCTAGAAACATCACATTAAGAAGAAACTGTCCATGTTAAAAATCACTGTCCATGTCACATTGTTCACTTTATCTACCACTCCTCACCCCATTCTACTGTGTATGTAGTTCCACGATGCCTTGAAGCTTGCCCAACCAAAACCTTCCAGAACCTGCAGCCCATATCATTCCTGAAAGTCTAGGAATACACTGAAAACTCTCCAGCCTGTAATCATCTTCTAGTTTGTTCTCTAATTTCTCAGAAGCCTCATTTCAACTATATTACAAGCTGCTTAAAATTCAAGACCATGTGTGACCTCTTTTCTATAAAGGTTTTAATACCAGCTGTATAATAGAGACTCCACTAATAATCAATTAACTGATTAACGAGCATAATAAAGAATACACCGATTCAGAATCCAGTACCACAGAGTGAAACTGTGGGTGCCAATAAACTAGGAATAAGTATAATTATAAATACTGCTAATTCTTAGCTAACCAGCCAAGTATTCTAGAAAAATAAGGTAGGAAAGATACTGAAGTATGTTAGATTTTCCAAAGCCACAATAACCAGGACCTTCCTAAGAAGTCCATGAATTAAAATAATAATTTTTCTCTTCTCCCAAGAAAGGAAATGTTACATCCCAATACCTTCTCTCCCCCAAAGCACTAATTACTATGAGTTTCTTGGTTTCTGACGGTAGAATTCATTCGACACACTAAGATAGCAAAAAGCTAAGTGCTGTAATTTTACCACGGGGGCAAAAGGACACCAGAAAGGTCAAGGCAAGGGGCCCAGCAGAGAGGCAGCTGTCCTCCAGCGGACCAAGGGACCCTTCTAAGACGGCAGCTATGACTGCCTCACCGCCTTTACCTTCACCATCATCTCCCCAGACACACAACCCAATCAAATTCTTGACAGCCCAACCATTCAACTAGTCTGGGCTTCAGGAAGCAGAACAGGAGCATCAGTTCAGTTCAGCTCAGTCGCTCAGTCATGTCTGACTCTTTGCAACCCCACAGACTGCAGCACACCAGGCTTTCCTGTCCATCACCAACTCCCAGAGTCCACCCAAACTCACATCCGTTGAGTCGGTGATGCCATCCAACCATCTCATCCTCTGCCATCCCCTTTTCCTCTTGCCTTCAATCTTTCCCACCATCAGAAACTATCAAAAGTTGAATTAAGACTTCCTTACGGGAGCTTCCTGGTTGCTCAATGGTTAGGATTCTGGGCTTTCACTGCCATGGCCTGGGTTCATTCCTGGTTAGGGAACTGAGATCCTGCAAGCCATGTGGTGCATCCAGAAAAAAGGAGAGAAGACCTCCTCAACATTTCTTTAAAAACTACCATTATCTAAGTACTAAACAGTACATACCAGGAACTACCCTCAGTGCTAAAGATACAGTGAGGATAAGAAAGCTGGAGTGCCAGCACTCTCCATTCTCTGGGTCATCCCATCACTCTTAATAGGCAGGTTGGTCAGGTACTGAAATAGGTATACCAGTTGGGTAAGTGGGTAGTAAGTAAAACAACCTATGATCTCTCTCTCCCTCTTTCACACACACACGGCATTGCTGTTATAAATCTGCTTTGCTCCCCTCTATGATGGTCAGTAATTAATAGAGAACATGCATTTCCACCCTGTAAATCCCATAGAATATTTATTGGTGCCATCCATCTCACGGACTCTCAAACACCTCTCATAAGAAGTCCACACTTGGCCAGTCTGTTCAGGCACACCCACGCAGAGAGCCGCTCCGGCAGGCATTCTGTCCTTCCCAGGAAGGACAACACATACATAAAGTAATGAATTTTTTTTTAACCTCTGCAAAAGGTAAAGAAGAGCAAACTGGGGCTGAAAGTTTTAAGTGACTACTTCTGACTGGAACTCAATTTCAGAAAAAAACTCTCCCCCACCAAATAATTAGTAGTTCTTCATTCATTCATTCACTGAATCACAATACCCTTCACCTGTTTCCTGCTGATTATTCTCATGGCACCCAGGCATGTTCAGAGTAAGGATGCACATTTAGAGTATCTTTTCACAGAAGCAAGAGTTGGATTACAGCAAGGATTTTATAGTTCATTTTTAAGCCGATCTTTGATTAATAGACCCCTGATAAACCAGTTACTCTGTGGATAGGCTCAGGTGAGCCCACAATGAGATTTATCTTCATGGATTAGGCCTGACCTATAAGAACCTGCTTAGGGGTCCCTACTGCTATTTCAGCCCTGAGTTACGAAAATTCATCCCTTTACTATCAATAGAATCTAGCTCAGAGGGTAATAACTAGGAGATGTATTACTCCTGGAATACAAGCACTCCTGAGACTTTGATTATAATGTCCACAGCTGAAGGCACTATTTCACAATTGAGATTACTATTTTCCAGATGAAAAAAACTCTGAGCTGTGGAATAATGCCTTCAGCTACATACATTGTAATCACACTCAGCAGTTCTTGTATCCCAAGAGCAATACAGGGTACCAGTAGTTGGGCTGGTGAGTTGATTTAGGGAATGGAAGGAAGAAGTTGGAGGAGAAAACATAGATAACCCTAATTTCATATTTGCTTTATCTGGGGGGACTTTGGCGTAAGAGTTCAACACGTGCAAAAACCATATCAACTTCACTAAAAAGAAAAAATACATTTAAAAAGTAATTATTTTTCAAACCAGCAAACTTGGTTTTTTTGGAAGTTCAGGGTGGGTTTTTTTTGGGAATATTGACTGCTGGCCAGAATATAAAGAGACGTAAAATCTCAACTCAGTCACTGTGATGTCTATGCTCAGTCGTGCCTGACTTTGCAAGCCCATGGACTGTAGCCCACCATGCTCCTTTGTTCATGAGATTTTTCAGGCAAAAACTGTAGTGGGGTGCCATTTCCTCTTCCAGGGGATCTTTCCGACCCAGGGATCGAACCCACATCACCTGCTTGGCAGGTGGATTCTTTACCACTGAGCCACCTGGGAAGCCATATATTGATTTCTCAATATATGGAAGCACAAAGTTGTACAGTATTCCTAGAAACAATTTAGCAAGAGTATGGAAAACCTACATCATGCTCATATCATTTGCCACATTAATCCCCTCCCAGAATCTACCCTGACAAAACAACCAGAGGTGAACGAAGACTTATTAAAAGCCTGCTCATTACCATTATTTTCAATGGGTAAAACCTGGAAATAACCTAAAGGGGGAAATAGTATAATAAATTGTGAGAAATCCATACACTGGAATATTATACAGCCTTTAAATTGAGTCATAATGGCTAAGGAGAAATGCTAATTCACGTTGTATTCTACAAATTTTGTTAAGCAATTTATCCAAGGGCATTCAAATAGTTCCTACATCAATATTTAACAGACACTCTCTCGGAGTTAACTAATTGGACTTCGGCTCAGGTTTTTGTTTTTGAGTTATAAGGCCAATAAAGTATTGATATTATATTAAATGACTGCAAATAAAGTCTGTATCCTAAATAAATGCTGACATTATGTTGGTACATTCTGCATGAATTTAAAAGGAAAAATGCACTTTCGCATACGTTTAGTGAATTTTCCCTGATTCTTCATAATGCACTTTTGCAAATGGAAAAGATGAATATTCATTAAGGCTCTCTGAATATATTACAGTTTAAATAGTTTGGTTTTAATATTTATAATACATCATGAAACATAATTTTTCCACTAAAAGAAATGGATACAGTGTCAAAAGAGGGCCACTGAAGAAACATAAAATTATACTACTTAACCTAATATTAAAAATTGAAAAACAATATTTGAAAGTACTTCCACCCCTCAAAACAGTTAACTGTTCTTAAAAAAAAAAAAACTTTCAGTTTGTGGGGTTGGTGAATTTAGAGTGAAAATAAGGAAGAAAGAAACCACAAGCTGGTCTGTGCTGTCCTGTGGTAACTCGCTTCAGTCATGTCCGACTCTTTGAAACCCAATGGACAGTAGCCTGCCAGTCTCCTCTGGTTCTCCAGGCAAGAATGCTGGAGTGGGTTGCCATGTATTTTTCCAGGGGATCATCCCGACCCAGGGATGAAACCCACAGCTCTTTTGTCTCTTGCACTGGCACGTGTGTTCTTAACCACTAGCATTCACAAGCCTGCAAAAAGCTAAGGACCAAATGGTCAAACTCCTACTCAAATCAAAGGATCTGATTTCCTCCCTTCTGAGAATACCACTTCAGCTAAGACCAGCTGACAACCCCCAAGAAATATTTTTTCTACCAACCTCAGGAACGCTGACATCAGCACTTCTTGAGTCACAGATGCTGTGCGAAGTAGCGCACAAGAATTTGCTCATTTATTCCTCACTATAAACTTATGAAGCAATAGATCCACTAGCCCCACCTCACAGATGAAGAAACTGAGGCTCACACAGCCAATAAGTGGTAGAAACTTGAGCTGATCTCTAAAACACTCTGCTTCTCATTGCCCAACTGAATAATTATAGTTTAATTCCTGAACACAGTTTCCAAAATTAACTACTCTCTGGCTCGAGAAATATCTTCTTGATTAGGCTAAACAATATAAACCTAAAGGGTAAAATACAGATTAAAACCAAAAAATAAACAAGAGTCTGTTCTAGGACACTTAAAAAGTAAAGAAAGGAAATATATTTACTTTTACATTCAACAAGCCTTCACTGAGCACCTATTATGTGCCAAGGAGTGTTCTAGGCCCCAGGGAAACACTCGGTAAAACAGAAAAAAATAGCTGTCTTCAACCATTATATTTCTAACTATTATGTTAGAATTAAAGGGTTTGTCTTCCATCAAAAAAAAAAAAAAAGAATTTTTCATCAGAATAGGAGATAAACAATAAGCAAATTATGTGATATATTGGAAGGAGATAAAGCTATTGAGAAAAGTGGGGTGTGTGGCATGCAGTGAGGGAAAGACTTTCAAACAAAATGGTCAAGGAAGCGCTCAATAAGAAAGAATATGACAGGGATGCTCACAAGAATCAGAACAGATGAGTCACATGATTCAAATCAAACAGAAAACTGTTGAAAATACTGGAAACTAATTTTCACTGTGTTTCTGCCATCCATCTACCACTCCAAAGAACAAAAGAAGTGACTATTTCTTACGATGGTTACATATACCATTTCTAAACTTTAATCACCAGGGCTTACAACCTTATTTTCCTACAGATAAAATAAGTTACCCTAGGTCCTGCTTTGCCTCCTGAAATTTCCATCTTTCTTACCAGAAAGCAGCATCTGTATAAATCCCCTGCTTTTGACGACTATGACTTCTTTGATAAACTACCCATGTGTGTGGGGAGGGACAGAAAGATGGAGGAAGCAAATGGGGAAATGAGTTTTCCCCTCTTCAGATTAATGTATACGAGGTATACATCTGACACTTCATCAGCACTCCCGGCTGGTGCCCCAGCAGGCGGACACTGGCTGAGCATGTATTCTGCCAGCTACCAGGCTGCTTAGGATGAATTGGCAATGTGCCATTTATCAGAAATGCCCAATGTGTCTGGGAGAAGGAACACAACTACATTTAGCATTGCCAAGGAAAACTAGATACTTCCGGCTAGGAATTAATCTCCTCCTTGAGAAGGTAGTTAGCATTACCTTGAAGCTTGCCTATGGCATTTAAATCACACTAGGCATACATTTACTGAAACTCATACCTCCCCAACCACGGCCTTCATTTATATCTTACTAACATATGACTACCTCTCAGATTGAGGGTCTATACTTTCCCCTCATGTTCTATTGTTGTGTTGAACATAAAACTGTGATATCAAGTGTAATCCTGTCATTTAGACATAAACCACGTTGATTCTGATTTTATCAAGTTCTCCACACTTGAACATATGTGTTGCCTCAACTTTCCTCTTCAAAGAATCAACAAAATACTTAAACCAATGTGACTGCATGACTACTCACAAACAAGTTAAGGAAACTTCCTTGAATATGGGCTGTGATAATTTCTTCATTTTGTCACCGTATTTTGTCAGCAGCTGATACGGAACTTTCAATAGCGTGCCTGTGTACTTTAGTTATGTCTGACCCTCTACAACTCTATGGACTGCAGCCCTCCAGGCTCCTCTGTCCGTGGATTCTCCAGGCAAAAACACTGGAGTGGGTTGCCATGCCCTACTCTAGGGGATCTTCCCAACCCAGGAATCGAACCCATGTCCCTTATGTCTCCTACACTGGCAGGCGCATTCTTTACAACTGAATGGGATTTGGTCCATTACATGGACTTTGAGGCTAATCACGATTATAAGATGCACTGGACAGCAAAACCAAAAATACTTTAGATAGATGGTCTTAATTAGACACCCAAGATAGCATACAGAATCGCATCATCACTCCAGCCTTGCAACTAAAGGAATCTGTCACTTTCCACCAGAGATTATCCATTCCATCAGTATTATTTACTGAATGTCTCCTATATGCACGGTGTTGTGCTAGGAACAGTGAGGAGCAGAACGTCAGATCAGACAGGAATTCTGCCCTCAGGGAACGTGCAGTCTAGCAAGGGGATATTAGGCATAAACACAAAGAACTAAAACAAAGGTGGGCCTTGATAAACGCTGAGGAAGGTAAACTTACAGCTTGAAGATGGGGGCAATGGGGCTTACCGTGGCAAGGAGAGAATGAGAGTGAAGCATGTTCACTGGTGGCTCAGACAGTAAAGAACCCTCCTGCAATGCAGGAGACTTGGTTTCGATCCCAGGGAATGGCTACCCATGCCAGAATTCTTGCCTGGAGAATTCCAAGGACAGAGGAGCCTGTTGGGCTACAGTCTATGGGGTTGCAAAAAGTCAGACATGAATGAGCAACTAACAATGTTCTACTGTACAGTGCACTTCCAGTAATATAAGGCTTATTTTGAAGACAAGAAAAAGGGGGACAGAAAGGAAAAAGAAAAAGGTCTAATAGATATACATTAATACTCCCCCAGCATCATTCTCTATCAAATCTGTTAGGTGTAATCAGCATAATTTAGATATAAGCCAATCCAAGAAACATAGACTAACTTGAATGACTCTGCAAAGGGCACAAAAAAACAGGCAAAGTCATGAAAGTATACTGAGTGACATACTGAAATAAGTGACATGGCAGAGAAACCTGAGCAAATTGCTGCCGAACAATGAGGAAATCAAGGCAGTGCTCTGCCTGGCAGCTCTCCTCCAGCTGCTCCTGCTCATGAAATGCCAGAAGGTGGGGGACAGAAGACATGGTCAAACAGCCTGCAAATGGTTTTCCTTAGACAACAATTAGGAAGCAAGGAAACCTCTGAAGTAAAGATATGATGAGGGTGATATTTTAAACCTTCACTCTCTAGTAGTAAATGGTCAGTCACCATCTGGCTTTGATGCCACATGTGATTTTTACGCTGGCTAATATTTGAGGCTTGCTAGGTGCCAGGTACTATTTTAAGTTTGCTTTTCATGGTATTTTAACATTTTCTCTAGTCTTGCTCCTAAACCCGATAAATACTTGCAGGGTAAATAAGCTGACAAGTGACTCTCTGATAAGAATGCTCTTCTCCTTGGTTTTGTATCTTATTTCCAAATATCTTAGGTCACCTGACATGTGTTTCATCAATCAATCAATCAGTTTCTAGTCTGAGTACATAACTACCAGTATTAGACACATTACTTTGTGGCAGTGTTGTTTTAATTAGAATGATTTGCTTGGCAATAAACATACAGGACTACCTATTTATGTGTAAGAATAATATTGTAGTGGCCCCCAAAGCACTTCTGTTTAAAAAAAAATAAAATCACTGATTGAGAGGAATTTTCTTCTTTCCTCAAAAAGTAAATGCTTACGAAAGTAAAATAAGCTTTTAATAAAATTTCTCAAGAAGGAAAAGTAATTGAACTCGGGGATGGGATGGGGGAAAATGCTAAAACGCATCATTTAACTGAACCTTTAAAAATAAGCCCCCAAATTTTCCTGAGAAGTAAAAGATACATTTTGATTTAAAGACCATAGTCAATTTTGAAGTCATGAAATATCCTCAAAGAAACTTTTCAGGGATAACTATCCAGTATGTTCAGAAGTTTTATGATTCTGAAACTAGAAACAGTGAGTTTCAACGCTGAATTCCAGAGACTGTTTAATAGGTTGTTTCGTCTCACAGTTTGCTGAAGAGCTAATAAAATCTAAGAAACTAAGCAATATGCTTAAACGTATATAGCTACCTAACGACAAAAGCAGGATTAGAGGTTAGACCTAAATCAGATCTCTCTACGTTACTGAACGATTTTCAAATATCTCATGATTTATTATCAATGTATAAAATTATAAGGCACTGACATATCATTTGCATCACCATCAGTAAAAGATATTTCAAAATCTATTCCAATACCATATAACCCCAACACCAATACAAAAGCAACCTGTATAGCCCTCTAGGCTGTGCCAAAGGTTAAAGTTGAAAAGTAATGGGCCCACTGGAAAACAAAATTCTCATAAGCATCATGGTTAAAAATAAAAGTCTATTTTTTTTTTTTTTAAGGCATGTAGGAGTCCATGGGGTCGCTGAGGGTGGGACACAACTGAGCGACTTCACTTTCACTTTTCACTTTCATGCATTGGAGAAGGAAATGGCAACCCACTCCAGTGTTCTTGCCTGGAGAATCCCAGGGACGGGGGAGCCTGGTGGGCTGCCGTCTATGGGGTGGCACAGAGTCGGACACGACTGAAGTGCTTCAGCAGCAGAAGCCCATGCTGCTAACAAATCATAAATATTTATGCCATGTGCCAACGTGTAGGTGTAGAGAGAGTGCTGGAGCTGAAAATAATAACCATTTTCAATGATTCTAGAAGAGAAGGATCCAGGTAAGAATCACCAATGAATATGGAATCCAAAGGAAATTTTTGATAAGAAGAAACATGCTTGGATGGCCTCAAAGTGTCTCCCTGCCAAAGGCTTATTGACTGCAAGAGAAAAGTTCTAACTGTGGAGAAACTGGCCAATGCCTTGTCTGGGTGAAAAAAATTAACATCATAATGATGGGCAAATGGACATATCATCACCTGCCCATGGCATGACCTGAAAGGATACATCATCACCAGTGTCACATTCTGGGATGCAATGCAAAACCCAAAGCTCACTGTAAGAAAACATCAGACATACCCGACACTGTCATACGAGGAACACTCCTTTAAAAAATGGGGTGGGGATGTCACTTAGTCTTCAAAACTCAGCGTCATAAAAGGCAAAGAAACACTGGGGAGAGTTTCCAGATTAAAGGATAATTAAATACAAGACATGACCCCAGACTGGATCCTCTACTGAAGGAGGGAAAATACTATAGAGGACGTTATTGGGCCAATTGATAAAAATGAAATACAGATGGCAGAGCAGATAAAAGACTTCTTTCATGCATAAATTTAATGAAGTTACCTGTCATAACAAAAGGCCATGATATATATAACCTATTCTCAAAGAGTTCAAAACATTATATGCGAGTGTACATGCATATACACAGAGAGAGCAATCAGTACAGCAAATAGGCAAGAGTTAATACTTAAACCCAGGCAAAGGATCAGCTGGTGCTGTATGTATTTGTCTTATTCGTGCAACTTTCCTATAAGTTTGAAATTATTTTCAAATAAGTTTTTTACTTTAAAAAAGCTGAGAACCATTTTCATTTCTTTCGAGGGAAAAGTTGAAACAGAGTTAAGTTTACAAAAATATTCCAACTTAGGTTGAAGGGGAAAATCTGGTAAAAACCAGCACACTGGAAACAAAAAATTTTAGTGTCAAATCTGTGCTTAACATTAAATGTAGATTTAAGTTCAAATCTAGAACAATAAACTCAATAAATTTAGACGTCCCTACGTTGGTGGTGACACGGAGCAAAGCTAACCGACCACAGACAGAGCCCGATGACAACTCACCAGGCTGGCGGTGAGCGAGGGCGCCGACTGGCCCAGGGCCTGGCTGCGCATGCGCACGAGGTTGGACGTCTCCGCAGAGGTGGCCCAGGCTTGCCCCGCAGCCGGGTTTGGAAGGAGATACCTGCCTGTTGGGGATAAAAAGAGGGCAGTGTGAATAGTGGGCAGAATGGCAGTGCTTCTGTAGAAATCCTTATATACCATTTCAGCCGTACATTACAATTATATTGTATAGCAGCTGGAAGCAGATTGTTTCAAGTCGGGAGATTCAGTTTTAAGTTTTGATTCGAAGTTCCCACATAAACCCAGGTAAGTCTCTTCATCTCCAAAATTTGTAGGGCAAGAGGAAGGGTCTTGTTACTATGTTGAGGAGTTGAGGATATATATATAAACACACAAAGCATCCTCAGCATTGTAGAAATGAACATGTGCATTTAGAAATGTACTGTTAAAATAGCTAATATGGAAAGTGATATAGGAATGCACTAGGAAAGTGTCTACGAAGATCATGACCGACAAAAGGAGGAGTTGGAAGTCTTTCAAGGTGAAATGGGGCTGGTGCCCTTTTCTCCCAGCTTCTCTGTCTCTGAAGCTACTGGTGTTCATCCAGCTGTGTCCACAGGGCAGATGATGGTATCCATTTGCATAAAGCTGGACATTAATGTCAGTGTAGGTTCAATGAGCAATTTACATCAACCTTGAACTCATATATATGTGTATGTCTTTAAAAGTCAAACAGCTGAACCAACTCACATTGTATTACTTCTTCAGTACACGGATTAGACTAGTTATCAACACATAAGATACACACCTTTTTGTTAGGATGGGCATGCATAGTCACATAGTAATGAAGCTCAGTAAAAACAGAGACCATGTTTGATATTTTGCGGTAGCACAGTAATTGGTCATAGCAGATACTCATTCAATATTTGTTGAATGATGAAAGAACAAGTGGACACTTCTTTCCCAAAAAACACATGAAGACAATGAAAAGACAGAAACCAAACTGTAGATTTTCCTCTACGGGCTGCATGTATGGGGACTCCAGCTTCATCCCTCCAAGATTCATGAGGACTGTGGCCCGAGTGGCTAGTAACCCTGCAGCAGAAGCAACATTGTGCCTGGTATTCTGCCCAGCAGGTCTGTTCCTTATAAAAGAACCCCCATATCTTTCCTTAGGCATGCACTTCACAAGCGCCCACTGGTTTATAACTATTGATATATAATAACAATTGAAATATGTATTAATATATTGCAATATATTAACTATTGAAATAAATGGAAATATGTTAACATATTAAATGGGCTTCCCAGGTGGTACAGTGGTGAAGAATCCACCTGCCAATGCAGGAGACACAGGAGACACAGGTTCGATCCCTGGGTCAGGAAGATCCTCTGCAGGAGGAAATGGCAACCCACTCCAGTATTCCTGCCTGAAAAATTCCAGGGACAGAGGATCCTGGTGGGCTTCAACCCATGGGTTCGTAGAGTCAGTCACAACTGAGCATGTATGCACATACCATATTAAATATGTGAGAATTCATATTTTATGGCAAGACAAACATTTTTTACATACAAAAATGCTGACTGCCCAATCTGACCCCCCAAACTGATTCCATCACTTATTCACGACCTTCTTCAAGCCTCAGGTTCCTCAGCTGTAAAACCGGGGTAAACTTATAGGGTGGTGCTAAAATCAAAAAAAGAAAACACATCATATAATAAACATTCAATAAACTTAAAAAAATAAGCACAAAGAGCTATGCAACACATGAGGGATGGCTAGGTGAAGAAGAAATAAAATTTTGTTAATCCACTGGAACAAATAATTACATTAGGAAGCATTTACATAATGTTTATTATCCTGTTGTAGGTAAGATTTTAGATGTTATTCCTAGTCTCATCCTAGGAATCAAGGAATGTTACAAATTGGAGGGTCTGATAGCACAACACTTGGAGTATTTTATTCCTGCCTGGACCCCCATTAGTGTTAATAGGGAAAAGAGAACAACAGATGGGTTTAAGGCAGTCATTAGAAGGCATCAACATTGTGCCATAGTTGATAGTGATTACATCAAACTTTATACAAATTTTCTTTCTGATGACTACCAAGAGCCTCTGCAAAGTGTGTTGCTGCTGTATTCATGCATCATTTGCTGCCTACGATTTAAGAAAATTAGCATCTGTCAATGCATTATTCAGCTGCACAGGGTGGAAATTAATGGATAATACCATTCCCACTCTGTTGTAGGAGAGGTGAGCTTGCCTAGCAATCTGGCTGCTCTGTTTGAATGCTGTATCAAGCTTGTTGTTACAACTGGAACTTTGATCAGCTTTGTGTTTTTTGGAAACACATTGCTAAAATTCCAATATGCTTATTAAAACCTTTATTAGGTACTGTCTACTGACATAATACGGAGAAGGCAATGGCACCCCACTCCAGTACTCTTGCCTGAAAAATCCCATGGACGGAGGAGCCTGGTGGGCCGCAGTCCATGGGATCGCTAAGAGTTGGACACGACTGAGCAACTTCATTTTCACTTTTCACTTCCCTGCATTGGAGAAGGAAATGGCAACCCACTCCAGTGTTCTTGCCTGGAGAATCCCAGGGACGGGGGATCCCCCGTCCCTGGGAAGCCTGGTGGCTGCCATCTATGGGGTCACAGAGAGTCAGACACGACTGAAGCGACTTAGCAGCAGCAGTAGCAGCAACTGACATAACTAGAAATTTAGAGGCAATAAAGACAGGTCCATATTAAAGCTGAAATCTGTGGGTCAGAGTGAAACAAGAATTTGTCCAGCTTCAACCACAGAGGTACGGGTTATTGGAATGGAGTTTTTATACTGATTATTGTCACTGTTCTGGTCACAGGGTCTTTACTCAACAGAGTAGAAAGATCTGCAAACTTTTAAGGTTATGTACAAAAATAAGTACATTACTAAGGCTCAGATTGTACCTTGGTTCTATCTAGGTTACATATGGTCTTTTTCCTGGCATGAGTTTTCCTTTGTTTTCATCCTGAATTTAAAAAAAAAAAAAAAAAAAAAACAAGAAGCAAGACCTCCATAAACACACGTCCTCAAACATGAGATGCATGCTTTCAAAGATGTATGCTTGAAGTATCCCTCTGAAGTAGGAAAATATCAGGTCAGCAACAAATTCAGCAGAACAGCTATATAAAGAATTAAATATAGCCTCTGGAAACCTACTTTGGCATCAGAGAATAATGGTACCTGCCTAGATTTAAAAGCCTCAAGTAAGTTCCGTATCACCTGAAATGCAATACAGATTTAGCAGTCAGGCTATGGTCTTACATTTTGGGTTACTTCTCTTGACTACAAATAGGACAGTAAAGGGAAAATAGACCTAGGAACTCTATATAACAAAGCAGTCTTGAGAAATGGCTTCTGGTGCTCAGTTATATATAAGAATGCTGGCAAAGTTTGACCATCCCTCTAAGGTAGCCACCAGGAAGAAAGGGAAGCTAGGGTGGCCCGTGTGTTGCTCTCAAGGGTTTTGGTGAGGGGCAGGGGAGCCACAGAAGGGAGGAATGGAGAATGGGGCGAGCATTACAGAGGAAAGAGCTGGGACAAAAAGAAGAGTGGGCAGCTGGCACGGTGCTGGTGCCACAAGCATGCAGATGGGGCCACAGGCTCCCATCTCTCATCCATCAGCTTTCTTTTTTGGGCTGTCAGCAGGCTCTGCTGTCACCAGCATCTACAGAAGCTCCACAGCAGTCCCCAGAAAGTTCACATCTACCACTTCACCCCCGGCTGCCTACTGAGACCTCCCTTGCTAATTCCACTTTGGGGTATATACACACAAAAAGTGAACGGAAGGACTCAAAACAGAAGTTTGTATCATTCACACTAGCCCAAAGGTGAAAACAACCCTAATGTCTATGGATGGATGGATGGATGGATGACCAAATGTAGCATATACAAACAATGGATTATGATTTAGCCTTTGAAAGGAGAGAAACTGACACATTCTACAACATGGAGGAAGCTTAAACCATGCTAAGTAAAATAGGCCAGATACAAAAGAACACATATTGTAACATATCATATGATTCCACTTATTTGAGGTCCCTGGAATAGTCAAATTCATTGCAAAGTCACTTCAGTCGTGTCCAACTCTGTGCGACCCCATAGACAGCAGGGATTCTCCAGGAAAGAACACTGGAGTGGGTTGCCATTTCCTTCTCCAATGCATGAAAGTGAAAAGTGAAAGTGAAGTCGCTCAGTTGTGTCCGACTCTTATCGACCCCATGGACTGCAGCCTACCAGGCTGCCTCCATCCATGGGATTTTCCAGGCAAGAGTACTTGGAGTGGGGTGCCATTGCCCTCTCCGCAAATTCATTGAGATACACAGTTTAACAGTGGTTACTGGAGGGCTGGGGGAGGGGTGCGGCAGGGAATGAAGCAATATTGTTTAATGAGTACAGAGTTTCAATTTGATGAAAAATTTCTGGAGATGGATAGTGGTGATTGTTGCACAACAATACGAAAGTACTTAATAATGCCACTGAATTGTATACTTAATGTACTATAAAGTACGAAAGGTTAAAATAGCAAGTTTTGTTACATATATTTCCATACACATATACATACACACCCTCCCTTGCCTAGATAAAACTATCATACCATATACAGGAAAAAATGAGGGCATCCTTTTGTTGTCCAAAAGAAGGTATCTACTGTGAACTCCATCAGGACCTGCTTTCACAAATTATACTCAAATTATACTTAAGCCCTCCAAATCATTTACTAGTCAGAGGAACTGAGTTTTTCAAGACCTCTCCAAACTTTCAAAACGGAGAGAGCTTAAAGAGCGTGCTAAGACACCGATAGTACCTGGACAGAGTCCGAGAGTCAGCAGCCATCGCCCTACAGCGCACTCCATCATCATCAGGATATTCCTCTTTCATGCCCCATTGCTCAGCCCTAAACATCGGTTCCCGCATCATAGTGGCTGTTGTGCTCACAGGCAATTACAGGCTCCCTTTATTCATCTTCAGCTGGGCTGCTGCAACACAGAGACACGGTCTCTTTCATCTTCCCTCTCACATGGGTGACTGACTTCCAATTTCTTGTCCCCACTGCAAAAGAATAACTATACCTAGACAGCACTGACAATGCTGCTAAATCATTCTTCTTAATGGCATAAATAAATATAATTTGAGAAACCAACAGACTTGTGACCAGGGAGGGCTGAAGTTCACTGACTCCTATATTGAGCTGCTATTCTAGCCTTAAAAAAAGAAAAAAAAAAAAAGTGTGTGTTGACTCACACAAGAAAAGTCTAAAGCATAGGCATGACCCCAAGTCCTTGAAGACATCACTGCCTACTAGCCAGGGATATCCACTGACAGGAACTGAAAGCCAAATGAAGAGAGAACACATACTTTTGGGGGGGCTGGTTGTCACAGCACCGTGATGCCAATGGGGTATCAAGGTCTGATTCAAATTAATCTCCCAATGCAGCAGTCAACTCCTGTTTTGCTACTAAGACTCAACCCCACCAGAGATGCCCAATTTCACTTCTTAGAATATTATCAGCAGCATTCTGTATTAAACACGAAATGCAAGGCAGAATTACTAACCACATGGGCCTGATGAGGTGACAAGGTGCATGTATGCTAAGTTGCTTCACTCATGTCTGACTCTTTGTGATGCTATGGACTGTAGCCTGCCAGGTTCCTCTGTCCCTGGGATTCTCCAGGCAAGAATACTGGAGTAGATGAGCCATGCCCTGCTCCAGGGGATCTTCCTGACCCAGGGACAGAACCTGTGTCCTCCACATCTCCTGCATTGGCAGGCAGGTTCTTTACCGCTAGCACCACCTGGGAAACCTGACAAAGTTAGGGGGACACTTCAAAAGGAAGCTTGCAGCAAGCAGAGCAAGTAGAGATGCAAACGGATAGAGCAAGCCCAGACTGACTGGGTCCATGACAAATATGTCAAGGCGTCTCTACAGCCTAATTCCATACCCTGAGAGAGCTAGGGACCGCAGAAAAATACCAGAACAACACACATCTATGGAAATCCAAGCCCCTGGACAAACCACAAGGCTATGGAGCAGCAACTCAAGCTGCCACTGCCACTGCCGACTGCAGTTTTTAATCAAAAGTAACTTTGGAAAATGTGTCGAGATGACTCAACAATACAGTGGTCTTTTCACCCCCAGTCACAGAGAGATCCCCTGTTACCCTTGCCATTGAATGGCAAAAGGGCAAAAATGCCAACACGTGGTCTATTTTTAAGTGGAAACAATTCAGATCTACACTTAAAGAGAAATATATTTGGTCCCTTTTCTTTTCCCCTAACTTGTTCTGAAAGAAGAAATATTTCTTCTCATCTAGTGAGATTACCAAATTCTAATAAGGGAAGCTATCTGGATCATGTGAGTTAATACACGAAACAGAGCTTAGTAAGCTTTGGTGTTCCTATTGTTTTTAGTACTTGACTGCTGCCTTTTGATGGACCTGCTGCTAAGTCGCTTCTGTCGTTTCCAACTCTGTGCAACCCCAGAGACGGCAGCCCACCAGGCTCCCCAGTCCCTGGGATTCTCCAGGGAAGAACACTGGAGTGGGTTGCCATTTCCTTCTCCAATGCATGAAAGTGAAAAGTGAAAGTGAAGCTGCTCAGTCGTGCCGACTCTTAGTGACCCCATGGACTGCAGCCCACCAGGCTCCTCCATCCATGGGATTTTCCAGGCAAGAGTACTGGAGTGGGGTGCCATTGCCTTCTCCGTTTGATGGACCAACACCCAGCAAATTCTCCCATTCTGCAATGACAACCAGCCCTCACCAGCGACTCCTTGCACCTTTCACGGGGTGATCGTCTGGATATAAAATTGCTATCAAAAAATACATAATGGTTTGACTCTAAGCTCTAGCTGTACAGACCAAAGGCTAACGTGACAACTTAAAATTGATTTTAAAGGAAGTATTAAATAGAGCTACCCTAATGAGAACATGGCAATACGAATCTGACATCAAGCAGCGTTGCCTGCAGTGTCGGTGTGAGTGAGGACACCCGGGAGCCGCGAGGGGATGGTGTCTAAGTGACGCCGGGCACAGGTCAGAGTGAACATCTGCAATCTAGCCTCCCTCCATCCTCGTATTGAAATATAATTCAGCAGAATGAATTGCTAGACATGTCTAAACCTCCTGGGAAATGACAGATATTGATGAATGCTGTTGGGAAGATATATGGAAGGAAACGGCAAATAAATAGAACCATTTTTTCTCAGAGTCATTTTGCGGATATGTGGAGCAGCTGTTAAACTACTTGTCAGCTCCCGGTGCTCTCTTCGTCTTTCTTCTTCCTCACCCTCCTCTGCATTCTCTACACCTTTCTAAACCCTCCTGGAGGACCAGCATCTTTTTAAAATAATAATCAAAGTCATAAGAGCCATCTCCTCCTCCCCTGTCATACTCTGGCTTCTCAACCAGTTAGTCCAACCCTTTCCAAAATTTCATTCCATTCGAACATGTTGGCTGCCTGCTCTGGATCCTGGAAAGACAACTGACCCTTGAACAACACAGGCTGGAACGGCACAGTTCCACTTACTTGTGGATTTTTTTCAGTGGTCAACATTGCAGTTCTGCCCAAACTGTGAAGGGTTCAATCTGCAGATATGGAACCATGGCTGGAGGGAACCGTAGTTAGAGATGGTTGGCTTTAAGTTGCATGAGGCTTTTTGACTTCGCAGAGGGTAGGCATGCTCAACCGCTTCATTGTTTGAGGGTCAACTGTACTTTCAATTTTTAAACTCATGAAATGAAATGGCTGAATTCAAATCCACTAGCCTTTGGCCCCAGCCGTAAAGCTAAAATCTAAAATTCAAAGCCTGACTACTGCCACGCAGTAGCTGCGTGACCTTGTTAACTTCTTAAGCCTCAAGTTGCCATAAATGCTCTTTAAAATGGACATGACTGACCAACATCTTGGGGTGACTGTGAGGACACAGAATGTAAATTGAGAGCCTGTCATACCATCTGGCAAACAGAAGGCCCACAATAAACAATGGCTTATTACCCTCTCTACTTTCCGTTGCTAAACAACTCTTCCTGCGAAGGGCACTCCTCCTCAGTGTCATCCTCAAACTGGATCAAAAACTCTCCAGCTCAAGGCCCTTTGGGATACATGGCTCTTATTTCATTCACCAAGTGAGCTCAAGAGCACAGAGCTGGAAACCAGTCAGGCAGGGATTTGCACCCTGGTTTCACCATTTATTCGCTGGAAACCCTTGATGAATGACTTTCCCTCTCTGAGCTTCCCTGTCCATCCCCTCAGGTGGGGATGATTGTAGGTAACACGTGTCAAGTGCCCAGTGCGGTGTTGAGCACACACACGGTGTATTCAGTGCTGGCTAGGGTCCCCTCCAAGATGCTTTACCCATTTTGGTATTATTGGCATTGAATCCACAACCGGGGCACTTCTCGCCTTACCTTCCCCCATCAGCCACCTGCTTCTATGGGGCTGCCTGTGTATAGAATGCCCTTTATTTCTGTACACAATATGCTTTCCTCCACTGGAAACTCAGTGTCAGCTGGAAACATATCTCATCTGTCTTTGTAGTCCCACTTGCACCTAGTACACAGAACCTACTAAACTTTTTACAGAATCACATACTTATGTCTGTGCATATTAACTCTCCATTCTGTCTCTCATTTATATTTCTCCCAAGGTTCAGATTTTTCCATCTTTGTTTAAATCCCTATTGCCTCAAATAGGAAAAGACCCTGATGCCGGGAAAGACTGAAGGCAGGAAGAGAAGGGGACGATAGAGGATGGCATCACCAATTCGATGGACATGAGTTTGGGCAAACTCCAGGAGACGGTGAAGGACAGGGAAGCCTGCAGTCTATGGGGTTGCAAAGAAGCGGGCGCGACTGAACAACATTGCCTCAAATATTCAAATATGGTTCAGCTGTTTGTTTTGTAACCATAACAATAGTGAAAAGGCTCAGCAGCATTAAAACGATACAAAAACATCGTGTCACTTCTCCTGGCTTTGATATTCTCTTCTAAAACCCTTCTCCAAAAGGATCTGACACCACCACAAAATACTGTCTATTTCCAAAGCAAACTGATGAACCTGAGTACACATGAGAACAGTTTGTAGTCAGTAACTTACTTTTTGGAGAAATTACGAATCCTACTCAGTAACATTCCTTTGCATGCTAGGATGCTTTGATTGACGCACCCAAATGTCACTGGCATCCTGAGATGGTAAACATTCTGACAACTGCCCTACATCTAAACAGTTATGACAGAGGCCAAGGAGGAATTGGGGATCGAGAGCTTTCCAAGAGAAACAAAAAGAACAAAGGCAGCCACAGAGAGAAAATAAACTCCATATGACAATCTAAGCAAAAACTTCCAGACACGTCCAAATTTCATAACAAGTTCTATATTTTTATAAGGAAACATTTATATTCAATCTAATTCACTCACCAGTGGATTTCCAAATATATTTCTTTGGAACAGTGTCTAGTTTTATGTTGGCTTTTCTTCCAAACAGAATTCAAATTCCTCCTCCTGAATGTCTATGTATGCTTCCTAAAGAATATACTATTCTTGTCTTAAGAAATCTTTGTTGATAATGGTTAATGAATAAACAGAAAATCTAAGACACAGCTGTAAAATTTCCCCCCAAATACTGCATAGTAGATCTCGGCCAGCACTTTCAAATGACAATTTATTAAAATGCCCTGTTTCTGGGATGGGCGATCTCAATCAAGGACTAATCAGTCTTCCCCAACCTTTTTGGCACCAGGGACTGGTTTCGAGGAAGACAGCTTTTCCACAGACTGCTGTGAGGTTGGGGAGATGGTTTCGAGATGATTCAAGTGCATTATATTTGCTGTGTACTTCATTTCTACTATTATCACACCAGATCTACCTCAGATCATCAGGATTTAGATCCTGGAGGTTGGGGACCCCTGGACTCTGTAACCCCTACTAGGAAAGTGAATGTCTATTCTACCTGGTTTAAAAGCGATAGGATTCAGGAAACACGGTTATCCAAACTATAGCCCTGCACCCTGAATTAAATTCTAACAAAGTCACTTAAGTGCCTTGCGAAATATGGCATTGCCCTTGTTTTTAAGAAGAAAGAAATTTAAGCCAGGATTAGCCTCATGAATGCTTCAAGCACTGCTTGGAAATTAATGAGCAGTGTAGGGTTGGAATTCAGGCTTTATATTTCTAGTCAATTATTTAGCCCCTGACCTTTGAAAGTTCAGGTGACATTACGAACTTCAGGCAAATTCAGCCCTGAATTCCAGGGTCAGTGCTTCATGTCTTAAAGTAACAGTATCACTAGGCTATTTAACATTCCTTTTTAGGGAATTCAGTCATGCTTATGAGGAAATCTGTGCTCTGGGGCTCAGGTAGCCATTTGGTTGTTCCAATCATCCTCCAAATTGTCATCTCTCAAGACTGAGAGCCTGATCATTTTCTTCCAGTCATTCATTAAATGCATTTAACTTCCTGCTGTTTGAGTTCACAGAGAACACTGTGCCTGCTGAAAGATTGGCAGTGAGCATATACACACAGACTTTCACACACTGACACCTCAGATCTACCTATGGTTGTCTACAAAGCTGGTCCTGTCTCCAAGTGACCTGTCTCCAAATAAAGGAAGGGAAGTGGGGCATGAGAAAGGATAGAGTACTAATGTCTGTGTGTAAGGCCCCAGGCTCTTGCCCCTTCTACCATGCATGTACCTATGAGACAACATCTCTCATAAAAGCCTCAGAACAGACCCTTGCTGTAGTTACTGATAGAGTTACCAGATTTTAGAAAAATATAGGATGCCTAAATAAACTGGAATTCAAATAAATCTGAATATGCATACTCCAAATGTTACACTGGCCACCTCTGTGCTAAAAATATTATTCCTTGTCTCTCTGAAATTAAAATTTAACTGAATGTCATGTATTTTATCTGGTGACCCTATTTCCTGAGCACTTAGGATTGGCAATGGCTTTTTGGCAGGAGGCTTTTTATGAGGGTACAGGAAAAGGCATCTATTAAGTAGTAAAAGGGACGATAGGTACACAAATAAAAGAAAATTAAAAGTGATCCATCCTGGAAGAAAAGAACAATGTGAGATGGTAACAGAAAAGATAGAGTGAGAGTGTAGCTGTGAAAGTGATGTGAAGGGGTTTGAAATGGAATGTGAATGTAACAAAGAATTGTGAGCTTCATCTCCCTGTTTTGTACACTGGAGATGGGGGTCTCATTGCTCCGGGTCTGTGCATGTATCACCTACCATTATTTTTCCATTATTTATACATACCTGTGCAGACAAAAGCTAGCAAAATGGAGTGAAAACAAAACAATAAAAATACTTTGCACTGAGATTTCTGGCAACCAAAACAGAAAGAGAAGCACAGTAAGAAACCCAACTCTCACTACTCAGCAAAAGAAATAATTCAAATTTATCAGACCAAGTTAACCCCCTTTTCCTTGTTCTGAGCTTAGAGCAATTTGTTTCTGAGGTTTTAATAAAAGGGCAATGGCATACGTAATTCTCAATGTTGTCTAGAGTACTTTAGGGCAAAATTGCAGGTGCATCTTACATCATGTAGCACTAAATAAAAACTAAGGATGCGATGCTGTGTGTACATGTGTGCATGCGAACGCCTAAGTCTCCTTTACAGGGACTTGTAAACTGGGAGTTAAGGGACCTTAAACAAATTCTTTTTCAAGCCTAATTTGGTGCAGTGGTAAGGACTCCACCTGTGTTCTTATTCAGAAAAAGAGAAACAGACTTTTAAATGGTACTGTTTTCTCTTTTCAAAAGTTTTACCCCCCAGGGATCAAGTCAGCAAGGAGTTAAAGAACAAGGAGGCTTACTTTCAGCTGTCCCTTCAGGCCTTGGTGGGATGCAGGGGCCTGAGACAGTACTGTCAAAAACCAGAGAAATGATCTTGCTAGGCAGACACAAGAAAATAAATTTAGCCCTGACAATATGCATTGATTAAGTCCTTGAATGACAACAGAACATGACAATGACAAATGCAGGCTACCACCACCAGGGTCATTAATACATCAGAAACACTAATTTTTATCAATCTTTAAACATCCCGGTTGGTGGCATTTGCATTTCTTTGCCTACTCTTGTTCCTGTGGAGATGACAAAAAGTCAGCTTCATTTTCAGTTTCCATCCAGGAAGTTAAAAATAAGTCTACATTCTTGATCTTTGATTAGCCCATGAAAATGAGTTTTAAATAGGAGATGGATGGCCTGGTGTGCTCGGTCTTAGAGGACAGAACATAACTGCCATCCAGGGAAGGAGGCGGGCTTCCCCGCTCAACAGTGGAGCCAGGATATAAGTGTGAAGTGAGAAAATGAAGCAAACCAGTGTCTGCAAAGACTCCCACTACTCCTCATCTTGCGAGTTAAAGGCATTTACTACTTAAACTCCAAGGGACCTTGAAAGTATCTGGTTCAATGTGCTTATTTTACAAAGAAGACTGAGAACCAGAAATGAAGCCACAGCTACTGAGCAGTTGACATGGGACAAGAATCTAAGCCTCAGACACCCATTTCAGGCCCTTCTCATCACACCTTGAAAAATCAGCACAGATGTTGAGACACTCCCCAGCCAGACAAGTCACTTGCTTCCCCGTCTTTACACCCCGTTCAGTGTGAGTCAGGCATTCCATTCTCCTTCATATCTGTGTCTTCCCTAGTCACTACTGTATTATAGCCTATTACCATGTCCGTGTTTTCCAGAGGACTTACCTGTGCCGAATTTACTGATTGCAGCACATGTGCAGCTAGCACCCACACGCACCTTCATGCTGCGGCACTGAAGTTAGATTGTGTGTAAGAAAGCATCACCGCGAGAGTCAGCTTCGCACCTGGGTGCCAGTGTGGCGGGGAATGGCAGCACCCGCCATTTCTTTGCCTTTCCCAACCTTACCTCCCCCTGATTCAAAGAGTGCTGTATGTGGGATTTAATAATCAATACTAATTTTCCATTATTTAAATTCATAATTTCATATTCTTAACTAACACAATTCATTCAACTTCTGTGACTTTCTCATATATGCTGAAGAGTCACAGGGGTCTAATCACTTCACCTCTTAAAAACAATATACATACAAAACATATATCCAAGTTGTGTGTATGTGTATATATATATTCCAACTGTATATATTCCAAACTTGGAATCAGCATGCTTCTCAGAACCTACAAGTACACAGAGCATGAAGGAGAGGAAAACCATGTCCAGCCATGCCCAGGCCTCAGTCCACTCTATCAGTTAAACAGATTCTCAGAGGAGCACTGGAAAAAAAAAAAAACTGGGGAGAAAAAAGGGAATATGATTATACCCCTTCAAAAAATTCAATCCCTCAATAAAAAATCTGAAATCAATTTTCTATTCTAAAAAAATTTTTAAGAACAAGCAACTTAAATTTTTGATATATGGATTCAATAAATTCATTTTTTCAATCAGGAATAACCAAAGTCCATCATTTACAGAATCACACTTGACTATAAGAAATAAGGGGGAAAGACAGAGAGTGAAAACGGGGAGAGGAATTGGGAGAGAGATAAACAGCTTTGGGAAACCTAGTTCATACATCTTTGGTTAGTTTCTGTTAATTTTCTTCATTAGTCTAATTGGTATAGAGAACTTCCTGATATAAATACATTTGGACACATACAACCTTTAGAATAATGCCAGCAAAAACTTCAAATGACCACTAGGCGCTCTCTTTTTTGGGGTTACTTTGAAGAATTTCAGTCACTGTTTTTGATCCCGTCCAACATACCCAGTAAGGCCCAGAATGACATTTTGCAGGTGATCACAGTTTGGCTCTCTCAGTATGCAACTGATGCTCCTACGCTAACAGTCTTGGAATTCTATGTCACAATGATTTAAGGCCCAAGCTACTTTTTGCCTCACAGAAGGCACTTCAAGAAACTTAAGAGAAATCAGATCTTCTGGCAACAATCTGTTCTTAACACTTGGGACTAATTTTAAGTCCTTCAAACTCTATCTGGTACAGAACTCGACAAAGGACTTCTGAAGAGCTGGATTTGCTGATGGAGCAGGGCTGCCAGTCCTCTCCGGAGTCCTCTGCACACATAAAAGCAAATAGCTCAGCCTCTCATCTGACTCTCAGTACACAAGCAACACATTTGAGTCCTCAAGTCCTCACGTAGGCTCCTCCTTCGGTTCTCCTCTCATGCCTGACATCACTTCCTGTGATGCTGTCAACGGTACAGAATGTCTGAGGGAGAAAACTGAGCCTCAAATAGGACTCTGCAGCCTGGCTCTGAACAAGGTGGCAGCTTGGCAACCCCCAGGTAGCAGGAATAACCAAAGTCCATTATTTATAGAATCACACTTGAACACAAGAAATTATGGGGAGAGATAGGGAGAAAAAGAAACAGATAACTGGGAGAGAGACTGGAAGAGAGATAAATTGCTATGGGGACCCTAAGCAGGACTTGGGACCTGCCATGTGATGCTTCCCCCCCATGCCCATCACTAGGAGCAATGACTCATGGGTAGGCCATCTGCATGGATGATGAGCTGCAGCAGAAGGCCGCTGACAGCCAGCCACTGGGAGGCAGCTTCTGCCAAAGGAGTGGGCTAACAGCTGTGTGCCCCATTAAGTGGGAGTCTCAGGAGAGCTTCCTACGCTGATATGGAGAGGCTGCAAACATAACATACACCGAAATCACCATCTTCCAGTTAGAACACCTAGATAGAAAATAAAATATCCAGACAAACTGACATGGGGCAATGAAGACAGCAAGTGATTTTTGGTTTATTTGTTTTTTAAAAAGAGTGTAATTGCTTTACAATGCTGTGTTAGTTTCTGCTGTACAACGCAGTGAATCAGCTGTATGTATATAGCTATATGTAATCAGCTATATGTATATACATCCTCTCCCTCGTAGACCTCCCTCCCTCCTACCCACCCCCAGCCCACTATACAGGACAGAATGGAGGTTCCTTAAGAAACCAGAAATAGAACTACCAGCAAGTGATTTGTAAGGGCTGAGAATCATGCACCCTCACCAAAAGGAAGATGCTAATAGATTTGCCTTTTGATTGCTCAGGGACTCAGAAAAATAGTTAGAGATACTCTGCAGCCTCATAAACCATTGTTGATGAAGTACACAATGTTACAAGCTCTAAAACAGAGCACTAGAGCGACTGAAGAGAATCCCAGCTCCCAGTTATATGCCCTCCACTCTTGCCTGGAAAATCCCATGGACGGAGGAGCCTGGTAGGCTGCAGTCCATGGGGTCGAGAAGAGTCAGACATGACTGAGCAACTTCACTTTCACTTTTCACTTTCCTGCATTGGAGAAGGAAATGGCAACCCACTCCAGTGTTCTTGCCTGGAGAATCCCACGGACAGGGGAGCCTGGTGGGCTGCCGTCTATGGGGTCGCACAGAGTCGGACACGACTGAAGTGACTTACCTTAAGTAGAAAATGTGTAAGTATTGAGAAATAGTAAAACAAATAGAAGCAGGATGTTTTTAAGCCACTATAATCTTAAGTATGAATTATCTGGGGTCCTTTTCCTGTTGGCCAGCGGCCAAGAGCTCAAATCAAGAGCATCATGAGAACATCATTCACAACAACTGTAAAGACTTTTGCCCTTTAAACATTTTAAAACTTGCCAGATTTCAGCATATTAACCTACCAGTCATCCTTCACAAGCTGGTTAAGTTGAACAGCCTACCCACTGCTCAGTCTACAACACTATCACACAAGCTCCCATGGGCTTTGGCTCTACCCCTGGAAAATTCCACGCTGGGCAGCAAAACTCCCCTCCCTGACTCTTACACAGCTCGGCTCCCTCCACCCTCCCCATGGCTCTCCTGGGTGACCATGCCCCAGGCCTCTCTGCTATGTTCCGTGGGACTATGTTCCCAGTTCACAAATTTCCCTGGTGCCTTAAACTTTCCCTCAAACACGTACACAGACTTCACTTTCATGATTGAAGACCTTATATGGGCTGCCAGTGCTTTCAAGAAATCCTACTTCATTTATAGCTCCCCTTCCTATTCTCTGAGACCATTTCAGACTTGCTTCTCTTGTCAGTTCCATATAACCCTCTCCAAACCCACCCAGATCTCTCATCAAGCACTGAGAAGAAAAGCCGCTAAATCAACTAAACTATCTGCTTTTTATGAAAAGAAAATTTATTAAAATCACTTATCTGGAAAGGACATATTTTAAAATTAAAGCTATTTTGAAGTAACTGTAGGTTCACATGCAGTTGTAAGAAATAATGCAGAGAGACCCCAGATAGTCTTTACCCAGTGTCCCTCAACAGTAACATCTCTACGCCTGCCCTGCACATACGTGAAATAGTAGTGAGAAGTTGCTGTAAATCCCAGAGACCTCAGCTCCATGCTCTGTGATGACCTAAAGGGCTGGGAGGGAGGTCCAAGGAGGGATATATGTATACACATAGCTGATTCACTTCCTTGTACAGCAGAAACTAACACACTGTATGTAAAGCAACTACACCCCAATTTAAAAAACGGTAGCATCTTACAAAACTGTGGTGTACAATCACAGCCAGGATAATGACACTGATACAGTCAAGATACAGAGCCTCTTCACCACTGCAGAATTCCTCATGTTTCCAGTTCATAGCCACACCTACTTCCCTCCCATGACCTGCTCAAGTCTCATCAACCTCTAATTGGTAATTGGTTCTCTACGTCTACATTTTGCGATTTCAAGAATATCGTATAGAAATGAAACTACACAGAATGTAACCTCTTTTTTTTTTTTACTTCTACCTCTGTTTATTGCTATCAACCCTTCTTCCTCCACCCCTCTCATGCGCGTGTGCTGTCATGTGACCCCATGGGCTGCAGCCCTCCAGGCTCTTCTGTCCACGGTATCTTCCAGGCAAGAATACTAGAGTGGACTGCCATTTCCTTCTTCTGTTTTCTCTCTCTTTTTTTTAAACTCAGCATGATTCTCTGGAGATTCACCCAGGTTGTCACATGCATCATGTGCATGAAGAATGTCACCTTCCATATCAGTAAATGAAGGATTACAGACATCAAGCCAGCTGCCACTGCAGCTGCCGTCCACCTGTGCTCCCTGAGGGAATTCAGGGTGGAGAAGGGGGATACTGGCCCGAGACAGTTAAGGTGCACTTCAAAAGAATAATTTCAACGAGCCCAGAATCTTGCATCTTCCCAGACACAGACAAGTGCCAAATGCATTAACTTGATGTGTTCTTTTCTGGAATTAACACCAATCTTTTGATGTCTCTGCTACCTGATTTTGTTGTTGTTGTTTCCAAAAACTCCTCAATATCCTGGCTTCTTCGTTACCTCTTTGGAGCAGTCTGAGAGGCTGGTTTAAGTCCTCAGCAAGTCCTCTGAAGAAAATATCATTCTCAACTTTCAGGTTGTGTGTTTTTTTCAGTAAACAATTGGTAGTTTGTTCCTTTTTATTGCTGTGTAGTATTTCATGGTGTGTGTGCTGTGCTTAGTCGCTCGCTCAGTTGCATAGGATTCTTTTTGACCCCATGGACTGTAGCCTGCCAGGCTCCTCTGTCCGTGGAATTCTCCAAGCAAGAATACTGGAGTGGGTTGCCATGCCCTCCTCCAGGGAATCTTCCCAACCCAGGGATCGAACCCAGGTCTCTTGTATTGCAGTCAGATTTTTTACCATCTGAACCATCAGGGAAGCCCATTTCATGGTATGGATGTACCTAAACTACCTGCTTTTGCGTCCATTTTCTCCTCCTTCCTCCTATGACGATGAAGGAAGCACCTCTCTCTCTACAAAGGCCAACCGTTTTACACATGCTCTGGATACCTGCCGGCTGCTTTCACAGCACTTCACCTCTCCAACTGTCATCTCTTCTGAACCATTCTCAACACCTTACAAACCTACTTGGCTGGTTCCCACATCAAGACGGCCCCCTCTGGCCTCTCATATTCTTCCAGGTCACACCCGTTTTCTCTACTCACTTACACGGCGCAACTTCTCAAAAGAGCTATCTGCACGCTCATCAACACGTCGGCTACCCCAGCGTCCTTCACTGCCATTTGCTCCTAAGCTCGTTCGCTCTAGGTTTTATCCACACGTCATCAAAATATGACTCTCCGCTTCTGTTACCGCACAATCCTCTCCAGACATTCCAATTTAACGTGCCTCATAGGCATGTCAGACCTAGTGTACTGAAAACTAAGTTAATCACACTCAATGTCTTTATTAAAATCCATTTCTCAGTCTCCCCTGCCTCTTGTGTAGCTGGCCTTGGAGACAACAGTTCCAGCAAGGTCCACAGTTCCTAGCACTCCCCTAATTCCAGTACTAGCCTCGAATAGCCCAGGCTTCCCTGGTGGTTCAGACCGTAAAGAATCTGTCTGCAATGCAGGAGACCCAGGTTCAACCCCTGGGTGGGGAAGATCCCCTGGAGGAGGGAATGGCAACCCGCTCCAGTATTCCTACCTGGAGAATTCCAAGGGCAAGGAGCCTGGCAGGCTACAAAGAGTCAAAGAGCCAGATACGACTGAGTGACTAACTCTTAGCCTTGTCTCTGCCTATGCAAGGGGATCTTGTTAAATGAATGGGAATGGAAATACAGTGTGTCTCTTCCAGGATGGGACTTCTAAAAAGTCAGAAAGGTTTTTCTTCTCTTTTGTTCCACTTCTACCAGCTAGAAACAGAGTATCTCAAGGCCATAAAAGAAGAGACAAAGCAGAAGGTGGAAGGAATGTAGGACCCTGACTCAACAGGTGATTCCCAGGTGGCATGGTGGTAAAGAATCCACCTGCCAATGCAGGAGATGCAAAAGACATGGGTTCAATCCCTGGGCCAGGAAGATGCCCTGGAGGAGGAAATGGCAACCCACTCTAGTATCCTTGCCTGGAAAATCCCATGGACAGAGGAACCTGGCGGGCTATAGTCCATAGGGGTTGCACAGAGTCAGACACAACTGAACAACTGAGCATGAACTCATCAAGAGGAGAGAGCTGCCTGATAACCCAAAAAACTTATATGAGCTAGAAATATATGACTACTGTGTTAAGCCCCAGAAATCCCTTGGTTTGCTTGCTGTAGCACATGGTATTATCCTAATATACACCATTTGTACATAGGCATTCTTTCGATGGCATTACAAAGATGAAGAAATTCAGAGCACATAGGAGACTGTTCAGACGCAATACTTCCTGAATACCAAGGCTACCTGGGCTTCCCTGTGGCTCAGAGGCAACAAACTGGTTGCCAGTGCAGGAGATGTGGGTTCAATCCCTGGGTCAGGAAGATCCCCTGGGGAAGGAAATGGCAACCTGCTCCAGTATTCTTGCCTGGGAAAATCCCACAGACAGAGGAGTCTGATACAGTCCATGGGGCCATGAAGAGTTGGACTGGACTTAGCAACTGACTAAACAACAACAGGAAGGCTACATAAACATAGCTATATTTTATGTAAATGTGCTTCTATCTAAAATTTCTCAGACTTGCCCACTAAGTTAAGGAGGCCTTTAGGATGAGAAACCCATTAAACCCTATACAGCGCTTGGAAGAGAATATCCTTCAAGTTCATTTTATAGGAAAGAATGTTTTCTGGGATTGTATGATTTGTTTTTCCCTTTCCTCTTAAACTAAAACTCATTCTGAAATGCCTTTTTTTTGAATTTTCAGATGTTACCTTCAACTGATTTCCACAGTCCAAGCAGGAAAAGTCTCTCAGTTTCTCCCCCAGATAGAATACAATGATGCTAACGGTTTTAGGAGTTTCCGTTTATACTGTCTACAAAGCTGACATCTTACTTAATGCACACATGATGCACACGCACAGTTTCCTCTTGGTTTATATTCCAAACAACCCAAGTTATGTTTTGAAAAACACAACTCTGCATGAGAGAGAGAAGCCTTCCCTCATTTTCTGCCTGTTAAGGCTGTGATACACAGACATCACAGCTGTGGAATGCAGGACTAGGATTCAGGGCAATTATCCGCACAGCAAAAAGCCAGGAGTCAAAATTCCGAGGTTCTGCCCTTCATTCTACGGCTTCCTTGCTGTGAACTGTCAGGCACATTACCACTTAGTCATGCTCTGGTTTAAGAATCTGTATAACGATTTGAATAATGCTTTTTTTCCTCATCAGGGGGCTCCAAAGCTCAGTCAATGTTTACATGATGCTTCTGGGTGCCTATTTAGCAAGCTGTGGGCCATGAAGATATAAAACATCATCAGACTCAAAAAAAAAAAAAAAAAAAAAATGCAGGCAGTGATGGGCATGGTAAACTCTAGGTCTGTTGTTGAAATGCCAGCCCTGTGTAAAAGGTATTGGTTGCTTTTTCTTCTGATCTACTACTCAAGTCATTCAAAGCTTTAGCTGGGGAAGATAATGTCAAAAGTTCAATCAAGGGTGTCTGCATGGTAGCATTATGGCCTTACAGCTTTTTCCTTTATGTTGCTCTGTATTTTTTAAACTGTCCACAATGAACACATAATACTTTCTTAATTGAAAAATAGGTAAATGTAAATAGTCTAAAAGATGGTGTTTAAAAAGAGAGGAAGGCTAACTATGTCAGACTGAATTACTGGTGCCAATTCTTTATTTCTCCCCAACTGTGTTATATATCTGCATCTTTGCCAAGGTGTCATGGTGGGTAGGGGATGCTTCTGACCCTTGATGCAGGCCTTGATTGTGTGACTTGCTTTGGCCAATAGAAAGTTAGCAGACATGGCGCCAGAAGAGACTTCAAATCTGCCTGTGCAAGTGGATATACATATCCTTGCTCTCATCTTTTAGAAGGAGAATATAGTATTTTGGGTAGCTGCTGGTTCAAGGAAGAGGAGAGACATGCGGAGCAGATCTTGACCTAGGCTGTCCCCAGGAAGCAATCACAGCAGAGCCCAGGCTAAATCACCCAAAACTCAGCTGACCTGCAGTCATGGGAGAAAGAAAGGAACATGTACTGTTGTTTTACAGTGAAATTTTGTGGTTATGTAGCATTATTGTTCAGAGAAGGCAATGGCACCCCACTCCAGTACTCTTGCCTGGAAAATCCCATGGATGGAGGAGCCCGGTAGGCTGCAGTCCATGGGGTCACTAGGAGTCGGACACGACTGAGCGACTTCACTTTCACTTTTCACTTTCATGCACTGGAGGAGGAAATGGCAACCCACTCCAGTGTTCTTGCCTGGAGAATCCCAGGGAGGGGGGAGCCTGGTGGGCTGCCGTCCATGGGGTCGCACAGAGTCGGACACGACTGAAGCGACTTAGCAGCAGCAGCAGCATTATTGTTGTCTACCAGAATACCACCTAATGCCACAGAAAACCTCAGGGGCAAAAGTAAGTCATGGATCGAACTGCAGTTTGAGAAAACTTTTTAGAAGATAGGAATTATTTTCCTCCCTCTCATTAAAAATATAATTATATAATTACAATTATAGTAAGCCCTATGAAAAGATAATGAGTCCATTCAATAATGAGATTTCACATTAAAAATATATTGAGTCTTTTTCAATGTTAAAATATATTTTTTGCAACATGATTTAATGCTTATGGCTGTTTTCCACTTTATGTGTATACCATATTATGTTTCACCAATATTCTTTTGCCAGATAGCTAGATTTTAGATAGTTTGCCATTTTTATTAAGGGTGCTCTCTAAACATAACTAAGGCAAATTCCCTTATTTCCTTGTGATGAAATCTGAGGAACAGAATGGCTGGATTAAGGAATACGTAAATTTTAAAGCTTCAAATTTTATGAAGCTTTCAATAGGTGTTAATTGCCTACCTTTAATTTAATTTTCTAATTAATAAAACAGGATCTGTACAGACTGAGTCAGCTCCAGATATAAACTGAGCAAAAATTGTCCAATTAGTTGGAAAAAATTACTCCAATCAATCCTGCTGGAACATATTAAAGACCTATTGGGTATCAGCTATGCAAGGCTGGTACCCAAGCCACAGGGTAGTGGCTACAAGCATTGACTGTGAGCCACAAAACTTGGGTTCACGTCTTGGCATCATCCTTTTCAGGATCTTGTGCAATTTACTCAACTTGTCTGTGCCTCAGTGTTCTCACCTGTAAAGTGGAGATAAGACTGCCTCCCTCATAAGAGCACAGAGATGTAAGTCAATAAATGTAATTCCCTAAACACTGTGCCTGCCACATAGTAAATCCTTCATGTTAGCTGTCATTAGGGATGAATAGATGAGGAAGACCACAGACCTTCTTCTCAACAACCTAAGAGTTTAGTGAAACTTATAAAGGATAATTGGGCAGCAAAATTTTCAAACTAGATTATCAGATTTTGTGAAAGTTAACCTTTCATAAAGTCTTCGCTTCAAAGAAAGCAGGAGAAAACTCCTAAAAGAAAACAAACCTTGGAATAAAACAAAGGTAAACAATAAGGTAAACAAAATGAAGGTAAACAGTGGGAAGGTGGCTGGTGTTTAAGCTACAGAAACTGATAGTGTAAGTATCTAATACCACAAACTTGGGATGGCAACACCAGTTTGACTTAATTTACGTTTAGCAACAAGGTCTATCCCAAGGGAAGATCATATGTGATTATTTACAGTTGCCTAAAACTGAGCGGCTGAACTGAACTGAAAACTGGTGGAAACCACTTTTCTTAATGATCAGAGATGACCTTTCTTCTCTCTGCTCTACCACCTGACACAAGTACAGTACCTGACCCAAAGTAGAAACTCAGGTGATAAAGGTTTCAAACTGACGCTCCCAAGCCCAAGCTACCATCAACTGCAAAAATTCTAAATTCAGTTCACTATGCACATAGCGCTAATAGCTACCATCCCTAGGCTAAGTGCTCTGAATATGTTATTTCATTAAATCCTCAACAAAGCTATCTAAAAGACCAACTAAGAATGTTTTTTCTCCATATTCTGAAATAGTTTCCAAGTGACTGTCTTTTTAAAACAGGCTGATGTTCAAGAGATTTTTTTTTCTAAAGCTCTCCCAAGGATCACTAAACATTTTTTCCCCCACTAAACATTTTTGAAAATTATCTTAGCAAAGATTTAATTACCTAAACTAATTTTATACCAAGCTAAATTACATAGATAAGACTTCCCTGGTAGCTCAGATGGTAAAGCGTCTGCCTACAATGTGGGAGACCTGGGTTCAATCCCTGGGTCAGGAAGATCCTCTGGAGAAGGATATGACAACCCACTCCATATCCTTTCCAGAACTTTTGCCTGGAAAATCCCATGGGCAGAGGAGGCTGGTAGGTTACAGTCCTTGGGGCTGCAAAGAGTTGGACACGACTGGGCGACTTCAAAAAATAAATAAGGCTAGAATTGCTGGAGCTGTTGAGATTTGTTATTTTAAAACTGGAATGAAGTTCAGTATTTTTTTGAAGCCCAAAAGCAAAATTTCATGTTTCAGGTCATATATTCATAATACTTTTGCATTATTTGAAAGTTTTAAGCAAACTGCTGTGGCAAAAATTGGAGAGAACGCTTACTCCTTCCCTCCTTTTGGTCAAAAGTAGTTTAACAAAAGTAAATTTCCTAAGTGAAATTAGTAAGCAAGGGGTGAGTCTTTTAAGTTCTGAGATTCCATCAGATCAGTTCAGTTCAGTTGCTCCGTCATGTCTGACTCTTTGTGACCCCATGAATCACAGCACGCCAGGCCTCCCTGTCCATCACCAACTCCGGAGTTCATTCAAACTCATGTCCATCGAGTCAGTGATGCCATCCAGCCATCTCATCCTCTGTCGTCCCCTTCTCCTCCTGCCCCCAATCCCTCCCAGCATCAGGGTCTTTTCCAATGAGTCAGCTCTTCGCGTGAGGTGGCCAAAGTACTGGAGTTTCAGCCTCAGTCCTTCCAATGAACACCCACAACTGATCTCCTTTAGAATGGACTGGTTGGGTCTCCTTGCAGTCCAAGGGACTCTCAAGAGTCTTCTCCAACACCACAGTTCAAAAGCATCAGTTCTTTGGCGCTCAGCTTTCTTCACAGTCCAACTCTCATATCCATACATGACCACTGGAAAAACCAGAGCCTTGACTAGACGGACCTTTGTTGGCAAAGTAATGTCTCTGCTTTTCAATATGCTATCTAGGTTGGTCATAACTTTCCTTCTAAGGAGTGTCTTTTAATTTCATGGCTGCAGTCACCATCTACAGTGATTCTGGAGCCCAAAAAAGTAAAGTCTGACACTGTTTCCCCATCTATTTCCCATGAAGTGATGGGACCAGATGCCATGATCTTAGTTTTCTGAATGTTGAGCTTTAAGCCAACTTTTTCACTCTCCTCTTTCACCTTCATCAAGAGGCTTTTTAGTTCCTCTTCACTTTCTGCCATAAGGGTGGTGTCATCTGCATATCTGAGGTTATTGATATTTCTCCCAGCAATCTTGATTCCAGCTTGTGCTTCTTCCAGTCCAGCGTTTCTCATGATGTACTCTGCATAGAAGTTAAATAAGCAGGGTGACAATATACAGCCTTGACATACTCCTTTTCCTATTTGGAACCAGTCTGTTGTTCCATGTCCAGTTCTAACTGTTGCTTCCTGACCTGCATATAGGTTTCTCAAGAGGCAGGTCAAGTGGTCTGGTATTCCCATCTCTTTCAGAATTTTCCATAGTTTATTGTGGTCCACACAGCCAAAGGCTTTGGCATAGTCAATAAAGCAGAAATAGATGTTTTTCTGGAACTCTCTTGCTTTTTCCATGATCCAGCAGATGTTGGCAATTTGATCTCTGGTTCCTCTGCCTTTTCTAAAACCAACTTGAACATCTGGAGGTTCATGGTTCATGTATTGCTGAAGCCTGGCTTGGAGAATTTTGAGCATTACTTTACTAGCGTGTGAGATGAGTGCAATTGTGTGGTAGCTGAGCATTCTTTGGCATTGCCTTTCTTTGGGATTGGAATGAAAACTGACCTTTCCAGTCCTGTGGCCACTGCTGAGTTTTCCAAATTTGCTAGCATATTGAGTGCAGCACTTTCACAGCATCATCTTTCAGGATTTGAAATAGCTCAAGTGGAATTCCATCCCCTCCACTAGCTTTGTTCGTAGTGATGCTTTCTAAGGCCCACTTGACTTCACATTCCAGGATGTCTGGCTCTAGGTGAGTGACCACACCATCGTGATTATCTGGGTCATGAAGCTCTTTTTTGTACAGTTCTTCTGTGTATTCTTGCCACCTCTTCTTAATATCTTCTGCTTCTGTTAGGTCCATACCATTTCTGTCCTTTATTGAGCCCATAAGATTCCATATCCCCCCCTAAAAAACTAAGAGTTATACTAAACCTTTAGGATATCCTCCAAAAAAAAAAAAAAAATGTGCATTTATACAAATGAAAGCCAAGGAAAATGTCCTAATATGCATTAGAAGAACGTCAGTAAAACTCCAGTGTGAACATTTTCTTAATGTTAGTGAAGTACAGCAATGTTTTGAATTTTTTTTCCTTGGTCTGAGGTCAGCTTCACCCTCGATCCCAGCAGTGTGCCCACACTGAGTCACATGTTCTAGACTGATCATGGTATAGAAGTATTTTTGTTCCCAGAAATTTCATCTCCAAAACTGAAAATTCATAATGTTCCAAAAAACAACTCAATTTATTTTTGAGGTCATTTATGAACTGGCAGGTAAGACTGTCACTCGTAGAGAAAACTTTGTGTCAGGGTTTCAAAAACAAAGTTTCCCCCAAAATATTTATATTTAGAGGAAAAAGCACTCAGAATGAATAGAAATCTAACCTTCAGTGATTTAAAATTAAGTTTAATAACATGAACATTTATGTGGCAAGTTATTTTTTAACAACATACTTTAAGTTATTTTAATTTAAAAAATTTTAATTTATCTTTCAAGTCAACAAAAGTCATTTATAGATTTAGGGATTTTAGCTTTTCAATTAATTTATTTTAACAACACCAAAACGGGGAAAAGAATATATGGGTGAAAGGTCTGAACAGGCACTTCTCCAAAGGAAAAATACGAATGTCCAATCAGCACATGAAAAGATGTTTGACATCACTTAGTCATCAAGAAAATACAAATTAAAACCAGAATGCGATAGAACTACTTTCCAACTAAAATGGCTAAAATTAAAAAGCCTAGCAATACCACAGGTGGTTAAGAATGCAGAGTAATTAGCTCAGTTGGTGGTGGTGGGAAAGTAAAAATAAATCATTTTGGAAACAGTTTGGCAGTTTCTTATAAAATTCAACATATGTACTGATACAACTAATAACATGGCGTGAGAGCATCCTCAGTCACTTCAGTCATGTCTGACTCTTTGCAACCCTATGGACTATCGCCCACCAGGCTCCTCTGTCCACGGGATTCTCCAAGCAAGAATACTGGAGAGGGTTACCATTTCTTTTTCCACTAACAACATGGATGAATGTTAAAAACACACTGAGCAAAAGCAGACAGACACAAAAAAACATGTACCACATGATTCCATTAATATGGACAAAAGCAGAGATAGAGTGGCCTGGGCCCAGGGAAGGGATGCAGGGAACGTTTTATATCTTGATTTTGGTTGTAGTTCCAAAATCAAGATATTTTGGTATATAAATTTGCTAAACCCATCCACTGGAGAAGGCAATGGCACCCCACTCCAGTACTCTTGCCTGGAAACTCCATGGACAGAGGAGCCTGGTAGGCTGCAGTCCATGGGGTTGCAAAGAGTCGGACACGACTGAGCGACTTCACTTTCACTTTTTACTTTTATGCATTGGAGAAGGAAATGGCAACCCACTCCAGTATTCTTGCCTTGAGAATCCCAGGGACAGAGGAGCCTGGTGGGCTGCTGTCTATGAGGTCGCACAGAGTCGGACACGACTGAAGCGACTTAGCAGCAGCAGCAAACCCATCCACATGTGCACTTAGAATGAATACATCTTATATGTAAATTACACTTCAGTAAAATTTACTAATCAATCATCAATTTAACTACTCTCTGAATTGGATTAGATTTTACCACATCTTTGGAGGGGCAGGCACCCCCTCAAGGGGTTGATGCTCACACATGGAACTCTGCTGTCATTGGGACCCTCTACACTCATCTCTAGCTATCCACAGGGATTGGTTCCAGGGCTCCCACAGATACCCAAGTCCACAGATGCTCAAGTCCCTTATATAAAATGGCATAGTATTTGTTTATCAACCACGCGCATCCTACTGGATAATGTAAGCCACATTTAGGTTACTCATAATACCTGCTACAATGTAAATGTAAATAGTCGTCAGCAGACAGCAAACTCAAGTTTTGCTTTAGGAAACTTTCTAGAATTTTACATATATATATATATATATATATTTCATCTGCAGGTGGTTGAATCTGTGGGTTCAGAACCCATGGATATGGAGGGCTGACTGTACTAGAAAGTCGTTTAGTCGTTCAGTCCTGCCCGACTCTCTGCCAGGCTGCTCTATCCATGGGATTCTCCAGGCAAGAATACTGGAGTGGGTTGCCATTCCCTTTTCCAGGGAATCTTCCTGATCCAAGGATCAAACCTGGGTCTCCCACATTTCAGGCAGATTCTTTACCATCCGAGCCACCAGGGAAGCCCGTACTGTCTAAACACAATTTCATCTGTTAAGCAGGCCACTCACACAACTCACCAGTCAGAGCACCTCCCAGGCTCCCCCGTCGCAGCTGTCTTCCATCCTCACTCAGCTGTCTTTTAAACTTTAGCGACTTTCCAGGGCCAGAAGCCACATCTGGGTTGCTGCATTTCCGAAATGGCATAGGTGGAGGGGATAATATGTGATCAAGCTGCAGAGAGAAGGACAGTGGCATCACTTGCTGGGGACACTTTCAACCTCAATGAAAGACCCCCACCATAGGCACACTTCCTTCTTTTCCTTCTCTAAATCCTTCTCTCCCAACCCTGGTTTAGAGACTCCGGGGCTCCACTGTTGAGTCTTCCCTCTGAAAGAGTATCTGGCTGGCTGCACAATCTCCATCATAGTGTTTATCAAGCTGCGGGCCATGGTATATTAGTGGGTTATGAAATCAAGTTAGTAGTTCGTGACTAGTATTTTTTAGTGCAACAGAACAAAAATTATCAGAGTCCAAGGAAGAAAGGAAAAGAATTGTTACATGAAATGCATACATTATACATGGGTGTGTGGGTATCCAGAGTCATTATGTAAAATATGTACTTCCATGTACCAAGGACTGATGCTGATGCTCCAGTACTTTGGCCACCTGATGCGAAGAACTGACTCATAGAAAGAGACCCTGATGCTGGAAAAGACTGAAGGCAGGAGGAGAAGAGGACAATAGAGGAAGAAATGGTTGGATGGCATCACTGACTCAATGGACATGAGTTTGAGCAAACTCTAAGAGATAGTGAAGGACAGGGAAGTCTGGCATGCTGCAGTCCAGGGAGTCGCAAAGAGCTGGACATGGCTTAGTGATTGAACAACAAAAACATGGGCCATGATCCCCCATAAAAAATGAAGAATATTGCTCTATCAATTCTAGGGATAATCCATAGATCACTTCTCCGGTTGTTCAAAAAAAAAAAAAAAATTCACAAGCTTTTGGTGCTCAGAAATATATGTAAGGAAGGGAAATTTCTAAGCACCACAGCCCTTAGTGGAAATCAATACATCCCTAGATCACTTTATAGCTTCTTAAAAGAAAATCTGTCACAAGAGTCAGAGAAACCAAAGGCACTTCAAAAGACAGCTTTCTACAAAAGAATCCCTTGTGTCATGAAACTTATTTCAAGATCTGTCCTGCTTTCACAAGGAAACCTTTCACACTTGAATAGTGAGTGCCCTGTGTTTTTAAATGGTTTCCTCCAAGTAAGTACACAGGCATGTATATGTGTCTGGATAGTTATTAATGACAAAAGTATTCCTGAGCACTAAATATTCCTGAGTCCCATATTCTCAGCAAGTTATTAAGAAGGAACATGAATTACAAAAAATATTCGCAGATACCCCAACCACCACAGAAAGGAATCAACTTCACAGAAATTTAAAAACAAATAAGAGTTGGGGAGCATTGCTCAAAGCCAGGCATTCTAAGGGCCTCTTCATGAAGATGGGGAAGGATACAAGGCTTTTGGAAGCTTCCTGATGGGAGAGACTGGCTGAGGGGAAAACTGGGTCTTGTTCTGATGGGCGGGGCCGTGCTCAGTCAATATTTAATCCAATTTTCTGTTGATGGGCAGGGCTGTGTTTCCTCCCTGTTGTTTGACCTGAGGCCAAACTATGGTGAAGGTAATGAAGATAATGGTTCAGTTCAGTTCATTTCAGTTCAGTCGCTCAGCTGTGTCCAGCTCTTTGCGACCCCATGAATCTCAGCACGCCAGGCCTCCCTGTCCATCACCAACTCCCAGAGTTTGCCCAGACTCACATCCATCGAGTCAGTGATGCCATCCAGCCATCTCATCCTCTGTTGTCCCCTTCTCCTCCTGCCCCCAATCCCTCCCAGCATCACAGTCTTTTCCAATGAGTCAACTCTTCGCATCAGGTAGCCAAAGTATTGGAGTTTCAGCTTTAGCATCATTCCTTCCAAACAAATCCCAGGGCTGATCTCCTTCAGAATGGACTGGTTGGATCTCCTTGCAGTCCAAGAGACTCTCAAGAGTCTTCTCCAACACCACAGTTCAAAAGCATCAATTCTTCGACGCTTAGCTTTCTTCACAGTCCAAATCTCACTTCCATACATGACCACTGGAAAAACCAGAGCCTTGACTAGACGGACCTTTGTTGGCAAAGTAATGTCTCTGCTTTTCAATATGCTATCTAGGTTGGTCACAACTTTTCTTCCAAGGAGTGTCTTTTAATTTCATGGCTGCAGTCACCATCTACAGTGATTTTGGAGCCCAAAAAAATAAAGTCTGACACTGTTTCCCCATCTATTTCCCATGAAGTGATGGGACTGGATGCCATGGTCTTCGTTTTCTGAATGTTGAGCTTTAAGCCAACTTTTTCACTCTCCTCTTTCACCTTCATCAAGAGGCTTTTTAGTTCCTCTTCACTTTCTGCCATAAGGGTGGTATCATCTGCATATCTGAGGTTATTGATATTTCTCCCAGCAATCTTGATTCCAGCTTGTGCTTCTTCCAGCCCAGAGTTTCTCATGATGTACTCTGCATATAAGTTAAATAAGCAGGGTGACAATATACAGCCTTGACGTACTCCTTTTCCTATTTGGAACCAGTCTGTTGTTCCATGTCCAGTTCTAACTGTTGCTTCCTGACCTGCATACAGATTTCTCAAGAGGTAGGTCAGGTGGTCTGGTATTCCCATCTCTTTCAGAATTTCCCACAGTTTATTGTGATCCACGCAGTCAAAGGCTTTGGCATAGTCAATAAAGCAGAAATAGATAATGGCGAGCTCCTTCAAAAGGTTCCATGCACACACTGCTGCACTCTGTGCCTCGGACCCTGCAGCAGGCCACCGCCAACCCACATGTCTGCTGGAGACTCCTGGATACTCACAGGCAAGTCTGGGTCAGTCTCTTGTGGGGCTACAATTATGAAATTAAAAGATGCTTGCTCCTTGGAAGGAAAGCTATAATCAACCTAGACAGCATATTAAAAAGCAGAGACATTACTTTGCCAACAAAGGTCCGTCTAGTCAAAGCTATGGTTTTTGCAGTAGTCATGTATGGATGTGAGAGCTGGACAATAAAGAAAGCTGAGTGTGAAAGAACTGATGATTTTTAATTATGGTGTTGGAGAAGACTCTTGAGAGTCCCTTGGACTGCAAAGGAGATCCAACCAGTCTATCCTAAAGGAAATCAGTCCAGAATATTCATTGGAAGGACTGATGCTAAAGCTGAAACTCCAATACTTTGGCCACCTGATGTGAAGAACTGACTCACTAGAGAAGACCCTGATGCTGGGAAAGAATGAAGGCAGAAGGAGAAGAGGCCAACAGACGATGAGATGGTTGGATGGCATCACAGACTTGATGGACATGAGTTTGAACAAGCTCCGGGAGTTGGTGATGGACAGGGAAGCCTGGTGTGCTACAGTCCATGGGGTTGCAAAAAATTGGACATAACTGAGCAACTGAACTGAACTCACTAAGATATGTCTTGTTTTCTTGGGTAGAAAGAAGGTCATCTGCTTATACCTGTCAGTTTTTTCAGATTAAGACTCTCATGGATGTATTCATAGGAAAAATAAATCAGGGATGAAATCATCTGTGAAGTCACTGGACTATGTCAAGTCATAGTCTGTGTCTGACTATGCAATGCAGCATATTCAAAACCATGGCAACAGAGAAAACTGACCTTGCCTATGAGTTACTCCTCTCAAGCTGGTTGAGATGAAGTCGATTCAGTTCAGTTCAGTTCAGTCACTCAGTCGTATCCGACTCTTTGAGACCCCGTGGACTGCAGCATGCCAGGCTTCCCTGTCCATCACCAACTTCTTAAGTTTACTCAAACTCATGTCGATTGAGTCAGTGATGCCATGCAACCATAGATTACGCTTGCTCAACTATTACATGATGTCAACTCTCCCCCAAGCTCAGCTGTACTCATTGATAACACAGAACAACTAGATTTCAAGCACCTGTCAATAAGTACCATCTGAAATTCACTGCCAGTCAGTGTTTTGGTGCATTGCATTGCTACCTAGTAGTTCAGTGAGAGGTCCTCAAGCTAGCGGTGCACCCACTCCAGGATCTGCCCTGACCAGCAGGGAAAAGGAATTACAGACTGTATTTCTGGAAATACTTGTTACTTTAATGTTCATTTCATCGGTGTCCTACTTTGGAGGGCCTCCAAGGACACTCCAATTTCTGTCTAGTCTTAGACACTTTGCCCTTAAACCTTATGGATGATGAAATGTAGCAAGGGCACCTTGGACAGTAACACGTCAGCTACTAGAAAATGCAGAACCCACTCTGGGTTCCAAATGCAGTCAGTCCATTACACAATGCAGAGGTTGATTCTGCCTCCTTCTTAGCTCCATTTGTAGCCTCATCCCGGTTGTTTTTTCTTTTTTCTGCCAATATTTTGGGGAAATTTAAGCAAATCTACAACAACAGAAAGGTTTAATACAATGAACACCATATTCCCTTGACAAGTGGTGAATTGCTGACCTTGTTCTCCCTCTCTCTCTTTCTCTTTAATGCACCAATCCCACAGCAGAGTTAGTTCCAGACATGGTGAATTTCTACCCCTCAATACTTCAGTCTACCTCTTCTAAGAACAGAAGAGGCATTCTGGTAAATTCTCTTGCCTTGTATTGTATGTATTCTTCTGTCGCGAGTCTTTCCTTTTCTAAGGGAAGTTTAAATGCTAGGAATAAGACAAAATATCATGTAGACTTAATATTAACAAATCTGCTTTTACACTGAAAGCAAAGCTTGCAGCCACAAGGTGGCAATGCGTCATAGACATTCAACAAAATGCTCCATAATCCCTACTCTTTGTGTAAATGCACCAGTAACCCCTCAGAATAACCAAGAAAGTTAGGGTTCCTCCCATTTTGTCATTTTCTCTTAATTACTAGTGGCAGTTGCATAAAATACACGTATTTTTTGTTTAAGGTTCATCAACTTCTGCTACTTATTTTTCACCTGAAGTTAAAATTTTCAGCTTGCGGAATTATAATTAATTTCTCTGGGGAAGACTGTTATATCGCCAATTAACAGAGGGTGAAAAAATAGCAGAGGAAAGAAGATAATTCCTAAGGAGGAATTATGTGATTTCCTTACATGTTTCCAACAAAGCCATAAAAGACATGAAAAAATGTAGAAGAAAGAGAAGGAAATCAAGGAGAAAGTGTAGGCAAATAAAATCCATTTCATCACGTATAGAATCATAAGCTATTAGTCCCTAAGCCTAAGTTTTTCATCAGAATCACAACCCCAAGAGGAGGGTATTATTTTTTAAATCTGGCAAAATCTAGGTGGTGAATGGTGAGTGCCGCAAATGTTTCCAACACAGTATAAGCAGAAAAACCTATAAGCATTGTGCCATATTCCAGGATCCCATTTCCTTCCTCACCTCAAATCACACTCCCAACAGGGCTCTCTCTAAATACATCGTTTTTCCAAACTTGCTGTGCTGTCAGTGGCTCTACTTTTCTTTCTACAATTAGTCAAAGCTTCTCAAAACAGTCCACTACAGCCTTGCAATATATTTTTCATTTTTGTCCTGTTTCAAACACTCGTGATTCCTTTAAAAACAATTCATCAGACCCTGGAGCTTATGGCAGACACTCAACATATCACTTTGGACATTGCCCTCTGAATGATTTCAGTTTAATGTTTTCCAAACTCACAAAAGTCCCCATACTACAAGGAATTCAACTGAAAACAGAGGGTGTCTTTTCAACTTTCACGCATGTTCAAGGACATCTAAGCCTGCACTTGTCACACTTGCTCCAAACCATTTCTAATTTCCCTCTCCAAGTAGTCAGTAGACTCCTAGAAAGCCAGCCCCTTCTTTCCTGTCACATACTCACCTAAGACACTGCTAGCCACAAAGTATCCTGGATTGAAACGCATTCTCCAGGAACAGGCTCCATTCATCTGTCAAGGGACACTTGGGTTGCTTCCATGTTTTGGCTATTGTAAACAGTGCTGCCATGAACACTGGGGTGTGTGTATCTTTTCCATTTAAGAGTATTTTTCTTTTCTGTATAATGGCCAAGGAGTAGGATTGCTGGATCATATGATAACTATTTGTTTTTTTAAGGAATCTCCGTACTGTTTCTCATAGTAGCTACACTAATGTACATTCCACCCAGGAATGTAGGAAGCCTTTTTTTCCACACCTTCTCCAGGACTTATATTATTTGTAGTCTTTTTGATGATGGCCATTCTGACTGTATCTATGAGATGTATCTATGAGATGTATCTATGAGATGATAGACACTTGTAGTTTTGATTTGCATTTCAGCAATAATTTTGCTAATCGTTTATCATGGGACACAGATAAGTGTTTTAGAGAACAAATACACAACTACTCTAAGTCTGATACAAACTTGGGATAAAGTTTTCAAAATTACCAGTCCTGTAGAAGCACTAATCACCAGAAATCCACATCAGTTTTTTATATTGATCATCCCCACCCATTGCTTGCTGTTTTACAAGTATTACGCTGAGTAAAACACAAGAGTCCACCACAATTACACTATGGTTACTGCCATCAGGAAAGATGAATTAAAGGCAAATTATTTATAAGATTCAGTCTTACCACTTCGTTTAGTGTCTCTGCCATCACCATCACCACCACCTCCAAACATAAACCACGGATTTATTCTCCTATGGCTATATACCATAGTTTTTTATCCATTTCTTTCTCAAAAGGCACATTACAACTTTTGATGAACATTGAACTTGCAGCCTTCTTAATTGACAATTTTCTCCAAACTCATCTCCGGACACTTTCCTGCCCAAACATATGGGATATCTCATTTACACATGTTCACATAACCATCATTATTTGGAAACTAAAGAGATTTTTCCAACTTCGGTAAATGGCAATCCTTTTGTCTAGCTTCTTAAGTCACAAACCTTACACTTGCTCTAAACTTCTCCTTCTTACTCCACAGCCAATGAGCAAATCCCCTAGGTCAGCCTCTGAAATACATCCAGAACCCAATCACATCACCATTTCTACTCCTGCCACTCCTACCTCTGCCTTTCAGATCTCTCTTGCGATAGCCTCCCAATAACTCTCTGCTTCCATCCTACTCTCGGCACAGCAGCCAGTGACCCTTGTAAAACGTAAGCCAGATGCTCCAGATCCTCTTCTTGGAGTCCTCCCCTGACTTCCTCTCTACCCAGAACAAAATCCTAAGTCTTGACAATGACCTACAAGGTCCTGACACCTCTACCCTTATCACTCTGCTCCCAGCTCCTACCCCTCCACTCACTCCACTTCCTTTCTGTTGCTGGACCTGAAAAGCCCCAGACATCTTTCCATTCATGACCTTTACACCTATCACCTCCTATATCTGGGATGCACTGCAGATACTAGCTACCATGCTCCCCCACATACTCCAGGTCTCTATTCAAAAGTTACTCTTTTTTTTTTTTTTTTTTGGCAGGGGGAAGGTTTTCTAATTGCCCTATGTAAATGTGTTACTGAATGCAAATTTGAATGCCCCATGGATGGTGAAGTCAAACAAATTGAAACATCAGAGTTTGGAGCAGAGAGAGGTTTATTGCAGGGCCAAGCAAGGAGAATGGGTGGCTTGTGTTCAAAAAACCCAAACTCACTGAAGAGTTTCAGCAAAGCATTTTTAAAGAGAAGATGAGGGAGGGGCATCCCAGGGTTTATCATCAGCCCGTGCACAAGTCTCTGACTGGTTGATGATGATCAATCCTTAGTCAGCAGAAGGTTGGGGGCTAGGTGCTCATGATCATTAAGCAAGAATTTCTTCCATTTCCTGCAGAAAAACTCAGGAATATACATGAGATACTATCTAGGTGGGGCTTCCCTGGTGGCTCAGTGGTAAAGAATCCACCTGCAATGCAGGAGATGTGAGTTCAACCCCTGGGTCAGGAAGATCCCCTGGAGAAGGAAATGGCAACCCATTCCAGTATTCTTGCCTAGAAAACCTCATGGACAGAGGAGCTGGCAGGCTACAGTCCATAGGGTCACAAAAGAGTCAGACACAACTAAAGCAACTGAGCATACTATATAGGTACTTCAGAGAGAAGCTAAAGCAGAGAATATGGGGGAGATGTCTATCCCAGGAAGGCCCCATAGGGTTCTGTCCCAGGAAAGTCCCATAGGATCTTGCTCGGTTACAAAAGGACATGCCCACCACTTTTTTCCCTTTTCAATTTTTCCTCCATAGCATCTATTGCCACATGGCATGTTAGATCTCTCATATTTATTCTTCTTCTTCTCCCACTCGAAAGTAAGTTACATGAAATTATATACTACTCTTTTGTCCTCTCTTTGTCCACTGTTCTACATAAAAGGCATCTTGTCAATATTGGTTGAAGGAACAAATTGCAAATCTCTCAAATTGCAAAAAAACAAATTAAATTTGGTTTAAACAACAACAATGAAAACATACACAATAAAGGGTTTCAATTACTTGAAAAAAAAATAGAATCAGCTTCGAATATTAAATGTTACTCAATGTGAAAATACTAAAGGGAGTCTCTAACATTTTGAATTTTGACAAAGTTGAACACTATATGCATGAAAAAGACCCTTAGGTTTAAGCAAATGGCATCTTGAAAAGAATCTTTTCTAAATACAAACTAATATGCTACTTTTTGAGCACTGCTACCTCTGAAGGTAATTCCTAATAATGAATTAGTAGACCTGTTAACTCTATCCTAACTAGCAAAAACATCTATTTTATTGACTATGCCAAAGCCTTTGACTGTGTGGATCACAATAAACTGTGGAAAATTCTGAAAGAGATGGGAATACCAGACCACCTGACCTACCTCTTGAGAAATCTATATGCAGGTCAGGAAGCAACAGTTAGAACTGGACATGGAACAACAGACTGGTTCCAAATAGGAAAAGGAGTATGTCAAGGCTTTATATTGTCACACTGCTTATTTAACTTATATGCAGAGTATATCATGAGAAACTCTGGGCTGGAAGAAGCACAAGCTGAAATCAAGATTGCCAGAAGAAATAGCAATAACCTCAGATATGCAGATGATACCAAAAAAAAAAAAAAAATGATACCACCCTTATGGCAGAAAGTGAAGAGGAACTAAAAAGCCTGTTGATGAAGGTGAAAGAGGAGAGTGAAAAAGTTGGCTTAAAGCTCAACATTCAGAAAATGAAGATCATGGCATCTGGTCCCATCACTCCATGGGAAATAGATGGGGAAACAGTGGAAACAGTGTTTTGGGCTCCAAAATCACTGCAGATGGTGATTGCAGCCATGAAATTAAAAGACACTTACTCCTTGGAAGGAAAGTTATGACCAACCTAGATAGCATATTGAAAAGCAGAGACATTACCTTGCCAACAAAGGTCCGTCTAGTCAAGGCTATGGTTTTTCCAGTGGTCATGTATGGATGTGAGAGTTGGACTGTGAAGAAAGCTGAGCACTGAAGAATTGATGCTTTTGAACTGTGGTGTTGGAGAAGACTCTTGCGAGTTCCTTGGACTGCAAGGAGATCCAACCAGTCCATTCTAAAGGAGATCAGTCCTGGGTGTTCTTTGGAAGGAATGATGCTAAAGCTGAAACTCCAGTACTTTGGCCACCTGATGCGAAGAGTTGACTCATTGGAAAAGACTCTGATGCTGGGAGGAATTGAGGGCAGGAGAAGGGGACGACAGAGGATGAGATGGCTGGATGGCATCACTGACTCGATGGACGTGTTTGGGTGAACTCCAGGAGTTGGTGATGGACAGGGAGGCCTGGCATGCTGCAATTCATGGGGTCGCAGGGAGTCGGACACGACTGAGCGACTGAACTGAACTAGCATATCACTTGTGTCTATCAGTTCCTCCTTTTGGTAATTCCTCATTGATTCTCAAGATGTGGGACCTGTATTTTAAAGACCCATCCAGAATGCATGTGTCCTGAGGCCAAAATTCACTAGTTCAAAGGGATCACCGATGTCAACTGCATACATAATGGATGGGATTTCACAGTAAAGAAAGAGTGACTAGTAACATGGGGTTATGAAGACACTGTTCACTTATTCTGTTTCTTGATTTTAAATATTCTACGAAACCATAGATATGAAAATAAATGAATAATTGTACCACTGCATAGACTATGCTTGTAATCTTAATTAACTGCTCTGTTGCTTCCATCCAGAAAGGAATCAAACTAAAAACCTGAAATGACTTTATTGCAAAATTTGGCTTTATTTACATTTAAACCAAAGCCTATAAACAATATTTTAAAATTTGATAAGGTTCTATAGCTAAGACAGTCATTGTTGTTTTCATACTAATTCCTCAGCATCTAGGAATGCTAATACTTGCTATCCTATTTAGGACATTTAACTATTACTACGCTTGTTTCCTCATCTACAAAATGTTAATAGGAATACTACCTATCTCCTGAGGTGGTTATGAAGTTTAAAAGAATTCATATA